>NC_134485.1:207167415-208591947 GCF_040206685.1 Ascaphus truei | reverse complement strand
ACACACACTCCCCCACCCCCCCACATACACACACTCCCCCCCCCCCCACATACACCCACTCCCCCCCCCCACATACACCCACTCCCCCACAACCCACTCCCCCACAACCACATACACTCCCCACCCCCCACATACACACTCTCCCCCCACATACACACACTCCCCCCACATACACACACTCCCCTCCACATACACACACTCCCCCCCACATACACACACCCCCCCCCCACATACACACACTCCCCCCCACATACACACACTCCCCCCCCCCCGCATACACACACTCCCCCCCATACACACACTCCCCACCCCCACATACACACTCCCCCACCCCCCACATACACACACTACCCCACCCCCCACATACACACACTCCCCCACCCCCCACATACACACACTCCCCCCCACACACACACTCCCCCCCCCCCCCCACACACACTCCCCCCCACACCCCACACAAAGTGGAGAACTGCGACGGATGGACGGACGGATGGATGGGGGTGGGGGGGGGGGGTCGGGGGACAGAAGAAAGGCCTGCTTTTTGAGCCTCGCGATCGCACACCACCACTGCCCGCCCCCACGCCCATCTTCCGCAACATGCGGACCGGGGGCAAAGGGAGCGCCAAGGGTGCAGGGGGGGGGGCGCAGAAAGGGGGTGAGCGGGAATAGGGGGGGGGCAGAAAGTTGGTGAGCGGCAGGGGGGGGGGCGCAGAAAGGGGGTGAGCGGCAAGGGGGGTCAGCGGCAAGGGGGGTCAGCGCCAAAGGGGTGTTAGCGGCAAGGGGGGTCAGCACCAAAGGGGGGTTAGCGGCAAGGGGGGTCAGCGGCAAGGGGGGTGAGCACCTCTACCCCGGGACCCTGTGGCTGCCCGCCCGGCGGGGGACATCGCGCAGCAGGCAGAGGAGCGGGAAGGCAGAGACACACTCACCGTGTGCTCTGCACAAAGCGGAAGCCCCGCCCCCGGCTTCCTCTGACCTGCCTGCGACCAATCCCCTACATCCCGGCCGGCATTCTAAGCCCCGCCTCCTTCATTCAAACCCATGCGGCCCTTCATCCAATCCCCTGGCAGCATTCACTCACACAGAGAATACTTACCAGCTGCCGCATCCTTTTCACCACCGCCGTAACCGGGACACATTGGGTGGGCCGCACAGATACTCGGTGTTGGCCGCATGCGGCGAGTTTGACATGCCTGCTTTAGATATTTTGTTGGATGCTAAAAAATGATGCGAAAAAGCTTGTAGTACTGTGTTCACATGGTGCATACACATTCGCTATGGTGATGTATTGACCCTGTAGGGTGCCTACTAAGATAATGAATCTACCATTTTTGTCTTTTTTGGTTTGCTCCACACAGAACGGTAATCTATTATGGAGCAACACCGCAACTCCTCTCTTCCTAACAGCGGCAGATGACAGAAACCAGCTCCGGTAATTCTTATGAAAGAATTTAGAAAAACACGTTTTGGTGAAGTGTGTTTCTTGTAATAATATAATGTCAGGGTTTTTTCTTTTATAATCCGTCAAAGCTAGCTTTCTCTTACTTGGGCTATTAAAACCTTTGACATTATGTGATATAAGGGTTATATGCATTGTGGTGTGAGGTTGTGTATGCTTACCCAGACCCATCGTCTGTCTATCTTCTGTCAGCTCCCATGGCCACCTGTATTCCATCCGCTCTCTCCAGGGGTCTCCAGTCTCCTGCTCTGGTAAGGAGGGGGGGAAAGGAACAAACAAAAGGATATCTGGGGGGTAGACACACACAAAACAGCATGATTCAACAGTCACCCACACACCACCTTGACTCCGTCTCCTTGGTAGTCGGTAGACGGCTCAACACTTAACTTGAGTTTAACTTAATAAAACAACACCCACCAAAACCTTTCATCTTTTAACCCCTAATGTATTAAAACTTTTGTCCCTTATAGAACTTATTTTATCTACTGACCTATGCCTACAACTATATCACTACACCTAGTAACCTTTCCCCTTCAACTGTGACGATTTGGACCTCTACCCTGAACTTAAGTTTTATCTCCTTGCACTAATCCCCCTATTCCACCAACTTGGTTTATAACTAGTCTGTTAGCTCCTTATGCTTCTCACCTCTATGGCTAGGGAACACTTCCCCTATCTACCAATCCTTCTTACCTGTCAATCTCCTTTTTCAGGCCCTCAAGCTTGCTTAAACCTTTCTCCTGACTTCTCTCTCTACTCCCTCTTTCTGCTTGTCCTCCTCCTGCTCTTCCACCTGTCTGGTTGCTTTCTTTCTTTCTCAGACTCTCTATCCTTCTCACACTACCCCATGTATTTCCTTCACTTTCCTCCTTACCGCCTATTCTGGACCCAGGGTCATGTCTAGGGTATGAATGGACCCAGATATCTTCAACTCAGCCCTCTTTCCAAAGCACACCAAGTCCTGTTATATTTTCTTTGCTTTATTAGGAATGGAGCAGTATATACAGGCACTTGTGGATGTAATAGTGTTGTGAGAGTGCTTCTCTATAGGTGCTTTGTAATTAAGGGCAGGTGAAAAGGATTGGCCTTGCCATAGGGGTGTAACATGAATGTACTCACTCTGCCAATGTCAGGAAGTAAAGACAGTGGGTACTGCTTGTGACACAGGGATAGGGGTCAGGCCATACTACGTGTCTGCAGGGACAGAGGGGAATGGGGAAGCCCATTAACTTGGAGGACTGGAGATGTTGCCAGAGCAACCAGGGTTGTGATAGACTGGAAGGAAAAAAGGCAACATAATGTATCCATTCCATCTGCACTGGGAGTGAAACTGCAAGGAAAGTAACATCCAAGTACAGCTAGCAGGCAGAACTGCCAAGGAAAGGGGGGGTGAAACAGAGAAGGCAGAAATGGGTATTTCTGTTCCATGACAAGCCAACCTTTAGGCCCTTCAAAGAAAGCCCTTGCTTTCTACAAAGCTTTGGGGCATTTTGGCCAATTTGCTGTTTAGCACAGGGCTTTATTGTGTGAGCGATAATGTTATTGATAACTGCTCACAGTATTGAAAGTTTTGATAACAGCTCGTAATTGTATTGGACATAATTGGTCCACAACATCTTTATCACATCCAGAGGGCCCCTTTCCCCTCTTGACTATGCTACCTATAGCTAGTAACAGCTTGTGCTAGAGCAGCCCATACAGCCGCATCATCATTACCGCTGTTAACACCACTATTACATCTTCATGTCTTCACCTCCAAAACCTTCAGTCAGCTGATCAATAGAAAGAGGCTGTTTGGTAATGTTTGTTAATGGACTTGTGTGTTGTTGTTTTTTTACTTTGAAATATAGAATATGCAGTAAAGGAAAGTCCGAGTTACTGTTGCTTGTCAATGTACTATTTATTTTTATTTATAAAATGTTTTACCAGGAAGTAATACATTGAGAGTTACCTCTCCTTTTCAAGTATGTCCTGGGCATAGTTAATATTACAAATAATACATGGTTACAAATACAGTTACATAAATGAACAGGGTATACATTATATACAAGACATTGCATGCACAGTTAAAGAAAATATATATTATGGGCGAATGATACAGTTACAGACCAGATTAAAATGTGAGACAGCCTTAGATTTGAAAGAATTTAAACTAGTGGTGGATGTGAGAGTCTCTGGTAGGTTGTTCCAGTTTTGGGATGCACAGTAAGAGAAGGAGGAACGGCCGGATACTTTGTTGAGCCTTGTGACCATGAACAGTCTTTTGGAGTCTGATCTCATGTGATAGGTGCTGCATGTGGTAGGGGTGAGGAGCTTGTTCAGATAGCTGGGTAGCTTGCCCATAAAGTATTTAAAGGCAAGACAGGAAAGGTAAGCTTTGCGCCTAGACTCTAGTGATGACCAATCTAGTTCTTTGAGCATTTCGCAGTGATGTGTGTTGTAGTTGCATTGGAGAACAAAACGACAAATTGAATTGTAGAGGGTGTCAAGTTTGCTAAGGTGGGTTTGAGGAGCCGAGCCATATACTATGTCTCCATAGTCAATTATTGGCATTAGCATCTGCTGTGCGATACGCTCTCTGACCAGGAGACTTGGGGAGGATTTGTTCCTGTAAAGTACCCCTAGTTTGGCATAGGTCTTGGTTGTCAGGGTATCAATGTGCATTCCGAATGTTAAGTGGGAGTCAAACCATAAGCCCAGGTATTTAAAACTAGTGACGGGTTAGGGTGGTGTTAGCGTTGGTTCTAGTCTGGAGCTCAGTCGCTGGAAGCTTTAAAAATGTAGTCTTGGTCCTAAATACCATTGTTACTGTCTTGTCAGTGTTTAAAAACAGTTTGTTTTGGAAATCCAGTTTTCGAGTCTCAAAATGTCAGACTGAAGTATGTGTTGAAGGTCAGAGAGGCTATGGCTGTGTGCATATAGGATTGTGTCATCTGCATACATGTGTATTGAGGCTCCCTTACAAGCTGTGGGAAGATCATTGATGAACACTGAGAAGAGTAGGGCCCCCAGAACAGAGCCTTGCGGGACACCACAGGTGATATCCAGGGGGTTGGAGTTAGAGCCAGAGATGGACACAAGTTGGGATCTTCCTGATAGGTAGGACTGAAACCAGTTTAAAGCTTGCTTCCCTATTCCAGAGCTCTGGAATTTGTTAAGCAGGATAGCATGATCAACTGTATCAAAAGCCTTTGCAAAATCTAGGAATACTGCACCAGTGAGTTGTCCCCGTTCCATTCCACACTGGATTTCATTGCAAACTTTTAGCAGGGTAGTTACGGTGGAGTGTTTGGGACGAAATCCAGATTGGAATTGGCTAGGGAAATTTGTCTTGGTATAGTAATCGCTTAGTTGGGAGTGGACACATTTTTCCATAACTTTGGATAGAATTGGGGGAAGTGAGATTGGTCTGTAGCTTGAGACAGTGTTTTTGTCCCCACTTTTGAAGATTGGGACAACTCTGGCAGTTTTCCAGGTCTTGGGGATATGGCCTGCAGACAGGATAGAGTTGACTATGGAAGCAATTGGTTTGGCAATGGCTGGGGCACCAAGTCGTAGTAACCTAGATTGTAGTTAAGGGCAGGTGAAAGGATTGGGCCTTGCCGGGAGGAGTATAACATAGAAGAGGTACTCACTCAGCCAAGTAAAAGACAGTGAGGGGGATCTGGGAGACAGGAATAGACTAGGGACAGACCAACTGTCAGCAAGACAGGGGGGGGCCCGAATAGCCCATTCTGAGAAAAGATCTCAGGGGTTGCTGTAGCAACTCACTGGCTACATGCTCAGAGGCAGAAAAGGCAACATAGTAATAAATCACACAGTGTGTGTGTGTGTGTGTGTGTGTGTGTGTGTGTGTGTGTGTGTGTGTGTGTGTGTGTGTGTGTGTGTGTGTGTGTGTGTGTGTGTGTGTGTGTGTGTGTGTGTGTGTGTGTGTAGCAAATACAAGTAACTGAAACTAAGGAGCTGACAAGCAAAAGCAGAAATATGATTATTGTTCCATGACACCGCCTTTCCTCCTTCCTTATCACCTACCCCCCCATTCCTCTGCTCTACATAGACTCTTGCCTATTTCCCTCATCCTCTGCTTGCTGCCTCGTCCGCTCTCATGCACCTCCTTTCCCCTCCCGGAGCTGGAGTGCTCGAACCATCTCCGAGGGATAAGTGGGAGCCCCTCCGTGTCTCCCCCTCCCTGCTGGGTACCGTCTCTTTCTGCTGCCACAGGTAAGTCCGCCACTGCAACCGGCCGGCTTAATAACCGCAGCATGCGTGCCCACACTCACCCACCCCCCTAAGTCCAGTTTCGCAGTTCTCCCCTCTGCCTGTCCTCTCCGGTGTCTCCGCTCTCCTTCCTTCTGACGATCCCTTTGCTGTAGGCCTTGTCAAGATGGTGCCCGTTCTTGTGATGTCCGTTCCCGCCGTTTTCCTTCCTCCTCCCAGGCTCCCCTCATGGCGTCTCGTCTGCGACAATTTTACATTAGAAATCCTGGCCTGGTGTCTAGTGGATAGTTTTATTTAGGGATCAGTTACAGTTTTTAGGGCAGTGTCTCTTTAAATCATCAATTACTTGGGGAAAGATGCAACTTTGTTCCAAACTCTTAATTGATGTCAATCAAATCAATTAAGCCTCCACTTCCTTCCTCCCTCATGCAGACCGGTTCATTTGCTTCCAGGACGGCTCCGGTGAGAATCCCTCTTCTACCTGGTACGTTATGGTGTCTTTTACCCCCAGGTTTTGAAGAAATTCTTCTCCCTCCTCCAAGTTCTTAATGGAGAAAGCCCTTCCATTCTTTATCACTTGCAAACTGAAGGGGAAGGTCCATCTATAGCGAATGGACCTATCCCTCAGGATTTTTATCGGCTGCAGTTTTCTGCGCCTACTGAGGGTTGTTGGAGATCAATCTTGAAAAATCTGCAGATTGGCACCCTCAAAGCTGCAGGATGGGGTATTTTTAGTAATGCCTCTGTAAGTAAGTGCATTCTTATTATCGCGTCTCTTGGTAGTTCTCCTGCTAATGGCCTAGATCGCAATGCTCTATGGCTCCGTTCCATGTTCAGCTCCACCTCAGTCTTATCAGGGAGCATGGTGGACAGCCATTTTGTGACAGTCTTCTATATCTGTGATGAACTTCGGTATGCCACGTTGTAGCGATGGAGAGGGGTGTTGGCCACCCCCCAGGGCGACACCCACCATCGTATGGGAGGCGAGGGGTTAACTGTTATAATGTTTAATAGTGTTTTTATTCCCCTGCCTCATTGCAAACTGTGTCTCCCCTGGTTATATGTATTTTTCCCCTTGGTGTGTGCACCCAACACATACACTGGGATCAGGTCGGGAGGGAAAGGGTGAATTGCATTAACATGTTTATGGCCCTTTGTTCCCCTTCCCGCCTTTTCTATCCCCTTTTGCAGCCCATCCCATAGGCCGCCATTGGAGCTCCATGCAAGTCAATGGAGATTTCCGTGGGTTTGGCCTAATATCAGAAAAGACCAGCAAGTGGCGCCGAAGAGGACAAGCGGAACGCCGCAATTGAAATGCATGGAGTAATGTATTTCAATGGGGATTCCTCGAGTCCGACCTCCAGGAACGAGCTGGCAGCCGGCCAAACCGTAAACCGCGAAAGCGGATACAATCTCAATAAAAAAGCTTTTATCACTCAATTGGCGTGGAAACTTGGTCAAGGCCAAGTTCAGTCATATTAAAATTGCATCTCCGGTCCCAGGGCAGCTAGCGGGTTAATTCTTTTTGCCCCTAGCTCAGGGGGACCCCCTTACTCTACCCCAACAGGGTCCGACGGCCAATGGCCCCGGGAAAGGTTTGCGGCCGCTATGAGGGTCGCCCCATTGACCGCTATGGCGGAGAAAAGCCGCGTGGCTTTAAAACCCTAAGTCAGGCCTGCACAACATACGGCCTGCGGGCAGCATGTGGCCCACCAGGGCACCCCGTGCGGCCCGCGACGGACCCCTTCAACCCTCCCCCCCCTTCTCTGGTACGGAAAGAAGGAGCGCGCTCCAGCATTAAGTAAGAGCGCGCTCCAGCAGTGTCTGTGTGACTGCACGCTCTACCCTAACCCCCCTCCCCCCTCAGCCTGCTCCAGCAGGGGGACGCGCTCTAGCAGTGTAGCGCGACCCGGAACTTCCTGGTCTGCTGCTAGAGCACGCTTCCCCCTGCCGCCATCCACCACCACCTCCTCCTCTGTTGCTGCAGGCGCGCCAGCTCTATTACCCCCGCCGCCACCTCTGTTGCCGCCACCGCCATCACCTCTGCTGCCGCCGCTGCCAACATCAGGTAAGCATGGGGGGGGTAGTTCATTCATCTGGGGGGCTAATGGAATGGAGGGGGGGGGCTGCTGACATGGGAGGGCTGCTGAAATGGAATGGGCTGGGGTGGCTGCTGACATGGGGGTGGCTGCTGACATGAGGGGGGCTGCTTACATGGGGGGGCTGCTGACATGGGGAGGCCGCTGACATGGGGGGGGCTGCTGAAATGGAATGGGCTGGGGGGGCTGCTGACGTGGGGGGGCTTCTGAAATGCAATGGGCTGGGGGGGGCTGCTGACATGGGGGTGCTGCTGACATGGGGGGTGGCTGCTGACATGGGGGGGGAGGCTGCTGACATGGAGGGGAGGGCTGCTGACATGGGGGAGGGCTGCTGACATGGGGGAGGGCTGCTAACCTGGGGAGGCTGCTGAAATGGGGGGGCTGCTGAAATGGAATGGCCAGTGGGGGGCTGCTGATATGGCCAATGGGGGGCTGCTGATATGGCCAGTGGGGGGCTGCTGAAATGGCCAGTGGGGGGCTGCTGAAATGGCCAGTGGGGGCTGTTTTACCCGTCCGGCCCGACTCTGTTTTCCTTGTGAGGTGCAGGGGTGTGGGGGGGAGAGAGATGTGAGGTGCAGGGGTGTGGGGGGGAGAGAGATGTGAGGTGCAGGGGGGGAGAGAGATGTGAGGTGCAGGGGGGGAGAGAGATGTGAGGTGCAGGGGGGAGAGAGATGTGAGGTGCAGGGGGGGAGAGAGATGTGAGGTGCAGGGGGGGAGAGAGATGTGAGGTGCAGGGGGGGAGAGAGATGTGAGGTGCAGGGGGGGAGAGAGATGTGAGGTGCAGGGGGGGAGAGAGATGTGAGGTGCAGGGGGGGAGAGAGATGTGAGGTGCAGGGGGGGAGAGAGATGTGAGGTGCAGGGGGGAGAGAGATGTGAGGTGCAGGGGGAGAGAGTGATGTGAGGTGCAGGGGGGGTGTTGTGTGTTTGATGTGGTGGGGGAGTATTATGTGTGTGGGTGAGGGGGAGAGATGGGAGTATGAGAGATAGATGGGGAGTATCACAAAGGTTGATAGTGAGGGGTTCTGGGAGAGATAAGGATGATGATGAAGGGTGCTGGGGGAGATATATGATGATGAGAGGTGATGGAGGAGAGATGATGATGATGATGATTTTACCCGTGCGGCCCAATTTTTTTTTCCTTGGGGCAGTTCGGCCCTTCTCACTTTAGAAGTTGTGCAGGCCTGCCCTAAGTCAGAAAGTGTAAAAAGTGTAAACCCATATCTCTGGTTCTGTAAGGACTAGAGGGCTGGGATTTGGCCACCATGTAGTCACTGCTCCAGCATGTTTGCATGTCAATTTCCAGTCCTCTCTGATCAACAGAACGGAGTATGGGTAACTGTTTAAAATGTGGTTCTGCCATTGACTCCAAGGGCGGAGAAATGCAATATGTCTAACATGTGGTGTCAAAGTGATATATTGTTATCTCCGGTTCGGTGGGTCATAGCGAGCTGAAACTTGGCCACCATGGAGAGTCCCCTCCGGCATGAGGGTCTGGCAATTTCTAGCCCGCTCGGCCCAGCCAAACAGATTATTTTAATATATATATATATATGATTGTGGAAAAATACTGTATTTGGTGCCAAGCATAAAGCCCACGAAAGATACTAGCCCCTGCAGTATGTTAATGGTAAGGGGACGACCGTATGTCTACACCAAGCCCCCTGATCAAAGGCTCCCCCACCCCGATTAAGTATGCTACGGCGGAGAAAGCAGGACATGGGTACTTGTACTAAGTGCCATACTTCACACCTCTGGACAGAGTTTCCCAGCCCAGACCCCCAGAAGGTAGACTTTAAGTCGCCATCTGATTAATGTGGGGTGCTGAAAATGGGTCTCTGGCCAGAGGGATGTGCGCATGTGCTAGCTACCTGGGGGAAGGTACCAAAGTGCTTACCACGTTAGCTTGCAAAAGGTAATTGGGTCCAGGTAATTGTTAACCAATACCTGAGACCCAATGTTAGGGTTTAGGGCTTAAATCCCATATAAATGAGTGTAAGCTCTATGCCCAAGATTGTTCGTGTTGTTCGTGACTGCATCTGAAAGATACCTGAGGCCTTGATGAATTGCTAATCCAGATCCTGATTACTTCATTGCCCCATTCCCTAAGTAAGTGTATGTATTCTGTGTGTTATTTGATCAATATTGTGTGTTCACCTTCCCTGACGGAATAAACTTTCTTTATCATATCACAGTCGCATTCAATTCAACCCAGTTATTTTGGTGTATATTATAACCTTGTTGGCTATCGTGACATACGTATTCTTACATTCTTACATTGTTGCTCTTGTCTCTGTTCTCAGAGTCCTCTTGTCTCTCAGCCACCTGCAATCTGTGTTTTATAGGTAAGCAGTTTTCTTCTCAATCTTCTTGAGAGCTTTAATTGTTTTCTAATTTATTCTCCAATTCCCCAGTCCTGTCGCCTATGTTTGTGACATCCCTCCTCAGCTCCTGGATCTCAGCCTGTAGTAGTGATTTCACATCGTTGTATAATCTTGTAAAATCACACCTTCTCACTGGCAACATCTCCGGGCTGTCGCTCCTCTCCCCCTCTATCTCGCGCTCCGAATCGGAACCGTGGCTTGACACTGGGGCTGCGCCTCTCCCTGCTCGGAGCTACCGAAATAGTTGTTTAAATCAGCGGAATTCGTCTTTTTTTGGGACCTTCTCGACATCCCTGTGTGTTCTGGGATCTGCGTCTAGTTTTTATTTCTGCAGTTTTGGTGATGCGTTGTATTGCTTTAATCGCCGGCAGGGAGCGGAGCCGCTATCTCATTCAGCCATGCTTTTTGCTGTCGCGCATGCGCCTCCCCTGTTCGTAATGTTTTAATGTCCTTTCCAATATAACCTTCTCCTTTGTTTTGGTCTTAATAATTCTATCAATTTAATATTTCTGAATAACGTAATAAAATAATAATCTGGAGTTCTCGCAGCTGTGGTACACCGCAGCGGGGGCTTCTGAGCACAACTGTGGGTATGTTCGCCCCAGTAGATCACTGCAGGACTATCTTTAAGTTTACAACACATCCTTCAAAAAAAAATATATAGAGATATATCTGGCACATGAATTGGGGGTGTACCATTTGACACTCAAATATGACATCACAGGCCTTATATAAGGCATGTCCTCTCTCATTTGAGTTTAAGAAGTCGATGGGACAACATCTGCCCCATTGGATTGCATCCTTGGTGGGTAGCAGTTACTATCCGCTAATGTGATCAAAGGGTTAGTGGCAATTAGTTTGTTTTTTATTGTTATGTTGCTGCCACGGAGGACGGGGAGGAACATGAGTAGGAAGACGAGGACGGCCTTCATCCTTGCAGGTGTAAGTGCAACTTTAATTTACTTTATGCTGACTGGATAATGTTTTATTTTTAATGGACAAATGAGCTATTATCCAGATCTGGAGAATAGTAATTTTGACCATTCTTGTACTGTATGTGTTGAGGGCGATTGTTGGGGGTAGAGGAGGTGGGTAGTAGGGTTGTTGTATTTAAATGTTTCTTGGGGGTAGAGGGATTGGGTGAAGAGGGGGTAGTTGCCCCAAGTGTGGGTGGTTAAGGCTCGCAGGAGTGGTTAATCTCTTTATTAACATAGCGGTTATCACTGCCATAGTAGTGAATGGGTTAACGCCTCCCGCAACCTAACCAGCAGGCCTGATCACCCTCCCTGGGGCAATTACCCCCTTTATCCACCCCATGCATCCACAACAAACCGGGTACTCAAGTTTAACCTCTTCATTGTCTTAGTGGCTAGCTGCTTAGGTGATGAAGCTTTTTTTATTTACATTTTAATACTAGTGTACGGGAGCAGGGTGTCTCCGGAGATAATCCGCATTGATTTCAGCCCCGGGGGACCCCCTGCTTACTGGCCCTAGCATGGGGTACCGGTATCCCCTTGCGATGTTTAAATCTCCCTCGTCACGTGACCGGGACATTGAAATGTATAGAAGATACCGGGGCTTATAACTTGGAAAGCAGATGGTCCCCAGAGTTGAAATGAATGCGGTTAAGCTACGGAAACCCCCTGCTTCCATACACTTGTATTAAAATATAAATAAAAGCACTGCAATCGCCTGTGAGAGCTGTGCAGGGAGATGCGGCTACAGATGCAGTGATCATTAGTCGAACATTTCACACTTTGGATCCATTTGCTTACCGTGTGATGGAGCTTGATTTCTCGAGACATTCTCACGTTAAGACGTGAGATTAGTAGTGTTTTGATCGAGTGCAGAAAATAGCATTTTAGCGTTGTCTGTAATACCGTCGAGTTATTGTTTTAAAGATCTAATTGCAATTCAACGTGTATTTTATTGTCGTACAGTACGTCAAGTGTGTGTAATTAGAAGAATAACGTTATGAATATTTTGTTCATACAGTACACATGGGAAAAGTCCTTTCTGAGGCTCCTTAGCCAAAATTACAAAGATGCAACGTCACCTCCCTCTCCTGCCGAATGTAAAATGTTTCCCGCGAATGAGTGTTTCTCAAATTGGAACCTTGTTGAAACCGTAAAAACATGAACAAACAAAAAAGTACAGTATATTTAAAGAATGAAGAATTAATTTTTATTTGGACAGGATAATAAAGGGAAAAATAATAGTACAATACAACGTCTCCTCATCTTCCGAAGGTAAAATATATATTCCGCGAATGAGTGTTTCTCAAACTGGAACCTTGTTGAAACGCATACAGTATGTGTATCACATTTCTGCACGTGCGTGTCCTGATGTTCCTAATTAAATTAGTGTACAGCAAGATACAGTATCTATCAACTTCGTGAGGAAATGCACTGTATCTGCTAGACAGGAGTATAGTACTACTGCCGTTGGTGTATCTAAATAGTAGCAAACAATTTAATTTTCTAGCTTTATACTGTATTTTGTACATTCTGTACTGTATTCTGTACTGTATTCTGTACAGTATACAGTATCAATGCCATTTTTATATATTTAAATGCCTTTAGAACTCTAGGTAGGATCTACTGTAAGTGTCTAGACAGTAAAAACATGAACACACTAAAAAGTATATTTAAAGAATGAACATTTTTATTTGGACAGGATAATAAAGCGAAAAATAATAGAACAATACAATACAACGTGGCCTCTTCAAAATTTACAATTGTGTCTTTTCCTTCTTCGCAATGGCTGGTGCTTCTTGGAAATCTAGGTCTGTAACGAAAGAGACAATATTCTATATTATCAATCGCACTGTACATTATGTTTAAAAAGGGCATACAGTACATCTTAAGTTGTCAGCATGATCAAGAGTCACTGATTAATTGTAATTGGCTACTCATACAGGACTTATTCAACCAGTGTGTATTAGTGCTGTACAGTACTAACAAATCTACGTAAGTACCAGCACTCACTGTCTAATAGCTAAATGATGAAAACAGTTGTAATGCAGAATAAACATTTAATAATAAAACGAACCAGAAATAAATCAAATGTGTATGCAGAAACCAGTATCACAAATGGGCAAGTCACAAAGTGAGGGATGGGAGGGGGGGAGAAGGAAAAGGGGAAAAAACATGAAACACAAGGAATATACACAAAAAACGGAGAACGGCAAGTATGCTAGGGGGACGACGTTTCGAGGGACTACCTCTTCATCTGGCCCATTCCCCCTGGTCCAAAAGGTCCCAGAGGTACTTCCCTAAGCCTCCCTTCCCCTATAACTGGTCAAATCAGACATCCCTGAAAATAGATAGCAAACATACAGTGTAGGCTAAATACAGCTAAACAGCTAATAGCAGGGCAGCAAGAATCCACTAAAGTCAATGCTAGTAGTTCAAGTACCACAAGAAACTGTGGGCAATGGTACAGTAAAGGCTGAACACAGCTTGCAAGAAAGCAGCTTGCAAAGAAGCACCAGGAGTCCACAACAGCCACAACAGTCAATGAAAGGTTAATGGGAATAGCAAATGAAGACAGTAATCAAACCCTCTGGCTCTGCTCCTTGTGCTCGTGTGGAGTGCTCAGGATCGGCACAGTGATAAAGGGCATATAATAGTGCCTTCAATTAGTGAATATAACATAAAACCTTTAAAATAGGTGCAATAATAATAATCATATAGTGACTGAAAAAAGTAAAATAAAAAATGAAGATTGCAGCTCTAAACCCTTTTAAATGGTTGGACTGTTGCATCCACTTCTAGCGTTGATTTCCTCATGGTGTAGGGGAGCACAGGTTCAATATGAAATAGAAAATAAATAGAACTTGGTGCAAATAAAGTTTAGGGTGATGAAGTGTATTAAACACTAGGTCAAATGGAGACTCACGTGGTGTCAATCAAAATAAGGCGTTTCAGAGGTCAGTGGCAATGAACTTGACTAGTGTATGATGTAGAAACTTCAATTGAATATAGTGGTAGGCGATGTCACTCAGGGAGATTCATTAATCAGGGTAGAAAGAGAAAGCGCTTCCATAGCGTAATCCACAATAAAAATATATTTATATAAGCAGAATAAAAAATGAACACTTACATAGTGTCATAAGAATACAGACACATAAAATGCTGATGTCATCAGAAATGGTAACTCCCCGCTTCCTCCGTCACCGACCTCTCTGTCTCAGCTCATCACTGCCAGAATTGATCGTCTGTGAGGCTGCAGGTGAATGTCCCGATGGTAAGAGGGTCGTTAGCGCAGGCTCTCGCATCTACGGAACAGCTCGGCGCCACATCAAGGGTGGGGGGCAGTCTGGAGGCCTCTGATGACGTCACATGGTGCGGTGGGTGGTGCTCACAGGGAAAAAATTATATGGTAGCTGCGATAGAAAAGAATCCCCTTAATGCGGCACTTGGAAAACCCTACAGGGTATATAAAACTTAAACTTTAAATATTACAGTTAAAATATAGGTGTTTGGGATGTGACGATAGACAAACAACAAATATAATTAAAAAGCGGAGAGTAAATTCAAGAGTGTATTAGTGCTAGAAAATGGTTGTTACTTTGTGGGTCTATTAGAGGGATTGATATCCACCCTGCCCCCAAGTGTAGCACCCAGATAAAGAATCACCTAATGTACTGGTTATACTCCTGCGTATTACAAACTCTGTTACTATTTGGTAACTAGAATAACAGACTGGTGCTAAAGATGTTGGAAATGTATCCTATATCTACACATCTTGTCACTGGTTCTTATCCTTTTGGTTCTTCAACATAAATACAATGTTATTATTTGTTCATGTTGTAGATATATACACGCCTAAACTCTGAATGGCAGAAATAGTGGTGTTGGAGAATGTTCCTTCCTGCTACATGAAATCTCTAAATAGCATTATATACAGAGACCCTGATAGCTCGGTACTTGGTATCTAAATCTGTACCTAGTAAACAAGTATAGTGGGCAGGTAGTAAAATTCCTAGAAAAGGGTTATAGTCACAATAACATCAAGAAGGCATATCCTGTGTTTGTTTGTCTGTTTGATGGGACTTTTTATTTTATGTAAAAATGCAAACCTTATTTTACTATTACCGAAATAAAGGTTACATTTTATATTAAAGTAATTTACTCAATTCAGGTTCGTAAGGAGTGGAAGCAAGTAGGGATCCTGTTCTCTTTATGTTTATGAAAAAAAAGAAATCAAGCATTTATTTTAAAGTTTATACAATACAATTTGTTTAAAAAAGTGTGTGTGTGTGTGTGTGTGTGTGTGTGTGTGTGTGTGTGTGTGTGTGTGTGTGTGTGTGTGTGTGTGTGTGTGTGTGTGTGTGTGTGTGTGTGTGTGTGTGTGTGTGTGTGTGTGCCGAGCAAGTGCATTTTAAGTGAAACTTCTTTCTCTTTTGTCAAAGAAATAAAATGTGTGATTTTAATTAAAACTAAAAACACAATATCAGTACCAACACGCAAAGAAGTTTGACTTAGAACGCGTGTTTTAGCTATTTGCACGTCTATATTTCATGTAAGTGAATCCTGTGTGTGTGCACGCGTCAGTCAGTGTCTGTGCGTGCCTGTCACTCAGTGTGAGTCAGTCAGTCAGTATCACTGTTTGTGTGTGTGTGGTGCTGGGGTGGAGAGTATGCTCAGCATGTCCTGCTGGCTATCCAAGCACTCCCTCCCCCCTCCGAGGACTCAGCGCTCTCTCCTTTCTCCCCCCCTTCCCCCTCCCACAGACCTACAGGGACACGGAGCACTCGGCGCTCTCCCCCCTCCCTCCATTCGAGCCACGGCATGGTCAGCACTCTTCATGTGTGTCGTTGGTCCAGCGGTGACTCCTCCTGGTGGAAGCTGCCAACACTGACGGCCTCTTCTGCCAGGAGTGATGTCACTTTCGTCACCTATCAACTACTTTCACGCTGCTAAGAAGTTTCACTTCAAAAAGGTAGAATACACAAATCTTATCCTGTCAAAACATAATAGTCTAGAACAAAATCCTTAGGCAACATTTTGTTTATATTGCCAGGTTTTTTAAAATTAGATTTGTCTTGTTATATATGAACAATCATACTTAAATATTGCGTAGGGACACAAGCAATTGAAGTTGTTTTCAAGATTAAACAGAAATTTTTAAAAAGTTTCAAGTGGGTTAATAGGAACTACAAAAAAAGTCATGCCCGGTTTCTAGTTTCAATACTTAACCAACAATAGTTGTCCAGTTGTACATACAGAGACCCCAACTTCCTTGTTAGGCCGCCAGGGCATCCGAGTGCCACAGGGCCCCAGCTCCTTAGCCCTCTCTAACCACCCTAACCCCTTGTCAGGAAGAAACAGGCGAGAAGCAGTTGTGAGGGTGGAGACTGGCCCAGAGTTGGTAGGGTGTTGGTGATGTGAGGAGGTAGGCCTCGGGTGAAAAAGGTGAACAAAGTATAGGTGCGCAACTACAATACTATAAGTGACGTGATAGGTGTGATGTATAATAAATGGGTGACCTTAATTATAAATTGAAATGTAGGGAGCGTCTGCAGCTGTGACACCAGGGATGGCTCTGGTCCCCCCTATAAGCACACAAAAATACAAAAAACACAGCGCACGACGCTCATAGTGCATTAAATGATAATTTTAGTAACCAAGTAAGAAGGTAAGTAATTTGCGTACATTTAAACAAAATTAAACAAGCATTTCAGGGTTATTGTTACCCAAACACCAACGGACGATCGTGATGGTCTCGTGGCTCTCTCCTTCTCACTCCAAAACAGCCTCGGTGTAGGGCCTGGATAGTCTCCACTCCAGTCACTGGTGTGCCAGCCCCATGCCTCAGGGTAGGTCTTAAGCAGTCTCAAGTCTTTCAGTAAGCAGCAGTCCCGATTATTGTGCGCAATGCCCGCTACTGCACAGATCCAGCTGGCAATCGAGCAGCAGAGCACATGCTGTTTGGCGTCCTGCTCAAACACTTCCTGGTCTATGACGTCATGCGATCGCGAGAGTTCGCCGCGAGTCTGCAAATCACCGGACCGGTTCTCTGGGAGTGCTGTCTTGTGGGTGGCTCGCAAAGGTCTTACAGTTCTTTAGTCCAACGCGTTTCGAGACCACATGGGTCTCTTCATCAGGGAATAAAGGCTAAACAATCTATTGGCATTTAAATACCCCTCGCATGTCACCGATTGGCTACCTAATTGAGGGATTTCAGCCAATAACATGGCAGCGGGGAGGAGTCAAACACTCCATAGCAACCGAGAATGCATCTAGAAAAAAAGCTAAAATCAACTTTATTAATAAACATTTGAACGGACAATAACATAAACGGTGTGTCTCTAAAATAAAGAAAAAAGAATTAGTACACACTTTAAATGAACAGCTATATTCATATACCAGTGGTGGTACAAACATATGACCACTAACATGATTTATTTTGAAAAAGAAGCACGAACTAAAAACTATGAGTACATTAAAAAGCATAAAATTCCATATTTCAAAAAGTAAAATAGAATAAAATTTAAATGTTTAAATACAAATGTATCGTATACCAGCTCAGAACACATTGATTAGATATTGCATATATTTGGTATAAAGACCCAACTCCATCACCATTTAGCGAGGGTCAGTACAGGGACCATATGTCTATATCCTCATTGAGGCCTCCCGGATATAGTGTCCCCAATTTATATATCCAGAAGGTGTCTTGGAAGGACAAATCCTTAACCCTATCCCCGCCCCTTCTACTCTTAGGGACATATTTAATACCTTTAAAACGCAGGGACATGGGGTCTTTGTTATGATGTGAGGCATAGTGCTTGGAAAGGCTGTGTTAAAAGACCATTTTTTATATTTCGTATATGTTCTTGTATACGTGTTTTTAGTTTACGTTTAGGGCGCCCAACATAGAACAGGCCACAAGGGCACTCAATTAGATACACAATATGGTCCGAATTGCAATTTATAAAATCTGTTATCTCATATGTTTCCTCAGTTTTTTGACACGAAAAAATTTTTCTATCAGAGTGTAGGTGTTTACACACAGAACATTTTCCGCATGTAAAGTTTCCACAAGGTTTTTTAATATCTAGCCATCTTTTATCTCCCAAAGGATCACTTTTAATATTAATGTCACTAGGGGACAAGGCATTTTTTAGGTTTCTTGCTCTCCTGTATATAAACCTTGGGAACTTAGAAATGTGGGTCCCTAAAATTGGGTCATTTGACAGGATTGACCAATGCTTCTTTACAATCTTTTCTATATGAGAAGTCATTGAATTAAAGTTTGTAATGAAGGCAACATTACATTTTTCCTCACTTTTAGCTTGTTTCTTTTGTTGTTTAATTTTTGGAACTAGCATTTGTTTTCTATCCATTTGTCTCACCCTATCAAGATCATAGGAAAGTTTTTTTGAATGATAACCTCTTTCAAGGAATCAAATCACCGGCCTGTTTTTCAAAGTCGTGTTTAGACTACAGTTCTTTCTCAACCTGTAAAATTGGCCCCAAGGTATATTCTGAATCCAAGATTTTTTATGGTTACTTGAGGCCATCAGGAGGTTGTTGGAATCAACATCCTTGAAATGTGTTTTACTTATAAGGTTCCCCTCATCAGATACCGTCAGATTCAAATCCAAAAAGTTAATCTCTTTGACACTTTCCACATGGGTAAAGGTCAAATTCCTATTGTTGTTATTAATGTATTTTAGAAAAAGACTAACAGAATATTGATCCCCATCCCACAGACATATAATGTCATCTATAAAGCGACGCCAAATAATAATGTTTTCTCTGAAGGGATTATTATTAAATATGCAATTGTACTCCCATTCTCCCATGTACAGGTTTGCGAAACTGGGAGCAAATCTTGTGCCCATTGCAGTTCCGCAAACCTGCAGGAAGAATTCCTCCAGAAACATAAAATAATTATGCTTCAAAATAAAATGGATGGATTCCAGAATAAATTTTTTGTTCAAATCATGTAATTCAACGTCGCTAGATAGAAAGAAATCCACTGATGCTAGGCCCTGTTGATGTGGTATATTGGTGTAAAGGGCCTGCACATCGCACGTTAACACCTGTAGGAATCCTTCCACTCTATATTTTGTAACAGATTGAGCACTGATGTGGAGTCCCTTAGATGAGAAGGGAGTTTTTCCACATAAGGCTGCAAAAAGTGGTCAACGTACTGTGACAAATTGGCTGTTAAACTATTTATTCCCGAGATTATCGGTCTGCCAGGGGGATTTGTAATCGATTTGTGGGTTTTTGGGAGGTGATAAAATATCGGGATCTTGGGGGAACTAGTAAACAAGAACTCATACTCATTCTTTGTAATGACACCAGAAATATGGGCTTGGTCCAACAGGGTTTTTAGCAAACTCAAGAAGTCAATAGTTGGATCTTTTTTAAGCCTAGAATAGGAGGAGGTGTCTTTCAGGAGTCGCAATGCCTCTCCTTCATAATCCTTTCGGTTCTGTAGAACGACACCACCTCCCTTATCCGCCTGTCTGATAATCAGGTTGTCATTCTCCTTTAAGAATTTTAATGCTAGCGTTTCATTTTTAGTAAGGTTGTGTTTTATATCACTAGACTTCATATTATTACTCAATAGAGTGAAATCTTTATTAACCATGTTGAAAAAAGTCTCAACATGATGACCTTTAGAATGAGTTCGGCAAGCATGAGCGTGAGAAGGTCAAACCCCTGTCTAGAACCTTTTTTTGGTCATTTGTCAAAATAACTGAGGATAGATTAAAAATTCCACGAGAGGGAGATGTCACACATCTTTCTCGTAGCCTCTTTTCTTTAATTCTGGCCCCTCCTCTAATTCCTCGTCTGGTAGGGTTCTTTTCTTTTTTTTCTCCCAACCGTGATTTTTGGGGCATTTCCACACATTCCCCCTTCTTTTGTGGATCCAAATGTCTTTTTTTTTTGACCGAATCCAAAAAAGAAGACGGGGAGTGTTGAGCTGGTGGTTGAATTTTAACACTGGGTGTGAAGGGTCTAGAATCCCTGTGAGAGTCAAATTCTTTCTGGCCATATCTAAAATTGGGGATATAGTTCCTCCCTTTATAGTTGGGATTCCTAAAATGCCCTTCATGTCTAGGAGGAGGGAAATGTTCATCAAAACCAGGGGGACCTCTTCTCTCCCCATAGTATTGATTCTCCCATCCTCTGTGATCGGGGTGGAAATTGGGTTTTGGGTATCTATATGTATTATTTACTCTACTTTGTGAATAGGAGGAATCTCTTCCTTCCCTATTTTTAGATTGAGTTTTAGAGGGTCTGCCCCTCTCTACATCCTTAGCCCAATTTCTCTGTCTGTTGTTGTCATAATCAGACTTATCCCTGTAAAATTTCTCGTGCCTCTTTTTCAAAATCTCATCCTCCGCATGCTCGAGCTTCATGCGGAGGTCATGCTCTAATTCTGAGCAGTCCTGTTTAATTACAAGTGGCTCAAGTAATTTAATCACACTTGTTACCTCTTTGTCAATAATTTTTAATGACTTGGTCCTCTCATAAATAATTAATTTCATGAGGGCCGTGGAACAGTCATCTAAGATTCTGTTCCACTCCTTCATGAAGTGTGCATCATCTTTGCCGAATGTAGGTAGTTTTTTGATGCGTAAGCCCCTAGGGGCCCTTTCACATTCTACATATTTTTGAATTGTTCTTTTTTCAAGATACAATTTATTTTCGGTCAAAAGTAATTGTTCTAAAACTTTAAAATGCTTCTCCACTGAACCCCTTGCTTCCTCACTCTCAGGGACCACTACATGATTGTCAGAAAATAATAAATCAAAAGGTAGCAGGTAGAGTGGAGCCCCCCCCCACCCCCAATACTGGGTATAATTGGAAGAGAGAGCCAGAGTGAGTGAGGGATTAAGACTGAGGGGGTTGGGGGGAAAGGGGAAGGTGAGCAGCGGCGGATTTCAAAATACATCACCCCTAGGCACAACTGTTAAGGCCGCCTCCTTAACTGCCGCTTCCCTCCTCCTCCTGAACCACAGCGCCAACTTCACCAACGTGACGTTGCGCTGTCGTGTTGCTATGGCAACGAAACGCTGTACCGTCATGCTGGTGATGTCCACGGCATCATTTGATGCTGCGGTTCAGGAGGAGGATGTGTTGGAAGCTGTGGGGAACGCAGATATCATCATATATGAAATAAAGCAAATGTATACTACATAGTGTAATCAGCTTCTAAAATTCTAGGATTCAGCAAACTGGGGACTCAAAATGTATCAGATAATAAACAGCATGTCCCACATTGAATGTGGCTCAGGATGTCCAGACTTTAACGTCTCTGGTAAGTTGGTGATGGTTGTCACGGTGTGATGTATCCTCAGTAAAACAGAAATAACACCATAGTGCAACACTGAATATAATTAAAGTGTGTATTGAACAAGTGGTATCACACTTAAAATAATAAAAAGAACAATAGGCACATAAAACTAAAGATGAGTGGCTAATCTGACTCGAGTCTCAATCTGCCGGGCTCCCGGTGAGCGTCGCGTCACTTCCGGTCCGTTCGGTATCTTGCCAGCACCAGAGAAGTTGCAGTTGACATCCTGAACACATTCAATGTGGGACATGCTGTTTTTTTTATCTGATAAATTGTGAGTCCCCATTTTGCTGAATCCTAGAATTTAGAGACATTTTAGAAGCTGATTACACATAATATAAACATAGTATATATTTGCTTTATTTCATATATGGTGATATCTGCGCTCCCCAAAGGTTCCAACACATCCGTCCAGAAGAAAGCCTGGACCTTTCTTAATACGGTTGAGCTGCGACCTTTTTTTCCCTATTATATATTTTCATTAGAGCACAATTATACACCTCAGTGCTTTATCATTGTTTTATATATCACATTTAACAATGTGATTGCAGGTAAGGAGCTGGTCGCAACAGATAAAAGGACTTTCCAATAGGTCCGACAGCGCAGCAAAAGTATATGGGGGCGGAAATGTTTGCTGCCCCAAAATGTTGCCGCACTAGGCCCGGGGCTAATGGGAAATCCGCTTCTGGGGGTGAGTGAGAGATGTAAGAGATGGGGAAGTGAGGCTGTGTGACTGAGAGGGAGTGTAATTGAAAGGGGGTAAGAGAAAAGACTGGGGAGAGAGAATAGGGAGTGGGAGGGGGGAGAGGGGGAGGGGATGTGACAAAATGGGATATATGAGAGAGCAGGGGGAGGGAGTGGGCAAAGAGAGGGTGAAAGTGAGAGGGGTTAGCACAAGGAAAGGAGAAGAGGGACTTGCAGGGCCACTGGGGGTGGGGGGGGGGCAGCTGGTGAACCTAATCATGGGCCCTGGGAAAGCTATCGGTGGGCCTGGTGTGGAGTATCTTAATGACGGCATAGTTTATTCCTTAAAGAAGGAGAACACACACGATGATGCAAATAACAGACAAAATAGACACTTACTTAGGGTTGGACAATGAAGCAATCAGGTACATGATTGGCAATTCATTCAGCAATACAGGTTCAAATGAAGACATCTCGAAAAGACAATGAAAGACAATGGGTATAGAGCTTACACTCGTTTATATGGAGTTTCACTCCTATACCCTGGCATTGAGTGCAAGTCATTGGAGAACAATTATCTGCACCCAATCCCTCCTTGCCACCTCACTTGAGAGGCACAGTAATACCTGCCCACTGGGTGGATATTCTAATCAGGGGCTTATTTCCCTAGCCCCCCTCCCACAAGACTGGCGTCTGAAAGTCTGCTTGGGCCAGGAAACCCTTTGTCCCAAGGTGTGAAACACAACACTTATCATAAAGTACCCATGTCCTGCTTTCCTTTGTGCTAGCATACACTAGCAGGGTGGCCTTTGATCAGGGGGTTTATTGTAGACCATTTGTCTCCCCCCCTGAGCATTAACATACCATATGGGCTCGGTTTTTCTACCAGACCCAAAATACAATACATTCTTTAATATCTACACATATTAAAATAATCCATTCTGTGGGTCTGAGCGGGCTGAAATTTGCCAGGTACTCATGCCGGAGGACCTTTGCTATAGTGGCCAAATATCAGCCTTCCACGACCCCCAGAACCGGAGATACCAAAAACAAGTTAAAATCCCCTATTAACTTTAATGCAGGATTCTCCGCTATAGCTAAAAGAAATCTCTGCTTTTCACTCTCCCATTGAAATCAACGGGCTCTGCCGCTATAGGCTTTCAATGGAGCAACTCCGCCATTGAAGTCAATGGGCTCCGCCGCTATAGGCTTTCAATGGAGCAACTCCGCCATTGAAGTCAATGGGAAAACCACAATTTTCACCTTTGCCCATACTCCGTCTGGTTGATCGGAGAGGGCTGGAAATGGCCATGCAGTCATGCCGGAACAGTGACTACATGCGACCAAAATCCCAGCCCTCTGGTACTTACAGAACCGGAGATATGGGCTTACCCTTTTTACTCTTTCGGACTTAGCCGTTTTAAAGCCACGCGGCTTTCCTCCATTGGAATCAATAGGGCCTGCGCCACCATAGGAAATGCATGGGCCAGCGCCGCCATTGGATTCAATGAGACCTCCGCTACCATTGGAGTCAATTGTGCGACCCTCGTGGCGAGCGCGACCCTTTACGGGGGTCCTAACTTCTCTGACCCGGTGGTGGTCGAGTGTGGGGGTTCCTAGGGTCTAGGGGCAAAAATAATTTTATTCCTGGGTGCCCTAGAACCTAAGTTTCCCACGCCAATTGTGATTGAACTTGACCTAATGTGATCAATGCTCTTTTTTAGACAATGTATCCGCTTCTGCGGTCTGCGGTTTGGATGGCTGCCAACCCGTTCCTGGAGGTTGGTGTCGAGGAATCCCCATTGAAATGAATGGCTTCATTGACTTACAATGGGGAACCTCCGCTTCTCTCGGGCGCCACCTGCAGGTCTTCTGATAAAATGGGCCCAAATCGCCAGTTTCCCCATAGGATCGTATGGAGCTTCAACGGCGACCTATGGGGAGCTGCAAAATGGAGCCTGCAATGGCGGGAAAATGGAACAAAGGGCTATAATCACTGAATTAACATTAACCCTTTCCCTCCCGCATAGATCCCAGTGTATGTGTTGGTGCAGACACTGGAATGGGAACAACACACATTTACAGGGGAATATACACTTGGGTGCTGAAGCAGGGTAAAAACACATTACTGGACCGCAGTCCAGTTAACCCCTTGCTTCCCAAGTGAGAGCAGGGGGTGGCCAAATGGGGTGTAACCCCTTTAATACCGGGCCAAACCCCCTCTCCCATGACAAACCTGCTGATTACTCTTGTGTGTATGCTGCTGGTAAAGAGACAATGACTAAGGCCAGGTCCCCGCTGGCTATTGTAGAGCCCGCTGTGGCGGATACTGCAGGGTCAAGAGCCGCCCCACAATGGGACCGGGCCCGCTACGAGGGGGGGCCGCCTCACTGCACCGACAAACTCCTGCTCAAGAAAATTGAGATCAGGAGTCGTGACGGAGCGCTAGGCCACACCCCCGGTGGTTCAGCCAATGATGATGAACCTGCCGGGTGATGTCACGTCCCCGTCACGCCCCTCCCCCCCCCCCCGGTCTTTCCCCCTGCAGCTCTCTGCTGACCGGGGAATTCGGCTGCACGCGCTGCCTTTCTCACTGACGCGCGTGCAGCTCCAGCAGTACGGCCACAGTGTAAGAGAAACAGCCACGGTAGGACTACAACTCCCCTGCGGCTTGAATAGGAACACATGACATTAGTCAATTAGTGCAAAGCATTGGAAGACGGGGCACCAAGGAAATGCTGAGTAGAAAGGAGGAATTGAGAGGGTAGCACGAGGAAAGCAGAACTGAGACCCTGTGGCGCGTCAGCCTCTATGGGATACAAGAGAATGGTGATCCCTAGCGTTGACGCGTCACGTGGTGTGGCTGTGAGCCAATGGGGAGGAGAGGCTTCGGGGAGCGGGGAGGAGTGTGGAGTGAAAGCAGCGTGCATGCCTGTCTGTGTGTGTGTGTGTGTATGTGTGTGCCTGAGTGCGTGAGTGCCTGCCTCTGTCTGTGTGTGTGTGTTGCTTTACTTACCTTCAATCAGCAGCCCGAGCCGTGGAGGGAGGGGGGGAGAGTAGCGAGTCCCTCCGCTCAAGCCACGCCCCCCTCCCGCTCAAGCTGCCCACCTCCCGCTCCCTACAGACCGCATATCGCGGTCTGTGTATGTCAGCTCCCCGCCTGTCTGCAGTGCAGGCGCGCTGACTCTGGGAGCGGGGCCTTAGCATTACGCTGTGGGTGACGTGATGTCATTTGACACGGAGACATTGGGAGAGGGGGATGGGTGGAACGCTGTTGCTCCCAGGAAGGGGGCCGCAGCTCACAATGTTTGCGCATCGCTAGTCTAGAAGATGTACTCTAATTTATCAGCAAAAGGGAGATAGAGTATGGTAAGTTATTATTTAGTTAATCAAGGCGGGAGGAATGCTGCTTTTATAGACAAAGAACCATTACGTTTTCATAAACACAGATTACCACTGATTTTATCAATTTATGACCATTTTAAAGAAAATGGGATTTATTTTCTAAAGCTTCTGCTCATTCCCATTTTTAGAGCATAAATATTGCTTAAATTGCAGTCTAAAATACAATCCATAGAGTTGCTGTAATGTGTAATTTTTTTTAATTTAATTCAAGCATAGTATCCCTATTTTTAATCCCCTTTGACCACTTACACATGTTTCTTTCACGTCTTCCCTCGCCCTTTCTACCAATGTATTGCTGGTTAGGAAACATATGTTGTGCAAACAGTGTACATTATTTTCTCTTAATCAACCATTTGGTTCTGCAATGGCCTCTGGTCAATTTGTTTGCAGACATTAGCATATCTAATACCTCATTACACCAATTAATTTATATTTCCAGGTGTAGATTACTTGGTTTAATGCATCCAGGTTTATCTAAATGTTTCTCTTTCATGTGAAAATGAAAGCACATTGTAATTATGTTTTAAGGCAAATTTAGGAAAAAGCTGTCTGTTAAGAGACAGTTAACAAAACTCCTGGCTTAACAGGAATAATGCAGATCACACACAATTTGGATTCCTAGATTTCCTTTTTTTTTTTTTCATTTTCTAAGTGTATTTATTTGTAAGTCAGGTTCTATTATCCCTACAGTATATTGAACATGTTCTGTACTGGATTGTACAAGGTCAGTGATGCATAGAAATGTGTTTTGCTAGTTGTACAGGTTGCAGATACAAGTTATCCTAATTGCATCAGTATGACAATAATAAATTGGTGTTACTATACATAAGATTTTCAGATCAGCAAAGCCCTTTCTTTAGAAAATGAAAGCAAAATAAGAATGTATATTCTTATTAGTGATTATAAAAAACGAAAAGATACCATTATCTGACCTGTCTCTACTAGTATACCTGTTTCACTTGTCTCGTCTACTTTCTCTAAATGTATGCCAATCGGTTCCCATTGGGTACACATCAATATGTTACTTGTTAGGTATACCATAGGTTAGTTGATAGAGACCTCTTTCTGATCTGTATTTACTACTCCATTATCAGTTAATCAATCAGTTCCAGTTGAATTACCACCCTTAGGTTACCTGTTGGACTTTTATATAGGTGAGCAGAGAGATTCCACCATCCGATCTGCCTCTTCTCACTACTATAGGCCTGTCAAACATGCAGCCCGCGGGATTCATGTGGTCCAAGAAACCTTAACAAGGGGCCCGGAGATTTTTGGCTATTTGGGACAGAGTGGGAGGTAGGTTGGGGGGAGAGGAGATAAAGAAGGTTGTGGATAGAGGGAGGGGGTGGAGAGAGGGGGCATGGGGATGAGAGGGATTGGGAGGATGGTGAGAGGGTAGGAGAAAGATACTGTAGATGATGGGGAGAGATACCAGTGACCTTTACATATTTTTATTACAGGAGGCCCGAAAAAATGAAGGTTATAGTGACTATTTATTTGATCTTTTTCCTCCTGCCGCTCTGATGGTGCAGCTCGAGTCTTATATTGAAAAATTGGCCCCAAAGCCATTCTGAGTTTGGCTGGCCAGCTTTACTGGTATATATCAGCCTGGTATATATCAACTGGTATATATCATATAATAAATACATTTATTAATTCCTGTGCGCCTCTGTCATTAATTTGCCATCATACTTGAGACCCAATGGATGTGTTGTCTAGATTGGACTGAATCACGGTCAACGAGAATACCATTGTGAAAAAGAAAGTACATCCTCTTTGAATTCTATGGTTTTACATATCAGGACATAATAACAATCATCTGTTCCTTAACAGGTCTTAAAATTAGGTAAATACAACCTCAGATGAACAACAACACATGACATATTTCACTGTGTCATGATTTATTTAACACAAATAAAGCCAAAATGGAAAAGCTATGTGTGAAAAACTAAGTACATCCTTACTGCTTCCATAGGAATTAAGATGCTAAGTAGCAGACAGGTGCTACTAATCAAATGCCCTTGATTAATTGATCATCAGCAAGTGTGACCACCTCTATAAAAGCCGAAGTTTTAGCAGTTTGCTGGTCTGGAGCATTCAGGTGTGTTAACACAATGCCAAGGAGAAAATACATCAACAATGATCTTAGAGAAGCAATTGTTGCTGCCCATCAATCTGGGAAGGGTTATAAGGCCATTTCCAAACAATTTCAAGTCCATCATTCTACAGTGAGAAAGATTATTCAAATGTGGAAAACATTCAAGATAGTTGCCAATCTTCCCAGGAGAGGACGTCCCAGCAAATTCACCCCAAGGTCAGACCGTGCAATGCTCAGAGAAATTGCAAAATACCCAAGAGTTACATCTCAGACTCTGCAGGCCTCAGTTAGCATGTTAAATGTTAAAGTTCATGACAGTACAATTAGAAAAAGACTGAACAAGTATGGTTTGTTTTGAAGGGTTGCCAGGAGAAAGCATCTTCTCTCTAAAAAGAACATGGCAGCACGGCTTAGGTTTGAAAAGTTGCATCTGAACAAACCACAAGTCTTCTGGAACAAAGTCCTTTGGACAGACGAGGCCAAAGTGGTGATGTTTGGCCATAATGCACAGCGCCATGTTTGGCGAAAACCAAACACAGCATATCAGCAGAAACACCTCATACAACTGTCAAGCACGGTGGCGGAGGGGTGATGATTTGGGCTTGTTTTTGCAGCCACAGGACCTGGGAACCTTGCAATCATTGAGTTGACCATGAACTCCTCTGTATACCAAAGTATTCTAGAGTCAAATGTGAGGCCATCTGTCCGACAGCTAAAGCTTGGCCGAAATTGGGTCATGCAACAGGACAATGATACCAAGCACACCAGCAAATCTATAACAGAATGGCTGAAATAGAAAAGAATCAAGGTGTTTCAATGGCCCAGTCAAAGTCCAGACCTCAACCCGATTGAAATGCTGTGGCTGGACATTAAGAGAGCTGTGCATAAACAAATGCCAACAAACCTCAATGAACTGAAGCAACGTTGTAAAGAAGAGTGGGCCAAAATTCCTCCACAACGATGTGAAAGACTGATAGTCATACAGAAAACAATTACTTCAAGTTATTGCTGCTAAAGGTGGTTCAACAAGCTATTGAATCATAAGGTGTACTTAGTTTTTCACACATGACTTCTCCATTTTGGCTTTATTTTTGTTAAATCATGACACAGTATAATATGTAATGTGTTGTTGTTCATCTGAGGTTGTATTTACCTAATTTTAAGACCTGCTAAGGAACAGATGATTGTTATTATGTTCTGATATATTAAACCATGGAATTCAAAGAGGGTGTACTTTCTTTTTCACATGACTGTATGTATATAAGTGTCAAAAGGAGATGTATAGGTATTTCACTGTGTATTTTTGTCACATTGGATGTTGCTCTGTTTGACTTCTTCTTTGTTTCTTGTTGTATACATTTAGCCGCGCCCAGTAGTGCTCCTTTTGACATATATATATATAGTAGTGTGGTAAATTTGGGGGTTTCTTAGAGCTTGTTGGGTATCTGTATGTTTATTAACTTTGTCCAGCTGGTCTCAAATGTTTTGGAGTTTAGTGGCTCCTCCCTCCCAGGGTTTAAGCTCGCCCCTCCCCACTTTCCAAGTAAGCAGGTTTTCTTTTCATGCAGCTGGTTGGGACAGGTTCAATGCCAGGACCATTCTTCCTCTAATTATAGAGGTAAATAAGAATTTTAATCAGTTAGTGTTAGGACCTGCGAATTGGTCATGCCTTGATGTGGCTCGCAGGCTTGTACGCTTTGGCCAAAGGGTTAACTAAATGATCCTTTTTCAAGTGATATATAGGTATTTCACTGTGTATTTTTGTCACATTGGATATTGCTCTGGACTTCTTCTTTGTTTCTTGTTGTATAAAGGTAAAAACACATCAAATACTTAATTGGCGCACACAATACATTTGATACATTACACAGTACTGGGTTCAAGAGCTGACTCTTCTTGAACCCTTATTACCAATCAGGGGTAACCAAACGTGTGTGTTTATACAGCAAGGCCCCGCTTCTTGGCTCCCCACTTTTCGGCGATCCGCTTATACGGCTGTAACGAGAAGGGGACCGTCATATCTGTGCATGCGCAGATCGGGGGAAGTCAGAGGTCGCACAGAAAAAGCTGTCGCCGAGGGTGCGCATGCGCAGAACGGAGGTTGCACATGCGCAGAAGGGGGTATTACCGGTTTGCACATGCGCACATGCCGAAAATCGCCGGTTCCGGTTTCCGGCGATATTTGCTTTGCGGCGGGCCCTTAGAACGGAACCCGCCGTATGCTTTGGGCCCTCCTGTATATGTTTATGTATGTATGTGTGTGGATGTGGATACATCTATGGATATAGATCTCTTTTCTCAAATAAAATTATCACTTGTGAGCACATTGCGTTGTAGCTCAATACAAATGTACTTCACCGTACCTGCTTCTCTGCTTATTTTGTAGGTTCTTTGGCAACTTGGCTACCTCACTATTAGTATAATTATTGCTGTGTCCCTACACAGTATGTAGATCTGTGATGCCCCAAAGGCGGACAGCCTGATGGGGCTCGCCAAGAACTGCTCCCCTCTGCACAGGCAATAGAAAGAGGTGATCTGGCACACAATCAATGAAGCACTATAATGTCACCTCCCGGTGCCCACGGACCAAGGGGGGGGGTCGTCCTACCATGTCCCCAAGTGGTATCAGGGTAAAGAGAATAGTCCAGGCACACGGTTTTATCACAAAGAAGAAAATGTAATCCAGCATAAATCCAACGTTTCGGCTGCACACAGGCAGCCTTTGTCAAGGTGAGAGCTGATACTAAACCATGCTAAAAACCCTTAAATACCCCTTACACTTACCTAAGGGGTATTTAAGGGTTTTTAGCATTGTTTCGTATCAGCTCTCACCTTGACAGAGGCTGCCTGTGTGCAGCCGAAACCTTGGATTTATGCTGGATTAAATTTTCTTCTTTGTGATAAAACCGTGTGCCTGGACTATTCTCTTTACCCTGATACCACTTGGGGACATGGTAGGACGACCCCCCCCCTTGGTCCGTGGGAACCGGGAGGTGACATCATAGTGCTTCATTGATTGTGTGCCAGATCACCTCTTTCTATTGACTGTCTCTGTCCTGCAGATTCTGAGCACCATTAACAGGTTTCTGCTGGATTCATAGTGTGATTTCACTGTGACATTTGACATTGTTTCTCATGTGTGGGGTATTTTCCCCTTTATCCCTAATTCTTTTATCATCTGTGGTCATTACCCACTGGAAGAATAGAGTGTGGAGCTGTTTTAACCCCCTAAGGGACTCCTGCGTGATTTGCTGTTGCGTCTCTGTGTGAGCTTGCTATAGGTATCATCAGTGCAACTATAATTTAGTCACACTTTCTACATGGAGAATCTGAGTAATCTCTCATTTGGTATTACACAAAGAGCGGATACTTTGACACTATCTGAGCAAGAAATCAACCGTATACTTATTAAAACCTCCACGGAGGAGATTTTTGGTCCTGATAGACCTATAAACCACCTACGTGAGTTGGAACGTTTAAAAAAATAGGAAATAGAATTGCATTCACATGGCAGTACATTGTCAGAATATTAACGACAGCGATTGATACCGCGGGGGTTTAGGATTAACAATAGACCCACGATAGGCTCCGGTAATCCGCAGTTCTGTGAAAAATGGTGCCAGGTCCTTAACAAAGCTTCGCTGGATCTTTTGATTCTTGTGGTGGAGGAGGTTGGTACACAACTATCTGATACACGACGTGACATTCTAAAGGTGGAACTTCCCATTGAACATATCAGTACAGGTGCAGATGCGCTCGCATCTATGGATGAACTAAAGATTAAACTGGAAAAATTTAAAAGTGATTTACTACACTTCAAGAAACAAAAGTTCAAGAAGGTGACAGCAGATTATAAAGACGGACGTGTCTACCTTTGGCGTAAACCAGAGGGAAAAGCTAAAGTCAAGCCAAAAGGACACAAACCACAAGCAGATAAAGACACCAGTGATTTGGATGGACGTTCATCTACAGAACGACCAAAGGATACAAGTCCATTTCCTTTTTTAGAGTTCCGTTCAACTCCAGGATGTCACGCCTGTATGCCCGCAGACCTGGCAAGACCCCAGTACTGAGGTGGGAACGGTATGACACCACACACCCACAGCAGTGGGAGCTAGCCTGGAGCGTTGCTGGGCCTGTAGAGAGAGTAGTTAATGATACTTGCAACGTCAGATGGTAAAAGCGTAAGGATGGTCGTGTCCGTGTGCCAATGTCCAGGGGTCCAGAGAGTAGAGTCGTCAGGGTACAAAGCCAGGTCCAAGGATGCCAGAGGTAAACGAGGTAGTGTCCGTAGCAGGGTTCAAAGGGGTACAGAGAGCAGGGTAGTCCAGGACAAGCAGGGGTCAAAGCCAAGGAAATCCAAAGTAAACACAGGAGCAGGATACAGCAGGGACACAGAGGGAGCACAGCATAGGTCAGCACACACAGGGAAATAGGAACTATGCAGAGCGAGGAAGAGAGGACAGACGGATTATAAAGGGAGACACACCAATAGGAGAGAGGGGAGGAGCAGAGAGAGAAGTGGGAGACAACAGAGATAGGTCAGGGAGATGAGGAGACAGAAGGGGCAGTCAGGGGAGTGACCTGTAGGGATTGGGAGGAGGAGTCAGGAACGTGGCAGACCAAAGAAGAAGAGCGTGTGCGCGCGCCCTCTGTAAGTTGAGGGTGCGCGCGCACAGGCTGTGACAGGGAGATGGCCCGCAGGGACCGGGAGAAGGGAGACAGAGCCCAGAGGCTGAGCGTCTGCGCGCGCCCTCCGTGAGCTGAGGGAGTGCGCGCACAGGTCGCGTCACCATGCGCACGGAGCGCCGCGGGTACCCCGCTGGAGGGAGGCAGAGGAACAGACGGGACCGCCAGGGACGGTGAGGTACTGACCGCGGGCATAGCGGGTGTCGGGGAGCATCACTGCAGGGGCTCGGGGCGCGAGGTCTGCGGGGCATGCACTGAGGCAGTGGGAGAGAGGTAGACGGAGCAGGACAGGAGTGGGAAAGGGTAAAAGGATTGGCAGGAGATGGGACAGAGGGAGAGAAAGAAGGGGAAGGAATCCCCTGAATCGTCACACAGGAGGAGCAAAAGGCCCAGGCGTGGGAAAAGAAAAGGCAAAAGATCGTGTTCAACTCCACTCCCAAACCAAGACTTGAGTATGAATTAGTTGGTGGTCAATTTATCTAGTCATATTCTCACAGAGTTGGAAATGGCTGTTTTTATCAAAGGGGCCATCTTATGTACCAACTGTGACTTATAATGATTTTAATATGGAAGTTGATCTTTTCAAGTTAGAAAGGAATCTTAATATTAAATCTTTTTTTTCCTCTAGACACATGGAGCAGGCGCAGGAAAATCCCCATCGTACCAGTATCCACCATCGAGGAGACAACAGGGGGATGTAAGTTGAGATCCACCTTCATACCTCCTATTAAGAACCAGTCAGTCAGTACCTACATGAGAATAGTTAAAGCAGATCTCACTAAACATATCAAGCATAATTCTAAAATCAAATATAATCTAAGTTTCAATGAGACAAGTACTCAAAACCCTTACCGCAAATAAAGATATTATTGTGAAAAGAGCAAATAAGGGGGGTGCATTGGTCATCCTGGATTATATTCGATATAAAGGGGGGCCTTACGCCAACTCTCAGATATTGAGAATTATATCCTTTTATCCAGAGATCCCACATTTGAATATGCTCATGAGATCAAAGGGATCATTGATATGGGTCTTAACAACCGTTGGATTACGGAGGAGGCAGAATATTTGTATATAGAACATCCTAAATGTCCAGTATTTTATATGCTACCTAAAGTGCATAAATGTATGATAGACCCCCTGGGGAGACCAATTATTGCAGCAACATATTCACTTAACCAGCCTTTGGCGGTATTCGTAGATAGGATACTGCAACCAATTTTTCAAAGTGTTCCCTCATATTTGAAAGACACCTCTGACTTCTTGAGTAAACTTAGACTCTTGACTGTACCTTTTAGAGGGATTGATCCTTGTGACTCTGGATGTGGTCAGCCTCTACATCATCATCCCTCATGTTGATGGCCTAGAGGTGGTCAAAGAGGCACTTATTTCCCATTATGCAGATACCGTCCCTTCAGAATATATTTTGTTGTTACATTTTAAATTATATAAAAATTATTTTAATTTGAACATCAGCATTATTTGCAGGTTAAAGGTACGGCCATGGGAAGTAATGTGGCCCCTGCCTATGCTAATTTATACATGGTACACTTTGAACAGAATTACATTTATAGTTCGGTATTTTATGAACATATGCACTGTTACTTCCGATACATAGATGACATCTTCATTCTATGGAAGGGTTCTGAGGGTCAACTGGTAGCCTTCATTGAGTATTTGAGTTAGCTGAACTCACCAGTACGGTTTGCTAATGCATGGAGTAGTACCTCTATTGCATATCTTGATGTACTTGTCAGCTTGGACCATGGGGTAATCCACACTGACGTTTACAGAAAACCCACTGACCGTAATGCGATGCTTAGGGCAGATAGTCATCACTCACCAGCCCTTATCAAAGCACTCCCTTATTCTCAGAAGGTACGTGTTACCAGGATAATAGACAGACCTGAAAAATTGGGCCCAGCCTCTCAGATCTTAAGGAACGTTTTGTGGCTAGAGGCTATGCACCCACTATTGTGGAGGAAGCATTTAAGCGGGATGTATCTGTTTCCAGTCATAATTGGACCAAACGAGATAGGATTATATTCCCCAACACTTACAACACAGGGAGTAATTTCCTACAGTCCACAATTATGAAATCTGGCATATATTACAGCAATTCCTATCAGAAGTGTGCCGCGAACCCCCCATGCTTGCATACAGACGGGGGAGGAATATTTCGGACACACTAATTAAATCTGATGACAAAAAGTTTTACCAAAATACCAACTTTTTGAGTATGGGTAAACCTAGCACTTTTAGATGTTGTAATTGTTCCATATGCCATATTGAAAATCATGGGACCATGAGCACTGCAAAACAGGGTCTGGCTGGAGGCAAGGTGCAATAAGAAAAAAATCAATCAAAGATAAAGTCCCTAAGGGACGAAACGCGTCAGAGTATTTTTCCTTATGTCTTTTTAACCTCGGCTCACATGCCGTAATAAAGTTTTTTTCTTATTGCACCTTGCCTCCAGCCAGACCCTGTTTTGCAGTGCTCATGGTCCCATGATTTTCAATTTGGATACTACCGCCGGGACGGACGCACGCGACTGAGCAGGTCTGACCCTTCTACCCAAATACAGTTTACCGGAGTCCAAGCAGCATTGTGAGTATCTACTCCCTTCCACGTGAAGCCACGGGGGATCTGGAAGCCCGCCCAGAGAGGGACCGCCGGGTGGAGCAGCAAGTTCACCGGTCAGGTTAGAAGGCTTTTCCCTGTGTTGGCATGCATTGCTCTGCTTCTAATGTGATTTTGCTGGGAACTAGTCAATGAACACCTGTATATTCTTCTATATGGAGATGGGAACCCTGCTCATTTAATGTCTACATTGAGATTGCACGGCTTACCAGGAGGATTTTAGAGCACCCAATTAGGGATTTATTCCCTCATCTACCTGTTCCATATGCCATAGCCTTTTTCTAGGGGATACTTTCCATCATCCGTTTTCAGGTAAAGCAATTAAAATTAAGCATCGCATTACGTGTCGTACTACATATGTGGTGTATATTCTGAGATGTCCGTGCGGTTTGCTCTATGTGGGCAAGACAACCCGAATGTTAAAACAGAGATTCATCGAACATAAGTGTTATTAAAAATGGCACTGATCCCATAGCGCTTGTACAACATTGTGTGCAGCATAGGCATCCCATTGCGTCACTAAGGGTCATGGGTATTGAGGTTGTTTCCCCATGTAAGGGGGCTGTGGATAGGGATACTGCACTCCTCAGAAGGGAGGCTTTCTGGATTTTTCATCTTGGGACATATATGGAAGGTTGTCTCAATGAACAACTTAACCTGAAATCTTTCCTTGACAGGCGGTGATCGTGCATACTTTAATGGACCTGCGTCTCTGGGATCTCCTGTCATGTTTAGTTTTTTCTTTATATTATTCCTAGGAGAGCAACATTGGTGTACCACATGGATTTAGTGGTTTTGTCCGTTTTTTTTTTTTTTTTTGTATGTGTATTACAAGTGTGTCTTTGTTCAGGAGTTCTTTATCATGTATCACTTTGTGTAGGTCACACAGTACGTTTTATTACTATATACACCATTATGTCATACACTGGCGACACACTTTATTCGAGCTCGGCTAGTCCCACGAATTCGGGTATACCCGGGTGTATTGAGGTTTGTGACTGTTTTCTGCCCGAGTGCATTGCGTTATTTTCCAGGCAGGGATTGAAGCATTTTATTCCCGCTGGCTGCAATACTGCACAGTATATATATATATATATATATATATATATATATATATATATATATATATATATATATATATATATATATATATATATATATATATATATATATATACTGCATTACAATTCATGAATTTATGCCATCTGGTAGACACGCGAAGCATTGCAGCCTATTAAATCCTAATCATTATCATTTAACAGATCAGCCGCCTGTCAGCCAGGCATGAACCCAGGCTGGGAAGGCAAACACAACGGGGCTTGTCAGAGGTGAGGAGCGGCGCATTCCAGGTATCTGCCAGGTGCATACTGGGTATTTGCTCGAATAAAGTGTGTCGGTGCAGTATGTGGTGCTCACTGGTTCTTTATATATTTTTTAGTTGATACTGAGGCATGTAGAATTGGTTCTTTATTCATTTATTTTATCTAGTGGGTTTGGTTTGCCTTTTCTGAGTGGCTATCAGATATTCTGCACGCTCACTCTATTTTTGCTGTCTTTCTGATATTGTATGCACTCTGGTAGATTTTACAGTCTTGCTGGAGTTGTCTCCTTTAACTGCTGTGGTGGTGTGTCTGTTTGAACTGCAGGACTCCCTGATATCAGGGGTTTGGTCTGCGCATGTGCAGACCTCCATTCTAAGTACTGGCAGTCACTCTTAGGCAGGACTTCTGTTGCCAGTAGTGAATCATGGTTCAGGGACATGCAACTCTTAGGTGATTGGGCAGGACGAAAGGGGAGTGGCCTGGGAGCCTGTGATGATGTGCCGAGCTGCCCTCATTGAAGCTGCTTGCTTTTCATGATGAAAGCGACACAGCTTACTGTGGTTGATGCCGTGCATGCGCAGTTACGAGTCGCGCCGATGATGTCATGTATTTCCCAGCCCTCACGCCATTTCCCACCTGGTAGCACTTAGATAGGTAAGTGTAAGAGGTATTTAAGGGTTTTTAGCATTGTTTAGTGTATCTGCTCCGGAGACCCCCTGCTCATCTACACTAGTCATACATTTTAATTAAAATATGTAGTAAGCACCAATAAACAACCCACCCCCTGTGCCCCCACATAAAACCAATATTTATTTTTATATACACAGGATTAATACCACAGGCCGGCGAAAATCCCCACGGGGTCTGCAGGCCCCACAGTGCACCCTGGGGGGTTTCTGGGGGCCCTCGGATGGTCCCCACTAGGCTCCCTGGGCCTTCAGGTGTCCATGGGCCCAGCAGGTTTCTGGGTTGTTCCCACGGGTGTCTGGGGGCCCTCGGGTGGTCCCCGTGGGTACCCGGGCGCCCACAGCTGTGCGGCCCCTGGTTCCTCCCCGCAGGTGTCCGTGGGTCCTCAGGTGGTCCCCGTGTGCATTCCTGGGACCTCAGGTTGTCCCCTTGGATGTATGGGGGCCCTCGGGTGGTCCCTGGGGGTCCCCGGGGCCTCCACAGCTGTGGGGCCCCCGGTTCCTCGCAGGTTTCCGTGGGCGTCCGTGGTACCTCAGGTGGTCCCCGCTGGCCTGCGGTACCATTCTCATATTTAAATAAATAAAAAAAGTAAACATGGCCTACATTTCAATGAATACACCTTCCCTGCCACATCTTCCCCCCCCCCCCACCAAACACATACAGTACAGTAATAGGTAAAATAACTATTATCCAGATATGGATAATGGATCATTTGCCCATTATTGAAGACATTAGCCAGGCAGCATAAATAAATTAAATAAACAGTTCTACTTACCCCTGCCAATGTAAAGGGTGTTCTCGTCGGCATACTGCAGGGCATGTCCTCCGTTGCCAGAAAGCATACATAATAAATACAATCTAATGGCCCCTAACCCCTTAATCACCATAGCGGTTAATAACCGCTATAGTAATTAAGGGGTTAACCCACCCTGCCCCGCTACCCACCCTGTACCCATTGATTGTCATAGTAGTACATCATACCCATATAATATGGACATAAGCTACTATAGCAGTCAATGGTCACCCTAATACAAAAGCCTGAATGTCCAAAATACACAATAATAAAACCTAAACAACAACCTAATCACTCAAACTTTGAAATTAAAAGCAATAGGCAATCAATTACCTAAATAAAACCACTAGCCAACCAATCAATTAAATAAATCACACCACGAGTCCCAAAAATAAATTTAATAGTTAAAAGAACTAACCAAAACAACAATTAATTAATACAACCACTAGACAACACCAATTTAAACCAGTAGCCAACACAATACATAATTAAATAAAAACACAAAACAATCTGGAGAAAACAAATTCAAGCCATCACAAGTCAAAACAATTTAATCTAAACAATAAAAATACATAGAAAATATAACAGTCAATAGAAGAAATGCATTTGCCAAAAAATGCATCGGCTATTACTGTATTCATCTGTACCCTAATCAGGCACAGATTAATACATTAGCAGTCAATGGGCAATGAAAAACAAAGAAAAAAAGAAATCCAATGAAAAAACCTTTAAAAAAAAAAAGTACATACTGTACATTCAATATTTCTCTTAACTTTAGAAGTGTTGGCCCTCCGGATCCCGGCTAATCAGGAATCTCTCGTCTGGTGACGTCACGAAACACAATACAACGCCATCCACGGGGAAGATCCTCGCGGGTAACAAAATGTTTCTTTCTTTTGTCGTCCATCCTCCTCCTTCTCTTTCTTCATCTGTGACTATTTCTTTAATTTCTGTATCTTCTGTTTTTATCTTCTGTCTTCATCTGTCAATCCAAAGCTCCATGTTAAGTCCACGATATTGACACGTCTGCTTCTTGAGCTCAAATGAGCCGTCACGGCCTGAAATATGGCCTGTGATGTCACATTTAATTGGCAAATGGTTCTCACGCCTGTGATAGGCTGTGAGAATCATGTGCCTTTTTTTTTTTTAACTTTGAGACATCATGTAAAGGGACTGAAGCCAACCAATCAGAGTGGCCGTGCTTCATTTCCCTTTAACATGACATCACCAAATCTAAAATGGCTGCCCTCACGTGGTTATTCAGCCAATCAGATTGTGAGAACTATTGCCCCAATCTGATTGGTTGTAGTAGACCATGTGAATTCCTTTGGATGACGTCACATCCTTTCCCACACATTACTCAGTCACATGGTTGTGTATTGGTGCTTACTACATATTTAAATTTATGACTACTGTATGTAGATGAGCAGTGGTTCTCCGGAGCAGAACCATGTTGGTTTCATGTCCGGGAACCCCCTGCTTCCTGAGATACAGGCCCCGTTATGGGGTGCCATTATCTTCTATGCATGGAAATGTCCTGATCACGTGACGCGAGATATTTCCATGCATAGGAGATACTGGCACCCCTTAATGGGGCCTGTATCTCGGGAAGTAGGGGGTCCCCGGACCTGAAATCAATGCGTTTCAGCTCCAGAGACCCCCTGCTACATTTCTGTAATGTCTAAAATTAAATAAAACTACAGTGATCGCCTGTGAGAGGCGCGCAGTTAGAGTGACTTATTCAGCCCTCTTACTGCGCGTCTCTTACAGACAGGCAGACCCCTGTAGGACTCACACAGCAGGGACATCTGTTGTGTTAATCCGATGGTCCATTATGTCTGCAACTGAACATCTCGCAACACCATGCGGCATAACACAACATTTACCCAGGTAAATGCTCAAATGACGGCTGCTGCATCTGTACTCCATGTCCAACATAATATACTTGGTCATTTGAATGGTCTTTTTAAATAGTCTCCTACTTTTAGTTAGTTTTGTTCTGTCTTTGTTTTACCTCAACGGGTTCTAAGACAGACAGACATACACCACATTTATTATTTATTGTCGTTATTTTGCAAATGGCACAGATACTTGCATATTAAGCAAAAAGCGGCTAAAAGATTACACAATGTTGTGATTTTAAAAAATACAATTCACATTTTCTCCATAATCTAATACTAAAACGTCAATTTTTTTACTATCATAATCCAAAACATGGGGTGTAGGGCACACCTGTAATAATAATACTTCTTTCTTTTCTCTCCAAGCTTAAGAGATTTCTTGGACTTCTTGTAGGGGTTGACGGTGTATTATTTAATGTGGAATTCCAGAGTTTACAACTTTGCTGCTAAATAGATCAGCAACGCATTCTAAAGCAGCAAGTGGTTAAGTACATTATCATTTGCAGTGTCCCAGCAGAGGAAGAATTGGATGCCACTAATATGTTTAAAGCATACAGGTTCTGCAGTATTTCTCAACTCAATTTCACGCTTTGGCAAGGACCAGAAAAGATCATTATGTTTATCTCATGTTAGCGACCTGAATTCTACAAGCTTCTCACTTTATAATGCTGTTCTGTATCTGAATGCTCCCCCTGGTGTATCCTGAACTAGATTTATGAAACTAGCCTACTTTCAATTTCTGGTGTAGCATAGACTCCTGGCCGCTACCTATTTTCCTGGGCCCTACCAGTGTAAGTCCTGTTGGGTATAGGCAGTGGATGGGTTAATTCCTTCACAAAGGCCTTGTGTGCTTTTGCAGCCTTAGATGTATGTATGTATATCTTTATATAGCGCCATTAATGTACATAGCGCTTCACAGTAGTAATACACATGACAATCATATAAATAACAAATCAGACAAATAACAGATCATGGGAATAAGTGCTTCAGACATAAAAGTAACATTGTAGAAGAGGAGTCCCTGCTCCGAAGAGCTTACAATCTAATTGGTGGGGAGAACGTACAAAGACAGTAGGAGGGCTTTCAGGTAAGTGTGACTGCAGGGGGCCAAGCTTTATGTATCGTGTATAGTATTAGCCACAATGCTACTCATGTGCTTCTTTAAGCAAGTGTGTCTTAAGGTGGGTCTTATAGGTGAATAGAGAGGGTGCTAGTCAGGTATTGAAGGGAAGGTGAAAAAAAGTGAAAAAATAAGTGCGCAACTACAATCAATAAAAGTGAAGTGATTATGTGATGTAATAAATGGGTGACCTTTGATAAACGTAGAATAAATAGAGCGTCTGCAGCTGTGGCACCAGGGATGGCTCAGGTACCCCCTAATAGCAGACAGAAATACAAAAAACATTTTTTTTGTATTTCTATTATTGAAGGGAAGGGAATTCCAGAGGTGCGGGGTAGTTAGTGAGAGAGGTTTAATGCGGGAGAGAGCTTTAGATACAAAGGGGGTAGAGAGAAGACATCCTTGAACAGAACGCAAGAGTCGGGATGGTGCATAGTGAAAATTTAGGGCTGAGATGTAAGAAGGAGCAGAAGAGTGTAAAGTTTTAAAAGTGAGGAGGAGAATCGAGTTCGAGATGCGGGATTTGATCGGAAGCCAGGAGAGTGATTTCAGAGGGGAGACGCTGAGGCAGATTTAGGAAAGAGTAGAGTGATTCTGACAGCAGCGTTTTGGATATATTGTAGCAAAGGCAAGGTTACAGTAATCGAGACGGGTGAGAATGAGGGCCCGAGTCAGAGTTTTAGCAGTCGAGTAACAGAGGAAAGGGCGTATCTTTGTTATATTGTAGAGGAAAAAGCGACAGGTTCTTGGTACGTTTTGAATGTGAGGGGAGAATGTGAGAGTAGAGTGTGACCCATAGGCAGCGTGCTTGGGCTACTGGGTGAATGATGGTACTTCCAACAGTAATGTGGAAGGTGGTAGTAGGGCCAGGTTTGGGAGGAAGTATAAGGAGCTCTGTTTTTGCCATGTTTAGTTTGTCGGCGGATGGCAATCCAGGTTGATATCCCAGAGACATTCGGAAACTTTGGTCTGTATAGCAGGTGTAAGGTCAGGGAAAGGTAAATTTGTGTGTCGTCAGTATAGAGGTGATATTTAAACCCAAGAGATGTGATTAGGTCACCTAGAGAAAGTGTGTACAGAGAAAAGAGAAGAGGTCCCAGGACAGAGCCCTGGGGTACCCCCACAGAGAGATCAATAGAGGAGGAGGAGGTTTTAGCAGAAGAGACACTGAAAGTACGATGGGAGATGTAGGATGAGATCCAGGATAGAGCTTTGTTCCGAATACCAAGAGTATGGAGAATGTTATTTTAGTGAGGACTGTTTCAGTGGAGTGAGCAGTGCGGAAGCCAGATTGTAGAGGGTCTAGGAGAGAATAGGTGTTGAGAAAATGGAGCAATCGAGAGAATACAAGACGTTCAAGGAGTTTAGAGGCAAAAGGCAGGAGGGAGACAGGTCGATAGTTAGAACGACAGATAGGGTCAAGCTTGCTGTTTTTGAGTAATGGTATAACGGTTGCATGTTTGAAGGAGGAGGGAAAGGTGCCAGAGTAGAGGGAAGAGTTAAAAATTTGTGTGAGCATAGGGATTATAGAAGGAGCAAAAGGTTTTAGGAGATGGAGGAAATGGGATCAAGAGCGCAGGTGGTAGTGGGAGAAGCTACACTAGCATGCTAAATGATTCTCTACTGGTTGGCACAATAGTTTCGCTACTTATGGGCGATTCTCCAATTGAATTCTATTATCTTAAGTGTTATCTTGAGAGTTTCTCAACCAGGGTTCCATGTTAACTCGTCCGTTCATGACAAACCTAGTGAAGGTTTCCTCATGGGATAAATTATGATGTTCGTGAATTGTTGGTAAAAGATTTTGCAATGCATTTATACAGCAATAGAAAACAGGAAGTTGCATTTAAGAAAACTGTCATTATGTGAACACCAGAATTATCAATACAATTAAACTTAAAATGGTGAGTAAGTAGATATTTTATGGCGTCCTGTACAGCTGGCACTAATTCAAAAACCCCAGTAAACTGCTTGAAATTTTGCTGGCATTTTCCCGGTCTGATTTGCTAAAGGTTTCTCTTAAAGCAGCAATTCTGTCTGCCCTATTTTTATTTTTAGCTCCGGAGATCAGTTTGTTCCCAAGATACTTACTTACTGATTTAGTTGCTGGAGTAAAGCTCCAAATCAAGTGGAGATCAAATCTCGCAGGTCCCGCAGGCTTATAGGGAGCTGCAACATCAACGTTCCTGTTGGACGGCCTTTTAAATATCCAGAAAGTAATCTCGGGAACCAGGCGTACCTCGTGGCTAAAAATAACGTGGTTCAGCTCCGGAGAACCCCGCATTTCATATGCTGTACAAAACAAACAAATGTTATCTAGGCGAGATTGCTGCCTTAAGTAACATAACCAACACAGAAACAGGCAAAATCAAAATGGAAATTATGTACAAATGCAAAGCAGAAGTGAATTGTGTTTCGTGCAAGATTGGTGATCATCCCAAACAAGACCAATTTACAGTAAATATGGGCCACGGTTTTTTTCTGCTTATTAAGATGGGATTTTGGGTGCCTTTTACCGCTGGCTATAAGGTGGTCTGCTACATAGGTTAACAAAACACACAAAACCCCAGCAAGCTCTTTTTGGAAACCCCTGAGCCCCACAAAATATATATGTATATGTGTCAAAAAGGAGGGCTATTGAGCGTGGCATATGTATACAACAGACGACAGAGAAGCCCAATGCTACATCCAACATGACAAAAATACACAGTAAAATACTTATATATTCTCTTGAAAGGAGGTCATTTAGTTTAACCCTTTGGCTAAAGCATTGTAAGCTTGCGAGCCACGACAAGGCAGACCCTGTTCGCAAGTCCTAACAGATAAAATACTAATATACCTCTTAGGATTAAAATTCTCATTTACCTCTATTAGGAGGGAGAAAGACCACATTGGATCTATATCCAGTAGAATGAAAGGACCTACTAACTTGGGGAGGGGTGGGCTGAAAACCTGGGAAGGAGGAGCCACCAACCCCCAACAGCTGAAACAGCTGAGAATAGGTTAACAAAACACACAAAACCCCAGCAAGTTCTTTTTGGGAACCCCTGAGCCCCCACAAAATATATATGTATGCAAGTGTCAAAATGGAGAGCTATTGAGCATGGCATATGTATACAACAGACGACAGAAGCCCAATGCTACATCCAAAATGACAAAAATACACAGTAAAATACTATATATTTTCTTGAAAAAGTGTCATTTAGTTTAACCATTTGGCCAAAGCGTTGTAAGCTTGCGAGCCACGACAAGGCAGAACCTGTTCGCAAGTCCTAACACTACAGATAAAATACAAATATACCTCTATTAGGATTAATACTAATATACCTCTTTTAAGATTAATAGCTACATAGCACACACTTTTCAAATGGCTTCGTTCACAATCAGGATGGCAAATCAAGTGTTCTTAAAACCAGGGCAAATATCAAATAAAGTTAACAAGGAAAAATGTCCAGGATACCTTTGGAGACATGTACAAATGTTATATTTAAAGGAGTCCTTTTTTTTCAATTTTTTTTCTTGCTAATTATTTTTCAAGTTTTAGGAAGACTTGAATTACAGATGCAGCAGCCGTTATTCGAACAAATCACAGCGCCGTTTTCGTGTGCGCTGCTGTACTCCATGTGGCATTAAAGCGGCCAATTGCCCCAGGCACGCGCGTTTATCGCGGTTGATTTGTTTGAATTTCATGGATTGTGTGCAATTAAATGCAATTAAATTAATGAATTGTAATGTGTACTGTGTCAATTTCAGATGTTTAAAAGCCAGAACACTAAAATGCCATTTTCTGCACTCGCCTGCACTCGCGTCTAAATGCGCTACGGTTGGAAGAAGTCCTGCGCCATCACATGGGTATTCCGAGGTATACACCGCGTGAAGTGTTTAAATATCGGCCGATGCGTTTGTAGCATGTGATTGTGAATGAAACTGATGGAGAAGTAAAGTGCTGCTTTATAGACCTCCACGCCCCTTTTGGTTTATTTACATAAAAAACTGCTGGCATAGAGCACAAAATCTGATCTAATGAATGATGGGGAAACCTTAAGACCATTTCACTGCATGAACAGAAGCAAAGTTCCAAACTATTTCTGGAGTGCCAGTGTTTAATGTTTGTACAAGGCCATTTTATCTCCAGCGTTGGTACCATACGTGACATCATTAATATCAGTTTTTAACCAGCTTTATAGCAACTTACACAAAATCTGCATGTCCCTCTGGCCCCTATTTTGGAAATGGTGCTAAGCTATGTCATACATCAAGGTTTATTCCAAAGAACTACCTTAGGGTTCATGTACAGAAATAGACCATAAGGCTCTGCGTATTAACACGTGGGTATTGATCTCTTTGTGCTTCACATAGATTATTAGATTGTATGGAGTAGGGTTTGCATCAATCTGCATAGCAGAGATGTGGTCAATTAAGGTTGTTTGAACCATGCAAAATTATCGTTTTTGAGTCGCAAAAAAAACTTTAAGTCGATAGTGTATTACAATTTTATTTAACATGGTAATTTGCTAAATTCTCTAAAATCGCTAGATTTGCTTAATGCTGAGACTGTAAATCGTGCACAAACACCATGTTTCGCTCACTGGCTGGAGATATGTATCTGAAAGTTTACTCATGTGGTGACATTGTTAGCCCTCTGAGGTCTGGTGACATTTTTTGGAGGCATTCAAATTTACTGTAAGAAAAACTCTGTAAATGTCTCAGGTTGCTTCAATTTACAGTAAGGCATATAACGTGTGTAGTCAGGTCCCGCTCTTACCTCCGGGCTGCGTATGGGGGGCAGCTGTTGTGCTCTGCGGTGCAGGGTGTGGGCGAGCAGGTCGCCGGCATTCCGCCAAGGGTGCCGCCATATGCCGCGCAGTAGCAGCTTGCGCATACGCAGAAGATAGAGTTGCGGCGGCCATCTTGCTCCACCTCGCGCATGCACAGTAGGTCCTGTAGTGACGACCATTACACCCAAAGCTCCGCAGGGGAACTAAAAGTCACAGTAGCCTCACGGGTTGCATACCATGTGTTGCCAAGCAGCCAGTAGGGCTAGGAGAATCTCGTCAGTTAGGAAGATACATTTGGCGCGCTTGAGGGACCATGCCAGTCGGAAGAGGGAGCTGGATTCAGCAGATACTGTCTCAGAGCCAGTGGCTCTGAGACTAGGCCTAGTGTATTCTCCCTTAGGCCCGACTCACAGTAGTTTGTGGTTGCTGCAGGGAAGGCCCCTTAGATAGGGACGCTTCCACAATTACTGTCTAGTGTCAGGTACACAGTGAAGACACCACACGGTGACTCTTGGCCTGGGACCAGACCACCTCCGTGGTAAGAGACACTGTATGGTGATATTATCCACACCAAAATTCACCCAACGCTGAGGCGGACGAAGTCGCTGGATCAGCGGATCCCTGTTGCCAATTCGGCCGCACCAAGTACTGGAGTACTCAGCAGGTACCCAACTAAGTGAATGCAAAAATAATGGGGTGCAGGGAAGGGGAAGGGAAAGGAAGTGGGTGGTGGACTGGGCGCTCCCAAATAGTTAACCAATAATGTTGATAAAATACAACTGAAATACACAAATCTATCTCACACCAATAGTGATTAAATAACAATAAAAGTGTAATAATAATAGGCAGCTCAACTTCCTCTGATGGGACAGTTCCAAATCCCCGGATGGTGAACTTGTATTGCTTGCAGATGAGGAGGAGCGCAGGAAAGTGTGATGGTATATGAAAGAAAAAGATATCATATATAGTGCAGATTGTAAAACACTGCTTTTATGGATTAATTCAGTGGAATAGAACTCACAAAAGTCGTAGATAATTTCACATGTCAGAGATCCTTCTCTCTCTGACTGGAGCCCTTTAGACAGTAGTTGTCAGGATATCCCTCAGTGCACAGGTATATGCAAATAAAGAGAAGCCACAATAGTGCATACTATTTCAAACCAGTGTATTAAACAATTAGCAAGAGTATAGCACACTCACATTTGCCAAGTAAAATCGGGTGGGGGAGAGAACCATGGATCGTTCTTTGGGTGCAGTCACAGGCAGCTTCACAGCGTCTCAGAATCTCTCACTGTGATTCCCGCATCCGTCGCCGTCGCGTCATTTCCGGTGTTGCGTCACGGCTAAGGGCGGAAGTTCCCACTGGACGAGATCTCTGCCTGAATTTGCCAGTCCTTCCAAACAGGTTCCCTCACTTCAAACTCTACGCGTTTCGCCAGAAGCATCTGGCGAAACGCGTAGAGTTGGAAGTGAGGGAACCTGTTTGGAAGGACTGGCAAATTCAGGCAGAGATCTCGTCCAGTGGGAACTTCCGCCTTTAGCTGTGACGCAACACCGGAAGTGACGCGACGGATGCGGGAATCACAGTGAGAGATTCTGAGACGCTTTGAAGCTGCCTGTGACTGCACCCAAAGAACGATCCACGGTTCTCTCCCCCACCCGATTTTACTTGGCAAATGTGAGTGTGCTATACTCTTGCTAATTGTTTAATACACTGGTTTGAAATAGTATGCACTATTGTGGCTTCTCTTTATTTGCATATACCTGTGCACTGAGGGATATCCTGACAACTACTGTCTAAAGGGCTCCAGTCAGAGAGAGAAGGATCTCTGACATGTGAAATTATCTACGACTTTTGTGAGTTCTATTCCACTGAATTAATCCATAAAAGCAGTGTTTTACAATCTGCACTATATATGATATCTTTTTCTTTCATATACCATCACACTTTCCTGCGCTCCTCCTCATCTGCAAGCAATACAAACCCAACTAAGTGCACCAACACCTCACGGGATAGCTCAATCTCCTACACTTTTGGGTGGGTCCTGACATTGGGGGGGGGGGAACCGGACATCAGGGTATTGGTGCCAAGCACCCTATGTACATTGGGAATACTCATTGGTGGTATTGGGTTGGGCCTATCATACTGTGTGGTGCAGGGTACTGTTATAACGTGTTCAGTAAAGGTTATTGTTATATACCAGACTGTGTGTATTATTATTATTGTTCCTGTAAGGGGCTTATCCCACCACGCTGCGATCCCTTGCAGGTGGAGGCGCTGCACCGAGATGAATCAGAATCACCCCAGGCTCTCAGTGGCAGGGGCTCAATCCTCCTGGTTGCCAGTCAGGTAATAGCCGCATTGGTAGTTCCTTCCCAGGTACAGGGGAACTAAGGCTACACGTGTTTATTACAACCAGAAAGAAAAAAGATGTTTTGGCTTCTTTAACTCGTGTGTTTGTAAATGATGCGCAATATCCTATACAAAAAGTGGATACTTTTCAAGATGATGTATCCTTTACTGGACCATAGTGAAAAAAATGTAGATTATTGTGGGGGCATCCCCTTTGTCGGCCCTCACTTTGATCTTTACAAAAGTATCATTACACGCAACACATTCTAAAGTCCATAATTGGATCTTGAAATCTGAAACGTATGGTTGCGTGCGCCCTCTATAACCCCACCATGGATTATATCAGTTTGGATATCCGAAAGTTTGGGGAGCGCTTGCAAATCAGATGGAACATATGTGAAAGATTTAAAACAAAAATATAGTACCCATTAGGTATATATAGTGGTTATTTTTGGTGTATGCTGTAGCCCTCTCCTTGACAAAGGCAATTCTCTGCCGAAACGTTGGACCTTTTGGTGGCACATTAAATATTTTCTGCATAAGACCGTGTGCCTGCTTCCATTCTCTACACTGCTCAATGGTGTTGATCCAGTCTATTTATAGCAGCTAAACTAATGGCCCTCCCTATAATCAATCATTAACCAAATTAATTAAATATGTCGGTGAAGTTCATATGCATAATTAGTCTAACCCACAGATGATACAATATTAAAAAGGAATATAAATTTATGATTTTATCAAATATTATCACATTCAAATCGCATACTAGCACTTATTTGGTTTTAAATCATGATCCAACTTTTGAATTTTTAGCAGATTTGAAAACTTTATTATTGACAGGCAAGAACTCGGGAGTTTTAAATGATGATGAATTCAAATATATAGTGAAAAACCAAAACTTCCCTTATTTTATTTTCTCCCGAAACTCCACAAGGATATCTGCCACCCGCCAGGAAGACCGATAATATCGGGTATCGAGTCGTTAACTACCAATCTGTCAGAGTATTTTGACTGTTTTTTACAAAAATATATCCCTACATTCAAATCTTATTTGAAGGACACAACTGACATTAGTAGAGTTTTAATTGGCATAAGGATTTTATATTAGTGACAGCAGATGTCACATCTTTATTTACCTCTATTATACACCAAGATTGGGTTAAAGCGATTGATAAAACATTAAGAGCAGACATAGATTTGAAAGAAGATCAGATCATCTTTATTTTAGAAGCAATAGAATTTATATTACAGGAAAAAAAATTCTGGTTCAACGATGTTATAATCTGCAGCAATGCGGTACCGCGATGGGGACTAGATTCGCACCGAGCTACGCCAATATATTCATGGGAGTTTGGGAGGATGATTATATTTGGTATAATGCAGAGCTCCGTGCTCGAAAACTCCCACTGACGGACAACACTGGATGCACACGATACACTACACGGAGGTGCATTTGCCACTGAGTTCATATCAGAGAGAGGTGTATCTCTGATCTGCTGGAATTTAACACCCTCATTTGTGGGTGGGACTTGCACATTTTTTCACAATCTATTTTTCCCCGTTACTGGTTACACTATATTTTTGTTTTTTATCTTTCACATATGTTCCATCTGATTTGCAAGCGCTCCCGAAACTTTCGGATATCCAAGCTGCTTTCGGGACCAGAGGACAAATGGGTTTTTGAGCTGCTGCACTTAACTTTAATTAATTGCACATTTATTTCACTTATTTGTGGTGGAAGCATTATCAAAGGTTTTAATGTGTTTTCACATATAAATGATCAAGTTTGCACAGTCACTGCACTTAATATATATTATTGTTTGCACTATAGATAAATCCACACCCATTAACCTTTGAGCGCCCGGTTAAACCCTCATTTTGCTGGATTATATCAGTGTATGAATTCATTTCGTGGATTGCAGTTTAGGGTTTGCTAATTTTAACTGTTTTCTAAAGAATTATTCAGGCAACAGAAAGCTATTTATTTTCTCCCAAACATATTGTTTGGACTCTTAACCTTTGAAATGTAACTCTTCCTCTCTTGTTCTATCGCACATTCGCAGTCCATCTCCATAAAATCAATCTGTTGACATTCAAGTATAAAAATCTCAACTCCTTCTTATTGGCATTTCTAAAAAGTGTCAGGTTTCATCTTGAGAACATTTGCATTTTTATCTCTTCATCACAGACGGAACTGTTATATACACTGCTCTATTATTCTACATGGTCTTAATGTATGGGCTCATTTCTCACAGGGGGAGGTCATGTAAAAACATTATAGGAAAAGAAGCCCTCACATTTTTTTCATTCTAATTGTTTTTCTTATTGTTTTTCTAATTTGTTCATGTTTCAGGGAGACTTAATTTACCATCCTGCTTGTGAATGAAGCAATTTGAGAACTTCAAAAGATGGTGCAAAGGGGGCATTCAAGGAAATGCTATTTCCCTCAATTGATAGAGCAAAAACAGGGGATTTTCCAGCACTCAGAGGAAAAAGGTATGACAAGAATCCATAAAAATACATTGTCAAACAAAGGCAGACATGAGCAAAAATGGTAAACAAAAAACACCAAATAAGGGTATCAAAAATAAAGAAAGCTACACCCTCAAAACAGAGATCAGCAGGAACAAGAGACAATAAAAAAAAATCTTACATTATATAAGAAATAATGATATAAGAACAAAGCTGCTGATAATTTTCCAATCTCTAAATTGTGCAGCAAAAGTGAGGATACTTATCCTATCCTAGAGGTGGTAGGTCCAAAAGAGGAAAGTGTCCCAGGGGCTGTGACTGAACAGCTCTAGAAGAAAAGGGGGAGGGAAATGTGGGAAGAAAGGGGAAAAAGAGAGAACAAAACAGATGCAGCAAACAAGGGGGGCAACCTTTCAGGAGAGAATGACCCCCTTCAGGCCCGTTCCCATCCATGTGTGGTAACACACTGGTACAGATGCAGCATCTTGTATGTACAGTATCATCTGCCACATAGCATGTACTGGTGCACAGAGTGCAAAGAGTTGACCGCCCATTGCACAATGCTTGGATTAATCCAATCGGGATTAACACAGTGAGTGTCCCTGCTTCTGAATGGAACTCCTGCTCTCTGAATCCTACTGGGCTGCATCAGTCTGTAAGGGACACGCATTAAGAATAGACAGAACCAGTCACTCTCCCTGCGCGCCTCTGTCAGGCGATCACGCTGTTTTTATTTTAATAACATAGAATTGAAGCAGAGGGTCTCCAGTGCTGAATGACATAAATTTCAGCCTCGGGGATCCCCTGCATCCCGAGTTACAGGGCTCGATATGGGGTACCGATATCTCCGCCATGTTTAAATTATCTCGCGTCATGGCCCACGGGACCGGGACATTTAAACAATGCAGAGAGATACCGGAGCCTGCAACTCTTGAAGCATGGGGTAGCAGAAGCTGTAATTAATGTGGTTCAGCTTCAGAGACCTCCTGCTTCAATACTGTTATAAAAATAAAATAAAAGCAGCCTCAGTAATAAAGGGATTAAACCAGGGTACCTGTTATTTTTTTTAGGGGTCAAGGGCCAAACCACCCACCCCGGGGCAACTACCCCCTATTTACTGCTTGCCTTTCATTTGTAGCTTGCCCACTAATTGCGATTGTGGCAATCCATACCTATATTGGGGACATGGTTTACCACTGTGACAATCAATGTGTAAAGAGGGTGGAAGAAGCTGACAGAGGGAGGGTGGTTAGGCCTTCTGGGTGGGTAGTGGGAGGAGGGTTAACCTCTTAATTACCATAGTGATTTATAACCGTTAAGGTGATTAAGGGGTTACAGGTCAGTAGTTCATTTTTTAATTTTACAGTCGGACTGGCTGGGTAATGTTTTATTTTTTAATTGGCAAATGCACTATGATCCAGATCTGGATAATATGGATTTTGCCTATTACTGTACTGTATGTGATAGAAGAGGGGGTAATGTTGGGGGTAAAAGGGATGGGTAGTAGGGTGCCCATTTATTGCCATTGGGGTTATCTTTGCTCCCATTGAGGGCATAGATAACCACACTGAAAAGCAATGGGCGTATTGGCTAGTATTAGTGTTTGTGTTGTATTTGAATGTTTATTAGGGGTTGAGGGAGTGGGTGAAAAGGGTAGTTGCCCCGGGGTGGGTGGTCAGGCCTCTCGGTGGGTTGTGGGAGGGGTTAACCCCTTCATTACCTTAACGGTAGTAACTGCTAAGGTAATGGAGTTAACACCCCCCCCCCCCCCCCGGGGCAACTACCTGCTTCACCCATCCCTTCTACCCCCAATAAAGCAGGTACTCAAGCTTAACCCCTTAATTGAATTAGCGCCTAGACGCTAAGGTAATTAAGCTGCTTTTATCTTACTGCGTGTCGCTTACAGATAGGTGCTGCCAGGTAGGGTTCACGCAGTGGGTGTCCCATTCAGAAGCTGGAATGCCTGTTGTGTTAATCCTGATCGGCCATTAGTATCCTTTCTGGCACTCGGCGAGCACACGGAATTAAAAAAATGTGCCCATATCAAATTTCATGAGGGCAGCACAACCAACCATGTGGCTACATCAGAAGTACTTCCCTTTAACTTCTCTTCAGAGTGGTAAAAAAAGTCCCCTATTGCAAACAAGCAGTAAACAAGCCAGCTTCCTCTGATGCGTCAGACAACAAAAAACATTGTGCTGCTTTGTAGAACCTCAAATACAGTACCTGGCACTAGAAATAAACTCCTATCTTAAAGCAGCAGTGTTGGGGGTAATTTTTTCCCATTACTTAAACCATGGAGAGGGGGAGTGGTCTCTCGCAGATGATATGCAGTCACAAAACCTCGGGGGACAATCCTGGTTCCCGAGCAATAAGCACTTTTGTTCATCGGGTAAGAATACTTGCCAGGGGGACACTACATGGAAGCAAGGTCATGCTTGCTCCTAAAGAGATTAGTTGAAATGTCATCGGGAGATGGGATTATAACTTTCTATGGATGACCCCGCAGACATATTTGTACTTTTTCGACAAGCTAAAAAAAAATTAGGGCAATTGTTTCAACAACCGGAGGTCCCTGGAGCTGAAAGCATCATGATTGGCTTTATGGGATTTCCCGGTTCTTGAAAGATTAAAAAAATGTCTGTGTGGGGGGGAGGAATTGCTGCTTTAAAAAGCAAAACACTTGTCCCATATTTGCTATAAATTGCTCTTAATTGTTGCTTAAGGAGAGTATCACCAAATTTACAACCCCCCTCCCCCCTTTCCCGGGTTCATTTCTATCTCAATAAAAGATTGCAAATTGCAACAAGCAAACCCGTCACCTCCCATTGTACTTGTTGTGCTCAAACGTTTCTGTTCATAACATCTACTAATAAAGAATTATCACCTACAATTTAGCACAATCAATTTTAAGCACTTCTCGTTTAAGCAATAACTAGATGTAGGGGCGTCATCATTAGCTTGTGATAATCCATCCATCAGCAGCATTAAATATCAGATATTTGTGAAGGACAAGCACAGACAGACCTTTAGGTTTCGAGGCACTGGTCCATCTCAATTCCCATAAGGAGTGGAGATTAAATTATACTTCATTGGTAGTGTCTGTTCTTGTTAGTCTGGATATGCTATGAATGTTATAAAACACTTGTGATATGCTCATTACAAATCTCTGTGTAGGAAGCACTGCCCGAACCAGAAAAAAAGGACATGGTGCAGATTTCAGCTCAATGGACTGAAGTTTACTAGCAGGAAGGGCACTATGGGAAATATGTATCAAGGGGTGCTTAGGACAAAGGACAGTCCCCTGTATCCCTTTGCATCAATGTAAAAATGCTGTTTGTGTTGATTTGATGATCCTTACATCAGTGAGTGAGAGAAACACCGGAGAAGAATACAGCAAACCTAATACAATGGTACGACAAATCCTGTGATCACCATTTGTTTCACTTTCGCCACAGCTGTCAATAGGTATGAACAGAAAAAAGAAAGCGCTATCACCCCAAGAAGAAAATCAAGATATAAATCCCAATATAGGTAGATAGACCTTGGAAATTTCATAGTGAATGTAATATATAGTATTGTAAAAAAAACTCCAAACGTGTTATCACAAACCCATGAAATTTTAGTCCTGTAACCGAAGTTCTGAGAGGAGGGATTTCCACATCCCTCCAGAAAACAACTAAAGCGGTGAAAGGTTGGACATTCTGGTGGCACGTGCACTATTGAATAGATTTAAAAGAGAGAAACCGGTATTGTGATCGCAATATAATAAATGCAACAATTTTTGCGCTTGTTAAGGGGCACACTTCGCTTTGTTAAAGTAGTTTTCTCTCTGGTGGAAGTAAACTATGTACTCTGCTCTTCCTCTCACAGCCTTCCGAGATATATACTGTAGTAATATGCTGCATCTTAGTGAAAAGATATAAAGGGATACATGGCATAATTACGTTTAATAAAGCACACATAATAAAATTGCGATTTTAAACTCACAAACTGTTCTGTTCAGTTTGGCATGTGAATACAATGTTTTCAATGAGCTGTGAGAGGAAGATCAAACTATTTCTCTTTTATATCAATTTAATAGTCCACATGCCATCATAATGTCCAACCTTTTCGCCGCTTTACTGGTGTCAATAAGATGCTATAAGGTTTCTCACATAGAGATGGATGGAACTGTTGCCAAAGTTTGACCCTGAAGACCTTAGAGAACCTCTCCATAACTTGAGGGCTATAAAGTATATCATGGGGACCACTTGCAGGGACTCTATGATGCAGTGAAAACCCGCTGGACAGGCAGATGCTATCTGAATACAATCTTCAGTGTTGGCAACTCTATGAGGACATTAGCAGTCAGGCATTAATTGTTGATTAATATTAATTTTATAAATGGTATCATGTATGTGGGTTAATAGCAATAAACACAACTTCCCTAGTTTTAGATGGTAGTCCTGGAAAAGGTTTTTTTTCTTTTATTTGTCAACATTGTTATTCTTGCCAGAAGACCTCCAGTCGGAGAACTCGCCAATGCAAGTAATCATTTTGTCCTCCATATGAATCTAAGCAAGAGCAAAGTGATGTTCAATAAATGGTTCAACTCTACAATGATTGATTGAAATAAATAGAATAGAACTTGTAAACCAATAGGAGAATGAAGATGGGATGCAGCACATTTGAGACAAAAACAATACAAACTTAAAAAAAAACTTTCCCCTGGGCCTTAAAAGAAAAGTATTTGACCAGTGTATTCTGCCTTGCTGAGCGTAAGGATGTGAAACTCATAGCTTACCCTAAATACAAAGATAATTCAGAATATTCAGACATCTCAAAGTAGTATGGAGTGATGTATGCTGGGTTTTATCCGAAGAGACAGGAAAAAGGATGAATGGATTCTGAGCAAACAAGTCTATGACATCATCACAAGAGGGAAGAAATTAAAGAGGCAATGCAATTCGGTTTTTGTTTTTTTTCCCCATTCCTTTTTTTAAAAACAGGATTGAAGCAGCTGGTCTCCAGAGCTGAACCCCATTCATTTCAGCTCCAGGGCACCCTGCTTTTGGAGGTACTTACCTCCATAGGGGGTAAGAACAAAGTTTTGGGGGACGTGCGCAACCAATAAACCATCCAAAGTGAAACAATATAGGTTATTAACCAGCTGTGATAATACTCACCATAGATATAAAATTATGTACAACTACACATTATCAACAACCTTGTGTAATATGTGAAGCAAAATGCTGGCGTCTGCTGCTGCTGTTAGTATCAGGGTGGCTCAACACTCCTATAATGCAGAAAAAACAAGAAGAAAAACAGCGCAATAGTGACGTTTGTAAAAAAAAAAAATGTCAAATAGGGTAATAAATCTGCGTACATCAAAGACTTAAAAACAAACATTTAGTGTATCTAGACACGAGTTACCAATCACTGCAACAGGATTCGATAGGTTCATGTGCTCCACGTCCCCAGTATTACAACCTCTGGCTTCTGGAATGATGGAATGCACTTTAGGTGTGCGGATATCTTAGTCTCCAAAAAGGTAAGGAATCGGTCCCTCAAGCGGGTAGTCTCTACCTCATTCAGTGTAAGTACACAGTCTCTCTGTTACATGTGCAGGATGTGTCTCCGTAGCGAGCACCCCAACTTGCAAGCAGTGAGGGTAATTGGCGTGGATACAGCAGCTGGCCTCCGCTTCCCCTCAGCATTACCCCCTTCCTTTTTAGGGTTCCCCTTGCCCAAAAATCTCAGCAGTGCTTCCAAATGTAACACCCCTTCTCCCCCCCCCCCCCCCCCCAACTGTGGTCTGTCATTAAGCCTGAGGTTCTGCGTTGGTATGGGGAAAGGCAAGGGAACTCATCTGGTGCAGCGCCTCCATCCTGTAGGGATCTGCCAGGGGCAGAGAGTGACCCCACCGGAACCTCTACAGTAAATTAGACAGGATTAGGGAACATTGTATCATTTATTGGCAGGCCAGCAGATTCCATCTCCCACGCAAGAGAGGTACTTCTCTACAGATGAACATCTTCCCTCGCATCTTGTGATCGCTTTGTCCCTGACTAGGCCCCCCCCCCCCAAAGGCTTGAGGCCCTTGATCTAGTTGTCACCTCCTCGCCCCCTGATGGGATGAGGGTAGATCCACCTCGCTCACTGGGAGCAGGCTACATCATGGAATTTTTTTATAATTTGGAAAGGAAGCATCTTACATGTCTGGGGGGAGGGGTTAGTGACTCTGCCCCAAAACTGGGCAGTTCGGAGGGCAAAACAGGCATCACCCCACGTTGTTGACACCTATAACCTCCCCCGCCCCCAGGCATGATGCTTTCAACGGCCACAAGCCTGAACCTGGCTATGGCTACATTCGGATACAATTAGTATGCTGCGGGACTCATGCTGGCTCACGAGGAAGGATTTAACCCCAACACTGCCCACACTTACCAGGACTTATGTATAGTCTACCCTTTTTGCACCTGCTTCTGTATAGGACTTCCCATTATAGGCGAGCAATCTGATTCATCTGTTATATGTAAATGGTAACACAATAATACATATAACTCAGGCCTCGCACGGTCTTGCCCACACACCGTATCCCACTGTCCAACTACTTAGTCTTCACCCCGGTGAGTGTGTCCCCAATGTACTGAGGTGCCCTGGTCACCAACCCAACCTGTTGTCCACAGTAGCCAACCCACCCAGACGTGTGTGACAGCGCTGCCCACAGTGTATAGTTGGTGCACTTGTTGAGGGTTGTGATACCTGAATGGTGCTCCGGTACCACCAGCTGATCATGCGCCATCCGTGTTGGCGTCTGCCTTCAAGTGGGGTGGTATCCAGCTGGAGGGTCCCACCGTGAAGATAGTCTCTAGATGCGGTGGTAGTCTGGTCCCAGACCACGGGCCACAACTGCTGCGCAGCGTCCTGCTATGTCCCTGACATTAATGATGCTAATTTGACAGTGTCCCAATTTAAGGGACCTGTCCCTGCAGCAGCCACAACCTTACAGGGGAGTCAGGGCCTAGCTGGTGCCTATAAGGGGGTCTTTGGCCTAGTTCAGGGGCCACAGACACCCTGCACCCTCTCCCTTCTGTGTCTCAGCTCCGACTGGCGTGGTCTTTTAGCGCGCCAAATGTATTTCTTTACTGGCAAGAGAATCTGTGCGCCCTATTGGCTGGTTTCTCGCCATGTGTTCATACTCCCAGAGGTTCATGGGAGTTGTTGTTCCCCTGTGGAGCTGTGTGTGTGATGGCCGCTGCTATACTGGTTCTACTGTGCATGCACGCTTCTGTAATGGCCACCGCGCTCTCCTATTGTGCTGCTCATGCACGAACCTCACGTGCATTTACAACTCACAAAATGGTGGCGCCCTGGGTGTTCGGGCCGCCACAGAGCCTCTATACTGCTGTCCGGAATTCTCCCTGCCTTCCTTACTGATGGCGGGTCCGCCTCTGCCTTCGACGGCACCACATCTCGCCGCCCGTTATGTGGGGCAATCAAGGAGGGCCTAGGGGAAGCCCAAAGGGAGACCTGGCCACACTTACAAGGCAGGAAACACTCTGCTGAGATTTATATATTAGGCAAGAATTTCAGGGACATAATGAGGGAATATTCTCTTGTGGATGCATGGAGGTCTCAGAATCAGGGGCAGAGAGATTATACATTCTTCTTGAACCCACACACTACATACCCCAGAATTAACCACATGGTTGTATCCCCAGATGTACTACAGAGAATTTCACAGATGCTTATTGCACTAGTCATGTGGTCAAACTATGCCTCAGTGAAGGTGCTCCTTAAAACCCCCTTCCTCATTCCAAGAAACTGTCCATGGAAACTTAATAACTCCCTCTTAAATTTTCAGGACATAGAAGCAAAGATTAAAGATTCCCTAGAAGATGTATTTCATTTGAATGATGGCACCGTAGAATTCTGTGCTACTCTATGGGAAGCGCATAAAGCAACTATCAGGGAGCAATTCTGTCCATCGCGTCATACAAAAAAATGGTCTAAAATTCCGTTATATAAGGATTTGGAAGGAAAAATAGTATCAATAGAAAAAGCTCAAACAATCCACATCTAAAACTATATGACACTCTTGAGTGCTAGGGACAATGTGAAACAAATACAATGGAAAACACTGAAAAGAAGTTGCGGTTGACTAAACAGCTTTTCTATGACAAGGGTAATTAAGTGGGCCGCATACTTGCTAGTACTGTAAGTTAAGATGGATCCAGACAGGAACCGTGCACCCCACAACTGGAACAATCTACCAGAGACTCTCACAGTTGCCACCAGTCTAAGTTCTTTCAAAACTAAAGCTGTCTCACATTTTAATCTGGTCTGTAACTGTTACATGTGTGTGTGTGTGTGTGTGTGTGTGTGTGTGTGTGTGTGTGTGTGTGTGTGTGTGTGTGTGTGTGTGTGTGTGTATATATATATATATATATATATATATATTAACTTTAACTGTGCATGAAATGTCTTGTACATTTTATAAATAAACGTAATTCAACTTTAAAATGGTGAGATCTCCCATAAAGCTCCTAGAATAGCAAGAGTTTCATAATTATTCAAACCTATACAACCTACAGGATAATAATTCCGAAAACATAGTAAACCAGTATATAAGAATAGACTCCTTTTTGGACCTGTGACAGGGTGAAGTCAACCCCGATCAGTTATGCCTGGGAGACATATGTCTGAGTGCTTCATCCAGCACGCATAAGGGTTAACTCAGGTGGAAGCTAGGTAATCAGGATGTAATCTGACACCTGAGAAGCAGCAAGGTATAAGATGATGTTGTTACTGGCAGTAGCTGCCTGCCCTAGACCAGAGCACATGGCTATATGTGCTGCTAGCCAGACGGATACATCAAGCTAACTACTGCAACCAAAGTAAGAGACTTGTTCATTTGTTTTTCCTGACTGCTTAAAAGACACTTACGGTTTGGTTATGGTTTAGCCAGCCAGCCTGCTAGATAGGCCTGGTGTGTTAGTCAGTCCTCCCAATGTGGAGCAGGATTTGTTTTGTTTAAAGGAACAGTGTACCCGCATGTTATGTATGCTGTGGAGAAATAAAGCCACTGAATGTTTTCATTATCCTGAAACTATACGTGTGGACTGTTCCCTGACCTCGGCTACAGGCCGTCCTGCCACAGGACCATTGTAAATTATCCAAGCTTTCAAGAGGGTATTTGACAACCCTAAATAATAAAATTACAGACGAAAAGCCTCTCTGCAGAGGAAGTGAATCAGCGGGCAATGCAAGCAAAAATGTATTGAGGCTGGACTGTGCTAAACAAAAATGCCTTTATTAATCCATGAGCAAAAAATAGAATAAAAGAGGTGAATGGACCCCCTGTGCGCTCTAATGCGTTTCACCCCTGTGGGGCTTTGTCAAAGAGTACTATTACTCAACACACATTACCTTAAGTAGAGACCAAAACCGGACGTGACGCCACGCCTTTTCCTGTATGGTACAACCCCCCTCTCAAACCCCCCCCCCCCCCCCCCCGCCAATGGAATTGGGGCAGTTCACACGGTCGTGGGATAGGTGCACGCTGGGAATTGGGTCTCAAACTTTTATACACATGCGCAATGACAACCCTCATAGGGTTAAGTCGAAACACAAAAACAAAACATATATAAGTGAATTAAAAACATAAATATATATATATATATATATATATATATATATATATATATATACACAGTGTTCTGCAAATCACCCAAAAATCTAGTCGCCCAACCAAAAAATCTACTTGCCACCTAGTCCAGCCCCCAGCCCCGCCCCTAGTCCTGCCCCCACTCCTAGTCCTGCCCCCAACCCTAGTCCCGCCCCCAACCCCGCTTTAAAATAAAATATATAAATAAAATACATTTAATAAATTCCTAGCCAGAACAACATTCGTTTTTGACATAAATGTCTTTATTGTATTACATTATACTACAATTAATCCTTGTTACGTATGCGTGTGTGTGTGTGTGTAAATGTCGATCTAGAAATAAAAGCCAGGTGTGAATGACTAGTTTCCTGAACCCCTTAACCAGTGTCTGGACGTCCCCGCTTCACAATATCTAAAGCAGCAATCCCACCTGGGATCTTACCTGATCCGCAGTTCCTCAATGTCCAGGTACCCTCATTCCCGCAATGTTAGGTGTTCCCTACCTGTCTTCTGGGTTAGGGGGGTTCCGATGTCTTCTGTGTGAAGCTTGAGTCAGATCTAGAAGAAAGCAGTATAGGTTATTTTGGTGTAGTATAGGGCAGTTATATATAGGGTAAATAAGAGATCCAGAAACAGAGTGTGAGACAGACACAGGGAGAGGGTGAGAGAGAGAGGGGGGGTTTGAGAGAGATAGGGGGTGTGAGAGAGAGAGAGAGGGTGTGAGAGAGAGGGTGAGAGAGGGCGTGGGGGAGAGAGAGAGGGCCTGGGGGAGAGAGGGCGTGGGGGAGAGAGAGGGCCTGGGGGAGAGAGAGAGGGCCTGGGGGAGAGGGAGAGGGCGTGAGAGAGAGAGGGCATGAGAGAGTGAGAGAGGGGGTGTGAGAGAGAGGGGGTGTGAGTGAGAGGGTGTGAGTGTGAGGGTGTGAGTGTGAGGGTGTGAGTGTGAGTGAGAGGGTGTGAGTGAGAGGGTGTGAGTGAGAGGGTGTGAGAGAGAGGGTGTGAGTGAGAGAGGGTGTGAGTGAGAGGGTGTGAGTGAGAGAGGGTGTGAGTGAGAGAGGGTGTGAGAGAGAGAGAGAGAGAGAGAGAGGGTGGAGAGGGGGCGAGAGAGAGATGGCGACGGAGGTGGGGTGACTGGGGTAACTGGGTGGGGTGATGGGGTGACTGGGTGGGGTGGCGGGGTGACTGGGTGGGGTGACTGGTTGACTGGGTGGGGTGACTTGTTGACTGGGTGGGGTGGGGTGACCGGGTGGGGTGACGGGGTGGTGGGGTGACTGGGGTGGGGTGACTGGAGTGGGTGACACTTCTGGTATCCTACACACACACACACACACACGCACGCACACCCATGCATACACATACACTCTCCCATGCATGCATGCACAGACACACACACACACACTCACTCTCTCCCATGCATGCATGCATACACACACTCTCTCCCATGCATACACACACACTCTCCCATGCATACACACACACACACACACACACTCTCCCATACATGCATGCATACACACACACACACACACACACACAACTCTCCCATACATGCATACACACACACACACACACTCTCCCATACATACATGCATACACACACACACACACACTCTCCCATGCATGCATACACACACACACACACACACACGTACACGCGACAGGGGGAAGAAGAAGAAAGGCCGCGCGACCGAGCACCACCACCACTGCCCCGCTTGCCCCCTCCCTGCACGGACAGCCACGGGACCGCGGGGAAGCGGAGACCAAGGAGGTAAGAGGGGAACACCCCCGCTACCATTTCCTACCCCGCGCGGGGATCTGGGAAGCGGCGCATGAAGCCGGGAAAACACCCACTACCATCACCCGTCCCGCGCTGGTATCGCGGGAAGCCGGGGTAAGCGGGGAACACCCCACTACCATCACCCGTCCCGCGCTGGTATCGCGGGAAGCCGGGGTAAGCGGGGACACCCCCCACTACCATCACCCGCCCGCGGGGATCGCGGGAAGCCAGTGTAAGCGGGGAACACCCCACTACCATCACCTGCCCCGCGCGGGGACCGGGGAAAGCTGGAAGTGGCGCGGGAAGCGGGTGGGAATAAGGGCCAATCAGCAATCAGGTAGGGGGAGTTATTTATTTTTTCAGCGCGAGCAGGGAATATTCAGCGCGAGCGGGGAAATTTAAAAAAAACAAGCATGTGTTCTGCTTGGGCCAATATTTACTCGCCTGGGTGTTAAATCCACCCGCCCCGGGCGTGTAAATGTATTGGATTGTCGAACACTGTATATATATATATATATATATATATATATCTATATCTATATATAATCATTTGGGGGGAAAAGATCAATCGTAAGATTGATATTTATTGTATACATATCCACAATCAAAAAGTTATATGTGATTAAAAAGTGTATAAAGGGACTATAAACTAAACAATATTAAAATCAAATACATGCAAAGGGGATCTATATGAAAGACTAGAAAATGATATATATGAATATAAAAATATATATATATGAAAAGATATATGAAAAAAAAATATATATGAAAAATGATAAAAATTTAAATATATATGTATGAATATATATATATATATATATATGAGAACATATGCTGGAACTCCAATCTATATGATATGTGAGATGATGGATTGTAATTCATCTAGGTCTCTAGGACATATATATACAACCTTATATATATTGTACATCTCAACAGAGCTATAACAATGACAATGAATAAAGCAGTTAATCATTGGTTAATAGATAGAAATAATTGGCCCATCAAAGTGTCCAGATAATATATTCCATCTTATGATCTACAACACGAATATATCTCATGATATTGTGCAGACTAAGGATTTATTGTCAGTGTAAAAAGATACTTATTTGGTATCTCTAAGGGTCAAAGACCTAGTATAGTGGTTATTTTTGTGTAGTATAATACTTACACATAATAATACTAAATAACAACTAATACACAAATCTTGCTCTTAAGGGAGCTGAGAATACTCAAATGTATCTCAAATTAACGAAACAAGTTGATACAATTGAATTAATCTAGTTAATATATTCTATGGCTTAAAGAATTATGTATCTAAGATAATATAATTGGACATGGGTATACAGAGATAAATCTCTGTGATCTCTTTATTCCTTCACCTCTCCAGGGGAAACAGCCATACATGCAGGGTTCATATACATAGGGGTCCGTTGTCGGTCGAGAGACCAGCTCCGGTCAACCCTCTCACCATCGCTTGGCTAGTCCCTTCACTAGGGGTTAAGTCAGGTTACTTTGTGTGACATATACTTACCTATTTTAACTCCTTGCTGTCCGGAGCTGTTTGCATCAAGTACATGGACTTTATACTTCTGGATTTATACTCTGCAGCACACGTCAGTTTGTTGGGGGGGCTCATCCTCCCTAATCTTTTCTCCTAATAAAATTACAGCACTAGAGCTAATGTGGACAGTTAAAAACTAAAAACCAACAAAACCCCAGGCCCCAATGGGTTCACCAATCTATATTATAAAAATGTATCAAACTACTATTCCCACACTTAATAAATCTCTCTAACTCCTTTCTGGAAGGGAACCAGATTCCAGAGCAGATCGGATTCAATCGGTTAGCCATCATTTTGCTATATATTTCAAGTTCCGAATTGATCAGTGAAATCGGGCAGTAGCAACCACAATTAAGTGAGTCACTTCCTTAGGCAATATATCAATCATTCATAAATAAGCCAGCGACTCACTTAATTGTGGTCGCTACTGCCCGATTTCAGTGATCAATTCGGAACTTGAAATATATAGCAAAATTATGGCTAACCGATTGAATCCGATATTCCCAAAACGTATACATAATCATCAGGTGGGCTTTATAAACGAACGTCAAGCATCAGACAATACAAGGAAGATCATTAATCAACCATATTAATATACATAACGATCAGGCGATTGTGTTGAGCTTGGATGCTGAAAAGCATTTGACAGGATAATCTGGCCCTTCCTCAATAGAACTCCAGCAACATTTGGATTCATTGGTCCATACAGTATCTGAGAGGGATATAAGCAAAGTATGAAAAACCCTCAGCCACACTAAAATTACCAGGAGGAAATCTAAAGAAGTTAAAAAAAACAATTGGCACCAGACAGGGTTGCCCTCTGTTTCCACTATTATTTGCATTAACGATAGAACCTTTAGCCTGCACAATTAGAGAATACCCTAACATTCACAGAATAACGCTAGGTGTTGAGACCTATAAACTCTCTCTTCGCAGATAATATTATATTGTATTAACTATAAAGAATCCTCTGACATCACTCCCAAACCTACAAAATGTTTTAGCTGAATTTGGAGCCTTATCACGCTATAAAACAAATTTAGATAAATCTGAGCAATGCACCTGACTACCTAAGTATGAAGAAAAGCTATTACCGTTAGACCTTAACTATAAATGGAGGGATACACAAATCATATACCTGGGTATTTTTCCTGGCAACAAAACTATCAAGTCCTATTTAAACAGAATTTTCAACTCATCCAAATTAAAAAAGGACCTTCAAGATTGGAATATATTTCAAATGTCCTAGCTAGGCCGAATCACAACAGTTAAGGTGAATATTTTACCAAACTTTTTCATCATTTCCAAACCCTGCCAAAAGAAGTTCATCCCCCTCCCCCCTCCCCCACCCACCTTTACTTTAGGGAAGTACAGATGTATGTATTTGGAAGAAGATTATCTTGGAAGAACTATCAAGATCAGTCTTGCTCTCCTCAAAAAAGGGAGGAGGATCAGCGGTGCCAGACATTAAAAAATATTATTTGGCATGTTGGTTAAAAACAAATAACCTACTGCTTCTACCACCCAAAAAATACTACTGGGTGGATATCGAAATGGCAATAACCCCAGTTGCGTTGCCAGCTTTCATATGGTCTAACAGAGAAAGAATAAAGAAATTACGCAACATCTTCCAAAAGAGGTGATTAATTTCACTCTAAAAATGTGGAACCTAACTAAAACTAAATTTAATTTGGTAGAAAACCCATCAAAGCTGGTTCAACTTATACTCTCTTCCTAATGAAGAATTTTCCAACTACCTTCAAGTGAGACACTTTATTAGGCATACATACTCAAACACAATTTTTCCATCCTCCACAACATTCAAAATATATTTAGAAATTGAAAGTACCAAAAAAAAACTTGTTTCCAGTATGTACCAGGAACTAGACCAATGGAGAAATGTGCCTGACCATGATTATATGATTGAATGGCAGAGTGGTCTCAATACAGAAATATCCAGGGAAGATTGGGATGAAATTTGGGAGATGGATTCAAAAACCTCTATTTTCTCCACCACGAAAGAAGTTCTATATAATAATTTGTACGTGGTACTGTACTTGACTCCCAAACGGTTAAGCATAATCTATCCAGGGACCTTGCATCTGTGCTGTAGAAACTGTGGCCAGGTTGGGGATCGGGTACATATTTGGAGGTACTGCCCTAAGATCCAAAATTCTGGAGAATGGTTCATAAATTGATAAACGAGATGTTTGAAATAGTGATCCCATGGGACAAACTCATAATTATATTGGCTAAACCAATCAAGAACATGGATCACTCCAGTAAAACGTTAGTCTCTCACATATTAACGACGACGAGATGTACAATTTCAGCTGCCTGGAAAAAACAGATAACTTCGTCAAGTATGGTAGTAAGAAGCGTACGGGACATAATTTAGATGGAGAGACTCGCAGCCTTTCTGAACCACAGAGTTCCTGCATTCCATAAGATCTGGGACCCTTGTATAAATATTTAAAACCCACAAAGGCAGAGGTTCATTGGGCAAGGGAGCCAATGAAGAGAATCTTTAGGGAAGGATATGACTATGTCCCTGTAGAGACCTGTATCTGTGAATATTGCGATGTTTATAAGTGTCCCGGTATGTGATAACAGTGTAACAGTACTACTCGTCATGAAAACATTAATGTAACTGTACAAAATGTTTGAAATGTGAAAGTTGATGGCAGTCTTCTCCCCCTGTTTCCCCTCCACAGCAATGCCAACTCTCCCCCTCAGTTTATCATTCTCTCCCCCCTTTTTTCTTTATATACCCCCTCCCCCCACGAAGAAACGCAGTAAAAATATATGTACCAAAAAAAAATTACAGTGGGACAGAAATTACCATTGTTGGACAAAGATGGTACTCTACTGGATGCCAAAGGATATGAAAAGATAAAGACCAAAAGTAAGATACTGTAGGCGGATACCATTAGGACATTTGTTGGAGCAGTATGCAGAAGAGGTGTGCAAATGCAGTACCTCGAAGATGGTTAGGGAGGCCTTCAACCAGCTGTAGATCGACATGGGCTTGGAAGGGTTAATCTCTTTGTATCCCTTATGCAATAGCCCAATGCCGGGGTCTCTGCCTCTTGTTTAGCCGGAACATATGAATCCACGTACCTAGTCTATAAAAATTGGTTCTTCCAAAATCTCTGGTCTTGCTGAGGGTCCCTAGAGATACTACTGAGTGCACCTGCAATAAGGTGTAACATGCAAGATAGCATCATGAACACTGTATACTGTATCTTATGGAGCTGACATGGCCTCAGATTTTATCTAACCATTCACTGAATATATTATACTGTAATGATGGCACAAGACCAACTCACCATCTGCTATTATTATGAGTAAGAACTGAGGAGGCTTTGGATGATTCAAAAGAGAGAGAAAAAAAGCTAAATATTCTGCACAAAGGAATCAGGGGGAGACCTGTGCACGAAACAGACATTTAATGTATGAATCGTTCAATCACAACTTTCCCTTGACATACAAAAAAAAATAATTGCACATCTGTTGGGAAAAAAAGGGGATATCAATAAAAAATAAACTGGCAAGTCTGGATGCAGTTGGAAACCATAAACCTTTGAATCAGTAAAATAAGAGGAACAATTTGTGTAGGTTAGACATTCAATTCAAAATACATCCAGCCTTGTTAGCTGCAGTGATCCACTGATATTAATGTCTTGTGTAATAACTATAAAAAATCGTTGCACGTCCAATGTAATTGGTCCATTAGAAAACATTATTTTTAATTTGCTGTTCCAAAATAAAATATCACTTGTAAGCACATTCACATGTCTCAGACAGGTCTGCATCGCTGCCTTTCCCCATTATCTCTTAGCATACAATGCTTCCCCTGCAGCCTGGGATTGTGGGAAATGACATGAAAATAAGCACACAGTGTCACTTTTTGCTTTTTATCCATTTTAACATGGAGTCCTATAAGCGCCATCCCTGCTGTGTGACCAGTGTCACATTTCCCATTAGGCCCGTTATGCCCTAGGGTGCAAAAATTTGGGGGCGGTATATCTGACCTAATGGGAAGGCACTTGCCTGTGTCGGCCTCCTCCTTGCTGCCACCCTGCTGCTGGTAAATCAAATTATTTATTTATTTATAAAATGTTTTACCAGGAAGTAATACATTGAGAGTTACCTCTCGTTTTCAAGTATGTCCTAGACATAGTTAATATGCCAAATACATGGTTACAAATACAGTTACATAAATGAACAGGGTATACATTATATACAATACATTGCATGCACAGTTAGAGAAGATGTATATTATAGGCTTATGTAACAGTTACAGACCAGATTAAAATGTGAGACAGCCTTAGTTTTGAAAGAACTTAAACTGGTGGTGGATGTGAGAGTCTCCGGTAGGGTGTTTCAGTTTTGGGGTGCACGGTAAGAGGAGGAGCGGCCGGATACTTTGTTGAGCCTTGGGACCATGAACAGTCTTTTGGAGTCTGATCTCAGGTGATAGGTACTGCATGTGGTAGGGGTGAGGAGCTTTTTCAGATAGCTGGGTAGCTTGCCCAGAAAGTATTTGAAGGCAAGACAGGAAAGGTGAACGTTGCGCCTAGACTCGAGTGATGACCAATCTAGTTCTTTGAGCATTTCGCAGTGATGTGTGTTGTAGTTGCATTGGAGAACGAAACGACAAATTGAATTGTCAAGTTTGCCAAGCTGGGTTTGGGGTGCAGAGCCATATACTATGTCTCCATAGTCGATAATTGGCATTAGCATCTGCTGTGCAATACGCTTTCTGACCAGCAGGCTTAGGGAGGATTTGTTCCTGTAAAGTACACCTAGTTTGGCATAGGTTTTGGATGTCAGGGTATCAATGTGCATTCCGAATGTTAAGTGGGAGTCAAACCATATGCCCAGGTATTTAAAACTAGTAACAGGAGTTAGGGTGGTGTTAGCGTTTGTTCTGATCTGGAGCTCAGTCACTGGAAGCTTTAAAAATTTAGTCTTGTTCCCAAATACCATTGTTACAGTCTTGTCAGTATTTAAAAACAGTTTGTTTTGGGAAATCCAGTTTTCGCGTCTCAAGAAGTCAGACTGAAGTATGTGTTCAAGGTCAGAGAGGCTATGGCTGTGTGCATATAAGATTGTGTCATCTGCATACATGTGTATTGAAGCTTCCTTACAAGCTGTGGGAAGATCATTGATGAACACTGAGAAGAGTAGGGGCCCCAGAACAGAGCCTTGCGGGACACCACAGGTGATATCCAGGGGGTTAGAGTTAGGGCTTGAGATGGACACATGTTGGGATCTACCTTATAGGTAGGACTGAAACCAGTTTAATGCATGCTTCCCTATTCCAGAGCTCTGGAGTTTGTTAAGCAGGATAGCATGATCAACAGTATCAAAAGCCTTTGCAAAATCTAGGAATACTGCACCAGTGAGTTCACCATGTTCCATTCCACACTGGATTTCATTGCAAACTTTTAGAAACGTCACCAACGTAGCGTCACACACCGTCTTGTTGCCATGGCGTCACAATCCCATGCTAACGCGACGTCACGTTGGTGATGTCTGCACCGTCATTTGACGCTGGGATTCCAAAGTAGCAGGAGGGCAGCAACAAGGATGTGGCCGACACAGGCAAGTACCTAGGGGTGGCAGATTTTGAAAACCGCCGCTGCGTGTGACGCAGCTTTTTCAGCAGAGCCTGGGTTAAAGAAGTGCATAGCCAGTAAACCTACTCACAGACAGCTGTTTGAACCTTTTGGGTCTTAGTGTGAGGTTGATTACTGGCTATGCCATGTGAAGCTGGTGGTGAGTAGAACCAGACAAAACAAGTGATGGCGAGTAAAAAAAGTGACGAAAACCCTCCACCGCACAGTGTACAGCAAATAAAAATACCACTTGTGAGCCCATTTACATGTCTCAGACAGGCCTGTAGCCCTGTCTTTCTCCATTATCCCTTAGCGTATAATGCTTCCAGATATTATGGGTAATGATATGCAAATAAGAACCCGGTCATAAAATATAAATTGTTACTCCAAATAAAAAAAGTATCACCTAATACTGAAGTACTTTAATGTTGTGCTATTGCAACTGGATTAACACAGCTATTTCTATTTAATCCATTAGGATTTTGTGAAATAACAGGGGAAAGCCACAACCTCTATATCAAGGAACAATTGGTTAACTGGGGATGGAAAAATCTGATTTTATGATGAGAGGCTAGCTAGTTAAGATTTGTTTACATTAGAAAAGAGGTGTCTAAGAGGGAATATGATAACTATATACAAATATATTCGGAGACAATACAAGAAGCTTTCTAAAGAACCTTTCATCCCAACGGCAGTACAAACAACACTGGGTCATCCCTTGAGGTTGGAGGAAAGGAGATTTCACCAGCAAAAAAAGAAAGGTTTCTTTACAGTTAAATGTGGCATGCATTACCCATGGAGACTGATGGCAGATACAAGAGTAATCTTCAAAAACAGGTTTGACATATTTTTAGAAAGGAATGATATACAGGGATATACCAAATAAGTAATGGGGACGATGTTGATCCAGCTAGAAATCTGCCATTATTTGGAGTCACAAAATATGCAACAATGTGCAAAATATAGTGGCGCAGTGATTGGTATATATCCGTGAATAATATAGTATAAAATAAATACAAGTGAATCAATGCAGCTCAAAAACCCTTGAGTGGATGATTTGCAGATTTCACTTCAATTGTAGGACATCTCAAAAATCAGGGTAGTGCAGGTATCGATATGTGAAGAAATAAAGAGCACAAAATAGTGCAAATAATGTTTGAATCAAACAATGTGATATGAGATTATCAGGAGAATGGAGACTCACGTGGTATCAAAATAAATCAGGCATGTCAGAGATCAGTGGCAAATGCTTGACTCTGTAGTGATGGATGATAGATGAACAACCCCACAGTTGGATAACTGATATGATGTTAGCAGCACACGTGGCACCTCATCAGTCAGGCAAATGGGGAAAGAAGAGAGGCTTCCATAGCGTAACACAGTAATAGTACTTTATAGACGCAATAAAATTAACACTTACTGTGTCATAGATCAAAATAGGCACATAAAACAAGCGATATCACCAGCTCCAGTTTCCTCCGTCTTGGACCTCACTTTCCGGACCGCACGGGTCGCCTGGATCAGGGGTCATGTCATGATATACCATGCATAGTAAGGTCAAATCTTACCACATTTCTCAGATGTGGATAGCACAAATCACGTTTGAATAGCTTAAGGTACTTGTGCACATCCAACAGGTTTCCCCTTTAAATGAAGTGAAATGCCACTTTTACTGTTTTTATATGTTTTTATTTGTTCACATTTGCATTAGTACAGACAGTGCAAGATTACATTGTGTATGTCTGGACATTTTATATAAGAGGTCTTTCCCATTGGGGGCAGAAACAAGGCTTTTTAAAGTTTATTATCATTAGCCCACAAACGATGATCACTGAAAATTAACTACATACATGAAGGTCGAATTCAGCTGTGACACCCTTCCGAATACAGCACAAGGGTCTTTGAACCCTTTGAAGGATGTCGCAAGGATCAGCAGAGCCTAAGGAAGCAGAACCAATCAATGAAACGCGTTGCTCGAATTCACCGGACCTTTTTTGCCCTCGAAGGCCGCCGTAGTCGTCCGTTGCGAGTGCGTTGCAAGACTGCTGACTGAACGCGGGAGCAGAGACCGCTTGGTACAAGAACAGAGACGGACTTTTACTGCAGCCACCATGGTTTAGCCTATATAATACCCAGAAGGGGCCTCAACAGACAGAGGAACTAAGAAAAGAAACCTTTTGAGGATCCTCTACTCACACAGGGCCGTGTGAGTATTATTTCTGTGCATTTTTTCACCATCATCAACCCTGCTTTGACTACACCATGTAAGTGCATTGACTGCGGTCCATCACAAGACCCTTGTGCACTACTGTGGTGTCAGGTAGTCTGGTTACTTTAACCACTCTACCACTGTGATTATATTCTTTTAAACTTTATGCGTTGATCTGCGCTCCCCTTGTTTTGTCTGTAGGTACACCGTCATGTATTGTCACTGTGTGTTGCAGGCCTGTACTTCACAAAGATTTGTCTTTTCGTACCACTATTCCAATGACCAAAGAGGACTGTGGATCCCTTAGGTGTAAGGCCATAAAACAATTGTTGTGGTGGCAGCATAATGTGGCTGCTGGGTGAAGGTTTTTGAGATTATGCGAGGCGGTGTGAATACCACTCTGTGGCCAGATTGATATTAATCCCTTAATGAACACACACACACACACACACACCTGTTGCATGTGAATGAGTGTGTACATCACCCTCTTGATTGTGTAAACTACCTGGTGCCTGGCTGGGATATAACCTAAGTTTGGAAACCCAAACTCATGGTTTCAATTTGGGGCTACTCTGGGTATAATCATTTGTCTTCTGTCTTGATTCTCTAGTATCGTCAGAATGAACGTGTGTTTCCTATTTCTAAATTTCCTTCATTTTGTTGTCCGTGTTATTGCAGTTTATATACTGTACTAGTTATTTTGCGTCTACGTTCCACCTAAAACACATTTTGAATGATGCTGGTTTTCATGCCTCATTTTGCCATTCGTTTTCACATTACCTGTGCCGTTTTTCCGAGTATGCCGTATCTTGACATTCCTTTCTGAGCTAGAAAGAAATAAGTGGTTGAAATGATCGTCACATGCAAACAAAGACCTATACCTTGTATTTTCTATAATAATTTCTCAAAGCATTGTCATGGTAACAGTCATACTACCCTACTGGGAGAGAGAACCTAATGCTTGATATTCTAATCACTCCAAGATTAGTTCCTTCTTTTTTTTTTCTTGTTAGAATGGGGGAAATCTCTCTTGAGTAGGTAACATAAATGACCTGATTACAGCCAGCAGCACACACAATATAAACTGAAAACAATACTTTCATAAAGTATACCAGCAAAAAGTAGTGACTAGTAATTTTGATGGGAGAGTGTTCTACAATGAGTGACTGTTCTACATGTATTGTCACAAGAGCTTATAGAATCTAATCATTTTAGTATAGTCCTTCCAATTCTCTACCTCGGACCAGAAAAGTTTATGCCACTTCGGATTTGACTGATTTTTACATTTATGATAAAGGGACTCAGAATCCACTCTCAAAATAATCTGTGGATTCGAACTCCTCCCAAGCCCTATTGACACTACCTACAGTATATCACTAGCTAATGCTCGTTGCAAAACCTGGATCAAATGTTTGAGGAGGGAAAGACCATAATGCAATGGCGCAAAAAGATACCAGATGACAATGATCCAGTTGTGTACATTTTCCTTTTAATTTGCCTCGATACATCACCCCTTTTATTTCCATATGCAAGGCTGGAACCGAGTGGCGGCAAGCAGTATATTGCTGGTGAGCTGATAACAGTAAGCCTATTGCCTGACATGCTCATCAGTTCTAGTCATTTTTCATACTTTTAAAGCAAAAGCCTTTGTACATGAAATAGACACATCCTAATGGGGGTGTTGAGTCTAAACTTCTTAGTTATAGAAATCCTTTATACCAAATATGTGTACTATTCAAAGTATGAACATAAACAAGCACACCAATATTTCAGATTTAGTTTACTTATGTTAATATTCCAACACTAATACTACAGATCCTAATTGATTGTAATTCCAAAGTTGTTTGTGTATACTGCAGTATTACCTTCAAGTGATTTTTTAAACATAGTTCCAAAATATAAGCAAATTACATATGTTGCTTGAAAATTGCATTACTACAGTACTTCTTTGTGATCTAGATATTAATGCACAAAATATGTCACACTAGGCCTATACTATTGCTGACAGCATCAGACTTGCATCACGAAATAGTTGTGTGAAGGCGCATTACATTTCATGTTTAACCAGGAGTTTGTTAGTACATTGCAAGCAGTGTAGGTGAGTCATAAATTCAGCACTGTGTCATCTAACACAGCTTTGTGGAATCTAACACCAACATAACGCAGGTAAATTAACAAGTTCATAGGTCTTAAAGGATATGAATGGCCTTGCAGTTAGAGTACAAACAAGATTAACTAGTGTAATTCCTGCAAGTTCATTACTGAATCATGATAGTTTACACTTTGTTTTCAAAGGGGAGCCAAGTCACTGAATGTGGAACCCAAAACAACAATTATTTTATTTACTGAAGCATACCCAATAACACAAGGTCCTTTCAGGCTGTGAAAGGGATGGGAAGTAAAACTGTAGGAGTGTCAGAGTGACACCTGGTCTTGAGAATTAAAAACTAAATAAAACAATCCAGCAAAATAGTGGTTTAAAAGAATTTTCAAATAATTAAATCCCAGCAGTTTTTAGCTTGTATTAGCTGCACTATTATTCTCATCATTCTTAACGTGATACAGATTTACTGTTAACAGAGAGCACTGGTGCAGAATTCATTTCTTGCAGTTTTAGCGCTTGACATACTGTAGCTTATTTAATTGCCGGTTGGAGAATGCTAGCTGATTCAATAGGCGAATGGTTCGGAAGCTTCACACTGCACTGTGGAGTGTCTTGTTCCCTCACGGAACCTTGAGAGGTTAATGGAACTCTGGAGAATAGCATAGATGGCACAGACAGCTGTAATGCAGCTACCAATTTATTTTGCTACAGAGTTGGTATATACACGCGTACTGCTAAAGCTCCAGGCCATACTCAATTTGATTACAGCACAGAAGCTAAAATAAGTTGGAGCAGCATTGGTGGTGAAAAACTTGACATGATTATAAATGGTTGTTTTGTCACCATGTTGTTGACGAAAACTGATCACATAAAGCAGGGAATGTCAGACTAATGTCAGTCAAATATTCTACACCCACAGGGACATACAATAGTGTTCTGGGGTGAAAGGGACACCATTCAAGGCATATCTAGAGAACACAAGATAATTATAGGTCAATATATGCATCCCTCTAAGGAGTCAAAAAACAAAAAATAGGAGCGCAGAGAGGACAAGACGTTAGGCAACAATCCACTTTTAATAAAATGGTATATGTCCCAGCTGATCACCGGAGAGCTTGGGAACTACGGGAGGAAGAAGCCTTGTCAGACATTTGGAAGTGAACAGACGAGCGCAGCCTCATTATCTGTGGAAACAAAAGAAACAGCGCACAACGCCAAATAGTGAAGCAAGTATTGCTATATATTAGTAATTACAGGGTAATAAATCTGCGTACATCAAAACAGTGGAATAGGTGCATTTAGTGTGTTTCACACAAGTTACCACTCAGCAACTGTTGTCAGAAGAGTCTGGAGCTTGCTTCTCTCAGCGGGGGCGCTACGTTGGTTCAGGAGCAGGATTAATGTCCAAAACCCCTCATCCAGCAGTACATCGCTCCCAAGGGGATTTCCCTTTACAGCAACCAATCCAACATGTTTCGTAGAATAAACTACTTCTTCTTCCCTGTAGTTTATTCTACGAAACATGTTGGATGATTTTTATCTAGTGCTTTAATATTGCCATTGGCTTCACCCTGCTAGTATCACTCCCGGTGGTAATTTTGGGCTTATGAGAGACTTTGACTGCCTCCCTGCCGGTTCCCTCGCTGCTGCGGAGACTGTGACGTCATCACGCAGTATCCCGCGACGGAGCGACAACGTGGCACGCCGAGTGTACCCTTGCAGAGCTGAGGTCTCACCCCCGCACAGTGGATCTGCTCGCTGAGCTACACGAGCTGCACCAGACGGCTTGGAAGCGCGAGCGGTCCCACCAAGCACCAATACCTGCAACGGAGCCTGGTTGCTGTAAAGGGAAATCCCCTTGGGAGCGATGTACTGCTGGATGAGGGGTTTTGGACATTAATCCTGCTCCTGAACCAACGTAGCGCCCCCGCTGAGAGAAGCAAGCTGCAGACTCTTCTGACAACAGTTGCTGAGTGGTAACTTGTTTGAAACACACTAAATGCACCTATTCCACTGTTTTGATGTACGCAGATTTATTACCCTGTAATTACTAATATATAGCAATACTTGCTTCACTATTTGGCGTTGTGCGCTGTTTCTTTTGTTTCCATTTCTTAGAGTGTGAGGGGTGCTGAGCCACCCCCTGTGTTTATAGCAGCAGACGCCTCTACCAATACACGGTTATGTGATATAATTTCTTCTTATATACACCCTCACTGTGGTTATTGTGATTTATTTCTTGTTCACTTATCTATGTGGTTTAGTCACTGCACTTTATTTATATTCCATATTCTGGGTTAGATAGTAGCGCACAGTATTTTCTCTGTTCATTATCTGTGGAACTGTGGTCCCTAAGGAGTGGCTTAAAAAAAAAGTAGTGGTGCTGTGTCTGATGACTAAAATCTAAATGTATTTAACATTTAGGAAAAACTATTCTGACATTTTTTTTAAAGATCTATATAATGTCTGTTTAGAAATCGGGAAATAAATGTGGGTAGATAGAAATGTTCACAACCAATGGAAAATCTGCTAGAGTTTTTTTTGTTTAAAATGTCATGAAAACTGCACTGTCTGGTAAACAATTCACAAACCATTAACGCAGGGCTCCAAGCTACATGATATAGAGATAGATATCTAGATAGATTTTCCATCCTTTCTGGCGATTCCTTGGCTTTGAAGGGTACAGAATGGCTCTTGGCAAATTCAATCTCCATAAAATTCCCTACCGCCCCTGAGTCGGCCATTACTGTGGTTGAAAAATCATGGGTTTCTTCCTCGATTATAATAGCGACCAGGATGTGTGGAGAAGGAGGGTTAATTTTACTTTGAGAGGCAGAGAGAACCGTCTTGGAAATGGCATGCAGCTGATTTCTCCTAGGGCTCTGAAAAGGGGACCATCTGGACTTATTCAGGCAATCAGATAGTGTCCCTTATTCCTGCAATACAAACTTATCTATTGCATGGATATGCTCATAACTTAATTGTTTAAAACTACGTATTGGTCGTTCAGTATATTTCATCCCACAACTGCAGTTCACCTCATATAGCACACCTTTTGAATGGCAATTCACAAAGGAATTTGTTACATTAAAAAAAATAACTAGATTTCGACATTTTTAAATCATTGTGGTGGAAGAAAAGGTATACCACATGGGGTTCCATAATCTTTGTCCAAAAAGGATCTAACACAAATATCTATAATATTCTTGCTTCCCCTATAGGCATACGTTGGACTGGGTGGAATAATGTCCCTAAGCACGTCTGTCATATTTTTTTCTGTACTCCTGACGAAGGGGTTAAACTCCTCAAAACATTGTGCGATTGGAGTTGCTTCCAATAAATATGCAACACAGATACTGAAGGTTTGAAAAATGTTTTATCCGTTGCGTAGCGGAGAAAATATATATTATGCCAGATTTCATTCATTCTGTGGGAAACACTTTATCTTAACCTCTTCCCTATGGAAAGGCCTGCAACAGATCTCTGTTCTGCATCTCTGCATTACTACAGTATGTGTTGGCAGCCACTCTAGCCCTAAAGGGTTTAAATCCCAGTCCAAGAGCAATAAATACACACATTGCTAGCGCTGTATGATTTTCTCAAAGCAGAGAGAACATCTCACTTCATTTGGTACATGTCATGATATACCACGCATAGTAAGGTCAAATCTTACCACATTTCTCAGATGTGGATAACACAAATTCCTTGAGGAAGATTTAGATACTCTGGTTTTTCACTGAACCACCCTCTCCCTGGGGATATAGTAATCAACCAAAAACCCATGAAGTTAAAATATATATTTTCCATGCAAAAAAAAAAGAATTGCTTAATCTTTGTGGTTCCTACTGGAAGCTACTTCGATTGTGGCGAAAATACCTTGTGGGATGTTTGCTGTTTAACATAAATGTGTATCTGTGTCATTCTTTGTGGGGTGTAAAAAAGTTTAGCTTTAATGAATAATTCCGGTAACTCTACTTTTGCCAAAGCATGCATAAGTTAAAATAATACAATATTTTGTAAATATGATCAATTATATTTATCTTGTTTTTAATTTGGGCATTTTTATTTTCTAAAACTTTTTAATGTAATGGTCAACCTCTTTAAACATAGGGTACAGTTTGTTTGATCCCATCTTATGCAGCATGAGCTAGTGAGCCCTGTAAAGATATATTTTCTCTCCCAGAAAAATAAGTTGGTCCAATAAAAGGTATCATACCACCTGCTCCCTCTCCCTCCTTTGTTACTACATGGGAAAATAAGTGGGACATTAAGGTGTGCTTAATATAAAATATTGGTACTGGTAACCCCGATCACATTTTAACCTGACCACTATTTTCAGGTCAAATAACACTTTTTGCAATTGGAATTGCTGTATAATCACTTTTTAAATGTTACTAAAAATACATTGCATTTTTGGGGCGCTTTGAATATGTTACAAAGGCATTTAAAGTGATGGAGATACAGAGAAAAAAAGAATGAGGGAAAAAAAGTGAATTGGAGAAAGTGATGGACAGAAAGTAAAGAAAATAGTAATAAAGGTTTGTCGTTCAAAGTTCCACTGGCCATGTTGGTCTTGGAGAATGGTAGAATTGTTGCAAGTTGTGAATTTGTGATGGCTTTTAGAATTAAGTAGAAATAGCCGTGTTAGTTCAGTTGCGATAGTGCCGAGTAAATGCGTACTTCAGTATTTGGTGATAGCTTTTTCTTTATTTATAACAATGAAATAAGACAAGCTTTTGAGTTTTCTCTCTTCCTCTGGTCGGCAATGAGTCTGAAACCAAGGTGAGTCGTTCATAAATGATGTTATACAGACAGGCCCCGCTTCTCGGCGGTTCACTTCTCGGCAATCGCCAATACGGCGTTCCAAGAAGGGTCGCAATGACTGCGCATGCGCAGAACGAGTTCGCACATGCGCAAAAGCAGTTCATGCATGCACAGAAGAAGTTAACAGAAGTAGTTAACGCATGCGCAGAAGCCGAAAATCGCCGATTTTGGCTTTACGGCAGTACCAGGGAACGTAACCTTCTGTACAAGCGGTGCCCATCTGTAGTATAAACATTTTGAAACCTCACAGAGGTGAGGTGAAGAGTCTGACTTTTCCCACAGATTAGCATGAGGAAACAATATGTAGACACAATGTAAATATAATCTGTAACCCTTTTATTAAATAGGTAATGAGGCCCCTCACAAACAGATCTTATGATCGAGTGGACGAGTGTGGATGGTAGATAAAAAGTCAGTAATCATGGAAAGAATTGGTAAGGAGACCAGAATAAAGGTGAGTAACTGTGTCAAGATTAAGCAATTATTAAAGAAAGTGGCTAAGAGAAGATGGTGGAAGAGATGCATAGCTTTCAATGGATCCTGGGGGGGGGGAGTAAATAAAGAGATTTGAAGCCTAAAGGAAGCTGCATTAGCAGTGAAACGCGTAAGACTGTGCTTATAGTTGCGGCGATGGCACACGGCACAAAAACACATATCTTGATGTGCATCATGCTGCCGATGGTGTCTGCGACCAGCCGGAGGCATGACCGAGCTGCAGGATCCAGGAGAGACAAATGAATTTGTGTCTCCATGCAGCCGCCGTGTGACGTCAGGGTCACGTGAAGCTGTTCAGCCAATAATGACGAACCACTCTCATGATGTCACGGGCCACGTCTCTTCCATGCTGTCACGATGGACACAACTATTATCAACACATTTATATTTTGGGTTTAGATTGAGCATACAAGTTGAGTAAAATAAATTGTCATTTATTACCTTACTAGACAGACACACGACAACCTTAGAATACACTTAATAAAAACACTTACTGAATAGGGAAACGGGATAGAATGTCCAGAAAAGTGCAAAGCACCAGAATATTGTCCTTTAAATTGCAGTCTTTTTGCAAGGTCGCAAATTGCCAGCCCAATCCTTTTGTGAGTAGTGCAAAGTTATTTCTGGTCCGTTGGGTTCTGATAGATACCCCCAGCAATAACGGAGTCCTGGAGCAGAGTTATGTTCTTCGTTCCGATGGTGATAAGACTCTTTGCGTCCCAGGGTTGTTGCTGCTCTTTTCCGCTGTTAGAAACGTGATGGAAATCCACTCACATTGTACAATGGAAAACGAAAGACAACGAGGATAGCCTGGGTGGCTTGTATTTTGGGTTTGAAAACCTATCTCCAACATACCCACCCAATCCCCCTTGTGGGAATTTTCTCATTCCCCCAATCCCCTACATGCCCACAGTTTGGAGAGAGGGCACTCTAGGGATTTCCTGTTCACACAGAGTCTGTGCGACAACGCCACCTTGGCTACTTAGCATAGGTGCACTCCCCTCTTTATCTGGCCTCTCTCAGGCTGGAAGGGAAACTCAGGGGGTGAGCTAGCCCAGATGGTCAATAAAATTTCCTATTTAGCATCCATCTGGCCAATTCACACCCACCTGACTCTGGGGCTTTCATATGCAACACTTCCGGAGACTCACAGGCTTTGGCCCAGCATATGATCTTTGAAGCTTGCATAGGAAAGTGACCCAGTTCATAGGTGTCAAAACATTTGGTTCTTGTGAGCATTTTAATGACAGGAGAAAAAAAACTTCCTCCTGCTTGTCCCTTTTAAAACCTGCAGCAAAAATACACTTTATTGAACATAGAGTACATGTTCCCCTTATCTCCCAATTATATTTTACATATGTGTATGCTTGGGATGTACTCTACTGCAAGCACATACAATCCTGCAAAATGGGGACAACAAGGGACAGAGGGAAAAATAAGACATGTACAGTGCATGAAAAATTAACCCCTTCATCCCCAATACGAAATAGGGGTAACCAGCCGAGCACACTGCCTTTATTAATGCGCTGATTACCCCCATTTTCATCACACATGCCCCATGTCGCATCCTGCCAGTCTCCTGCATAGAGTACAGGATTCACGCAAACGCACCACATGAATGATATAGTGAGGACTGCAGTGCGCCCGCGTGACAAGCGCGGCCTAAGGCAGCAACAGACGAGACGAACCAGAAGGAGGACTGTAACAGGGGAGTAATCCCTGTTCAAGTAATGTGCCTTTAATCTAGCAGTGTGGTGGTTAACTGCTGGTAGTCAATTAATAAACACCACCTGCCTGATTTAGATTGCTTACAAAAGCCTGTCTTTTGAGACAGGAAGGGTGTCTCCTTAGCTCATACCTGAGCTGAACTTTGGAGAGAGAGGAGAGATTGTCTTTACTCTCACAACCTGTCTTGAGCTCTGCCATAAGACACAGCATATCTGCCTTCAAGACACAGGGAAAACTTCTAAACCTGAATGCTGACACAGGAAGTGAAAGGCAGGTATCCGGCGCCACTGTGCATGACAGACTGTAGAAACTCCCAGATAATCTTCAATAAACTTTATTGCACAATACACATAGGGCTACACCACGATCTCCCCCTCTTGAGGGGGAGATCGTGGTGTAGCCCTATGTGTATTGTGCAATAAAGTTTATTGAAGATTATCCGGGAGTTTCTACAGTCTGTCATGCACAGTGGCGCCGGATTCCTGCCTTTCACTTCCTGATTACCACTGAAGGCTGCACGCACATGCTGTGGAGGGGAGCAGGTCCCAGACCGGAGAGAATGAATAGGTAAGGGTTTATTTGTTTATATTCCCCCCTACTCCGGGCAACTCAGTGGCCATATACAGCTCCCTCCTTATCAGCTACTTGACGGATTGACACCATAAAGGTGCCTTACAGACAGCCGTAGCGCAGGACAGTATTTCTCTACAAGGACCATGCCGACTCAGACACTTCTGGTCCTGCAAGCAGTTTGCGCAAACCAGACAACATTGTACAGAGGGTCTGCACTGGAGAAGGTTAGTGCCGTCAAGCCTTCACACTAGTTCCAGCAGCCGGCGTTCATCTGGACCCCTTCTGTGTGTGTGTTACCTGCCTGATACGCAGGTATACAGAGATGTATCCGGCGCCACAGCAATCAGTCAAGCTTAACTTTAACTCCGATGATGATACAAAAAGGCTTTATTGAAATAGTTGCCCACACTTTCCCTCCCCCTCTCCCTCCCTTCCACCCACCCCTCCCATTCCTTCACTCTCTTTTTTTTCTTTGTTTCCTTTTTTCTTTTCTTCTTCCTTTTGCCCCATGGACTTGGAGATTTACCTACATTTCTTGTGCAATATGTTACCACTTTATATATTTTTGGTGCATTCAGTCGAAGATTAGGTTCAAGCTCTGTGTCCGTGTTGTAGCGTACTTTCTGTCCCATTTTGAAGTGTTACTTTGTTTTTTACATACAATCCCGTGTATCTTATGCTGTTGTTTTGAAAACGCTATGCACTAGTTATATCTTTCAATCTAGTCCACTGGGTATGTTTAGTATTATAAATATCAGACTTTTTTATATACATATATGTATAAAGGATGCTAGCGCTAGTTAACCATTTGCTTGCTAGCACACACATGCTCCCAGTGAGATACACAGCTGATGCATGGCTAATTAGCTCTGGTTCGCTGGCTTTTTTATTTTAAATGTCGTGTCTGTAGTCGGCTCCCCCACTCCAAGACGAAGCGCTGTTATAGCGTGAAACGCGTAGAGGAGGAGGTTGTGGTGTAGCCTGTTGGTTTTAGTGTGTGCAACTATTTCAATAGAGCCTTTTTGTATCATCATCGGAGTTGAAGTTAAGCTTGACTGATTGCTGTGGCGCCGGATACATCCCTGTATATCTGCATATTTCCACTTCCGGACGCACGCTACGGGAACTGAAGCCAAGGAGAGTTGGGATTCAGGACGGGAGAGCTGACAGGGGTAAGCATTGTGCCCCTGAGCCCCGACTTTAAAATCGTGGTCCCTGTATACAGTACTCTCCGATTGCTGTTCCCTTCTGTCATTACACTTACACCTTTTGGTGTCAGTATATCCAGCTTTACGCCTGAGCGCATGACAGCATCAGACCTCTCTACCTGCCTGATACACACATTTTGTTCATGAGTTTTTCAATTGTCTTTTCCGATTACACTATATCTTTGATATCTCTGCAACAAAGTATTACTTTTTAAAAGCCTGAAAATTATTTACACTGAGTGCAACAGCCTTTTTTAACTGGAAACACTTTATTTTTATAACATATTGCACTATTTGTATTCTTTCTGTTTTATGTATATAATGGCCACTACATACATAGGCAAGATAAGCTAAACCAACATAGAATAGGGGATAAAATATTACATATAACACACTTAACTACATATTAACCCCTTGGTAGCCCAAGTGGACAGCTAGTAATGGGTTTCCATGACTAGCATATCAGTAATGGCTATAAACAGGTTAAAGCTGACGACCAAACAATATCCTACATGTTTGTTTTGTTTTTAAATAAATCAGTTCTGAACTGTGAGAAAATAGTTGTAGCATTTAAAAAAAAAAAAAAAAACAACTCTGAATGATGAGCATTTTTTGTTTCTATAGCAACCATTTACAAAGTCACATCCCCTTCCTCTTCTGAAGTGGGCTCTGGCACACCCCTTTTTGAGTCCTGCACTCTCTATAGCAGTTCACCAATTGTATCTTGTGACTTCCCTGTCACATGATCTCCCCACAGAACTTTGCATCTTTGGTCCTCTTCTGCTGCACTGAGAGCCATTTAGTGAACCCCCATGCCGAATCTTCGCCAATCGGCAACTTAGATAATTACTTATCATTGTGTGGATTGTATTGATGCACATATTAAAAGGGGAGGGTGGAAGAGCAGCTCGGTTTGCTGCTTTAATACTGAACTACAACTACATTACATTGCAACCATGAAGGCAAAAAAGGCATCAACCACCAGGCTATCTAAACCACCCTCCCCAGGGCCACTACCACAAGTACCTACACTCAAAGTTCACCCTTCCCAACAAACATAACTCCCCCCACCCCCACCCCTCTGTAGAGTAATGACCAGTAGCCCTATTAGCTAAATTTGGCTAATAGGGCTTTTAGCCATTAGAAGAACAACAAAATTAATCTAACATACAAAATACATACATTAACAACATAATATAAGAACATAATTTAAAAAACATTGTAAACATTAACCCATTGATTGATTGTCACTGGTTTTACCTATGCCTTCTCAAATGGAGCATAGATAGCCACATTGGCAGTCAATGGCCACCCTCATCTTCAGGACCGGTAGCCCTCCAGAACCAATCCAATAAAAGGGCAGATGGCCAATCATAAAGACAGAAAAATGAATCCAAGGCTGATGAGACAGAAAAGAAAAAAAAATTAAATCCCTGTAAAAATCAATCTAGACCCAAAGTCATATGTGTAAATCCAAAGACGCAATGGCCTATTTGTCATTCAAAGGCCTGATGGCTTATTTGTAGGGTGGAGAAAAAAAAATTGGTGCACTCGTTTTATTCAACTGCATCAGGTGCACAGCGATCATCCACCGCTGGGGAGACCTAAAATATAGAACACATCCTCCTAAAAATATAAGGAACCGGCACTCCAGATGTCTTCATATATATATATATAAAAAAAAAAGAGGTTTTAATCCAAATAGATCAACGTTTCATTCAAACACACTGACCTTTGTCAAGATCTTGTCTGTATGAAGATCTCTGGAGTGCCGGTTCCTTTTATTTTTAGGAGGATGTGTTCTATTTATAGGGTGACTATATTTTTCCCGGGACAAATGTCGTGCAAGTGCCCACCATGCATACATGGCCGGCAAGAGCCCATTGCGCATTTGCATGCACAGCCGGCAAGCACCATCATCCATCACGCATGCACAGCTGGCAGGCACCCACTGCACATGTGCATGCACGGCCGCCAAGCACCCATCATGGATGCACGGCCGGCAAGAGCCGATCACGTATGCGCTCTTCTACGCTCACCCGGAACAGGATCATCACATCTGGAGACGTGAGGATGCAGAGGTTTGCTGGTGCTGCCTCTCCCAGAGGTCACGGGGATTGCTCTGAATGTTGCTGCAGAGTAGTTGTCCCCAGGCAGCACCCACCCCTGCTCCTATGAACCGCTGCAAAGAAAGCAGTGTACCACCGCAGAGACACACCGAACCATGGCGGGGCAATTTAAAAAATCCCCCGCCAAGGAAGTGGCTCGTCTGGGCTTGTGACTGTGTCACTGTGATGCCTGCGAGCTAGGGGAGGAGGCTGGAATACCATGATTGTGAAGCTGGGGACTACCACTGTGATGTCCGTGTTCCTTCACCTCGCCTTCTCCTCGCTAAGCTCAAAAGAAAAGCCACCTTCACCCACAGCAATGTCACTTTCACCCTCTTCAACCTTGACTGACTCACCCCCTGACCCAGGCAGGCTTACAGCAGTCGTGACCTCTTAACTGCTGAAGCACTCCCTTTTGCTATCCAACCCACTCCTCAAGCACACCCTCTCACCGCTCCATGCTGTTTATTCCTCTACTTGGCCTCACCCCCAGGTCCCTGACACCTCCTGATTGGCTGCTGCTGGGTAGTGCAGCCAATCAGGATGGAGGAAGCAGCCCAGCCCCCTAGCAGCAGCCCTGTTCTCTCCCCTCTCAGGGAAATTCCACAGACCCTCAAACCAGTCAGGTCACTATGTGCAGAGAGGTAATACCGGACACGTACATGTCCAGTATTACCTCAATTTTTTTACTGGACAGGGTGTCCAAATACAGGACAGTCCCAAGAGTGGGCTTATTGTTTGTGGGTGTGTATATATTGGGATGTGGAGGGGGGGCAATTATGTTTGTGTATTAGGGGAAGGGGCCTTTGTGTGCTTATATTTGGGGAGGCGGGCTTGTTGTTTGTTTGTATATATTGGGGAGGGGGATTATTGAGTCTGGGGAGGGGGGAGAAATACGTGGCGAGGTGGGAGTGTATGAGTGGCAGGGGGAAGGAAAGGGTGATGAGGGGGGTGAGAGAGCGAGGTGGTGTGTGAGGGGGAGGGGGTTTATTCTGTGTGTGTGTATTTGGGGAGGGGGGCTTATTGTGCATGTATTTGGGGAGGGGAATTATTACGTGTATATTTGGGTAGGGTGGCTTAGTGTGTGTGTGTGTGTGTGTGTGTGTGTGTGTATTTAGGGAAAGGGGCTTATTGTTTGTGTACATATATATTGGGAAGGGGGTGACAAGTGTGTGTGTGTGTATTAGGGGAGGGGGCTTATTGTGCTTTTGATTATATTTAGAGAGGGGGGCTTACTGTTTGTGTAAGTGTATATATATATATTGGGGAGGGGGTTATTAAGTGTGGGGCGGGGGAGGTGGGGGTGTTAGAGTGGGAGGGGGTTCTTGAAAGTTGGTGCGCCACATATATTATCCTTACAACAGTCTCCCCATCCAAATGACTGTATAATATATAAGGATGATCCCATTACTTTAGAGTTGCAATACAACACAAGCACCCAGCAATGTGATCCCCTTTCAACCATTTGTAAAAAAATGTGATTATTTCAAATCTCTTTCAGATCACTATGTAGGCCTGAGATGCAATACGGTAGATGTGTCCCACATGTATTTTCTGCATTGTCAAATCTGTTTCTCAAACCGCTCCCAACCTCTGGGACCCTCTTCTCCTCACTAAGGCCCAGGCCCACAAAAGCGTGCTAAGCTTGAGCACGCCTTTACTCCCATTCTGAGCCTGAGTGTGAAACTCCCTCTCTCTATCTTTCCGGGACTCTTCTGTCCCAATGTTAACTTTTATGCATAAAGCACTTATCTGTATTTATTGGAAAGAATGATACAAATATCAGCATTAGCTACAAAATTGCAAAGTGCAAGTTCCAAAGCAGTTTAAAATAAATTAAAATAGAAGTCGCCCCCGCATGTTTCTCCAATATGAAAGACTCATCAAAGACTTCACTAGGAACTTTGTCCCTTTGACCAAGAGAAAGGGAAATTAAAGGAAATGTGTACCAGAAAAATGAATGTGCTAAAGAGATGTCTGACCTTTTTGCTCCTTAACACACCGATAACAATGGAAAGAGCAGAGAAATGTGAATATTTTTTTGACATTTTGCAAAGGTTCCCTCTCTGCAAGAACCCGGAAACAGATGGGTGATTACAGTAACTGAAGCACATAACTCTTACACAGAAAGGCAATGCTGGTTTTTTTTTTCCCTTCAACATAAAATTGAATGCTTGAGAGTTAACACGGGAAGGGGTGGCTATTCTACACAAAGACATGTTCCAAAAGTATTTAAAAAATGTCACCCAGGGGAACAAAAAAATGCAATTAAATATACAGGAAAGCATTGTTCAGGGAAAATGTAGCTGTGAATTTTCATTTCAAAACACCCATGAAAGGGATTTCCTTAACAACCATATCACAGTATGTTCCACAACAGGACAACAGCTCTTAGAGTTTTATATGTTGTTATGTGATGTCTGTCATCAGAAAGATTGTATATTCTGATAACTATTTTGCTACCAGAGGCTGATCAGTGGCTCTGCAGAAAAAAAAACATATTATGTTGACTCCTTTGCTACCAGAAGTGCGTTCCAGTTTCCTGTGGAAGTAATGATGTTAAAGTTTAATTTAAATCAAATGTGACCACCTATATTGGTTACTAACTTATGCTGGCTAGTAATGAATTAATGCAAAAGTGGGTTAAACCATTATGGGTCAGATCCACAAAGTTCCATTAAGCGATGTTAACGTCTCGTTATGCTTTACTGCATATCTTCAAAGGCTAATAACATCACCTGGTTGTGTTTTCTCCTGGCACTGTTTTAACTTTAACAGCCGTTAGTGATAATGACATGCAAAAGGGGCATTCCCCCTAACAAGGCATATCCACTAACATCCGTTAAAGCAGTAGTCCAAGCTGCCATTTTTTTTCTCCATTAATATGTGCATCAATACAATTCACACAATAAGTAATTGGCTATGTTGTCGGTCAATCCGTTCTCCTGCGATCGATCGGCAAAGATTTATTTAATTTATGGGCCTAAGATGGGTTGCCATTGACGCAACTGAAGAGGTACATCCCAGTCCTGATCTAGTAAAATACTCCTCTAAGATATTCCTGCTAAGCTCTTCTAGCAACTGCCTTCTCCAGGTTGAGGTTCAGGTTGAGTGAAGTTATTTTTCTGTGAGAAACCTTATTATTTTTGCTGCTGTTGAAGGATTGTAAATATACAATTTCCTTTTTTCCACAAAATCCCTGGTGCCCATTTGTCTTTAATTTGCTTCACCCCTTCACCACCCTGTTTAGGAGTCTGTAACCAAACCATGGATTCTTTATGTAGCTTCTGGTTACTGGTTGTGATAAGGGATTGGTTGTTATATGGGGTTAACTGTGGGCTCACCAGGTATTTGTTATTTTACAGTTTAGTAATGTGCCCTGTTCTTTAGTTACCATCTGTTAGAGGATTGGGATTGGAACCTGTAATGCAAAGATTCTGAATTCAGCCAATAACTTGCACACTCTGAGTCAGTAAACAGTCTTAGAGATGTAATCAAAAAGGGGTTTTACTTAGATTCGGTTATGTTCTCAGTTACAGCTTGCACGGCTTAACGGCATACACCAGGAAAAACCTCCAAACACCCGGGGAAGCCCCAATCAGTCTAATCTGATCCAGAGAGAGTGAGGGGAAATCTTACCCATGGCACCTGCACGGTACTTGGAGAAGCTTCTGGCACTATCCCCAGCCTAGGCTCTTATTTATAGTATTTTGTGTTAGGCTTCCTCCAATCAGTGCAATGTGTTGTAGCAAAATTCGTACTAAAACTGTTGTCACACTACCTTTGCAGTAAACAACTCTATATATGGTAAACATGTGCCTGAGTTAGCAGAGCTCTCTCTCTTTAAGCACATGTCATGGCACACTTAAGCTGATGAGTGGTCAAACATGTGACGAGAGAGAGTTCTGCTAACTCAAAGCATATGTTATGGCATACTTCAGCTAATAAGTGGTACTTCCCAATACAGAACCCTACAGTACTGTATACAGTATCTATGGGAGAAGTATACAGCACTGTTCTCATAGGGTTGCCCATACTGTAACCTGAACTTACAGTGGCAAGAAAGTTTGTGAACAACTTAGAAATTTCACAGATTTCAAACCTAAAATGGTATTAAATCTTAATCTAAGTCCTAATAATAGATTCAGATAACCTGCTCAAACAAATGACCAAAAAACATGATACTTTTCAACATTTATTTATCCACAAATGATTGAACATTAAATATCCATGTGTGAAAAAGCTTTTAGATTCAGTATCCCTTGAGCAGCAATGACATCAGCTAAGTGCTTCCTGTAACTATTGGTCAGTCTCTCACATTGGTTTTAAGGAATTTTGGGCCATTCCTCCTTACAGAACTGATTTAACTCGGTGACCTTTGAGGGCTTCCTTGCATGGACTTCAAGTCCTGCCATAACATTTCGATGAGGTTTAGGTCCAGACTTTGACTAGGCCATTCTAAAACACGGCATTTCTTGTTCTGCAGCCATTCTTTTTTAGTGTGCTTGTATGTTTAGGACCATTGTCTTGCTGCATGACCCACTTTCGCTTCAGCTCATGTACAGATGGCTTGACATTCTTTTCTAGAATCTTCTGATACAATGGAGAAATCATGGATGTGTCAACGATGGCAAGCCGTCCAAATCATGAGGCAGGAAAGCAGTCCCAAACTAACACACTCCCACCACTATGCTTGATGGTTGGGATGAGGTTCTTCTGTTTTTCATTGAGGGCAAAAAGTTCTACCTTCAACTCTTCTGTCCAGAGAATATTATTCCAGAAGTCTTGTCGATCATCTATGTGCTCTTTGGCGGAATTCAAACGGCAGCAATTTTCTTTTTAGAGACCAGTAGTTTCCTCTTGGCTATCCTTCCATTGAAACCATTCTTGTTCAGTATTTTTCTGATAATTGAATCATGAACACTAACATTAGCCAAGGTGAGAGTGGCCTGCAGATCCTTGGATGTTACTCTGGGGTTCTTTGTGACTTGATGATTTGCCAGTTTGTTCTTGGAGAGATTTTGGTAGGATGACCTGGGTAGAGTGACTGTGGTCTTGAACTTTCTCCATTTGTCTGACAGTGAATCGGTGGAGCCCCAAATCTTTAGAAATGATTTTGTAACTATTTCTAGACTGAATAGCATGAATAACTGCTTTTCTGTGGTTCTCAGAGATTTCTTTTGATCGTGGCATGACTTGTTTCTACACAAATGTATGGTGAAGACCAAACTAACAAAGTTTCTGATCTTTATATAGGGTGGGGCCTCCCAAACTCACACCTGAAGATTATCAGGATCTGTGATCCTCGGTGCATCCGTTACGTACCCCAACCCGCGATCAGGTGTCCCGCTTCTTCCGCCTGTGACGCTCCTCTCACCCCTGCCGATACCAGCCGCCATTTTAGGGGCGTGCGCGTGCATCCATTGCTGCTGTAAATACCGCTTCTACTGGTCCCGCCTCCAGGTTGCGCTCTCGCCGCATCACCTTTCCTCATCTGGGATACTACCCACACCTGTCTCCCATCCGGACAGCCAATCACAGTCAGGCTTACTGACTTGTCCCTTCAGTCTGCTCTTTATTGGATCTTACTCCGTACATATGCTCATCCTGCCCTCTGGCAAATTGGCTGAGCATAATCATTTCCTATGTGCGAAGTGCTTACTGCGATTTCTGCCTCGTTACTCTGGTTCCTAGCTCTCCTCTTGTCTGACCTTGCTTGTTCTCTGGACTCCACTCTTCTATACTCCTAACCCCGGCTTACCACGACGATCCACACCTCTTCAACACCGACCTCGGCAAAGTACCACGACGATCCGCACCTCTTCAACACCGACCTCGGCAAAGTACCACGACGATCCGCACCTCTTCAACACCGACCTCGGCAAAGTACCACGACGATCCGCACCTCTTCAACACCGACCTCGGCAAAGTACCACGACGATCCGCACCTCTTCAATCTCTTCTACGACAAAGTACCTACAACAATCTGCACCTCTCCAATCCTGACCTCAGCAAGTACCTTTGACTATTCTGACCTCTCTAACCCCGACCTGGCTACCTCAACCAATCTACACTCCAGACGCATCTGGAGGAGGTTGGTGTTATATCAAATCCCCAACTGGGCCCTGTGGTCAAGCCTTGTTTGTTGTGAGCACTCCGTTACAAAGATCTACCTAATTATTTAAACACCTGATTCTAATTATCCTTTAATTTAGCTGATAAAACCAGGGTTTCACTTACTTTTTTCACATACCCTGACTCTTAATTACTCATAGTTTATCTAATTCATGCATCATTTTGTTTCAAAAGACCTGGAATTGGTTAATATAAACCCTTTTGGATATTTAAGAAAACACTGGTTTTGATTCAAGAAGGTTATCATGAAAAAACTATGGAATTTACGTAATTATCATTGGGGTTCACAAACCTTTTCTCCCCTTCATCCTTTGCAGCGGGTAACTAAGGTAAGCACCTCGTCTGGATAGGACCAGAACCTACTAGAGGACAATGCCCTAAAAGGTTTTATTTGCCATGTGTTTTATATTGTTTCATCTCTATCTATACATGTGAAGTGTTTCTGGACTGTGTTCAATAAACACGCTTTGTTTTATTAAAGTTTCTGGCACCCATCTCTATTCCATACTTTCATCCACGCCTGCAGTCCCAAACAGTGATATCACACGAGATTATTAGGTAAGGGTTGAAAAACCTTGCAAAGCATTTGGTTGCCATGAAAACAGTGGAAGTTTCAAGAATTATTTTAAAGAGGCAATCCAAGCATTTAATAAAAAAAAAGTTTTTAGTGTAGGTCTTTATTTATATAGCGCCATTAATGTACATAGCGCTTCAAAGTAGTAATGCACGTAACAATCATATACAGTAAATAACAAATCATACAAATAACAGATCATGGGAATAAGTGCTTCAGACATAAAAGTAACATTGTAGAAGAGGAGTCCCTGCTCCGAAGAGCTTACAATCTAATTGGTGGGGAGAACGTACAAAGACAGTAGGAGGGCATTCAGGTAAGTGCGTCTGCAGCGGGCCAAGCTTTATGTATCGTGTATAGTATTAGCCACGGTGCTACTCATATGCTTCTTTATGCAGGTGGGTCTTATAGGTGGATAGAGAGGGTGCTAGTCGGGTATTGAAGGGAAGGGCATTCCAGAGGTGCGGGGCAGTTTGTGAGAAAGGTTTAAGGCAGGAGGGGACTTTAGATACAAAGGGGGTAGATAGAAGTCATCCTTGAGCAGAACACAAGAATCGGGATGGTGCATAGCGAGAAATATACTGTATGCAGCATCTGATTACCTTCATTGAAAACTAATTACCTAAGCTGCGATTGATTTGTTCTCCTGTGATCAATCAGCAAACTCCTGCTTCCCAAGGTTCACTAAATGGCTGCATTTCCATTTCAAATCAATCCTTCAATCCGTGTAACTCAGCAGCTACAATGTATTCTTAAATTACTAAGGTAATATCTGTTGTTACAGTCTAAAGCTCAAACTGCTTGGAATATTGGCAACAAATGATCACAAACAGATCTTGCATTGCTGGGGAGGTGTGCTAAATTCTGCTATAGAAATCAAAGGATGATCAGTATATTAAAACTCATTAAAAATGGCATTACGAGTTTGTAACACCCCTTCACCACCCGGCTGCACAGAGATAGGGTGTACATGAAAATTCTCTTGTACTCTACCTGACAGGGTTTAGACCTTCTCATAGAGTGTTAGCTCAGTTGGTTACCTCTTATCTCAGTCTTCTTTGCGTGGGGTCAGGCCAAGGCTGTTTGGAATGAAGTGCAGGAACAATAGAATAGAAAGGGCGCCAGGAACTTTTCAACAGACACGTTATTTGGTGCTCCACACCAGCATACACAGCAGCAATAGGACAGGTTTTCATCCATTGTCAGTGCAATCCTCCTCATGCAATGAGATTCTCACCTTCTCTGGTCCCTACATAACCCAGGGCAGCAGTTATCACCTTCTCCCTCCCAAACCCTACTTAAACTGTGGAAATGATGTCATCTCTATCTTGCTTCAGGAACTGACACTCCTTTGACACTGTCCGGGATACAGGTCCCTGCCTGGATCTCTCATCCTCCCCTTGGGATCACACTACCCCCTTGGGTAGGACTGCACCCACCCCCCTTTGGTAAGGCAGGACTCAGTTGAATGGGTGTCCCCATCCAGGGGTCTCCCTAACCCCCTGGGCAGGATAGGATAGTGTTCACCCCCTTAGGGAATGGACTGGAACTCCTATAATTTGGAGGGGTCACATATTTTATACCGGAGGAGGAGCCAGTCACGCTGCCCCAGTAACTGGGCAGATTAAGATGTTGCAAGGCCCTCATCCTGTCATGTGATCCCAGCATCTTCCAGAACAGACATGTGCCTGTATGCTGCAACATAATAGATACACATATACTCAGAGGAAGTTAACTCACATGCATAGCCCTGTGCTGGTTATTAACCCTAGCACTGCCTGTCACTACCAGGACTTGCATGCCAGGCCAGAGAAATATAACATGGTGCTACAAATTGAATAATAAAAAATAATGCCGTAACTGTTATCTAATACTACAGAACTGATTTATTTAAAAAACACGTGTAGGATATTGCTTGGATTGCTTCTTTAATAGGCTCATACATGTGTGTTTTTTAATGTGCTAATCACACTCGCACTGTGTGACATCCAGGGCCGCTGAGAGGGTGGGAGTGCCGGGACAAGTGTCCCGGGCTCGGTGGCTGTGGGGGGCCCAGCCGGCCAGCGTTGGATGTTGGGCCCACTTCTTTGTGTGCTTGCCGGTCCTCTCGTTTCTGCCGGGCTTCGGCTCTCCCTTGTTACGGGCCTCCCTCACTGACACTGTCCCACGCCAAGCCTCTGACATCAGCGCGAGCCGAAAACAAGCTGGGCCCAACTTCTAGTGCACACCGGCATGAGAGGCCAAGCACACGCCAAATCACCCCAGCTGCGGGCCTCTCTCTGATGTTGGCGCGCGCACCGGCATCAGGGAAAGAGGCCCAGCGCGGGACAATAAGGGAGGGAAGCAGGGGAGAGAGAAGGAAGCCCGGCAAGAGGCTAGAAGCAGCTGGGGGAGATCCGAGACAGCAGAGGTATTTGGGGGTGGGGTGGTTTTTTTTGTATGTATTCAGGTGGTGGAGGGTGGTTATATATATTTGGGGAGTGGGCTTTTTTTGTATGTATTTAGGGGGTGGGAGGGGGTTTGTATGTTTTTGGGGGTGGGATTTTTTTGTTATGTATTTTGTGGGGGATTGTGTGTGAGGCTGTGGGGGGGAATGAGTGAGTAGGGGGATTGAGGGAGCAAGATTCAGTGAGAGTGGGGTAATTGATGGATTGTAAGAGGGGGTGAGGGAGTTGAGGGGAGGGGAATACGTGGGAAGAGGTGGGGAAATAGAGGAAGGGGCTCTCTTGGTGTGAAATGGAGGGCTCGTAAGACCGCTGACATGGAGGGGGTCGTAACTCTAGTCCTGGGTCCCGGGAAATCTGTTTGCGGCACGACTTGAAAGTACATTACTAGAAAGCTCAATATCAGAGAGTTTCTCTCATGAGTTTATTTGAAGTCTGCATGGAAATTACTTCTCTGCTTCCTGGTGCGGTGGAGCAAGTATGAATAAACAGCAGAGGTTAAAGTGTTGATAAACCTACTGCTGGCTTTTAGGATAAAAATGAAAATAGAATAAAAAAAACTGCTAGGAAAATTTAAATAAAGTGGGCAAATGGAATTAAAGGGCATCACAATGGGCTTACTGTCAACTTCATTTTACGCAGAACTGTACCTTAAATTTATTTCACATGCAAATGTTATTTGTTCATTGTGGCCCCAGGGGGTAGTGTCCCTTTAAATAAAGGGACAAAATGTATTGGGAAAGATTAAACATTTTATTTTTTTTATCATTTTACTTTTGTTCTGATAAAATGTCCCTCATCCCAATGCCTGCCAAGCGAGGATGAGGAACTAATTTCCCTTCAAAATATACAGACAGGTGTTTGCTCCCATGTTTGGCTGCCATGGTAGATTTGGCCAGCATAGGGCAGAGTAAGCTTCAGCACAGAGCCAGTAGGTGAACTACAGTAGTCACCTGCCTATGGAAGTTTTGGGTGTCTGGCAGCTACAGGTGGAAATGATGGCCCTGCATACATCTGGAGGGTAGTGTCTTGTTTACCTGTGATAGCAAAATTCCAAAAACAGGCGAGTAGCCGGCGACTTGATGATCTCCTCTCTCAAAATTTCTTTCAGCTGCAGAGAGAGCCGCCTCTCCCTGCGCATATCTCGCCAGCGATTGAAATTTTTTAATATACATTTTAATACAAGTGTAGATGAGCAAGGGGTCTCCACAGCAGAACTGCTTTGATTTTAGGTCTAGGGACCCCGTGCTTCCTGAGATACAGGCCCCGTCCTTGGGTGCCGGTGTCATCTAAGATTTTAAATGTCTCGTGTCGCATGACCGTGGGATTAAAATGCATAGGAGATACCAGTACCCCATGACGGGGCCTGTATCTCAGGAAGCAGGGGTCCCTGGTCCTAAAATCAACGCGGTTCTGCCCACGGTGAGCCCCTGCTCTTCTACACTAGTACTAAAATTAATATTAAAACAGCTTCATTACCTTAGCGGCTAGCTAAATTAATTATTTGTTTTGTTGGTTAGTGGTTTTATTTATTTAATTGATTTGGAGGCTACTGGTTTAAATTAATTAATTGGTTTGTTGGCTACTGGTTTTATTTCTTGATTGATTGATTGGTTAGATAGAAGTTTGTTTATTTGTATTCTTATGTTCTGGAATAAAATAATTGGAAATCTTTTGCTGTTTTAGTGATTAATGTAATTGATGTTTAGTTGAGACTTTTTAGTTTTTTTATTGTTGGGTGTTTAGGTGCTTGTGTAATTTCTTGATTATTGTGTCTTTTTAGGCCTTAATTATTTTTATTAGGTTGACCATTGAGTGATATAGTGGCTTATCATGCCCATATTATATGGGTATGATATACCACTGTGCCAATCAATGGGTACAGGGTGGGTATAGTGGGTCCGTGGTGGGTAGCGGGAAATGTGGGTTAACCCCTTAATTACTATAGCAGTTATAAACCGCTACGGTGATTAAGGGGTTAGGGACCAGTAGATTGTATTTTTTCTTGTATTCTTGCTGATATCGGAGGACATGGACCTGGAGTATGCTGATGAGGACACCCTTCATGATGGCAGGGGTAAGTTGACTGTTTTATTTGCTTTATTAATGCTGGCTAATGTTTGATTTTATAATGGGAAAATGCACTATTATCCATATCTGGATAATAGTAATTTTGCCCATTTCTGTACTGTATATGTTTGGGGGGGGGGGGGTTGTTGTGGTAGAGGAGGTGGGTAAGGTGGGGTAGAGGAGGTTAAGGGTACTGTGATATGTTTATTAAAACCCATTCTTATATACATGTGTGTGTAATTACTGTTTATATTGGTTCCTGTGAGGGACTCATCCCACTACGCTGGGATCCCTCGTAGGTGGAGGCGCTGCACCAAGGTGAAAAAGTGACACCCCAGGCTCGTGGAGGCTCAGGTTTTCTGGTAGCCAACAGGTAACAACAGCGCTGGTGGTTCCTTTAGTCAGGGGGAAAGAGGGCTACACCAGTTTGAAGCATGCTTCCCTATTCCAGAGCACTGGAGTTTAAGCAAGATATCATGTTCAACAATATCTAAAGCCTTTGCAAAATCTGGTGAATATTACACCAGTGAGTTGTCCCAATTCCATTCCACACTGGATTTCATTGCAAACTTTTAGCAGGGTAGTTACGGTAGAGTGTTTGGGGCGAAAGCCAGATTGGAATTGGCTAGGGAAATTTGTCTTGTTATAGTAATCACTTAATTGAGAGTGGACACATTTTTCCATGACTTTGGATAGGATTGGGAGAATGGAGATTGGCCTGTAGTTTGAGACAGTGTTTTTGTCCCCACTTTTGAAGACTGGGACAACTCTGGTATTTTTCCAGGTCTTAAGGATATGTCCTGCAGACAGAATAGAGTTGACTATTTAAGCAATGGCTGGGGCACCAAATCTTAGGAACTTAGATTGCAGTAAATTAGGTCCACATTGGCTGCTTAGTTGTAATTTGAGGAGCGCTTGTGTAATCTCTTTGGATACTGGGACAAATTAAAAATTGTGAGCAGTGTTGGGAGAGGGTGGGGATATAGAGGTACTCACAGAATGAGGTTCATGTTTGTGGTTTGGGTTGCGTTTCGCTAATAAGTTAGTAGCACACCCCACAAAGTAATCATTGAATGCATTTGCAATGTCAGTGAGGTTTGTCAGAGTAATATCCTCCTTAGTGATATTACTTGGTTGTTGATGGCTAGAAGGCTGGAATATATTGTTGATAACCTTCTAGAAATTAGCTGGGATTGATGTAGTCTGGTGAAGATTGTCAGAGTAATATTGTGCTTTTGCATATCTTGTTTGCCTTGTGCACATATTCTGCAGGCATCTGTAGTTATTAAGATCCTTGGTAGTGCCAGTTACTTTGTAGCTTTTCCACAAGGCATCCCTGAAATGGTCGCCTAGTTTGGGCAGCAGGCTCAGGATATTTATATGGGCGACAGATAGACCTTTTTGGAATTTGAAGGTGGTATTCTCAGGGGTATGGGACAGAGTTGAAAAGGGATGGCCTGGGTTAAGTTAAATCCCACCTCCTTGTTGCCCTGGTCTCCAGCAGCTCCTTGAGACCCCCCTCTCTTGGTGCAGCACGGTCGCTGGTGCCGCCGGAGCCAGCGACGGACCCGACGGCTGCTTCCAAGGGTGGGGGCCGGAGCAGGGAGCAACGCGTCTTCCCCTGCATGCGGCCGGTTGCCGGGGACGCGATCGGGCCGTCGCTAAGGCCGCGGTCGCGTCGTTAGGGTCCCGGCAGCTAGCGAAGAGGGCGCCGCCATTACCCAGTGACTCGCGCATGCGCAATGATCGCGCATGCGCAGGAAGGATCCTAGAGCTAGGGAGAAGTCGCGCGAGCGTAGGGACAGCCCAGGAAAGGTTGAGGCAGCCCCAGTTAGACTGCGCAGGCGCAGGACAAGGCACAGAAAGCCCGCGAAGCCCTAGCCTATCAGGGAAGGCTCTGAGCAGGGACTACGAGTCCCATGAGCCTCTGCGTGCACCATGTGATGCCAGGGAGCCAATAGGGCTTAAGATGTTCCTGAAGAGAAGGATACATTTCGCGCGTTTAGCCCACGTTTGTCAGTTGGAGTCAGGGAGCTGTGAGGGAAGGAAGGGTGCAGGGAGCGAGTGCAGCTCCTGCACCCACATAGGTACCCACACCCCAGGTCTGCCCCAACTCCCCACTAGGTTAGTGGGTAAGTGCTGAGGGAGGCCCAAGATAGGGACGCTGCCCTTAGTGTAGTGCCGCCTTGTCAGAGTCACGGCTGTCAGTGCTGTGAGGTCTGACGGGCAGGCACCTTGTTGCGCAGCACGTTGGCTGCCAGCATCCAGTGGGTCACAGCTTGTTGCTGTAGGCGCTGGGACTAGTTTAGTAACAGTCAGGACTGGGAAGAGTTAGGGGAGTGGGGCAGGTTATTAACCCCTGTAGACCCCTAGGAGTTTCCCCCAAAGCCATTAAAGGTTGCTGTGCTGTAGGGACGGCCTATAGTATAGCGCGTGTCACGTAGTGCTGTAGGGACAGGCCCTATGTTAAGGATCCTGTCACAGTAGGGTAGATTAGATAGGGACACAGCGGACGCTGCGGTTCCTGCTAAGAGGTTCGGATCCGAGTTGGGGTCCTCAGAGACTGTTTCCAGGTTGGGATCGCCCCTGGCGGTCCGCGTGCAAAGAGTCCGGTTGGGGATCACATGACATCATCCTACGACTGATCCTTTGTGAAGTTGTTGCTGATCCGAGCACCGGAGTGCTCTGCAGGTACTATACAGTCATAAGTGCACCAAAGGGCCCTTAGTGTAATTGTGGCTGCGCAGTCACCCATATTCTCTATCTCTGCAAGAGTGCGGGACATTGGGTGGGGTTCTTTGGACACTGGGTGGGATCACCTGGTGTTGGGGAAGCGTCCTGCGGGACTTCGCAGTAAATGTCTCCTCGAGAGAGGGACACCTGTTCTGATATGTTTGCATGTCTTGTGTTATATGCTGTTCCCAGTAAATGGTATTAGTTATATATATATATCACTGTGTGTGAGTATTGATTATTTGTATGTGTCCTGCGAGGAACCACTCCCCCTATGGTGGGAGCCATCGCAGGTGGAGGTGCTGAATTGAGTAAGTGATTACCCCTAGTATAATTGCCCCAGGTTCCCCGTGGCGGAAGCTCAGCCCTCCTGTGAGCCAACAGGTAACGCACCACACCTATGGTAACACCGTATGTTTCTCCGCACCCACAGTATAATCTGCGATTGGGGGGGGGGGAAACCCGTTACATCCGCTACCCACAATAATCATGGCAGTGGTAGTTAACCCCTTCATTGCCTTAGCGGTTAGCCGCTATGGTAATGAAGTGGCCTGTAAATGCATTTTTATTGCATGGATTCATGCCGGGGGACTCTGGTGCTGATATTAATGGCTTCTCACCAGCCTCACACCAACTTTTCGTGGCGTGAGGATTTTGGGAGAAACTCGCCATTCTTGAGCCACGATTGGCTTCGATAAGCTAATCGAGGCTACTAGAATTGCACGAGTTTCAGAACCTGCCGATAAGTGGCTTATCGCCGCTCGCCCGGCGGTGTGTTTTTGACAGCTGAAAAAATTGGGGATGCGTTCCTTTATCACCCACTGATCGAGGCTTACTGAATAGCAGTAGACATTTTGTCCTATAGGTGCTCGATAAGTTGCTTATCGAGGCTTATATAATAGGCCCCATGGTCTCCATTAGAGATGTGTGAATGTCTTCAAATTTGTAACTTGGGAAGCAGGGTGTCCACAAGGCTGAAATGAATGCGGTTCAGCTCAGGAGGCCCCTTGCTACAATACTCCGTTATTAAAATTTACATAAAAACAGCTTCATTACCTTATCGGCTAGCCACTACGGTAATGAAGGGGTTAAGCCACCGTACCTGGTGTATTGTGGGTAAAGAGGGTGGGTGAATACGGGTAATTGGCCCAGGGTGGGTGGTTAGGCCTACTGGGAAGGTGGTAACCGTTATGGTAATGAAGGGGTTAACCCCTCCCGCTATCCACCCGGTAGGCCTAACCAACCACCCTGGGCCAATTACCCCCCATTCACCCACCCCCTCTACCCCCAATAAACATTAAAATACAACAACCCTGCTTACTACCCAGCCCCTCTACCCCAACAGCCTCCCCCCCAATACATACAGTACAATAATGGCCAAAATTACTACTATCCAGATCTGGGTAGAACATTTGCCCATTATCAAATAAAACAGTACCCAGCCAGCATAAAGTAAATTAAAGTTGGACTTAACCCTTCCAGGAAGAAGGCTGTCCTCGCCATCTGCCTCGTCCTCCTCCGTGGGTAGCAGGGGAAGGGGCCTAACCCCTTAATTACTGTAGTGGTTACTAACCGCTAAGGTGATTAAGGGGTTAGTGGCCAGTAGTTTGTTTTGTTATTGTAATGTTGCTGCCCGAGGAGGACGCAGTGGAAGACGAGGAGGACGCAGTGGAAGACGAGGAAGGCCATCATCCTGCAGGGGTAAATCCAACTTTAAATTACTTTATGCTGGCTGGCTAATGTTTTATTTTTAATGGGCAAATGCGCGATTTTGATTATCCATATATGGATAATAGGATTTTTTCCCATTACAGTGTGTTGGGGGGGGGGGGTGTATTTATTTTTATTATATAGCATTGTAATGTTTTTTTGAATGGGGAAAAGCGCTATTAGCCATTCTTGGCTAATAGGACTTTTACCATTCTGGTGTGGTATTGTTGGTACAAGGGATAAAGGTAATGAAGGGGTTTAAATTCTACTGCCACCCGCCCGCAAGGCCTAAACATCCACCCTAGGGCAACTACAAGCTTCATCCACCCCCTGTACGAACAACAAAGCAGTGTCTGATATTTAACCCCTTCATTACCTTGGTGGTTAGCCGCTAAGGTAATGAAACTGGTTGCAATTTTATTTTTACTGCACAGGATTGAATGCAGGGGTTTCCGGAGCTGAAATAAATATGCGGGTCAGCTCCGGAGGCCCCCGGGAACCCCTAGTATCAATCCTATGCAGTAAAAAGAAAAGAAACTCCTTGTTATGCATAGCGCAATTCTGATCTCGCCACCCTTTAGCTGGTGAGAAAAGAATGCGAGTTTTTATAGTACTATATGTATATCGGAGTCTCGTGAATAGCAGTTGCTGGTAAAAAATCCGCATTTGGGCATTTTTTCAGCTGCCGCACTATTTGTTATAGCTCAGTAAAAAGCAGTTTTAGTGCAATATTGCCATGTTATCAGCGCTTTGTGAATAGCTGCATATACAATATCGCACTAAAAGGGCCTTTATAGTGCAATAATGCACTTATCGAAGTTTAGTAAATAAGCCCCTACATACCAGAGTATAATCATTGGAGTAGCATAGCACCTAAACTTGGTACTGATTTTTTTTCAAAAGTAATCCCACATCCGTCAATATCCTATTTGATCCTCCACATACTGTATATAGTATGCCTCAAAAAATGATCTGTCTCCTGAATAGATATTGCCAGTGAAATAAAGTGACCGGGCATGAGCATAGCCCCCAGACGTCACTTAAATAAATTGCTGAATGATACTGGTGAGATATTTCCTAACCTCAATTAACGTCCTGATATTAGCAATGGTACTTTTTTGAGCATATCCACTTCAACTGAATAATATATATATATATATATATATATATATATATATATATATATATATATATATATATATATATATAAAAAAAAAAAAATTCGGATAATAAATAATGTTTTACTTTATCCTATACAGTAGTTATGTTTCCAATCTTTAATGGAGGTGTTTGAGTGTTTATGTTTTTGCTCCATCTGGTAAGTGTGGGGTTGGTTACAGAGTCTGCGTGCACTAAAGAGTGATAGAGACCTCGTCAGCCAGAAGGCTTGAGGTGAAGACCTGCCATCACACGTCTGCAACACCGCTCTGGACGCCACTGGATGCGTGGGGGATGCACAATGCCTCAGGACAGGGGAGTGAAACGCGCGAGACACACACACCGATATACTGTAGGAATTTAAAGAAGCATTTCCACCTGCTGTTTTTTTATGCTTGTGTTTCTTTTTCTTTTTTTTTTTTACCAGGATGGGAACCGAGAGCTGAGACAAGCTATTTTCAGTCACAAGGGCACCCTGGTTCCCAGTAAAATAAAGAGTTTCAGTCCCCTCCAGGGGACACAAAATGGTGGTTTACATTTCCCACGTCACCCAGGCGTGTCATGGAGGGTTTCAAAAAGCATTGGTCTCATTCATTGCATCATAATTCTAAAAAAAAGGGTCATAGTATGGACCTGATACATCTAATGATGGACTTTCACATAAATTGCCTATCATTGGATCTGATAAGCGGACTTCGTTTCCCTCTGGGACGACTGCCTTACATCTCAATGGGAAATATGTCCTGTGTTAAGGGTGTTATGTATATGAGCTCTTAAAACTACCTGATATGCATGTGTTTTGTACAATCTCTGTAGCTATTTTGGACCAAAATAAATTTGGATTTGTGGTGCAGTTCTTCAATTGTGGGTGTGCTTTTCTGTATTCTCAAGTAATTGGTTGGAGATTTGATGGACCTACCTCTCTCATGGCATCCTGTTTTTCCATATATATTTTTTTTACACAAACAAGCTAACAGACACAGAGACACACAGGCTCCCTCTCCATATTTAACTCCCTGTCCTCCTCACTGTGTGGAGCTCCGTAGATCTGATCTCTATTAATCAGATGCCTATTAGTGAGCTGCCATTGAGTCACTGACCTGACCTGTCTGATTAATAGAAATCAGGGCGTCTGAGCTCCTATCTGTGGCCAAGGACATAGAATGAAGAGGTTTGGCCAGACTGCAGCAGGTTAATGGCAGCCTGCTATTTTTCTCAGTGGAGTTGGAATGAAGGTAAAAAAAAGGTCCCTTTTAACCAGTGGAGGGCTTCAAGTGGCTGACAGAGAGTGAGCCAGACAGGGAATAGTCCTGTAAATCCTGTCACGCTGCGCACACCACAAACAGGACTAGACCGCGGGGCTGAGGTGGGGATGTATATAATCGCCGCCCTATAACCACAGAGCCGGGTCTGGAGTGCGTAGTCAGTCGTGAAGCCGGGTCAGGGTAGGAGAGTTCGGGTATGTCGTGGTACTTGCTGTGGTCCGGGGTTGGACAGAGAAGAATGGTGGATATCCGTAAGCCGTGGTCAGGGAGAGGAGAGAGCAGGAATCCAAAGACAAGCCGAAGTTCAGGATTAAAGAGACGGATCCGGATCAAATCAGAAGAGACGGATCCGGGTACAAGCAAGGGTCAAGGCACAGGTTCAAACAAGGCACTGGAACAGACAGACAGACTTCAAGCAGCGAGCACAGCACATAAACTTTAGTTTATGCTCAGCAAAGTGCAAGGGAAACAGGAAGGTATTTAAAGGGGAAAGCACCAATCAGGAGGGATAGACAGAATGACATCACCATATAGCAGGAGACTGATAGGAGGAGCCCGGATTGGACTCAGGTGAGAGGCAGCCTATGATCCTCCTCTGATTTGGTTGTTGCGTAGGTGGCACGCGGAGCGGGCACGTAATTGATGGATTTGGACGCAGCACAACTGCGCCGGGGTCGCGCCTCTGCAGGTGCACTCCTCTGTGCGCATGGAGGTTGAGTTGCGCGCACACCACTGACGTCATCGCGTGTCACGTCTGTGGCCTAGCGGCGATCCTCACAAAGCCACAGTTAAAGTTCATGAACCTTTAGGTAGTCAGTCAACACATAAAGGACACAGGAATACACAATTATTCCTAATAGGAACTTTATTGATGGTAGGGAAAGACAGAAATAGAGACAGCACAAGTGAGCCAAGTCCAGAGATGAAGTAGGCTGCTGCCTGGCCTCATGCTGTGGCAGTTTCTTGTAACGTTGATGACTGCAAACAGGATATGGACCCGTAGGGCAGAGGTAGGGAGTAATACACCAACCTTGGATGCAAGGGTAGTTAGGTCCAGTTCAGAGGTAGACGCAGGCGGCAGACAAAGGGTAGTCAGGTCCGGATCAGAGGTCGAGGCACACAGCAAGCAAACGGGTGGTCAGATTCAGTTCCCAGGTCAAGACAGGCAGCAGGCAAATCAAAGACAACAGAGAACTCAGACAGAACAAGGTATCCAGTACTTTGCACGAGCAAAGGCTAGTAGCAACTGCCTGTCTTTTAAAGGCCAGAGGCAGCTGCAGGCAATGACAACCAAATCAGGATTCGCCAGGAAGCAGGATGGCCGTGGTTGCTTCGGACCTGATGATGTCACTTCCTGGATGTTCAGACAGATCCCTTATATTTCTCAAGGATTCAGCAACTGAGACCCCCTCCGGAGACCCCCTGCTCATCTACACTAGTATTAAAAATGATTAATTTTGGCTGTGATTTGCGCAGGGAGAGGCGGCACTCTCTGTGCAGCTCTTTCTGCAGCTAAAACAAATCGCAGGATTTGGCCTTTTGAGAGAGGCGATCACGCCGCCGGCTACTCGCCAGTTTTGGGAATTTTGCTATCTCTGGTAATCGAGTCATCCTGAATACCGTGATAGGAACGCTCAAAAAACTGGCGGATTAAACGGCAGAGCGATTTATTTTTTTATTTTTATGAAGGCTACTAACATAGGACCCTAATTATAGGGTTTCTTAAACAAATTTTTTTTTTTTTTTTTTTTTTTAAACCACTGGAAGAAGCAGATAACCAAAGCATTCTTTATCAGTTTACTGAAGCAGCTAAAGAGAAGACGACAAGAACACAGTTGAGGGTTAGTGTTCTAGACTCCAGAGTACACCTTCACTCAATTTAAGGGGAAGCTTCTGAGATAATAGAATTTTTGAATAGAGTTCAGAAAAAGAGGAAGCACAGATCCAAGCCTTGTTTAGGAAAGGAATTCCTGAATAATGGAAGGTGGAGACGGGAAAGTTAGGCCGTGCCTATAGTGCCGTTGATGGCGACGACGGGTGACGTCACCTGTCACCCCCGGCGAAAGTTATATTTCGCCGGGCAGCGGTGCGTAATTCCGGCAATTTGATTGGTTCAAGGGCTGTCACGTGACGCGACAGCCCTTGAAAATCAAAATTTGCCGGCTACCAGTTTTCGCGATGGCGACGTCGCGCTGTCGCGCGCACTGTAAGCGCACGCGGCGGCGGACATGCTTTTGTTTTCGGGCGATGTCGCCTTCTCCGGCACTATAAGCACGGCCTTAGATACATGTACCGAAAAAGAAGCACAGACAAATGAATGTTACGCCGGTGCTGCCCGCAGACCAGACTCGTCCCTTAAACAACAGTAGAGTGAATGTAGTGCTCAACAATTGGAGCTAGTTCCATCTGTAGAAGATATATGCTTAAGTGTCCAGATGAAGATGGAGTGTCCACAGTATGACAATGTGATTAAACTGGAAGGGATAAGTGTCTAGTGGAGTCCGCATGACATCCACAACTATGTACACTTCAATAAACACCCAACCAGTGTATGAGAATATATAAGATAATGTCCGTTGTGTACAGGATATATAGTAAGGCACTGCGGCTCTTTACCTGTACACCCCATGGGACACTCGCATCATCTGTGGCATGCAGTCCATCCGGTGTACATTCAAGGTAGTAGTGGGTGTAGATAGAGCACAGCCGAAGAAATCCTGCTTCTGGTATCCAGAGAGGGGAAAATAGGTGTCCTTGATAAAGTGCTGTTGCATGAAACGCGTAGGTGCGTTCATGTAGTCCGGTTTTACTGTATGTCTAGCTTGGAGTTGTCTGGCTATTTTCCCCTCTGGATACCAGAAGCAGGATTTCTTCGGCTGTGCTCTATCTACACCCACTACTACCCAGACTCGTCCCTTATACTGAGGTGGGGACGTATATGTGCACGCACTCGCAGCAGAAGGAGCGTGTCCAGAGTGTGGTGTTTTTGGCGTTGCCAGGCCAGGTGGGACAAGGTGTAGCAATACTTGCCGGTACTGGTACAGAAGAGACAAAGTCGTTGCCGTTAGCCAAGGTCAGGGAGAGATCCGGGAGGTCGAGGTCCAAGCTGTGGTCGAGGGATGAGAGAAGCTGCAAGGTCAAGTGGGAGCCGGGGTCCAGAGCCAGAGAGGAACGTCCGCCAAGCCGGGTCGCAACCTGAATAAACGAAGAGCAAAGGAGAACCAGAATAGACGTCCGTAAGCAGAGACTATGTCAAGCAATGTGAGAGAGACAAGACAGGTACTATATATTGCGGCTGACCAATAGGGAATGGAGGCAGTCCTGGAGGAACATGAGGAGCTGTCCTGGATTGGTTCGTATGATAGGCAGCCAGGTGGGGAGCTTTAGGGTTAAGTGGCAGCCTTTGTGAGATTTGGGGGCGTGGTTTCACTACTAGGGCAGTGAATAAATTATCCTTGCCCGGCGCGCGCTCTGTAAGGTCGGAGAGCGCGCGCCCGGGACCAGAGGGAACCGCCAGAGCCCTGAGAGGCCGCGGGGCAGCGCCGGCCCTCCGGGAATGAGGGGGTTGCCCCCGCACAGCGGGAGCAGGTCGGGTGAGGAGAGGAAGCCGTCTCATGGCAGTGGGGGCATTCGGAGGTGAGGAGGGGTCGCGCTGTGAGCGCCGCGATTCCCGCATCCTCACAATGAATTGCATAATTTCTGTTTTTGATTTAACTCAAATAATGGGGGAGATGTATGAGGATTTTAAGAGGCTAAAAGAATATAGATACTCCAACTATTGCTCCAGAATTACCCAGGGCACATCTCATAGGTTGATCATCCTATCAGATGAGAAAAAGTAGTACTAATAAATGGGACCATCAATGCCTACCCATTTGCCATTGGTGCGGAATTCCAGACATATGAAGAGCCAAAACGTAACTAAAAATAGACATACACGTAAATGCATAGCAATATTCGATTATTGGGTCATTTACAAGAATAGACACTCTCTCTCTCTCCCTTTATTGGATGGCTTAGCCTGAAATAACCTCTTAACCTCTTTGGTAGCAAAGGGGTTTTTGATGCCGCTCCAAGGACGGTGATACGTGTACAATAATATGTGAAAATTAGGTCACATGTATTTTAAAACAATCAAAGAGTATGTTTAATGTTTTAAGTTTTTATCCCGCAAAACTGTAATATATAGAATATGGACCTCTGCTTTATCATTCCCCTATCATGTTCTCTTTCTTAGTTTGTCATCTGACTTGGAGGACACGTACATAACATTTATCTATTTTATTATTGACGTGTAGCAAACAAGGTTGACAATCGGCCGTCCCTTTCAAAGACACCATTGTAAGTCCAAATAAAAGAACATTCTCAGACATTGAAAGCAGGTTGAAAATACTTAAGTTTTTATTTTTGCTTTAAAAGCATTAATCACCAAAACTTAGCTCATTAAACATATCCCTACTATTTGTTCGCGTTGCTCCTACCTGGGACTGCATGCTGTTGTAGCAGCAAAGAGGCTGAATTTAAACTGGAAACTATTGAGAAGTTCAATTGAGGATTTATTTGTTTAAATATTGCGGATCTTGGTTGATTCCCCTGAGAATATTTTTGGCATCGTGGAAAATAAACTTTTTACTTGAGGTCAAATTGCGAAAAAAAACAGTGCACATGTTCTACAAAGAGTTTAATTTGGCATCAGTTTCTTATATTCCCTCTAGTGCTGCGTGGAATATATTTCTGTTTCAAAGCGGAATGATCGTGCTACACCTTGTGAAGTAAAGTCAATTCTGTGTTCATTACATCATCGTCTGTTGCCATGGAATTGACATGTCACAGACGTGGGATTATCTCTTTATTGCCAGTTCAAGAGAAAAAGGAGACGGTCAGATTTGAATGTAAAAGACAGAAATATGTTTCATAGAAATATAGTTTAAAATGTACAGAGGTACTGTAGCAAAATACATTCTGATTAGTGCTCCGTGGATTTATTGCCAGTGTTCTTGCGCCTAGTGTTTAGTTAACGATGAGTCCCTGTACCAGTAATTCTCAGATAGCACTGACCTCCTGAAGGTTGTTACCCAGTGATCGTAGTGTGGGTACACAGTACTTCTATTTTCATACTGCTGCGGCCAAGTTTATTCGAGCATTTGCCCGTTCTTGGCCGCAGCAGTATCCTGGCGTGCGCCGGAGGGTGACGGGCGCGCGCCGAAGCAGCGGAAGAGCGCCCTCCAATCGGGGCGCTCTCCCTACCGCTGCCGGGTCCCCCGGAACCCCCTGCCGCCGTCCCGCGATCGCGGGACACCAGGGCTCCCTCGGGGAGCCCTGGACGCGCGTGCAGGGGGCGCAGGCTCCCGATGACGCGTGACCGCGCGTCGGTGATGCGCGGCACGCCGAGGGGCGGCCACTAGCAAGCCGGAAAATCTCCCGGCTTGCGGATCTGGCCGCAGTGTGATAAAGTGTGTCGGTAGTGTATTTGCAAGTGTACACTTTCACATCTGTAATATATAAATCCTACCTTGTACAGTATATAGTGCAGGAAATTGAGACACACATTCCTGTAGAAACATGTTTCCACTGGATGTGTTAGTAGTCAAACAGTATCCACCATGAGTATAGTCAAAACATAACAGGTGAACTGCACATAAAAAAAAAATTGGATGCATCATATTACCAAATACTAAATACTAAAAACATCTAAGTGTGGCCTTTAGAGACAATCCAGTAACATGCTGCTGCTGCTGCTGCACTAAGAAAGAATAACTATAAAGATGGATGGAAGATAGTTATATAGAATATAGTTTATGTATATTATATAAACACATAAGTTGAAGTATTGGGAATGTAAAAAAAGAAATAATGAAGAGCGCATATTCTGTAAATACACACACATATATATATATTGTATATATATATGTGTGTATATACATATTAGCTTCACACAAATATCTAAACCAACTAAAAAATATTAAAATACCACACACAGAGAGGTGTAAACCCTTAAAATATTAACTTTCCCTACTAAACCTGCTGCCACTTAGGTCCACGGCTCCACATATGCCGTTATAGAGAACTATCAAAAGAATGATTTAGGCGCAAAACGAGTGGAAAGAAAAGAGAAACAATCATAGGGTAGTATGTCAAAATAATTAACACTAGATGATGGCAAGATATGCACCTACAGTTAGGTTGACAAACATAAGCCTTTAATCCACTATTGGGACCAGGAGCTCAGCTTGAAGTACTTGTCCAATTCAGCAAAAGATCTCCCACACTCTCTAGCAGCTGCAGCAACAGGATCCCCCCGGTCGTTTGTATTTAACCTGGATAAACAGCTTCCATCTCAAAGATGGGTCCCCTTTAGAGGATAAAGTAGGGAAAAGACCATATAGTGTAAAATAGTTTTAATAACAATGATTATAAAATACCTTACAGGTAATGCACTCACACTTTGTAAGCGAAAAATGCGCAGCTGAGAGCATTGTAGCTGAGCCTCTCGCACTCAGCACTACACTGAATCCAGCACCGGCGTTCACCCGCTATCACCTCCGCATCACGTGGTCATCGCGCAACCTCACGGGATCTCGGCTCTACTGCAGACTTCAGCTCCGTGCTGAAATTCAGTCTCTCACTCAATCTTTCACTGCTAGCGTACACCCTACGCGTTTCTCCAATGTGGCTTCGTCAGGGGCCGATACCTAATGCCCGTCCCTACCAAGTGTTCTCGTGTGTTAACGGAGGAAGGGAGCAACATTGATTGAGACGAACCTAGGGAGCGATTCATGGTAGGTACGGGCATTAGGTATCGGCCCCTGACGAAGCCACATTGGCGTTTTGCGCCTAGGTCATTCTTCTGATATACATATATGTGTATATACAGTGGTGTGAGAAAAAAAAAGTACACCCTCTTTGAATTCTATGGTTTTAAATATCGGGATATAATAACAATCATCTGTTCCTTAGCAGGTCTTAAAATTAGGTAAATACAACCTCAGCTGAACAACAACACATTACATATTACACCGTCGCATGATTTATTTAACAAAAATAAAGCCAAAATGGAGAAGCCATGTGTGAAAACGAAGTATACCTTATGATTCAATAGCTTGTAGAACCACCTTTAGCAGCAATAACTTGAAGTAATCGTTTTCTGTGTGACTTTATCAGTCTCTCACATCGTTGTGGAGGAATTTTGGCCCACTCTTCTTTACAACGTTGCTTCAGTTCATTGAGGTTTGTGGGCATTTGTTTATGCACAGCTCTCTTAAGGTCCAGCCACAGCATTTAAATCGGGTTGAGGTCTGGACTTTGACTGGGCCATTGCAACACCTTGATTCTTTTCTTTTTCAGCCATTCTGTTGTAGATTTGCTGGTGTGCTTGGGATCATTGACTGGTTGCATGACCCAATTTCAGCCAAGCTTTAGCTGTCGGACAGATGGCCTCACATTTGACTCTAGAATACTTTGGTATACAGAGGAGTTCATGGTCGACTCAATGACTGCAAGGTTCCCAGGTCCTGTGGCTGCAAAACAAGCCCAAATCATCACCCCTCCACCACCGTGCTTGACAGTTGGTATGAGGTGTTTGTGCTGATATGCTGTGTTTGGTTTTCGCCAAACGTGGCGCTGTGCATTATGGCCAAACATCTCCACTTTGGTCTTATCTATCCAAAGGACATTGTTACAGAAGTCTTGTGGTTTGTTCAGATGCAACTTTGCAAACCTAAGCCGTGCTGCCATGTTCTTTTTAGAGAGAAGAGGCTTTCTCCTGGCAACCCTTCCAAACAAACCATACTTGTTCAGTCTTTTTCTAATTGTACTATCATGAACTTTAACATTTAACATTCGAACTGAGGCCTGTAGAATCTGAGATGTAACTCTTGGGTATTTTGCAATTTCTCTGAGCATTGCACGGTCTGACCTTGGGGTGAATTTGCTGGGACATCCACTCCTGGGAAGATTGGCAACTGTCTTGAATGTTTTCCACTTTTGAATAATCTTTCTCATATGGTGGCTTGTGGTGTCCAAAAGTCCATCAAACGCGTTTCGCCTTTTAGCTTCGTCAGTGATGGTATTATGCTATGTCCTTCTCCTCTCTAATTTAAAGACACCCTCAGGGGCAGTGTGGAGGAAATTCGCCTAGTGGAAATTAATCACGTGAGTGTTTTGTTTTAGCCTTCCTTTATTTTTATATGGTATTTGTCTGCATATACCCATATTACTCCGCTGTTTTGTGGTCTGCCCTTTTTTCTTGTTTCCCTACATATGTACTGGGATGACATCATAATTCCACGCGCTGGTTATTTGTTATTTGTGCAGGAGTTTGAATCACCTCCCTGGACTCTAGCTGCGGGACTTAAAGTATATTCATTTTATTATTTATTTGTTGATTTTATTGGGTATTTGGTTGGCGCTTCTTATCTTTTTCATATATATATATATATATTAGAATTAACTAGTACTCACCCTGTCTAATATAATTCATTTAGACCAGGGTTTCCCAAACTTTTTTTTCCGTGACCCGGTTATTTTTTAACTTCTTTTTCGTGACCCACTAAAAATGTTATCGCCTATACTGGCCTTTAGGGCCTGCACAGACACACACACACAGCCACTGATATATACACACACACACAGCCACTGATACACACACACACACAGCCACTGATACACACACACACACGCAGCCACTGACACACACACAGCCACACAGAGACACTGCTACACACACACACACACACACACACTGATACAGACACTGCTACACACACACACACAGACACTGATACACACACACAGACACTGATACACACACACAGACACTGATACACACACACAGACACTGATACACACACACAGACACTGATACACACAGACACTGATACACACTGATACTGATACACACACACACACACTGATACTGATACACACACACACACAGACACTGATACACACACACAGACACTGATACACACACTGATACACACAAACACAGACACTGATACACACACACACAGACACTGATACACACACACACACTGATACACACAAACACAGACACTGATACACACACACACAGCCACTAATACACACTGATACTGATACACACACACACACACTGATACTGATACACACACACTGATACTGATACACACACACTGATACTGATACACACACACTGATACTGATACACACACACTGATACTGATACACACACACTGATACACACACACACACACACACTGATACACACACACAGATACAGATACACACACACACAGAGATACAGATACACACACACTCGCTCTCCCCTATACGCACACAGACACAAACAGTGAATTACAGGCAATGACGGATGCGGGTGGGTGGGAGGAGGGGGCCAGGGACTGGGTGGGTGGGAGGAGGGGGCCAGGGACTGGGTGGGTGGGAGGAGGGGGCCAGGGACTGGGTGGGTGGGAGGAGGGGGCCAGGGACTGGGTGGGTGGGTGGGAGGAGGGGGCCAGTGACTGGGAGGGGGCCAGTGACTTGGAGGGGGCCAGTGACTTGGGAGGAGGGGGCCAGGGACTTGGAGGGGTCCAGGGACTAAGGAGGGGGCCAGGGACTGGGTGGGTGGTTGGGTTCATTGGAGGGGGCCAGGGACTGGGTGGGTGGGTGGGAGGAGGGGGCCAGAGACTGGGTGGGTGGGAGGAGGGGGCCAGGGACTGGGTGGGTGGGTGGGAGGAGGGGGCCAGGGACTGGGTGGGTGGGTGGGAGGAGGGGGCCAGGGACTGGGTGGGTGGGTGGGAGGAGGGGGCCAGGGACTGGGTGGTGGGTGATAGGAGGGGGTCGGGGGCCAGGGACTGGGTGGGTGGGTGGGAGTAGAGGACCAGGGACTGGGTGGGTGGGTGGGAGGAGGGGGCCAGGGACTGGGTGGGTGGGTAGGAGGAGCGGGCCAGGGACTATGGAGGGGGCCAGGGACCCTTCGGAGGGGGCCAGGGACTAGGAGGGGGCCAGGGACTGGGTTGGTCGGTGGGAGGAGGGGGCCAGGGGGTGGGTGGGGGCAGGGACACTTGGGTGGGAGGCAGTGACTGGGTGGGAGAGAGTCACTGGGTGACAGTGACTGGGTGGGGTGACTTACCTTGCCGCCGGACGCTTTCCCCTGCTGCCCCCGATATCCCCTGCTGCCCCCGACATCCCCTGCTGCCCGGGACGGGAGGTGGGCTTGGGGGCACGGGAGATGGGCTCGGAGGGGGTGCCATGGGAGGTGAGCTCGGGAAGCTGTCCGCGGGGGGAAGCAGGCCGCAGTAGGAGCTTGTACTTCCCCCTCCGTCCCACATAACGTGCGGGCCGCAGAGGAGCTGGTACTTCCTCCTCCGCCCACGTTGGGAGTGGGGGGGCAGGAAGGGAGCGGGCCCTGCTTGCCCTGCGCATGCACGCGGGACCGTGGGGGGGAATCGCCGCCATTTTTTTAACTTGAGCGGGGGGGGGGGGGGGAAGACACCGCACGGCCAGCCTCGCTGCGACCCGGCAATTTTGGTGCCGTGGCCCGGTGCCGGGTCGTGACCCACCATTTGGGAAACGCTGATCTAGAGGTGTTCTGATCCTGCATCCACACCGCAAGGTGCATACAACTATACAGAAAACAAACTGAATCAGCACTCAAAAAGTAAATCAAGTGTAGCCCCCTCTAGATTTCCCACAAGGCCCCGTGGTTCCGCTTACCTCCATTATGGGGGTGAGTGTTGCGACAACTGGTGGCGGACGACCCAGTCGCCGGAGGCTCCATCAGCTCCCTCCGCAGGGATCGCGCAGGGACATGTGCAGTGATAGCGCAAGGTGGCAGCCATTGCAGCAGAGGGCTCTGAGAACTACAGCCCCCAGGATGCATAGGGGCAAGGAGCACATGTCATGCGATAGCCAATGGGACACTGAGATTCCTTGCAGAAGGGAATATATCAATTTGGCGCGCCGGGGACCACGCCAGTCGGAAGAAGGACCATCTTCCCCCTTAGGCCCCGGTTAGGCCCCGACTCCCTGTAGCTTGTGGCTGCTATAGGGAAAGCCCATAGTCGGGGACCTTTCCCCAGTAGCCACATATAGTCAGGTACAGAACCGGTGAGACGCCACGCGGTGACTGTGGCCTGTTTTCTGGGACCAGACCAGCTGCATGGTAAAGACAGGTGATACTATCCACGCCGGAATTCAACCCACGCGGACACGGACGCCATCGCGGATGACAACGTTGGATTAGACGGATCCTCTTTGTTATTCTGCATTACCCGGGTGCTGGAGCCCTGGACAGGTACATAACTAAGTGCACTAACACTCCACGGGATAGCGCTATCTCCAACACTTTGTGTGGGCCTTGACATTGGGAAAGGGACATCAGGGAATTTGTGCCTGGTAAACAATGTACTCTGGAGACACTCACTGTTGGTATCAGGTTGGGGCCATATTACTGTGGGGTACAGGGTATCAATATTATTGTGTTCAGTAAAGGTTGTTAGCATATATTTGTGTGCGTGTTTTATTAGTATTGTTCCTGTAAGGGTTCATCCCACCTATTCTGGATCCCTTGCAGGTGGAGGCACTGTTACCATAAGAATCAGGTACACCCTATGCTCCCAGCGGCAGAGGTTCAGGTCTTCTGTGAGCCACAGGTAACGCACCACACACATTGTAGCCGCCATATCTTCCAGAGGGTGGGGGAAAGTGTGCTACACAAAGAAAAATGATGGACTTACATGTTGGTTTTGGTCTCACCAAGTTTCTTCTTGTATTGTATTGGATGTCTTTATTTATATAGCGCCATTAATGTACATAGCGCTTCACAGTAGTAGTAATAGAGATATTAATGCTATATTACCAAAGTGCTAACTAATACATAAAGTATTATAGGCCCTTGTGGGTCCTAGGAATAATAACTGTGACAGTGTGATACAAGAGCAAGGAGTGAGAAAATAATTGTCTGGGAATAGAAGGTAATGGCTGAAATCAGAACTGGAGTGTATGGCTGCTACCTAACGGGGAACAACCCAAATTAAATCTACATTAAAAAAAACAAGTGCACGCTCCAAATACAGATATTATAATAACAATGAATAGTAAACAATATTTTAATAATAAAACCCTAAACACCCAATTTAGGGGTAAAGACACAGAAACACTTAAAAATAAAAAGATACAATACCATGGAAGTCCAATGTGGTCATGCAGTGTGCGCTACACCACCGAATGTCAGATTAATATAGTACCAATAACAAAGCATGAATGGGAATAGAACTGTCCATGTACACTTACAAATAGTGAAGGAAATCCAGTTTAGCTCTGTGTATAAGTCTGGGTAACTGGGTATCCACAGGGAACGGGAATCAGTAGTGCTGAAATGTATGGTCTTAGGCTTTGTACATAGTGAAAGCGAGCGCGAGCACTTCAGTGCTACAGGCCTCGCGAGAGCTTTCCTCTCCTGCGATGTGTGCATTGTAGGTTTTTGGAAAGTGAGCGAGGGGGTGGGTGCAGTCATGACGTGGAGGGGCCTGTCAAGGAAGTGTCATGCATGAGAACAAATTATTTAGCATAATGCTATGCAATTCACAGAAGTATTCTGCAAACATATATATATATATATATATATATATATATATATATATATATATATATATATATATATATATATATATATATATATATATATATATATATATATATATATATATATATATATATATATAAAGGAACAGTTTTAAAGACAGCGCACCTTTTTCCAGCACACCCAAATTGCTGCCCTGCTGGTGACGTGTGCCAAAATGTTGCACCAAATACCAATATTGAATAAAATAATTACATGAACTAACTAGTGCTTGCCTATACAAGAAAAAATGTAAAAAATGTAATATACATAAAAAACATATAAAAACCAAACAAAAAAAAAACAAAAAAAAATTGTAAAAAATGTGCAAAGATGTGAAAAAAAAATATTGCAATAATCTGTTGAATATAAATAATAAAATGTAGCATAAAAATACAAACAATGAACTATAAAAAATACTTAAGTCCAAATGAAGTCCATGAATGAATAAAACAAAGGTCCAGGCTGCTTCTTCTTGGGCTCACCAAGTTCCCATAGTACCTATTAGAAAAAGAAAAGAGAAAAAGCGCCCGATCCTTGTGTAAAATCAGATGAACATTTTAATAAATCATGGACAAGACAAATGCACACTTACAATTTGTCTGATTAAAACAGGCATTTTATGGGACCTGCCCATGCACCAAATGAAGACTCCACAGTCACCTCCGCTCTGCAATCTCACGATTAGTTCTTATTCCAGTATTTGAGAACGCCGTTTTCTCCAGGGTGGATATCAACCACTTGTCAGGAGCTTCTCAGCAGCGTGCGTCCGCCATTGCTCCCACGCATGTGGTACTGGAACCCGGAAGGACTTTGCTTGTGTCTCCACGGTCTCTCTCTGGTGCCGAAGGCAGGTCAGCCACCGCAGTTACAATGTAAACCGTCCCTACGCGTTTCTTCCGCCTTTGCGGATTTCATCAGGGGATGAAATCCGCAAAGGCGGAAGAAACGCGTAGGGACGGTTTACATTGTAACTGCGGTGGCTGACCTGCCTTCGGCACCAGAGAGAGACCGTGGAGACACAAGCAAAGTCCTTCCGGGTTCCAGTACCACATGCGTGGGAGCAATGGCGGACGCACGCTGATGAGAAGCTCCTGACAAGTGGTTGATATCCACCCTGGAGAAAACGGCGTTCTCAAATACTGGAATAAGAACTAATCGTGAGATTGCAGAGCGGAGGTGACTGTGGAGTCTTCATTTGGTGCATGGGCAGGTCCCATAAAATGCCTGTTTTAATCAGACAAATTGTAAGTGTGCATTTGTCTTGTCCATGATTTATTAAAATGTTCATCTGATTTTACACAAGGATCGGGCGCTTTTTCTCTTTTCTTTTTCTAATATATATATATATATATATATATATATATATAAACACACTGTCATGCATGAAAACATGGCTTGTTATAAAAAAATATATAAAATGTGATGCATTGAAATAAGCTTTGTACACTACAAAAAAATGATTAAAATTAACAATTATATACTAATGGACAATACATCAGAAATTTCTCTGCATAAATGATCATTGATATTTCTGTCATGGTATGAATTAATGTTTCACGTTTGTAAACCTCAGAAATCACATTTTCAATAGTTGTTGTCCATATTCTCACAGCAAGCACAACTCAACTGACACAGTCATTTGAACAGTATCCAGTCAGAATAGCTTACTACATTTTCATTGGCTGTTAGCCGCTCACATGACCAGGCTGTCTCGCTGCAATAGCAAACAAGTTTGTCTCCTCTGCTTTTGGTATCCTTGTATCTCACGTGCAAGCTCGCGCTCACTGTGGCCATATTCCATCCATTTGGAATATACATGTTTCTTTGTAGCGCAAGCTATGTAGCTCGCTCCGTATCTTGCACTATGGACGAGGCCTTAGAGCAGAGGTATGCAAACTTCTGGTGCTGCGCCCCCTGCCTGCTCTGCCCCAGTGCTCGCTCCCCCCTTACCTTTGTTTCAGCATCAAATGATGCCGCTGGGTCATGTGACGTCATGTCACATGATCCTGCGGCATCATTTGACGCCGCGTTTCCGTCGCCTGACGCTAGCTGAATCATGCTAAGTGAGTTGCAAAGGCTTCAAATGATCCCACAGCATTTAACTTAAATGCCTTGGGGAGGAGCGTGTAGCCTCTGCAACTGCCGCCCCCGCAAAAAAAATCTGTGCACTTCCCACTTTGCGCAACCCTGTCTTATAGGGCAGTGCTTAGCTGATATTGGAAATAAAACGGTACCTGCACAGAAAAGCCTCAGCATCTGATCCAATTCAGAGACAGCGTGTGTAATCCCCACCTCCGAAGCACTTCAAGCAAATCCCAAGTTTACTATAATTATAGTGCCACAGCCCGTATCCAAAATCGCCAGTACATTGCCTCAGCAGAGGGAGTACAGATCACAGCTGAAATTGCGTTTGAAATAACCGCCTGCTGTATGCGAGTCACTCCTCAGTGATCGCTGTTAGGCACGCGGCCAGGCAGGGAGCTGGCGCTCGTGCGCTGCACCCCGGTCGGCCGGGTGATTTGTGGTTGGCTAGGTGCGCGCTCGTCTGGGGGTGCGGCCACAACGTCATGGAGCTGGTTCGCCCTCATTGGGCGAACCGCTCACGTGACGCGCTTGCGAGCGGCAAAATCAAATTTGCTTGCTCTGCAAGCATCTAAGCAGGAGCTCGTTCACGCTGGCCACACACATTGCTTTAATTTTTTCCGAGCAACCAGTGTGAGCGCGCCCGCCCACTCAGCGTCACCAAGGCCGAGGCCTTAGGCTGCAGAAGTCTGTAGAAATTCTATAGCGGAGTTAACTTGGATTCTCCTTAAATCAGACTACATGGCAGCGTCCGAGACGTCACTTTAATAAGCATAAAACTTAGCCAATATTTACTATACGTGCTGATGTATCCAGGGCCGCAGATAGCTTTCCCAGGGCCCAGGACAAGAGTTACGACCGGGCTCCCCGTATCGTTTGTCTTGTGAGCCCCATCCATTTCACATCTTGCGAGCCCCCTCTATTTACCCCCCCCACACTCTTCCCATGTATTTCTCTCCCCTCCATCTCACTCCCTTTCTTCATCACTCACCCCCTCTCTCCTCTAATTCTCCAATCCATCTCCCCCTGCATCAGCTACCCCACTCTCACTCAATCATCCCTCCTCACCCTCATTCCCTTCCCCCCGCCTCCCATGTATTTCTTTCCCCTCCAACTCCGATGGCATACATCCAAGAGTTCTCAAGGAGCTAAGCTCAGTAATAGCCAAACCATTATATTTAATATTCAAGGGCTCCATTTCCAAAGGCTCAGTACCACAAGATTGGCGTAAAACAGATGTGGTGCCTATATTTAAAAAGGGAGCTAGATCACAACCAGGAAATTACAGACTTGTAAGCCTGACTTCAATAGTGGGGAAACTACTTGAAGGTTTAATACGGGATAATATTCAGGAATACCTAATGAAAAACTAAATTATTAGTAATAGTCAGCATGGATTTATGAAGGATAGATCATGCCAAACTACCTTATTTGTTTCTTTGAGGAGGTAAGTAGGAATTTAGACCAGGGTAATGCAGTTGATGTGGTCTACTTAGATTTTGCAAAGGCTTTTGATACGGTTTCACACGAGGTTGGTGTACAAAATAAAGAAAATTGGACTCAGTAATAATATATGCACCTGAATTGAAAACTGGTTAAAAGGGCAGACAACAGAGGGTTGTCATAAATGGAATTTTTTCATGTTGGGCTAAAGTCGTGAGTGGAGTACCTCAGGGATCGGTACTAGGACCCCTGCTTTTTAACTTTCTATTAATGACCTTGAGGTTGGCATCGAGAGCAAGGTCATCATCTTTGCTGATACTAAATTGTGTAAGGTAGTAGAATCAGAGCAGGATGTAATTTCTCTTCAGAAGGACTTGGAGAGACTGGAAACGTGGACAGGTACTGCACCGACACACTTTATTCGAGCAAATACCCAGTATGTACCTGGCAGATACCTGGAATGCGCCGCTCCTCACCTCTGACAAGCCCCGTTGCGTTTGCCTTCCCAGACTGGGTTCATGCCTGGCTGACGGGCGGCTGATCTGTTAAATGATAATGATTAGGATTTAATAGGCTGCAATGCTTCGCGTGTCTACCAGATGGCATAAATTCATGAATTGTAATGCAGTATATATATATATACTGTGCAGTATTGCAGCCAGCAGGAATAAAATGCTTCAATCCCTGCTTGGAAAATACCTCAATGCACTCGGGCAGAAAACAGTCACAAACCTCAATACACCCGGGTATACCCGAATTCGTGGGACTAGCCGAGCTCGAATAAAGTGTGTCGCCAGTGTAAATGGCAGATGAGGTTTAATACAGATAAATGTAAGGTTATGCATTTGGGATGCAAGAATAAAAAGGCGACTTACAAATTAAATTATGATAAATTGAGGGAATCCTTGATGGAGAAGGATTTAGGAGTGCTTGTAGACAGCAGGCTTAGCAATAATGCCCAAAGTCATGCAGTAGCTGCAAAGATCTTATCTTGCATTAAACTGGCAATGAATGGAAGGGAAGTAAACATTATTATGCCTCTTTACAAAGCATTAGTAAGACCACACCTTGAATATGGAGTACAATTTTGGGCACCAATCCTAAGAAAGGACATTATGGAACTAGAGAGAGTGCAGAGAAGAGCCACCAAATTAATAAAGGGGATGGACAATCTAACTTATGAGGAGAGGCTAGCTAAATTAGATTTGTTTACTTTAGAAAAGAGGCATTTAAGAGGGGATATGATAACTATATACAAATATATTCGGGGACAATACAAGGAGCTTTCAAAAGAACTATTCATCCCAAGGGCAGTACTAGGGACTCTGGGCCATCCCTTAAGGTTGGAGGAAAGGAGATTTCACCAGCAACAAAGGAAAGGGTTCTTTACAGTAAGGGCAGTTAAAATGTGGAATTCATTACCCATGGAGACTGTGATGGCAGATGCAATAGATTTGTTAAAAAAAGTTGGACATCTTTTTAGAAAGGAAAGGTATACAGGGATATTCCAAATAAGTGTATACATGGTAACTATGTTGATCAGGGATTAATCCGATTTCCAATTCTTGGAGTCAGGAAGGAATTTATTTTTCCCCTTAATTGTTTTTTTGTTTGCCTTCCTCTGGATCAATAAGTAAGTATAGATATAGGATAAAGTATCTGTCTAAATTTAGCATAGGTTGAACTTGATGGACGTACGTCTTTTTTCAACCTTATCTACTATGTAACTATGTAACTCCCTCTTACTCCCTCACTCACTCCCTCACCCCATCTCTTACACGCTCTCACTCTCCCCCCTTACACACACACACACACAATCCCTCCTACAAAATATATACCAAAAAATCCCACTCCAAATATAAGACATCACCCCCCAAATACATACAAAAAACTAACCCCCCAACCCCAAATACATACCAACCCCTCCCCCCCAAATACATACCAAACCCACTCACAGCCCCCCAAATACATTCCAAAGTGCCCCCAGCCCAAATACAAACAAAAAAAAATTCCCAACCCCTAAATACATATAAAAAAAAGCACCCAGCCCCAAATTATTTTTTTTTTAAACCCCACCAAATGAATACAAACTTACCTACCTGGGGATGAACAAAAATGTGTATTAGCTGGAAAACTCAAGAAAAAGCAAATTAGTGTGTTAAATAATCACAATACATACAGTTCAGCTACAGGCGCTTATCAACAGGCGAATAGGAATGTATATATGTCCCTGAGTTGGCCCCTGTGACAGGGTAAATAAACGTCACCAGCCATATGCCTAGCAGACTTATCTGTAGTGCAGCAGTGCAGCAGTGAGGAGGTTAACTTTCAGCTGAGTTAACTAGTCTGAGCCCAGCTGCCTCATCAAGGTGTTTTAAAACCCACAGGCTGTACACACATGCAGGCTAGCTGGTCAGGAGACATGAGTGAAATGCTGAAGTAAGATTACTGCCACAATGTCTGTTTTCAAAGTACGTACATGTTTGATGAACTGTCTATGTCCTGCATGCTGAAAAGAAGCTGTCTTGTTTTTCTATGCTGAGAAGAAGCTATTTTGTTTTTGTATGCTGACAAGAAACTGTTTTGTTTTTGTGTGCTGTACTTTTTAAGGCTCAATAAAGAAGCCTTATCAAGAAAACCCGCGTGTGGTTGCATGTACCCTGTAACATATGGTGTCAGAAGTGGGATGTTAAGAGGACCCAGCAGTTGAAGGGCCACACACACAAAAAAAAAATGAAAGAATTTTTCAAAGCGTTTCTGTGCGAGCAGACCAGACAGCAGGGACTGTTAATGCAGGAGCAGACCAAACAGCAGGGACTGTTAATGCAGGAACAGGCCCAACTACAAGCAGAGATATATGAAAGACTATTGCAGCAGCAAACCCAGCTAACCCAGCAGCAGGCAGCACAGGAGGAGCGGATGGCCAGGCTGCTGAACCAATTCCAGAGGTCTGCCAGTCCAGAACTTGCGAACAAACCCCCGGTCCTCCTGAGGAAGATGGCTCTGAACGAGGATCCAGAGGCTTTTCTACTGACGTTTGAAAGGGTTGCCGAAGCTCAGGGATGGTCTGCAGATCGCTGGGCAATCGCTTTGGCCCCACTCCTTATAGGAGAAGCCCAGGCCGCATATCAGGGCCTCCCAGCGGGCCAGGCATTGGATTACAAACAAGTAAAAGCCACCATACTGGAACGCTTAGATCTGACCCCAGAGACCTACCGGCAGCAGTTCCGGAACCTGAAATACACCGCTAAGATGAGACCCCGGGTCCTAGCTCAGTGGATATTGGACTTGTGTAACCGCTGGATACAACCTGAGCAACACACTAAGGAAACTGTTCTTAAACAAGTTGTGTTGGAACAATTCCTACAAGTAATAACTCCTTCTGCACGCTCTTGGGTAAAACGCCATGCTGCTGATTCCCTAGCTTTGGTGGTCCGACTCATTGAGAACATCCTTGGGGCCGAGGACCAGGCGAGTGTCTTGGACCCGACGGATCTGGCTTTACCGGCGCTTGCGGACGCCCAAAGAGGGAGGCCGGACCAACGGGGAAACTACGGCCCCTCCATACGCTACCGCCAAGTGCCATGAAAGGAGCAGTGACCCTCATCCCCTTCCTGATGTCGGCGTGTCGCCAAATGAGAGAAACTTCCGAGGACGTGTTCACTGGAAACGGTTCTATGAGGCGTCCCAACAAGACGTTCAACGCCTCATCAGCAAGCAAGAAGTTTCTCAGCGAGAGGTCTGCACGTTAAAAACAGAGCTGGGTAAAGTAAAGCAGCAAGTGCTACAGGAGCGACTGAGTACCCAGTGGGTCCCCGCCGAGCAGCATGATGAGCTGAAGGCCACCCTGAGCCTTACCCGAGCATCACTGGAAGCAGAATACGAAAAAACTAAAAATGTCCAAACCTTGGAATCTGAAACAGCAGGTAATAGGACCAGGGTTCCCAAGTTCAATGCTCAGCTGTGGGGACTCAGTATCAACATAGATATATATATATATAGATATATATATATATATATATATATATATATATATATATATATATATATATATATATATATATATATATATAATGATACCTTCAATAATAGATCAGAATAAAAAAGAACCTTTTGAAATCCACTCTCTTGAGTAATGTTTGATCCAATGTCTCAATAATACACTCCTAAAAAGTGGGGGACCTGTGTTAAAAGGTGTGGGTCAGCTATAAATGCCTGACCCCCTAATGTCACAGTAATAAACGTCCCCCTGGAGAAAGAGACGATTGATAATGAAGACCCAATCCGTAATGTTCGGAGTGGGGTACTCACAGTTGAGAGCTGGTAGGTCCGTTGGCGTGCATCACGTGTAGTGTAGAGCAGGAAAAATTCCACAAGAGAAAAACGGAGCACAGCAAGAAGTGAAGGGGGCTAGACACCAGTATATAGAGGGTTAAAAATCCTTTAATCCATGGTAGACATCATGGTATGGGATAGGTAAAAACTATAACGCGTTTCGGGCCGTCGCCCTTTGTCAAAGAGAATATTTACAAATCGCATCTGTGGCAGCTAATATAGATGTCCCCCCGCCTCCAGCTGATGCGTGACGTATGTGTTCAGTGGCGCGAAATTGCCATGGTACAATATCATTGGCTCATAGAGAGGATCAATGAGTAGAGAGAACTCGTGTAGTATACGCTCGAGCTGGGGGACGGTGTAAGTCAGCTTGCACAGAGTCTGTGTGCTACTACGAAACACACACAGGAAAATAAACAGACATGCATGAAACAGAAGTAAACATATACTAAAACAGCAATTAGAAAAAGTTAAAAACAAGCGATCTTATAGAATGATATGGCGAGCGTGAGGATGTCTAAATAAGAATACATATGAAATACATATGTATTCATAAGATAATGTAGCAAAAAATTATCTCATCATGATATTCTTATTCAAGATTATCTAAGGAAGTATATACATAATGACATTTCTGCAACAATGTAAGAGAAAAAATGCATAAGATAATGAATGATAGATCAAAAACCAAGATATGGAGACAAAATAAACTATAATGATTATGATACTCATTAAGTAAAGAGAACAACAAGTGGAATGATTATAATGAATATATAAGTTTTGGGGAGACCTTTCAGGGGAACAAAGTGAGCTTGCTTGGAGAAGCGATCCACTACTACCAGGATGGTGTTCATCCCTTTGGATATGGGTACAATGAAGTCCATGGACAGGTGGGTACATGGGCGGTCTGGAATAGGAAGAGGTTGAAGTAAGCATTTAGGTTTGTTACGGGGAGTCTTATTTTGAGCACATGTAGAGCACGCTGTGACGAATTCCCTGATTTCCTTCCGCATTCCCGGCCACCAAAAAGTTAGTTCCAGGATGGTTCTCCTAATTCCCGGGTGTGAGTGACCCCATTCCAGTATCTTCCTATGATAGGCATAGGCAGGCACGGTGAAAAGACGACCCTCTCGTACTACGAGACACTCAGGAATGTGGGATTGACTTTAAAGAATGTTCAAAGGAATCTAATGTATTAGCAGAGATTACGCATGCTGAGGGGAGTATAGTCTCCTGTCGATCTTTCATCTTGTCCTCCACCAGGAACTGACGGGAGAGAGCGTCTGCCTTCGCATTTCTAGAGCCAGGTAGGTATGAAATTATAAAGTTAAAGTGAGAAAAAAAAGTGACCATCGTGCTTGTCAAGACCCCAGCCACCGAGCACCTTTGATATATAGAAGATTTTTGTGGTCCGTCAGTATGGTAACTGGGTTTTCGGTGACCTCGAGCAGGTGCCTCCATTCTTCTAGAGCCATTTTGATGGCTAGGAGTTCTTGATTGTCTACATTATAGTTCTGTGGGCGGAAGAAATGTTTTTGGAAAAAAGGCGCATGGATAAAGTTTGGCTTGGGGGGTCTTCCTCTGTGACAAAATAGCTCCGGCCCCGACGTCAGATGCGTCTACTTCTAAAGTGAAAGGTAAACTAGGATCCGGGTGTACGAGGATGGGTGCAGAGATGAAGACTGTTTACAGTTTGTCGAATGCTTGGATAGCGTCAGAGGCGGGATCCGTATCTTTTTCTGTTAAGGCCGTAATGGGTGCTACCACAGAGGAGAAGTTCTGGATGAATCTGCGGTAGTAATTGGCGAAGCCTAGGAAACGTTGTATGGCTTTCAGAGTCATGGGGCGAGGCCAATCCAGAGCCGCTTTCACTTGGCTGGATCCATGGCGAGGCCAGTATCAGAGATGATATAAGCCAAGAAGGCCATTGTGGTTTGATGGAACTGACACTTCTCTAATTTAGCGAAGACGTAGGCGCCGGAGTACCTGTTTAACATGACCAGAATGTTCCTGTGAGAAGATCAAGATATCGTCCAGGTAAACTATGACGTACTGGTCAAGAAGGTCCATGAACATTTCATTAACAAAATCCTGGAATAGTGCAGGAGCGTCGCATAGGCCGAATGGCATGACGAGATACTCATAATGTCCATCCCGGGTATTGAAAGCCGTCTTCCACTCATCGCCCTGGCGGATTCTTACTAGATTGTAGGCTCCTCGTAAATCCAGCTTGGTGAAGATGGTGGCCCCCTGCAGTCTGTCAAAGAGCTCGGAAATTAGCGGTAGGGGGTACCGATTCTTTATGGTGATCTTGTTAAGACCCCGATAGTCGATGCAGGGTCTGAGGAATCCGTCCTTCTTTACAAAGAAGAACCCTGCTCCTGCAGGGGACGAGGATTTGCGAATAAATCCTCTCTGGAGATTCTCAAGTATACATTCTCTCATGGCCTTGGTTTCTGGAGGGGAGAGCGGATAGGATCACACCCTCAAAGGCATCGAGCCGGGCTGCAGATCGATGGGGCAATAGAAAGACCGGTGAGGTGATAGCTCCTCAGATTGTGCTTTATTAAAGACGTCCTGGAATTCGGAGAAGGCCTCAGGTAAGTATATCTTCTCTTGTTCCGGTAACAAACCCCTGCATAATTTCTTGGCGGAGATGGAGAAGTTGTAGAGGCAATGAGAGCTCCATTGGCAGGGTTCCGCATCCATCCAGTCTGTTCGTGGGTTGTGTACCTGGAGCTACGAGAATCCAAGGATAACATCGGGTATGGATGATGTCCAGCTGGATCCTCTTCGTGTGATCTTCTCCTGTCCGCAATTGGAAGGGAAATACCGGTTGTAGAGGCCAGCCGTTGATGGCCTCAAGTCTGACTGGATGCTTCTTGTGTACCAGGGGGATTTTGTTACTCAGCGAACCCCTGATTGATAAAATTACCCCATGACCCAGAATCCAAAAAGGCTTGTGCGGGGGTATGGAAGGTATCACCGGTTAGTGTGACGGGACTAGATTTCTCGTTGGCATCTTTTTGGTAGGATAGTGTTCCCAGTGTGATTCTCCTGGCTCTCACTGGGACTTGGTGTTTCCCAACTTGTGTGGGCAAGTAAGCGCCTGGTGTCTGGTGTTGCCACAGTACAGGCAGAGTCCAGCATTGCGTCTGTGCTGTTTATTGCCGGAGGACAGCTTATTGCCGCCGAGTTGCATGGGTTCCTCTGTGTCCGGCGGGGATGGGTCAGCAGTCCCTATGTAGAAAGTGTGGGGTTTTAAAATACTCTGCCTGCAGGTTCTCTCGACAAGCTCATCGAGATCAGTGGGGTGCTCTTGTACAGCGAGTTCGTCCTTCAGGTTCTCGGAGAGACCTTGCCAGAAGGTGGCCGTCCGCGCCTCATCATCCCATCCAGTCTCTGCGACTATGGTGTGGAACTCAAGGGCGTACCGGGCAATGGAACTGGTACCTTGGGAGATATGCAAGAGGGATGAGGCAGCAGTTACCTTGCGTCCAGGCGTGTTGAAGACTCTGCGGAACTCCTTGGTGAAGCGTGTAATGTCATTGATGATATCCGACTTCCGCGCCCAGACAGGTAAGGCCCAGGCCAGGGCTTCGTCAGTTAGAAAATAAATTATATATGCCACCTTAGATCTCTGAGACATAAAACGGGAAGGCATTAATTCGAATTGAATGAAACATTGGTTCTGGAAACCGCGACAACCATGGGGATCACCGCCATAGCGATTGGGGGTAGGTAGTCGAGGTTCGGAGGCTGTGGTCACGGACACAGGGACAGGAACTGCCACCACGGAAGGCACAGAGTGGAGAGGAGGACGTTGTGTCTGGTCCGTGATAGATTGAACTGTCTTGCAGTAGCTCCATGCGTTGATTATTATGCTCAAGATATTGTTCTAACTTGGCGAATATGTTGGCGTGCGTGCTTAAGACTCGCCCCACCTCAGCGGGGTTCATGTTTGTGGGGCTGAGCATACTGTAACGAGTGCTCACCATAAACAAGGCGGGACCTGGAGGCTGAGGTGGGGGATATGGATAGCCACCAACCAACAACTGAGCAGCCACGTCTGGAGTGCAGAGTGGTAGTCGTGTGGCCGGGTCAGGGTAGGAGAGGTCAGGTTGGTCGTGGTACTTACCGTGGTCAAGGAGTGGAGATATCGGAAAGTCGTGCAGTGCTGGGGTCCAGGGGTATAGAGAATAGAATAGTCGAGTCTGTAGCCATGGTCGAGGGTCAGAGACGTTAGGGGTCAGGGTGCAAGCAGAGGTCAAAACAACAAGGATCAAACAAGACAAGGCAGGGCAGCAGGAAGCTTGTGGTAAGCACAAGTCACAAGAGATTATGCTCAGCCAGTTTGCAGGAGGGCTGGCTGAGCATTTAAAGGATGGTTAGCCAATGGTGAGGCAGCACACAGGTGCAAGGTGATACAATCACAGGTATGATGTGTATTGTTAGGTAAGGGTGGAGTCAGTAGCAGCTGTGGGATGATAGATGCTGTTAACCCCTTGTTTGTCTGTGCCCGCGTGATGTCTGAGTGTAGAGGGTTCGCGCTGTGCGCTGCGCGCTGCGCATGTCGACACGGGGGTAGAGCCTGGAGACGGCCCCTGCAGTGTCTCTGGTCCTAACAGCGTGGCGCATGTGCGCAAGTTGCGGCTGATGCGTCACCCGTGACGTCGTGGGATTAGTGACAGAGGCGGGGCTTCACAGTGATCCTCACAGTATTGTCTCATACTCTCTTTTTCTCTCCCCTCCCTCCTTTGTGTTTGATCTATTTAATTATTTATTTTACCATCAGTGCCTTTTTTCACGAACAAGTTAACATATCTATTGGGATATGACAGCACAATTATGATTTCCAATCTGCCCCCTGAGCACCCTTGGGATATGAACAACACCTCTTCTGCAGCAACTTTGGACAAGCTACCCATGCTTCACAAGCGGTTGGATGTACCCTGGCTATCCTTGGGATGTCTCTCCGCTCACCACGCACTCTGGTTACCTCTGGCGCGATCCAGCAATGGCTTATTGGCCAAAGGAATGAGCATTGTGGTTGCCTTGGGAACGGACGTCGTGATGTTGGAGCGCGAAGATGTCATCCGTAGCGGAGTTCTGATCAGCTGTCAGACACAATTTTTAAAGTTCTGGTTTGGCGTGAAATTGGCTATTAAAATTGTCTATATAAAGTCTGTCTGTTCCTGTCCTGCTACCACTCCCAGATAAGACTGCCGTCAAAACGTGTGTCGGAATGGGAGCATGGCTGGGGGACCCCTCTCTTCTCCTCCTGTTCTAGGGATCACTTACCGCCATGATCTATACATAATGGTGATGTATTATGGACCTTAAGTTAAACCTGGACTGACCTTTTTGAGCAATTACAATATATCTTTCAAACAGGATTTGAACTTTTCTGGACACTTGCCTATTACCATCAGCTATTGTGATCAGCTTTTGGTATTTTCAGTATAGCAATTCTCCTGTATGTTTGTAGCATACTTCCTCTGCTTTTGTATGACTTGCTCTTTCCCCCATTTGACTTGCATGTTTGAGTTAATATTGTTAATACCTTAGCTCACTTGTATTTTGTCAATTACCATCTGTCCTGGGACCTCTTCTCTTTTCTCTGTACACACTTTTCTCTAGCTGACCAAATCATATCTCTTGGGTTTAAATATCACCTCTATGCTGACGATACTCAAATTTTACTTTTCAACCCCTGACTTTTCAACACCTGCTGTACAGACCAAAGTTTCAGAATGTCTCTCTGCAATATTCTCATGGATGGCCCTCCGCCGACTTAAACTTAACAAAAAGTTCCTCATACTTCCTCCCAAACCTACCTCCTTCCACATTACTGTTGGAAGTACTATCATTCTCCCAGTAGCCCAAGCACGCAGCCTAGAGGTCACACTCGACTCCTCTCTCACATTCTCCTCTCACATTCAAAACGTTTCTAAAACCTGTCGCTTTTTCCTCCACAATATTACAAAGTTATGTCCTTTCCTCTGTTGCTCCACACACACAGACACACAGGCACACACACGTCAGGGATATTTGTCTGTAATGTAATGTAGCTATATTGTATTGTTTCAACAATTGGTTTCATAGGGGCTGATTATAATTTTCCTCCAAGAGTTTGTGGATTGCAATAAATGTACATAAGCAGAGTTCTGTGTGTATGTGCAGCAGACAGAGCATCAGCATCTGATGAGGCGCAAACACACTGCCTAAGCACTTGCATAAAAGCTCTTGTCAAAGGTGTTTTAACAAACTGTTTACAGAGATAATCACATCTGCTTGCACAGACAATCAAAATCGTTTGCACAATAATCACATCTGCATTAATGAACCTCTAAAAGGATTTAATGAATAGTATGAAACATTTATTTTTTTGTCAGTGTTATTGAAGTGGTAATTCATTTAACAGCTGCAGTAAGGGCCAGATAACTGGGTGTTACACATGAGGTTGTGATTGGGAATGCTATAGGAAATGCTTTCTATGTAACTGAACACAACACTCTCCCACCTTATATGTTTCGGGAGAGACTTGATTTAGGGCTCTTTTCCTGTAATGCTTTTTTGAAAAAAAAAATATATTTAATAAATATTATATTAAGAGTAATACATTTTCTAGAGCCCTCACATAGATTACAATATACATACTTTCTATGTTTCTATTATGTTGCATTACTATGTCATTATCTAAACAGAAGTTGCTCAACCTTCAGAGTATATGTGTTATTTGTGTGTGTCTATTTAAAATATATTTTGCCAAAAAGGGTTTTCTGAGATTTACATTCCATATCCACGTCTCCAGACAGAAACAACAATTATAGCATGTCAAAGTATTAAATGAAGATACATTACAAATATGTTTGAAAAAAGCGCAAAAACCCATAGTGTAGTATAGTCCGTTTATATGAAAGAAATTATATAATATAATTATGAAATATAAAATATATTTGACAGAATGTTCTCCCGCCTTTAATTCTCTTCTATTTTGAGATTTAAATAGCACAGTTCTGAGGCCAACACAATTCTATCATCGTTATTTGATTTTACATTACTTCCTTGCAAACATTTATGTCACCAAGAGCTTTTCCGTAGACTGACTGCATATGTTTGGTTGATTAGTCATTATTTAAATACTGCATTAACATCCCAACAAGTTTCTTAGGTAACCATGAATATCTCAACATTGCTCTAGTGCAGGGGTGCGCAAGCTTTTTGCCCTGCGCCCCCCTCACCTTGTGTCAAGCAGCAAATGACGCTGCAGGATAATGGGACGTCACAAAGCCATCTGAATCAATGTGAGTCACAGAGGCCCCGCGCTGCCCCCCAGCATCTAATTTAAATGCCCTGGGGTAGAGCGTGGGCTGTAACCGCCGGGCCCCTCAAAATAATTTTGCGTGCACCCCTGCTCTAGTGAACAACAAAAGTACATTCATGCACACATACATATGTGCACACATATGTGCACACGTGTGGAAATTCATATATTTACTTACATACATACATTCAAACAACTGTCTCACAGTAGGTTTACTGGCTATGTACTTCTTTAACCCAGGTGGTGCTGAAAAGCTGCGTAATACGGCAGGCATACGTTTATAGGGATCCATGTTAAAATGAATAAGAAGCAAAAGGTGACATTGTGTGCTCATTTGCATGTTATTACCCAGAATATATATATATATATATATATATATATATATATATATATATATATATATATATATATATATATATATATATATATACAAATGTAACTACAACTGTATGCTCATCTGCATGTCTTAGGCAGGTCTGCAACCCCGCCTTTCCCCATTATCACACAGCACTACCACTGCAGCAAGGGATTCTGGGAAATGACATGCAAATGAGCACACAGTGCCACTTTTTGCTCCAAAAACCATTTTTAACATGGTTCCCTATAGGCATGTTAAAAATGGTTTTTGAAGCAAAAAGTGGTACTGTGTGCTCATTTGCATGTCATTTCCCAGAATCCCTTGCTGCAGTGGAAGTGCTGTGTGCTGGGTGATAATGGGGAAAGGCGGGGATGCAGACCTGTCTAAGACATCCAAATGAGCATACAGTTGTATTTACATTTGCATATTTGCTTTGCTGTGGAGGGTTTTTGTCACTTTTTTTACTCACCATAACTTAACTCAGTATTATATATATAAATATATACTGTATATCCCCATCCTCCTTATTTTATATATATATATCCAGACTACTTTCAGTGCCCCGAACATTATTTCAATGTTTACCATTGCTGTGAAGCGCTGTCTACATTAAGGGCACTATATAAATAAAGATATACATACCAGATTACATTGAATTTTTATACACATTCACTATTTAGATCAAGCGCTGGTTTTGTATGTATGTCTTTATATAGCGCCATTAATGTACATAGCGCTTCACAGCAGTGATACACGTGACTATCATATAAATAACAAATAATATAAATAACACATAATGGGAAGAAGTGCTTCAGACGTAAAAGTAACATTTAGGAAAGGGAGTCCATGTTCCGAAGAGCTTACAACCTAACTGGTAGGTAGGAAGAACGTACAGACAGTAGGAGGGCGTTCTGGTAAGTGCGTTTGCAGGGGGCCAAGCTTCTATTTTGTAATACCTCAGTGACCTCTTCTTTACCTCTTCCTGCCTGCTATCCTATTGGGCTGTCCAGGAAAGGCCCTTCTGAGCTGGAGAATGTTATTCTGATTTTGGGATTAGGTGTCAAACTGGGGAGAACCCCTGCTACAGTTTAGTATGTTGTATAGTGATGGGAATGTGAGGGTGCTTATGGGGCAAAAAGGCTATAACTGAGGAGAATGAACCCCAATATATTAGCACTCTCTCACTAATCTTGGATGATAAATATAGAATTGAAAATATTTTATTAAGACAACTAGTAAAATAAAGGGCTTTAAAATCAAGCAATGCAGTGGTGCATTGGAAAAACACTAGGAGTGTAATGACCCCAGGTGAGGAATTATTCCTGCATACAGTGTTATATAATAAAGCAGTGTGCTTTATTATATAACACTGTATGCAGGAATAATTCCTCACCTGGGGTCATTACACTCCTAGTGTTTTTCCAATGCGCCACTGCATTGCTTGTTTTTAAATCCCTTTATTTTACTAGTTGTCTTAATAAAATATTTTCAATTCTATATTTATCATCCAAGATTAGTGAGAGAGTGCTAATATATTGGGGTTCATTCTCCTTCTCAGTTGTTTGGGATTAGGTGTCCCTGGGAAACTCCAATTTTGTTTCCAGTAAAAGTATACCAGATATAAATCAATTATTTAACAGGGCAGCAGATCCATTGCATGTAAATATGAACCGGTCACACAGCACTGAAATATATATATTTTCATTAAAAAAAATATATCTTAATATGCTATGTTTAATTTTCAAAAACAGAAGAAATAGCAATATAAGAATATATCACGCTAAAACTACAGTTAAGAGAGTCACACATAATGAAACCACTGGAAAATATTCCTTAGGGCTGTAGAGGTTAAAGTCTGTACTAATGCTATTAAGAAAGCCAATTAAAGAAAAGCTATTATTCAAAGGCGGCCACCGAGATCCTGAGAGAGTAAAGGTAGATAGCCAGCAGGTGGCGCAAATAGTGATATTAGCCCAACACATACCAAGAAGAACCAGGTGTCAGCTCCTTTTCTCATGGCTTTGCTAAGATAAGGAGGAGCTTCTTGGCCATTCCTTGCATGAAGTGTCCTTTTTTTCTCCACCCCACATACATACACACATACACACACAGTCACACTCAGTCACAGTCACACACACCTCTCTATGCGGTAGGAAGAAGAAGAAGGGCAGAAGCTGCAGGGTTATAGCATCCACCCTGAGCTGCTGTCACAGACTGTGTGTGAGCTGGGAGATGTGCAGCTGAATCCTCACAGCTCTCGGGGGGTTTCTGTTGTGTGTTGCATTTGCTGCTTTGTTTCATTCATTGACGAGGTTTCGGAGAAGGGGATCACCGTGAGCCGCTTGCCTCCCGCTGCCCGGGACCATTGGAGGAGCTCCGGGCAGCATCTCATGATGTGCCAGGACAGTGACGGATCTGGCACCGGGAGCAGCAGGCAGGACTGTATACCGGGAGCTGAGGACGGGGAGGTGCAAACCCTCTCTGGCAGGATGAACCCGGCCACTGCCACGCTGGGTGTTAAATCCCCCGTGGGGGAGAGCCCCACGAGCACACCCACGGTGCCCAATAAGCCCCAAAACCTGAGGAGAGCCAGGGTGGCAGCAGCTGGCATCTTAAGTGTGGGCAACGTGCTGAACTACCTGGACAGGTACACAGTGGCAGGTAAGCGGACAATAGATGTGACCACATGGACAACAAGTCCTGGTTTTGCAGATCTTGTATGTGGATGATAGACAATTGCAGTCTCCCCTGGTGGGGAAAAGCCTGGTGCGATGGGCAGGGCTGATCTGGGGGTGGACAGGGGAAATTGGACCTGTGGGTACCCTCTTTTGGTGGAATCTGCAGCATGAAGGGTCCTACTGTATTAGTACTGAAAATGCATTACAAGCGAGCAGTGCGCTGAACCATTTAAAACCCACAGATATGCGAGTCCACTAGCACCTTAAAGGCAGCCCTGATGATGCTGATTTGTAATCATGGGCTTGCCGAGTCTGACCCTTAGCACGCAGGAGATGACCTGCTAATGCTATATGTGATCTATGTATCTACCATAGCAATATAATGTATGTGAATGTGCCAGTATTTTTCTGTAGGTGCTGTTGCTAATGTCTTCTTGTACTCTCACTGAACTGCTCTGTGGAATATGCTCCAGCTGTTACCTTTAAATAAAGGAGAGTATTAATGTTTAATGATTTCAGGTCAATTTGCCAAACCATTATTTGGGGTCATTAACTAAGCACTAAGCATATATAGGCTGCCATTGTGTTATAAAATTGACTAACACGAAGTGAAGGACTCCTTCATTTTTAAGGGGGTATTTGTGCAAACATTTGTATAGGGACCAAACCTAAATTGTATGTTTGGTAGAGAGCAGCAGGAAGTGCATGCATAGATAGGGTTGGGGGCATTTTGGACTGGCCCACCACTGAAATTATCAGGTCATTACAAAGACCGATGTTGTGTCCACTTTGAAAGGTGATCTGTGATTTTGTAAGAATATACGTCTGTTGGCACAATACCTATCACTCAGTAACCATCCAGGAGCTGACAGTTGTAGCGACTTCCACTTCGATGTCTAATTTGTAGTGTAATAAGGCACACAGGAATTGGGTTGTGATACGGTATTGTCATAAGACCCTTCAAGGTCATACACTGCTTCTTTTTCAACCAAAATCTTAATTGACCACAGTGTCTGGTACTGATGTCATTAAAAACCCCTAAAGGTTTTCATATACAGTAGCTGTTGTGGGGTGTGTGCCTGTGGTCCCAAAGGAGATTTCCTGGAAGATGGAGAATGGCCAGTTGATGTTGGTAGTCTATATATTGGTGCAATTTTGCATCAGCACCTATTGTATATTTCCCAGTCTGAATGCAATACTGCAGCACTGCAGGATTAGAGTTCCAAGCATTATTACCCTCAGTATGTTACAATAGATAAAACGCTGCTAATGTGTTGTCCATTCCAGTCACACCTTGCTTGCTGGCCATCCAAAAGTAGATGTTCTGACCACTTACAGTAATCTTGGAGTTAAGGAGGAGACTGGTCCTTCTCCACAGCACCCCCCCTATTTAGCAGAATTCTGGGATGATCATATTACAATTTTCGTGGTTGAGAACACAATACATTTGCAGCCCAGTTTTGTAATAAATGGCTTTGTTAGTACTTGATATTCCAGTGCAGATACCTCTATTATAACAGGTCAACATGCAAATTCTATGATGCTGTCCCTCTGATACTGAACAATCGCTGGCGCTTTATATTCTAAAGGCGATCTATCTATCTATTCTGTAGAAAAAGACAAAAAGCTTGACAGTGAAAGGGACAGCAGATGAGGATGACAGGTGTTTTTATGAAGTGACAGGTTATAGGAAGGAAAAGAACGTGATCTAGAAGGATCCTATGAAATAAAAGCTGATGGGAGTGGGATACAGAAACTACACATTTGTTGTCAATCTGTCTAGGCTGAGTTATGTCTCTTCCCAGGCTAGATACAGCAACTGGGTCAGTAAATGTGTGGTCTGTAGCTGGGTGCTATATTTTTTATTATGATTAATTTCTGATGATGTGTGGAAGCAGAATGTGTGTGTATTTAATAATGCTACGCTGAGAAATCCTAATGGAGATCTACAAATGGTTTTGAAGAATGCCTAAGTTAGAAACAAATTGTAGTAGGGTGACAAACATTTCAAAGACGATGCTGGTATCTTGAACTATCAGAGAAATCTAAACAAACATATAGTAAGATCCAAAGCCAAAAATCTGAGGGTCTATGTAAATAATTATCATTTTAAACAAAGTGAAAGAGTGCATTGCGTAAATTTAAAAAAAAAAAAAAAATCATATGTTGGTATTGTCACGGGAGACCAGGACTATCACACCAGGAATCAATTTGCCAGACAGGACAACAAAGTTGATAAAATTGAATTTATTGGAAAAAAGGTGCGTGGTTACCCTATAGAACTAGGCACAGGGACATCTCTAAAGAGATTTCCCCTGTTCTTCAAAGCAGTGTCCTCTGGAAGCGTGGAGTTGACACTGCCACTGGAACATAGACATTGAGCTAACAGCTAACAAGGGGTCTCCTTCACTACCTTTTATAGCCCATACCGCAACATGGATATTTTAAGGGAAAGTTAGGGCCAGGTGTCTTAAATAAGATCCCGCCCCTGATTGGTGGGTAGAAATGCAACATGCAGAAAGTTGCATGAAAACTGTTACAGGGAAAGGTCCTAGACAACTTTGCAACATACCCAGCTGAACACCAAATCAACCCCTGGTCCCTGAAATGCTGGAACCAGGCTTACAATACACATATATATATATATATATATACAACCATAGTCCAGATGTATTATAGACAGGTAGGGGTAATGGCGGGCTTGACCTTTATTAAAACAGTCACATTTAACCCTACCATCACAGGTATGTCTTATTCATGTAATTACATTTGGTGCAGATTTGCTTATTCTTCTTTGGTGTGTGTTATGTTCAAAGATATATACTTGCATTTGCCAAGAAAAAGTTGGATAATTTTTGAAGTTTAATATTACATATCGTTACATAGATGCGTCATAGATAACATCCAAACCCTGCCTCTCTTCCACCTCCTAGAATCTTTTTTTTTCTTTGCGAAAAACAAGTTGATGCACACAACGACACAACACTTACAAATTGGTTGTATACATTGGCGCACAGAGAAGCACTAGCCTGCTATTCTTCTGTACGTCGGATTTCTGACAAAATAACCTACTGCGGTGCTTTTTAGCCCACTGGACTTGACTGTAGAATGTGTTAGACATCAAGCCTTACACTTCTCTCTTTGGTCTTCTGCTGCAGGTGAGGGGGTCTACAAGATAACTTTAGGAACATCCCAATGAGCTTTATCTGAATGTTATCCAACTCTTTGGAATTGTAGCCACATGTGAAATTTGGAGCACTCGTGAAAGATCAAATCTAAACCGAGATCAGACATCACGTCTCAGGGGTATATACAGTAGGAATGAATGAGAAAGTCAATACACAAAGTCAGGCAATATTCTTAAGACTTCTTATTCTTATCCCAATACACCTAATCTTGACATTTTGGCCCATGTTACAGAACAGTGATAAGACACTGCAGCACCACAATGGCCAAAAGGTGTCCTATGGAATAGCACCACTTAGTTTATAGGGATATTTGTCTCATATTTTGAAACGTGGGGTCACGTTTTCCTTGCATCACAGGTAAAATCACTTCTGGGTGTAAGCGTGGCCACAATGATGCCAGTACGACTAGACTGACAACAAGAAGTGAAAGTAAAGGAGGCAATAATGAGATCCTCCTAGAAAGTAGAAAATGCTGCAGGTGGCAGCAGCACATGCTGAAGGGCAGCAGGTGGACAGAACGTTGACATATAGAGATTACGACTGCACTCAGGTCCACAGATTTCAGGATCTCTTTAATGGTTTGCATTGGTCACTTGAAATCCCACTTTCCTGCAGTCCTCAAAAGCTTGCTATCTTCCTAATAATCCTAAGGGAGTTATTCTATGTCAAACCAAAGACGTCAAATGTCAATTTCCGACGCAAATGGCCTAAAATTATATTTACAGGGAATAAAGACCATATTGGTATGATTGCAGATATGTCAACCCATGAACCATTTGGGGGTTCTGGCCAATTTTTATTTATTTTTTGTTCCTTTTTTATTGATCGTTTTGCAGGGTTTGGGGAGGATACACAAAAGAAAGGGGAGTGGGGTACATTGATGCATGTAATCGGTTGATATCATAAGGGGGGAAGGTAGGGAAAGAGGGAAGGGTACAGCATTTGTACATATACAATATATTAAACATCAGTTTTAACATAGTTTAGTTAAGGAGTGTGCAAAAATGGGGGGCACGAGATTTTTACGGAGGGTGCGGGCGGTTGCATTGGCCACACGCTCTTCCACATGGCATTTAAAGTAAATGCCGGGGGTCGTGTGATGCCCCTGCAAGTTCACTTACTGGGATTCAGAGGCTTGGTGTTGACGCGGCGTCGAATGGTGCCACGAAGTCATGTGACATGACATCACGACCCCACTGAGTCATTTAACCCCCATTGCCATAGTGACACGGCGTCAAATGACGCTGCGGGTCTCGTAACGTCACAGCGTAATTTGACGCCGACAAAAGAGGTAAGGGCACGAGCATGGAGGACTGCAGGCAGGGGAGGCGCAGCTCAAATTGTTTGCACACCCCTGGTATAGATCACAAAATTCGGAAAATTTTAATCTAAATACGGAGATATACAGCAGCGGCAGCTCTTATTCGAGCAAAAGCCGCTGGCTGTATGCGGCTGGGAAGCGGGTAGCCGCGGCGCGTGGCGGCGCACTGTGACGTCACAGTCACACGCGCGCCCGGCTTCCCCGTCTTCCCCGGCTTCCGCAGGCTTCCCCGACACCCCTGGAGATGAAATTAAGGTAAGCGGGGTTGCGGGGAAGCAGAGGGGCAGAGCAGAAGCCGGGCTCGGGGTCCGGAAGGAGAGTAAATTGCGCGCGAGGTGGAGGGGGTGTGCATGTGGGAAACGCGGCGGCGCGCGGTTATTACTGGCGGCAGCTGGGGTAGATCCCGGCATGCCGCCGGCATTTAGTGCGATAAAGTATGTCGCTACTGTACTGTAGCAGCATGTCGGAACCAAGGGGCCCAAGTCAACGAGAACTGTGAGGTGGAACCATTTAGACAGGCAGAGTTTTTCCATGTACTGTATACTATATGCCAAATTTTATTATTTATTTGATGTAGAGAGAAATGGGCAGGGTTTTCCCAATTCTTAGCAATAGTGCATCTAGTAGTGGCATTTAAAGTTTGGGAAATTATTTTGGCTTAATTTTTATTTTGGTTGTCTATTGGTTTCCCTAACAACATTGTTAGGGAAACCTATAACCAACCAAAATAAAAATAAAGCCAAAATCATTTCCCAAATAGTGGATCATGGGGAATATGGACCTGCAAGGTCCTAAATATATTAAGGCAAGCACTTCCTTCCATAGTGGTTGCATTTTAGGGCATGACCAGAATATGTGCAGTATAATCCCCATATCACCGCAATTACGCCAGCACAATGGGGAGAACTCTGGGAGAAAATAATGTAACCTGGTAGGAGTCATGTACCATCTATATATTAATTTGTAAATGTTCTCTTTGATCACGACACATTATGAGTTTTTGCAGGCGGACACCCATATGTCTTTCCATATATCCAAGTCTAAATTGGTGTTCAGATCTTTCTCCCAGGAGGTCATATATTTGTTGGGTGCTTGGTTACTTTTGATGGGAGCCAGACTATGGTATAACATGGAAATAATCCCCTCTGTAAGGGATTGGTGTAAACACCAATTCTCGAACGGAGTAGGATCATGGAATCGATTTTGATTTTGTAGGTTGACCGAATATTGTGCCTGATATGGAGGAATTTGAAAAATTCAGAGGAGGGAATATCAGGGCTAGATTGTAATGAGGTTATATCTCATGGATATTTTAATGGTAGAGTTCTGATTTTTACCATTGCAGTCCTTTACTTTGCCATTGAGATCTCGTATGCTACAAATCAGTCAGACTCCAAATTAGCAAGAGTTAACATGTCTGTTAAAACCCTAACTAAAGCAGTTTGTATTACATATTCTCTGATAGTTGTCACTGGCCTAAACCCGAAGGCGCACTAAGCATATTATAAAGCCGAAATGAAGCATAATAGACAATGTTTTACCTACATGAGATCTTGCAGCAAATACATTATTTGCATAAACAAAATAATGTATGTATTACCAATGGTTCTGTGCTTTGTGTGACTGTGATGTAGTGGGCTGCAATGAATGTCATTTGAAATATTAGTGTTGTCAGAAACTGAACTCCAAGTGAGTTGAAAAAGGGGTGGGTAAATTAACTTGTTTTTGAAGCCTCATGAAAATATTTATAGAGGCTGCATACATTAAATAAAGACATTACTAGGTAATAAAAGCAGAAAACAAGAACAAAGTTATCCATAATTAATTGAGAGACTAAAAAGGCGTAACGTTGCACCACACCCGAGTCACTCACAATTCAATTTTAATTTGTGTAGGATAAAAAGATCTGTGAGCACAAAGCACACACTATTATTGTAAAACACTGTCTAATACACTCACAGATAAAATGACACACAAGCACTCTCCCTCTTGCTGTATCTCACACCCTTGTTCATTGTGTTTAATATACACACGCACATATACATATACATATATATATATATATATATATATATATATATATATATATATATATATATATATATATATATATATATATATATATATATATATATATATACACACACATACATACACACAATATGTCATTGACTCCATCTTCGATATGCAATGGAACCCCACATACATGTGAGCTACATGCGACGTGCAGTCACTTTATACATGTATTAAACATAAAGGACTGGTAACAATAGAACATTTCCTGAGCAGGGATACTAATCTTCAAGAAATGCAGTGTAAATTTCTACTGGCCTGTATTCATTTCATTCTGGCAATAACTATTTTCTGTTTGAGGACGACTTCTATCTCCAAACCTGTGGCACGGTCATGGATAGTGCGAAAACCTCTAACAGCGCTCAAAGGAGATATATATAGTGACAAGTATATAGTGACTTAGACCGTGAAAAAATAATAAAACAATATTGTGCAAATAAATAGCCAAAAGTGCAAATTGTGAGAACAAATGTAAATATATGCTGCTGAAAACCCTTAGAAGGATGGTCCACAGGAATCCCTCTCGCTGGAACTTGTGGAAAGGAAAGGGGAGCACAACTCGTTCAATGATGAATATGTGGAATAAAAAAATGATACAATAGTGCAACACAGTCTCTATAGAAAACACTTCAGACTCAGTCGATCTCTATAGATTCAGAACTCACATTCTTTGTTAAGTATACGAGCATGTAACCCAAGCTGATGTGGGTAATAAGAAATTTGTGCAGGTTCTCTTTATCTCTCAGGGTTTCTGGGGGTAGTTTGATTCTCTTAGATTGCCAAGGTATCAGCCATACATATGGGAGAATGGAAAGCCAGACATAGTGTGTACCGTACAAAAATTAAACACTTTCATTACTAAAAAAAAATCAAAGGGTGTATGCTTACATCAATAAAACATGTACCAGGCACATAGGCTGTGTTGCACTATTGTATAATTTTTTTATTCCACATATTCATCATTGAACGAGTTGCGCTCCCCTTTCCACAAGCACGGTCATGGATACTAGGTCCACCCCCAGCTACGCTAACCTCTTTATGGGGTTCTGGGAGGAGAAACATCTTTGGACCAATGCACGGCAAGGTGCAGGCCGGGTATACTTTGGTCGCTACATAGATGACCTACTCATAATCTGGGATGGGGATAGGGACGTCCTCCAGCAGATCCTGGTTGGGTTTAATGACAACGATATGGTACTGTATTTCACTCATCAGATCAGTATAGACCAAATTGTCTTTCTGGACTTATTGCTCACAATTGATGAGAATCACCTTATTCAAACAAAGGCTCACTTTAAAGAAGGGACTGTTAATTGATATATTCATGCGTCAAGTAGCCATCACCCAAAATGGCTACAAAATATACCACTCAGTCAGTTCAACAGACTAAGACGAAATTGTTCGTCTGATGTCGTCTTCGACGAGCAGTCAAACAGCTTGTGAGCAATTTCATCCAGAAGGGCTATAATCTAGATTCAGTCCTAAAGGCCTACCACCAGGTTAGATCAATAGAGTAGCATTGCTTGAGAAATCTAAAAAGAAACACAACGTGTCTAATAATAATAGCAATAATAGCAATAATAAAATAGCACAAAATAAAAATCTAGGAAGCAATGTTAAGTTCATCACTAGATATAGCATCTAATCGAACAAAGTTGTTCAAATATTAAACAAACATTGGAATGTGCATTCCTGCAATCCACATTTGAAGGATCAGTTGACTAAATCTGTGCAAGTGGTCTTCCGCAAAGGTAGGAACATAAAAAACACACTGGCACCGAGCAGATTGAGACAACTAGATAACCCAGGGCTAAAACATCATATGCCCAAGGGTACCTTTCGGTGTGGTAGAACAAGATGTCTCATGTGTAGGCCATTGTGTTGGGTGATTCTTTTATCTCCCATACCAATGGTTCCTCACATCAAATCAACAGTAACCTCAACTGTCTGACTACATACAGTATGTAGTTTACTCTTTATCATGCCCCTGCCATTTACAGTATATAGGTCGTACTAAGAGACCGCTTAATGTTAGGTTTTTGGAACATCGCAGAGCAATTATAGGAGGAGCGCTCACACACAGTGTTCCTAGACACTTTGCCCAGTCCCACTCTAAAGATCCTTCTGGACTCCGAGTGACTGGTCTGGAATGTATCAATACCTAAAAATTAGGAGGTGACAGGTTTAAAGCACTGTGTGCGTGAATCCTTTTGGATTTATACACTCGGCATTCTGGCCCCACTCGGATTTAATGAATGTATAGACACTAGTATATTAGTTTAGTGCATATACATTCATTAACTTTGCTTATTATCCATTTGCTTTTCTCACTTTGGCCCTCATATGTTTATTTCCTCCAGTCCAAGTTCTATCAGCATATTCAATTAATTGTAAATGTAAATTCTTTATTGATACCTCAGCATCTGGTTATTTAATTTAGTAGACAAATTCAAACAATTGGATTCCTAGGTGTTCATTTTTGGGTTATTCCAGTTTCGTATTCATTTATTGCATTGTAAGTTTGTACTATATAAGTAATTGTAATTACTATATTATTCATCACATTGTATTTCATTTTTCCTGATGCACCCTGAGGGATTTAGGACAAAGGCATGTATGTTAATATCTATATACATAATTTCACATTCCAGTAAATGACAATGGTAAATTTATGGTTCTCTGCCCTTTAATATCGCTCAATGTGTATCTATGTAACTTATTTTGTAGTATTAGTGCCTTATATGTTCTTTTTATACGTAACTGTCTAGTCCGTAGAGGATTTGCCTCTTGTATGGTATTATAAGGTGTGATTAACATACCACCACTTGCTTCAATTACCCAGTTGTTGCTAAGCAACACTTGCTATTTAAAGGAGCCTCCGCTACTGGCTAGTCACCCTCTGATGAAGCCACGTATTGTGACGAAAGGCGTCAGGACGTTGCGTTGTGTGTACTGACGTCCCTACACGGAAGTTCCACGCATACCCATGAAGAAGCCCCTGCAGCCTGTACTGAATACATTCAGACGATTTCAGGAGAAACTCACTGCGGTGTGAAGCAGGATGCCCCTCCAGCCCAGTTAAGGCAGGGTGTGGTGTGGAGGTGTCCATCGGGTTTACGCCCAGGCTCCCTGCGGTTGAGTGCCAGAGTATCGTGAGTCTATAAGGACATTTGCCACGTGCATATTTTATTCTATACTGCATCTTACCTGGTTGGGGATTACTGTTCTATTGGCAATGAGGACTTCTGTTAACTTCTGATAGTGACTGATGTCACTGTGATTGAGATATTATCTCATAAACGCTCTTTTATTCAGCCCTCTTGTGAGTGCATGTTCAAGAGAGCCTTTTTTCAATTTGCATTATTAAAATGTTTTCATACTGTATTATGCTATGGAGCTTGCGCTTCTTTTTATATATATATATATATATATATATATATATATATATATATATATCTCAAGAAAGGGAGAGAAAGTACATCATATAAAAAATAACTAGCTCACAATTGTCAAGTGCATGTGTCATGAGTAATGTATAAGAAATACTTCACCAAAATCCAAGGATAAGGGAAGGAGAAACAGCACTGGAGGTACGTGAAAAAAATAGATTTAATACATAGTCAAAAGCAACACACACACACACAAACAAACACACACACACACACACACACGTGTTTATATATATATATATATATATATATATGTGTGTGTGTGTGTGTATTGCTTTTGACTATGTATTAAATCTATTTTTTTTCACTTACCTCCAGTGCTGTTTCTCCTTCCCTGTGTATATACACACACACACACACACACACACACACACACACACACACACACACACATACATAAACACACGTGTGTGTGTGTGTGTGTGTGTATTGCTTTTGACTATGTATTAAATCTATTAATACTAATACTAAATATACATATATTAAAGTGTGTATGTGTGTATATATATATGTATATATATATATATATGTATATATGTGTATATATATATATATATACATACATACACACACACACACACACACACACACTTTAATATATGTATATTTAGTATTAATTTGAGTTGGCAAATGGATCCTCCTCCACCTTATATAAAAACATAAACTAATCCACAAAAAATCTTGTAGTTTGAGAACCCCTGATGTAATCACAACAACCTTTTCTTTGTAGTTTAATAAGACACTGAATTCTAAAACATATACATCAACCCCGCATTGTCAATTTGTAGGGAAGTGGCAGTTCCACTGCCTTTGATATGAAGAACACCTGCAGCCCAGAACTTGTCTAAAATCATATATACAGTAACAAAGTAAAAAAAAAATATATATATATATATATATAACATATTGTAGAGGAAAGGATTTATGTCATACTGTTAATTCAGAATTTAGCACTGGATTTACTTGCAGGCTGGATAAATATCCAGCTAAGCTGTGTAATCAATACTACTCCTACACCATGGCCCTGCTGTGCCGCTTTTGAAGACTAACAAAATGCTTCGGGGATTTAAAGATGAGTACAATGTTGTTTTACATTTGTCTGGAATAAAATAGGATGATGAAGTAAAACCTGCGTATTGAAGCATCGGCTATTGTTCGGGGTAATAGGAGTTTGGATTAGAGTCATATTTAATAACCAGTGTTAATTGTTCATGAGGCAGATTAAGTTGTTTGAGGCCAGCTATTGACAAGGCATCCAAATTTACATTTATGTACTTAAATTGTTCATCAAAAACTTTAATTATTTGTGTGCTTTAATGTCATGCATCAAATAAAAATATTATTGTAGTATTATAGTGTAGAAGCTGTGAAGGTTTGAATATATATTAACTGGCTAGTACAATTTCTGTAAGCAATGGTCGAAGTTTATTTAATATTCTGACTCGGGTACATTTCGGAAATAAATAATATGGAACTAACCCCTTCAGTGCCTCTCTGGGAGTGGAAGTATAATATTTTTGTTGCTCTATTGTTTATGGAGAAAGCTGATAGCTCTGCAGTTAATGATACCACTTGGTAGACCAACATCTGAATTTTCCATTGTTTTCCAACATAGAAGAGAGGCACAATGAAGAATGAATGATCTATCCCAGGGGTGGCCAACTCCAGTCCTCAAGGGCCACCAACAGGTCAGGGTTTCAGGATATCTCTGCTATGCCTGAACCACTGATTGAGCCACCTGTGCTGAAGCAGGGATATCCTTAAATCCTGACCTTGGTGGCCTTTCAGCCAGAGTTAGCCACAGCTGATCTATCCTATTAGCTTCTTTCTTGCAGGCCTCTCTGGCACTGAAATGTTTAAGTGAACTAGCCATAGGATTCACATTGTGCCACCTCAATTGTTTGAGCGAGCAAGTATTTCATCATGTGCAGGGACCATCCTTCTATGGATGCTGATAGTCAGTTTGTATAATTAACCCTTTGTTGCCATGGGGGAGCAGCAATGGCTCTGGACCATTCATCAGCAGATGTTCATGAAGGGACTCCTTCAGAAAGGCTGCCTAGAGAGAGAGAGAGAAAAATATAGGAAAGTACTGGCTGTTCATTGATATGACCTGTAACAAGAATGAAAGCTTCCTTACGGGAGGGACTTGAACAAGAATCCCCTCTAAGGCCGCGCCTATAGTGCCGTCGATGGCGACACGACGGGAGACGTCGCCGTCGCCACAGGCGAAAGTTATATTTCGCTGGGTGGCGGAGTCACGGGTTTACGGCCATTTGATTGGTTCAAGGGCCGTCACATGAGGCAACAGCCCTTGAAAAATCAAATTTTGCCGGCTACCAGTTTTCGCGACATTGCATTGTTGCCGTCGCGCTTACTATAAGCGCACGCAGCGGCGGCAATGTATTTGTTTTAGGGCGATGTCGCCAGCACTATAAGCGTGGCCTAAGGAAGCAGTATATCCACAAAACGTAACAGGGATGATGCAACAGGACTGTTATCTCTGGCGATGTTCAAATCAGTCCTGATGTAAGTAATGGCAATGAAACGTGTGGCTTGTTCTTTGCTTGTCACTTTTTCTCTGGCAGGTAAGGCGTTAATATTACTTCAACCCAACCTCGGTGTATTGCAGTGTTTTCGTGCTGCAGGGTTGGAGCATCGGTATCTATTTAATTGTAGCGCAACCACTTGATTTATGCTACTATAAAAAACAAAATAGGCCTTTACTTGCCATCCCTTGCCGAGGGAGATGCATAGCTATGGCTCATTGCAATGTGAAATGGGAGCGTGTTTAGACTGCAATCAACAGACAGGAAAAAGCCATCACGCTCCAGTCTCTATGCACAACTTACACGTGTCATTATTATTCTTTTTTAACGATAAACAGCAAAACGCACTGGAAGCTTTGACTTTCAGAAACCTTAAACCGCTTCTGTCTATTTCCACAGAAAGAAGCTGCTGATGTATTTATTTATCTTTGCTCCAAAAACATTTATTTTATATATTTTTTCCTCCGGGTCTCATTGCCAATGTCATAATTGCCCAGCTAGGGAATTACATGCCCCCCTCCCCTCCCTTCCGTGAACATGGATTCAAAATATGTCATTTCATTTGCCAGGTGATAAGTGTGCAGCGTATCTACTGTTTGTACATTACAATGTCACTGCTTTAGTGACATTAGCATATTATGTACTAATCTGCTGTTATGCATCATTTGGGCTATTGCACAAATGTTTTGAATAGCACTGATTCAATGAACAAAGTGTGTTTTTATTAATAGATACTATGGGAAATAAAGGAATTCTGGTGCGTGCCTTAAACTCTTTACGCCGGACTTCTATTTACTGAATGTGTCCATTTGGAACTGGAATGCCAAGAGAGCCCATAAAAATATTTGACTTGTATGCATTTGTATTCCAATAATAGTCTGCTGTCCATATGCATGCAAGCTCAACAGAGGGCCAGACAGACAGATCGGGAGGATCTATTGAGGGGGTTAGGACAACATTTAAGCTGTTAATATTACTTACGCCTGTTACAGCATCATAGAGGCACTCATTCCTTGTGTTACCCTCAGGTGGATAAGGGATAAAAAAAAAAGGCTAATAATACATGCCTTAAATGTCAAACTGAACCTTTGAGAAAAGTAGTAATGGAGTGTACATTACAATAGTGCTAACTCCATCACAAGAATGGAATGCCATTTCTTTTGTAAGTGTGTGGAATATGTTAAGAATGTTTTTAATCACCTGTGACTGAGTTGTGTTGTCTGCATGTACTTTTGTACTTGCACTTTTTTACAGAGATGTCAACCTTCTAGGACCGAAAGTCGAGGGGGTCCCCGGACGAAAAATAACATTCTAATGGAAAAGTCCAGATTTTTATCAGTGATACTCCGCTGGAGTCCATGAGATTTCTGATGCTGAGAGTCGGCAAGGCTCGCAGGGAATCAGTCAGCGCTGACGTGTGTCCTTTGCCAGAATTAAATTAACCCTTTGAGTGCCGCAGGGGTAGAGGAACCAGAGTGCCACGGCCTCTCCATTTAATCGCTATCGTGGGATCGCTCCTCAGTGATCACAATCGCGCTGTCACTGAACACTGTAAGGCAAGAGTGGCCAACTCCACTCCTCAAGGGCCACCAACGGGTCAGGTTTTATGGATATCCCTACTTCAGCACAGTGTTCAGTCATTCTTGGTGGCCCTTGAGGATTAAAGTTGACCAGCACTGGTCTAGATCTATGGGGCTTACCCAATAAAGCATGATAGAGCCGATTCAGCACTACCGCTTGGAAAGTTTTAGTTAGTTGAATGGTACTCCCCGTGCGGTAATGCTGAATAGGAACTATCACACATTATTAAACAAGCCTCTGTGTTTAAAACCTCATTAGTAGGCAGACTTCTCTCAAAGATTCAATGTACTGTAGTAATTTATCCATGTCAGGGAAGCCCCTGAGCTCAGATAAAGGAAACACAGAGGCTTCCCCGACACTGGGAAGAACGTCACTGCAAATTGAATAGGGACCTCCATGTTGACGTGGGGAATTATTTGGCCCTGTTTTGGGTAGTGATTATGTGGAAAAATAAAATCACTTAGGGAGGGGTTACACAGCAGGTAAATATTGGGTTATGACAACCTTTGCTTGCAGGAATATCATGTTTCGCCTTTCTGCAATTATGTACTAGAAATGGCGTCAGCTTCTGTAGTAAACAGAACATCCAATGTAAAAAAGTTGATTAACAGGTATTATTACACTTGCCCAGCCAGAAAAGAAAGAGAAAAAAAAAACTTAAAAGGGCACATTAAAAAATAAATTTTGCATAAGTATTTTTAATAATTTTAAAAACTTGGAACATTTCCACAGTAAAGAACTGCTTTGAACTGTTTTGACCACTTTTATCTAATGCATTTTAATGATAAGACCAGTCCTCAAAGACACAGGTAAATCGTTAGCTTTGCCCTGCCTATTTGTTTGCAAAGTAATTACGGTGCCATCGTTAATGAAACCGATAAACATAAGTAGCTTACATGGTTGAATCTAGCTCACAAGATACAAAGAAGTAACGTTGATTGAATCATCCTAGGGAAGCCAATTACCCTGATCAGATGCGCTGCCATTATCCCTCATGCCAGAGTCTGCATTTTGTTTCGCATGCTACATTGAACTGCCCCTTTAATTTGCATCAAGATTCACACACTACAAGCTTGTTTAGAAACCCTCTCGTCTTCCTACATTAAAAGAGTTAAATTGGGTTCATTCTTTCCAAAGCAAACGCAGCTGTAGTTCCAGCAAACCTAATTGCTGTTTATACTCTAGCTGTGCTCTATTCCTCAGTTTTGTAAACTCAGTAATTTACGATCAAACTGCTTGCCACTGCAAATCTATTTTTTTTTTTTCCATTATATTCCTGTCCAATATAACTTTTGAGGAACTTCTGTTGAGAACCAGTGCTGCAGTCTCATAAGAATTAAGCACGAGAGAGGAAGGGAGGGGGTGGGGGGGCGGGCAGCAAAGGAGAAAGGATGCTCGACATGTTGCTTGTGCCTGTCAAGCACATTTGACTAATGTCAAGCTGGTCAGTGTGCATATGCAATTGGCTGAAGTGTGTGCCTCTGCAGGGGTGGCTTATTAACTGCACGCAAACAGTAGAGAATAAGTGTGGTTTCGGCAAACTCTGATACCCTCTTTCTAGCACACATGTGAAAATGAAGGCATAGTAAATAAGTGTCACGATTGTGCTCGCCACAAACCTGGGTCGGACCGCGTGGCTGAGGTGGGGTTGTAAAAGCACCGACCTTAGACCGCGCAGGCTGATCCGGATTGCGCAGTTCGTAGTCGTATGTAGCAGGGTCGGGACTGGAGAAGGCAGCATCGTCAGTGGACAAGCCAGGGTCAGGATCGGAGACATCAGGGTTAACGTTGTTCAAGCAGGAGTTCGGCAACAGGTAGTCAAGAGTACCCCGCTTCAGCTTAGGAGCGCGGGAGTGGACTCTGCGCATGCGGCGACCATGGCCCATGTTACTGGTCTCAGGAAAGGATAGGCAGACCAGAGTGGGCACACCGCCTGGCTGCACTGGTAAACCAGTGCTTCAGCACAAGAGTCCTGAGCGGCCTGGAGAATCCTCCGCTTCAGCGCAGGAACCAGGACACGGCCTCTGCAATAGAGAAGGAGCAGCAGGCCCCAGGAACCAGGGAGCTGAAGACAACACTGGGGAAACCTCCGCTTCAGCACAGGAGACAGGAACAGACCGCTGCGTGACACTAGCAGCCGGTCTCAGGAAACAAGGAGCTGAAGTCAACAAGGAGAGTACTCCGCTTCAGCACAGGAGACAGGAACAGACCGCTGCGTGACACTAGCAGCCGGTCTCAGGAAACAAGGAGCTGAAGTCAACAAGGAGAGTACTCCGCTACAGCACAGGAGACAGGAACTAGGACAAAACAGAGTAGTAACGAGATAACAAGCCAGGGGCTTGTGGCAGAACACACAGTGACATCCAGGAAGGACTATGCTCGGCAGGGAGCATTGTGGGAAGGCAGTACTTAAAGGTCAGTGACCCAATAGCAGAAGGGGCGTGTGACAACATTGCCTCAATGAGTGAATCCAGGCTGCAGTAAATATCAGGAGAAGTGTTCCAGGACTGCACAGGACTGTAAGGCAAGGTAAACAGTAAACTGAGGTGTGGATTCCTTACAATAAGCACAAGTTACTGAGTTTGTTACTTAGAGGTGCGTTTATTTATTTTTACCATTATGTAGCTGCTGACGCAAAAAGCAATATAAACTGTGCATTAATCGTAACTCACCAAGCAGATGTTAAATCAAGCATTCAAAAAAGGGCACAATTAATAAAAGTAAAGTACAATTTAAATAAGCTATTGGATAGAGGATAAATTAAAGCCAGTCCCTCTAAGACACAGGTATATAATAATAATATAATATAATGTCAGTGGCATGTTTCATAGGCTAAATGTAGCTGACATCTTGCCAAAATTGATCAAGTATTGGTCTTTTAAAATGTTGTAAATGTTTGCCATAGAAAGGTTGAACAAATGCTTCGACGGTTATTCTACAATCTTTGTCTAATATCTTTTGGCAATACGCCTGCTTGTCAGTCTTCAACGCGCCAGGTCAATTATTATAGTTTTTTTTCTTCTTTTCTTACAAAGTATTTATACAGAATTGCTATCATTAGTCGTACTGTTAAACATAAATACTTGATATGCTTTAATTAAGCAGGCCCACAGAAAATATTTTTTTTTGACAAGATACAAATAGGAAGTTCGTTTAAAGTAATTTCTTTTAAGGTAGCCGATTACACTAATTGGTTTTATTTTTTTTTACCTATTATACTGCACCGACACACTTTATTCGAGCAAATACCCAGTATGTACCTGGCAGATACCTGGAATGCGCCGCTCCTCACCTCTGACAAGCCCCGTTGCGTTTGCCTTCCCAGCCTGGGTTCATGCCTGGCTGACGGGCGGCTGATCTGTTAAATGATAATGATTAGGATTTAATAGGCTGCAATGCTTCGCGTGTCTACCAGATGGCATAAATTCATGAATTGTAATGCAGTATATATATATATATACTGTGCAGTATTGCAGCCAGCGGGAATAAAATGCTTCAATCCCTGCCTGGAAAATACCTCAATGCACTCGGGCAGAAAACAGTCACAAACCTCAATACACCCGGGTATACCCGAATTCGTGGGACTAGCCGAGCTCGAATAAAGTGTGTCGCCAGTGTATATGTATATCTTTACAGTATGTATATAGCCCCTTCCAGGTACGTAGCGCTGCACAGCAGTTATAGTAATACATGTGACCAGTGGCAGATTCTCCATTAGGCCCGATTGGCCTGGGCCTAGGGCTACACAATTGTGTGGCAGCAAAAATGTCCGCCCCCATGTACAGATGCTGCGCTCTTGGGCCTATCAGGCCTGATGGAAAGGCACATGCATGTGGCTGCCGCCTCCTTACTGCCGCCCTCTTCTTCCAAATCGCAGCGTCAAATGACGTCATGACGACGCATTACCATCGCAACGTGATGCTGTGCGCCGTCAATTCGGAAGGAGCAGGGTGGCAGCAAGGAAGTGACAGCCACTGGCAAGTGCCTAGGGGCGGCGGATTTCCAAACTTTCAAATCCACCGCTGCACGTGACATAATATTATAACACAATGGGAATACGCGCTTCAGACATGAAAGTAACAATGGGAAAATGAGTCCCTGCCCCGAAGAGCTTACAATCTAATTGGTAAGTAGGGAAAACTTAAAGGGACAGTAGGAGGATGTTCTGGTAAGTGCGTCTGCATTGTGTCATGGAAAATGCATACGAGATGTATAGCATCAGCCAGCAGAGTTACCCTTATGCTGCGTTAAAGAGGTTTGTTTTAAGATGAGTCTTACAGGTGGAGAGAGGTGCCAGTCTGATATTGAGGGGAAGGACATTCTAGAGAAGTGGGCATTGAGTGAGCAATTTTTTAGGCAGGAGAGGGATTTCAGCAGGATGAGATGCTGAGACAGTTTTAGGAGAAAGTAAAGGGATTCTAGCATCAGCATTTAGGATAGATTGTAAGGGACACATGTGAGAGACAGGAAGGCCGGACAACAGGTTACATTAGTTGAGACAGGAGAGAATGAGGACCTGCGTTAGGCCGAGCTCATACACACCGCTTGCTTGCGAGAGTGCGAGCTCCTACTGTGCCATGCAGCTGTAGCACAAGCTATCTGTGCTCAGTGTTTCAGGAGACGGGGGGGGGGGGCGTGGCTATGACGCCACATAGCTGGTTCGCCGTGATTGACGGAACCGCTCACAAGACACGGCAGCTGCTTGAAAAGACAAAATGTATTGTCTCCTCAATACGCTGCCGTGTCAAAGCACTACTTCGCCTGCAGGGGCCGATGCACTTAGCTAACACATATAGCAAGCAACAGAAGTATGTTTGACGCGCACTCACCAACTCCTGAACTATGAGCTCGGCTTTAGAGTTTTGGCAGCAGAGGGACGGGAATGTGGGAGTCTTCGTTTCAAGTGTCTTACACCCTATCAGTCTTAGTTCAGTTTCTTGCCAGTATACAATCACGGAGGATGACGGTTAAATAAAATAGGATATATTGCTTTGTTAACCAATTGAAAAATCCAGTTGGCTGAACCTTCCAAGGCACTTCATAATCTCGCTAAAGTCATTCCATCCTTCCTATGTTCGTTTTCTCAGCTGTAAATCAAGCCAAGTTTATACATTTGGGCTTTGCTAAAAAATGCAACAATCTGTTTCTATATGTAGTTCTGTCCCATTCGACCGATTGTATGTTCAAATCATTGAGACTGATTGGGTTCAATTAAAGGATACTAAAAGTGAGCCACTTGATATAGGAAAAGAGCCATTGTGTTTTGCAGCCTGTGTTTATACTAATTAATACCTTCCATACATTATCTTCATGCTTAGCCAAGCAACACACAGCATGTTACTCACTCGTTTTACACAGTACTTATACAAGATTTGGGTTGTGATAACTGAGATCACCAACCTGAAATGTGTTCCCAGATTATAATACCAGTTTTGTGACCATTTTGGGGTACAATTGTGATGCAGTAAAATGTTTAACACTGTGCCAATACCACATGATAACATTTGGCAGCTTTGTAAATAGCCTTTCGAGTCTCTTATAACAACCTGCTCAATATAGTGAGAGACTGGGTAATGCATTACGTTCTATTCAGGTGACTGAAAGTTGCTGCATCATTACCGTGTTGGCAACCATATTGATTTTTTACAGGGCAGGCTGGGAGTTTTTCTGGGCTCCGTGCAGATGGAGTTTGTCGGGGCTTTCCTACCTGCTCCGGAGCCGGCATCTCCTTATGCTGCAGGATGTCGCATGATGACGTCATGCAATGTGTCCACCTTTACTTAAGAAGGGAAAGTATCGACTGTCAAGTAGTTGTATTTTTAACCCCTATACTAGTATATGGTACTACCACACTATTGCCCTGATTCACTAATGGCTGCTAAGCTTTAGCACGCTTAACTGCCACTGAAATGAATGAGTTACTGCGTGCTGAAGCTTAGCACCCTTTAATGAATCTGTGCCTAGGACCACTGATTGTGGCATCAAATATGATCAAACGCATTACACTTGGAATTGCAGCTGTAATGCTCGAAACTTGGTTCCACTGTCCTTTATACATTATACAGTGATGGTCATTCTGCTATAAGCTGACAATTGTTGGGGGGGGGAGATAAAGAACAGAATCCCATGATTACCATGGTAACGTCTTCTGAAAAATACACTGACCCCTCTATCAGAAGATCAGTTATGGTGAAAGTGCTTTAAAAGAGATGTTTTTATTCTTTGTGTTTCATCGCTTCAGATCAGCAACAAGGATAGTTCAGCTGTCCAGCCAAACAACCAGCTACTTTTGAAGCAGTATTTAATGTTTAGAAGCAGTGGGGGCTCCTTGTGCCCTTTCCCTTTCATAATGCCATACTCTCTAATGATACTGAGACTCTCTACACTCCCCATGTGCCACAGCACATTCTCACAATAAAACTACCGTCTTCACTGCAGGAATTTTGCAATAATAATATGGTGCACAAGTCCCTGCCCCGAAGAGCTTACAATCTAATTTTTGTGCCTGAGACACAGGGAAGATAGTGACTTGCCCAAGGCCAGAAGGAGAACTGACACTGGGATTTTACACACTTCAATGGCAGTCACATTACTACTGAGTTACTTCTTCACACTCTGATTTGCTATTAAATTTGTAGTTAAATTACAGGACCAATAAATGCGAACATCTCAATTTGGTTTGCCAATATTTGCAAAGCTCGCAAATACTTACCAAAACTGACCACCTTTAGTGGAAAAAATAAAATGGCTTGGTAACTGCCAATGACTGGAATTGCAGATGTGATGCATCACGGCCTGGTGAGCCCAGGTCTGAATTAGATATTCACAGTTGCTGGATTATCAAAGGATTAAAGATTTGCATGGCGAATAAATCAACTATTTTAGTGCAGGTGGATCTAATCTAGTATAAACTGAATATATATATATATCTATATAATAAAAACAAGTGATTTTGGTGAGCGTAGACTTAATCTTTTTGCTGCTCGAGAGGCCTGCTAATATCTTATTAAGGCCCATATGCGCTGAAGGGTGCATAGGAGTTAGATTGTGCTAATGTGTAAACACACTTTAGTGTATATGGGCATTAGAGCGACACCCTGACACCAAATTTCACCACAAACGTAGACCATTCTTTTTCTAGAGTTGGTGGATTTTGGTGAGAATCTGCTAGTATTTACAAACAAAATTGAGATCTTATTGATCTTGAAATGTAACTAATTAGATGCTTAATCAATATATGAATTCTTGAGAGAGAAATAAATTGTTCCTATATCTCCGACACCCCTTTATATGTGTGAATCCTGTATTTGTGGCATTCCTCATAGTGTTTCTGCTGCATTTAGGTCCATGATTACAAATTGGTGCTATGCTATAAAACACCTTCTTGTGATGGAAGATACCTTAATTAAGGCTCATTCAAGTGACTGGGTCATTGGGTGACTTCTAGAGCCAGAATTTGTGTTATGGAATAAGCACTGCTTAATAAATATAAACATTGTCTTTAATTAAGCACTACAGTCATTTAACTTGAGGGCCTTATTTCCCCTCCCAGTCGTCATTCATCTGTTAACGTTTCCTCTTCCCTATGCACCACATGAGGTGGTATCTTTATGGTAGGGATGGATTGCACATCAATGAAGAGGGGTCTTCTGTGCTAGGGCGAAGAATGTTAGAAAGGTTGGGGGAGATTTTATACTAGGATGGATGGGGGAGGAACAAGGAACAGATAACAAACTGAATAGAATAGATTGGGATGGGGAAATAGCAAAGGTTCATGGAGATAGAATGGGGGGAAGTGGGAGTTTAGCAAGCAGGGAGAAACCCATATATAAATACAGATAATACTTGAAACCTCTAAAGAATAAATCCAATTGGTGTAGAAAGGCAGGAGCAGATAAGATAATAGTACAGTCTGGTAAAAAAAAATTAAATTCATGCTTGCTAATGCATGAAGCCTGACAGATAAAATGGGTGAGCTTGAATTAATAGCTATTAGGGAGCAGTATATCATAGGCATTACTGAAACATGGTGGGATGAAACTCATGACTGGGCAGTTCATTTATTGTTTGTTGGAAGGATCAAGCAAATAGGAGGTAGAGTATGTTTGTTATACCGGATCTAAAACCTATTATAAGGGAAGATATTTATGATGGCAATGATGAAAATGTAGAGACCTTGTGGATAGAAATTAGCAGTGGAGGTAAAAGTACAAAGAAAATGTTTGTGGGAATATGCTATTAACCACCAAATCTGTGGGGTATTGGAAGCAAAAATACTTTTGCAAATTGAGAAGGCATTAAAACTAGGTCATGTTTGCATAATGGTGAATTTAATTATCCAGATATACTGTAGTCTGGGGTAATCAGATTATAATTACAACAAGAGGAACCAACCAGGAGAGGGGCAAACCTGGATTTCGTCATTTCAAACAATGTCGAAGTAAAAACAAATATTCAAGTCCTGGAACATTTGGGTACCAGCGATCATAACATGGTCTCATTTGAAATAAATGATCAAAAAACAGATTACTTGGGTTCAACAAAGACTTTAAACTTTAGAAAAGGTAGATTTTAATAAACAGGAATAATCTACGAGGAATAAATGGGATGTTTTTGCAAGGAAAAATGTAGAAGATAAATGGGCAGTCTTTAAAACATTGTTAGAAAAGCAAACTCATCAGTGTAGACCCTTGGGTAATACATATAAAAGAAATAAGTCTAAAGAAATGTGGCTAAAGAAACAGGTAGGGGAGGAAATGGAAAAGAAGAGGAAGACAACCCTTAAAAAATCCTTAAGTACCTTAATAACAAAAAAAAAATAGAAAAGAAAATATTTGACCCTTTCAGTATGAGATGAGTAGGCAAATTATTGGAAATATTAAATATATTATTTTCCTTTCTGTGTACCAGGGAAGAATCAATTGCAATAGTAGGGCCTCAGGAGGAAGCCACCCCCCCCCGAACATAAAATACAACACCACACACGCAAAATACAACTCCCCCCATGCAAAATATAACCCCCACACACAAAATTCAACACCCCTCCGCCCCCCACACAAAATTCAACACACCCTGCCCCCCACACAAAATACAACCCCCACACACAAAATACAACATCCCCTCTGCCCCCCACACAAAATTCAACACCCCCTACCCCCACACAAAATACAACCCCCAGCACACAAAATACAACACCCCCTCTGCCCCCACACAAAATTCAACACCCCCTGCCCCCATACAAAATACAACCCCCAGCACACAAAATACAACACCCCCTCTGCCCCCACACAAAATTCAACACCCCCTGCCCCCATACAAAATTCAACACCCCCTGCCCCCACACAAAATACAACCCCCAGCACCACACACACACAATACAACACACGCACATTTCTTTGGAGTGGTCTAAATGCTTAGGTGCCCTGGCTCTCCCCTGCTGCTGCTGGGCCTCTCCCCCCGCGGTGCGTCACTCTCTGCGAGGCCTGGCCTCTTTCCAGCCGGTGCATGCCGGAATCTGGGCATGTCCCTGGAAGTCATCTGGGCATGTCCCTGGAAGTCATGTCCCTGGAAGTCATTCCAGCGCACACCGGCCGGAGAGAGAGGCCTGGCCTGACAGTAATGGACCCGCAGCAGCTTGGGACAGCCGTCGCTCGACAGCAACCAGAAGCCGGCGACACTGCAACTGATGTGGAAAGCAGGGTTGCAGACAGAGTTCCCGGGGCCCAGCCTCCTTCCATGTTGGCAGCCTTGCAAGCCCCCCCTTTCATACCTCATCGCGAACCCCCTCCTTTATCCCCCCCTGTCATACCTCTTTGCGAGCCCCTTCTCCCCATGTATTTATCTTCCCCCTCTGTCTCCCACTCTTCCCCCTCTTTTTCACTCTCCCCCTCTCACTCCTTCACCTCCTTCCACCCTCTCTCTGCTCTCACACTCTCCCCCTTCGACTATCATGTAATTGCACCCTCACACTCATTCCCCCTCCCCAGACACACTTCCCTCCAATACCTGTATAATCCCACCACACACAAATTACAATACAATACTCCCCCACATACAAAAAGCACTACCTGCCCCCACAAATACACACAAAATACAATAACCCCCCACACAAACAAAATACAACACACCCCACAAACGCAAAATACAACACCCAGCCCACACAAAATACAACCCCCCACACACACAAAATACAACACCTCCCCCTCACACACAAAATACAACACCCCCACCACCACACACACAATACAACACACACCCTTACCATTGGAGTGGTCTGAGGTCACTGGTGCCCGCCCTGGCTCTCCCCCGCTGCTGAAAGGTGTCTCCCACACTGGCCTCCTTTCTCTGTGAGGCTGGGCCTCTCCACCGCCGGTGCGCGCTGGAAGCTGTGCCCTCCCCCGGAAGTCATGCATCGCTTCTGGCACGCACCGGCTGGAGAGAGGCCAGTCCTGGCTGAGTGGGGCCCTGAGCAGCTGAGGAGAGCCGGGGCCCGGAGACAACCAGAGGCCCTTGTCCTGGCTCTCCCCCCTTGTCGGTGGCCCTGGAGGAATGAGACACAGCGTTCCTGTCATAAAAGGCCTTCCCTTCTTTAAATATGTTTATTTTTTTTTAAGGTAAACTACTAATTAAAGTAAATTGTTTGCCTTTAAAAGCAGTGTTGCTGTTCTTGTTTTCAGGAAATGTTAAACCTGTTAAACATTTGGACCTCGTTTTAGAAAGTTTTAACATAATTTAATTTAAAAGAAAAAAAAATAAGGGGAAAAGTTATAAAGTAAATCTCTTTTCCTTTAAAGCTGCAGTTCAAACTGCTGTTTTTTTTTTAAATATATATATTTTTTGCCCATTCAATATGTGCATCAATACAATCTGCACACTGACAAGTGATTAGCTAAACTGCAGATCGATCAGTTCTCCTGTAATCAATCGCTTGTTCCGGGTTATTTAATTCAGTTCTTGCACAGCATTGTGGGCAATGTAGTTCCTGGAATATTATTGACTGGGCAGTTACTAGACACAATTGGTGCACTGCTAGAGAGAGGCGGGGCTCAAGAGCCAGAGCCTATCAGAAGGGGAAGGGGGCTGTCACTTTGGAAATGCTTCCTACATTAGAAACATTAAAATGTCTTTAAAACATTTTATTTTTTTAATTTTAAATGCTACAAGTATTTTTTCATAGTACAGAACTGATTTATTAAAATCTCACGCGATCTCCCGGCATTTCATTTAAATGCCGTGGGAAAGAGTGCGGAACCTCTGCAACCGCCCGCGCCCCCCCAGAAAAATCTCCCGTCCCCCCAGTTTGCACACCGCTGATATAATAATAATAGTAGAAATCTTACATTTTACCATGACATTTACAAATGTGTAATTACATTTACACTTCACAAGAAAGCAGGGCACAGCAGACTTTACAAAAAATAAAAAATAGATTTTATTCTACATGACAATGAGTACACACAGTGTCACCTTTTGCTTCTTGTCCATTTTCATTTACAAATTACATTTACAAACAGTAATTATGATAATAATTATAATAATTGTTTGTTCTTGTATAGCGCTGCTATTTTTACGTTGCGCTTTACAGAGACATTGCAGACACTGCCCCTGCCCCGTAGAGCTTACAACCTGCTTTTGGTGCCTGAGGCACAGGGAGATAAAATGACTTGCTCAAGGTCACAAGGATCGAACCAGGCTCCACTGCGTCAAACTCGGTGCTAGTCAGTGTCTTTACTCACTGAGCCACTCCTTCAGCCCCTGTAACTATAAATAAATACTTATTTTCAGTGTCTACCCAGTCTTATTGCAACTTCAATAAATGTGGCAATTGATTAAACTATGGGGGACCCCAGTATTGGATCATCTCAATAGGGGTGCCCCCCTTTAGGAAGAAAGGTTGAGAAACACTGACTTAGGTACTTCTGAATAAAGATCTCACAAAGGAGTTCATTCATCTTGGGCCTGGAATCCTAATAAAGATTAAAGCAGGAAGGATTTTCTTTTTTCCACACTGTACCAGCACATTTTTAGACATTGGCTTCTTATGGATAATTGGTAACCGCAAATGTACATGAAAAGAGCCACTTTGAAGGTGCTTATGTGATTAGGCTGAATAAATGTCACTTTGACATCACTTAGGCCCGCGTCCTGAAAATAGCCTCAAAAAAATAATTGCCTATCCTTCGTTATATTTTTCTTTAGGTTACAAGTTAAATGTCGCATAACCACAAAAATGAGGCATGAAGAAGAAACAAGCCAGGCTCAGTGTTGGGTTACACTTTAGATGAACCATTCAGTGCTGGGGATGGGGGGGGCTGCGTTGCAGACGTCCCCTTTAGCACGCAAATATGGAACACACTTGTTTCTATTCAGCCCAGTGTTCTCCCATCACAAACAGAATAAGCAGGGCCAGGGTTTCTTCGGCACCAGTTGAAGGTTGCCATTTGCATGCGCTGAATGAATTGTTTCACAGGCTCCCTGGCTGGCAGTCTATCCTATTAAAACACTACCATTCGTTGGGGATTTACTGTAATAGGATTTCATTCAGCTGGTAAGGAGTGCACAGTGCCTTTGTATTAGAAAGTGAGAAGAAGATTGGGCGAGTGGAGCAGAGAACAGATATGCATGCAGTGCCCGAGTGCAATGTGACCTACATGGCCACTGCATGCCAACCCCAAAACTAAACAAACATTGCTAGAGGCAATCCAAGCGGGCAAATGTGTATGTGTGTATATATATAATTGTTTTGTTTTTTTTGTTTGTTTTTTTAAACATTGTATTGAAGCAGAGGGTCTCCAAAGCTGACCCCATTCATTTCAGCTCCGGGGACCCCCTGATTCTGGTGATACATGCCTCCATAGGAGGATGGTATTAGCCACTCTACTCATCTAGCAGGGATCACGTTACAACCGCTTTTTATATTTCCCGCGCCCTGCGGGCCACTAGGAAGCCGTGATGTCATCCAGTGCGGCTTCCTATTGGCCCACGTGAGGCTGGATCATTAAAAAGCAGAGAGATACCGGCACCCCTTTCGGAGATGAAATTTCTCTGGAAGCAGGGGGTGCCGTAGCTGAAATGAATGGGGTTCAGCCCTGGAGACCCCCCTACTGTGTAAAGAAAAAAAGTGCGCTCTTGGATGGCTCCTTTTAAGGGAATGGAAAATATATTACTTGGACTAATTTGGTATTGCACTCATTTTTTTTTTTTTTCAACTTTCACTTTTTATTTGTTGATATCAGGTATACAGAATCGCACCTCCCATAGGCGTACATTACAGACAGTCCACTTTTAACAGCTGTCAACAATAACAGCATCAGACGAACAACATAAAGGGAAGCAAGACAAGACATACTCGACTCACAAGACTGGGGGGGGGTACACAGAGGGTGAGGGGGAGGAGGGGGGGTGATCTTGCGAAGCTCGAGATGGGTCCGTGCGACCCGGGGTGACTTCATCCTGTCTCCACTGATCTTACCGCATAATGTAACTGCTGGGTGGCTCTGTCTAGTGTATCCCTACGTCCATGTCCAGTCTGTCCCGTCCAAGGAGAACGCATTTGTTATTATTAATGCAAAATTGTGGCGGCGTCCACCCCTGGGATGTTGGTTTGGGCTAACCACGGGTCCCAGACTTTTAGAAATTTGGTGCCAGAGTCGTTGACCCAACTCGTCAACTGTTCCATCTGGCAAACGTGCCAAATTCGGTTCCTAATTTTGGGGATAATTGGGATCTCATTCTGCTTCCACAATGCTGCGATCTCACACCGGGTGGCGGTTGCGAAGTTGGTATTGCCCTCATTTTGATATGTGCTTCTCTGAAAATGGTGTTGTCATAATAAGAGACGTGTACACTCTGCATTGCAAGGCTACCATCTTATTTTCTTTCCTGCATACATTATTGAGTTTAGCAGTTACATTTAGCTACAATTAATTAGTTCACATGCCCTATTTGTGTTAGAAAGGCAAACGGTATAATGCTCCACGTCAGGGCCGCCAACAGGGTGGGTCTGCCAGGGTTGGCGTTCTGGGCCCGGTGAGTTGCGGGGGCCCAAATCTGTCTGCCGGTCCCCTTGCGGCCAGGCCCTCCCTTAGCAGCAGCCTGCATGACTCTATCCCTCTGTCCCACGCCGACGCCCTCTCTTTGACGTCAGCGTGCTCTGCTTTCGGCGTGCGATGGCATGAGAGGGATGCCTGTCGGAAGCTCGGCGAGGGATAGAGGCATGCAGGCTCTTGCTGAGGGGAGAGTCGGGTCCGGCCGTGGGCTTTTTTTAAAACATGTATTGGGGAGGTGGGGGTCTTTTTAATATATATTGGGGGGGTGGGGGTCTTTTTAATATATATTGGGGGGGGGTCTTTTTAATATGTATTGGGGGTTGGGGGTCTTTTTTATATGTATTGGGAGGGTTGTTTTTTTTTATATGATGTGTGTGTGTACAGTATGTATGTATATATATATGTATATGTGTATGTGTATATATATATATATATATATATATATATGTATGTATGTATATATATATATGTGTATGTGTATATGTATGTGTATATATATATATGTATATATATGTATATATATATATATATATATATATATATATATATATATGTATGTATGTATATATGTGTGCGTATGTGTATAGATATAGATATAGATATATATAGAGAGAGACAGACAGACAGCTGGCACTCCAAATGCAGTGATATGGTGCAGTGCATGTTCTTTAGAAATCAATAGTAAAAAGTTGTCAACCCCAAAAGAGTAAACAGAGAACAGCACTCAGTGGTAATGATGCAAAGAAAAAACAGTATTAGAGATGGTATACAAGCACACTTAGTCCAGTTAGCATGTTAAATGTTAAAGTTCATGACAGTACAAAAAAAACAACAAAATGCACGCAAAGCGCAACACAGATTACTCATAAAATAATGTTTAATATAATAAATATAGTCCAAAATAGACCAAAGAATACAGAACATAAAAATACAAAATACACAAAAATGAATAATAATAATAATAAAAAGAATCAATAATAATGAATCACATACAACAGTCCCACACACCTGGGGAAAAACCCAGCAGAGGTGGGAAAAAGCCCCCCCAGAGAGTTCTATTAAAACAAATCCAATAGGGCACATAAATACCAGAAAGTGCATTAGCCTGTCACAGTGAAAAGTCTAAAAAGCACCCCGGTCTTACTTGTGTAACGGTTTTTCTGAACTGGCCTGACCCACCCAATCTCACATTGGCCCCTGTGGTCTAACCAGTCCCCATTACATGGTAGTGTCTGGTGGTGCACCTGTTGGCAACAGGACTCCTGAGTCTCCCGCATGATGGTGTGTGGGGATTTGCCAACCCAGACAGGCAGCTGAGGTAGTGTGCTTGAGTCCTACCTATATCCAGTGCAGCGCCTCCACCTCATTAGGATCACGGCGTCTGCTTGGGGATGGTCCTGGTGAGGAACTCCTCTGTGGTGCTTCTCTCTGTGCAATAACTCCACACTTGCACATGAGAGTGTTGTTAATCAGGAACATCTTTATTAGTACCGTGGGCCAGCTGCCTTCCACAATGGATGTGATTAGCCCTCCATTGTTCGCCGTACTTCCCTTTGAAAGGTATGTCCTCCTAATGTAGGGATTCCCTATCCCCGCAGGGATACTTCACCTGTGCCAGGTCCCTGGTCACAGTCTCATTAGTTTTTTAGTATACTAACTCTGAACTCTTAATCCTCAGAAGAACCTAGACGAACCTAATTTTTGATCAGTGCTGTGCCTTATGTATCCTCTGGGGGCTGACACAATTCTGACATCACCAACCAGGGAGTCAGAGCCTGTGACCACTCCCATCCATACATAGGGCACCTCACCAGGGTGTGAGGGCAAACCTCCATGATTACTGCTGGCATGCCCATAACTTACCAGGCCTTACTGTCAGCAGGAGAGATGACTGCAACCATTTTACAGCATGGTTACACTTGTTTATTTTCTGTTTCAAATACACACAAAATAATGAGTGACGTAGGGTTAAAACTTTCAGGCACAAGATAATAATGGACCTCTTTATAGTTTTTGATTCACCTGTCTAATTGTAGGGAGGAGTATGCAGTGGGTATTTTTAGCACGGCTAAGGAAGGCGTTAGGAAGTGGTATGATCTGAAATTGCTATACTGCTTGACTTGCCAAACTTGTTCACCTCACGAGAGCCTTGCAGAGCACTGCAGCAGTGCAGATAATATGCCATGCGAAAGTAGAACGAACACAGTTGCCCATTGTCTAATTTGTATACATGCATAGGGAATTCATAGGTGAATGCCAATGTTTAACACCGTGCAATGTGGTGTTACTGAGAAATACATACGTCCTGCTAATTTAGTGGACATGTGTATTACTTTGTTCACTTATGTAACTACAGCTCAACTCCCTTTATAACGCTGTGCTTGGGGTTCAAAGAATCACATCGCGCTATAAGCGTATCGCGTTAGATATAATGTACAATTGTATGCATTGTACAATAAAGTATTTAAGATACCAATAATCGTGTTGTAAAGTATTCATAAATACAAAAGCGGATTCGCGTTGTAAACGGATCGCGTTATAACGGGGTTGAGCCGTATGTATTTGTAACTGTATTATTTGTCATCATAACTCTATGCCTCAGACATACTTGAACACGAGAGGTAGCTTTCAATGTATCACTTCCTGTTAAAACATTTTATAAATAAATAATACTCATTTAAATAAGAAGCTACTGTATGTACAAACATGTAATCTTATAACCCCTACTGTAATGCAAGGTAGATCGTGTTATTTAGGCAACCAGCATCCATGAAACATTTTTATACAAAGAATTGTTTGCCCTAAAAACAAATGTTTTTTCTAGGCGTCAAAATTAACGACTAAACTGTACCGCATCAGTGCTATGTATGCAAGACTAGCCCTTAAAAATGTACATATTTCTCACACCAAAGTTGTGCGTACAGGGTAATAATCGTTAACCACAAAAATGTGCAGCTTTGGTTTTATACTATACATTATATGTTGGATAATGGTGGTTTATGATGCACGTTGTTTCACCAAGTCCTCGTGGTGCAAACCCTCTCTGTGACCTCAGGCAAGTAATTTTGTGTAGTTGCTCCCCCCGCATAATATACTTACGTATATGTGCCCTGGGGCATTAGGAAATGAATTTCAGGCGCCAGTAAATATTTGTTTGAACCTGTTAATTTGTCTTGATGAAGTGTGGGCGTTTTATTGTTCACCCGTCCTGACACATGTTCCCATGATACCAAAACATGTGATGCTGATAAATATACACCTAATGTAGCTTTTAGTCCCTGCTGGTTTCTTATTTATGTAACCTATAATGTACTGCCTGCCTCAGAGATGACTACAGAAAGTCAACTTGTAAGGTATGTTTTAGTGGAAGTCACTTCAGTTTATCATTACTATGGATGTATTGTTCTGCGTTGCACATCTTAAACTGCACAGATAGAACAATATAGGTATAAAGGAACAAATAATATGTTAACACTCCTACATAGATCTCATAACGTGTAATTCTGTCCACCAGCCTAGTTATCATATTGTGTGTGTGTGTGTGTGTGTGTGTGTGTTTATGCCTTTTTATTGCAGTGAACACCACATATTTCAATTGTTGTTCTTTAATGGATATGTTTTTACATTTCAGCAATAACCTAACTTCATTATTCCTCACACACTAGTCGACTGTTACACAAATACCAAAATATTGTACATGTAGTGCTTCAAAGAAGCTAATTCTCAGCTGAATGTTAAATCATTTAGCAGCCCCAGCAAATCTCTTGTGACACATTACCCAACATGATTAACTCTTTAGGTATTTTCATTGTGAAAGCTGATATTTTCATGCGTTCATGGCTCCATAGCATGAAGCCCTTTATAAAGGTGCAGGTATTCATGATGAATGTTGAAAACAAACCTTTATGCAATGTATGTAATACCTAGGTTGGCATTTTTTAGATCCCTATTAAAGGATTCATTATTCTACTGCAGATATTGAGCCATTTTTGAAGAACTGCACTTTTCACTGTCATTGATTGCTGTCTGGTCAGGAGACACTACATCATATCTGCCAATAAAGTATCCAGTGACCAGAATTTAGTTACCATTCAGCAGCTGATGCCTTTAATGATGTAAGAAAGACCACATGGGTATAACATATGTAGCCCCCTTTCCCTATGGGAACCACGTGGGCGACTACGCGTGCTGCTGTACCTGTCTGGGAGCCTGGGGTGAGCTCTTTCTCCTTTGTAGTGCAGCGCCTCCACCTATGAGGGATCCCAGCTTTGGCAGGATAACCCCTCACAGGAACCAATCACTAGGGTTGCCAGGTGGCTTCTCCAAAAATACTGGACTCAATGGTGAAAGGTGAGTCAGGTCACTATGTCAAGGGACGAAAATACCGGACACATACATGTCCAGTATTACAGAACCTCTCATTTTTTACTGGACAGAGTATCCAAATACAGGACAGTCCGGTTCAATACCGGACACCTGGCAACCCTACCAATCACAGTAATGAATAATACACACACAAGGTATATAACTAACGTTTACTGAACACATATGCAATTGCAATAATAATTGTACCCACAGTGTACACTCAATGACACAACACGTGGTAGTTCCCCCAAATTACAGAGGGTGCAGTGGTACCAATACCCCTGGTGTCCTTCCCAGCAAGTCCCACCCAAATGTGAGGTAGCGCTACCCCTGTGAACCATTGGTGTATGTGTATACCTTACTGGGCACACCTTTACCCAGGTACCGCTAGTGGAATAAGGATCAGTCAGGTCCCACGCAGTGGGGCCTCCGACATCAATCCCCTAACTCCTTAGGATCCTCATCCGCCTCGTGGGGTGAGCTCCCGCTGGAGTGTCTCACCTAAATGTCTATGTGGCCTGTGGCCTGGTCCCAGACTGCAGAGCACTACGTGGCCATCCGGTCACCGTTGCAATTACACTACTAGCATTAAGGGGGAGTCCCTATCTGGGGCCTTCCCTAAACACTCCACTACAATGGCTCTTGGAGTAGCTGAGGCCTAGGGGCAAGATCTAGGCCTAGTTCAGGGAAGCACTGCTCCCTGGACACTACCTACTTCGTTGCCCCCTCCGTCAGGACTGATTCGCGGGCTCTCAACCCGCAGAGGATATCCTGTTTTTCCTGCTGCTAAAGCCCTCCTTGGCTCAGACTGCCCCATGTGGTATTTCCCTCCAGAGGACTTGTAGTCCTGTGCTGCGTCTGCGGAGCCACCTAAGATGGCCACGCACTCTCACACTGCGCATGTGCACCTCGCTGTTCTGCACATGCGCGATGCCCAAAATGGCCACCCCCGCAGTCCCGGTCTGAGGAAGTCGGAGCTCCGCGCAAATCAGCCAGGCAGCTCCCCCTCCGCACCGGAGGTAAGCAGGGGGGACTCGGCTACACATAGATTTGTAGCTTTGCAGAATTCCTTGCAGTGATGATCATGGCTAAGCACTAGAGCAGGACTCTAGAGCTTCGGTTTCCAAAAGGGCCAGATCATGGGGGGTAAATAATAGGCGTAGAAGGGCCACAAGAATGCTGTAATGTAATTCTGGATACATTTAAAGACTTTCCTGTTCATGTTTTATTTTATGACTGAAACATTTTGAAAGCATTTCCAACATCTGTACTACATATATTTACCTTACCTTGCCATACAAGTGAGTTTCAAGGTTTACAAAAAGGCCTTGGCAACTACACAGAAATTCACAAAAGGGGACAGTATATGGGGTCACTTCAAGGTCCTCGGCAGGCCGAATTTGTCCCGTGGGGTTCAAATTGAACAGCCCTGCAGTAGAGCATGCTTTATCAGTCTCTCTCATATCTCTCTCTCATATATCTCTCTCTCTCTCTCATATCTCTCTCTCTCTCATATATATATATCTCTCTCTCTCTCTCTCTCTCATATCTCTCTCTCTCTCATATCTCTCTCTCTCTCATATCTCTCTCTCTCTCTCATATCTCTCTCTCATATCTCTCTCTCATATCTCTCTCTCTCTCTCTCTCTCTCTCTCTCTCTCTCTCTCTCATATCTCTCTCTCATATATCTCTCTCTCTCATATCTCTCTCTCATGTCTCTCTCTCTCATGTCTCTCTCTCATATCTCTCTCTCTCATATCTCTCTCTCTCTCATATCTCTCTCTCTCATATCTCTCTCTCTCATATCTCTCTCTCATATCCCTCATATCCTGTGGCAAATCTGCGATATTATGTGTTAATACACTTCAACCCTGATAATAATTGACAATATTTATAAGGGTTTTCCAAGGAGAGTTAGAACTTGTTCTAAAATACATTTTAGAAAATGGTTACACACATACTCCATCCCCAATTTGCTTTTTAAAAAAAAACACAGCAACTAAAGTAAACTAAATCGGGTCTTCAAAAAAGATGGCATAATTGGAGAGTGTCTAATTTGGCTATCTTTGCGGTTTTCTTTCTCTCTCCCTCCTGGTAATTTAGATTCCTGTGTGATTGCTGGTTTGTTTGTAAATCTGTAACACGTAGTAATTTGCCCTTGGAAATGTTAGCTGTGGGCCGCTCCTGCACGAGCTGCAGTCTGCACTCTTTTTAACTCTTGAACTTAACCTTTTCACAGCTCGTTTCAAAACAGCGACTGCTTTTTACAGAGAATCTACTGGGGCACTTCTGGGCATGGCAATTTCCTATCTTCAGGATGATCATTGCCGTATGGCTGTGGTATATTTTAGGTATTAACAGTTTACGAAAACAAAATAGATGCCTATAAACCAATTGGATGTAGCTGGGCATGTTTACTTAGCGGTCGGTGTTAAGCTGTAAGGTACATTGCAGCCCATTCAACCACCGCATAGTAAATATGGCCTATCATGTAGGCTTTTTTTGAATCAGTATAGAATAGTTCCTAATAGTATTCATCGAGCACACATATATTATTCTAATTTACATTTTTTTGTTGGTGTGAAGACAATAACAATAAAATGACATTTACATACCCTTACCCGTACGTAAGGAGGACCGTGCTCTAAGGAGCATACAGTCCGGAGAAAGTATACATAACATTCTGAGCGCCTATTCACAAAGTTACACTAAAAGTGGCGTGTGATTGGGCTTGTCCTGTCCAGATATTATTCCATTTCTGTTGCATACAACCTCACATTAGTGTAAATGCAGTCGCTGGAAAAAAAATTTTTTAGCGACTCACAGGCAGGTGTCCAGTGGTCACCACTTCCTGTTACAAAATGATGGTGTCTATTGTATGTACCAAGTTTAAAGTGGTGGCAAAATGGGACAAACCAGTTGAATCAGATGAACAAAGAAAAACCATCTTAGGCCGCGCTTATAGTCCTGCTATAGCGAAGGCGCATAGTGCGAAAACAAGTATATGTAATCCGTCATGTGCGGGTGAGACTGCACGACACAGTGACCAACATCGCTGGAAGTCAATGTAAATAGTTTTTTTTCAGTGAGTGACGTCAGCGGCACATTAGCAGTTCATCCAATGAGGGTGAACCACTCTCGGCCATGCCCCTGCCACGCCCCTGGGTCCCTGTCTCTTGTCTCCTACACTATAAGCTTAAATCACTATTACAACGGCGACAGATGCTGTAGCCGGGACTATAAGCTATAAGAACAGCCTTATGGCACAGTGTATTTTAGGCTTTAGTCTGTATACGCAGAAGCTGCCCTTTGGGACACATCGACCAAAAATCCCCATCAAAGTCTATGAGGATTTTCAGCTAAAAACGTCTGCTTTGTCATTTGCTATAATGCAGAGGACCTCAATGTCCCAGAACATGGATTATAGTTGCAGGATGTGTGTACAGTATTTGTATTCCTCCACAAATAGTGTATAACCCATATACATAATGAGTACCCAAAATCGCAGTGTCACAATACCAAATGCCAATAAAAGGATTGTATTTCAAGGCTATATAAAAGGTAAGTACGGATAGAGATACTAGTGTGGATATTATATCAGGTAAGGTAACAATACAACCCCTTCGTGAGAGGCTTGATTCAGCTATTTCCTCCTAGACGTCAACGTGACGTCATCACGTGTGTCATCAGGGTGTGACGTCCTCAATTTTAAAGCTTTACACGCTTCTGCCCCGCCTTACATCTCAGCCCTAATTTCTCGTTATGCACCATCCCGACTCTTGCGTTCTCTTCAAGGATGTCTTCTCTCTAAGCCCTCACCCGCCTTAAACCTTTCTCACTGACTGCCCCACATCTCTGGAATGCCCTTCCCCTCAATACCCGACTAGCACCCTCTCTATCCACCATTAAGACCCACCTTAAGACACATTTGCTTTAAGAAGCATATGAGTAGCTCCGTGCATAATACTAGACACAATACATAAAGCTTGGCCCCCTGCAGACGCACTTACCAGAACTCCCTCCTACTGTCTCTGTACGTTCTTCCTACCAATTAGATTGTAAGCTCTTCGGAGCAGGGACTCTCTTCCTAAATGTTAATTTTTATGTCTGAAGCACTTATTCCCATGATCTGTTATTTGTATTATTTGTTATTTATACGAATGTCACATGTGTTACTACTGTGAAGAGCTATGCACATTAATGGCGCTATATAAATAAATACATACATATATACTGTAGAATAAGGCCCCTTGCCCCAGAATTGTGCCACTTTTGCCTTGATGCATACAGATGTAGCCAGCCTTACCGCTCACTGCGCTGCAACTGGCGATCGCAGCCCAGAAGGATTAACGCTGAGGAAGGTCTCATTAAAAGTAATGGGACGGTAAGGCTGAGTTTATAGTGGCGTAGTGCTTGCTGATGCGCGCTGCGGCGCGCTGAGCATATATTCAGAGACCCATTATATGTTATGGTGCCATTCTGAGTGAAAGTTTCCGCTTGCTTGCTTGCTCACGCTTCTGAACCTCGCTCAGCTTCCAGCTACAGGCAAATCTCTGTTTCTGTGTTGCTGGAGAGGAGGTGTGGTCACGTGACCGCACAGCCTCCAATCAGAGCGCAGCACAGAAATTATCTTACACCCAAGAGCGGCCATTGTTCCCTGTTTGCTGTGCTGTGTGTAGTGAGTGTGTGCTGTGTGCTGTATGCTGTGAGTGTATGCAGGGAGTGTGTGCGGTGTGTGTGCAGTGTGCTGTGTGTGCAGTGTATGCAGTGAGTGTGTGCTGTGAGAGTGCTGTGTGTGCTGTGTACAATTTTTTTTGTTGACATTATTATGTTTTTTTAATTCGGGGTCCATATATATATATAATATCCATTATATCCATGGATTTTTGGGGATATATATTAAATGAGATATATATATGAGATATATATTTTGGATATATCTATATATATCCTATATATATCATACAGATGTAGCCAGGTCCCCCTCCTTTGTCCTCCTCGCGCACTCACCCCCTCCTTCCCCGTTGCGCGCGTGGTTGTATTGCGGCCGGTTGCTAGGGAAGCGGATCGGGCGGTTGCCGGGGACGCGAGCGGCGAGCAGGCCGGTTGCCGGGGACGCGATCGGGCCGTCGCTAAGGCCGCGATCGCGTTGCCACCGGCCCGGCGGCTAGCGGAGCAGGGCGCCGCCATGACAGGTAGCTCGCGCATGCGCAGGAGGCCAGCTAGCGCGGGAGGCTCCAGATAGCTCGCGCATGCGCGAGATGAGCATGCCAGCCCCCAGGGTGCATAGGGGCAGAGACACCTGATGCCAGGGAGCCTATCAGAAGGCCAGATTCCCCTGCTAGCAAAGAGATACATTTCGCGGGGTTTTGCAGCCACGCACTCACTCAGGATCCGGACCAGCTAGGGGTAGGAGGTAGATGCAGGGGTGAGTGACCCTCTGCATTAGGCCAGCAGCCCCCAAGGTCCCAGTTAGGTCCTGAGCCATCTATTAGCTTGTGGAGCTTAGGGACAGGCCCTAGATAGGGACACTGCCCCATTTATTGGTTGAATAGACAGGGACACAGTGTTGAAGCCGTGCGGCCCTGTGAGGTGGGTTCTGGGCTCAGAACACCACCCAAGACCCTGCGACAAGGAGTGACATTGTTGCGCTGGACTTTCAACCCACGCGGTGTGGAGGACCCCGTCGGATCGTGTGGATTTATATCGCGGTACCCGTGGCTGGAGCCCGGGCAGGTAACCTGCATCTCACGTGCACCAACCAGGCCTATCACCAAACATAGTGGCTGCGCAGTCACACACACACATGTACAGTGGTATTTGACTTCGAGAACACGAGACATTTGGGTGGGGGTTACTGGACACAGGGTGGGGTCACATTGTGGGTGGTTAGCGTCCGCCGTGACGCCTAGAGGTGGTTAGCGTCCGCCGTGACGCCTAGAGGTGGTTAGCGTCCGCCGTGACGCCTAGAGGTGATAGCGTCCGCCGTGACGCATAGTGTGGTTAGCGTCCGCCGTGGCGCAATATGCTGTTATGCTGTTTTGATGTTATGCTGTTTTGATGTTATGCTGTTACGTGATTTGTGTGTTTCCATGCAGTAAAGCCCGTCCTGTTTTATATTCTGTAGTGTTGTGTGGTTGTTCCTGTGAGGGCCTCCTCCCACTCCGTTGGGATCCCTCCCAGGTGGAGGCGTTGCACCTAGAGATGTATGATAAAGATGTACCCCAGGTTCCCCAAGCGGAGGCTTAGGCTCCTGAGAGCCACACAGGTTGCACAGCACGTAGTAGCGGCGGTAGTCATAGGGAAGACCCGTTACACATATATATACACACATATACATATCATACATACAGTACATATCCATCACACAGATCCCTGTCCCGCCTCCCGCCCCGCCTCCGCCCCACAAGCCCCGCCTACCAGAGCACACGCTCTGTTTGATGGGCAAGAACATGAAAAGCAGCCGCTTGGTTAAGCGAGAGGTGAGCATCAGCACGCGTCAGCGCTGGAGAGCACAGCCACTCTCCACTATAAACTCAGCCTAAGTCTGGCCACATCTGTATGTCCAGCAATGCAGCATAGTGTTGGCTTATCTCTGCATAAATGCTTTGTAACCTATATTTTGTGTGCACCTGCATGTAGTGTGGCTTGCGGTTAAGAAACCGTATTGGGCAGTGAAAGACTTTTGCTCAAAGCTAGCTATAGTATACATGTAGGGGATCATTGGTAACCAGCTTGTGACTAAATACAGTACCAGGCATGAGTTTGGAAATGGGTGTGATTCATTGTCTGGCATTGTTATAAAGTACAGCATTAACAATCACAAACATTGTCATAGTTCGGATCAGGGAACACAACTAGTGGTGCGAAAACCTTGTTGTATTTTTTATATTTATAAATCATGTACTGTAATTCACTTTGAATCAATCAAACACAATAACTTTGCCTGTAATGAAATAATCTCATGCTACTATAAATTGTCATGAACTGGACCTCCTACCAGCAGTCTTGTATGTTTTGGTATGAAATGCATATTTTGGGGCAAATTTTGTGAAAGGTATTGTGAATGGCGATTCAAAAGGGAATTTAATAACATGTTTTATATTGGGAATAAATGGAATTGTGATATTTGCTGCAAATGAGATTTCAATGTTTCCAATAAGCTGATATTATGGCAGAGTGAAGATCAGCAGTTGACTTGGCTTCACAAAAGTGTCCGTGCTATGCCACGGCCATTATTATAAAATGATTTTTATAGTAACATAGCAATATTTTATGCTGTAAAAAAAATGTGAAATTTTATGTAAAAAATTAGGACGTTTGGAGGCTCTATATAATAATAATAATAATAATAATAATAATAATAATAATAATAATAAATACCTTTGAAATAGTAAGTTGCGTAGCTAAAAAAAAATGATCAGTATCCTGGATGTGAACAAGAAATTGTGTCTTTACCTCCTATTACCATCATACTGTACCATGATCACTTGTGAAGGTACAATACCTTTTCACATCAGAGCAGTGAGAGAAACGAAGCTTGCAAATATTAGTCTACTCGTCAGTTCAGCAATGCCTGTTCCTGTACAAACAAGCACACTTCAAGTATTAAACTTCTGAGCAAGCTATATATGTAGCAGAAAAATAACATTAAGGACTCGGGGATTTTATTTTACTCCTAATATTTAATGACCTCACAGTCTGCTGCCATGGAAATGACCTGACTATGATGTATCAGAAGAGATGGGAAAGGAAGAAGAGCCTCTCTGTCCCGATCATTAATATGATTGAAATATGATTTTAGAAGAAGGGAAAAAAAGCAGAAGAGGGTAAAATGACCCCCGCCTCTCCCCCACATATGATATATTCATTTGGAATCGGAGATAGTCAGAAGTTGACTGTTTTTTGGGTATTTTATTAAGCTGTGTGTTCTGCAGTATTGGGAAACAAGGCAAGCCATCTCTTTGTCAGGAGCTGCCAAGTCTCTTTGCTTTTAGAGGGGGAAGTAATCCATTACAAACAATAGGGTTTGTGTATCAAGGGAAATTTTGGGGGGTTAAACTGACATTTTCATGCTGCATGTCTCAGCTACATTGTAGCATTATTTTGTACTTATTTTTTCAATCTTGTCTAGGCTTATGATTTGAGTGCCAAGAAGAGAAGGTACTGAGGAGTTAAGCAACTCCTGATATTTTCAGATCATATTCTGCATCATTTCATTCTCCTTTCCCTGGTGGCAAATTGTCTGCCAGGCCTGTGGTGGCTTTCAGACTCTCACACGGACTCTACATCAAATATAAAAAAAACATCATTAACAATTAGTTACAGTTTATACACCCACAAGCAGAGAATCAGAAAAAGAAATGGTGTTGGGTTTTCACTAAACGGTTCATGTTTTCTTTTTTTTATTAAATCATTTGGATATATTAAACAGTCTGCAACATTTATGCTTTGTGTCTACAGTATGTGCTCTAAAGCTCTTCCAAGCCAGAATGATAAGGACTGGTAAAGCCTGAAACTAAGATTTGGATAAAGAGGCCACTATTGACACATAATTGTAGCAAGTGACTGCAGTTGTAGGTGGCAGTCACTGCCTCCCCTGGTAAGTACATGCGATGAGAATGCCAAGATGCAGATGGTGACTTGCAGTGCTAAAATATGTAACGTATCTATGTATGTACGTGATTTTTATTTTCTATAGAGCAAACGAGGTATGCAGGACTTTACCATCTCTACAAACATTACAAAACCATTACAATGCAGATGGGATAAGTGCATCAAGACTTTGTCAAAAAGGAGTCTCTGTCCCGAAGAGTTCACAATCTAATCTGCATGTGCAGAGACCAACATAAGCAGTAGGAGTAAATCTGAGTGCCTTGGTCAGAGTGCGTACTGGGTCAAGCAGGTGTCATTACTGCTCTAAGATGTATATATATATATATATATATATATATATAGCAAATGAAAATATTACTGTATACTCATTTGCATGTATTAGACAGGTCTGCAGCCCTGCCTAAGACATGCAAATGAGTATACAGTAATATTTTCATTTGCTATATTCTTTGCTGTGGAGAGTTTTTGTCACTTTTTTTACCCACCTTAACTAAGTGTATGTGTGTATATATAGATATATATATATATATATATATATATATATATATATTCAAATATGAATAGCCGATACCGTTCTGTGGTAACGGAATGCTTTTATTTGTGCGAGCTTTTGAGATACACTGATCTTTTCATCCAGCGGTGTTACAATGGATAAAGAAAGAGAGGTTTTTACTTAAAAAACGTGTTTCCTGGAATGTATCTGTTTCTGAAGCCTATCCCTCCCCCCTTTGCAGTATGTGATTTATGACTTAAGGTGTTAAATAGTCCTTGAACGTTAGTGATGTAAGAGTGTGTGTATGTGTGTAAATATAAATGTATAATGTGCCCATAGAGTATACAGCGCTTTACAAAAGGTGTGTGGAGTGGGAGTGTATACCAATGGTGTGGGTAGGTGTAGAAATGTAAGAGGGTGTTGCATTACTATTCGTGTGTGTAGATACTATGTGGTCCCTATTGGTATATAGGGATAGAATTACATTGTACATTTTTATGTGTAAGAGACAGTTGTGTGTGGATTCATATATCGCAGTATGTATAGACATGGCCTTTAGCACTCATGGTAAGAAAGTTCTCTTGTGTCAGTAGTGACTCATGAAACTGCGGTCTCGGTTTAGGCCACCGCTAAGTGTCCCGAACAGTTGCATACATTTGTATTCGTGCAACCGTCGCTCTTTTGATGTTCTAAGATTACCTTCGTGAGTATGGCCACCTTCAGATCATTATCTTATGGCCAGAATCAGAGAAATGTTTGCCGACAGGACTGTCTCTTTTTCCACGTGTGATGCTGTGGTGATGCAGATTCATTATCTTGTTTAGCCCCTGTCCCGTCTCACCTATGTAGTAAGAGCCACCTGGGCATTTCATGCACATTATGTGGTACACGCCATTGCTGGAGGAACAGGTGAACCTTCCTCTTATTTTGTACTCAAGATTCCTGTGTGGTATTTGTATTGTGCCCGCGGTGTGGATCATTGCGCAGGTTTTGCATCTTGCGTCCTGGCATGGTCTTGTCCCGCATTCCGTTGTACTGTTAAATACTTTACTCCTCACCATCATTTTCTTGAGATTATGAGGTTGTCTGTATGATAATAAGGGTGTTTCAGGAAAGACCTGTTGCAGTATTTTATCTTTTTGGAGAATGGGTTGTAGTTCCCTGGCGATCTTGGGTTGGGCTTCTAGGTGTGGGTTATATGTGCCCACCAAAGGTACCCTGTCGCTTGTCTCTTTCTGTCTGTATTCAAGGAGATCACTTATTGATATTCTGGTGGCTTCGTGGATTTGCTGGTCTACAATTCTGTGGTTATATCCATGGTTTATGAAATCCGTTCTCAAGGCTGTAATCCGTTGGCCTCTGTCTGCTGTGTCTGAGCATATCTGGTTGTATCGTATGGCTTGACTGTAGATGGTTGCATGCTTAGTGTGTGTTGCGTGGAAGCTGTTGTCCTCAAATAGCTGGCTCTGTCTGTAGGTTTGCGATATACAGAAGTCTGTACAGGCATACCCCACTTTAAGGACACTCACTTTAAGTACACTCGCGAGTAAGTACATGTCGCCCAATAGGCAAACAGCAGCTCACGCATGCGCCAGTCAGCACGTCCTGAACAGCAATACCGGCTCCCTACCAGTACCGAAGCTGTGCGCAAGCGAGGACACTATAGAGCATGTTACAAATGTGTTATTTACATCAGTTATGCACGTATTTGATGATTGCATCGATAAGTGGAAAAAAGGTAGTGCTTCACTTTAAGTACATTTTCGCTTTACATACATGCTCCGGTCCCATTGCGTATGTTAATGCGGGGTATGCCTGTAGTTGGTTGTTCTTTATAGTATTGGTGGTGTCTAGGAAATATACTTTGTCCGGGGAATGGGTAAGTTTCAGGTTGATGGACTGGTGGAACATATTGAAGTTCTCATGGAACTGTAGAGGTCCTGTTCACCAGAGGTCCAAATCAGGAGGATGTCATCGATGTACCGAAGGTATGTAAGGTGTTTCAAGTGACAGGTGGAAAGAAAATCACTTTCCAGTTTTGCACAGAACAGATTGGCATACTGTGGCGCCATCCGTGTGCCCATAGTGGTACATGTTGTCTGAACGTATGTATATATATAATATACATACATACACACACACACACACACACACACACACACACACAAACACACACACACAGGACCATCACCTGGTGACGTTGACCCCTTAGAGATTATCTCTTTTATATTCCCCACTTTCACCCTCCTGTTGGACTCTAACATTCATATTCATGCCAGTATTCCTCATCACCATTGTGAAACTTTGAGGCCCCAGACGAGTACTATCCTGCTGAGATAATACATCTCTCAATGCGCTCATTCTAGCTACACTTGTGTATGTGCTATTTTAGATTCTCTATTTTTAATAATAAGTGAATGTGCTATTTTAGATTCTCTATTTTTAATAATAAATGTCAACACAAATTTATGCTATGTGGCACATGCCTCATATATATATATATATATATTTTATATATATATAACAATTTTTATTATTTAAATACCTAGTTTCCCTGTTTAAAAATAGAAAGGCATTCATCTATGTTTAACCTACTGTAAAGATGACACTGCCATTACTGTAGTATTGTATGTCTTTTTTTATATAGCGTCAAAAGAGTACTCGGCGCTTCACAAAGAATACAGTACGGGGAATTATAATAATACAATAAGCACAGCAAAATCAGACAATAGGAAAGGAAATCCCAGCCCCGAAGAGCTTACAATCTAAGTGGTAGTGATGGGAGAATTACAGAGACAGCAGGTGAGAGAATAAGTGCAGTAGATGGCAGGGCTTGGCCACAAAGGGTGGTAGGAGTGACTGAGTGTGGGACAATAGCCATGAGTGCAGGCTATTGGGATACTTGTTTTTTGGGCGAGTTTTAAGGTTAGTATTAAATCAAAAGGTTAACAGCATTTAAAGGGGAAGAGATGGCTGGGAGGCGTGGCTGAGAGCAGGTGTGGATGTCTGGCTTCAGGCTTCGTTCACTTTGCTCTTCGAAGGATAGATAATAAAAGGAGTAATCCATGCAATATCCTACATGTGTTTTTGTTTTTCTTTTTAAATAAATCAGTTCTGTAGTATTAGATAATACTTTCTGTATTTTTTATTCTTCAACTCTTAATGCCATTTTTAATGATTTTTAACATACTGAGCATCCTTTGATTTCTATAGAAGGGTTTAGCCCACCTCTCCAGCAGTGCAAGATCTTTGCAACACTTTCCTGTTTGTGATAATTTGTTGTCAATATTCCCAGCAGTTTGAGCTGCAAACTGCAACAATAGATAATGTTTCCTTAGTAATATGAGAATACAATACATTGTAAGGATTAATTTGAAACTGGAAGGCAGCCATTGTGTGAACCCTGGGAAGCAGGATTTTGCTGATCGATTACACAGGAGAACAAATCGATCGGCAGCTTACTGTAGGTAATTAGTTTTCAATAAAGATAATCAAAGGCTGCATATATTAAAACAACAAATATATATACTGCTTGGATTGCCTCTTTAACACCACGTGGTCTACTTTGTAAATTAAAAAAAAAACCTAGGTCATTATGAAGCTCAGTGACTTACTTTTGCTGGTGTTGATGCTATGAGAAATATATAGCTTATTTCAGATGACTGACAGCTCTTGAATGCGTGTACTTGAATTACATCATTAATGTCTGTCAGCGCGTAGTACTCAATGCCTTGAACCCACTTGGAACTGACCCCCTTTTAAAACAAAGTTTCAACACCATTAGAAACCGTAAAAGTCATATAAAGAGCATTGAGTTTCCAAAGAACGATTCTGTTAAATAAATCGAACTTTCTGACCACATCTGCTGTTAAATTTAAATTCTGATACACATAATAATAGAGAATATTTACTGCTGTAGGAAGAATTTGTAAGCAGTGAGTTCTCTAGTATAGATCAGTATTGTGTACTATGAGTTAATCATTGTACTGCAGTTTACCCACTGGGAACTGGCACCTCTTGCAACAGGTTTTTAATACAATTACAAACACTAGAAATGGTAAAAGAGGTATTGGTTTTTTATATGGCACGTTTTATGACCAGATCTGTATTTTTATTATATTTTTAATTTATATAATACTAATGCAGCAGTCCTCGTCCTCAAATCGAAGGGCTGATCTGACCTTCAGGGACCCCTGAGATGTATATATATATTTTTCTGGCTGTGCTTGACACCTTAAAAAAACGACGTGTGTTGCAGTGGTTGTGATGTCATCTCCCAGATGTTGCAGCCTTCTTTTGACTGGCAGAGCAAGGTTGGCACAGGGGGCCATGTTGTGTCCACCGGGGTAAGTATTCATTCTCGGTGGAGAAACTGCTTGTATCTCGGGGACCAGGGGTCACCAAGGGGTTCTCCCCCACCCATCCTGGTTCAGGTAATATATCAAAATACCTCCCTTTCCCCTAAGGAAAAAAATACAAGTAGCACGGACTGCTGGTTAACCCCTTTTACTGCTAAGAAAGATTGCTACACAGGTAATTAGATGTATTTATAGGCAGTGCATTCTCTTATATCACCTGCATGTTGTGTGCAATGGGTAACTGCAATGCATTAGAACACGAGGCAATTAAACTCCTACAGTGCACTGCTAAGCTAAGGTATGAAAGACATGGGCTCTACAGCGGTGTGCAAACTGGGGGCGCGAGATTTTTTTTGGGGGGGGGCGCGGGCGGTTGCAGAGGTCCCACACTCTTCCCCAAAGCATTTAAATGAAATGCCGGGGGACTGCACAAGGCCTCTGCAACCTCTACTTACCACGGTTCAGCCGGCTTCAGGACGCGTGACCATGGCAACGTGGCATCAAATGACCCCACGGGGTCATGTGACGTCACGGTTGCCACGGTAACATGGCGCCAAATGACGCGGCGGGTCACGTGATGTGACACGACCCCGCGGCGTCATATGACACTGCACAGGGTAAGGGAGGGGGCGCACCGACAGAGGAGAACAGGTAGGGGAGCGCAGCAAATAAAGTTTGCACGCCCCTGCTCTACTGTATATCAAGAGGTACGTCTGCACTGCCACACATGCACAAAAAATAGAACATTTGTTTCTGTCTTTTCCTTAAACGCAACACATTTAAGTGTATTTTTACCGCTGTAGAATTTGGCACATGCTGTGCTAATATTCTGGCTTTAAAAGAAATACTTACCTTTAAGGTGGCAGAGAAAACCAACGCAGAAAACCCTTAAGAAAAGTTCCGCAAGCAGCTCAATTTTGAATACATTGACCTGCGCCAATATGCAAATGAAACTGCGCCCTAACTCCTCCCATTTGCTCCATCAAACCCGAAAATGACACATGCAAGATTAATACATAGACTTTGCCTGATGCAGGTTTATTTCAGCGCGAGTTGCGACAAAATAAAGACTTTGTGTCGGAATTTTCCCTTTGTTACATAGAGCCCCATATGTGTATTCTCCAGTTATCTGACGTGAGTAATGTGTAATCTTAGTGGCTTCTCTATTCTGCATGCTCTGGAGTTGTTCACCAGTGTAGGAAGAGATCAGCTATGTTCAAACGAATGGAGCTAAGACCTTATCCAGCGCAGGGGAGCAGCTATTGCATACTAAATAGGTTGCAGAGCTTGCAGTTGTGGAATTGATTACCAGTATTGGAAGCATTGATATGTTTGTTTTTGTTTTTATGGGTCAGACATAAGTGTTATTCATTGACTACAGAATTCCTTTCATTGACTTTTGTTTAAAAAAAAAGAAAAAAAAAAGGCTAATATTTTCCAGGACTAATATGTACAATATAATAGGATTCTCCGCAATGATTTCAATTTATCAATGGGAAATGCACCAAATTTAGCAGGTTGGCCATTAATTCACTAAGCCTTGCTTGCTTAGTAAACAATAATTATAATATAATTGTTTTTTCTTGTATAGCCCTGACAGTGTATTCATACTATTCATCTATTGTAAATAGAACGTGTGCAGGCACGAGTCCCTGTCCCATAGAGCTTACAATCATCCATATATTTTTTTGTGCACTGGGAGACATAGTGAACCAGGCCCCCTTGCTTTAAACTCTGTAATTGTTCTCAGTCGGTGTCTTTACTCACTGAGCCGCTCCTTAACCCAATTCAGTGTTAAAGGGACCACAAAAGCATTACACAGCAGTATCTTGTTGGCCTCATTACTACTCCGTGTGGATTTCCCTGGTCATCCCATGTTCCCTGCCTGGGCACTTTCCCATTTAACGAAGTGACGGTTATTAATTAGTCTGGAACTTTATATGTTACTGCTCATTCCATCCCAATGGTTATATGCTGTTTACCTAATCCTGCAACCACCTCTAGTGTACACAATCTCCACAGTTAATGATCTGCTATTGTCTATTGATTTCTGGTAGAAAGAGAGAGGATAACAAAGTCCAGTTACGTAGGGAAACTTTACATCCTGTTATTTCTGCTCTAATAAGACACAGCTGTATTTCCAGAAACACTGCATAGATGAATACAATACAAGTGTACTCAGAACAAGCAAAATAAATAAACTGGTACTCCACTGCCACAAGTTGTTACAAGATGTCAGATATTAGATTTCTTTATTGGAAGCGATGAAAAGAATGTATATGCTGTTTGAAAACAGACTCATGAATGGGAATGACTCTGATGGGCTCTGACAAAACCAAGCATCTAGAATACAGCAGGAAATATTACTGTGAACAGCCACATGAAGACCTGTCATAATGCCATGTGTGCACGTCGCCCCTCTGCATGAATGTTTTATGGCAGTGCTGGGAGGAGAAGACTTGTGGTTAAGACTCTGGCATCTGGGAGTAGTGGCCCAGCCCTATGTACATTTGTAGTGCTATATAAATAAACCATGCTGCTCATTACAACATCATTTTGAAGAGATCTAAGGTATGGGGAGACGGAACTGTATTGCCCAGCTTGAAAAAAATTATATACACACATGTCCAGGAGGAAATCTCAGGACCAGCAACACCTCATAGATCGCAAACGTATCTCTTACATGGTCTTCTAGGTCTTGATGATTTGTTTTATTTCAAGAAGAATCACATGCTAGTTAGCACTGCTTCAGGCTCTATGTAGCTTTGCAAATGATGCCACATCTAATTTTGCAGGTGTAAACTCACCTCAAAGTGTTGTATACATTTCTACATTAGCTATGATCATAGTTGAAAACATTACATATTTATATATGCATATTTTGGGTTCCAGTCAATTAATCTTGATTACACTGCAGCATGACTTGTTTTATATACTCCCTTTTCTTCGGAATAACTTGTAGTCAAAGCCACATCTCTCAGATAACTTATGTCGGGAAAGAATGGGATTATAAACCTGAACCTGTGTCCTTTTAGAAATAGAATATAAACTTTCCTTCTTTGTATCATTTCCCTGTCAACCCAGGGGTCTGGTAAAGTAAATCACATCCTTGTTTCATTCTTACACCATGGTGGAAAAGCTATGCAGAGAATGTCTGTCATGGGGGGAGTGCACACAGAGCTGCTAGGTAGTCGGTCCAGTCATATTTGCTCTGTTTGTGTTGCTAAAGTACTTTTGCTAAACAAGTGTATTAGCCCAGGGGTGAGCAAACTTTTTAGGCCGAGCCCCCCTTTTCATCCATGAAATTTCTCGGGCCACGCCTGCCTGATGTAATCAAAATCACATGACGTCAGCGCACGTGAGCTGGTTCAGCCAATGAGGGCGAACCAGCTTTGTGACGTGTCCGCCAAGCCCCGCCACGCATCTACAATCTCCTGCAGCCAAGTTCACAAACCGCTTGGGCTGCAGGCGCGCGCGCAGGCAGTATACTAGTATTGGATCACTGTTTATTTTATTGTTTGCTGGCATCTGGTAATATGTTTTTTTCTGGTGCACAAAGGCAAGCCATTTGAGGGGGCATTCATCCACCTTTGCTACCTCCCTTCCCTCTCCCGCCCCCCTTTTTTCCCCTCCCTTTTTTCCTCCTCCCATTTGCTTTCCCCAGTGTCATCCACTCCTACCTACCAGTATTATGTATTATTTATTTCCGTTTTAAATGTTGCCCAGGGATCATAACCAAACTAAGAGGGTTACTGATGAATCTCCCCTGCTGATCAATACTCCCAAGTGACCCCCCTGACCCAAAGAATAGCCCTCAGCCCCCCAAAACTCATCCTCCCAAGTCCCTCAATTCTGCCATCTCTGTCTGACCTTCATCCCTCCGTTTAGTCATATTTCTCTCCACCTCCCCCAATATGTCTCCCACCTCTCCATGTTTCTTTCTCTCCCCCTCCCCCCAATATGTCTCCCACCTCTACATGTCTCTCTTTCACTCCCTCTCCCCCCAATATGTCTCCCACCTCTCCATGTCTCTCTTTCACTCCCCCTCCCCCCAATATGTCTCCCACTTCTCCATGTCTCTTTCACTCCCCCTCCCCCCAATGTCTCCCACCTCTCCATGTCTCTTTCTCTTCCCCTCCCCCCAATATGCCTCCCACCTCTCCATGTATCTCTCTCCCCCTCCCCCCAATATGCCTCCCACCTCTCCATGTATCTCTCTCCCCCTACCCCCAATATGTCTCCCACCTCTCCATGTATCTCTCTCCCCCTCCCCCAATATGTCTCCCACCTCTCCATGTCTCTTTCTCTTCCCCTCCCCCCAATATGCCTCCCACCTCTCCATGTATCTCTCTCCCCCTCCCCCCTATATGTCTCCCACCTCTCCATGTATCTCTCTCCCCCTCCCCCCAATATGTCTCCCACCTCTCCATGTATCTCTCTACCCCTCCCCCCAATATGTCTCCCACCTCTCCATGTCTCTTTCTCTTCCCCTCCCCCAATATGTCTCCCACCTCTCCGTCTCTCTTTCTTTCCCCCTCCCCCCAATATGTCTCCCACCTCTCCATATCTCCTTCTCTTCCCCCTCCCCCAATATGTCTCCCACCTCTCCATGTATCTCTCTCCCTCTCCCCCCAATATGCCTCCCACCTCTCCATGTATCTCTCTCCCCCTCCCCCCAATATGCCTCTCACCTCTCCATATCTCTTTCTCTCCCTCTCCCCCAATATGTCTCCCACCTCTCCATGTCACCTTCTCTTCCCCTAACCCCAATATGTGTCCCACCTCTCCATGTCTCTCCTTCTCTTCCCCTCCCCCCAATATGCCTCCCACCTCTCCATGTCTCCTTCTCTTCTCCTCCCCTCAATATGCTTCCCACCTCTCCATGTCTCCTTCTCTTCCCCTCCCCCCAATATGCCTCCAACCTCTCCATGTCTCTTTTTCTTCCCCTCCCCCCAATATGCCTCCCACCTCTCCATGTATCTCTCTCCCCCTCCCCCCAATATGCCTCCCACCTCTCCATGTCTCCTTCTCTTCCCCTCCCCCCAATATGTCTCCCACCTCTCCATGTCTCTCTTTCACTCCCCCTCCCCCCAATATGTCTCCCACCTCTCCATGTCTCTTTCTCTCCCCCCAATATGTCTCCCACCTCTCCATGTATCTCTCTCCCCCTCCCCCCAATATGTCTCCGACCTCTCCATGTCTCCTTCTCTTCCCCTCCCCCCAATATGTCTCCCACCTCTCCATGTATCTCTCCCCCTCCCCCCAATATGCCTCCCACCTCTCCATGTCTCCTTCTCTTCCCCTCCCCCCAATATGTCTCCCACCTCTCCATGTATCTCTCTCCCCCTCCCCCCAATATGCCTCCCACCTCTCCATGTATCTCTCTCCCCCTCCCCCCAATATGCCTCCCACCTCTCCAGGTCTCCTTCTCTTCCCCTCCCCCCAATATGTCTCCCACCTCTCCATGTATCTCTCTCCCCCTCCCCCCAATATGTCTCCCACCTCTCCATGTCTCTCTTTCTCTCCCCCCCCAATATGTCTCCCACCTCACATGTCTCTCTTTCTCTCCCCCCCCCAATATGTCTCCCACCTCTCCATGTCTCTCTTTCTCTCCCCCAATATGTCTCCCACCTCTCCATGTCTCTCTTTCTCTCCCCCTCCCCCAATATGTCTCCCACCTCTCCATGTCTCTTTCTCTCCCCCTCCCCCCAATATGTCTCCCACCTCTCCATGTATCTCTCCCCCTCCCCCCAATATGCCTCCCACCTCTCCATGTCTCCTTCTCTTCCCCTCCCCCCAATATGTCTCCCACCTCTCCATGTATCTCTCTCCCCCTCCCCCCAATATGCCTCCCACCTCTCCATGTATCTCTCTCCCCCTCCCCCCAATATGCCTCCCACCTCTCCAGGTCTCCTTCTCTTCCCCTCCCCCCAATATGTCTCCCACCTCTCCATGTATCTCTCTCCCCCTCCCCCCAATATGTCTCCCACCTCTCCATGTCTCTCTTTCTCTCCCCCCCCAATATGTCTCCCACCTCACCATGTCTCTCTTTCTCTCCCCCCCCAATATGTCTCCCACCTCTCCATGTCTCTCTTTCTCTCCCCCAATATGTCTCCCACCTCTCCATGTCTCTCTTTCTCCCCCCCCCCCCAATATGTCTCCCACCTCTCCATGTCTCTTTCTCTCCCCCTCCCCCCAATATGTCTCCCACCTCTCCATGTCTCTTTCTCTCCCCCTCCCCCCAATATGTCTCCCACCTCTCCATGTATCTCTCTCCCCCTCCCCCCAATATGTCTCTGACCTCTCCATGTCTTTCTCTCCCCCTCCCCCCAATATGTCTCCCACCTCTCCATGTCTCTTTCTCTCCCCCTCCCCCAATATGTCTCCCACCTCTCCATGTCTCTTTCTCTCCCTCTCCCCCCAATATGTCTCCCACCTCTCCATGTCTCTCTTGGCACACACACACACACACTTGCTTTCTCTGTGCGGCTGTAAACTGGGACAGGAGGGGGAGGAGCTGTCTGTGTGCAGGGAAGACCCCGCCCACGCTGTGCAGACAGACATCACACAGAAGCAGCCTCAGCACGGAGCTTGGGCTTAGCCGTCCGTGCACAGCTCTGCCCGCCCCCAGGCTTCCCCGCACGCAGCCTGCGCCCCCTCCCCCCCCTAAATAATCTCCCCCCCCCCCCGTTTGCGCACTGCTGTATTAGGAGACAGCCTCCTATAGAATGCCAGCATGAGGTCCCGTAACTAATGTCACACACACCATAGAACATGCCTGGCTACACCCCTATGGCATGTCAGGCTAAGCATAGCATGTAGCCATGTCTGCTGTGTGTAAACTGTATGCTGCGCCATGCGCCCACAGAGCTAACTCCTTGAACACTTGTCTAATTGTGGCCAAATAAATGGCAATGCTGCTTGTGTGTTACATACACAATGTTTCTATGCTTTCAGCGAAAGCAACAATCCTGTCACTTCACAGAATTAGTGCTATTATAAATAATTAAATTCTTGTACTGTGCTTACAATTCTGTTATCATTTTCGATGGGACATACCATGTACCTTACTGAGTTTGTGACTGGTATATACCCTTATTTCTTTCTTTATTATTTATTTATATAATGATTTACCAGGAGATAATACATTGAGAGTTACCTCTGGTTTTCAAGTATGTCCAGGGCATAGAGTTAAGATGACAAATAATACATGTTTACAAATACATAGTTACTTAAGTGAACAGGGTATACATTATATACAATACATTGCATGCACAGTTAGAGAAGATGTATATTATAGGCGTATGTAATAGTTACAGACCAGATTAAAATGTGAGACAGCCTTAGTTTTGAAAGAACTTAAACTGGTGGTGGCTGTGAGAGTCTCCGGTAGGTTGTTCCAGTTTTGGGGTGCACGGTAAGAGAAGGAGGAGCGGCCGGATACTTTGCTGAACCTTGGGACCATGAACCGTCTTTTGGAGTCAAATCTCAGATAAGTGCTGCCTGTGGTAGGGGTGAGGAGCTTGTTCAGATAGACGGGTAGCTTGCCCAGAGTATACAGATACCCTTGTTGGAAGCCGCATTTTTGAGCAGCACTTAACAAGAAAATAAAGATCTAATATTTGTATATATTTATATAACCCTGCTGAGCTGAGAGAGCCATTCTGCTGCTGGCAAAATAGTTGTGAATCCGCTTGTTAACCATGATCATGCTAGAGATGCTTGAAATAGTTTGATTTGCTGAGCCCTGTAGCACTAAAGAGGCTTAACGTTATATTCTAAGAATATATAGTAATCATTTGATAGGGTGTTGAAGCTGTTCCTGGAAATAATGTATTCCTGTTACCTTTAATTGCAGTAATTAAAAAAATGTAAAAAAAAATAGTGACGAGTTTGCTTAATGGAGGAACCTCACATAACTAATGTATTTAATGTTTTTTTTTATTTAAACAATTGATTGAATAATTGACTTTCTTAGCAAAATTCAATCGCCCCCAAAGTGTACTTTTGACTTATTTGTGCAAAATGAATCCATCCTTATCTTTTTGGTAAATGGTGGCAGCATAAACACCATTAGTTCACTTTGGTCCTTCGAGGGACAGTTTCTTTCAAGGAGCTCTGAAGCAACAGGATGTTATCTCTGTGGTGCTGCCAGTATCTCTGAGCAGTTTTCAAGCTCCCACATCATGCGGCCAATAGGAAGACACAAGGGATGACGTTGCAGATTCCTATTGGACCGCTGCACGCAGGACTTGTAAATCGCTATATTGTGAACCCAGCCGGGGCTCCTACCCGCAGCACCTCCGGAGGTGATTATCTCAGGAATCAGGGGGTCCATGGAGCTGAAGTAAACACGGTTCAGCTCCCGAGACCCCTGCCTCAAACCTATTAAAAAGCAACAGACAAAAGAAAATACCGTCGCTTAGAGTGCTGCTGTAAGACATGTATCTCCACAAACTGTGCTATAGGAATAGGATGTCCACTGACAAATGTTTTTTGTTGCTCATTTCACCCTTGTTGAGGTTTATGAAATTAGCAGATTACATCCTTACATTAATTAGCATGTTTAGTTAGACATGATCCTCTTAAAAAATTTTTTCAAAAAAAAAGGTTTAAGTGTATCATGTGATACACTGAATATAAAGAAATTAAAGTTGCTATGTGGTATAACATGCATTATGTAAAGAACAATATGACTTTTCCCATTGAGATATTAGCACATGATCCTCGAGAGCATTGGAGCGCAAAATTGTTAGTCTGCGCTCCACTGCCTGCTCTCCCCCACTGCCTGCTCTCCCCCACTGCCTGCTCTTCCCCTACTGCCTGCTCTCCCCCACTACCTGCTCTCCCCCACTGCCTGCTCTCCCCACTGCCTGCTCTCCCTGCTCTCCCCCACTGCCTGCTCTCCCCCTACTGCCTGCTCTCCCCCACTGCCTGCTCTCCACCTCTGCCTGCTCTCCCCCACTGCCTGCTCTCCCCCTACTGCCTGCTCTCCCCCACTGCCTGCTCTCCCCCACTGCCTGCTCCTCCCTTACCTTTTGTCCGTCGTCATCAGACATCTCGACATCATGTGACGTCGTGTTGCCATGGCAACACGTCATCATGTGACCCGGCAGCTGCATTTCACACTGCGTTGCCATGGCGACACGTCGCCAGGAGCCGCCGAAGACAAGGTACGTGAGGCATATAGAGGCCTCGCGCGCTCCCCCGGCATTTAACTTAAATACTTTGGGGAAGAGCGCATGGCCTCTGTAAGCACCGTGGCCCACCTCCCCCCCAGAAAATGTTGCGCCCCCTGTTTCCACACTCCTGCTCTTGAGTGAAACTAAAGCAGCCCACACTAGAATTGCATCTGCTGGAAAGATATGGTTGTGCACTGTTGATTGTTATGTCTTATAGTAATCGGGTGAATTCATTTGTAAAAGCGTATTCATTAAGGGGATGAATCTATAGAATGCAACTGCGAGGCCGTGGTTACCTAAAGAATATAGTTTTACTGAGCATGTGCAAAACATGTTTAACAGCAGCTTTTGATTTTTAAGGACCAGCTGTAGCTCATACGTTATATATTGTTTCTTGAAGCACGTTTGTAAAAGAGAGGTTACTGCATCACACTGTGAGGAATTTTCTGCTTACCATTTTCCACATCATGGCAGAAAACAGTGAGAATTGTGCTGATACAGTTTATACTCAGCTCTAATGAGGGGAGGGGTCTATAGGTGGTGAACTGGTCGGTGCTTGTTATCATAGGCTCTTGCTACACTATCCACTAACAGGACTTTACATACATACAAACCCTCCCCTGCATGCGTATACTTTGCCTTAGTAAGCACATTACTCTATGATGCACTTATAGTCCTTGTCTTCAAGCAAGTTTAGACACTCAAATCAAGTGTGGATGGCCACTTTGTATTCCTGATTTGGAAGCACTGAGTTATTGAACTTTGTTTCGATTTTTGTTACTATTTGCCCATGACATAACCTGGTACATCATTATTGCCCCTGACAGCGCCAGTGCGCACTGAAAAGGTTAATTTGTGTGATTAATTATTTTAATCGAGTTTCGGGACCTCCAAAAATGTCTCCTGAATATATTGCAAAAGCTTATGCATCTACTTCTATCAATGATCACAATAGCCTCTAAAACTCTATTAAACAGCGTTGGTAGGGAGTATAGTAACCGACCCTTGACCTGGGTATTGGTGCTTGGACAGGCAAGAATAGCCAAGTCCGGTTCTGAGATCGTGGGCAGGGTGCGGCAGCGAAGTGGGGGTCATGGTTCCAAAGGTCAGGGCAACAAACAGCAGCGAAGTCGGGGTCAAGGCAAGAGAAACAGGGCTGGAACACAGGAGCAAGGCTGGAATACACAGGGTACAGAAGCACAAGGCAAGGATTCCATGCTCAGGCTAAAGGCCGGGGGTAACTGGCTGCTATTTAAGTCGCTTGGGCAGGTACTGCCAATTACTAGTTCCAGGAGGAGGCTAGCTTCCTGATTCAGTGGCCATCTTGGTGCACCCAGTCAGAGGAGCGTCTCTGTTGGTGCGCCCGGCGAATCCTCAGACTGCTTCACAACATACTAAATAGGGGCCACAGAAAATAAAATCAAGGCCGTTGCACCAAGTAATATTGGTCTTGAAAGACAAAAAAACTCAATGCTACATCCAATGCGACAAAAAGGGTGTCAAGACCAATATTAATAAACAAAATCCCAGCAAGCTCAGAACCCTAATGTGTGTGTGTGTGTGTGTGTGTGTGTGTGTGTGTGTGTGTGTGTGTGTGTGTGTGTGTGTGTGTGTGAAAGGAATGCCACTGAGCGTGGCCAAATGTATACAACAAAATACAGAAAAGCCTAATGTGACAAAAATACACAGTGAAATACGTGTATATTCTCTTGAATAAGGGTCACTTGTTAAGCCCTTTGGCCAAAGCGTTATAAGCCTGCAAGCCATATTAAGGCATGACTAGTAAGCAGGTCCTAGGACTTCACACCATTCTTCCCCCCTGGAAATAAACAGCGGGCACCTCCTGTAAAATATATACTGTATATTTTTTGTTAAATAATTAAAAACAAAGAACAAACAAAAACCATAATTTCATAAGTTAAGTTTCATAATTTAAGATGTTACTCTCTTGGGAAACACCGGCACAAATGACCAGTACTTTCATTGCTTTTCCTCACCCAACCGTTTGGTTGCCACATTTTGTTTTACTATTGGGCAGATTCATTAAACTGTGATAGCCATGATGGTTTAACTACCGGTGACTTGAGTGAATGTCCCCATATGTGTTTGACGTGTGGAAAAATAGTACCAATTCCAGTTTCCAGTCTCCCCGGTGAGCTAAAAAATAACTTCTTTGTATTGTAGAAAGTGTCACTTAACATCCTTTTATTTATATATTTCTTAACACATCATTATTGTGTTCTCCTTAAGGATTTCCAGCAATATTTTGGAAATGTCATGCAATGGGATTTCAACGCTGCTAGTTTTAAAGCGTGTAAGAATTAACATTTTTGGTTGTTCATATTCTTACCTCAGAGTTGCACAAAATACCTGTAAATATCATTGTTCTTTGCTCCAGGTTCAGCTTCATAGACACGTGAAATGTACTATAACTATTAACCCTTTAATTATTGTGCAACAGGCATATTTGTTTCTTGCAGCAGTGATCTCGTAGATTTCAGATCTCACTCGCACGAATCAGAATCTTTGCATTGCCATTTTTCTGTTTCACCGTTTCCAAATGTCACTTATTTGGATCCGTGGACGTTGATGACTATGGCAGAGATGCGTGTTACATGCATATTCACCACTGTATCCACACCTATGCATTCACGTATCTCCTGCTCCCCAGGAGAAGTAGGTACACATTGCATTATCTTTCTGTCACCCAGTCCATTGCAGAGCTGGGCACTGCATGCCTAGCACTGCCACACAGTCTGTAGCAGAACTGTATACTGTACACTATTACCCATGCATTCATGTTTAGACCCCTGCGTTACATTCCCCTTACGGTTTTTTACACTGTTCTGCATAGCTGTGTGCTATATGCCTAATACTGCCTTGCAGATTGGTTAAAGCCCACACATTAGCATTTCAGTGTTGATCAAAGCATTTTACCAAATGTAATTTATTGTACAGTAGTTAATCTTCAGCATATGTGTTACAAACAAAATTGTTAGTTCAAATCTAGTGATCACCATATGAACAAATACATTGAACAGAAAGTGTGTTGCATGTCTCTCCGGCTCAGTCTCAAAGGGTTAAGCCAGTGAAAAGGTTACAAAGTATGCGTTCCCAGATGCAGTGGTAGAGTTTTTGCAGCCTGTGCATAGCTGAACCCACCCAATGGAACAAAGATAAGCAGAAGCTTTGTCATATTGTGGAGATTAATCAGTACAGAGCCACCCCTGAGATTCCCTTTCATCATTGGAAGACCTGTCCCTTTTCCTGACATGCGTCTGCAAACCTTATCGTCTCCACATGGAGAAAAGCAGCCTCAGAGGAAAAACTGTGTCACTTGGAAAGCCATTTAAGTATAAAGATTGGAACAAGGATGACAAAGTATCTTGGTCTTTTAAAGCCCAAAACAAAATGATATCGCCAGCAATATACTTTGTCCTCTTACTGCTGGAGGGAGTCACTTTATCACCTTCCAAGGTGGTTGGTGTCAGAAATATATGTGGTAAAATATTCAAAGTGTGACAGATGTCATACTGAGCATTGTTTATCTCTTGATGCAGACAACAAGTCAATATTTCCACCACCATTTGCATTTTGTACATCTAGCTTCTCATTACCATTATGGGCCATTATGATTTCTTCATGTGACGCTAACCCCCAAGTAACAAGACTCGTGTGAACTATATCTAGCAGGAGTGAATGGGGTATACAGTATGTTACTTTTAGCTCCTGAATACTTTGAGCTGCTGTCTTCGACCAATCACAAAACACTAGACTGATTAAAGCACATTATATGACTTTGTCAGTGACAGCACATGAATGAGTAATAACTGCATTAGTCCTTCTAAACTCATTCAGCAGGCGCTGCTGCACATTGGAAAGCAGTGCACTGGGGGCATACTGTATGCACCATTGAAGGGGTTACAGTACATTACTGCCCCAGTAAACACCAGGGTATTGCATAGCAGCGTTGCCACGCTTACAGTCTGAGGTCTCAGCTGCGGTGCTGATCCCTAGAGACCACAGGCTGAAGCAAAAGGAACTCTCCATAAGTGGCATCCCCTGATTTATTCACCGCATGAATAATTCATTAAGGCAGCATGCCACGGATTCTCTTCTTCAAATCAATAAACTTGAGGAAGAGATGCACGCGTGGTGCTGGTGGTGGGAGGGGTTCATTCATAGGTATATCCTCTGCTGCAGAGCTGCATAACGGAAGCTAATGCCTACAAAAGGCTGTGGGAAGAACAAAGGGGATAACTATAGCTACGGATCACACTTTCATTTCATTGCACATGCCGTGCGAGTGCATCTCGCTGTTTAGGTAATTTATTTCCCTGTGATTATCTCTTTAAGGCACCGCTGTATTTGTGCTATAGTAAAAAGCCTGAACATGAATTGTGTAAAGAAGGTAAAGCCATACTACAGTAGCTGTTTAGTTGATGGATATTGTCATTACGTTCATGGTGCTGTCAGTCTGAATTTTCTCCGCTTGCTGTCAGCGTTGCAGAGGTAAAGCAGCTAGTGCAGGCAGCACAAGCAGGACCCCCACCTGCAGTAGTCAGAGGGGGGATTGCAGATTACAGCCTAAACTGCAAATACATAATAGTATAGTCACTAGAGGCCTGCAGAGGTGAGGAAAGACAGAATAAGCTGGTGATCAGGGAATACGGCAGAGCTTCTTAATTACTTTTGAAAATGCAACTCATGTCAGTTTATATGTATGGGGACAGACAATAAAATACTTCCGCCAGTTAATCTCTGAGCAGAAAAATAGAACGGGAAAGGGGAAACCCCCATCACTTTGTTGGGGTCTAGCCAAGGTGGATAAAAAAAAAAGGCATTGGGGCCCGATTCTGCTAGTTAAACAGATTTTGGGGTCTATGCTATAAGCGTCGATAAGCCACATATTGAGCACTTATCGGCCAAAATGCCTACTGCTATTCAGTAAGCAACGATAAGTGGGCGATAAAGGCACGAATCACCAAAAGTTTCAGCTGTCATAAAAAAATCGCCAGGTGAGCAGCGATAAGCCACTTATCGGCAGGTTCTGAAACTCGTGCAATTCTAGCATTCGCGATTAGGTTATTGAGGCTAATCGCAGCTCTAGAATGGTGAGTTTCTCCCAAAATCCTCAGGAAAAGTTGACATGAGGCTGGTGAGAAGCTGCTGAGAGGCGGCTAGACAGAACTTAGGTAAAAAAAATGAATTTTTCCTGCATTGGATTGATGCTGGGGTCTTCGGAGCTGATATCCATTAATATCAGCACCAGAGATCCCCGGTATGAACCCCATGCAATAAAAATGCATTTACAGGCAACTTAATTACCTTGGCGGCTAACCGCTAAGGCAAAGAAGGGGTTAACCCCTCCTGCTCCCCACCAAGAGCCAAATACCTCCTTAACCCACCCCCGCTACCCACAGTAAACACTAATACCCACCTCCTCTACCCCCACATGATTGATACCATAGTCCGTGGGTGTCCAGGGGTCCTCAGGTGGTCCCCATGGGTGAAATAAATACACCCCCTCCCCCCCAACACATACAGTACAGTAAGGGGCAAAATAACTATTATCCAGATAAAGATAATAGCTCATTTGCCCATTATAAAATCAAACATTAGTCAGCCAGCATAAAGTAAATAAACCTTTCTAATTGCCCCTGCAATCATGAAGGGCGTCCTCATCAGCATACTCCAGGTCCATGTCCTCCATTGCCAGAAAGAATACAAGAAAAAAATACAATCTAATGGCCCCTAACCCATGGATCACCTTAGAGGTTAATAACCGCTATAGTAATTAAGGGGTAAAGCACCGTCACCTGCTATCTTGTACACATTTCCCATGCTCACATTAATATAATTAAGTTAAAGACAAAGGGGCCCATGCTATAAGCGTTCATAAAATAAATCACCTGGCCATTTAAATCGCTAGTTTTTTTAGCGTTGCTATCACGGTTTTCAGAGAGCCTCGATTACCTGTGATAGCAAAATTCCTAAAACAGGCGTGTAGCCGGCGACGTGAAGATATCCTCTCTGAAAAGGGCTTACCCAGCAATTTCTTTCAGCTTCAGAGAGAGAGCTGCTCAGAGAGCCGCCTCTCCCTGCGCAAATCTCGCCTGAAATTAATGTTTTTTAATATACATTTTATGAGTAGTGTAGATGAGCAGGGGGTCTCTGGAGCAGAACCGCATTGATTTCAGGTCTGGGGACCCCCTACTTCCCGAGATACAGCCCCTGTTATGATGTCAGTGGGCCCTGTATCTCCTATGCACTTTATTCCCACGGTCACGTGACGTGGGACTTTTAAATGCATAGGAGATACCAGCACCCCATAACGGGGTCGGTATCTCGGAAAGCAGGGGGTCCCCGGTCCTCAAATCAACGCGGTACTGCTCCGGAGACCCCCTGCTCATATACTAGTTTTAAAATATATATTAAAACAGCTGCTACCCACTAACCAGATATGGATAATGACTAATTTGCCCATTATAAAATCAAACATAGGTGACCATTGGCTGCTATAGTGGCTTATCATGCCCATATTATATGGGTATGATGTACCACTATGCCAATCAATGGGTAGAGGGTGGGTATAGTGGTCCCAGGGTGGGTGGTTAGGCCTCCTGGGTGGATAGCGGGTGATGGGGGTTAACACCTTAATTACTATAGCATAGCGGTTATTAACCGCTAATGTGTTTAAGTGGTTAGGGGCCATTAGATTGTATTTTTTCTGGCAACGGAGGACATGGACTGGAGTATGCTGATGAGAATGCCCTTGATGATGGCAGAGGTAAGTAGAAAGGTTTAATTACTTTATTTATGCTGGCTGGCTAATGTTTGATTTTATAATGGGCAAATTAGCTATTATCCATATCTGGATAACAGTTATTTTGCCCATTACTGTACAGTATGTGTTGGGGGGGGGGGGGGGGGGGGCGGGGTACATTTATTTAAATTTATTGCAAAAAATATTTTTGCCACAGGATTGGTACTGGAGGCAAGTGGGGACCTGCGGGGACCACCTGAGGTCCCCCTGACACCTGTGGGAATCACCTGAGGACTCCTGGACACTGCAGCCTCTGGTTTTAATCATGTAGGGGTAGAGGAGGTGGGTATTTCTCAGCAGAACACCTTCTTCTCATAAGGTTATTCTCCTATGTGGAAGGGCTTCTCTGAGGGGAAGGTAAAAAGGATTTCCTTTCTGAGGGAGCAGTGGAAGATCTGTCTAATCACTTTGGCTGCTTGTTGAAAAGAGAGAGCACACTTTCCGTCCAGACAGGAACAAGCTAAGGGACATAACAATACCAGAAAAGGGCAGGGGGAGAGGGCTAAACCAATCTCAACTGTGAGCATTGGGAGGTTGCCAGGGCAACTGACCAGTGGCTGTGTAAAGGGGCTTACTTGTAACAATAATGTTGAAATATACACAGGCACTGGCTGTTTCAGAGCAGGGAAAAGCATGTAACTTAACTAGGGAGAGCTGTAGCTGCAAAGGTACAGTACACAGAAAAGAAACACTGCCCTGCAAAGTGAGCTGCCGGCGAGACCGACATCGCCCCCCCCCCCTCCCCAGCAACATCCCCCTGGAGCGGAGATAAGGGGTGGGGAACGGGAGCTCGGGGAACCGGAGGAGACCTGGCTACATGTCTGAAGCACTTGTGTTATTTGTATTATTTGTTATTTATATGATTGTCACATGAATCACTGCTGTGAAGCGCTATGTACATTAATGGCGCTATATAAATAAAGACATACATACAAACCATTTATAAAACACATTGGCTCCAGCGGTCAATACAATAGGAAGTTAGTGGGATACGATGTAATTGCAGCATATTTGGCTCGGATCCTCCAATGCACATGTGGCCAGCCCCAGTCCTCAAGGGCCACCAACAGCTCAGGTTTTTTTTTGTTTCAATCTTTTTTATTGTTTTCACAACGCAGTAACATCACTTTAGACATTGATCTTTGCATCATCAGGTATATGTGCAATGTAACATTTGTAGAATTTTTAACATAATAAGAAGCATAGCAGTTCTAATACAGAGCAGGTGTGTGAACACATCCTGTGGGGCGTGCTTATAGTACCTATAAAATAGGTAGAGTTAAAGAAAAGGTAAGAAGGAAGAGGAGAACCTGAAAGTGGGGGGTTTGAGGGAGAGGGGGAGAAAGGGGAAGCAACCTAATTACCCGGAGCGAAGGTTTTTAGAGGGGATTCTCTAGATATCGTTCGGTGGGTTTGCCTATACTTCGTCATCTATGTATTGTCTTCTTTCTTTCTCTGGGGTAGTAGGTATTTTACTCTAGGGACCAGGGTTCCCATATCTTGTCGAACTTCTCAAGGGAGTGGTTTAATTGGGCTGATAGCTTTTCCATTAGTTTAACATTGTTAACTCTTATGATGACTGCACGTCTAGATGGGGGGTTTATATTTTTCCACGCGGCTGCTATGGAGCAACGAGCCACTGTGAGTATAAATGATACAAGTTTGCTTTTTGGAGTTTGTAATTCCTCTATTGGTTTTGCTAGTATGAATGTCAGCGGGTCTATAGGTATCCTCAGATCTGTGCTTTCGAATATCAGGCCTTGAATCATGGTCCAAAATTTCTGTGTTTGCGGGCAGTCCTACCAGATGTGAACCATGTCCCCTCTCATTCCACATCCTCGCCAACAGAGATCTGGTGTTCCTGGGAAGATCTGGCTCAATCTACTCGGGGTTAAGTACCATTGAAATAAAATTTTATATATATTTTCTTTCGTGACTGTACTAATTGATGTTTTAGATGCAGATTCCCAGATATCCCTCCAGTCGTCATTATCTATTTCTATATTTAGGTCTTCAGCCCATTTCCGCATGTAATTGTGGGCTTGGGACGTTGCGTAAGATGCTATCCCCATGTATATTTCTGAGATTAAACCACCTCTATAGAGGCCTTCCATACATAACTTTTCAAAGTTCGAAAGGGTATTACATTTGGAATTCTGAGAGAACTTTTGGAGGAAGTGTCGGATCTGTAAATAGCTAAAGATTGGCTAAAGACTGTCTGTGGGGTTTTTGTTTTAGCTCCTGGTATGAGAGAATCTCTCCTTCTTTGATAAGATCTTTTGCTGCTAGCATGTCCATACTTCTGAGTTGTTCCACATAGTTAGGGGAACACCCCGGTGGAAACCTTGGGTTGTGGGCAATTGGAACCAGGCTAGAAGGGTGGGTGGAAAGGGAGTATCTTTTTTTGCTTTTGGACCAAATGTCCCATGTGCATTTCATCGCCCCAAGCTTAAATCTTCCCGTGGGGCTCTCCCCCTCCCCGGAGCTCCATAGTTCCGCCGCCAGAGTGGAAGGACCCACATAGGCAGACTCGATCCCCAGCCAACAGCTCAGGTTTTAAGGACATCCCTGCTTCAGCAGTTGAGCCACCTGTGCTGTACCAGGGATATCCTTAAAACCTGACCTGTTGGTGGCCCTTGACGACTTGAGTTGGCCACCCTTCTCTAATGTAAAAAATGACTGGATAGGTCAGCAAAAGGCACCTGCAGTGCATACAGTTAGTGGTCCTTGTGCTTTGTCCCCAGTCATTTTGTGGTTACTAACATCCCACTGAATTGCATTTCTCTTAAAACTTTGACATTTGACTTTCCCGGGAGGAAATAAAGGGAGTGGTGCATTACAGTCACAAAACCATTTTAGCACTGCTGCCGGACTCTATTGTTAATATTCCTCGGTGAGCAATTAACTTTTCTAGAGGATGTATTTTCTAAAATGTCAAATTATTGGAAGATGTTGGAAGTTACAGCTGTACAGTATAGAAGTGCGACATGAGTTCAGCGACATAGTTCTTTGCTGCTTTTCTCTTATGCCGCTATCTATCCACTTACAATTTCTAATAACCAACAACTATTTTATCTGTTCAAATCTGCAAGTTCTACTTCATGCCGTACAGACTTCATATATACAGGCATACCCCGCATTAGCGTACGCAATGGGACCGGAGCATGTATGTAACACAGGCATACCCCGCATTAACGTACGCAATGGGACCGGAGCATGTATGTAAAGCGAAAATGTACTTAAAGTGAAGCACTACCTTTTCCCACTTATTGATGCATGTACTGTACTGCAATCGTTATATACGTGCATAACTGATGTAAATAAGGCATTTGTAACAGGCTCTATAGTCTCCCCGCTTGCGCACAGCTTCGGTACAGGTAGGGAGCCGGTATTGCTGTTCAGGACGTGCTGACAGGCGCATGCGTGATCTGCCGTTTGCCTATTGTGCGATATGTCGTTACTCGCGAGTGTACTTAAAGTGAGTGTCCTTAAAACGGGGTATGCCTGTATATAGAACGATGTCCACCTTTGTTGCCAATGCGGTTAAGTTTTCAAGGAATGGTATACCCAACTGTTGGAAAATGATAATACACTAGAAATATTCCCATGCCTCAGGGGTGCCACCTCTGTTTTTTGGACGAGCTGTAACCTACGCATATGTCCTCCTTCCACACTAAGTAATGAGGGAAAACCTGTTTTCAGCCTCGCATCAGAGAAATGCATGTAAAAGCTCACCTCAGTTATACATCATTTCAATGTAGCGCCTCATTCTCTAAACTGCAGTAATGCCGGGGTAATGTCATGCAGTATGCTAAACCTAGACACTGCAGGATTTCCCCCCACAGATACAATCACATTGGTTTTATGAAGAAATAATGCTTGCTAAGGACATCATTACATTATGCTTATGAAATACTGTTTCTGTGCGTTTCAGTGTAACTGAAAACTACCAGTCTTGGAAAAGGAAGAAACGAGCATGCTTTAAAACAGGGGTGGACAAAAATGTTAAAAACGTAGGAACCAGATAAATGTTTCAGGGGCTGCGCGCCATGCACCCCGCACCCGCTTAACATTGGCTCCTAAACGCCCACATCTGTGGCGCTGTATGTCAGTCTGTGTGCCAGTCTGTATCTGTGACACACACACTCTGACACACTCACTCTCTCACACTGACACACACTCACTCTCTCACACTGACACTTGCATTCTCCCACACAGTGACAAACCTTCCCACTCCCCCTGACGCTGATCTCATGGAGAGCAGGGGCCGGCACAGTGCTGGAGATCTCCGCCTCTCTCCCTCACCAAGCCGTTACGCACCTCTGCTGCACGCTCGCCTGCCGGCGCCCAATGCTGCGTGGATGTTTCGATAGTAAACGGGAGCGGGCGCACTGTGACCGGCTGCGAGGATGACTGACAGGTCACTTAGCGCTGTGGCCCAACAAAGATGCCAGGGACAAAATTGTAGATGGCCTGAGATAATTTCATCCCTGCTTTAAAAGGATCAGATACCTGTAGTAAGAAATATAACATCTGATTGTATTGACAGAACTGAAATAGATTTTATTTCATGTATAGCACTACCAGATTTTTTATAATAAGTCATCTATTTTAACCACTTGGAACGGGAGCTCTCCTACAGCTCAGAGTCCCTTTTTCTTCGTGTGTTTTGAAAAGAAAGGGGAGGATATTGCGTTCTGAAACGGGCATATGTTTCATACAAAACTAATAGAGTGCCTCAGTCATAATTATAGCCACTCCCGGATGCAATTAATATTTTATTATAGAAGTGCAGGAAAGTATTTTTAGATCTGCCAATTGATGACTTTCATCATGCTGTGGCCATTAGGAAGATGACCATTTAGTTATGAATCCTAATCTGCACTACATCATAAAACTAATACATGCAACATATGAAATGGAATTGTATTATTAATGAGGGGAGTTTATTAGACTGCTATTAAAAATGATCCTAAAATAAATTTGAAGTTAACACTTTTGACGATTAGTAATTCCTTTTTAACAAGCCGAAGACATAGTAGAAGAGCAAAAACATTGTGAACAGGCATTGATCACAACACAATACTAGAAAAAGATACTATACAACAGGTATAGCTAAAATACTTAGGAGCCAGGCCGAATTTTTAGGAGCCAGTGTTTTGTTAAGCGGGGCGGCAGTTCCAGCTACTACCCCCTCCCCCCAGCTGTCAGTGGCTCTGTGTCACTGTGTGTATATCTGTGACATTGTGCGTCACAGACATTCCTCCGCCCTCCCTCAGCCACTGTCTGCAATTAAGAGCAGTGGCGGGCAGAATACTGCAGGGCTCAGACTCTGATCTCCACCACCCCCAGACCCCCCTTTTATCCACACTATTCACTAAGCGGCATCACAGTGACTGACAGGTCAGTCATCACTGCGCACAACATAGGCGCTAGTGGGGACATTTTTGACTGGATTTTTCCATTCCTGCTTATGCAAGGTATTTAAAAGACACTTCAAAGTAGAAAGCTACATGGTAGGTACATATATTAGCTTTTTATATTAACTATGCAAAATATGATTTATTAGTTATCGCCTACTTTTTTTTGTTAGTATTATAAGAGCATAAGAACTGGCAATACTGGGTCACACCAAATGGTCCATCCAGCCCAGCATCCCATCTAGAAACAGTGGCAAGTAGTGGAAGCTTCAAGGTGATCACAACATAGATCATCCCGCAATTCGAACCTCCAGATGTGTCCATCTTGCTAGTAACCATTAATGGACCTCTCCATGAGTAGATCTATACCCCTTTCCAAACTATATTACATGGTAGAAACATTAACATTTTGTATATGTTGCTCAAAGTAAGGTTCCAGAGTCCTCTTTGATTGAAGCTTTAGGAGAACACATTAATATAATTTTACAATGACTGCTTCTTATATAGTAAACCTGTTCAATTTCAAATGAGAACCATCCTCTCTATAGATCTTGTCACACAGTTCATTATAGCATATTACAATTAATTTGTGACAGTGTTAGTTATAGTGGTGTTGATTATGGGTTAAAATCAAGCTGAAAGCTTTTGTATAAATGTTAGTAAAGGAACATAGATAATTTCCATCAACATGTATTTAAGAAGTAATGTATATAAAATGTTATTGTCTCTGATTTCAAGATAAATGGATTAAAACCTGGTAAATTAGGAGTAAAACTGTTTAGACTTCATGTTAAGAAATGTGTTATATTTGTGTCACCGTTGAGAAAAACGTAAATAAGAAACACAGTCTGAGGTTATTTTGAAAACAGAATAAAACGTGAATTTATTCAAGTCAAGTGCACAACGGAGACAGCTTCAAAACAAAAGCTCTCTAAACAATAAACATGGTATGCCATATATTTATACCCTAAATCCTAAAGCTCCACCCCTTTATGGGGGGGGCTTGCACATCACTAAACATTACCTCATTTTGTAATACATAACAATATTAAAGTCGATGTCATTTTGTAATACATAATAATATTGTATAACTGCCTGTCAGCTAGAAACCATTCTGGGGTTAAATGGGATGTGCCTATTCTGTCACCTAGCAATATGTTGTGAGAATTGGTTCTACTGCAAGAATCTAAGCTTATCTCATGGGTTCTCATAACTTTTAGCCTGTTTACTCTTTTAATTTGAAGCTGATTGGATGAGGAAGAGTCAATAAATTTAGCTAGGAGCGAAAAATTCCATTCTCTGCTTCACACATTTGTTTATACAGAAATGAAACACAGAAATTAGACACACAAGACAAGATGGCGGATTGAAATATTCACACAAAATGGCTTCATCCTAAATGCTGTTATGTTGTTATGCCAGACCCCCTAATATCTCATCTTTGTCACCGTCCTTGTCCAGCTCTCAGTTTCTGTTATATTTATACTCAGGATGCATGACCGTGTTCAGGGCGCAGGCTGAGCGTTGAGAAGCAATGATGGGTACCAGGAACTTCATTCATTCAAACAGCAGCTTTATTATCTCTTATACACAATCTCACAGTTATTATACATAGTGCATCTTGTATATCCAATCAAGTGTCTTTTGGCTGCACTGTTTATATGGCTTCGCTAGCTTCCCCCATCTCGGCCCTCTGGGAATGTGCTGAGGCTTTATAATGATCATGTTACCCATATGGTCCCCCTGCTCTCTGGCGCTGGTAATGCTTCATGTCCCCTGCACCCTTGTTGGACCTGGTACTACTTCTGTGATCACCCTCTCTGTTTTGGGGTGGCCTGCCACCATGTGGACTTCTGGATGACAGCCTGCTATGGACCCTCCAATGGGGCTGGTCAAACTATGCCTAGGGGCTGCGATTTGTGGAGCCCCCTTTAGGCATAGGCTGTCTCTCGGTGGACCTTGATAGTAGTATGGGACCATTTCTGTGAGACACTATCCAAACAGGACTGGAAAACAATAAAGGGGATACTTAACCTATCCTACACATAGGAACTTGTATAACTATTCACAGTGAGATCCCTCTTCTTCAACTCCTCCGGGGATGTGAGATATAGGAGCTTCCCCCTTTACTATTTATTGCCCAGTATGATATCGCTGTCTCTAGGCAGAAAGGTGCAGGGCTTAATCTCTGCTTAGTCACCCCAGCACCATGTGATGGGGAGGGGGTGTTACCCTGTGTGGGCCCACACAGTTAACTCCTTAAAGCCCTAGTAATCCCATTTGTAACATACAGACAGGAAAATAGAAATCCCCTTTCCTTTGAAAAACAAAATAAAATGAATCTGCAAATAATAGATAACAAAAATCTCCCAATATACTTGTACCCACATATTTAATCTGCTTTTAAAAACACAGCATTCTCTAGCCAGGCGTCATAAGTAACACTTTGTTATTAAGTCTCTGCTCCAACTTTCTGAATTTACCATGATTGATTATCTATTTTTCTATGAAATTAACATGACATACATTTAAACACTTACTGTAACCTATGTGTTTGTCTTTATTTAACGTCCTAGAAAAACATTTATAGAACATATGGGTGATTAAGTGTAACCAGTATTTTATACACACCCAAGGTGTGGGTTGGTACATAAATATTGAGAGTGATGCTTGCGTGATTTGGAAAAGCATCTGGCAATGAGGGTGTGTTCACAATTCTGGTTGCACGCCCTCCACCCAGGTTTTATTTTGATGACTTGCGAAGCATCAGATCTTATATTGCTGGGGGTTTTAAACTACAAGAGTCAAACGGTTTGGTGAGCTCCTGTGTGGAGATGGAAGCCAGGATTATGCTGACTGATGTGGAGGTTCAGAACAGGTCTCTATTAGAAGAATAAGTAGATTGTGTGAGACTCTATTGAAGTCTGTCAGAGTGCTGATGCTAAACATCAGTGAGACTGGGCCTCTTTTTATATATAGTCCCAATGGGGATTTGCGCCCCAACAGCCACATTGGACTGTATAGAATTACCCTTTACTCCTAATTGGTGGAACATGCAGAGAAAAGTCTAAAGCAGTGTTTTTCAACAGGGGTTCCCTGGGCATCGCTAAAGGGTTTCCTGCAATTTTCAGGTAATTTTAAAAAGTTACCAAATACAGAAGAATTTACAATGCATCTGATCTCAGGCACGCTATTAGAGAGGGTTGGGGTTCCTTACAATGCATCTGATCTCAGACGCACTATTAGAGAGGGTTGGGGTTCCGCAGAAAGTCACAATATACTGTAATAATAATAACAGCATGTTCTTGTATAGTGCTAGTAGTTTTACGTAGCGCTTTACAGAGACATTTTGCAGACACAGTCCCTGCCCCGTGGAGCTTACAATCTATGTTTTTGGTGTCCCAAGATCACAAGGAGCCAACACCGGGAATTGAACCAGGTTCCCCCACTTCACACTCAGTGCCAGTCAGTGTCTTTACTCAGTGAGCCGCTCCTTCTCCCTAGGGTTCCTTAACCAAAAAAATGTTTAAAAACACTGGTTTAAAGACTGTCACTGTCTAATAATATTAACACATTGCTGGTCGTAACAGTGGATTTGTAAGCCCCTGATACAGAAGTTAGCCAGGCATTAAAAAAAAAAAACCCCAGTACCTGTGCTTATATTACTATGTCTGACACACATGGCTGACATTTATCTCGCCTTCATGTTGGCACAAAAATAGCCTTTTGTCTGCAGTCACGAATCCGATAATTCCCTGCTAACAATTAAATTTTTACTGCCTCGGATATATGGAGATAAACGGCCATGCCCAGAGTTGCACAGAGCTAGCATTGGATGCTCCTCTTGAGACTAGAGAGGTTAAAGTGAATCACTAAGTGAAATGGATACCGCCTGTATCCAACAATAGCCTTTAAATATCAGCTGTACATAAAGCAGTGAGCAAACAAAGCTTTTAATATCTATGGGTACATGGAATAATGGTTGTAGGCTTCCTGTTGTAACTTCTCAACTGGTTCCCACTGTGGAAACATATAGACAAAGAGAAAAAGGCATTGCAGAAGGGAAGATACTTCTCGGCCTATTTATGGTGTAGGATTCATCATCTTTTCATTTTTTGCGCAACACAATCCTTCCCCTCATTTTCCAGGAACACCTGGGTCTGAAGGCAATTTCACATGAGGCTTAAGAGGAAATTGTTTTTAATTAGAAGGTAGAGAATATAGATAGTGAAACCACTATATATGTTGACTCATCGCTCTACCAAAATCCAAGAACAAGTACTAGTATAGTGTACAAGGTGCATTGGAATAATAATTAATACATATGTAGCCGGGCTTCCCTCTTACCTCCGGTGCGGGAGGGTGAGTTGCCGTACTACCGGGGTGCTGCTGGAGCTCTGCGCTGGGTCGCCGGTGCGGGCACTGCCATCTTGAATATCACGCACAAGCAGAAGCAGCGGTGCGCATGCGCAGTAGTTAGTTGTGGCAGCCATCTTGGAAACGGCTCCGCAAGGGGCTACAAATCTCAGGATCCTCCAGGAGAGGCAGAGGGGATAGTTTGGCACGAAGGGAGCGCGCGTGCCAGTCGGACGGAGGATAGCAAGGGAAGAGGTAGTGTCCATTGTGCCAGTAGCCCCCGGTCTAGGCCTGACTTCCCCTGCAGACCCCAGTTAGGCCCAGAGTCCCTCAGACACAGTATTGTAGGGAAGACCCCAGATAGGGATGCTCCCCATACTACTACTGTAGTGACAGTGATTCACCGGGGACCGGACGGCCACGGGGTGCTCTGTGGCCTGGGACCAGGCCAGGGCTCTTTGGACATTTTTGTGAGACACTCCTGCTGGAGCTCACCCATGAGGCGGACCAGGACTCGAAGGCGTGAGGGGATTGTTGGAGGCCATACAACCTGGGACCTGACTTATCCTTTCATATCTGCTACACCTGGGTACTGGAGGGCCCCGGAAGGTATGTGCACCATCGGTCCACAGGGGTCACGCTTCCTCATAGTTTTGGGTGGGGCTGACATTGGGAAGGACACCAAGGTTATTGGTGCCACCACACCCTCAGTACTTTGGGGGCCACCAAGTGTTGGTTGTATATTGTGGGTTACAGTTCTATTGTTATGTTATTACATTTGTGTGTGTCAGTAAACATTGTTATACACCTGTGATTGTATTTCTTATTATTGTTATTGGTTCCTGTGATGGGTTATCCCGCCACGCTGGGATCCTTCATGGGTGGAGGCGCCGTACCGAGAGGAGAAAGAGCTTACCCCAGGCTCCAAGCGGTGGAGGCTTAGGCCTTCTGTGAGCACCAGGTATATTCCGCGTGCATAGTTCCCTTACTCGTAGGGAAAGGGGGCTATACATATAAACAACAGTGCGTGACAAGATAGTCACGCCAGATCCCTATTATTGCACTCAGTGTACATATAGATGAGAAGACTTTATAAGTCTAAGGATACCAATGTCCTAAAGCAGCAATTGTACAGCCATAGGGCTACCCCTCATGGACTCAGAATATACACTCCATTAATACAGCATGTAGCCAATGTAATTGCAACCTGTGAAGTGCAGCGGGACATACACAACGCACCAGCAGGAGAAGCACCATTGTTTAAGATCAGCTGTGAGAGAAGGAGGATAGGCTATCACACCATTTCACCAGCGGGAGTGCGCCACAGGTTACATCTTTACCTTTTTGACTGTGTGTAGTGTGTGTAGTGTGTGCCAGTGGGAGCCAGTGCCACAGAGTAACAGTAAACAGGCTCTTCCCCACAGGTATGGTTAGGGGTTAGGAGATGGAATTTAGGGCCCTAAAGATATACGAGATCAACGGCTCTAATAATGAACAGATGCCAACACTACCTGAGTCTTTGTTTCTGCCGCCGGTGGTTTAATTCATTGGTGAATAGTAGTCCTATTCAGTTTTTTTGTATACTATGACGGTTGTTATCTTTAATGGGAAATGAGAGATGATCTGCTGATTTAGGCTTCTATTTTTATATACTTCCATTATCTATAAATACACCGTCGTGCCCAGATTCACTGAAGGTAAACTTTATTGGGTCTTAACTACCATTCATTAGAATGAGAGTTACAGAGTGCTAAAGCTTAGCACCTCTCAGTGAATCTGGGCCTCAACATTTGTGTCATTTGGGAGAGAAGAGATATATGTTATGTATATGTTACAATAACAACACAGTAGCTCCCAAATGCATTAGTTGCTTCTCCATGTTATTTTACGGGGATAAACAAAGGGGTTTTATGCAGCAACCCAGCATATAATATCTATGGCTATCCTGCAACGTCCCACCATCAACTTAAAGACATGTCAGAAGCTTAAACCTTTATATTAAACAAGCCTGGGTACAGAATCTTTTTTTACTGCCTGGCCAAAATCAAATAAGGAATTTGTGTCGAGCTTACTTCAATTTAATTATTACAGTGCCTTAACCAGCAGAGTATGTGTTTATAGGCTGGAGAAAGGTTCAATAGAAAGCCTTTACTCCGTGAAACCGGAAACTGTTCTTAACTTATTAATGTCTCATCATTTATACTTCTCTAGTCACTTGAAAATGATTTTTGTGGTTGTGCGTTATGTATTTGTCTTCTTGGTGCCCTGGTGATGTGCAAAAACGGGAGCTGCTACTGTTGATCAACGGAGAGGGAATGTGTACTCGTACAAAAGATAATGCACGGATGATATATTTTATACACATTTACTATGATCATATACCGACCGGTGTATGCACTGAAACTTTTGACTGTTTCCAAGAAAATATCAGATGTGCATGATCTCTCTCTTTATTTAGGAGCAGCTGCTTATCTTGTGAATTATGTTCTGTTGTTTGTAATCATCTATCCATTTACTATTATTACATCAACGTTTCGAAGACAAGTAGGACAACCTTTATCCCCAGGAAAAGTGAACAGATAGGACTACAGGGTATTGCAAAGGCCTGCAGTCACTGCAGAGGCAGTGCTTTCATAGAATCTTTTAGAATCATTCGCCATTGTGCTCTAATACAGTAACTGAGGCCCTGGTTAATGCTCGCTGGAAAGTACAAAAGGAAACCAGCAGCAAATAGCAGCAAAGTGGGGTCACTGCAGACACAAAAGCCACTGACAAGAATACAGCTAAACTGATTTAGATGGAACTCCATTGTTCAAGACAGATGACTTGAAGGTGGATCCTTTTTATAAAGCAATTTCGATTTTGGCCTGGAGATATGGAGCATTGGATGATGACCCATATTGGACGTATTGGAGGCTACGTATAAACCTTTGCTACGATCACAGAACGGACCCACATAAGAAAAATGGTGCATCTCCGTGCGCCAATGTATAAACCAGTTTTTATGTGTTGAGGGGTGTGTGCGTTAATGTATTTTTCACACACAAAAATAATGCAAGGTGGGGGGGGGGGGGGTTAGTGACAGAGTTTGGATCTCTGTGGTGCACATACTGTATTTAAAGAATATGTTGTATTACACTACGAGAATGCACTGCTTGTGTGCGCCATAAATGTGTAAAAATTGGCAAGTTTTTTTCTTGGCATAAAGAAAAAATGCAAATATGAATTGAATGATGTATGAACGTAGTCACTTAGTTGATTTTTACCAATCAAAAAGCAGCAAAACATGCAAATCCTATGTATTTTTTAATTTTTTTTATTTATATAAATCAGTTCTGTAGTATTGGATAATACTGTATGCATTTTTTTTTCAACTCCTAATGCCATTATTATTAATGTATTGATCATTCTTTGGTTGCTACAGCAACCATTTAGAAAGTCACATCCACTTCCTCTTTTGAAACAGGCTCTGACGCACATTTTTGAGCTCTGTTCTTTGGCAACAAAGTATCCCAAATAGATCTGTTGCTGTGTTCCAAATAGCAGACTATCTATTGCTCTGAAAGCTGTAATAATTGTGTTACACTTAGTAATATAATGGTACATTGCAGCTGTAGCATGTCACAGACTGTAGCACAGAGTTAGAAGGTGGCCATTTAGGTAGGCACACAAGCAGGATATTGACAGATCAATTGGCAGCTTAGGTAATTATCTCTCATTAAAGCTACTCACATGCTGCATATAGTAAAACAGAAAAACAAACAACACAAAACAGGTTGAAACCAGGACGGCTGCTTTAAGAACTGTGCATTTGATGGTAAAATGCACATATATCTATTAAATATCTTTTAAATTAGGTTTTATTAAGAGTGGCGACATATTTATGTACCTATACTTTAACATGATACCCTCCATACAGATACCAATAAAACACGCGCCAAATGATGGAACATGAAGTAATGACATACCAACACACACCACTAATGACTCTAGGTGAATAAATGCTTTTTTAATGCAATGCACGCGTTTATTCCGTGTTGTAAACACAAGTTATACATAAACCCCATTATCTCCTTCCTCTTTTTCCTCCTCGTGGCTTCACTTGTTTGTATGCTTTTTTTTTTTTACATCTCATTGCTTTTCTGTCTGCTTTCAAAAATACTTCTGGAAACTGTGCTCGCGTGTTATCTGGGTTCCTCTTTTTTTTTAAATGCCCTGTTTTGAATTTTACATGGAAAATGTTTTCAGAACATGCATGGCATGAGGGGAATCATTTGGCAGACATGGAGCACAAGATGCTATCTTTTGTTTGGGACGTCACTGATGGGAAAAGCTAATTAATAGTCCTGTATTCAAGCATGTGCCCTGGAAATAATATGCCAACGAGAACAATGTGTAACCACTGCCAACTATGTCTTACTGTGATTCCCAAGTGCTTTACCATTATACTTCAGAGAAGCATTAATGCAGACACGACTGGGGTGGAATCCTGGCTGGAAAGCTCTAAAGGGTCTTCATGTTATTACCCGAGTGCAAATGGATAAACAGAATCATTTAGGTCACACCCTCACGTAGACGGATATGTCTATCAAAGTCTCCAAGCTGCAAAACCAATGTGTCGGCACCAGATGGTCAAGAAACATTTTTGTATCTACAAGGTCTTACCAATGTCTTACCCACTTTAAGCAGACAGATGTGTGTGTGGGTATACAGTATGTATGCGTGTGTGTATATATATATATATATATATATATATATATATATATATATATATATATATATATATATATAAACCCTGTCTTCCCATAAGAGAAGGCACAAAAGCAGCAACACTCAGATATAGCAAGAAGACATGTATTAGCAGTGACAAAACAGCACACTATAAACCCAACGTTTCGGTCCTGGCAGGACCTTCCTCAGGGGAAGCTTTTATAATTCAGCTTTAAAAGCTTAGTCCAACGGACCTGCATGAAAAAAGACAGACCTACCTGAACATTTGTATACGTAACGATCGTCCCATTAAGTCGGTGCATTTTCTATTCAATCAGTAGAGTTAGGCTTGGTCCCCGCTGGCTGCTGAACAGCTGGCGCTGCAGGGACAAGAGCCGCCCCTCAACGGGGCCGGGCCCGCTACAAGGGGCAGACGCTTTGCTGCGCCGTCAGTTTTTCCAGCAGACTGGAAAATTGTGCTCAGTTCTAGCGATGGAGCCCTAGACACGCCCCCGGCGGTTCAGCCAATGAGGGTGAATCTGCCAGGTGACGTCATGGCTGCGCCCCCGTCACACCCCTCTGGTGCTCACTGCAGACCAGGGAACTCAGCTGCACGCGCCGCCAGCCTGGCAGGCGCGCGTGCAGCTCAGATAGCGGGTCGTAGCCTTAGAAGCCTGACGGAGGCGCTCAACCTGCATAGTAATTGATTTTGGAACCATCAGGTTTACTCTTTTAGAGTGAGCTCTTATGCTATCAGATCTTGTTTTGGGCTTTTATAGTAGGTTATTATAGAGTAAAAGAATAACCGAAACATTACGTTGCCTGTGACAGGTCAGAGGCTAATTGAGCCTTGTGTCATGAAACTGAATTGTTTTCTCTTCCTTCCACAGGGGTTTTACTGGACATACAGCAACACTTTGGAGTGAAGGACAGTGGAGCTGGTCTGCTACAGACTGGTAAGGTTAACATGATGTATTTATTTAAGTAAAACGCTTCCTTTACTACTCATAACCTGTCTGTGCAGTGTCATGACACCTGTTCATTGGGCCCCGAAGGTTGACATTTCGATGACTTATCTCTGTACCCAGGGGCCAGGGCCAGATAACCATTCATTACAGTGGTTTCTTTAGGACTTCCTACCTGGCTACTTCCCTGCCCAGGGACCATTGCTAAGATAAAGCCACTATTCAGCACCATGGAAATACATCAACTTGTGTACTAGTCGGGGTTCAATTTTACTTCTCTTTACTTCCATACTTAATGCTCTTCTCCATGTATTGTTTGTGTAATGTCCTTGTACTTTGTAAATTGGCTTTATGTACAGTACAGACAGCTGCCTATTGTAAAGCAATAAATATATATATATATATATATATATATATATATATACACAATATGTGCATGAAGTTTATTATATATATCATAATAAAAGTTACGTGCAATTTTCACAATGTTCTTTGTTTGTAGTGATAATCAGCGTGAAAGTCCGATGTAGGCCCCTATATAATATGATGTGTAACTATTTTCTTGTCACAGAAGCTTTAAATACCCGTAATGGTCATTGAGTTTGCACATGAGCTTGAAAGACCTCATAAGTCTTTTCTGAACATAGTACGGGTGAGGATTCTAAACTTCATGCACATATTGCATACGGGTATGTATGAAGAACTCTCATGTTGGTCTGTTAAGAGATACAGTATCACTACCTGAAAATTAATCTGTTATTCTCAAGGACCAATATAGTTGTTGCAAATCTGCATCTTAATGTAGCCCCACTCTGGGGACTTCTAATTAGTATAAGGGGTCAACCTGGTGGGATCACTCTGGTATTGTCTCTTCCAATCATGTGATTTAGGATGACTGTGCAGAAGGGATTGCCACTCCCTTGTGTGTTTTGTGACCAGTAATGTTACCATAGGGAGATAGACGGGTATTATAGCTTCAACTAATGTTCTAGAAGCAGGTTCTCTGAGTTCTGGCCGAGGGCCTCAACGTGACTCCTGTAAAGATGTTTACGTTTATAGATATTGTATTAAGAGTGTCCTGTCCATGTGTATTATTTTCAATTAAGGACCGTGCCTTATATAGTTGGTGAATATAGTAATGTCCCAAGATTGTTCTCATTCAGGAAAAGGAGTAAGCATGTTCTTAGCAGAGCGTTCTCATAGTAGTAGCTCCGGAGCATAATCAGATCGATCCCACCAGAAGGTCCTTTGTAAACTCCTGATCCAATATGCATGAACAATGTATGCAGCATACAGTAACGGGATACTGACCTCAGAAAGCAGAGGGTATTCCCATTGGGGGCCCACTTAAAGCTGCAGCTCAGTCAATATCCTGCATGTTTGGTTTTTTTAATAAATCAGTTCTGTAGTAAGAAAAAATACTTTTAGCATTTTCAGTTTTTAAAAAAACAACTTTGAAAGACCAATTTTCTTGTATTCTATTTTAACAGCCATTTGCTAAGGCACTGCCCCTTCTTGTCCTGTCACAAGCTCTGGCACACCCCTTTGTCAGCCCTGCCCTCCCTCTAGCACTTGTCAATGCAGCAGTGCTCATGAATATTCATGAGCTTCCACTGCCAGTCAAGCAGATTATAAACAAATGCCAGCTTTTAATATGTCACCAAATTTCGACCTATCAATACATGGAGAATGAATTGACCTGCAGCTATACTGTTCTTTAGGTAATTAGAGATTGCACACATGAAACTATTGAAGTAAAAAAATAAATGTAAAAAAAAAAAAAGACTGAACTGCAGCTTTAAGATGGGGGCACTATTGATGCTATGCAGGAGATTGACAATCTAACCCAGAGGTGCACAAACGTTTTTGTTTGCGCTCCCCTGCCGGCTTTCTCCCTCTACTCGCGCCCCTCCTTACCTTTCCTCCGGCATCAGCGGCGTCATTTGACATCACAATGTCATGTGACATCGTATTGCCATAGCGACACATCGACAGAAGCCACCGGAGAGAAAGTGAGAGACATAGAGAGGCCTCGTGCACTCCCCCAGCATTTAATTTAAATGTTATGGGGAAGAGCGCGGGGCCTCTGAAGCACCAGGACCCCCACTAAAATGTTGTGCCCCCCATTTTGCGCACCCCTGATCTAACCAATACTAAGGGAAACAAGCATAAGTACCTCCCCAGCGTATGAGTGAGAGCTACCAGGGGAAGAAGCACAGGGAACTTTATGAGTTACCACCAGTTAAAGTGACAATCTTAGCCGTTTTTTTTTCCTTCTTAATTGTTTTCATAAAGGATTGATGCAGGGGGTCTCGGGAGCTGAAGCACAGTAATTTCTGCTCCTGGGACCCTCTGCATCCGGAGGTACTTACTTACCTCCATAGTGGGGGCTGGAAGCCACTCCAGGGTTCACTATATGGCTGCTTTTCAACGCTCCCGGGCCCTGCTGGCCAATAGGAAGCTGTGACATTATCCGGTGTGGCTTAGTAGTGGCCCATGTGACGGGTGCTTTAAACAGAGAGATACCAGCATTCCCTTCTGAGGTAATTATCTCTGGAAGCAGGGGGTCCCCAGTGCTGAAATTAATGGGGTTCAGCTCCGGAGACGCCCTACTTCAAACCCGTATTGAAACATTTTTTGGAAACAGCTTGGATTGCTCCTTTTCTGGCGAACCTTACAAACGAATGTTGAATAAAGCTCCTTTTGAATGTGTCCAAAAAGAGTTTGCAAATTCTTTTCACTTATTTTTTTTTGTAAAGTTAATTTGAAAATCAGCAAATATTTTTGCAAAGTCTGCCATTATCACGGAGGATTCGTCGTTTCACCGAGAGGCCAGACCATAAAATACAGTAGGGCTTTTGCGGAAGAGAGATCTATTACGTCTGGTTGGCAAACCTTCACACATCTCTGCAGAAGACACCTTGCAGCACATTCGCTTGAATGGGCCTTAAAGGGCGATATTTACTAAGCTGTCCTGGAAGGGGTCTTATGAAGTAGTACCAGCCTTAGCACTGTAATCTCTCTTGATTACTTTAAAGTTATAGTTGGAAGACTGTAGGGTTGCTAGGTGTCCGGTATTGAACCAGACTGTCCCATATTTGAACACTTCAGTAACAAAAATTAAAGGTAATACTGAACATCTCTGTCTGGTATTACCTCTCTGAAACATTGTCACCTCATCGGCTTGGGGGGCTGCGGGATTTCCCAGCACAGGGCTGTTACTAGGAGGCTGGGAGATGCAGCTAACCAGGAGGAGGTGTCAGGAGCCTGGGGGGTGGGATCAATTAGTGGAGGAAACAGCATTGAGAGGTGTGTGTGTGTGTGTGTGTGTGTGTGTGTGTATGTGTGTGTATGTGTGTGTGTGTCTGGAGCACGTCACACCTTTCATCATTGTGCCCAGTACTTTTAGAGAAGCCATCTGGAAACCCTTACTGTAGCCTGTATTTGTCGTGTGGGGGAGTAGCAACTCCGGTTCAGGCTTTCAATCTGCCTCGCTGCAGCAAGCTTATTTAGAGCTGGTTTCTCATTAAAATATCAGACGTTTTCCTTTGCTATCTGGACAAATCAAAATCCACAACTATTCTACGATAGGTAGGAAAAGCCAGTTTGTAATTCAGAAAAAACACCACCTATAATCTTCCTTTTCTCACATGCGTACCCACGTGAGTATTCATTTTTGGGGTGTACACTTCTGGAGAATTACTATGTAGCAGACTACAGCAATAAAGCGTATAAATATACAGGTAAAATGCTATCAAATATACTGGTGCTGAGAGCATAGAAAGAAAAAAAAAAGTTATTGATGCAAAGTAATAATTAAAGCTACTGCAATAAACTCTACTCTATTGACACCATCTAATCATCACCAACCACCAGTCGAAAAGTTCAACCGCTGGGTGGGACTTTCCTGTTTGTTATCACAATGACTAGAGGCTAGTAGTGACATTTAAGAGTTTGTCCCATACTATTTTGTTGGTTCAGTAGTGGCATTTAAGCATGTGAATGCTTGAGAGATGTTTTTCTATTTTAAGTTTAATTTCTTCCTAGATAAAATGCCTACATAAAACTTCTCTGCAAGGCTGGAAATATGAAGACACTCCACATCCTTCTAGCATCCGATGTATATCCATTTTGAGGGTTCAAAGGAAGCTCTGCAAAGAGAAACTTGCTTACCGTGGAAAATGTGACACAGTGCATGCTGCAGTTTAGGAAAACAATACATCCAAGTGTCTATCAGAGGCATTTTGGATAATGTCATTCAGACTTTGCTTTTGACAAGTGTTGTCAAATCTCATATCCCCTCATATTGTGCAGCAAAAATAGTTCGCTTAGAAGTCTAAACAATACTACCTATTTTTCTCTTCGTATTGGGATGCCACAACCGAAAGACTAAACGCGCCGTTTCAGACGTCGCTTTCTTTAGACACTTGAGACCTGACTTTGCTGATCTACTGCTGTTATAGTTTCACCTCCCAAATGTTAAAGAAAAAACACATTTTAGAGCTTTTCACTTTAAAAAAAAAACAATAGCAGAATAGTTTGTTTCATCATGATAATAGTATGCTCTTTCACTGCTGAATGGGTTGGTAAGGCCCCTTCAACAACAAAACATAGAACTCATTACGTTTGCATCAAGTGTTGAACTATGTCAAATAGCGGCCCTTCAGTTATGGAAGCGTCTTGGGAGCCTCGATACTAATAACATTTTCACAGAAGACAACATATAAGGAAAACATGCTTGGTCGACCTCTAACGTCTAGCATCGTAGGTGATGTCATTGACTTTATTTGTAGCCAGATACACTTGAGTGCACGTGACTGTAATTCTGTAGAGCTCTAGTAAGATGTACAGTAGTCTTGTGGCTAGATCCACAAAGCTCTGTTACAGCAAGGCTCATAGCGTGTTGTTACCTGAAACAGTAACGGGCGTTATCTTCCCTGAGGTCATATATCCACAAAGATAATTATCTGCAAAAATAATGGCCAGAATACCTCTCATTGGCATAGGCTTAAAGTCACGTTATTGTAGCGTAAAAGCGCGTTATCGTCCAATAACGTGACTTTAAGTATGCCTTAGCCTTACCCCCACCCAGGCACTGAAATACTGCAAGTTAAAAAAAGAGAGCTAAGGAGAGGGAAACAATGCTATGTTAAATCATAACCAACTATGATGTTGTACCTATCAAACCCCTGTAAAAGCCCTATTTCATGGTCTGGATGTAACGCCAAGTTTAGGTATGACGTAACTAACATAAGTTAAATCCCTGTGTTAACCATCATGCCCTTTATTTGAATACGTCATTTGCATATTATTTGCATCTCATTGTCACTGACGGCCGTTATATTTCCCTTATGCTCTTTATGGAACAAAACATGACCTAACGTTATGGTATTGGCCTTTTGAAGATATGCAGTAAGGTTTAACCTGATAAGTTAAGGCAAGGTGTGGGAAATTAAGTTAACATCAAGTCCCTTAACGGAGCTTTGGGGATCTGGGCCTCAGTTCTCTTTTCTTACTTAGCTTTTCCTGTACTGAATGGCAACTCCCATGTGCCGTCAATGTTGACATGTACCACAAGCAGAGTTGCCACCTTCTACCACAGGCTAACCCGGAAATAACATATTTAAATTTAGCGCTTACCTTCGGTGGTGTCTTTCGACATCCTCTCGGCATTTTCCCTGCAACTCTTGTCAATATAGCGGCGCGGCGTCAAATGGCGCCTAGTTGCCATGACAACGGGTCACTGTGACATCACGCAGCAATAAGTTGCAATGACATCGGAACGCCTTATGGCGCCGAGGTGTCATGTTGTCCGACGCAGCGCCATTTCATGCCGCAAAGCCATATAGACTGGAGTTGCAGCGGGAGATATCACCGCCGCAGCACGCCACCACCTTGAGGTTTACAAGGTAAACCTGTAACCCAGAGATACATGGCCAAAACCCGTAGTCTCCAGGTCAAACTCGGAGTGGAGGCAAGCCTGACCACAAGCAGTGATGTTACTGAAAAAATAGTGGTCATTTATTAAACATTGGGGCAATATTATTTATACTGTATACAAAAAAGAAAGCCTTTCTAATAAACCAGCGCACAACCAAGGGAGTAGAGTCCAAACACAAAGTTTTATTAAATCAGAAGTAAAAAAGGAGGTGCCAGCACTAGTGTTGTACCGGGTAATGTTTTATAAAAAAAACAGGTAACGGGTACCCGGCCAAAATCAATAGTTCTACCCGGCCTTGTACCTGGTTACCCGGTTGGCACTTACCTGCAGGGTGGAGGAAGATCGCGGCGACATCTATGAAGAGCAGCAGCGGTCATGTGGTGGTGGCAGCATCAGAAGTGTCTTCAGCCGGCGTGGGAGCTGCAGGAATCCATTACACAGCACAGCAGCAGGTAAGCAGTGTGAGCCGCCAGGGAACTATGTGACCAGAGCAGGAGCGTTCCTATTGGACAGGCAGCTTTCCAATAGGATTGCTCCTGCTCCGGTCACATGGTTCCCCGGCGGCTCACACTGCTTACCTGCTGCTGTGCTGTGTAATGGATTCCTGAAGCTCCCACGCCGGCCGAAGACACTTCTGATGCTGCCACAGGTAAGTGATGTGATTATTTTCAGCTATCCTGACATGACCCGGCTCCGGGTATTATCCAGCGTCGGGCCCACTTCTCAGTTGCTGGGTCCGGGTAATGTCCGGGTAATGTCCGGGTAGTTGAAAATGTGCCGGGTACCGGGTAATTCCGGGTACTCGGTACATCACTAGCCAGCACCCAATACCGGGTCCTTTAATTCGGGAAGCAGGGGGTCCCCGAGGCTGAGATTAACGCGGTTCAGCTCCGGAGACCCCCTACTTGAAGACTATGTTATTAAAATACAATAAAAACCGTGCGATCGCCTTTAAGAGCTGTGCAGGGAGATGCAGCTCTCTCTGTGCAGGTCTTACAGACGGCAGGCAGATCACACTGGCAGAACTTAGAAAAAGACACATCTAAAGACACTGGACACTGGTATCCAGAGCGATATGGCATTTTCCTACCTAACGGTATATGACTTGCGATAACTCTTTCTGAATACCGTGATAACACAAATGTCAGACCGTGAGGTATCTCATGCCAAACCGTTCAATATGGCAGCAATTTTATCGACGCTACTTGAATAGGCCCCTAATTGTTTTAATGTTGACAATTCATCATGGGCTGACAGTGAATGCAACCTGAGGCCCACAGACGTTTGCATCAGGCCCCCAACAAAATGTTGCCCTAAAAGTGATCCTGTAGAATGATTCTATTTATATTGCGCTGTTGCAGGGTGCACTAAGCTGTCATTTTGCAGAGCAGGAGATTAGCAATACATGCTTCACAGCATATTGCATAACTGCCACAGAGTGCAGATTCAGGTCCTCAGAGGCTAGGCAGTCCCTAATTTACCAACGTTTGCATTTCACACTATACAGTAAGTTCCAAGGGTCCTGCTCAATGATCTACAGAGGAGTAAAGTAATAATAATATATTATAATGATTCTATAATAAAGAAAGAAGTGGTTCAGCAGAATTGGGAAACATGGTAACAGTACTAAATTAAAGCAGTAATACCCCCTCCCCCCCGTAGCCTACAACGTCCGTATTTTTCCCCATAAGCGTCTCCTGCTCTTTAAAAAATTTTTTTTTTTTTTAATGTTGCAGGGCTGTTTTTGTTTTAAAAATCATGATTTTCTGAGCCTCTTATTTTCTAAGGTTACCATGATAACTGTTAGACTGCACTGAGCTCTAGCGAGAGCGCCATTTTGACCGCCCGGACACTATTTCAGAAGCTTGTATAACCTAAACAAAGCATACAATTTAAACAATAAAAACAACGTTGGAAAGGGCAAGCAGAGAGTCCTTAAAAGTAAGCAAAATAAAATGCAAAAAATGATTGTGTATGAAAATCGCTAATGCTTGTATATATTTAGTGACAACTACTAAAAATAATTACAAAAAACCTTAAATAAAGGACTAGGCTGCCTGATAAAAATGACCCACACAGATCACAACAAAGTCACCATATATGGTTGTTTTAAGCAAAATAAAATGCAAAAAATGGCAAACAACGCGGACTGCTGCTCTAAAGGAACCTAGGAACAAAGCGCACAGAGTGGAATGTTTTTAATAGAGAGGCACTTTTTTCAAATATTTTTAAATACATTTCTTAACTCGTCACATTCTACTGTATTGGGAAGACCTTTTTTTTAAAATAAATATGCAGGAGAATTGCAAGCGAGAATTTCAGAGGGCACACACAAGTAAAATATATTATTTTAAGGGTTTTTGGATCCTGGAACAGCAGCCAATCGCTGTATTTATTTCTGGACTCTCGATTTTAGTTTTCCATCAGGTGTATCTGGATCTCCGAATGTTTTTAAAGTGATTATTTACAACCTCTCTCTGTATAATGAGCGCGCCGCACATATGTACAACGAGGCCCTGGCTTTGTAATCCGTTTGTTATCCCTGCTTGGGTACAGGTGGGAGGGTCATTTGCTGAAAGGGAAGACGGTGGACATCCTAAGGAAGTTGGGGAAAAAATAAAGTCAATAATAGGGAGACGGGAAGTTGGGGAACCCTTTGCCAGATGGAGGTGAATAGCAGAAGAAAGAAGGGAAGGGAGTAACCCAGAACTGATCTTAAAAAGGAAGCTACACATCATCCTGATTTAGATACACAAGTCCAAGCAGCCTACCCCGATATCATCCTGAACCAACATCATTACAAAGGGAAATAGTTGCTGCAGCTTCTGATATCCCTCTCAGACCAGCAGAGATGTTATCCTCCAGGAACATGAAGTCAGTGAGATTTGGGTTCTCTATTGGTTTTTTAAAGCCACAAACCCAACAGAAACGTATGTGAATTTTACGCTGATAACAGTATGTTGCTCCCCGAGGCCGCGCTTATAGTGTGCGCGACGGGTGACATCACCCGTCGCCGCTAGTGAAAGTTTTCATTCGCTTTGCGGCGACGTTGCGGGCGACCAGGTCATTGATTGGTTCAGAGGCTGTCACATGTGGCGACAGCTTCTGAAAAACAAAATTTGACCGGCTTCAGAAATTCACGTCGCTACCGACGCGTCGCGCTTACTAAAAGCACACGCGACGGCTGCAATACATTTGTTTTCGGGCGACGTCGCGTCGCAGGCACTATAAGCGCAGCCTGAGCATGTCTTGCTCCTTTGATACTCTGATTCCCTACTGCAGCTTCTGAGGTCATCATGGTGACCTTTACAATGCACGGGACTCTGGGGAGAGCTCCATTTTAACCTGAAAGGCTAAAACGCTTTATATCTCCTGAACGGAGAATCAGGTTTAAATAAAACATGAAAAATGCAAAACAAAAAAGAAAACGAAACATCAGCATGAACTGCTGCTTCAATGGAAAAGCACGGGGGGGGGGGGTTGTAGTCACTAGTCTACAAGACTGCTAATGCAAATAAATCAGTGAGACTGACTACAGATCAGTAAGTCCTATAGAAAATCAGTAGAGGTCGACATGTCTGTGCCAGTGTTTCTGTAACTTTGTATGTCTCTATAAAATTGTCCTCTTTAGTTTCTGCTGTCTGCTCTTCTCCGGGGAGTTTCCCTTTACAGTAGACTTGCAAGTCAGATTTTTACTAGCTCAGTATGTTCACAGGAGGATACCTGCAGTGATATGTTCATATCATTGTCATCATTTCACTGTAGCTGTTTCGTTGCCTCTGTTGTGTTCTGGGACACACAGGTCTGACTTTCTTATTCACTATAAATGCAGAAAGAAAGAAAAAAGGACATTATTTAAAGCAGCAATCACTATTGATTTTTTTCACAGCATATGAACTGAGGATTGGAAAGGTCTTCCAGAGCTGAACCGTACTATATTATCCCCCGAGTCCCCCACACACAGAGGCTTCTGATTTACTTACCATGTTAGTTACGAGTATTCCTTCATGGACATTAAAACAACGTCCATTAGGAAACCACAATGTCATCCCCATGATGCAACTTCCAGAACACATTGCGCGCATGCGTAAAATGCGAACATCAAGCGCGCATGTACACGAATGGCTGGCAAGTGCCGGCCGCACATGCACATTGGGCGCCTGCCATTCATGCATGTGCGATGGGTGCTTTCCGGCTGCTTGTGCGCATACGTGACTGGTGCTTTCCAGCCGCACATGAGCGATCAGCACTTGCCAGCACTCGTGTGGATGTGTAGCCAGCAAGTGCCAATCGTGCATGTGTGGCCGGAAAGCACCCATCACGCATGCGCGGCCGGCATGTACCCATCACGCATCCGCAGTCGGCAAGCACCGATCATGCATGCGCAGCTGGCAAGAACCCATCACGCATGCTCGGTCGGCAAGCACCCATCACGCATGCTCGGTCGGCAAGCACCCATCACGCATGCTCAGTCGGCAAGCACCCATCACGCATGCTCAGTCGGCAAGCACCCATCACGCATGCTCAGTCGGCAAGCACCCATCACGCATGCTCGGTCAGCAAGCACTCATCACGCATGCGGGGTCGGCAAGCACTCATCATGCATGCGGGGTCGGCAAGCACTCATCATGTATGCGCGGCCGGTGCTGTTCCAAAAAACGGGACATTTAAGATGAGTCGAGACCCGGAACAAAGTGTAAAAACCGGGACTGTCCCAGCTAACCTGTCTTATCACGCTAGCAATGCATCTCTGTGTGGCTTTTACTGGCAAATGTGGAAACTTTTCAGGAAGTTAGATGGATGGGGAATTGGCCAGTACTGTGTGGCTGTATCTCATCTCCACAGCTTCTATCACTTCCATTCCTGCTGCTTCAGCTTATGGATCCTGTTGGTTTCAAACAGGTACGTGCCTTTTCTGTGGCGGACATTGAATGATTATAATGCAGCTTGATATGTGTCCTCAAACCAGAATGTTTTGTACTGCTCCCCCTCTCTTATTTTATTTCATAGCGTGCTTAATGAGAACAGCTTCTCTCTAGATCTTCTTTCATAGTAAATTATATTGGGACTGCTTCATAGCAGTAGCAGTTTTAGGCTGTGTCCATAGACATTTCTCCCATGCGGAGGCGCACAGGAAGCTGGGGGAAAGCAGCTTGGAGAGTTGTCCTAGCTCTCCCCCCAGCTCTCCCCCCAGCTCTCCCCCCAGCTCTCCCCCCAGCTCTCCCCCCAGCTCTCCCCCCTCTGGAAGCTGCAGAACACCTGAAAGGTTCTCGCGAAACCCTGGTTGAAAATGGGTCGGTCAGAGCCTTTAAGCGGACAAACTTATTATGTGGGCTGGTTTAGCCTTTCTTTTGTTTGGGCTGCAATAAATGAGCTAGTCTTACCTGTAGTCACATAATTTAACCCTGTGTTTTTTGTTCCTTTGCCAGTGAGGAGATGTGAAATGAATGTACTGCACATTCTTGTCACTGTGTGTCAGCCCAGGCGATTTCTATTACAGTATTTATTACTATTATTTTATTTTTTAAGACAGGAGCCACAAAATACTACTGTACTTATAACACCATCTTATCACTAAGAACTTAAAATACAAATTCCCCAAACTAATGTACAGCAAATAAAAATATCACCTGTGAACAAACACATTCACATGCCACAGACGGGTCTGCAACCCTTATCTCTTAGCATACAACGTTTCCACTGCAGCCATGGATTCTGGGAAATTACATGCAAATGAGCACACAGTGTCACCTTTTGCTTTATATCCATTTTAACATGGAGCCCTGTAAGCTTATGCCTGCCGTATTACACAGCTTGTCAGCACAGCTGGGTTTTTTACCCACCATAATTTATTTAATCTGAGGCCCAAACTAATGAGAACAGGTAGAAAAAAATGCTGCAAATGAAAATCACACCCTATAAATGTCTTTTTTTATTTTTGAATACATTACATGGAGATCTGGTTGTTTTAAATTGTTGCTTATTTTTCTCCTTCGGTCATATACTGTAAATATGCCTTCCCCATTCTAGAGAAGATTTTAGCTGGTTTTATACTGAGGGGACTAAAATCTCCAATATAAGGAAGTAACGTCACCACATAAGACCCCGTCTCTCTTGCTTTTGAATAATTTCTTCTTTTGTATTCCCTCTTAATTTAGTCTTTAGCCTACTTTCTTATTTCAGTTAAACACAAGTGGGATGTGCATAAGGAGGACAACTGCATCATATCTTATGGTTGTTGTCTTCCTAACCGCTAAGCAGCTGGAGGAATGTGCAATGCATTGGTGCTATGAAAGAAGCTGTACAAGTAGGTGTTTTGCACTCAAATCCCATCTTGATTACTGTAACCTCCTGCTGTCCGGCCTTCCTGCCTCTCACCTGTCTCCCCTACAATCTATCCTAAATGCTGCTGCCAGAATCACTCTACTCTTTCCTAGATCTGTCTCAGCATCTCCACTCATGAAATCCCTCTCCTGGCTTCCAATCAAATCCCGCATCTCACACTCCATTCTCCTCCTCACTTTTAAAGCTTTACACTCTTCTGCCCCTCCTTACATCTCAGCCCTAATTTCTCGTTATGCACCATCCAGACTCTTGCGTTCTTCTCAAGGATGTCTTCTTTCTACCCCCTTTGTATCTAAAGCCCTCTCCCGCCTTAAACCTTTCTCACTGACTGCCCCACACCTCTGGAATGCCCTTCCCCTCAGTACCCGACTAGCACCCTCTCTATCCACCTTTAAGACCCACCTTAAGACACACTTGCTTAAAGAAGCATATGAATAGCACTGTGAACATTCTGAACACATGATTTTAAAGCTTGGCCCTCTGCAGATGCATTTACCAGAACTCCCTCCTACTGTCTCTGTACGTTCTCCCTACCTACCAATTAGACTGTAAGCTCCTTGGAGCAGGGACTCCTCTTCCTTAATGTCTAAAGCACTTATTCCCATGATCTGTTATTTATATTATCCGTGTCAGGGCGTGCTCGCCACAAACGAGACGGGACCGCGGTGCTGAGGTGGGATAGGATATAACGCCACCCACAGCCACGAGGGCACGTCTTGAGAGTAGAGTGGTCTGGAAGTCCGGATCGGGGCAGGAGAGGTACGGATGGTAGAGGGTGCTGTTTGCCAAGTCCGGGGTTAGAGAGAGGGACGTTGTCGTTTACCGTTTGCCGAGATCGGGATGCCAGAGGTGCGGAGAGTCGTGTTGCCGTATGCCGAGTTCGGGATGCCAGAGGTGCGGGTAGACGTAGCGGAAGCCGGTTCGGTACACGAGGAAGACTGCAAAACAAGATAGGACAAAACAGGACTAGGGAGGCAGAGAGTGATGAGAACAACTGGTTCTATGCTCAGCCGACGCGTTAATGAAGCTGCAGGGTATATATAGGCAAGAGGATCCAATGGCAGTGTAGCAAGGTGGGGGGGTGTGAATGGGCCAGGCTGAGACAGGGATAGGTCTAGATGAGTTCCTGGAGGAAGAGCTATAGATCCTAGAAGAATTGGTGTATTGAATTGCAGCATTGGAAAAGGGTACTGTGCCTTTAAGAGGCTGGTGCACCTCTGTGTGGCCGCGCCTCCGTGTGGCTGCGCCTGTGGATGCGTGCGCGGGCACACGCCCTGAACCGAGGGCAGAAGAAGGGAACTGATGTGCGTGTGCGCGCGCACAAGGGAAACAGAGCTCGGCGTCTTAGAGGAGGAATCCGTGTGAGCCGCGGGAGACCCTGGCAGGGCTGCAGGTGAGTGAGGAGCTTGCCGCGAGCGGCGTGACTCCTGAATCCTTACAGTACCCCCCCCTTCAGGGGCGACCTCTGGGCGTCCATGACATGACTTGGAGGGATTCCTACGAAGAAAAGCCTGGAGGAGTCGAGGTGCGTGAAGATCCCGGTGCGGAATCCATGAACGTTCCTCTGGTCCGAACCCCCTCCAGTGGACCAGGTATTGTACTCCTCCTCTGGAAATCCTAGAATCCAGGATAGACTGGACCTCGTACTCCTGTTGACCTTGAATCATAAGAGGAAGTGGAGGAGAAGTATTTTTGGAAAAGCGAGGACTCTGAAATGCTGGTTTAAGCAAAGACACATGGAAGACCGAAGGTATCTTCATCGAGGGTGGAAGGCGTCGATGATAAGCCACAGGATTAATCCTCCTAACCACGGGAAAGGGACCGAGGAACTTGGGAGCTAGCTTCATGGTAGGAACCTTTAGTCGGATATTCCTGGATGAAAGCCACACCTTGTCTCCTGGGGCGAACTCCGGCACTTGGCGTCGAAGGCGATCTGCCTGGAGGTTCTGTCTCCCTGTGGCCACCTTTAAGTTCTCCTGAATCCTCGTCCATAAGTCTTTCAGCCGGGAGATGCGCTTGTCCACCGCTGGTACTCCTGAGGATAGAGGGGAGAAGGGTAGACGGGAAGGGTGAGAGCCACAATTTATGAAGAAGGGAGATTCTTGAGTGGAGTCATTGCGAAGGGAGTTAAGAGCAAACTCAGCCCAAGGAAGCAGATCCACCCAGTCATCCTGTGTATCGGTTATAAAACACCGAAGGTATTGTTCCAGGTTTTGGTTGGCCCTCTGTCTGCCCATTGGTCTGTGGATGGTATCCTGAGGAGAATTGAAGTGAAATCCCCAATTTTCAGGAAAAGGCTCGCCAAAATCTTGACACAAATTGAGACCCACGATCAGAGACGATGGTTGCAGGCACTCCGTGAAGACGAAAAATCTCCTGGATGAAAACATCCGCAAGCCTGGAGGAATTCGGAAGACCCCTCAAGGGAACAAGGTGCGTCTGTTTGGAAAAACGATCAATGACCACAAGAATCGTATTCTTCCCTTTGGAGTCTGGAAGCTCTGCAATGAAGTCCATAGAAATATGGTTCCAGGGACGGTCTGGAATGGGTAAAGGAAGAAGAAGACCTGCTGGTCTGACCCGGGGTACTTTGTTGGGAGCGCAAGTGCCACACGCTTTGACAAACTCCTCCACATCCTTAGCCCTCTCTGGCCACCAGAAGGTACGTTGAACAAGGTCGTTGGTTTTCCGTATCCCTGGATGTCCTGCCGATTTAGAGGAATGGCACCACTCGAGAACCCTTTTGCGGTGTTGGGGTGCCGTGTAGAGTCTTCCCTCCGGAACCTTGAGCCCCATCGGAGTCTGTGATTGCTCGGATTGAATCTTGTCCATAATATCAAAGGAGTTGGCGGACAGGATACATCTAGAGGGAATAATTGTCTCTAGCTGCTCTTCAGACTTGTCCTCTGCAAGGAACTGTCGAGACAGGGCGTCCGCCTTTAGATTCTTGGAGCCAGGAATGAAGGAGATGAGAAAATTAAATCGTGAAAAAAATAATGCCCAGCGGGCTTGCTGAGAGCTCAAACGACGTGCCCCTTCTAGGTAGAGAAGGTTCTTATGGTCTGTGAGTATGGTTATGGGTGTCTCCGTACCTTCTAAGAAGTGTCTCCACTCTTCTAATGCCAACTTGATCGCAAAAAGCTCCCGGTTCCCGACATCGTAATTCCGTTCTGTGGACGAAAATTTCTTCGAGAAGAAGGCACATGGGTGTAGTCTGGCTAAGGGAGATGTCCTTTGGGACAAGACAGCCCCAGCCCCGATGTCAGAGGCATCTACCTCCACGGTAAATGGAAGTTTAGGATCTGGGTGGGTGAGGATAGGGGCAGACACGAAAGCCTTTTTCAGAAGATTAAATGCCCGTATGGCGGCCTCAGACCATGATGAGGGATCTGCACCCTTCTTCGTGAGAGCAGTTATGGGAGATACCGTAGAAGAAAAATTGTGAATGAAGCGCCGATAATAGTTTGCAAAACCTAGAAAGCGTTGCACGGCTTTGAGGGTGGTTGGACGGGGCCAGTCCAAAATAACTTTAAGTTTCTCTGGATCCATATTAAATCCGGTGTCAGAGATAACGTATCCCAAAAATGCCACAGACTTGAGATGGAACTGACATTTTTCCAAGAGCGGCGTGACTCCTGAATCCTTACAATCTGTTATTTATTTGATTACCACATGTATTACTGCTGTGAAGCGCTATGTACATTAATGGCGCTATATAAATAAAGACATACAATACAATACAAAAATTACTTGAGCGTAAGCAGAAAACCTGGTCCTTTTACAGGCAAAGTATCAACATGTTTTGTTCTTCTTTTGAGAGGCATGCGTCACAAAGTGATAAGGACATATGTAATAGAAGAGGAGTTATTTGACACGCATGTGATCATGTATTTTTGTCTCAGCGTTATTTTGTCATGCATCAATTGGACTAGCATGATCAGAGCTGGCTTCAACCTCAGTCTAGGAATTTAGCATCAGATGTGTTAAATGTGGAATGGAACATCAAACATTTGACTGTCTAAATAGAGTGTACGTTAGGGTTGCTAGGTACACAGCTCCCACACTTCTTTCTTAATAGTTTTCCTATGACTTTAGATGTATCCTTAGTGACATAAATATTTTTTTTTAATGAATAATCAAGACCTACGGTATGTTACTATATATATATATATATATATATATATATATATATATTTTTTTTTTTTCTTACATTTAGTGTATGCCAAGTAGAAAGGAAATCTTCTCTGTATAAGGGATTTTCCAGTAATCAAATATTGACTGGATTTAAAGGCTAAGGCTATTCTTATAGTGACGTGACGGTTACGTCAGGTTGCGGTCGCTGGAAAAATCAAATTGAGATGACTTCAAGCGATTACGACCAAGCTGTCGCTCTGTCGCGTCACGCTTACTATAAGTGCGGCAATGCATTTGTTTTGACGCAACGTCGTGTCACTGTCACTGTCACCGGCACTATAAGCGCAGCCTTTGGAAAACCCACCTACTTATATCAAAAGCTACTGTCTTGGTGTACTACTGGAGTAAATCATGCAACACATGGCCATGTCACACACACAGGCCTTTGATATGCTATACTAATACCGCAGTAGCTGTGGCGGTGCTTATCCCTAAATTCGATTTTGGAAACACCTGTGAGCCTCGGTTTGGTTGGTTTGATTCATTCATCAATTCCTGCAACAAAAAAAAAACTGCTGACACATTTGCCTATTCTTAGTCTCCTAGTACCTGTCACCAGCAATGACTTAAATAGCTAAATGTACTAAACACTGTTAATGTAATCATTGATAAAATGTACTAGAATGGAGTAACATTCTTGTAATAAATTGAACAGCCCAGCAGTATCTATCTGTCTTGTACTGAAACAGTATACAAACAAAAGACAGGGGTGCCCAATGCTGCATCCAATTGACAAAACATATAAAGTAATAAGTATAAAGTTTAAATACTTCAATACTAATAATAATATTTACTTTATTTAGTTAAACCCTTTGGCCAAAGCGTCATAAGCCTGCATACCATGTCAAGGTATAACCAAAAATGCAGGTCCTAACACTAAACTGTGAATCCTTCCTTTTACCTCTGTATGAGGGGAAGCAACTACAGTGAGTCCTGTCCATTCAGCAAAATGCTGAAACCTCCCAAGTTAAAAAGGTGTGGAGGGGCGAGCTCACAGTTTAGTGTTAGGACCTGCATTAATTTTGGTTATACCTTGACATGGTATGCAGGCTTATGACGTTTTGGCCAAAGGGTTTAACTAAATAACCAAGTAAATATTATTATTATTATTATTGAAGTATTTAAACTTTATACTTATTACTTAATTTTTGTTTCATTTGGATGTAGCATTGGGCACCCCTGTCTTTTGTTTGTGTGTGTATATACATGTGTGTATATATATTGAGGATTTGCTTGTGTAATACGAGCTTGAGACAAAAGGTGGCACTGAGTGCTCATTTGCATGTCATTTCCCAGAATCCCTTGCTGCAGTGGAAGCACTGTATGCTGGGCGATAATGGGGAAAGACAGGGTTGCAGACCTGTCTAAGACATGCAAATGAGCATACAGTAATATTTACAGTTGCTTTATGCTTTACTGTGGAGGGTTTTTGTCACTTTTTTTACCCACCATAACCTTAATAATTCCGGTGATTACCTAGTCTATAGTCTCAAAACCAGCTTAGCCATTACAACCAACCTCACACTGATGATACCCATCAAGGTTGAAACATCATGTCTGTGAGTGGGTTTAATGGCTTTGCATCTCATCCCAGCCTCTGTCTAAAAGCTGTGTTTAAAACAGCATGCATTGGCTTGAGGATTTGCTTGTGTAATACGAGCTTGAGACAAAAGGTGGCACTGAATGCTCATTTGCATGACACACTCACTCACAATCACTCACTCTGTGGTGGGTGTTGGAGTTAGAGTGTGCTGGGAATGTGTGTGTTAATTTTGTACTAAAACAGGTACGGACTTAATCATGAATAGTAAAAAATAGCACTTGTTACTTATGACAAGCTTTCGAAAGCTATCCTGTCTTCATTAGGGCCACCAACACTGAACAACATCGTTTTTCTTAACATGAATTTAGAGATATATTAGCAACATGGAGACAGAGACCACTTGCAGGTTTGTGTCATAATAGTCCTTTATAAGGTTGAGGGTAAGTACTAGTCAGTAATATGGGCCTAATTTGTATTACATTCCTGCCTTCTGTAGTCAATGTGAAAAGGCACAAGGGAACTAAAGCATGATGAAAGCTGACAAACCCGATGTTCTCTATAAGACACGTTCTACCGTTAAATCCCCCTGAGATATATCTGCATCTCACCTACACAGCGAGGGAGTAGCATTATTGTTACTCAATTTTCTAAAGGTTATCATATCTGCCACAGTTTTATGGGTGATGTATGTTTTTGGCAGAAATACAAATCTGGGTGATGAAGCTTTTACATTGTCCTTGACCAGGCGGATCATCAGATAGATCATCTGAGAGAGACATCATTCAGGCACTTCAGTTAGGCCGCCCTGCAGAGCCCATCCCATGTGCGAATAATTGCTTTCCCAACATTGGCATCAGCGGAAGCGAAACAAAAGCAAAAAATTTCACCACTTTAGAGAAAAAGCTGCCTAAATGACACAAAATGGGAGAAGTCTGGTTGAGTATAATATGCCAACCCAGTCCCATACCTTCAGACTGTAATTATATGCATGTGTCCCACAGTGAAGATGGAAGCAGAAGAAGCATTTGCATTGGGACCTGTCAGCTGAACTGTAAATATGTCCTCCAACTGCAGTACTATTCCAGATAAAAAAAAAATCCCAGTATTTTTGATATAGTAGTCTTCTTATCAGTGTGAGAGTGAGAATGGCAGTGATAGCACAGTTTTCGAACAGCTTCCCAGAAGGCAGTTGTTATTAAGAAAACAGTTCATGTATTCTTTGCACGGCCGATAATGCTCATATATTGAGTTATACCCACAATGTGAGCAATAAATGAAACCTCTATTGCTGGAAGGTCCTGCATTTCTCTTCTGTAGCTATGAAGGGGATTTCACATATTATATGTAATGCAAAATCTGTTACCAACATTGCACTGCAATCTAGCGCCTTGAGAAAAAAATAAATGGACACTTTGTTAGTTGAAAGAAGTTGTCATGGAGTTGCTATTCTTGCGCGGATTATGTCCATATGCAGAGGCTGGATTTGGATTGATTGCATCATGTTACTATTGTTTACAAATGCCTTTGCATGATGCATGCAGCACAGCAGTCATAAGGCATACTGAGTAGCCAAGGAGTGCTGGGATCTTAGTAACGACATCTATATTGTGTACAAATCCACAAATTAGCAATGCGGCCCTGGTCAGTTATTCTCTACATTATAAATTATCACACTTAAATGTTCAGAATGTATTTTCAAAAAGACGTTTCCTCCTTTCTGTTCAAATAGTATGTCAGGGGTGCGCAAATTATACTCCTTCAGCTGCAACCATTCAGATTGCTCCTAAGAATCTCCAAGACTCAGAGAAATAATCAGCACCTGGGACAGCAGAAAATTGTGTGTGTTATTCCAGGCACCAAGCCCCAAGCCCCACTCTAAACTACAGCACATGGACTGCACAGAGTTGCAGAGATATTTAATTTAGAAAGTTCCTTGCAAGGCTTCTTGTCCGGGAAAAACAATATGGCCAATGGACTCCGCCTCACTCTGGCAGATAATAGAAAACAGTGACATCATTGTGAGTTGGCATTGCAGCTTCTGATTGGGTAACCCCTGTACCAATATCTCAGTGATCGGGGGGTCCTGAGACCTCTGCTTATTGTGTTTCAGCTCTGGGGGATTCAATTGGTTCATAAGGTACAAGGGATTGGTGCTTTAAAGGCTGCTACAATAATAACACTTGCAGAGCTGGAGGGGCTTGTAACGTACTGGGTACTCGCTTTACAGAATTACTTGCGTGCGAACTTAAAAGTCCCGAGAGTATTTTATGCAGCATAATGTACAATGGGCTAACAGTTACCCATAAAGCAGAAATCTCTTCCAGATTGCCTTCAGGACGAATTCATATGATGCAATTTTATACCCAATAAGGCCCTTTTATCTGCTTTTTTTTAAATGCTAAAGTTGAAAGGGCTATTGATATGACTTTTTGTTTGACTTCTGCAGGCTCATTGGGGGCCATCATAAATGTAATCCATCCCCAAGACTCTGTTTTCAGGGCAAAGAAAATTCCCTGTTATTCTTCAGTGCTGATTGATGCTGTTTTATTATCAGTCAATCAAGCTTTGTTCAGATTTTGCTCAGCATGCATCGGCTATGGATAGTGGTAGTGTGGAGGATCTACTCAATGCATCTACAGTATGATAATACGGTGTATCAATTTCTGCATCTCCCATTGTCTTTTACAAAAGAAACCAGGGTCATGTGTAAAACTTCACAATGAGTTTTACACATGTGGTTAGACATTTAAGAACAGAAGATTAAATACCAGACTGTCTCTACATGATGTCCATGAAGGCAGCTACATCTATTGCCTGCATTGACCTGTGCTGTAGATATCACATACTTGACATGTGAGGTAACTTGTAAGGAAGACAACACAAGATAACCAGAAAATCTTGATCAACAAATCCTTACAACATGAGTGTAGCTGCTCCTTTCATTGTAAATCACCCGTGCAGCTGTCTACTGTAAACTATCCAGTAACCTGTCTGAGAGACAGATTATATATACATAGGTGGTGTTAACTGTGAAGCACTGTGAAGCTCTACCTTTCAAACTGTATTTTGAGGCATACAATTAATTAATTCTTAGATACATTTATTTGTGTAAGTTGTGATTTATCTAGACGGCATGAAGATATATTTGTGTTAATGCCCAGAGTCTTCCTTCCCTCTGTTAGGGCAGGTTGTTATTGAGAGTAAGTGAATGCTTCCGGCAAATATATCAAACCTGGTCAATCAGAACTCTGTTTCTCTGGAATGACCACGCGTAATCACAATGCCATTTAGTTCTAGGTTAGGGTCCTGTTGTTACGGGCGGTTTTGTGTTCACAAATGCAATGACCACATCGGCATCTTGGTATTTGATGGGAAGGTTTTCGACTTGCCGGAGTAGTCTGCCCAGTAGAAAGAGAATCAATTCCATAAATAAGTGACAAAGTAAGAAACGCAGTTCTTCATTGTGCTAATCCTGAGGTGTAATTTTAACTTCAGTCTTGATCACTCACTGGTACATGTGTTGTAGATATACATTATGCGTAATCACCATCTTATGTTTTCGACACAGATGACTAAAAGTATAGTATTGCACAGGGTTTGTACAAGGATTAGAACAAGGGACCCCAAGAGGAGGAGGAGAAACCGCAAGAGAAGTCCATCGTTTTGAATCACAATTAAACACAGATTGTGTGGAAATTAGATGAGTACGGGTTACCTTTGTATATACATTTTTACAGGATAAAAGTCCCAGAAATATTGTTTAGGCTCGTAACAGAGTAATTACAGTTGCCCATTTTCCAATGTGTTCCATGTCCTGTTTCCCAATAAGAACAATAGAAGCTGGATGCTTTTCCTGTGCCACAATTAGAATTCATTGGAAACCTTCTTTTTAATTTTTTTTTTATTAATCCAGAGAGCCAAGAACGTAAAGGCACGAGAAATCTCAAATAACTAAAATGTTTTTTCTTGCAAATGGTTACTAGTACTACACTCCAGATTCTAAAACACTGCCCAGGGATATTTACTTTTTGTTTTTTTAAGAATGACTCTTACGCAATTAGATTTAGAGAATAATACCTCTCCGTATTTTTTTCATTGGACTATATTGCAACAAGACGTTGTAGGATGCAAATGACTAACATTGACCAGGTAAAAAGTTGGGATCATTCCTTGCACTTGTCATTAAACAGGTATAATCCCTTCATGAATAATATTTTGTGGGGGACGAAGGAGGCTTGATATTTATATATAAGACTAGTTGTTCTTTTACTTTGGTCTACTGAGCTGTAACAATCTTATTTTTTCTTAACATTATTTCACATCTGTTTATCCTCCATTTAATCCATCTAATTATTTCAATATTTCTGTCATAGTGTGACGGTGCTCATCTCAAATCAGGAGGCAGACTCGCAGGGCTGAGGTAGGGTGTAAATAAATCGACCACAACCCAGGGACAGAGTCCTGCAAGTGTATCCGTGGTCGGTAAGCAGGCAGGGGTCAGGGCTGGCGGCAGAGTTGCAAAGTCCAGGAGAGAGGCAGAGGTCGGGGCAGGCAGAAAACAGCGAGGTCGGGGTCACGGTCCGGAGTCAGCAACAGGGGAATTAAAAGGGGCAAAAAGGTTAAGCATGGCAGCAAAGACCAACAAGAGCTGCAAACGTATGAATTTTGCTCGGCGACTCCCACCACCGGGGACTGCAGCCTTATATAGCAGGCTGCCAGTACCCAAGTACCCAGTTTGAGCAGAAAGGGCAGGCAGTCTGGAAAACCTGAACTGAAATCAAAACCCGGCACGGATCGAGCAGAATCCTTACACATAGTTATGTTTAGTAACAGAAGATTAGCAAATGGATTCCATGACTTCGCAAATAACTTAACATGGTTTTTTTTTTTTAATTAAAAACAGACGTAGCAAATTAATTATTGGTATAAATTAATATATGTAATTTGCATTTGCTCCCTTTATTGCACATAGCCTGTAATTACAATGCTTTGGTTGGATACACTTTACAAATGCTACATGTTGCTTATCAACTCCTCTTGGTAATGTAACCTAAGGCCTCGGGCATGGTCAGCGCTTAGGCGCTGACCCGTGCTGAGGTGTGCTGCTGCTCGGCACTGAGCCCCTGCAGCCGCAATGAGAGCGGCTTTAGCAGGAGCTTCCGCACGCCTGCGGAAGCGTGTGTCTTAACAAATGTTACGTTTCCGAGCTCGCCAGAGCGCAGGGCCGGTCACGTGAGCGGTTCGCCCAATGAGGGCAAACCTGCTCCATGACGTCACTGGCCCGCCCTCAGACACGCCCACGGACGGCGCGTTCTCCAAGGCCAGGGAAAGCACCACTTTCCCTGAGCCTCAGCGCTCCTCCGCACGGGCGAAGTGTCTATGGACTAAGCCTAAGAAAGGAAGGGTTGATGAAAAATATGAAACTAAAGGATTTAAACTCAATTTGAAGTGTCAATATTTTAATTTTCAGATATGGTTTTGGTCCGATATGTTTTCATTATTATTGCTCATTATTATCATTCATTATAGCTTTAGTTATGCGTAACATGCCACTCTATTTGGGAATACATGTACAAATATCTGACCATGCATTTGTCTTTTTGTTTGCAACCTGTATTTTATTATTTACAACTGTCCCATTTTTATTGTATTTATTTACAATTGTCAATATTGTTTATGTATTTTTCATTTTTTTTTTTTAAATATGTTTTATATTTGAAAAAGAAAAAGAAAAAAGTGTATTTTAACTCAAATAATGTTAACAAATGTTAAGCCTTTAGGTATTATATCTGTTATGATTTTTTTTAAATAAAAACTTTTTTTTAATTAAAATGTTGTAAAAGTCATATTGTAATTACATGTCTATGCATTTTATATTATATTTTTTTGATGCTTTATGCATATTCTATAAAAACAGATGTTCTTCTTAGGCACATTACATAATACTTTATGCGTTTTAAAGCTGCAGTTCAAGCAATATCCTACATGTGTGTTTTCTTTTAATAATTCAGTTCTGTACAGTACTATGAGAAAATACTTGTAGCATTTAAAAAAACCTATTTGTAAAGATATTTTGAATGTATTATAATGTAACAAGCATTTTTGTTTCTATAGCAACCATTTAAAAAAGCCACATCCCCTTCCTCTTCTGAAACATTCTCTGGCACACCCCTTTTTGAGCCCTGCCCTCTCTAGCAGTGCACCAATTGTATCTAGTGACTGCCTGGTCACATGATCATCCCTACAGAACTTTGCATCTTGGGTCCTCTTCTGCTGGCAGCCATTTAGTGAACCACTGAGCTGAATGTTCGCCGATCGATCGGCAACTTAGGTAATCACTTGTCAGTGTGTAAATTGTATTGATGCACATATTGAATTGAAATAATATGTATATATATTTTTAAACGGCAGCTTGAACTTCTGCTTTAAGTGTAATATATTATAACAGCGGTAACAAAATCCTTCAATCACAAGCGGCTGTCTGAAAAAGGCAGAAGAGCCATTTAGGTGTATATAGAGTAATACCCTAAATCAGCGTTTCCCAAATGGTGGGTCGCAACCCGGCACCGGGCCACGGCACCAATATTGCTGGGTCGCAGCGAGGCTGGCCGCCCGGTGTCTCCCCCCCCCCCCCCCCCCCTCCGCTCAAGTTAAAAAAAATGGTGGCGATTCCCCCCGCGGTCCCACACGCATGCGCAGGGCAAGCAGAGCCCGCTCCCTTCCTCTCCCCCACTCCCAACGTGGGACGAGGAGGAAGTACCAGCTCCTCTGCGGCCTGCACGTTATGTGGGACAGAGGGGGAAGTACAAGCTCCTACTGCGGCCCGCTTCCCCCCGCGGCCAGCTTCCCGAGCTCACCTCCCGTGGCCAGCTTCCCGAGCTCACCTCCCGTGGCACCCCCTCCCGAGCCCACCTCCCGTGCCCCCAAGCCCACCTCCCGTCCCGGGCAGCAGGGGAAAGCGTCCGGCGGCAAGGTAAGTCACCCCATCCAGTCACTGTCACCCACCCAGTCACTGTCACCCACCCACCCAGTCACTGCCACCCACCCAAGTGTTCCAGTCCCCCCCCTCCCACCCAGTCCCAGTTCCCCCCCCTCCCACTCACCCAGTCACTGTAACCCACCCAGTCACTCACCCACCGTCTCCCACACACCCACCCAGTCACTGCCACCCACCCAAGTGTCCCAGTCCCCCCCCTCCCACCCACCCAGTCCCAGTTCCCCCCTCCCACCCACCCAGTCCCAGTTCCCCCCTCCCACCCACCCAGTCCCAGTTCCCCCCTCCCACCCACCCAGTCCCAGTTCCCCCCTCCCACCCACCCAGTCCCAGTTCCCCCCTCCCACCCACCCAGTCCCAGTTCCCAAGTCCCAGTTCCCCCCTCCCACCCACCCAGTCCCAGTTCCCCCCTCCCTCCCACCCACCCAGTCCCGGTTCCCCCCTCCCACCCACCCAGTCCCAGTTCCTCCCTCCCACCCACCCAGTCCCAGTTCCTCCCTCCCACCCACCCAGTCCCAGTTCCTCCCACCCACCCACCCAGTCCCAGTCCCCACCTCCCACCCACCCAGTCCCCCCCTCCCACCCACCCAATCCCCCCTCCCACCCAGTCCTCCCCACCCACCCAGTCCCAGATCCCCCCTCACCCACCAATCCCAGTTCCCCCCTCCCACCCACCCAGTTCCCCCTCCCACCCACCCAGTCCCAGTTCCCCCCACCCACCCACCCAGTCCCAGTTCCCCCCACCCACCCAGTCCCAGTTCCCCCCTCCCACCCACCCAGTCCCAGTCCCCCCCTCCCACCCACCCAGTCCCAGTTCCCCCCACCCACCCAGTCCCAGTTCCCCCCTCCCACCCACCCAGTCCCAGTTCCTCCCTCCCACCCACCCAGTCCCAGTTCCTCCCTCCCACCCACCCAGTCCCAGTTCCTCCCTCCCACCCACCCAGTCCCAGTTCCTCCCTCCCACCCACCCAGTCCCAGTTCCTCCCTCCCACCCACCCAGTCCCAGTTCCTCCCTCCCACCCACCCAGTCCCAGTTCCCCCCTCCCACCCACCCAGTCCCAGTTCCCCCCTCCCACCCACCCAGTCCCAGTTCCCCACCCACCCAGTCCCCCCCCCACCCAGTCCCCCCCCCCACCCAGTCCCAGTTCCCCCCCTTCCACCCACCCAGTCCCCCCCCTTCCACCCACCCAGTCCCCCCCCTTCCACCCACCCAGTCCCCGGCCCCCCCTCCAGTCACTCACATCCGTCATTGCCTGTAATTCACTGTTTGTGTCTGTGTGTGTATAGGGGAGAGCGAGTGTGTGTGTGTGTGTGTGTGTGTGTGTGTATGTGTATCAGTGTCTGTGTGTATCAGTGTGTGTGTGTGTATCAGTGTCTGTGTGTATCAGTGTGTGTGTGTGTGATTGTCTGTGTGTGTGTATCAGTGTGTGTGTGTATATCAGTGTATATGTGTGTGTAGCAGTGTCTCTATGTGGCTGCGTGTGTGTCAGTGGCTGCGTGTGTGTGTATCAGTGGCTGCGTGTGTGTGTATCAGTGGCTGTGTGTGTATGTCAGTGGCTGCGTGTCCGTCAGTGGATGTGTGTGTGTATCAGTGGCTGTGTGTGTATCAGTGGCTGTGTGTGTATCAGTGGCTGTGTGTGTATCAGTGGCTGTGTGTGTATCAGTGGCTGTGTGTGTATCAGTGGCTGTGTGTGTATCAGTGGCTGTGTGTGTGTCTGTGCAGGCCCTATAGGCCAGTATAGGTGATAACATTTTTAGTGGGTCACGAAGGAGAAGTTCAAATTTAACCGGGTCACAGAAAAAAAAGTTTGGGAAACCCTGTCCTAAATGAAGTCTCCGTGACCAGAGGGATTCTTGTCTCACAGCATTATTCAGAGTGGGTATAATCCATTGTTAATAAGCAGACAGTGGACATGGCCTTTTCCTGCAAAGGTTATGTTCAGTCCACATTTCCAATCCCCCAAAATCACACCTTCACAATTGAGAGGTTTGGAATTCTTCATTTCCCTCATTAGCAGAAAAGAACTCCTTGTCATATGTCATGTTCCTCGTCTTTATAATAAGATTAGTATTCCTTGTGTTAGTTTACCTGTCAGCTTTGTACGGATCTATGGATACGGCTGAATTCCTATTTGAGTGGCACTGACTGCATTCATGTTATTTAATGCATAAACGTCTTCACTTGAATGGAAGCTTATTAATGTTAACTGTGCAGTAACTGACTTCTCATAGTATCAAATAAGGGTAGCGGTTAGTGGAACAAAGTACAACCGGAATTGCTTTGATTCTGAACCTAATTAATTTTTAGAATTGCATTTGGGAACTATATTTTTTTTTAAAGAAAGAACCATTTGGCTCAAACTAAAATACTGCATTTATTGATAATATTTAATGTTATTTTCTCCTGCCTAAAGATATGGCCCGCTGTTCCTTTTTACCTCAGTAATCATATTGTAGCTAGTCCCAGAATAGACAGGCAGTTGTTTTATCTAAACCAGATACAGCATTTTGACTGACATTTACTATGTCGTGCTATTCCATAAAACATCTGCCTTTCAATTCTAGGGTTGGCTACCCTAGGATTCTTGAGGTATAAGGGTCAATTGTATGTTATTTCCCAGAATCCCTGGCTGCGGTGTTAGCATTATATGCTAAGACAGGGTTGAGCAAACTTTTTAGGCCGAGCCCCCCTTTTCATCCATGAAATTTCTCGGGCCCCCCCTGCCTGATGTAATCAAAATCACATGACGTCAGCGCACGTGAGCTGGTTCAGCCAATGAGGGCGAACCAGATTTGTGATGCGTCCGCCACACGTCTACAATCTCCTGCAGCCAAGTTCACAAATCGCTTGGACTGCAGGCGTGCGCGCGCAGACAGTATACTAGTATTGGATCACTGTTTATTTTATTGTTTGCTGGCATCTGGTAATATGTTTTTTTCTGGTGCACAAAGGCAGTCCATTTGAGGGGGCATTCATCCACCTCTTTGCTGCATCCCTTCCCTCTCCTGCCCCCCTTTTTTCCCCCTCCCTCCCTGCCCCCCTTTTTTCCCCCTCCCTCCCCCCCTTTTTTCCCCCTCCCTCCCCCCCTTTTTTCCCCCTCCCTCCCCCCCTTGTTTCCCCCTCCCTCCCCCCCTTTTTTCCCCCTCCCTCCCCCCTTGTTTCCCCCTCCCTCCCCCCCTTGTTTCCCCCTCCCCCCCTTGTTTCCCCCTCCCCCCCTTGTTTCCCCCTCCCTCCCCCCCTTTTTCCCCCCCTCCTCCCCCCTTTTTTCCCCCTCTCTTCCCCCCCTTTTTTCCCCCTCTCTTCCCCCCCTTTTTTCCCCCTCGCTCCCCCCTTTTTTCCCCCTCGCTCCCCCCTTTTTTCCCCCCTCCCTCCCCCCCTTTTTTCCCCCTCCCTCCCTCCTTTTTTTCCCCCTCCCTCCCCCCTTTTTTCCTTCTCCCATTTGCTTTCCCCAGTGTTATCCACTCCTACCTACCAGTTTCATGTATTATTTATTTATTCCCGTTTTAAATGTTGCCCAGGGATCAGGGACCCCCATAACCAAACTCATGGGGGTTACTGATGAATCTCCCCTTCTGATCAATACTCCCAAGTGACCCCCCTGACCCAAAGAATAACCCTCAGCCCCCCAAAACTCATCCTCCCAAGCCCCTCAATTCTGCCATCTCTGCCTGACCTTCATCCCTCTGTTTAGCCATATTTCTCTCCCCCTCCCCCAATATGTCTCCCACCTCTCTGTCTCTCTTTCTCTCCCCCTCCCCCCAATATGTCTCCCACCTCTCCATGTCTCTCTTTCTCTCCCCCAATATGTCTCCCACCTCTCCATGTCTCTCTTTCTCTGCCCCTCCCCACAACATGTCTCTCTTTCTCTCCCCCTCCCCCTATATGTCTCCCACCTCTCCATGTCTCTCTTTCTCTGCCCCTCCCCCCAATATGTCTCTCTTTCTCTCCCCCTCCCCCAATATGTCTCCCACCTCTCCATGTCTCTCTTTCTCTCCCCCAATATGTCTCCCACCTCTCCATGTCTCTCTTTCTCTGCCCCTCCCCACAACATGTCTCTCTTTCTCTCCCCCTCCCCCTATATGTCTCCCACCTCTCCATGTCTCTCTTTCTCTGCCCCTCCCCCCAATATGTCTCTCTTTCTCTCCCCCTCCCCCAATATGTCTCCCACCTCTCCATGTCTCTCTTTCTCTCCTCCTCCCCCCAATATGTCTCACACCTCTCCATGTCTCTCTTGACACACACACACACACACACACACACACACACACACACACACACACACACACACACACACTTACTTACTTGTGTAACACTGGTTCCTCGTGAACACAGACGCTACTGATGCTGTATATTACCTGTGTGGCCCTCAGGAGCCTAAGCCTCCGCTACGGGAGCCCGGGGTACATATATATATTCACAATATCTTGTGGTTCAACGCCTCCACCTGGGAGGGATCCCGACGGAGCAGGAGGAGTCCCTCACAGGACACAACAATAATAATACTCACTAGTATAAACAGAACGGTCTTTACTGAATACCTGCACATATATATACTTATACTCTATATATATCATGAACATTACATCCTCTCTTAGGAAGTATAACCCTTCCCCACCACCGCGTACCCGAACACCATGCCCACCGTAATGTCTGAGGCCCTTGGCCACTCTGTCCCTTAAGTGCCCCAAGTGTAACCCCCACTTTATTAGGCGTGATCAGTGCCTGCAGAACCGGTATGTAGGTGCACGTAAGGATATGATACCTGCCCAGTGCAGCGGCACCTGGGCCCTTAAAGGTTCTCCAAAAAGGATCCGCCGATCTCCTGTATGATGTCTTGGTTTCACCAGCACGGTGATCCGTCAGGGGCGATCCCACCCTGAAAATAGTCTCTCTCTGGAAGTGCAGCGTCCGCTGTGTCCCTAACTATCACTACACCGCAATAATGGGGCAGGGTCCCTATGCTAGGGCCTGTCCCTACAGCAAACACAACTACAGGGTGTCTCACGGCTTGTCTGGGGCCTCGGGGAGGTTACTGGCCTAGTGCAGCGGGTCACTGACACATCTTACCCCTAGCTCTTCCAGGCACCAACTGCAACCAACTGCCACTTCTCTCTCCTTCAACTGCCAGCGCGAGCACCCCTATTGGCTGCCTTGCACCATGTGACCCTAACTGCCTTCAGTCTCCCTCAACTGCCAGCGTGAGCCCCCTCCCTCGCGCTAAACTGCCTTCCTCCTATCTCCCAACAGCAGCCGCCCTATTGGCTCCCTGGTGCCACTTAACCTAGCCCCTGCGCATGCTGGGGGCTGTAGTCTTCTTGGGAGCTATTCCCCCATTGGCCGCCTCGAGCGCACCTCACCTGCGCATGCGCAAAGCTCCGCAATGGCTGCCGGCTGCAGGGACTACTGCGCATGTGCAAACTACAAGGAGATGGCGGCGCCCTGCAACGGGAGCCACCGGTAGTCCTCGCAACGTGGTCGCTGCTCCGCAACTGCAACTGCCCGGCACCCGCAGCATACTGTCACAGGGGGGGGGGGGGGGCAGGGGGAACACCACTACACTTGCTTGCTCTGTGCGACTGAAAACTTGGACAGGAGGAGGAGGGGCTGTCTGTGTGCAGGGAAGGCCTACGCCCCCCCTAAATAATCTTGCGCCCCCCAGTTTGCACACCGCTGTGCTAAGAGATAATGGAGAAAAGCAGGGTTGCAGACCTTCTGAGACATGTGAATGTGCTTACAAGTGAGATTTTTATTTGCTGAGATATAAGGGAACACCAGTTCATTATGTAAAACATGAACAATAGGATCTTCCAAGAGGGAGGAAATGGGGCTCAAAGGATGTGGGATGCACTAATAAAGGAGACAAAACGGACTAAATATGAATCCAGAGCTCCTTTAAATAAAAGATAATAGGAGGCACCCTAAGCAAGTCTTAGTATGAGGTCCATTCTAGAGTATATAATCTTGTGGGGATGTATAGGTCCCAATCAGGGAATGCAATATTGCAAATAAGTGCCCCAATGTCCAAGGACAACCTCCTATTACCAAGACATTTCAGATTGATAAAATAAGCAAGTACTCACATAGCAATGAACGATTTCTCTCCTTTGGTGTAATCCACTGTATTGTAAGGAGTCTTCACTTGCTGGGTGCCATCCCTGGTGTGCGTCGCGCTGTGGGTGCAATCAGAGGAAAAAGGCAAAAAAAGCCAAAAGGTCGCCGCACCACTTCAAAGAATGAGCAAAGTGGGTGAAAAATAAACGAATTTATTAAGGACAAAAACCGGAGAAAATCACACTGACATGTTTCGCCGTTTTTTGTCCTTAATAAATTCGTTTATTTTTCACCCTCTTCGCTCATTCTTTGAAGCGGTGCGGCGACCTTTAGGCTTTTTTTGCCTTTTTCCTCATTATGTTAAACAGTAGTCTCATACCTGGACAGGGTCGGAAAGTGCCTTCCGTCACTGGAAGCGGTATTATGAAATTGCACTAGCTTTAGGTTTTCAATGGACATTGCAGAACAAAAACAGACATGATAACATGTACATGACTTGAAGGCAAGATGTTGCTTGTGGAGGGGCAATGAAGATTATGTGCAATTTTATTATCTTTGTGTTCACATACAGTATGTGCAGAAATTTCAAAGAAGCTTGATATGGTTATCAGAATGTGGTCATTCTCTGTCCACACAGTTATCAAGCATCTGTAGTCTTGCAAGCAGTAGATTACTGGACACCGCGGTACAGTTTATTAGTGTAAATCCAGAAATAGGCTTCCTGCTTAACATGACATGCTATTGTCTGTATGATCTTAAAGATTATAGAGTTTCATGTAGTCATCTCTCAGGAAGGATTTATACTGTACAAGCAACAATTCTGAGATGATTCGATGTTCTTCATAGGGTGGCTAGGGAAATGGCATCGCTGTCTGCAAGTGGAGTATGCAGCAAATATTTATAATGGTTTTAGGGGATGACCTTTCACTCTATTAATGACATTGGTATTTAGAAACATTCCCTGTGAACATCACACACCGTTTAGCATCTGGTACATTAGCAGCTCTTTGTAGGAAATAGATCCAGAGTAGGTTTGACCCTAAGACCAAAGAACATGTATAGGCAGCAGAATCCAGACGAGGAAAAAGCGGAGCACTAAGAAAACAAGTGAGAGGGGGCTACGAACCTGATGTAAATGAAAATATCCTTTATTGATCCAGCGACATCAGAGGGAAATATATGTGCAGCTCGGACGCGTTTCGCGCATCTGTGCTTTGTCAACGAGTTAACTCATTCTCATCACCAATTGAATTACCAAAGAACATGTATACAGGTGGTCCTTGTTATCCGTCATTTCGTTTTACAATGAATGGATTATCTGAAGGATCACAAAGCATCTGACGGAATGGATTATCCGGTGGATCACAAAGCATCTGACGGAATGGATTATCCGGTGGATCACAAAGCATCTGACGGAATGGATTATCCGGTGGATCACAAAGCATCTGACGGAATGGATTATCCGGTGGATCACAAAGCATCTGACGGAATGGATTATCCGGTGGATCACAAAGCATCTGACGGAATGGATTATCCGGTGGATCACAAAGCATCTGACGGAATGGATTATCTGACACTCACCGTTGGACATTAACATGAGATTCGCACTCGGATGTTTTCACTTTCCGAAGCGGTTTGCGAGATTCCGGATTCCGGTGGATAACCGAGGACTTGTGGAATCTTTCTTGCTTCATAAAGCAGGGGATATTTATTCATTGAATACACTGGTCTGTTGGTCTGGGACTAAACTTTTCTCAACTTCTGCATCTCCAGATCTGGACCCTTTTTTTTTTTCTGCCAATAGTAAGCCATGCTCCTGCCTCTGTCATATAACCGCATGCTGCTCCTGTACCCGTCCTGTCTTGCGTTAAGGTCACGTAATGGTAGATAGCATCCTTGTGATCCAACCCCCACGCACATGGATGGTGTAATACTTGCATATCCCAGGAATAATTCTAGCCCCCTTGAGTTGAGCTGCTCACACGATAGTGGTGTACAAATTGATGCAAATGAAAATGTTTGCTCTGTTTTTTTTTTTTAGAACAATTCTCCATCTTACATATCCCCCTTTCTCTCAATAATAATCAACGTGCTTATGCAACTGTTTACACACAAGTTATATCACAAGATATTAGGTAACTATTTTAAATGCACAAAAATATGTATTCGTGTCTATTTTTTAACTCTTGTCACATTTTAACCCAATAAATATGCCACTGCCATTCGTTTATTTTGATGCCTCCTCAAAGCATATACATAAATGTAGTTAATTTACTGTATGCCAAATACATTTATGCCAAATAGATAATTCCACCTTAATTACTACTAATTACTGCCTGCTGATTGCAACCTGCTAGACAATCAGTTTTTACATATTTTCATAGATTTTAATCAAACACCTTTAATTATTTATACAAAGTGTTCACTTTTTGAAACACCTTACCAATAAGAAATAGATCATTACCAAGACCTTATATATGTAGTGCGATATTAATGACCGTGTTTGGCTTTTTTGATGTGTTCCTGAACAGGCGCCTCCTTTTAACATTGAATAAGACTGTTCTTTTTGTATTGGGTAGAGTCCTAGCTTGCAGCATGCCGATGTGGTTACCAATTTGCCACAAAGCCACTTTGTGGTCTGAGAGAATAACAAGGTTACAGATTATGCCTACAGGTCGTTTAATAATGGTAATTAGAAACCAGATTGGCATGTGCCTTTCGATGACCGAGGGTTAGATTTGCCAAATTGTTACCTGTCTAAATATCTTCTGAGAGTCGATGGAGATCAATATACCTATTTGATGTGGTTAATCAATTAAATAGAGTTAAAACAGATTGAGAAGACAGAGAGTCCTTTACTAATGTACAGTGGCTATTAGCGCACAATAGGTATCATTTAAGTTTATGGCTCATGATGCTTAGTAGAAACTGCTGTGCTTTAATTAATGAACCGAAGTAAAAAGTTGCTCTTCACGTAGTGAAAGTGCAGTAGTCACATTGTTCAGCAGTATACTGTTAGTTTATTAATAGGCAGTCAAGCATGAACAAAAAAATGTTTATTATTTAGGCGGGGTCATCATGTAACATCTAGAGAAACACCTCTAAGAAAAGGTCTGACCTACAGTATAATCAAGTGTTCCAATTCATCACAGGCGTGTAAATTCAGAGGATATGCCCACATCATGTACGATCACAGGAGAGAACTTAATGATGTTAACCGCCACAGATCAAAGTGAGTGAAATTTAGGGAATCTGTGCCCAAAAATATCATTTGCATGGAAAAGTGACTCAGCTGGAAATGAGTGAGAGTTGGCCTTTCTGAAGCAAATGATAGCCTTCTGAATCTTAGGCCTCTCTTCAATATCCAGGGACGAGTATATTCTGCTAAGAATGGAATTGAGTGGCTTTTCCAGTACATTCTGTCCCGTTATTATTCTTAGACTCAAACAAGACCAGGAATTAGGGATGTACCGGGTACCCGGAAATTACCCGGCCATATTTAAAGTACATCCTGGTGGCAGTGGGAGCAGCGGAAGACATCCTTCAGGCGGTGGCAGCAGACGACGTCATTCTTCAGCCGGTAGTTGCAGCGGAAGACATCCTTCACAGCCGGTGCGAGCAAAGGAGCATGTGAGTGGAGCAGGAGCGTCACTATTGGACAGCCGGGGAGGAGCTGCGTCGGAAGTCGCGCTCCTCCCCGGCTGTCCAATAGTAGCGCTCCTGCTCCGGTCACATGTTCCTCTGCTCCCACCGGCACCAGGACATCTTAATCTGTTCCCACCGGCTGAAGAATGACGTCCTCTGCTTCCACCGCCTGAAGGATGTTTTCTGCTGCTCCCACCTCCACCAGGATGTCGCCGTGGTCCTCCTCACCCTCTGCCGCAGTCCTCAGCTTCCACCGCCGGTTGTAGGTAAGCCAAAACTAGCCGGCAGGGCACCCAGTTACACGGCCGGATATTTTTTTCCCCGGGTTCCCGGTACCGGTTACCCAGTCATTTTTTGGACCCGGTACATCACTACCAGGAATCATTAAGACTTTTATCTATTATATGAGCCGTGCAATATTTTCTTGAAATACATGTAGCCCCCCACCCCCCTCTGGGGACTACTAATTAGAGTAACGGGTTAACCGACCTCAGTGGGTTAACCAGATGAGATCACTCTAGTATTGCCCCTCCCATGTCTTGTTACTAGTGATGTCACCATAGAGAGATAGGTCATGTATAGCTCCACCCAATGTTCTAGAAGCACGTTCTTCGGTGTTTAGAATGAGGCCTCACCAGAGTCCTGTAAATAGGTTTGTGTGTATAGATTAATGTATTAAGATGCGTCCTGTCACCCTTTGTTGTTTTCAGTTTAGAAATGTGCCCCTTTAAGTAAGCACCAGTAGTATGGGTCAGAGATTGTTCTCACTACTGAATGGGAGGAAGCATGCTTTTAGTAAGCAGTTTTCAGAACCTTTTGAATAAAATCAATGGGAGAATGAAGATGGGATGAAATGCATTTGGAAGCAACAAGACCATATTTAAAGGGAACCTTCCACTGTGCCGCAAGAAGAACTTTTTCAACCAGCGTATTCTGCCTGTGCTCACGTATATGGATTGAAAACTTAAGAGATGTATACTGGGTGTTAACTGAAGAGGCAGGAAAAAGAATGAATGAGTAGTGAATTAACAAGGGCTGATGATGATGACATATAGATATATAAATATATGGTGTTGCTAAGTTGTGGCTTTCAACTCCATTACACCTAGCAAATGCAAAGTGTCTTAAAAGTTCCTATTTTTCTATGTCCCCTACCCTCAGGCACTGAGAGGAGTGTTTTTTCACATCAATTCCCAATGTTGCCATAAGGCACTACTGACTCAGCTGGTCAAAGCATCCTTTCAGGATATCCTCATCTGGGCCCGTGTGTCTGGGGAATATTTGTTGAAGGAACTGAGCTACATAGGGAGTGACCAAATGATGAGACAGGATCTGTTTTTTTATTTATGTATGTATTCCTTGCACAATACATCTCGGACTCCAAACCAGCAGGATTTATCTGCATGTTTTATTCCATTGATAATTAACAAGTTCTTTATCTCCGATACTTTAATACAGCATTGATTTATTTTTATATGTCACTGCCACTGTGTGCTGTATAGACAGCTGTAGTAAAACGTTCTGCCCCCCCCGGGGCGCGGACGAACAAGCCATAGGTCTGCAGCACTGGGGCAGTGTCTGCCTCAATAGCGCTGTGGTGGGGTACATGCTTCTGAGTGAGACCCACATACCATTAATCCCCCAGTGCTTCGACCACTGCGAGGTAGCTGCTGCGGCACCGAAGACGTTAAGTCTGGCTACGTCTGTAGTAGACAAATATAGTTACACAGAGTCATTGTCCCAAATACCTATTAATCTTATTTGCTTAGTACCTACAATGGCTTTAACGTTACATTGCCCTGGCATAGAGTGTTGAACCATGCACTGGCCTCCACTATCTAGAATACAATAGCACTAAGTTTCCTATGCCAAACACTCGGAAGAGTGCACTTCATTAAAGGGTGAAGAGATACATAAAATTCAAAGTAGCATGCAAACGATTAATTCTTCCGAAATTACTCCTTCATGTGCTATTCAATAAGCTACAAAGAGCAGCGATACAGCAATCACAGTCCTCCGGTTTGCGGTTTGTGGCAAGTCCACAGTGGCGAACCAGGCAATTCAGAAATCTGTATGCTGCTCACCATATAGAGATGCTAATTGGAAAGCCTGAATCAGTTGATACAAAAATAAATCACATCAAATCACATTATAATTAACCCCCTAGTAACCATGGTGGACATGAAGTCATATATCATACACGCCTTCAAGTTTGCTATGGTAACTAAAGAGTTAATACTCCTGATACCTCACTTTATCCGACCTATGTACCCATTGCATGCCATAGACGCTTGTACAGCAACCCTGCATCTAGAAGAATGACTTCAAGTTCTATTGGCCATTGTACAAATAGAAAAGGAGTACTTCAATATTAGGGGATACCTTTTTTATTTGGACCAACAATTGATATTATAAGAAGCTTTCGAGAGTTCTCCCCTCTTCCTCAGGTCAAACAATACTGAGGCAGAGAGAGAACTCCCGTAAGCTTGTGTTCTATTATCAATTGTTGGTACAAAAGATAGGCATCACCTAATAATAAAGTACTCATTTACTCTGCATCATTGCAACTGGACTAACACAGCTATTTCTATTTAATTCACAAATAATAAAGAAATATAACATGATATCAATATACTGTACATTAGGTGGTCATTAACTCCATTGAGGGCTAATGAGGCTACTTGGGCCATCTCAATGATAGTGTAGGTAGCCTGACTTCCAAATCCACGTATAGTCCACATTGGTCCTCCATGTTCTTCAAGGTTAAAGACCGTGGAGCTAATCCAACTTGGTATTGCAAAGGGCCAATGCCCAACCACTACAAAAATATGCCAATAAAGTTAAAAATAAAAAAAATATCTGTCTGCCACTTGACTGCCCAAAGAGAACCTGAAATGCCAAGATTAAAACCCGAGGCAGCAAATAGGCCTTCTCCATGGCCCTACAGCAATCCAGAGTCATCAGTGTCGCTCGACGACCCATCCACAGCGTTTATTGAAGCCATTGATCTTCTCTCTCTTGTAGAGTATTCCTCAATGAATATTTCTATAAAAGCTTCATCTTTTCTTCTTCATCTTTTTTTCTTCATAACAGACACCAGACCCCTCCCCCTTTAAGTGCCATTATTTATACAGGGAGTTTTGGCATCTAAACTGTTTAGAAAGTATAAGTAACTATTGCATTCAAACATAATTTGAAGGAATATGCATTTTATTGAAGAGAAGGGAACAGAGTCCTGTTCTCATAAAATAAAGTCAATGAGATGGTTGGATTCAAAGCAGTGAATTGATTCTATATATATTCAGAGACCGCAGCCAAGTTTCACTTCCTAAAAACATTTTCAACTATTTATTTTTTACCAAGTATCCAGAGTTGTCACATGAGAGGCAACTGTCTCAAACTCCAAAAATGAAATTGACAGAGCAGACCATAAAGTAAAACGATGTATATTTCCAGCAGAGTTGAATCAGGTTCACACCTGAGCAGAACTTCTACCAGTATCTTGCAGCTTTCCTTTGACTCGTAGAGACAGAGTGAGTCTGTATGGTAGAGTGGGACAGCGAGTGTGAGTGTGTGTGTCTGTGTGAGAGTGTATCTGCGTGTCACACATACACACACACACACACACACACACACACACACACACAGCCACCGCCACCGCCGGGCATGGGGGTAGCTGAACACAACCCCTGCTCCTCACTGCCCCTGAATCCCCACACCACCGAACCAACCCCAAGCCAGGGGCCCTCTTATCTCCTTCTGAGCTGGTATCTCCTCCTGCTACCACGCGTCACCTTGACCAGGGGTGCGCACAGTTTTTGGTGCGCCCCCCTACCTGGGGGGTAGCGTTCGCGCCCCCCCACTCTTAGAACCCGGCGTCAAATGACGTCGCGAGTCATGTGATGTCATTTGGCATGTGTTGCCGAAGACCCAGCTGGCAGCAGGTATGGGACGTTACAGAGGCCTCACGCCTCCCCCGGCATTTAATTTAAATGCCTTGGGGAAAGGTGTGGGGCCTCTGTAACCGCCGCGCTCCCCCTAGAAAATCTTGCGCCCCCCAGTTTGCACACCGCTGACCTTGCAATGCAATCATGCTTATTTCTACACACTACCTTTTTACTACTAGCAGTGTTCATCTCAACCTCATTGCAGGGAGAGGATTAATGGAAAGCGATACAGTTCTATCACTTGCTCATGGGTGCTGAACTTCCTTGTCACATAAAAGCTGCTGAGCTATAATACTAATCTACTTGGCTGTATTCCTTGGAGCGAACTCCCCATTTGTCTGTGATCTCTGAGGTTTCATGGACATGGTGCCAGCCAGGTGTAAAGCTCTTGTCTAAAGCGTTCAAGACTTGTGCTGTGATATTTGCTTCTGATTACCTGCCAGAGGTGATATAATTGAGCTGCTTCTCTGTAACATTTGTGCAGTCTTTCACCTGACTGGACTCGATACAATGAAGCTGGCTGAGTCCCGATCTATTTCTGTGAGGAACTAGTGAAGCTTAAAATCCTGTAATTTAGAGTGAATGCCTGTTTTAAGATTAATGTACAATTACACTTGTGTTTTACTTCGTGTACTACATTTCCTTTTGGCTGAAAAATGGTATCACAGCTACAATGGGGGTTATCAAAATAAAATAAATTGGACTGCTAACTGGAACTGCCCAAATTATCCCTTTTGCCTTTACAGGGTGATGTAGCAGCTTGTGCTGCAATGACTCTGCTGCGCTACCTGACATTAAAGCAGCAGTTCAAGCAGCCATTTAAAAAAAAATGTAATTCAATATGTGCATCAATACAAACTGTACACTGACAAGCGATTAGCTAGGTTGCTGATCGATCTGTTCTCCTGTGATCGATCGGCAAAGATTTGGCTCGGGGTTCACTATATCACTGTTAGTGCTGCAGAAGAGGACCCAAGATGCAAAGTTCTGTGTGGAAGATCATGTGACCAGGCAGGCACTAGATACAATTGGTGCACTGCTAGAGAGAGGGCAAAAGGGGTGTGCCAGAGCCTGTCTCAGAAGAGGAAGGGGATGCGACTTTGTAAATGGTTGCTATAGAAACAAAAGTGCATGTTACATTAAAAATGTCTTTAAAAATTGCTTTTTTGTTTTGTTTTTAAATGCTACAAAGTATTTTCTCATAGTATAGAACTAATTTATTAAAAAAACATTACATGTAGGATATTGCTTGAACTGCAGCTTTAAGGTAGTTCTGTATGGAGTATTGAGTGTCTCCTTTTTATGCGCCATAACCATGTTGTGTCGAACTAGACCGAAATAACACAGATCAATTGTTTCTGAAACAGTATGTTTATAACATCCCTTTCTGAGATGACAGTATTATCAGCTTTACTAACTGTAAACACCTCTGTAGTTCCATAATTATCAGGGTAGTTTTACTAGCTTGTTGGGTTTCGTGGAGTCTTACACATTGATTGGCAGGGCCAGGTATAACTACAAGGAAATAGGGAAGACCATTATCATAGGGGTAGAGAGAATAGACTGTGTACAGAACTAAAACAAAACAAAAACTGAGGCAGGGAAGCCCGGAACTGGCAGGCGCTTCCAGATTTGACACATGATAGGAGTGGACAATGTTCACGTGTCCAATTTTATGAAGGGCCTTATTGTTACTGTAGAGTTTTGTCACTTCACTGTCGCAGAAACTGTGACCATAGGAAAAAAAAAAACATTACTTTGAGGTGAAAGGTGTGTTCCTTGCAATATTATTTACTTTTACGCATCATTCCCCAGGACCCCCCAGATGTAGAATTGTTTGACCTCAATAGGTCGATTTTGCCCTATTTTCTGACCAGTCAATTCTCAATGGCCAGAGAGCACGCTGATTTTAAACCAGTCTTTATCTTTCACTTGAAATAGCTATGAACAATGAAACGTCATTACAAGCTCTTGCAAAAAGGCTGTTCTCTGCAACATTATTTAGAAATGCATTACCTATGAATTTTCATACAGCATTTTCTCTTTTTTGGATTTAAAGGACAAATGAGTTCACTTGATATTTTTTATGAAGAGCTGTAGGAGTGAACATAGCGAGCCAAATGTGATCTGGTGATTAGCACGGACCTGTGTTGCCCGTAGCACATACTGGCACAGATTAGCTAGTTCTGAACAGTGCAGATTGCACACCTTGCTGCCAGTAACAGTTATTTACTGCTGTGTACCTCTAGGATTGAAAACCTTGTGGTCAGAAGCAGCAGAATGAGCCAATATATACTAAACTGGATTGCTGTTTTTTTATTTCTATTACGAGTCATGAGTGTTGCATCTAGACACCTGTAAATCGTCTTTTATACCTTTCTTGGGTGGCAAATGCATATGGTGCTCAGCCAGAGCATACCTTTTGGTCTTCATAAGACCATGTTTCAACCCATTCAGTTGATCGGAATATATATATATATATATATATATATATATATATATATATATATATATATATATACACATGAAGGTCAGTCAGCACACTGTAGTAGAAAAGGTTGTAATAGCAGATGCTAGTCCCATAGAGAATAAGTATGATACGAACCAATCCAAAGACCAGTAAAGAGACAGCAGACCGCACAGGGTTAATCCAAAAATCTATATTCACAACATGAAATACACGTAAGCCAACGTTTCGGTCCCACAGAGAGACCTTCCTCAGGGCCGTGCAACCCACAAGTGCAAGTGACCAAACATATATACCCTCACCCATAGTGCAATGCAAACAAAAGGAACCAATCACCAACATGCAATCAGACAAAATATGCAACATAGCTGTGCTCCGTGCCCCCTCCCCTATTACCTGATTATCCAAATGACTCATCATGACATGAGAGTAGGCACTTAAACTATTAGGAAAGAGACACCCTTAGATACTGGTCCCAGGGTCTACTGCCAATGCGGGGGAAAGTCGCGCGCCGCGCATATGCAGTGGGCCAAAACATATTGACTGCCGGAGCGCCAGCAAGGCGAGTGCGCCGCGCATCACAGCTGTGAGCAGACGCCTCATTAACTCTCCCTGGCCACCAGGGATGCCGGCAGCGCAAAACGCACATGCGCAGTCTGAAAAACCGCCTCGGTGCACAGTTACCCACACACTGACAGTAATAATGGGCTAAACAGAATAGTAATACACAGAGCGTTAAGGTGAACCACAGGGGGACAGATGGAGGTATAGAGCACAAGGAGCGCATAGCATCACCATAATATATAAGGACAAAGGAAGTGCAAAAGTGCAGAGGGAGTGATGCAACAGTGTATGAGTGACAAACATATAAAAGGCATAATGCAGAATTAAATGAAAGCAGGGAGACAGCTACAAAAAGCAGCTAAGTGAAAGTTCCTCATTTAGGCCACCAGGTGTCATAGTTCTTAGTTCATAAATAAGCCTTGCTTCCTGTTTAAGCAAGGTCCTGCCCCTGTCACCCCCACGGGGGGGGACTGGAACCTGCAGAATAGGCATACAACGAAGTGTGGCCAGTGTGTGTCTTTTTTCTTTGAAATGTCTAGCCACAGGTAGACACTTCAGATCTATATCAGCGGCATCACTCAGTAGGGCTTTTCTGATGTTTGAACGGTGCATGGCCATACGTTCTTTCAGCATCCTAACAGTCTTCCCGATGTACAGCAATCCACAAGGACACTTAATAAAGTACACCACGAATTTTGACTCACAGTTCAGTGGTTGTTTGATTTTAATCGGTGCGCCACTATGCGGGTGATTGTAGCTAGGGCCCAGCTGCATATAGTTGCAGTTGGTACAACCATGACAGCGGTACGAACCAGGTTTTTTGGCTAACCAAGTGGTGGGTGTGGCATATTTGTCTATTGGGTCAGATCCAGTGACCATGTCGCCAATGTTTGGTCCCCGACGAAAGCAGAATAGAGGTGGCTCTCTGGCATATGCACCAATCCTCTCGTCATTCTCCAGGATGCGCCAATTGCCCCGAATGCAGCGCTTAATGCTGTTAGTAGCAGTACTGAATGTACTGACTATATTGAGCCTGTTGCTCACCGGTCTGCCTGACGAAGGTGTCAATAGTTCACCCCTATCAACCTGTCCAACCTTTTGCAAGGCAAAGTTGATGTCCTTGGCCGAATAGCCCCTCTCCCGGAAGCGTGCGGCCATTGCTGTTTTTTTATTTCTATTACGAGTCATGAGTGTTGCATCTAGACACCTGTAAATCGTCTTTTATACCTTTCTTGGGTGGCAAATGCATATGGTGCTCAGCCAGAGCATACCTTTTGGTCTTCATAAGACCATGTTTCAACCCATTCAGTTGATCGGAATATATATATATATTTTTTTTTTAAATGGGAATATATATACAGTATATTCCCAGGATTAGTAATATGATTCCCTACACTTTGGGTACATTTTACTGCTGTATATTCGAGGGTTTGTTTTTTTTATAAAGATGTATTCTTGTTCAAGTATTTTGACTTGTCTTTTTTTGTTTTTGGCAGTTTTCATCTGTAGCTTCATGGTGGCAGCGCCAATATTCGGCTATTTAGGAGACCGTTTCAACAGAAAAGTAATTCTCAGCTGTGGGATATTCTTCTGGTCCGCTGTCACCTTTTCAAGTTCCTTCATTACAAAACAGGTAAGTCATGTGTAGACCCCACTTTTGGGACTGCTAGTTGGTATAATGGGTTAACTGTGTGGGTTTGCTCAGGTTACCCCCTCTCCATCACGTGATGCAGGATGACTATGCAGAAAGGGTTAGCCCTTTCTTATGTTTTGTGAACAGTGATGTCACTATAGGGAGATAGAAGGGTATATATAACTTCACCCAATGTTCTAGAAACAGGTTCCTCGGTGTTGAGACTGAAGCCTCACTGTGAGCTCTGTAAATAGGTTTGTGTGTATAGTTGTGTATTAAGGATGTCCTGTATAACCATTTATTGTTGTCAGTTATGGAATGTGCCCTATATAGTTATAGCCAATAGTAATGGCCCAAGATTGTTCTCTGGCCAGAAGAGGCGCAAGCATGTGCTCAGCAGGGAGTTCTCAGAGTATTAGCTCTGGAGGATAATCGGATTGGCCCCACGGGAAGGTCCTAAACTCCCGATCTGACAAGTATTGACTAAAAATGCCATGCACTGAAATGGGATAGTGATCCCAGAGAATAGTGTGTGTCCCCCAACAAGGGTCCACCTGAGAGAGGGCATTATAGACGCTAAGCAGGAGATTGCTAATCTAACAAATACTAAGGGAAACAAGCATAAGTACCTCCCCAGCGTAGGAGTAAGAGCTACCAGGGGAAGAAGCACAGAGCAACCATATTGTTTGACACCGGTTAATGTCTAAAGTCAAGTCTGTCTGTTATATGGCGAGCATTATGAACGGATGTGAATAAAGCTCTTGTTTGTACTATAATAAAAGTTCCTGGCGCCCATCATTGTTTTATCTACATATCCACGCCCAGCTTGCACGGACCCAGCACCCAGACAGGGTGTAAGGGACTGAGCTCAGCCATATATTTATATACCGACGCTCGTTTAGAGCCGGGCAAGGAGAGTTACACATGAATCGGCTGTGTAGCGGTGCTTTATGACTTGGTACTGCTTAATAAACATGACCCTATATATAGTATACTGTGCTAATGGATCCTATAAAAAACGTGATACCACTGGGTGTATTTATCACTCAGCACTAGGAGAAAATGTGTATTAACATGTTAGTTATAGAATTTGCGTTAAAATATACGTGATACCATGGGTATTTATTCACTTTATCACATTTATACCGTATGTGAACATTGGATGAAAATTATCATTGATAAATGGAAATAAAATGTGTTCTTTTGCTTGATATTTTCCAATCTGGAATATCTCTGGAACAAGTGTTTTTCATTTGTAATTGGATAATTGGATACTGTATAAATTGGTAAAAATATTGCAGATTTAAACCCACACGTACATGCACAATGAATGGCTAGGTCACATGCTCAGTAAGATAGAGTGTGATGCTGCAATAATTAGAGAGAGTGCCATTTGTAGCATATAATAAGCATAATAATCCAGATGACAATGGAGTGTCCAGGAGAGATGAATAAATATACAATAGGAAGGGATATGTGTCTAGTGGTGTCCACTTGACAACCACAAATTGAACACAATAATAAACACCCAACCAAGTATAAACAAATCAGGAAATAAAGTTGCACAGGTGTACATATACATATATGACAGGTCACTGCGGCCCTTCACCTATGTGCTTCTGTGGACATTCCAGACACCAGGGGCATGCAGTCCATCCAATGGTAGATTCCAGTAAATAGTTGTAGATGATGAGCAGCACAGCCAGAAGAATCCAACTTCAAACTTGACCGGAGAGAAGGAAAGAAGCGAGCACTCCAAAATGGCAGTAAGGTTTGGTTTATTGCAGACTAGACAAAAAATAACAGGACCGCACGAATGCACCTACGCGTTTCGTGCAACAGCACTTTATCAAGCACCTTGATAAAGTGCTGTTGCACGAAACGCGTAGGTGCGTTCGTGCGGTCCTGTTATTGTTTGTCTAGCCTGCAATAAACCAGACCTTATTGCCATTTTGGAGTGCTCGCTTCTTTCCTTCTCTCCGGTCAAGTTTGAAGTTGGATTTTTCCAGCTGTGCTGCTCATCATCTACAACTATTTACTAGGTCACATGCTCGGCAGGCAACACACTAGCCAGGTCATATCATTTTTGTTGAAATAGAAAGCTAACTTTTCATATTGCACGGATGGGAATCGGCAGAGCTCTGCATAACAGCACCTGCTTTGTTAATTGCTCCACACTATAATTCCACTAGCTTTACTGCAGCAAGGACTTACATTTCTTGTTTCAACCTGTCAGTTTTTCTCATAAAACAATAATGACATAACAGCTTCAGAAAATGCGGGCCACAAGAGGCTGAAATGTTACAGATGTCGCATTCCTATTGAGATTAACTAGAACTTTCAATGTCACAAAGACATTCTAAGGCTTTGTCATCTATCAGAGATTTAGTATGCTTTGCTGCATTCCAGGGACATCATTAATGTTACACCCACCTCAAGTCTCTAATGCCTTCATTTTGCTGCCGTTTGTCTGTCTGCCTCCAAAAAGTCTAAGGATCTTAAATTAGCAATCACACCAGAATTGGAAATTGATTTTTTTTAGACAGCTTTGAAACTGGGGGGTTATTGAGAGTTAAACGGCACTATTTTTACCTTGATTATTAAAATACTCATCGTTGTAGCTGACGGTGTTTTCTGAGAGAATTTAAATGTCCGTCAAATATGAAGCCAAAAATGATAATGTAGTGACTTCTTATTGGCCAAGAATTATGACATAACGACTTCCTAATGGTCAACATTTGGCGCCTATTTTCTCTCCTCTGGATGAGCAGAAGAACCAGTAAATATCTCAGGAACAGGGAGTCCCCTGAGCCAGAAATAGCATAGATAAGTCCTGCAGGACCCCCTGGTTTTGTTGCTGTTAAAAAAAATAATGGATTTCTGCATTAAAACTACTTTTGGCAACGTGATGTGCATCAAATGTTTGAAGCTTGATTTAAAGCATTCATTTGTCCATGGTCTTTGGTGATAATTCCAGGTTGGTTGGGGTCAGAGGCATCTCTTCCATTTGGTAATGTAGGCATCCACGTAGAGCCCTGCAGCTGAAGGAGCTCCTCACGGTGTCCCATCCTTCTGACCGAATCTGTCTGTTGCCAGGTCTTCAGGAACGCATGGGACACTGGCTGGGGTACAGCACAGACACCTTTCACTTCCATGCACCCCTTTATATTTTCTACTTTTCTTGATGACTTGTACTGCAGCCATGGGTAGGACCTGTTGTGCATTGGAACCCAGTGTAATCTTCTGTTTTTAGCACCTCCATAATTATTCCCCCTCTTAAAATTAGAAAGATATTGCTACAAAACATTTGGGGTAAGGCCCGTGTCAACAGGAAATGCCACTTCTGGAAAGGGTGCGATATCTCTTAAACTTGGGGTCTCGTCAATGGTGGATTTCCCGTTAGGCCCGGGCCTAGGGCGGCAAAAATGTCCACCCCCATATAGTTTTGCCGCACTCTTGGGTCTCTTGGGCCTGATGGAAAGTCACTAAGCTGTTGCGGCCGCCTCCTTATCTGCTCCCCTCCTCCTCCTTCTAAATCACAGCATCAAATGACACCATGGGCGTCACCAATGTGACATCACACGGCATCTCGTTGCCAGGAAACGTGTTGTCGCAGCGTCAAATTACCATGGCAACGCAGCGTCACATTGGTGATGTCCGCGCAGTCATTTGACACTGCAGTTCAGAAGGAGGAGGGGTGCGACAGCGAGGAGGCGGCAACCGCTAAGTGCCTAGGGGAGGCGGATTTTCAAATCCGCCGCTGGGTCTCATGTTGGTAAGACAGTCCTAGGGGACATGGCGGATGCTGCTTTTGTCGCTCGCATTCCTTGGAGCCGCAAGTAGAGGAATAAGCTCGACGTTTGCTTCCTGAAAGTACTGCAGTCAAAATGAAACAATCCTAAAATTAGTAATAAACTGTAAGCAAAAAAAGTTATAATAGTGTGTAGCCTTTTAAGACCAGTTAAGGACGCCCTCTACTGATTAGATGACCACCCGGGGACCCCGAGAAGTCATTGCAAGTTTCTGGGCCAAGTGCTATATTTGAATGAAAAAAATCATAGGTTAATTTCTTGAACAAACTAATTCAGCATTAGAAGTCATATTAGCCACTTACTTGTTCACTTGAATATTTGCATGTTCCGGGTGGCTGCATTGTTGTGTTCTAGTAGGTGAGACTAGGGCAACGAGGGCTACCGTAAAGGACGAGGGAAGACTATAAGAAGAGGAGATACTTAAGCCCTTTGGCTGGCTGGTTGGCGACAACGGCTTCATTACACATTGCACCTGTCTTGATGACCTTTCATCTGCATTCTCGCTCATGTTTTTGCCGACTGCACCTAGAAATGCAACGTTTCTCTCAACAAGGAAAGCGTTCCAAAAATGTTCCCTTCTGTTGAAAAAGGCGATGCTGTTTTTAAATTATTATCATAATGTCTATAATGCCATAGGCTGTTTCAATAATGAGTTTCAATTTTGGATTCCATACATCCTTTTACACTCCTACTTTAAGCTTCTCACACCCCAGAACAGCTACTCAGCGCACATGACAGCTAATTGTTCATTAATTGTGAAGGTTCTCAGGTTTAGTTTGTGTGAATCTCCCAGTTTAACATTTTCATTGAGTGGAAGTCTTTCGGGCGAATGGCATTCTCAGAATTCAACACGTTTCTCCGGCTGCATTTTGATTACAGAAGTTACCATGTGCGTTTCAGATCAAAACAGGAATCTAGGCAGCAAATCAAAAACAATGTAGGAAACAAGTAATAATACGGAGTTAATGTAACTACGGCTTTAATACATAACACAGTTAGGGCCTTATTCCATATTTGTATTCATTATTGTACGAGGAAGCCGTTCGGGCCATTTTTTTTTGAACCAAAAATTCTCCTTGGAGGAATATCTAAATGGTGTATTAACAATTGATGTTTCGGTCCTACAGCATCTTGAGAAAGGAACCTGCCAAAGGACCGAAACATCAATTGTTAATAATAAATCTTTTCCCCGTAAATCCCTATGAATGCCAACATCCTTACTCTATGTGTAGCCTGGCTAGTCCAGCCTGCCTCTCTGCCTCCTGTCACGTAAGTTCGTGCTAGTTACAGGATGTTCTAGGGGACATTGACCCCCCTCATGCTGACTATGAGTGACTGAAGAGGTGGTGCCACAAGGTTCTGTGTATAGTCAATAGTGGTACAGACCTCCCCTTCTGGAGTCTCAGAGAGGAAGTGCCCAGATTATAGGAGTTTTCTTCCACTCCTCCTAGGGAGAGGATGTGTGTGCTGGTCCTCCCGGCTGGGATTGAGTCAGGCCAGTCAGTCCCACCTGGGCTGACTGAGTCAGAGAGATCAGAGGCCTCAAGACTAACAGCGAGCCCAGCACCATCCAGAGGCCTGGGACCCTCTGTCATCAATCTGCATCCGCTGTGTAACATCTGCAGTGTGCCAAATAAAGCATCCCTTTTCATATACCCCTGCCTGAGCTCTGTCTATTTGGGTAGAGGTATGGATGAAATCTGCTCTAGTGGGGGACTGACTGGAGATACTGGCGCTGGAGGCGCTGACAGCCTGAGTTGAACATCAAAAGCCTGTCCTGTTCCCCACACCATCGTGGACCACTCAGCTCTCCTGGACCCTCACAGGTATGACCGCGGCATAACAGCAGTAACCAGTAGCAATATCTCTTGGGGGGGGGGGAAACTGTGTTACATATGTTTATCCAATCTGTGCACCGGGTGTAATTCTCCGGTCATCATAGCACCTTCCTGCCACACTGTGTGTGTATAAATATGTATAATATTATACACCTTCCTGGATTAAAGCACTATCATAATGAAATGTAAACTACAAAAAAATCAAAGAAACAGGTGCTATCACAAACCTGCCCCGCTCCCAGCGATGGATCATCCAATTAGTAATTGTGAAACAATGGAATGAAGCACTCATCATATCTGAAATGTTATTAAATAAATATATTTATTGATTTAGGTATTTAGCCTAAATAAATATATTTTTTTTGTAAAATTTCAGATTTGAGGAGTGCTTCATTCCATTGTTTCACAAGACAGTGTGTGTATATGAAGCAAAAGGTGTCACTGTGTGCTCATTTGCATGTAATTTCCCAGCATCCCTTGCTGCTGTGGAAGTGCTGTGTGCTGGGTGATAATGGTGAAAGGCAGGGACACTCAAATGAGCACACAGTAATATTTCTATTTTGCCTGTATATATATATATACAGGCATACCCCGCATTAACGTACGCAATGGGACCGGAGTATGTATGTAAAGCGAAAATGTACTTAAAGTGAAGCACTACCTTTTTTCCACTTATCGATGCATGTTCTGTACTGCAAACGTCATACACGTGCATAACTGATGTAAATAACGCATTTGTAACAGGCTCTATAGTCTCCCCGCTTGCGCACAGCTTCGGTACAGGTAGGGAGCCGGCATTGCTGTTAAGAACGTGCTGACAGGCGCATGCGCGAGCTGCCGTTTGCCTATTGGGCGATATGTCCTTACTCGCGAGTGTACTTAAAGTGAGTGTCCTTAAACCGGGGTATGCCTGTATATATATATATATATATGAGCATACAGTAATATTTCCATTTGCTATATGCTTTGCTGTGGAGGGTTTTTGTCACTTGTCACTTTTTTACCCACCATAACTTAACCAACTATATATATATATATATATATATATATATATATATATATATATATATATACAGTGTTCGACAAACCTATACATTTGCTCGCCCCGGGCGAGTGGATTTAACCCCCGGGCGAGTAAATATTGGCCCAGGCAGCACACGTTTGGTACTAGGTGGCGAGTAGATTTTTTTGTGTGGCGAGTAGATTTTTTGGTGATTTGTCAACCACTGTATATATATATATTAGTCAATGTGGAGGCTTATATAGTAAGCATCAGCATTCATAGTAAGCAATTCAAAACTTCTTGGAATGGATACAGCGGTATTCAAAATATAAAAGAGCCAGGGATTAAATGGGGTGTGAGGTTTCAGTGCAAGTAGGAGAATGGGCAGACTGGATGGGCCAACTGGCTGTTATCTAGTGTCACTTCTATGTTTCTAGATCATTTGTGACCTGTACGTACAGTACATGAAAGGTTGCAGAGACGTTGCATGATAAGAGAGGAATTTAGGTACACCAAGTGTTTAATGCAAATGAAAACATCTCACTCTGGGACTTATTCACAAACCCCACAATACAATAGCTGTGTTGCAATCTGTCAAGAACGCCACACCTGTGTGAACGTGATTTGTGTTTGTGAAAGAGGTTACAACCTCTAGTTATCCTGCTGACTCATTTACCTCCCAGCAGTGCACTAAAAAATTAGCAGTATCTACCCAAACACCGTCACACAACATCTCAATTACGCTGCCACCACCAAGAACACATACAAACAGGAATACATACAAACAGCCAAATACGTTACCAACGAACAATGAGTTCCCTGCAATGAGGTTTTGGAGTTTGAAGATATGAGAACTCATGTGTTATGGGTTTAACGTTCCTATGTTGAATTCTATTTTTGATACCCAAATGCATGGTTTTTATGCTCCAAACATTGACTGTGTGACCAGGACAGGCCAACCTTTTGTGGGTGTGTTTTATCTCTCACTCATTCATCTTTTGTGACATTTATGGCTGGGAGAGAGAATGATTTTACGCTCAAATGATTGAGTATAAAATACCCGATAACTCACTCCATGTAACCCCTAGAATAATGCTACCCTCACAATTTGCATTTGTATAATTTTGCCAAAGGCATAGACATTTTTTTTGCTAATGCAACTTTTAGTCTGGAGGAAGGGAACAAATATCTGACATATGCAACTCCGACATCCTGTCATATTGATATTGCTGCATACACATAATTATGCCTGCTACAAATCTATATGTTTTATCCTTGTGAACTGCATTAGATTTTACTTATCATACATTTTTCTTAACATCTGTAAAGAAATGGAGAGTGCCTTTTCTGTCACCTCTAATGCTGGGCTAGCAGAACCAGCCTGTCAAGGTTTGACGCCTATTCACATGCTGGGAGTAGCCTGCCGGATAACGCCTCCATTCCTGCGCTAGCAGAAGCCATTCACCAGACTACACAGTCCCTCCAATACCGAAAACTGAAGGCGTTTTCTGGGGACAACCCCACTCCCCTGGGAGAAGTCGGATTCGAGGATTGGCTGGACCACACGGAACAGGTACTACCGGAATGGTCATGCACAGATGCCGTCCGGAGGCAGCGCATAATTGAATGCCTGAGGGCCCCAGCATCCCACATGGTGCACTGCTATCGGGATGACCACCCAGATGCTGACGCGGCTGGCATCATCCACTGCCTGACCAAAGTGTATGGGGTTCCTGTGGATGCCTTTGCGCTAATGGCCAGGTTCCATGCTCTGGCCCAGAAAGAAGGAGAGATGGTGTCTGACTTCCTTCGACGGTTGCATCTGGACCTGTGGACCCTGGTGAGGAAGGGGGTGGTGCAGAAGATGGATGCCGACAGACTACGCACCACCCAGCTACTGAGGGGACTCCTCCCCTTGCACCCGGTGTCTATACGCGTCAGCGGCTGTCTCACGCCGGGGCAAGCACTGGCGTTCGACGACTTGATGGATTGGGTTCAGGCCCATGAGACTGTGCTACTGAGGCGTGAGCTGACCCCGGGAAAGAAGGCGGTGGTTGCGGCTAAAGACACCAGGAAGTCGGATGCTAATACTGAGGCGCCCGGGGATGCGAACCCGAAGAAGGAGGACCTGGAAGCGTCTGCAGCCGCCAGGGAGCGCCCCGCGTCGGGGCGAGCTTCGCCGACCTTCCGAGACAACTCCTACCGCAGTCTAGAATGCTTGGTGTACCTGGACGACATTATAGTGTTCGGAAAGACGCTAGAGGAGCATGAGGAGCGGCTGATGAAGGTGTTGGATCGACTTCAAAAGGAGGGGTTGAAACTGTCCCTGGATAAGTGCAAATTCTGCCACACGTCCGTGACATACGTGGGTCACATTGTATCAGCTGAAGGGATATCCACCGACCCAGGGAAGATAGAGGCAGTGGTGAATTGACCCCGGCCTAACAACGTTCAAGAACTTCGAACATTCCTGGGGTTCTGCGGCTACTACCGGCGATTCGTGGAGGGCTAGTCCAGCAAAGCTAAACTCCTGAATAATCTCTTAAAAATCTGTCCTGAGGACACCGGCAGGAAAACCACCACAGCACAAACACCATTTGGAGAGAAATGGACCTCTGCTTGTGAGCAAGCGTTCTTGAAATTGAAAGCCAGCCTAACGCAGGCCCCAGTGCTGGCCTATGCCGACCCCGACCAAGAATACGTTCTACACGTGGATGCCAGCTTCAGTGGCCTGGGAGCAGTGTTGCACCAGAAACATGACACAGGGCTCCGCCCAGTGGCGTATGCGAGTCGAAGCTTAACTCCAAGCGAACAGAACTATCCTGTCCACAAGCTGGAGTTTCTAGCCCTCAAATGGGCTGTAGTGGATAAGCTACATGATTACTTGTATGGGGTACAGTTTGAAGTCAGGACAGATAATAACCCAATGACTTACATGAACACGTCCGCCAAATTGGATGCGACAGGTCACCGGTGGTTGGCGGCACTATGTTCGCTAGCAGCAGTGGTCAACGATCAGGTGGCGTTCTCAGAGCTAAGAGTAGCTGATTCATTAGGGTGTCAATCCCGAGCCATTCCCCGGGCCTACCGAGGTCGGGAAGGAATGAACATTACCGAAGATAAAATCATTTCCTGGAAAGAATTGGTGCAACACCAGATCCAAGATCCAGTGGTGGAACTAGCTCGCCAAGCTCTGCAGCAAGAGAACCCCTCTATTCTTAAGCAAGCCCCCAGAGAACTGGTGAAGCTATTGTTGAATGAGTTCGGGAAGTTCGAACTGGACAATTGCCTATTGTACCGGGTCATTCCATACCACAATCATCCCGATCGGCGACAACTATTCTTGCCTGAAAGTCTGAGAAATATGGTCCTCCGGGCCCTTCACGATGATCATGGCCATCTGGGCGTTGACAAGACATTTGGGTTACTTCGGGACTGGTTCTATTGGCCAAAAATGAGAGAATCAGTGGAAATGCATTGCCGAAGGTGTACCCGCTGTATACAGAGGAAAACACTCCTCACACGGGCGGCCCCCATGGCCCATCTGAAAAGCTCTGGTCCTATGTATTTGGTGTGCATGGATTTCTTGTGTATCGAGCCAAACACCCGGGGCATCGGTAACGTACTAGTGATTACAGACCACTATACAAGGTACACCCAAGCGTTCCCCACCAAAGATCAACGGGCAGTGACAGTGGCTAGAGTATTGTGGGAGAAATACTTCATTCATTATGGATTACCGAACCGACTCCAATCTGATCAAGGCAGGGATTTCGAGAGTACTCTCATTAGAGAACTGTTGAAGTTGTTAAACATAGCTAAGTCACGGACTACCCTGTACCACCCAGAAGGGGATGCTATGCCCGAACGGTTCAACCGAACACTGCTGGACATGCTGGGGACATTAAAAGGCTCTCAGAAGACGGAGTGGAGCAAGCATGTGGAGACGTTGGTGCATGCCTATAACTGTACTCGACACGAGTCTACAGGGTATACTCCGTACTTCTTAATGTTTGGGAGAGAAGCCCGACTACCTGTGGATGTGCGACTGCGGATATCTACCGATGGGGTATCCAACAGAACGCATTTCCGTTATGTACAGAGGTTACAGGACAGCCTGCAGCAGGCCTATAAATTGGCTGAAAAGGCGGCGGCGCAATTAAATGCGGGTAACAAAAGGCGCTATGACCACAAGGTGCAACATAAGGAGATTCGCCCGGGGGATGCTGTTCTCCTTCGTAATTTAGGCATTCCCGGAAAGCACAAACTGGCTGATCGGTGGAGAGATGGGGTGTATGAGGTAGAATCACAGATGCCTGGCCTCCCGGTATATCGCATCAAGGACTCCGAAGGCCGGGTAAAGGTGTGGCATAGGAATCACCTACTCCCCATACCTCAAGTAGGGGACAACGAATTGGAGGTACCCACTGTTTCAATTGATGGAGAAACTGAAAGTACAGAGGATGGCCTAGAGACTGTAATAAATGCCACCTCTGAGAATCCTATGGAGGGAACCTCTCAAAGGGGCCTTCCGGCCGCGGGGGCATCTCCCGAAGGAGCTACGGGTAAAGAGCCCCTTGGTCCAACGACAGATACGCTGACTCCCATGAGCCAGCCACTAGACCCGCAGAGCCCGTGCTTTGTGCCACAAAGAGACTTTGCAGACTTATCAAGCCCCTCAAGGGCAGAGTTGGAACTGCCAAATGGGAATTGCTACTCTCCAGAGGAGGTAGCTGAAGAGCAAATTCGCAGAAGCCAAAGAGCTAGTCAACCTCCAATGAGGATGGCTTATGATCAATTTGGGGCACCCCATTATGAGGCTCAGCAGTGGTCTCGGAGCAAAATCCAATCTGTGATTGTGATGCTCACAGAATTGTGCAATATCGTATAAAGCCAATGCGAATGTGCTAAGTTATATAATTGAACTGCATTTTTATTATATAACATTCTGTGTATAGTTATGTAGGTGTAGCCCAAGCGAGGACGTTGGATTCTGCAAGGGGGGAGAATGTAAGGATGTGGTAGGAACATCATATGTGTGTTCAGTGTGTGTCCTGTTGTTGTGCTGCCTCTGTTCAGTGAGAAGCTTGTGGAGTGTTTGCAACAGTGTTGCAGTGTGCCCTAGCAGAGTGAGACAGGCAGTGTGATGCAATAGCTGAGCTGTGTGTCTGGGCAGATTAGGCAGAGAGGCTCCGTGGAGAAACTACAATTCCCATGAGCTCCTGGGCAGTCACCTGATGTGAAGAACCAATCAGAAGGTTAGAGGGACAGGAAAGGGAAGCGTGGGGGAGAGGTCACGCTAGACAGAGGGGTTCTGGAAGGTAAAGGAGGAGGGTGTATGCGTGCAGGGGGTCTGTGAACCGCCTGCATAGGCTAGCTTGACCCCGCAGGCCCTTAGGAGAAACCCTGAGTCACAGTAGATTGCTGTGCTGTAGGGACGCCCATAGTGGTAGCAATCAGTCACCTTACTGTGTAGACAGTTAGGGACAAGCGTGCGGAGCAGGTTTGCTGGTGAGCTGCTTGGGACCAGACAGCTGCACTGCAGACATCAAAGACAAGCAAGGATTCGGCTGATCCTTTTCGAAGCATTACTGGTAACCGCCGTGACCGGAAGGTATTTACGTAAAGTGCACCAACACCGGTCACCAGGCGCTGATCCCGCCTTAGGCGTAACTCTTTGAGGACACTAGTGAGTGACCAAAGGCCTAATACACTGAGTTATTCTAACTACTATCGCAAGGACACGGTGTGTGGGGCACGCGGTGGCGGGACCCGGACATACTCACTACTGTACAGGACAATACTCATTAAGAGCGTGGCCGAGCCACTCACGTTATAAGGACATTATCATTTAGCTGCGTTAAAGTTATATTGCATTATAGGATATGTGTTGGGTTATATGCTGCGTTTGTATTAATATGATAGAGTGTTAAGGTTATTGTGCATATAGTAAACTTGGTTGCATCATACATGTGTGTGTATATGTTTCTTGCCCAGGGGAATCTCACATCACGGGGATCCTGGGTAAGTGGAGGCGCTGCGCTATAAGTGTTACCCCAGGCTCCCAGCTAGCGGAGGCTCATATCTCCTGGAGCCGCAGGTGCGCGCAGTTACCCGTAGTCGCTTTAGCGTGTCAGAAAAAGGGCTACATTTATATGAGTGTCACGTGTATTACTACTGTGAAGGGCTATGTACATTAATGGCGCTATATAAATAAAGACATACAATACAAAAAAAAATACAATACTTAATTTAAGTGCCTTTGGGAAGCGCGCGGGGCCTCTGTAAACACCGCGACCCCCGCAGTCAGTCTTGCGCTTCCCCTGGGGGTCGCACCCCCCCCCCCCCAGTTTGCACACTGGTGCCTTAGGACACATGGGGACATACCTGGATATATCTTAGCTAGACATTCTGGGGTTAGTTACCCCCTATATAAAACTTTATAAGCATTTTCATTTATCTGAGTACATATAGAGTTGTGGCCGCTGCCTCGAATATTTCCTCCTATATTTCTCTCCTCACTTTTAAAGCTTTACACTCTCCTGCCCCTCCTTACATCTCAGCCCTAATTTCTCGCTATGCACCATCCCGACTCTTGCATTCTGCTCAAGGATGTCTTCTCTCTACCCCCTTTGTATGTAAAGCCCTCTCCCACCTTAAACCTTTCTCACTGACTGTCCCACACCTCTGGAATGCCCTTCCCCTCAATACCAGACTAGCACCCTCTCTATCCACCTTTTAAGACCCACCTTAAAACACATGTGCTTAATGAAACATATGGGTAGCTCAGCGGCTAATACTATACACCTGATACATAACGTTTTACCCTTATTTATTTATTTATAAAATGTTTTAGCCAGGAAGTCCTGCAGACAGGATAGAGTTGACTATGGAGTTACCTCTCGTTTTCAAGTATGTCCTGGACATAGTTAATATGACAAATAATACATGGTTAAAAATACAGTTACATAAATGAACAGGGTATACATTATATACAATACATTGCATGCACAGTTAGAGAAGATGTATGTTATAGGCTTATGTAACAGTTACAGACCAGATTAAAATGTGAGACAGCCTTAGTTTTGAAAGAACTTAAACTGGTGGTGGATGTGAGAGTCTCCGGTAGGTTGTTCCAGTTTTGGGGTGCACGGTAAGAGAAGGAGGAGCGGACGGATATTTTGTTGAGCCTTGGGACCATGAACAGTCTTTTGGAGTCTGATCTCAGATAAGTGCTGCATGTGGTAGGGGTGAGGAGCTTGTTCAGATAGATGGGTAGCTTGCCCAGAAGTATTTGAAGGCAAGACAGGAAAGGTGAACTTTGCGCCTAGACTCGAGTGATGACCAATCTAGTTCTTTGAGCATTTCACAGTGATGTGTGTTGTAGTTGCATTGGAGAACGAAACGACAAATTGAATTGTAGAGGGTGTCAAGTCTGCTAAGGTGGGTTTGGGGTGCCGAGCCATATACTATATCTCCATAGTCTATCATTGGCATTAGCTTCTGCTGTGCGATAAGCTTTCTGACCAGCAGGCTTAGGGGGGATTTGTTCCTGTAAAGTACACCTAGTTTGGCATAAGTTTTGGATGTCAGGGTATCAATGTGCATTCCGAATGTTAAGTGGGAGTCAAACCATATGCCCAGGTATTGAAAACTAGTGACAGGAGTTAGGGTGGTGGTAGCGTTGGTTCTGATCTGGAGCTCAGTCACTGGAAGCTTTAAAAATTTAGTCTTGGTCCCAAATACCATTGTTACAGTCTTGTCAGTGTTTAAAAACAGTTTGTTTTGGGAAATCCAGTTTTCGAGTCTCAAAAAGTCAGACTGAAGTATGTGTTCAAGGTCAGAAAGGCTATGGCTGTGTGCATATAGGATTGTGTCATCTGCATACATGTGTATTGAGGCTTCCTTACAAGCTGTGGGAAGATCATTCATGAACACTGAGAAGAGTAGGGGCCCCAGAACAGAGCCTTGCGGGACACCATAGGTGATATCCAGGGGCTTGGATTTAGAGCCTGATATGGAAACATGTTGGGATCTACCTGATAGGTAGGACTGAAACCAGTTTAAAACATGCTTACCTATTCCAGAGCTCTGGAGTTTGTTAAGCAGGATAGCATGATCAACAGTATCAAAAGCCTTTGCAAAATCTAGGAATATTGCACCAGTGAGTTGTCCCTGTTCCATTCCACACTGGATTTCATTGCAAACTTTTAGCAGGGTAGTTACGGTGGAGTGTTTGGGGGCAAAAGCCAGATTGGAATTGGCTAGGGAAATTTGTCTTGGTATAGTAATCACTTAATTGAGAGTGGACACATTTTTCCATGACTTTGGATAGGATTGGGAGAAGGGAGATTGGTCTATAGTTTGAGACAGTGTTTTTGTCCCCACTTTTGAAGATTGGGACAACTCCGGCAGTTTTCCAGGTCTTAGAGATATGGCCTGCAGACAGGATAGAGTTGACTATGGAAGCAATTGGTTTGGCAATTGCTGGGGCACCAAGTCTTAGGAACCTATATTGTAGTAAGTCCTTGCAGACGCACGTCCTTCCTACCTACCAATTAGATTGTAAGCTCTTTGGAGCAGGGACTCCTCTTCCTAAATGTTACTTTTATGTCTGAAGCACTTATTCCCATGACCTGTTATTTATATTATTTGTTAATATTATGATTGTCACGTGTATTACTACTGTGAAGGGCTATGTACATTAATGGCGCTATATAAATAAAGACATACATACAGCAAATCACATTATATTAATCAGGGCTAGTTTGTTCAGTAACACAAAAGAAATGGCCAACAAGCAAATTAGAGGTGTTAACAGGCTAAGATCAAACATCGGAGATAAGCAACATTTGGGAAAGGGATCAGATAAGGATACCAGAACAGGTTAAAAATCATTTCTTCTATCTGAAACTTAAACTGTCAATAACCACGTTTAAAACAGTCCAGATCAAGTAACTTCCATTACCTGGAAGTGGAGAGAGAGAGAGAGAGAAGCGATTAGTTCCATGTCACAGTTTCTACATTTCATTGCTTCATTAATGTTATATCAGGTCAAATCTCTGGTACATAAGTCACCCTCACCAGTCACTACTATTATAAACCGGTTATTTTATTGGCCCATTAATGTCAACACCAAGTTAACCCAGTCACTTCACAGGCGTCAGAAAAATACGTATTTTTCAACTGAAAGTTAACCGTTTGGTTGCTGTATTGTTAACACAACTAAACAGGCTAAAGGCATTAACGTGACACAATCTGAAAGGTCATTGAAGATAATGGTTTTACAACACATGGCACAGAGACAATGACTGTGTGAATAAGATCCTCATTCTAGGAGATGTGTAACAAATCATAAAAGCAAATACAGGTAGTCCTCGCTATCCAACGTTTCACTTTACAAGGAATGGCATATCCAATGCTTTACAATGCAACCCTATGGGCTGTTATCTGAATGCGTTATCCAACGCTCACCGCCACTGATTAACATGGGACTCACTTTGCAAAGGTTTCATTATCCAACGCTACTTCCAGAACGGATTCCGTTGGATAACCGAGGACTGCTATATTCCAATGAGGGTTTTTTTTTATCTTAACCAGGGGATCCAGAGAAATAGATCCTTGGTCCCCCTTGTTGGAGCTATTTTAGGTTTTTGTGTGGGGTCCCCAATAGGATGTCACAACCTTCTATTGGCTGCATCATGCAGACTGCTGCTTTAAGAGCTGCGTGTTTATTTTTAAATACTCCCATTCTTGATTGCAACATTGGCCTCATTAAGTTTAATGAATTGAATGCTATTGAGCTATGCAAACCTTAACACTGCTGTCACGTATGCAACACCTGTGAGCCCGTGACTTGGGTATGCGAAATGGCTTAATTCTTCCAGCTAATCCGCTGACTCGTTTACCTCACGCAGGCTCCTCAAAATTAGCAATTTCTTCCCCAAACCCTTCACACGACACCTCTTTTACGCTGAATTACATGAGAAAAACAGCACTACCGTAGATAACAAAGAAAAGTTGTAAAATATATATATTAAGGCAAATGGCGTCACGGATATCAAAGGGACACCCAGTCCCAATAAATTACTGAGTACATTTATGGTTGGTTCCAGCACTCACTGTAAGCAATATCTCAATATCTGTTTAGGCGACTCAGAATATAATGAAAAATATATTTTATGATACCAGAATGTCTTTGCAGTTCTGTTTTGTTGTACATATTTTCTATGCGGTTCTGTGGATACGTATTGATATAAATATATATATTAAACACACAAACCCAGCAAGCTCAAACGCCCACACCCTCCTAATATTGACTATATGTAATGCCACATAGAGTGCAACTGGGCTGTGGCACATGAATATAGGAAAACACAGGGGGTGCTCAGTGCTACATCCAAATGACAAAACATACATGGTAATAATTACAAGAAATGATGCTTCAATACTAATAACATTGCTAATGCTAATAATAAAATATGGTTTTTTAGTTAGAAATTTTGGCCAAAACATCATAAGCTTGCACACCAAACGTCAAGGTAAACCATAATAAGTGCAAGTCCTACACTACACTGCATTTGTTCCCAATACCTCTGTATGAGGGGGACGAACCATAATAGATTCATTACCTGCAGCAAGATGAGACAATCCACCATTAAAAAGGGGGAGTTGACGTGAGCTCTGGGGGAGGTGCCACAACCTCCATACAACTGATACCAGTCAGAAATTAATTAAACACACAAACCCAGCAAGCTCAAACGCCCACACCCTCCTAATATTGACTATATGTAATGCCACATAGAGTGCAACTGGGCTGTGGCACATGAATATAGGAAAACACAGGGGGTGCTCAGTGCTACATCCAAATGACAAAACATACATGGTAATAATTACAAGAAATGATGCTTCAATACTAATAACATTGCTAATGCTAATAATAAAATATACGAGCTTGAGACAAAAGGTGGCACTGAGTGCTCATTTGCATGTCATTTCCCAGAATCCCTTGCTGCAGTGGAAGCGCTTGTATGCTGGGCGATAATGGGGAAAGGCAGGGCTGCAGACCTGTCTAAGACATGCAAATGAACATACAGTAATATTTACAGTTGCTATATATATATATATATATATATATATATATATACCAACTGTAAATATTACTGTATGTTCATTTGCATGTCTTAGACAGGTCTGCAACCCTGTCTGTATGTGTGTGCATGGGTGTGCGTCAATGAGTGCACAAATATATATATATATATTTCTATATTTGCATTTCTACACTGTCCAGCTCTACACTGTGCATTTCTACACTGTCCAATTACAGCTCCAGTTTGCATAATATTTTCAAATTTTTTGTATGTGTAATCTATTGAGTAAAATTATATTTTTTTCATCATATTCTTAGTCTCCTAAGGAGTTATTGCTGGAAACCACCATCAATGTATTCTCGATTACACTGCCACCACCAAGAATAATTGCAGGTCTTACCTTCTTCCACCTTTTTGTCTCTGAGAAGGCATTTTTAAGGCCCGTTCTATACTGCATGCGGCCGTGCGCACGCGCATGCACGTGCCGTATGCTTTTCCCTGTTATAGAGCCGGGAGCTACAGGTAGTGTGTGTGTGTGTGTGTGTGTGTGTGTGTGTGTGTATATATATGTGTGTGTGCATGGGTTGTGTGAGTGAAGAGAGACCTAAATAAGATTTTTTTAAAGAAAAAAAAAAAGTTTAATAAATAATTATTTTTTTTGTTAATTATTTGAGCACTTATTGACACGCACACACACACACACACACACATCCATACAAACATACATACATTTGAGCGCTGGTAGCGGCGCAAAATCATCCTTCCCCCCATCTTCCCCGCTGTCTGTCGGCTCCCTGCTCCCTGCCGTGCGCGCGCGGCCCTTGTATAGAAGGGCTGGCTGACCTCCGCCATCTATAACTGCCGTGCGCGCGCACACGGCGTAGCACTCCCCGGCAGTATAGAACCAGCCTCAGGCAGCTTTTGAAGTTTTGCCTGGCTGACCAATAGAGTCTGTATTCTATAGGAGTGTCAACTCACTGTAAACAAGGTTGTTGTTTTATGGCTTAATTACCCCAATAAATCCAGACCTGGTCACTCTTAGATAATTTTGTGTTCAAACATTTTATTCACTTTTTCACACTCTTAGATAATTTTAGCTGTAACACAAAAAAATCGGGTTTTTTACATTCACGTTAACCCTGTGTGTGCTGTATTTCTAGCAGAACTAGACAGGAAAAAAAGGCATGGATGTCACTTGTGTTCCAGTCTCTCTCCCCACCCACCCACTCTCCCCTCCACCTTACCTCCTCTCTCCCCCTCTCTCTCCGTCCTCCTCTCCCCCCTCCCTCTCCTTCCTCCTCTCACTCTACCCCTCCTCTTCCTCTCCGTCTATCACCCCCTTGTCCCCCTCTTCTCCCTCCTCTCTACCCCTCCTCCTCTTCCCTCTCCCCCCTCATGTCCTTCTCTCCCCTTCCTCTTCCTCTCACCCCCCCTCCTCTCCCTCTCACCCCCCCTCTTCCACCTCCTCTCCCTTTATCCTCCTCATCCCTCCCCCTCCTCATCCCTCTCCCCCCTCCTCATCCCTTCCCCCTCTTCCTCATCCCTCTCCCCCTCTTCCTCATCCCTCTCCCCCTTCCTCATCCCTATAATTCTTCCCCCTCCTCATCCCTTCCCCCTCTTCCTCATCCCTCTCCCCCCCCTCCTCATCCCTCTCCCCCTCTTCTCTCTCGCCCCTTCTCCCTCTCCCCCCATCTCTTCACTCTCTCCCCCATCTCTTCACTCTCTCCACCCATCTCTTCACTCTCTCCCCCCCATCTCTTCACTCTCTCCCCCCATCTCTTCACTCTCTCCCCCCATCTCTTCACTCTCTCCCCCCCATCTCTTCACTCTCTCCCCCCCTCCTCTTCCCCCCCCTCCTCTTCCCCCCCTCCTCTTCCCCCCCTCCTCTTCCACCCCCCTCCTTTTCCCCCCCTCCTCTTCCCCCCCCTCCTCTTCCCCCCCCTCCTCTTCCCCCCCCCCCTCCTCTTCCCCCCCCTCCTCTTCCCCCCCTCCTCTTCCCCCCCCTCCTCTCCCCACTCCCTCCATCCCTCTCCCTTATTCCTGCGGTGTTCTGAACATGTGGAGGCTTCTCGTGTTTCCCATAAAGCAGTGCTTTTATACAGGCATTTGAAAATAATGAACTTTAAGAGATGCAGAGAAAAAATAAACCCACGCCTGTATCTTCAGCAGAACACTGTGTGGTGAGTCATTAACTATATGTACTGCCGTTTATATGTTATCAAGAAAGATAAATTCACAAACTTCTAAAGCCAAGAGAAATAAATCAGAACCACTGAGTATGTTTTGTATGATAGGAGCAGTTAGCGTGTTTTCACTGCAGAACGGTTATCACTCCTTTTATCCTAGCTCCTTATGGCTTTTTCCAGCTGAAGTCCATTTCAGATACATGTAACCCATATTCCCCTCCCCCCCCACCCCCCCCCGACACAACTGACATATCTAGGGTGTAGTGAGGGCTGGCTACATGTACTTGGTGGTGCATACCTGCGTGGAACAGGAGGGCCTGAGTCTCCCACAATGGTGTGGGGGATAACAGGACCAGGCTTCTGGGGTAGTAGCCTCCATTCTCTTAGTGGTGTTGCAGCGCCTCCATCCTCTACACCTTCCCAGGGTATGGGGTAGGACCAGTATAGAAGAAGTGACCCCGGTCCCAGGGTGGATGCTCCAGAATCACACAACAGTCTTTGGTAAATGGCGATGTCTCTCTTTATTGTATCTAGATGGCACACAGCAGCCTTGCAGCATACACTGGCGACACACTTTATTGCAGTGTGGCCAGTACCGCAAGCCGGGAGATTTCCCGGCTTGCAAGTGGCAGCCCCTCGGCGTGCCGCGCGTCTCCGATGCGCGGTCACGCGTCATCGGGTGCCTGCGCCCCCTGCACGCGCGTCCAGGGCTCCCCGAGGGAGCCCTGGTGTCCCGCGATCGCGGGACGGCGGCAGGGGGTTCCGGGGGACCCGGCGGACCCGGCAGCGGTAGGGAGAGCGCCCCGATCGGAGGGCGCTCTTCCGCTGCTTCGGCGCGCGCCCGTCACCCTCCGGCGCGCGCCAGGATACTGCTGCGGCCAAGAACGGGCAAATGCTCGAATAAACTTGGCCGCAGCAGTACAGCCGCAACAGCAATAGCAGTAGCAGCACACACAGAGATCCCAAGGTGTACAGCCTTTCTCCTCTCCTCTCCTTTCCTCCAAGAGGTACTCCACAGGATGGTCTGTGAGGGGCCTCAGTACCCCAGTGCCCACCTCAGAGGGTCCCCTCTGGGCGGGGGTAGATACTCCCCATCACCCCCTCATCAGGGTGAGGGCATTGGTCCCACCGGAGCTCTGCTTGCTCGCCAACTATCATAGGCCAGAGTTCTATTAGTATCTCTCCTGCTCCCAGGAGAGAGCTCGACCTACTTCTCTCTTCCAACTCCCAGGACAGACATCCTAGAGTAGACTAACTGACACTCACAGGAGCTGGCTGCTAAATAGTCAGCCCCACCCCTCATGATGTCAACAGGACCTCCCCTCTGTCTCATGCCGGCAGCAGAGTCAGGGGCCTGCATCTATCACTCAGGGCAGGGCGTGAAGGGGGAAAACCCATGATTACTACTGGCGCCTGCCCTTAACAGGACTTACCACAGTAGGAGAAAGATATGTATAGCCTGTGCTGTTTACAGGGGGCTACATACATAAAACACATTGTGCTTTAGTAAGCACTAGAATACTGTTCTTTAACCATTTCCATTTAACCTCTTCAGATATGTGTTTATAAGGGGGTTCTGTTTATCAGAGTATCCTGGCTTAACAACTGGGGGGAAAATATGTAGGGGAAAAACTGCGGCAGGTTTATCAAAGGAAGAAGAAACCTCATTACTTTCCATGAGATTCCCTTTCGTTGATAAATCTGGGGCAATTGTTTGCTCTTGGTTTTGCCGTCCTTGATAAATACAGTAGCCCTTATTGCATCTAATAAGAATTGGGATGTGTGGATAGTTGGACTACAGAAGTGTGAAACTGTTTGGTGAATGATTATGATTGGTAGAAAAAACAAATACTAAGGTCTTTCCATTATAACGTACAGCATGCATATATTCCACAAACCCTTATCTGGGATTTAATAACGGTATAACCTAATGCAGGCCCTTTTCCTCTCCCGTCTCTGGATTATTGTAACATGCTGCTAACAGGCCTCCCTGCCGCACAACTTTCTCCTTTGCAATCTATCCCAAATTCTGCAGCTAGAATAATTTCACTTATTCCTAGGGCTACGATTAAACCAGATGCCGCTGAGCGGCAGCGCGATCCGGTGACGTCACCCTGCGCTGCCGCCGAGCGGCATGATGGACAAGGAGAGGAGAAAAGCAGAGGAGACAGGGAGGAGTGGCTGTGAGCGGGTCGTCCTCATTGGCTGAACCGCTCACGTGACGCGGTCGTCAACCTCAAGAAAACAATTTTGAATGTCTCTTTATGCGGCTGACGCTTTGCAGTAAGCGCGGTGCATGAGGTATGTTTACTTTAATTTGATTACAGCAATTTGTTTTTCAGCTGCGTGTGCGCGACGCCACCGGTGATTTTTGGTATAATCACAGACTAAAAGAGTCTGTGCTCGTCAACTCCTCTAATCTCTCTCCTAGCTTCCCATCAAGTTTCGGATCACCTGCAAAGTTCTCATCCTTACCTTCAGGGTTCCCCACTCATCTGCACCTCACTATATATCAGCATTGATCTCTCGCTAGGCCCAAACTCATCTCCTCCGCTCTACCCGTTACTGTCTCCTTTCTATCCTTTTCACGTCCACTGCTCTCTCTCACTTTAAACCTCTTTCCCTCACTGCCCCTTTACCTGTGGAACTCCCTCCTATTCAGTACACACCAAGTACCTTCCCTACCCACACTTACGACGACCTTCAAACTCACCTGTTAAATAAAGTGCTCCAATAACCTAGACTCATGGTTATTGTCACACACCCACAGTCACTCCTAACAATGACTGCCATCTACTGCACTTACTCCCTCACCTGCTGTCTGTAAGTCTTCCAACATACCACTTAGATAATTAGCTCTCTGGGGAAGGATTTCCATTCCTGTTGGCTGATTTTATTTGTTACACTTATTGTGTTATAATTCCCTTTACTGTGCAGTCTCTTGTAAAGCGCTGAGTACATCTGTGCGTGCTATATAAATAGATATACATAAATGAGGGAACAATGGGATGAATGAAGCAGGTGTGAGGGATGTACCTAAATTCCTGGGTTCTCTGTCACTGACCCTCCCTTCACGTGGCCCCTCAGTGTCAGGTGCCACTGCAAATGCTAAAATTCTTCCTCTCACTTTTCTGTGTGTATTGCCCACATGTAGTACAAAATAAAAGCAAATGAATGTACCTATTCTAATGCAGATGGCGGTGTACAGTACATAATGTAAATGAAGCATGTAGCCTCAAGGACACAAACCTAAAACAAAGAGAATGAAACCACACACAATGACTGTGGGGCATTCACTACACACGCAAATGAGGTGCTAAGAGCAGAATATCTCTGCATCTATTTAACTGACACTGTACAAGTCAATTGTATGACCACTCTTTGAAATCGGTGCAAACACAATGTTTTTCTTTTCACCACAACTTTTAATTCTCCAGAAAAGAATTTGAAATGTGTCACAAGATTCGGTTATTATTTTGTAAGACCAGATAATATGCAAAGTGCAACTATACATTCGTTTTAAGGACCAACCCGATCACTGCTACAAGGCAAACGGGTGGCAATTGATTGAAAGCTTCAATTATTGACTTCCTTCCCATTTTGTCTGTCAGAGAGGATGATCGGGAACGGGATCATGTTCCCTCCAGTGATGAGTGGGGTATGTGGGCAGATTCTTCCAGTGCCGTTGCTGGGTATCGCATCCGATCTCATGTTAGCGGATATTGCCTTGAGTGACAGTTATCGCTGGATCGGTTGCTATACCCCGCACCTGCACTTTTTGAATCCTGGAGATGGGGTGTAGCTTTATAGGTACAGCCAGTAAAGTTAGAAGAACCCATTCAAGTGCTGTGGTATAGATGTGAGGTGCTAGCCATGATTAAACATTTGTAAAGGTACATGTAACATACAGGTGCGCCGACGAGTATTCTAAAACTTGCCTTAAACTTGCCTTGGAAAATCTGGGGCTATCACCAATCCAGGTACATGCTTCAGTGACATTTCTGCAGAGACTAATGGCCCATCGGATTAACACAGCAGGGGTCCCTGGCAGTCCCATTCAGTTTGAATAGGACTGCCAGGGACCCCCTGCTGTTAATCCGATGGGCCATTAGTCTCTGCAGAAATGTCACTGAAATGTTGCAGCATGTACCCGGGTCTTGTTGGTGATTGCCCCAGATATGTTTTAGAATACATTTCGGCACTACAGTATGAACGATCAGCTTTGTGAATGCCATCATCGAAGGGTCCAAATGAATACCCGGGGGATGCTAGACCAAAAATGACATTTTAATGGAAAGTTACTGATTTTATAGAGTCTCCTTGGAAATCTATGAGATAGACTGTGAGAGCCCCTCAGAAAGTGTTGGTTAAACCCACGAGGGTATTGAACATAATATAACTGTAAATATTGTTTATAAAACAATGTTTTAGACCTCGGCTTCCGTTTTGGGACGCAGTGTTGTAGTAATACGGTGCTGACACTACAGAAATGTTATATTTTCAGTTGGTAGCAAAGCATTGACATTTACATCTCCCTATTTGTGTAATGCTAACAAAGTAAAAAAAAAAAAGATACAAACAGTACTCCAAGGTTTCTGCAAGAATGTTTCCAGAGTTCTTATCCCTAGAGAACCGTTAGCTGTTAAGCACAATATAGCAGGAAAGGCCCCTTTTATGCAACACGTACTGTAAGATTGAACTGAGAGGATACTCTTGAGTTTTGTATATACAGTATGGTGTATTTCCCATAATGTATTCATGGATTCCTACTGCCCCTACATCTTACAACAGTCAACCCCATAACCTATAGAGCTGCCTCCAGCAATACAAAAGCAATACCAGATGCTGGTAACTTACTAAGGGATGTAAATGTACTGCTCAGCAAATGCTGAGACTTAAAAAGATCACCTGAGACTTTAGGCAAAATGAAAAGTACTGTGACCCTTAAATTCTAGATACAGTATGAGCAAAACAAATCAGCTGAAAAGGTTTTTGGTTGAGGAGGCCCCACGTTCAGGATCGGTCAAGGTCACTAAGCAAAGTTTTAATAGGATACACCCATTAATTTTACAATATCACAAGTATTTTACGTTGTTTTAGTACAAAATAAATATATGCAGTACCTAAGGAGAGGCTTTACACTTATCTATATATATAAAACTGAAAAGTTTGTCTGTGCGTGCCTCTGGACAATCTGATTGGTCCGTCGGTCCACCGGACCATGGCCCGCCCCCCCACTGCTCTTATTGGCCTGCGGGGTTCGCTGAAGTCACGGACAGACCTACCCCACTGGCACACTCACTGAGGTTTGGGAGTACGCTTGACAGCACATTTTTCCCGCCTCTCCGCCTGTTCTCACCTCATAATCTCACCCTGCGGACTACACTCTCAGCACACAGACAGCTTCGCAAGGAGATTTTGGGACAGAAAATTTTGCTCTCACCTCTGACTATCACCCCTGCGGACTACACACCACCTGCCGCGTTCCCCCCCCCCCCCTGCCACCCCCCTCCTCCTGCACGCCTCACCCCCCCTCTCACCCCAGCAGAGTACTGACATTTTGTGCCATGTGTCATCCCCCCATACACCGTCGGATCCAGTGTGTTCCGCACACCGTCCGGTGCCGCGTGCCCCCCCCCCCACCCCCTACTATACTCCGTCAGTGATAAACGTCCAGGTCTGGTCCAGTGTGTCAGCCGTCCCCCGCCACCCCGCCACCCCCTTTCCCACACACCGTCCGGTGCGTCTTACACACTCTGATCAACAATTGATTCGGACATGTTTGATGCAACTGGAAGAACAAACCTTACAATTAACATACACTTAGCTCATGTTTGCTCAGGTACATGTACATTGAAAAAGGTTGTTTGTAAAAAAAAAAACACAGTACAAACTATTACATCATATTGACATTTTATTCAACACTTCTTGTCAACATTATTATACAACATTTACACCACACAATTAGGGATTACCATCCCGGGCAACGCCGGGTATATCAGCTAGTGAGATTATAAACTGAAAAATAAACCAAGGACGGGCTAACTTTTCTTTCAAACAAATATCCCCATTGAGCTGACCAGTTAAAGGAATTTGGGGCACATGAACTGCTACTTCACAAGTCAATGTCATTTTTTCTGCAAGGTAAATGGAATGATGTTTAATGTTTTCCAGCTAGGACAGGAGGAAACTTTGAATACTAATGTATATTTCCCTGTAGCATTAGGACTGCTGATCCGGCACCCTGCTAGGCTGGATACTCCCTGTTTTTTCCTCACAGTGTGTCGTGATGCTTTCTGATTTGAAAATTACTAGTACACTACATGTTTCAGAAGTCTCTTGACCTGTTACTGTGGCAACCATTGGAAATTGCCAGTTCATGTTTAACCCCTTCAAGAGCTGCAGGAAACCATTTGATAATTAAGCTGAACTGTGTCTTCTTGTGTTTCTTTACTCTCCTTCCCCAGTACTTCTGGCTTCTCGTACTATCTCGAGGCCTGGTTGGCATCGGAGAAGCAAGTTACTCCACCATCGCTCCCACCATCATCGGGGACCTCTTCACCAAGAACACCCGCACCCTTATGCTCTCGGTCTTCTACTTTGCCATCCCCCTTGGAAGGTAACCAGTCACCGGCGTCTGGCTGTGCTGCTTGCACGGCTACAAATGAGAAGTTAACGATAGGGACAAGGCTTAGTCATCATAGCGCATAAAGCTATTTTTAGCGATGTCACGGAGGCTAAAGTGACTTTTCATGCAGTCTGTGAGTGTTGCCGAGACCTGTTAGATGCAATGCCTTCAGTGTTTAGACACATGAAATCGATTAACCCATGAGTGCATCTGTAGGAGTTCGAATACCTACAGGGAATATACGTAAGGAGAAGGCTGTAGGACATTTTTGATTATGAATTTAATGAGTGGTACAGCTTCTTTTCATTTGTTTATGAAATATTTTCAAATTGATCTGTATCTTCTGGAATTTATTTTTTGTTTTTTTACAAAACACTTATTAGCAAAATGGTCCATCTGATTATCTCTTCGCTACAAGAATTTGAGCATCATTTTCGATTTAAATTCTATTTGGTAAAACACAATGAGTTTGAATATGGGAGGCACTACAGGAAGTGCATATTGGTGGATAGAATTATATATAAATAATGGCACAGCTATATTACAGCATTTGAGCTACTATGACAGGGCTGGCCAACTCCAGCCCTCAAGGGCCACCAACAGGTCAGGTTTTAAGGATATCTCTGCTTCAGCACAGGTGGCTCAGTCATTATCACCAGGGCGTATGAAAAATGCTACTCGCCAGACAAAAAAAGGGTCTCGCCCAACAATTTTTTTGATCTCACTGTACAACTGAGTGCGCACTCCCTCTCTCACGCCCCTCCTCCTCTTCCTCTCTCCCCCCCACCTCGTCCACCTCGTCCTCTCCCCCCCATCTTCTCTTCCTCTCACCTGCCTACGGTGGAGCAAGGCAGCAGAGGAGGAAGACGGCGGCTGGCGGCAGAAGAGGAGGACTGAAGACCACGGGAGAGGCACAATAGGAAGACAATTGGCGGCGGGAGAAGAAGAGCGAGGACCAGCATGTCACTGGAACAGGGCAACAGAGGCATTAGACAGCGGGCGGGAGGCGGCGGTAGGAGAAGAGCATTAACACTATGTGAGCAGCATAGGAGAACAGCCGGGGAGGAGCACGCCCCAGCGGTCCGACCCGCAAGTCTTTACTGACTTCCGGTGCCTGCCGCTGCTACAGCGCAGCTCCTTACCCGGCTGTTCTCCAGTGTCAGTGTCAATGCTCTTCTCCTGCCGCCGCCCGCTCACTGTCTAATGCTTCTACTGCCCTGCTCCGCTGACATGATGATCCTCGGTCCTCTTCTCCCGCCGCCAGCTGTTTTCTCCTGTGCCACTCCCATGGTCTTCAGTCCTCCTCTTCGGCCGCTCTACTCACCAGCTGTTAAAATCAACATGCTTCGGACGAGCAGGCGAGTTTATTTGTCGAGCCCTAATTATGACTGACCCACTGATTGAGCCAGCTGTGCTGAAGCAGGGATATCCCTAATACCTGGCCTGGTGGTGGCCCTTGAGGACTGGACTGAATACCTGGTCAAAGAGCTGTAACAAATGTGTCTTAGGTTGTATAAAAATGGTAAAAATCTTCCAAAGCATTTGGCTACCATAGAAAGAGTAAACATTATTTTAAATTTCGTTTTAAATACCTATATTTATAGCTACTTGTATTTAACATTTTAAATATGCTACTTTCATTAGAATGGAAGAATAGTATGCATTCAAAACTCGATGATTAAATGGAATTATATCGAGATAGGAATCTTGAGTGTAAATTAGTACAGCTCCCCACACTGTAATTGATTGCAGAACTTCACTTACTAATTTGCCTGGTGTGATGATCTGTAAAGATGGGCCAAAGTATTTTTGCGTCACCATTTTGTTCCCGATGTTGTTCCATATTTTCACATTTTCCTAAAAGTTCACAATGCACCTGTCTTGCCAAATGACAGATTTGTGCAAGAATATACAAAGGCCATGTCCCCCAGTTGTACGAATGTCTGCAAATTTGCTTTGTGATAATGTTCCCGGAAAAGAAAACTTTGCAGATTTCTCCTGGTTTGCGAGCTTGCACGGAAAAAATTCCCATATCTCTATAAACGTGATACCCTACAATAGCTGAACTCTGTATTGAAAGGGTCGCAGACAGGGTGGCATACAATAGGCAACTGGGTTCCTGCAGGCAGCTTCCTAGGGAGAAGTGGCCCTGTGAGCTCATTTCCTCACACACAAACAAGCACAGCTCTCAATATTACCAACTGATTGAAAACAAGATGGCGTTAAGTGATAGCAGTTCCATTATAATATGGATTAGTCAATTTATAAAGTTACAATCCAGCTATTTTGGGCCGATTCAAAGTAGCCACCTCAACATTTAGAGTTAAAATGATTAAACAGGAGTGGTTTATTTTTTATCAGTAAGTAAGTAACGTACCCATTAAATACCACCCAGGCATAAACACGGCACTATAGTTTATGGTAATCGGTATACAGTGTGTAAACGTTTGACACATTCCATAATGTTGGCGATCAAAACCGCCACTTTTTCGGTGAGATGGCTGAAATGAATGCTCCCAGCGGCCTGCAATTATGTAACTCTATAAAGGGATAAATATTGGGACTAGGCGTCATGAAGCCAGCCCCGTTTACTTTGTCAGTTTACAGTAACTGGAAGTGAAGTAGTGGAGATGTCGGAATGCTGCCTTCTCGCTCCAAACTTTTCCTAAATTATTTTCAAATCTACATGAAAATGTTTTACGGGGTAAATTAATGAGGGTGGTCAAGCTTAATTTGAAAGTCCACTCTCACCCCCTTACTCTGTGTTTGAATAGGCAAAGGCTTGCTGCCTTCCTATTGTATATAGCATTTGCTGTACAGCAGCTTGGCCAGTTTTTAAAGTGGTAAAGTAGGAGGTGCGTCCATGTTAAATGTTTTGCTGTTTATTGTATGACTGCTATACTACTGCTGAATATCTACTATTGCACCTTGATTATGGTCCGGTTCTACTGTCTGCCCCCTGCGCTGTGATACTTCGCTTAATGCTTTCTCTTTTCCTTTTCAACAGTGGCTTAGGATACATCACTGGTTCCAGTGTTAAGCAAGTAGCAGGGGACTGGCGCTGGGCATTGCGGGTAAGAGGAAGTGCAAATGGATTTCATGGTACCCAAAAACCTTACAGAATTTACAGGTGCCACAACGATAAACCAATAGAGAAACCCATACCAATAAAATAGAGCAACATTCTATGTCCCGTTCAGTACAGAAGAGATGGAAGTATCATGGCTTGTTTAGGTATAAAGGGAGTTAATTGCCGAAAATAATGGAGGAGACCTTATTACACCAATATATTCCCCTCATTGATGCAGTCTGAAGCAAATGGATACATATCAAATACCATTACCAAAGGAACCATGTTTATTTGTGATATATGGTGTGTCTGCCCCATTACACTGTGCAGTGTGATTTATAAGCTACTTTGGCAATTAGCAGAGATTTCTACATTTAGGATCATCAAATTTAACACACGCTTGTAATAAAATAAAATAAACTCTCCTCTTCTGCAAAAAGCTCAATTATTACAAACACACAGTTAAACAAATTCCATACAAAAGTCAAATATCGAATATTACCAGAAATGGTGTCGTTGGACACTACACAGATCATGTCACCCCCTTCCACTGTTAGCACTGTGCAGTGCAGGGGAGGGGGGTACTACTCTATTAGGGACAAGCATGGACTGTGTGCCAATCTGTGGTGGTCTTTACATCCAATTCTAAGTAAACTAGACCATAATTATAACGTGTTCATATTTTAAAAAGAAATATGTTCAGGCAGCAAATGTGAAATGTTACTTTATGTACATAAAATGTACAGATTATTATATTCAAAAGTACCATGTATTAAAGACACACATAAAATGTTAGTCTACATGAGTACGTGGACCAATTTGACAGCATCCCTCCCGTTCTCATACAGGATAGATGTATTATTTGGTTCTTTCTGCCTGGTATTTGAAAACTATTGGGACTTTGGAAATCAAAAACATCAGGACAGAATGTAAAAGTGAAATATTCAGAGCAGCTTTGAAAAGGTGTGACCGATAACAGAAATAAGGAGTGTAATCACTTCCAAACTATGGGAGTTATACATGGACTTATTAAAGGAGCAATGCATTCAATACCCTACATGTGTGTTTTATTAAATACATCAGTTCTGTAATATAATATTTAATACTTACATTAAAAAAAAAATCAACTCTTAATGCCATTATTAATGGGTTTTACTATACTGAGCATCCTTTGATTTCTATAGCAGGGTTTAGCCCACCTCCCCAGCAGTGCAAGATCTTTGTAACACTTTCCTGTTTATGATATTTTGTTGCCAATATTCCCAGCAGTTTGCAGCTCAAACTGTAACGATAGATAATGTTACCTTAGTAATATAAGAATACATTGTAGCTGCTGAGTTACACTGACTGAAGGATTGAAACTGAAAGGCAGCCATTTAATGATCTCTGGGAAGCTGGATCTTTGCTGATTGATCACGGGAGAACCAGTCGATTGGCAGCTTAGGTAATTAGTTTTCAATTAAGGTAATCAAAGGCTAAAGACATTTGTTTTAATATATGCAAAGTGCTGTTAGGATTGCCTCTTTAAAGCAATGCGTTTAGGACCTCTCTTCCTTTACCCACTAATACACTGTATCTCAGTTAAATGACTAATGGTAGGGACCACGTTATAATAAATAACCATTCATTTCATTTTCTTTTGGTGCCAGAGCATAATGCTGACACTATTCTGTTTCTCTTCCTTTGTTTTTATTAAGCAGTTTCCTGTTTCATTTTAACACAAAAGTTGCCTAAAAAAACAGGAGGAAACAACCCTCATTACATTAGGTTAAGTTCCTTCAATCTGCACCCCATGGAATGCAAATTATTAGTGGGCCTAGTTTGACAAATAAAAACTGCATTCCACTGCTTTTGTTATGAGCAGCACATTGCTGATTATTTGATCCTAATCAGCTACTCCTAAATACTTTTTAGTCCCACACCGTACTCTTTGGCTGTCAAGAAACCCTATTAAAGCAGGAAACAGCTTTGAGGGAAAAAACACGTTGTTAGAGTTTCCACTTGTATTTTTATTTTATTTTTTGCCCTCAGACTGCTAACTTCCTTTTCTTTTTAACAGCAGGGACTTTGGCTGTCCGGTTATAAAATAATATTTTAAGACTTGACGGAGCAGGCAGTAGCTTCTAACAAAACTGCTTCTTCACCTTTGACCTTCAAGGGATGCCCAGTATTATTCTAGTGAATTAGCAGTTTAGGATGTTTCGTGATGAGGGAAAATTCTTTATGACATGAAACCCGCTCTTCGTGTGACACAGAACTTCCCATTAACATATTATTTCTATACGTTTCCTAATAAGTGGGCAATGGCTAAGTAACAGTACAGTAGGTGTTAGCGATTGTTACGGGTTTACACTTAATAGCTGTAAACAATGGCTAATGGGTATATGCATAAGCTGAATAACTTCCTAAAAGTGTTTGTTGTTCTAAGTCTATGGAAGCCCTTTCATGTATATCATATTGCTCTAAACTAGTGGTTTCCAACTCTGGTCCTCAAAAACCCACAACAGGTCAGGTTTTAGGGATATCCCTGCTTCAGCACAGGTGGCTCAATTTGTCATTTTTGCTGAATTGCCTGTCCTGAAGCAGGGATGTCCTTAAAACCTTACCTGTTGGGGGTTCTTGAAGACTGGATTTGGAAACCCCTGCTCTAACCTAACCATCAAAGAATAAAGTCACTTATCCAAGGTAGACATCTAATGAAGGACCCTGAGAGGTTCGAAAGCTTGTAACATAGCAACTACTTATTGGTCCAATAAAAGGTACCATACAACTTACTCCCTCTCCCTCCTTTGTTACTCTGTTTATTTGAGGTGATATGTCGATTTGCACAGATATGTCGATTTGGATATCGTATACAGTATTAACATAACATGGCATCTTTTACAGGTTTCTCCAGTGCTGGGCATAATAACAGGGACCCTTTTACTCATATTCGTGCCAACAGCAAAAAGAGGCCACGCTGACCAGCTAAAGGCTAGAAGTTCTTGGATCAGAGACATGAAAGCACTGGTCAGAAAGTAAGTCTGTCAGATATGGTCATAACTACTGTAGTTTGTCTTTGTGGGATTGCTAGGGGTGTGGTTAAAAGGCATTAGGGTCAACCAGTAGATAACCGAATCAATGAATATTTATGTCCTCATTGTTGTTTAATTCATATTTTATCTCTGATCTTCGTTCATTGCCAGAGACACATGCAACATATTATGCCGTAGGCTCCTGGGGCCCCTTTAAACGCTAAATTAAAGGCCCCCAAACAACATCTACTCTCCATCCATAAGTACTGCTATTATGAGGCCATTCAACCCTTTTGCTATGAGAGCGTGCATCCCTCTCCTCTTGCACGGGAGGGATGGAAACGTTGAAGTACATTATAAGAACTGTCCATTAAACAATAGGGATCTCCAACAAGAAGAGCAGAAGATGCAGATATCGGTGTGTTTCATAAAATGTTCATTTAAATAAATGGACTAGAAGGAACTGGTGCTTTCATCAGTTATAGTAAAAGGTGTAACTTGGCTACAGGCTCTGCAAACATGGCAAAGGGAAGGCCAGGAAAAGGGACCACCGTTGTCTTGCTTATACTGCATGTGTAGATGCATGGGACTGGAATAGACATTTGGCTTTATGGATGAGGCAGCAGAGCTCAGCTGGAGAAGGAAGATATGAATCCTGCATAACTGACAATTAGTCATTTATTACTGAATTCAATTATTTAATTTGGGGCTTAATTAGCTCCTTGGTTAGAGACCAATTTAACTGAGTTGTCTGGCTGAAAATTCACTTGTGCTTGAAGAGATTTCCCCCCCCCCCCCCCCCATCAGTTTAGGGCATCAAAGCGAGTACAGTTTAGTATATATTTAATACATGTTTCGATTAACCTCTTTACTGCCAGAGAGGACAGCAACGCAATGCCTCTCTGCCCCTTGAGCAATGAAGGGTAAAATACATTGATGAACATTCCTGTTCAATGCATTTGTCTTCCCCAGCTCGGAGGAGACAACGTGAATCCCTATAGAATAGGGGTCTAAACCCGTTAGTGTCTCTGCACTAATGATATGCTGTTAGATGTGCCACACATTTGGATGATTCAATCGGAGAAGGGGGACAGAAAGGAAAATAAGGGGCTCACGTGTCACACATTTTAACTTGCATAGCAATAAAGTCACTCGCATTGCCCCCTTTTTGCTTATCTCACCAGCCGGAGCTATGTCTTCTCTTCACTGGCAACGTCTACAGTGTCTTTTGCAACGGGGGCTTTGGGCATGTGGATCCCACTTTATCTCTACAGAGCCCAGGTGGTGCAGAAGACTGTGGAGCCCTGTAACATTGCACCGTGCAGCACCAAGGACAGGTAAATGCAGCATCGAATAAATAATCCTTCTACTCTAAATAATCCTTCTACTCTAAATAATCCAAAGGTTTTTTTTATAAAGGAGGACATCAGATTTAAAAAAAAAAAAAAAAAAAACAATAACCGCATTATTCTTGTAAAGCGGTCATCATCTCTACTTGTCATGAAAAGAAAGAAATGTTTCCTTGGTATTTAGTATTGTAAAGTCCATGTTCTGCTGTCTTTAGCAAAGCCGCGGTTTTAAAGTGCTGTGGTGGCATTCTGAGACATCATCTGAAAATTTGCCTCCTAGGGAACTGAAAATGGCCGCTGCCATCTACACCCATTAAAACAGAGGTTGCCGTGGTAACAGGGGATAAGTAAAAAAACAGGTGAAAACTTAGCAGGAAGTTGAGTTTTAGAGAAAAGGAAAAGGATGAGCACAACATCAGTTTATGGCATGACTTAATTTTTGATTTTGGGGGATTGCTGCTTGAACTTATACCTTAGATGTGACGATGGTGATAATACAAGGCTATATAGGGCATTATGAACAAAGGCTTAAAAAGAGACTTGAGTGGTCCTGCAATCTTTCAGCTTTAGCATATGGCCGATATATGTATCATTGTTACCAGTCATTTATTTTTATCGGCTAAAGCCCAGATGCACAAAGCTCCATTATTGACTTAACAAGGCGTTAACTTAAGGTAATGACTTGTTAAGTGCTCCTCGGATATCTTCGAAGCTCACGGATGCAGTGTTAAGTTGTGATTTTAGCGCTGACGAGCCCTTGCGTTACTATAATGGACATTAGTGTTAATGATATGCAAAAGAGGTGTTCCCTCTAACAGCGCATGTCCACAGAGGTCTGTTATATATGAGAGAAACCTATTTTTACTATAGTCCCAAGTGCTATATATCCCCTTAAACCAACCTTGAAACAACACATAGAGAGACACTTGTGCTTAAAGGAGCACACCTGAGATATATAGGACAGTGATTTTCAATGGAGTCCGGGGTACCACGTGCACCCCTCAGGGGTTCCACGGCCACCAGGGAGTGGAGAGTGGGGACAACTCTCCCAGCTGTCCCGGCGGCGTGGTGGTACCCAACATAGCAGTGACCGGCGGCTTGTGAGCTTAGCAGCAGCCGCCCGGTCACTGCTATGCTTCCTCTATCTGCTCCTGTTGGTGGCTGAAGCCGCGTCAACTTCCAGCTGACAGGAGCGAGAGGAAGGATCAGGTAAGACCTCGCTGTCAGCCCTTAAAGTGTGTGTGTGTGTGTGTGTGTGTGTGTGTGTGTGTGAGTGTGAGTGTGTGTGTGTGTGTGTGTGTGTGTGAGAGGGGGAGAGTAAGTGTGTGTGTGTGTGTTAATGAGAGGGGGAGTGTGTGTGTGTACACAGTGGTGGATTTCCCATTAGGCCAGGGCCTAGGGCGGCAAAAATGTCTTCCCCCATATGTGTGTGTGTGTGTGTGTGTGTGTGTGTGTGTGTGTGTAAGAAAGAGGGGGAGAGTGTGTGTGTATAGAAGAGAGAGGGGGACGGGGAGCCTAAGGAGGAGAGTGTGAGGGGACAGAGATGGGGGGCGAGGGGAGGGGGAGAGAGTCGGGGGTTCCCCAGAATTTCACAATTCACCGACATAGGAGATATGCTAATAGGTGTCATTTACATTATACTTTATATATATCTCAGGTGTGCTCCTTTTTGAGCACAGATGTCTCCACTTGTTGTTTCAAGGTTGGTTTGGATGGAGATAGATATTGATTGACCAGATTTTCAAATGTAAAAACTGGGACACATTAAAAAATTATTTATAAAACAAATTACATCAACAACTGCGCATTCCCTCCCCCCCCCCACACTTTCTTTGTCTATCCCCCCCCTTTTTCTTGCTCTCCCTCCCTTTCTCTCACATTATCTGTCTGCCCCACCCGCCATTCTCTGTCCTCCCCTCCCTCCGTTTTCCCTTCCTCCCTCCATTCTTTGCCTCCCCCTCCCTAAATTCTCCCTCCCTCCATTCTCTCTTCCCCCTCTCTCCATTTTCTCTTCCTCCTCCATTCTCTACTCTCCACCTCCCACCTTTCTCTGTCCTCCCTCCCACCATTATTTCCTCCTTCCACCCATCCCTCCATTCCCTCCCTCCTCCATCCATCCTCTCTTCTCCCTCCCCCAAGTCCCTACCTGTCACCGTGGAGCAGGGAGGTCAACCCTGGCAGCAGACACCAGAAATGGTGACTGACTTCCGGGTCGGACCGCTGCGGCCCCCACCCTCTGTTGACGTCCTTCAACCAGCGCTGTCCTCTGTCGGCAACCTCTGATGCTGCCGACGGCATCCTACTCTGACCTCGGCAAAACCGGGACATTTGAAAAATTGCCGCGACACCAGGACTGTCCCCGCTAAACTAGGACGTCGGTTCACTCTACTGTATATAAATAGGCCTTGGGAAATATACTAAAATAGGCTTCTGTCTCTCTCGCAACCCTATTTTATTGAGATAACGAACTGTTTTTGTTCAGGGAACAGGACGTCCGTTACTGATTTTGGTATCATGATGTTATGAGCTCGGACTTAACAGGACATTGAGGATCTGGGCCCAGGATCGAACTCTCTCTCCCTGCAAACGCAATGGACATACTATTTTACACAGGCTATTTATTCTGGCTTGCTCCTATTGATTTGGAAAGAAAATATACTGAAGCATTCTTAGATTCTTAGGCATAAAGATGTTTGTAAATCCTACACTGGGATGAAACGATTTCATTAGGTTCGTGCCTTTAATGCATTGTACTTGAAAGTGCCATAGCTATTCCATGCCTGCAATATTTTTTATTTTTCCTGGTTACATTAACCCTTCAGTGTTCAAACAAAATAATATATGTTGATGAACATTCCTCTCAAATGCATTTATTTTCAAGATGAAAATCGTTTGCTAATTAATTTCCAATATTAAGCCGATTAATTTTACTAATGCTTCCATTTTAATTGTACCCACTATGCACAACACGAACTCAACTGAGGGAGCTATATCAGAATATCTCACATCGTACCTACTTATCCACCTTTCTGTTCTCTGCAACAGCCCAGTTATTAATGACATGACGATATAATAGTGCCACCAAACAATGATTCATAACACAACACACATCTGTCTCTATACACACACACACACTATACACCACCTCGATTGTGGATTTAGGGTTACAATCATTGAGACCTGAGTTAGATTCTTTCTTTTCTTTTTTTGGGGCTCTGACATATACACATCTTGTATTGTGATGCTGTTTCGTGTTATGTGCACTGTTTTGCAATGAAAGAAAAACCCTCTAAACTTTTGCCTTTAACAGTTTGATATTCGGAGCAATCACATGCATCACTGGTTTTCTCGGTGTGATCACAGGGGCGGGAGCAACGAAATGGTGCCGGCTGAAAACTCAGCGCGCTGACCCACTTGTCTGTGCTGTCGGCATGCTGGGATCGGCTATCTTCATCTGCCTGGTCTTCGTTGCTGCTAAGAGTAGCAGTGTAGCTGCATATGTAAGTCAAAGTGTCGGCGAGAATCATTACCCTGCTCTCAGTCCGATGTTCTAAATAAATTCTGCCCAGTGAGGCTGAAGAAACCCTTGTGTGCAACCCAGCTGGTCTCCAGATTGCTACTAGTCAAAGCGACTGGGTACAGGAATACAGATCATGTGCAAAGTGTCAAGCCCTGCTACATCGTTGGGGTTTATACACATAATATATACAGTCTTGGAGTATCTCAGTCTTGAAGGTCACAGTGTAGCAGCATCCTGCCCATCAAGATGATCACTTAGGACTTTTATTATAAGGCGGCCTAGCTAGGATGGCTTGGAATGGTCAGCATCTGAAAGATTTGACTTCAGATGTAATGGGTTTCATTATATTTTATAGAACTATATATATGACACCTTTCATAGAAGTCATAGAAAAGATAGCAGGGTTGCTGTAATTTTGAAATAGCACTTTTTAGAAATGTAGATTGAAATAAACCACTTCCATGTGAATTTACTGCAGTCTATAATCTCAATAATCTGAGGTTTTTTTTTTATTATTCAGGAAAAACAAGTGACAAGCAAGAGAATAATATTTTTTTTTGTTATGACAGAATTATGCCTTTTTAGTTTGGTGAAGAACAGGGAAATTAATGTACAGGGACACATTGGGAAGCATTTGATTTGTCCCAGTTTTGAAGGTTCTGTTATCTAAAATGCTATATAAATAATTCAGGGCGTAAATCTTATGTTTTACAATACATTTTATGATGATAAAAATAGATCACTTACAATAATGCTGGCAGTCCATGGGCCATAGGGCTTATAGTGGCCCTTGGACTGGACTGTCTGCTCCTACAAATTTCACTGCAATTCTTCCCACTGAAATTCACTTGTAAGGTACAGTTATGTATGTATGTGTGTATATACACACACACACACACACACACACACACACACACACACACACACACACACACGGTACAAGTGCTATAAATGCTTGCAAAATGTTGAAGTATAATATTTATTTAGACTACAAATATATCCTAAGTGGCCCTTCTACACGTAACGTTTTATTTATTTATTTGTATCCGGTCCCGCTGAAGGGCCCCGTTTTACGATTTATGGAACCGACCACTGAGAAATGCTGCAAAGCGGCTTTGAACATTTGGTTTCCACACAATGTCACGTTGTCTTTTGTTTCATTTGTACAGGCTTTTCAAAGGTTAAGGTTTATAAAGTTCAGCTGCAAAGTTGCTAGTGAGGGGATATTTTTACCTCAGGGGAGCTGTATTATGGGGTTTTCGTCTAAATTGATTTAGAGAATGGAGTTCAGTGCCCCCAGTTGCACACTTTTGGCAGTGTTTAAGATCCATGTTTTTTCTCAATCCCAGATACTCTTACATTTTGCTACAAGTGGAAGCGTAAATGGACTTTAATAATCATTCTTAATCTATTCAGGGATTGGTTTCCATTCTTCTATTTGTGCAGAGTTTAACACAAATGTTGTCAATCTGACTTCTAATGACCTCTCAATAATAATCTTTAACTTGTGGATGTAAAACAAACAGAGGCAGAATGGTACAAGACGTGTGTTTTTCCCCCTTCTCGCTGGAGCTAAAAAGCGCAATGCATTATTATGGGTAAAAGCAGGATATTTAGAGGCACCATCAAATAAAACGTAGTGAAGCGAGGCACTCCTAGAACTTCTGTATGGCATTCGAGTTAACAGGTGATAGAGACCTATGGTGCACCTGCAGAAAACCGAAATGTACTTCAGAGCGAAGTAGTACAATCACAGCAAAGCAAATGGTGGAATAATGCAGATAAGGAGGAAAGGTAAACAATGGCTGGAAAGAGTGTGTTACAATACCTTCCGTTCAATGGATTGAGGGTGGCCCTCCATTCTGAACATTAACCATGCAGAACAGGGCTAGGTACATCACAAGAGCCTCGTCACATTATATTTGAACCTGCCTAGATTTGGAATGCAGAACATTCCCCATAAGATGAAGCAATGAGTGGGAGGTTTGTAAAAAGAAGGCTATCACACTGGAGGTGGCTTGGGAAATTGGGTTTCGTGTATAATGCAGAATAAAAAAAATAGAAGATTAGGTAGTGAAGGTTTAAAAAAAAATACACACTTGTTTAAAACAGTGTAAATCACTGAGCATTGGTCCTTCTTATATTGTGGGATATGACAATCATGTATAGCTACAAAGGAATAATTAATTTCTTCAGGTAAAGATTTTCTATATGTATTTGAGTACTTCGGTATTAGGCAAGACTTTTTTTTAATATATATATATATATATATATATTTGGACTAACAATTGATATTATAAGACAAGCGTTCGAGAGTTGTCCTCTCTTCCTCAGGTCAGCAATACCCGAGGCAGAGAGAGAACGCTTGTCTCATAATATCAATTGTTAGTCCCAAATAAAAAAAGGTATCGCCTAATACTGGCGCACTCATTTACTCTGCACTATCACAACTGGACTGAGATGGCTGTTTTATATTTATTTGAAATATTCCCCACACAAATATAATTCCTATAGTTTCCTTTCCTGCATCCAACCCCCCCCCCCCCCCACCCTCTTCCACCCCCCCCCCAATCTCAAATGATCTCATATGTAATGTATCGTATGTAATGTATCAAATCAGGGCCGGCCTTAAGGACAGGCGAGCAAGACGGCCGCCTTGGGCCCCGCGCCTCCAGGGGGCGCCACGCTCCCTGCTCTGGTCGGTGCCAGGTTCTTATTTCCACCCGACTGGAGGGGGAAGCTGGAGGAGGGAGCATGCACACCCCCCACCCTCTCCAGCTCCCTCCTCCGGTCGGAAGATCCTGGCGCCGACAAGAGGAGGGAACACAGGGCTCCCCGGACTGGCAGAGAGATGGGGTGGGCTCTGTGAGAGGGTTGTTTTTTGGAGTGGGCCGCCTCCTGTAGCACCATGTTGCCATGGTGAATAATGTGTTGCTGCCGCAGTAGGGCTGCTTGGCAAGGTAAGCCCTTAACTTTTTTTACAGGGGGGGCCGCGCTGCCAACGTGCCGCCTTGGGCCCCGCCAAGCCGAAGGCCGACCCTACAATGATAATACAGATATTTATATATAAAAAGTAAATACATAGAAAGTACAGGAAATGAGTTGAAAATAATACTTAGTATGTTATATCCTTACACTAATGACAAATCATTCTTTCTTTGTGACAGATTTGTATTTTCGCTGGCGAGACTCTCCTGTTTTCTAACTGGGCCATAACAGCTGATATGCTAATGGTAAGTCAAAGATCTCTTGTTGTCTGACTGGGCCATATTAATGTATTTGCTGCTGGAGCCACCACCCATTCGTGTTTAAGAATATGCATATAAAACAGACAAAGATTTTGTCCTCTGCTCAAAATCGTGCTTAGCGCTTTAAATTCTCTTTTGAGAACGTTTGCAAGCATTAAAGGAGGTGTCTCTCATAATTAAGCTGTTAGTAGTGATTATGTTTAACAGATGATTGAGGCCTTAAAATAAACAAGTGTAAGAATTTTGTGAATGTTTTTATTAATGTGTTTGTAAAGTCTGTAACCTGTAGTTTATACTTTCTAGTTTTTTTGTCTTTCCTAACTGGCTCTGAGACATGGAGGGGTCGTCAATAGATATGGGTGAAACTACCAAAATGTGATTCGCAGAATTTCCCACGCTTTGCATTCAAAATCCGTTCGGCGTGTAAAATATGTCCGCGGATTGTTCCAGTTTCAATCCGTGCGGATGAATCCAAAACCGCCATTGGATACAATCCACACGGATCCTGCTAAGCCAATTCGCGGATTCCGCAATCCGTTGGGGGATTCAAAGAGTAAAATCCGCCGATTTGTGCAATCCAATGGAGGACTGTAAGAGTAATATCCACGGATTCCGCAATCCGTTGGAGGATCCTTCAAAATACGCGGATTGTTCTCTTAGAATCATCCAATGGATTGTGGAATCTGCTGATTGGATTGCCAGTGATAAAAAATCAAAAAAAAAACAGAAAAACTAATCGCCCTTTTTATGAATGATTCGCGGAAATCTGCGGACCAAAGGAACCGCCAATATGCTGCAGATGCAAATCCGCAAAAAATGTTTTGCCTATATCTAGTTGTCATTACCTTGTCACTAAGAAAGTGTACACGGTTGTAGTAATCCACCCATCACTATCATTATCTAACTCCGTGTTACATAGTAGATGAGGTTGGAAAAAGACATGGCCTTCGAGTTCAACCTATGCTAAATTTAGACGACGGATACATATCCTATATTTGTATTTATAGTAGGTACAGTATATTGAGCCAAAGGAAGGCAAAGAAAAATCCCAGTGAAACATCATTCAGTCTCTCATAAGGCCTCGTCCAGGGTGGTGCTGAGCAGGCGCGCGCGCTCATGCTGGACACGTTGCGACCATACACGTGGCCTGCGTGAGTGGGCGGGTGCGCCTGCTCGGCCCTCTGCTGCTTGCCGAGCAAGCAAAATAGATTTTGCTGCTCGCAAGCGTGTCACGTGAGCGGTTCGCCCAATGAGGGCGAACCAGCTCCATGAAGTTGGGGCCGCATCCCCCAGTGCGCGCGCACCTAGCCGCCCAGGAAAAGCACAGCCGAGCAGGGGCGGAGCACCAGGGCGCCCGTTCCCAACCTGGACAAGGCCTAAGGGGAAAAATAAATTCCTTCCTGAGTTCAATAATGGCAATCAGATCTGTCCTTGGATCAACATCCTTCCCACGTTTACTAATTTTGGAATATCCCTGTATACCTTTCCTTTCTAAAAGGTTATGCAGGACGCCTAAGCAGTGACTGGGTTAATGTGAACACATTATATATTCTAACGCCAGTTTCATTGTCATGTGCTCTGCATCAGTTTTTCAATCTGTGTCTATTCTCCTAGGTTTGATTGGTGTATTGTAGGGTAGCATTACCTTCACTGCCCTTGTCTCAAGGGCCATCTCTGCCAATTCCATTCTACTCTGTCATTAAGCGACTTCTCTCTGTCTCTGATTAACGGATAATAGAAAATGTAATATATGTGAGAACCATGCCTAGTACACACTTCTACTTCAGTGCTGTGAAAGTCTCACTGTAATATCATCTGCCATTGTCCTCAAGTGTTTAACTGCACACATCAGCAGCTGTCATTATAATCACAGTAAAATGTGCACTAATACATTCCCAACATTAAATAAAGTATTGTAAAAATGTAATGCAGAGAACCAACTAAAGCTAAATCATTGGATGTAAACATATCAATCACTGGTCATGTTGCTGACTTTCATAACTCAGTCAAGTTCCGATTTATTAAAGCACAACTAGTGTTACAAACTATGGGGAAGTGTGATCTGACCAAGGTCACATAGGGCAAAATAAATAACTTTGCACACAAATTTATAGGCTCAATTCCTCCCACAGCCACTGACACGAATACTGTATGGCTACTTTAATTTAATTTGTGTGTAAGGTCAAGATCATACCACTATATACATCTTGTTATAGATACTGTCCAATGTATCAGGGACATGCCCCTAATACTTATCTGAGGAGTGTAGCCTTCTTTCTACTATCTTCCTCATACAAGTTTATTCAGCGCCATGCATATCAATGGAAGATTATAAAACGTAACCCCCACCCCCAAATCTCCCAGATTCACAAGACAAGCAGTGTGCCACTGTGTGAATATAAACGAGGCAGCATTGTTCTGCTAAGATTGTTATTTGTTACATTCCATAATCTTTCCAGATCAGCACTGAACGAGAAGTAATAAGGTGGTTATGATTCCCTGCGTTCACATTTCTAATGTTGTATTAAAGCCATCAGAGCTGGTTTTTATTGCACTAGCCACATTCAATTGTTGTTTTTAATTTCTCCTTATAAAATCATGCTCTATTGGGAAGTTTAATTACGCCCAGATTTTCCAAATAAGCTTCAGAGAAGCATTTTTAAACATTTTGCAATGTGGGTAATGAAGAGATCAGGCAGCTTTAAATTCACTGGTTTACTACATGGGAAAATACTTCCTTCACCTCTTCTCTGCTCAGTGAGTTTTGGGGGAAAAATGGTTCAAAGATTTTCACGGGACTTTGTTGATGTAAGGATTCGGGGTGGGGGGGGATCTAATTTAGATCACGAAGATGCACAGCCTGTTATATTAGTGTGTACAGGAAGCTCTCGCTATCCAACGTTTCACTTCACAACGAATGGCATATCCAACGCTTTACAATGCAACCCTATGGGCCTTATCTGATGACGGAATGCGTTATCCGACGCCTGAATGCGTTATCCAACGCTCACTGCCACTGATTAACATGGGACTCACTTTATAACGTTTTCACTATCAACACTACTTCCAGAACGGATTCCGTTGGATAACCGTGGACTGCCTGTACAGTATCTGCATACTGTAGGGTAGCAGTGGAAGGTAGAGGCTTCAAATATTTATTGGCATTAAATACTTTGGGAGTCTTCGTTCTCTAAACAAAAGAAGCGGCCGAGTGTTGGAATTGTGTAGTCATGTTCCAGATAATTTAATGTTGCAGCTCATTCATTTTCTTGAGGTGTATGTATAATACAAACTGGTGTTTCAAGATAGGCTCTTTGGATTATTGGGCACCTTGTCTCGTTTGCAGTCTTAGCAAAACCCTGTGTTTATGCAGTTTGAGCTGTGAATGCAATTAATGTGAACAAATCACGTTGTTATAATTATCATTTTCAGTACAATGAGACCCCATATGTAGTTCCATCCTTAATCATGTTGCCTGCAGAGTTCAAAGAGCAACAGTCTTAATTGAGACCACAGAAAAATAATGTTATGTTTATACACGTGCCAAGCATGAATCTTAGTAAACATTGTTACATGAATGACTTGCAATTAAATGAGCTGTCTACAAATTAGTGGTGGAAGAAACTCTTCTGTATTTTAAAAGTTGAAGCTTTTAAAGCAGCTGTTCAAGCAATATCCTACATGGTTTTTTTTGTTTTTTGTTTTTTAAATAAATCAGTTCTGTATTATGAGAAAATACTTGTAGCATTTAAAAAAAAATTAAGAAAATGTTTTAAAGACATTTTGAATGTTTCTAATGTAAGTAGCATTTCCAAAGTGACAGCCCTTCCCCTTCTGATAGGCTCTAGCTCTTGAGCCTCGCCCTCTCTCTAGCAGTGCTCCAATTGTATCTAGTAACTGCCCAGTCAATCATATTCCAGGACTACATTGCCCACAATGCTGTGCAAGAACGGAATTAAATAACCCGGAGCAAGCGATTTGATTACAGGAGAACGGATCGATCCGCAGCTTAGCTAATCCTCGTCAGTGTGCAGATTGTATTGATGCACGTATTGAATGGGGGGAAAATATTTATATTTAAAAAAAAAAATGGCAGCTTGAACGGCAGCTTTAATATTGTCCATGTTAGAAAAAAATAAACATTTTCAATGTAGAGGAAAGTAAAATCCTGACAAAGTTGATGTAACAAAATAGTACATGGAAAAAGCCCTTCTTATGTACGATATATTGTTGTAGTTACGAGTTGGAACTCTTTGCAGTTTGGAATACAATTTACTAGTATTAGTAAATTAGTCACAGCCCAGATTTAGAATATTTTTTTATTGGACCATTGCAAAGAAAGCTGCTGTTATACGTGAGCTTGCACCTTACCTTTCTTCACGTGAGGTCTGAAGGACTTGGTCTCAAAATGTCATCATCTATGCATCATTTGGTCCAAAAAGGATCACAAACTAGTTTTCTTTTGCATCAGTATAGCTCGCAGTTCATTGGTTTGTGCAAAAATTAAAAATAAACATGGGGCTATACGCAATTATATTAAAGCAATCTACATTTTATGGTTATGGGTCACTCCTTCAAAATGAGTTATACCGTTATATTCTGCTTGTTTAAATAAACAAACCTGACTAGCCTTGCTGATTTTCAGTGAGTATGATTGATTGGGTGCCAGTGTAACCCATTATTTTAGCACCACCAGCGTTATAGACGTCCGTGTCCTCCCACAGCAGTTTACCTTTATTATGTCAAATGTTTTGGTTTGAGCACCTCCAGGTCTCGCATACTGTATGTGAATGCTTGGGACTTGATATCTAATGAAAAGTTGGGTTTAATGGACTCATGCGTTGGCACTGTGGTTACCATTACCATCCATAACTACCCAGCACTGTAAGCGATATGTAATAGCACGTTTTCGTGCACGCAGAATATTTTTTAATCAAACATCTTTTTATTATGTCTGAGCTCTGCATACCTTATTATTAAATGAATCATTCGGTTGCCCTTTGTCTTTTTCCGAATGCTTGAGCCAGACTTCTGAGAATTCTCTCATGATCAACAAGATCATTCATGGCCCATTGTTTCCACGACTTCCAGCTCGGTGCTTGGAATGTCCTACTCCATGTTTATGTCTTCGTGTGAAATGAAATAATCATGACAATAGTCTGCTGGAACAGTAGGAATTTCCTATTTAACTTTTTAAGTAAACACAAGACAGTGGCACTGGACGGGCTTCTCTTAAACAGGAAGTTTTTTTAGATGATATGTCCTTGGGTGATATGCTCTCCAAGGCCAAGCTGAACAAAGGCAGCACCGATCTTCCCGTAACTAAACTGAAGTTTTCTTCATCTGCTGAAATTAAACACACCACATTAGCGTCAACGAAAACCTGTACTATACATCAGCCTTATCCTGACCCATTGTTCCAAGGGTCGATCATATGTTGCCCCTGCGGATAGACATATACGAGATAAGGAAATAGAGGGATAAGTACAGTCTGAACTTGGATACAGAGATTGGATCGATTTCCATTTGATATATTCTAGGCTACATGCTACAATCTGCACCTCCACAGCCAGAACTGTGTCAGCGCGTTGTTGCGTTTAAATGAACCCTTGTCAGCGCATTTTATTGTTTTGCTAAGTCTAATCACAAGAGATGTGTAAAGTTCCCAGACTTCGGCATAGGGGCATTTTTCTTGCATTTAAAAAAAAGACATTAAAAAAATCATGAATTCACAAAAGAAGCAAAAATGTGGGCAAAATTGTCACATTTTGGCCAAACGTTGGCATTTTCATAGCTCAAGAATGTATTTTTGAAAATTCACTCCTATCCAGAGCCTGAAATATAGCTTTTGCAGGGGGGGGGGGGGGGGGCAGGAGATAAAGAAATATCGTCAAGATATATTCACTTAACCAGGTATCTCAGGTGTGTTCACAGGTATTTCTCTGTGTTGTATAGATGAGTGTTTTGGGAGGTATATAAATCAATGTGTCCTTTCTCTAAACCCGACTCTCTCCTCTTCTGCAAATTTGATATTTCTAGATGGGAGTGAATCTGGTCTATTATTTGGCGAATGTTTAGCATACCTGGACGACTGTGCCACCATTTTTGCAGAAAACGGTGCAAATTTTGTCCGGCTGTTAATCTCTACTAATCAACTCTGTTTTCTTCACCTTTTTTGCTGTACAGTACGTGGTTATACCAACGCGTCGCGCAACTGCTGTGGCTTTGCAGAGCTTTACCTCGCACCTTCTAGGCGATGCTGGCAGCCCGTACATGATTGGATTTGTAAGTACACAGTTATCCCATACATGGATTTATTTATCTGTACTTTCTATGCAAATGCACAATCTATACTTTTCACAAGATGAATGAATGCACACTGCACTATTTTGACAACAGGAGCATCTAAAACCGCTGCAAAATTTTGTAATGTGCAAAACGTATTATCCGATTGCATCTGATTATTGCTTGTAGCCTGTCCCTGTAGGATGGGCTTATTTCATGATCCCTGTGATTTGCAGAATAACGTTTTATTGTGCAGCCCTCACTGCGCTGCAATTGGGTTGTGCTGCAAAATGTTACCCAAGGAGAGACTGCAGATACACACACCTATTAAGTATTATAAGAGCTCATTATTACACAGCTAATGTAACCACCATTCACTAGTTACATGTCTATTGGGCATGGCTCTATCAAACACTGCAGAGGCATTAGTGTTTCATGTTTCAATGCATATAACACTATATAACAACAGCAGTGTATATAACAATGCACATAACATTACTACCTTTCCAGTAACTTCAACATCATATATAACCATATCATATCCGAGGAAGCTTTATAGGACGGGGGAAACAGTGCTATCAGAAATCATGTATTCATTAACCATAATCTCCATTTCTATCCTGGTTACACTAGCTTTACAACAGCCCCTTGTATATTTACTGTGCGACAGTTATAATCAACTCATAATGTTTTAGTCGCCTTGGAAACTAACACCTTCATATATTCTACCATGATGGTGAAGGACCTGGTATCTGTCATAGTAGCTCTTGTTCTGCATAATTAGAATGACTGTTCTGTTCTTTGTGTTGGAATATGTTAGTTGGCATGGCACAGCAGATTAGACATATGCCATCGTAGCAAAGCTCACAACCCAAGTCCCACAGTATTATATATCTATATATTTAATTGTGGCAACTGAAGTGCTACTGGGAAAGTGACCTCATGTATACAGCAGCATATTTGGATTAGCCATAAATGAAATCCTTGCGCTAAAAGTGGTAATCAGATACTGCCTATAATGACTGGTACTGTAGGTCAGGGGCGCTCAACTGCAGTCCTCAAGACCCCCAAACCGGTCAGGTTTTAAAGATATCCCAGCTTCTGCACAGGTGGCTGTCTACCACTGAGCCACTGATTGAGCCACCTGTGCTGAAGATGAACCTGACCTGTTAGGGGCATGTGAGGACTGGAGATGAGCACCACTGCTGGAGATGATTTGAGGCACATGAGACATATTCGCAATGAGTTTGAATAGTGCACACAGTGGTTTAGTTCAAAGTGTAAGTGTGTGTGTGTGTGTGTGTGTGTGTGTGTGTGTGTGTGTGTGTGTGTGTGTGTGTGTTTGCCTGTTAAGGTGGCAGCAGAAAGGAGGTGGTGGTGCCACTTTATAAATACACTAAGCATAGAGCAGTCATGATGAAATATTTTTTTAATGAAAGAGTAGTCAAAATATAAGACTGTCTCCGAATGCGAATAGTGGAGGTTAATACAGTAAAAGGATTCGATGAGGCTTAAGGTAGATACAAAAGTATCCTATATGTAGGTACCTAATGCAGTCTGACACTTCAAAGTAGCAAGCTGGCTCTGGTGATCCTTACCTGCTGTCAATTTCTAGGGTTGCATGACGTGAAATATGCAAGTATGGGCTTCTAATTTAACATATGCCTCTTTAATTAGTGTAGAGTTGGCACCATTTGGGCCTATTTCTGGCAAAGGTGGGGTCCTCCCTGTGCCCAGCTTTCTGCTTGTCACAAACGGAGTGTGGTCAGTAAACCTGCTGAACATGGCGACCACATGGCAAAGGGCCAGGACAGTGGAAGAGGTTTGAGCTTGGCCACGCAATAATGGTTCTTTATAAGACGCATTACACTGTTCTGGGCATTGTTTTTTTTTCATATGTTACATTTAATGTGAAACACTGGAATTCAAGCACATCTGATATTATAATCTCCATCAATATTTGAAAAGCAGGGATGCCGTCTATTAGAAGTTTGAGTGTAAAACTGGAGTGCTCCCAATGTGTCTCTCCATCTCAGCTGGCACATCACGTTTGAGGACCACAGAGCCATTTCACAGTTGCAGTTTGATGCATTATGCTAATTCTTGTGCTGCCAAAACGCATCGTGGAGGCTTTATGACAACATAAGGCTTTATTGAAACTGCCGGCAATTTGCAAATAGATGTAGAATAAAAAAAGGTACAATGTGTAGCCATGGGATGCTTCTAAATGTATACTTATGCAGCAACGTTTTGCTGGTGTTTCCGAGAGATTTCATATGATTTCTAAGTTCTATATTAAGTGGAAATTGATATTTTTCTCAATTTATGGGGGGAGATTTTACAGGGCTACCAGCATGCACTGCACTATAAAAACAAAATAGGGCACATGCCATGAGATATCCTGAAGAGATTGCAATATAATAAAAACATGTTTTATTCTGGCACCTAAATGTAGTTGTGCTGATGCACCGGGAAACAATGTGGCCTCCCTTAAATTATTTCAGCCAGTCATCATTTATACATTTCCACTCTAAATTGCTGCTTCCTCAGAAACATAAGTTTGCAATCCCACAGCCAGTCTGACCAGGTGTTGTCATTGTAATACCATGAAATGGTGGCTATGTATCAAGGCAATTTTTTGAGCAAACAAAGTTGCACCATTTTTTTGGGCGCACATTTTGCATCAAATGTAACAAATGGTTTCTTGCGTCTTGTGGAATGTGTTAGAAGCCAAGAAGTTAACTGCACATTAAGAATAACCGATTATTTGATGCAGATTGAAGAGAGAAAAAGGAACACGCTGCTTGATACATCTCATAATAATCTGTGCGTCATGTAACTCCTCCAAAAATCTTCCCGTTTCTCTCCGTAGATCTCAGACCTCATCCAGCAGAGCACCACGGAGTCTCCTCTCTGGGAGTTCCTGAGTCTTGGTTATGCGCTCATGCTCTGTCCTTTTGTTGTCGTGCTGGGGGGAATGTTTTTCCTGGCCACCGCGCTTTTCTTTTTGGAGGACCGTGCCAAAGCCGAGCAACAGTAAGTCGCCAAGGCTTCTGCTGTCTTATTTACTGTAGCAGGAGACTTTAGGGAAAGCCACCAAGCTGTCCAATCTGGCTCTTTACTGCTGAATGAACTTGCATTGCATACATGTGAATGATTCCATGTCACGCTAACTGCTATTGGCACATGTTCTGGCTCAGTGTAGGTAAGGAGTAGGATCAGGCTGTTTAAACTCGTCCCCTTTAAATGCACACAGAGTCCTTCTATCCTCTTTAACTTTATTGGAGGGGGGGGTTAACCGAAACATAAAACAACTTGCAGGTAGCATTTGTGAGAGGAAGGTAGAAAATGATTGCCTTGTTCTGGCGTGACAGTAAAAGGGATGTTATTCACAATGCTGCTGATTCCAAAAGAAGCATGCTTGTCTGTACAAGCAGGAAATACAATCAGCACTATGCCAACTAACAGGAGGGGGGGGGGCCAGAGCAGTCTAACTTACTGGGGAAAAGGGCAACTTGCTGGGAAGCCACAAGTGGAAGCAACATTGTTGCAAACTAGACTGAGGAGGAATGGCTGCCTCAGAACAGAGAACATAAACAGAGACGTTCTAGGACCAGGACAGCACAAGTTCATAACAACCTAACCATCATGTTACATCATCTTCACAACACAATATATTATGTGTGTTGCTATCATGAAAATCATTTTCCAACAGAGTTTTACAAAGAGGGGTGGTGGATACTCATCAGTATTTGGCCTGAAAGTTATGGCTAGCAGAGTACGGGGTCATAGCCCATGACAACCAAAGTGCATGTTTGGTTGTGTCCAACACCAGTTATTGGACAGAATTAAGGATAGTGAGCCTTTGAGAATAGGGGATTGCATTTAATAACTAATAATTATATATCACTTATAGACAGCACTTTATATGGTAGACTTAGCAGGCGCTTGAGCCATTATCACAAGGCAGTGGCAACAGGATTGAAAACAAGAACAGTACCATTATAACAAAGTCTGTGTTTTCCCTCTAACTTCACAACAAAATGAGCCCGATTATATGAGCGCTGACTTCTCTTTCCATTTGTCCAGTATCTGTAAGGGGCACTCTACATATTGCAGGCTATTGCTTTCCGGAACTAACATTACGGAACATCTCATCGATTGATAGCTTTGGTTGTGCTACTCACCCACTTATCTCAGTATAACTTTGGTTCTCCTCCTGTTCAGCTTTGGCATCTCTTTTGGTTCTGTTACTAATGCTTTTATCCCAATACTATAATGTCTGTGCAGCAGCAGCTACCCTAATAAGAATCTGTTCCTATCATTGTTTGTGTGTTACCATGGCACAGATTAAAGAGTATAAGTGCACCACAGTACAGCTGTTTCTCAGAGAGGAAAGACTTCTTTCTCTGTTACAAGAAGGATGTTTTATTACAGAGTAACAGAAGAGAGAATATCAGTGGGCACTCCAAAATCTTATGAAAAAGAAAAAAAAGATGTATTCAATAAACGTGTCAAGGTCTTGGCTTGATATTTTCTCTCTTCTGTTCCTCTATTTTTGGGAACTGATTCCGGAAGGTTCTCTATTGGCATTGGTGCACCACCAAGGTAATCAAGTTGTCATTTCAAAATTTCTGAGTGCATTTAAGTCCTACTGTACATTCAATCTTATTATAAAGTAAAACACGTGTTGGGTTTCCCCTTTCACATACCACTTGTCCTATCCCAAAGGGATATTTTATCTTGCACAACAACAACAAAAAAACAACCCCAGAAGATACCAATCTCCTACATACATTAAACTCTTTAATGCAGCATTGCCCCCTTTTTGTTATTGTTCTTTTTTTCACAGGATTGGATCTGGGGGATCTTTCAGTGCTGAATCACGCGGCTCTGAAGCCCTACTTAGAATCCTGAGATACTTACCAGCAAGTTACCAGTACCACTCCCTCATTTTAAAAGGGGACTTAAATAACCATCCAATAGGAAGTAGCAACCGAGGATGATGAGTCTTCCTATTGGCCCACGAGATTTAGCAGCAATTTTGTTTTCCCCGGGAGGGAGATTTAAATCCGGTAACTCCCCACCAGGAAGTACCCCGAGAACTGAAAATAGCGCACTTCAGATCCGGAGTTCTCCTGGACCCCCTGGGAAAAAACAGGGGGGGGGGGGAAAGGGTAAATAAAAATAAAAAAAAGTGTAAGGGAGGATTAGTGCTTTAAGTGGTGAATTGTTGGAGTATGCAGTAATACCCATCTACTGTATCTTCTCCGTGTTCAGTGTCTATTATCCAGGTACAACAAGCTTTTAGTCTATACCAGGGGTGGCCAACTCCAGTCCTCAAGGGCTACCAACAGGTCAGGTTTTCAGAATCTCCCTGCTTCAGCACAGTTGGCTCAATCAATTGAGCCACCTGAAAACCTGACCTGTTAGTAGCCATTGAGGAGTGAAGTGGGCCAACTCTGCTCTATACTACTGTATAGGTAGAAGCTATAGTTTGCTAGGGTGTCACTTCAGAATCCTGCTTCTGCCCATATGACATCACCACAGCCAGACAAAAGCAGTGACAAAGAATCCAGAGCTCCCTTGTCTTGCAAACATTTGCCTACTGACTTTGCTTAAAATGGTCTGCGTTTATCTAAACAGGAGCTTGTGTCACACATTAAAAAAGCTGCCTTTTCTTCCCACTAGAGAGCCATGCTCCGATCCCTTCACTGTTGGCAGCTGTAGTGACTCAGAAGAAGCTGCCATCTTGTAGCTTTTAGGTTGGTCCCTTTTTGTTTTGTATTATTTCTTTATTTTGCTTTCTTTTATACCGTAGCTACATCTAACGCTGTCGTATTCTTGTTTTGGTTGGTTTAAACTATTATTTATGATTATTAGGGGGAAAGATAGCAGAATGATTAACCTGTCCATTGCCGAAGACACCACCAACCCATTGAGCATTAACACACAGTGTCCCTTCAAGTAACGAGTTATATAACAGCCTCTGTTTTCTTATGAGTTATGAAGCAATATAGCAGCAGGTTGCCATTTTTATTAGTGCTCTACAGTACGTCCTAGAACCACAATGCTCCATTAAGTAATTTAACGTGACATTAACTTTAAAATTAGCTTTGTGACTACACGTTAACCTGAGGTAAAATAACGTCCATTAAAGTGTTACCTCTATCCAGATCCTGAAAAATTACATCTCTTTCTCTCTCATCACATTATTGGCAGATAACGCCAAAGTTATGCGTTAATAACTGGGAAAACAATGTCTGTTACCTTACTTGTTGTCACGTTAAGCCTCACCACATATTTGCAACGGCCAGTATCATACAATGAAGTCCTGTTTGTCCCTGTAAAGAGCTGTGCGTTAACTATAACAGCCGTTAGTTACAAAGATGCAAATTAGGTTTTACCCAACGTCACATACACCCACAAAAGTTTGTTACAGTTCATCCGGGGACTTAACGCTACGTTATGCAAGTTATACCCTGAAATAGGGCTTCTCTCTAAGGCTAAGACATATGTAACATCACGTTATTGGCAGATAACGTTATGCTGTAATAACGTGACGTTATGCCTATGCTAATGAGATGTATTCTGCCCATTGTGTTTTTTTTCTTCATATAACTAGCTTTGTAGCTACGCATTAATCTCGGGAAAAATAACGTCCGTTCCTGTTTTAGGTAATATCACTTTGAGTATATATACATAGTTTATCTAACCGCTCATCCACAATTTTCAATAGGAATGACAGAACGTAATGTGGTGCATAGGGAAATGATTACAAGAATACACAAATTGTCAAAGAAGAGTTTAAAAAAAAAAAAAAAAAAAAAAAAAAGGGGTCTCTAATAATTGCACTCATCAAATCTTAAAGGTATAACTGTATACGTTTAGGGTCCCAAGAAAAGCCTTCATAATTGAATTAACATATGTAATCCAAGGGTAGATGCTCATAAGTAAAATAGAAAAGTTTTATTACATCAAAGAATATAGAAACAGCAACATGAAGAGCTATTTACAGAGAAGACAATCTTAAAAGATGTGCAGAATTGATCCAAAAACAACTCCCCAAATCGGGTGGTGCAAAGCACCCAGGTACATTGATGGGCGCTGCAAGGAACCAACACTGCCATCACCTACATAACGTTATAATGACCATACATATCCACCAACTAATTTACATTCTTTCTCCCCCTATTTTTAATAAAGTTTTGTTTGATGTCAGATATTATTTTATTTTGCTATCTAACAGAAAACACAGTAACAGTTGCCTTTCGTTTATACGATTTACCAATCTCAGATGCTTATTTTCCCTCCAAGTTCAGAACGGTTATCTCCAGGTGTTTTGAGCATGCGGTTTTTTTGTAGTAGCAGCTTTTGTAGTTTTTGTTTTCTGTATTTGGAGAAGGCCTAGAAATATGTGCTACAAGTAACTGTAACCAGAGTCACAAGGAAGAGAACTCCTGCTACACTGGGCAAATTGAATGGTGCTTTGCAGTTAATTGTTTATTGTAGTAACATAAATCTAATGGAGCATGAATAATATAAATGAACAGCAGCCCATATACTCCTGTCCAAGTACAAATATTTCCCTAAATGCGCCATAAAAAAACGTTTAGAAGTAATTGTGCTGCATATCCTTATCTCTTAGTTGATTAGTATATTAGTGTTGGTTTTCAGTGCACATTGTATCTCTTAATATGAATTGTGTATATTCATTCATTCTCTGCCATCATATAAGCAAAAAGTTAATAGTAAGCACTCCAGTAGAAATTAAGGACCCAAGTGTGCATGTTTAAATAGAGAAAAACTGAAAGGTAATCATATCCAGTAAACGAATGACACTGCACACCCAGTTAAAAAAATAAATTAAAAAAAAGAGTATATTATGTCAGTAGATATATAGGGGGACAGATCCGACTTATCCGTTCCATAAGAAACCTTCATCAGAGCAAGGGATTCCTGGGAGGGAACCAAAATTTATGACCTGTCCCCCTATGTAATCTGATATCATGCAAGGTATTATGCCTGACACAGGTAATATACTGCATACACAGCTACTGTATCTCTTACCAGCAGATGCCCCAGCTGGATTAACTTTTTCACTGCCAGATGGATCTACAATTCATTGCTGACTTCTCTGGCAGCGAAAGGATTAAGATTTGGAAGCATACGTGTCAGCATATGATACAGCCTGTGCCGAGTAAATATATTTCCCTATATAAAAAAAATAGTGCAAAGGGTATTCTGCCAGAAGATCCCATATGACCGATTTAACTGACTAGGTCATAAAGTGCTTTCTGATGCTGGAAGATATCTTTGGGTATAGCACCACTAAACAGATAGGGGACACCGTATCTTTATGAAATGCCCCCCCCCCCCCACCCCCCAAACATGAAAAGTATGTAAAGGCTGTGCTGTACGTGAGTTTTGGACTTCAGGGTCCTTTTCTCCAGATGTTGGTCTAGTTTATGACTACAAAGTCTTTCAAGGCGTATCAGTACTTCTGCTTTACTTTTTGTTGGTTTCCTCCTGTCGGTCCCAAAGCTGACTGGTTGTAGGTACCGACACTTCGGTACTCTGCGATGCATATGCCTACATTTCAATCCTGAACCAGTTCTGCACAGGTGTATCACTAAATATCGGCATTTTGGAAATCATCAGTGATAATACTATATTTAGTTCAAGCAAACATGTAGTCACCCATAGATCACTCGTCTTCTAATCAGTAGGGGTTCTCTGTGACATGGGACAGAGCGTGTGCTACTATTGCTTTGGCGCTGCCTTGCATCTTATTACTGTAGTTGTACCACCTACATAAAATAAATAAAATGGGGGGGGGGGGAAATCATAATACTCAATAACTAAATTCAGATTTTATCTGCAAATTCCTACAAGTGCTTCTACCACGTCTATTAACTTTTCTGGAAGTCAAACGTTTTCGTAGAAACGAGCAGTCCCCTTTGCCTGGCAATGAATAGATGGATGAGAAGCACAAGTGAAATGCTTTCACTACCCGGAATGTAAGAATTCCAGAAATAGATTGAAACAATTTCTGAATATTCATTGTGCTGTAAATAGTTTCTTCCTCGGTCAGGATGCAGAAGGGCAGCAGTGCTGTGTTCCTTCCTCTGGCTTTCTTGTGCGGTTCCCCTAAGGAACTGAAACATTCCGATCGTCATGAAACACCTCTTCTGAACATGGGTAGATATTCCCTACAAGCCCGTCTCCAACTAGCAGCGACATTCATTAAATTACAATGGTGCTGATCAGTGCACTATCACGCGGAAACGCCTATTGACTTCAATTGGAGTCTTTGTGCCCTGACCGGCACTATCACGGTTTAATGAATAATCCGCATAGAGTTTATGCATGGAAATATTAGTCAGGGAGCAATACTTGTAGGAAGCAGCATGCAAACATCTTTTCATGATACGTTTATATCTATCCCAAATCAAGCTATGTTAACTATTGTTCTTAATACTGTATACAGGCATACCCCGGTTTAAGGACACTCACTTTAAGTACACTCGCGAGTAAGTACATATCTCTCAATAGGCAAATGACAGCTCACGCATGCGCCTGTCAGCACGTCCTGAACAGCAATACCGGCTCCCTGCCTGTACCGAAGCTGTGCGCAAGCGGGGAGACTATAGAGCCTGTTACACATGTGTTATTTACATCAGTTATGCACGTATATGATGATTGCAGTACAGTATATGCATCGATAAGTGGGAAAAAGGTAGTGCTTCACTTTAAGTACATTTTCACTTTACATACATGCTCCGGTCCCATTGCGTATGTTAATGCGGGGTATGCCTGTATGTGACTGTGATTTAAGCTATTCCAAAAAGTCTGTTGTGTGGAAGTATACATATTGAAATGATAAAATGCATAATGATTTTCCTGGGGAATGTCTCAACAACTGTAACCTCTTCTGTTGTTAAACCCATTTAGTACTGCATCTTTCTGCACTATTAACAACAAATACATGGCGGTTATTTACTACAACCTCCTGGATACAAAACGGGGGCCAAATCCGCGCGCACACACAACGACAGCACGTTTATCAGAAGTGAACCTCCTATTGCTGTTATCCTTTGCTCGGGTGCTGCTGGATTCAAGCACAGACATCATGTGACGCTGCTGGTCTCCGGATACAGTAAACTGAAGTGGAGGGTCTCCCACTTTCGTTTTGATCGGGCTGACCGAGCCCTCAGCCCAATCACTCCCGTAAAATGCGAGCGCTTGGCCATTACTTAGTACAGAAAAGGTTTCATGCAGAGGTGACCAACTCCAGTCTGCACGGGCCACCAATCAGGATATCCCAGCTTGGGCACAGGTGGTGCAGTGAATGACTGAGCCACCGGTGCTGAAGCAGGAATATCCTTAAAACCTGACCTGTTGGTGGCCCTTGCGGACTGGAGTTGGCCACTCTTGGCGTGAATTATTTTTCTTTGATAAGTAAGCGCTGTTATTAAGGTGGTTCTTACGGCGTCATTGTCAGTGCCGAGACGTTCTGCAGGGGATTAACATGCGCTGATGGAAAGACCCAACAGGTTACAATGTTGGTCTTACTGGACAAGAAGTGCACTAAAAGTGAAGGTGTTGCTAGAGCATTCATAGAGCAAGGACCACATTGACCAAATGTGTTCCACCTGTGTCAAACGCCTAATACAAGCCTGACCTAGAGAGAACTCACTGTTCCCTTGCTTATAGGAAGAATGGGGGAGTGGCTAAACCTACAGCAACTCACGCAGGGCCTTTGTAAGATTTAAAGCACTGTTTAATGGTACAAAGAGAGTCATTATGTTAACAACACTAAACAGAAGCCTCTCACTTGGTTGTAGGGATTAACATATAGAACACAGGACATTGGGTTTTTGCATCTCTATTGGTCCAGTAGGTTATTACCCAGTGCCCATGTGGTATTATAGATGGCAATATTTGATCATACTTGAGTAATTACATTTTTTATTTACATTGTCTTTAGAATTTCATCGAATTCAGGTCCAGTAAGCATCTGTATGCCACAGAAATGCAGGACACAGGTGACCATAATGCCGTAATGTACAGAAAGCCAAGACAGTCTGAGTAACGCATGATCAGGATGATAAAGGATGATATAGGAGGATAGAGAGGAGAGATACTGGCATAGAAGAGTCATATTGCAATCAGGAAACAGAAACTGCTAAAACAACGTCCAATTCATTTATATGCTGTCATGCTGCTTCCCAGTGCCGGGGAAGAGATCAGCTCCCTTGAAATGAATGGGACTGAAATAGTCTCCATCATGGGGAAGTGGCTCCATAGTACATTGATTAAGGGCACTAGAGAGTTACAAGCAGCCTGTACTTTACAGCTGTGGGGGAGAGTGGGGTAGTGCAGCTGCAGGGATAGTTTTTCAGGCTGCAGGGCTCCCTGCAGCGGGTGTGTCTGCAACGGTGTTCTACCTGCCTTGGTTTAGCGAGTTTGTGAATTTAGCCTGAAGTAGGTGAAGATGGATGCAGGGATGCAAAAAGAGGGAGCACTTTAAAATAGCACGTTATCCCTTTCTTAATTGGACTAACTCAATTAATTTTAAAGAGAAGCTTTCAAGGGCAATGCTGTCTTCCTAAGGTCAAGCAGCACTGGTGTACAAATCATTTCTAAAAGTAAAAATGTGTTGATAAAATTCAGGGGGACAGGGGAAGAGGTCAGTGAACACAGAAATGCCATGCGACGGGATACGCTAGTAAAATACTGCTGTGATGGACGCTATAGGACACATCTGACGTTAAAAAGGATTAAATAGAATATTGTGATGTGTTAAAAGTCGTGGGGTGTGAGAGGAGAGACAGAGAAGATGTAGGCAGCACAGTAAGAAAAATTGGCAGATAGATATTCTCAAATTGCATTTCATTGTGGGCGGTTTGTCCTACAAGTAGTATATTAAAATCCACAAAGCTAATCCAAGTGAAAATGTGGATCCCTGATGCATGCTTTCTTACACATTACCATAACCCAGGGCAGGGTTGCCTATTATTTAATATTATCCAGTGTTATACGCTGATTCGTATTTACAGATGTCTGAAGAATTTGTGCTGGAGGATAAATATGCTATGTCCTATTGGGGCATATTGGTGACGTTTCTCACCAACTGCAACCCATACCATGGGACACGTTTCACAGAAACGTGCCTCTGCAGGGGTTATATAGATGCAGAACCATCAGTGTGTACAGGGAACTGTAACATAAGATTATAGGATGATAGCACAACTCCTCTATAATCAGGATTGAAATGGCTAATTAGGCATCGTGTACAGGAAAATATCAAATGAAAGAATTCAGCTTCCTACTCTTCACTCTCATACATGTTATTCATTTGTTCAATTTGATATTAATTTGACTTTCTCAAAATATATTGCAAATTAAATGGGCATGCAAGGTGGCACAGCATCCATGACATACAAAGCCCACTGACACGTCACAGTACCCTTTCTGTTAGTATAAAAAAAAAATCATGCCTTTCTATTTGTGTCTTTTATTTAGGGTGAGTCAACTCATGATGCCACCGGCTTCTGTGAAAGTCTGATAAGGTAAAGTCATCAGGGGCTTTAGGGGGTATAATGTGCCCATTCTCAATACTCTCTGAGAGAAGATATTTAAAGCACCGGCTTCATTTACCTGGTCTAATCATATGCATACACACATTTCAATCATTCTGCAACATATCGTTATTTATAGGTCTGATATTGGTTTGCCGTCAGCAAAGGTGTAAGTGTGAATTATTCCTAAATCAGCATTAAGCGATAACGGTAGTAGTGCTATTTACTGGAGAGGCGTGCTCTTTACTGGAGAGGCGTGCTATTTACTGGAGAGGCGTGCTATTTACTGGAGAGGCGTGCTATTTACTGGAGAGGCGTGCTATTTACTGGAGAGGCGTGCTATTTACTGGAGAGGCGTGCTTTTTACTGGAGAGGCGTGCTATTTACTGGAGAGGCGTGCTATTTACTGGAGAGGCGTGCTATTTACTGGAGAGGCGTGCTATTTACTGGAGAGGCGTGCTATTTACTGGAGAGGCGTGCTATTTACTGGAGAGGCGTGCTATTTACTGGAGAGGCGTGCTTTTATTCTCTTGCACCGTAAATCTTGCTGAATGGAGGTTGGTGCTTTAGCCTCTGTGCTCCGAGGTTGGTCCTTGATCTCTTCTGATGGATAACTGGGTAATTACACATTTGGCTCTGTACCAAGCATGCACCATTTACCTTTGTTGCTGGCGCTGAGCTGCTTTCCTGGATTTAGTGCCCTGGGGCACACATTTCTTCTCCCCGTGTTCCTTTCCATCGTTTATCCCATGACCACTTTCAGCAGTGCCCCCCGCTGTGGTTGTCTGATTACATCCCATATACCTTAAGAACTTTAATTACCATCCTTGTAGATTTCCCCCCATTCCCCCCCCCCCCCCACCCCCCCCTTTATAAACCTAAGAGCATCTCAGTATCTCAATTCAAATGCAAAGGGATGTTCAAAGATTTCTTCTGGCTTAACAATGCAACAATCAGTGTTTTTGAAAATGGAAAGGGAGCATTAGTCTTTAGGCTATTTACATATGAGGCACACCACCTATTAATAGGACAAAATACTACACACTGCAACGGGGGTATTTCTGACATCCGCTCATTACCACAATCTAAATTGCATTAAAATGCAAAGATTGTTTTATGCAGCTTCATGGAATAGACAGGAAACTAATAAAATGTATATTCCTGTCCTGAGTCTTAATTTCAAACAATCACATAATACTCAATACTTGGGTGACATTATAATATAGTACATAAATAGACAGACAGAGCCCCTAATGATAGCACTATTCCGATGTGATATGGTGATTCTTTAAAATAACTTTATTAATTGACAATGACGTTAAAATATTGGGGTCTAAAACAATGTTGTTTTATGTACTAAGTTACATGCCCCTTGCAGCACCACTCCCCTTGCAATATATTCAAGCTGTAGCGGGGGTACACCATAAGTTTCTAACTGGCATTATAATATGTAAAAACATCTAGTACATTTGGGTGCCAGACTCGTTGAGCAAGCAGAATTTAATCATACGAGAGAACAAATGGCGTAGCACTCCAGGCTGAGAAAAGCAGGATGGTTTATTCCAACGTTTCGGTTCATTGAAAAGGTCCTGCTTTTCCCAGCCTACTCCATTTCTGTCCTAATTTCTAGTGGCCACTTTAAGGCAGTGGCACTACGCTAGAGCCACACCACTTCCTCGTGCTATTATTATCAGCAAAGGCAAAAGCCACAGCAATGCATTTCTCTCACCACACATTATACCAATAAAAGTCCTCATATCAACCAAAATGACATGAAGCTTAACTTTTTTTTCCCTCTCCCATAGCAGTTAACACTAGAAGTAGAATTAATTAATTCAAGAACTAGGGGGGCGAGGGGAAGAGAGAGTGGGGGTGTAGAAAGAATCATTTTTATGGACAGTTGGCATGTTCCAATTTAGTCAATAGCATTATTACATTCAGGTCGGGAATAATAGGCTATAATTGCGTTTATAATAGTTTGAATGGGAAACGATATCTCATGAAGTGATTTACTTTGAATTAAAACAAAACAATGACCTACATTTTTAAATGAAAATGGTGTCATGGCTTCAAAGTTTTTGAAAAGAAAAACACAGATCATTTTAAAATGAATTACTCTTATTTGTCATTAGAAATCATAAAATAAGCATAGCTAAGAAGACAAATACTAGAGTAGACTAGCGATCTTACACATTCAGAAAGAGAGAGTACAAGCTGATATCAATACAATATCGCATCATTATAGTTACAGTTGAAAGAACGGGTTTTGTTAACATGCTGTGCAAGACAAACAAAGTAACTGGTAAAATAGAGTATAACATATTGCCCCTCTAGTCTCTTGCTGAAATCAAGTGCTTAGCACCAGGTATTTGAACAGATATAGCAAAGAGCCACATGAGTTAGAGCGGAATACGGACTAAAAAAATAATAATCATTAGCATCAATACAACACACTTCATAGAGAATGAGACCCCACTGAGGGTTACATGGCCACAGAGCTGGGAAAAAGTGATGCTGACCTTGTGGGTTAAACATATGCAGCCTGATTTGTAATGCCTAACTCTAACATGAAACATTTCCACATATTCATTAACATCTTTGAACCACTTTTTAGAGGTGCTGTTTGATCAGAAACCAGAAAAAAGGGGATATTATGTTGTGAATATATATATATTCATTTCCCAGAATCCCTTGCTGCAGTGGAAGCACTGTATGCTAGGTGATGATGGTGAAAGGCAGGGTTGCAGACCTTTCTAAGACATGTGAATGTGCTCACAAGTGATCTTTTCATTTGCTACTATATATGCTATACGGTGGAGGGTTTTTGTCTCCTTTTTCACACAATGTATTATTTCCTTGTAAACATTTTATAAATAAATACATTTACCTTAATTTTATCAGCTGCACAATAAGCTTCAGAGATTCTTTGGCTGCACAAGTAATGTTATAAATGTTCACAGGTCAACACCTTTGGGTACAAGAAGATAAACCGCTCTTGGACATCGAGTTGTCTCTCAGATACACCCACGAGAAAACAGTTTTATGATCCCTCCGGAAAATCCTATGAGTACAAACTGAAGGCTTTTCCATTGAAGACCTCGACTACACCAACTCAATTCAAACTGCCCTAAAAACAAAAACAAAAAATCACTGGGATCACGTGGAAGTGAACATTTTTAGAATTAATGAAAAGCATTGGACTATGCAAAGTGACTCCGGCTATCTGAAGTTATGGGTACCAGTGGCTGATCTGAGAATGTGTTCTGGAAGGTAAAGTGGGTGCAGGGAAGCTACTTCAATCCAAAATGCGCCTGTATCTCACATTGTATGAGACGGAACAAAAGAATCGCCACTGGTTGAAATTTATATCTCACAATTAACCCCTTTGGTGCAGAGGAATTCCGTGAGTCACTCTTACCAAAAGGGTTAAAGTTTTAATTATTTAATTTTCTGAAGGATACTTTATTTCAAATGAAGATGCAACAAATATTATATATGTATAATAGCTGTATATACAATTTTTACACATGTATATAAATATATAGAGGTGTGTGTATATTTTGCACACAACCACCATTTATTTAAGCCTTGGGTATCCCAAGTGGTCCATGTTTCTACAGATAATGGATATTTATTCTCTGAAGTTTCCAGTGCCACAGCTTTAATATGAAATAATTAAACAGAACTGGGAAGTGAATGTCTCTGTTACACTTGTATATCAAAAATAGAAGATTCGTGTGCTCTCCTTTCAAAGTGTATCTTTTTTTTTAAAATAAGTGTCCAATGACATATCTGACTGGTGCTCTAATCTGGAGAGGGCCCCGTGCTTGGTCCTGTAGGATACTGTAAATGTAGAAAAGAATGGGCACTATGGATTTTGCAGCAAATTATTCTTTATTATTCCACGGCTGACATTTCGGCTACTTGCAGGCACAATAAAGTCTAATTTGCTGCAAAATCCAAAGTGCCCATTCTCTTCTGATACAGTCTACATTCCACTTGCCAATCCTTGGCAAGGAGTTGACATGGTGATGATATTTCTCCATTACCATGTTCAGCTTCCAGAGGAAATTGATTATAGCCGATTCCAGCGAACAGTGCTTTGGTCAGTTTATGGTTTTCAGTCTTGTACATAATACAAATCTTTCCTAAAAAGATCACCAAGCGCCTCTGCATATTGCAAAGCAATGTGTTGATGACCTATTTCTAGCAAAAGAGTTGCTGTATTACTCTCACAGACGTTGGTTCACACTATTGGGGCTTCCTAAAGAGGTTCTATGCAAAGGTTTCTGGACACCAACATGAATTTTAAAATTTTAGAACTAATTTTCGAGATGTGTTTTTCCTTCACAACCATATGCACACATCAGCACTAGTCTACATCACCTGCTGACACGAGATACTGTGCACATCCAGGTAGGATTTCCAATTTCTGCAAACGTGTGTTTTCAAATCAACCCTCTGTCTTCTGTTCTGTTCAGTTTTCTGGACGAATTGGGCAGGGTTGTAATATTCCCGTGTTCAGCAATGCCATATCCGATATGTGAGTTTGTCTTTAAAGCTGCAGTTCAGTCAATATCCTGCATGTGTGTTTTTTTAATAAATCAGTTCTGTAGTAAGAAAAAATACTTGCTATATACATTGTCTAGCCGAGGAGTGACGTTAAACTAGTCAAGTCCATGGTGTTCTGCCTTTATAAAGGGTTCCACTTGCCGACTTCCCCACCTCCAATAAGCAAGCACTAGTAACTCACTAAATCCATCCACTCCTGAAACAATGGCAATTCAGTCTACCTAGTCGTCATCTGACCCCCAACACTGCTCATCATGAGTCAGAGGAACAGTAGCATATATGTGCTGTATAAGGCCGCAGTCCCAGTCTGCACTGCAGAACACGCGCACAGCGCTTAACTGCAATCTGCAATCTGCGATCTGTGGCAGATGCAGGAGATTGGGAGTAGGGTGGGGGGGGTCTTGCAGGGGCGTGGCCATGACCTCACACGGATGTTTCTCCCTCATTAGCCGAACCGCCATGGGGGGCGTGGCCACGCCTCCGTCACAAATTCTAAACACAATTTTACCGTCTTTTGAAAAACTTCATACAGTGCGGCTGCCAAATGCGCGCGAAGGCACATACTGGGCCCAGCCCCATTGAGGGGCGGTATTTGTTCGTGCGTGCGCTGTAGAACGTACTTGGGCCGCAGCCTTAGGCCTTGGACATGGTCAAAAAGACCATGCTGAGGCGCACTGAGGGGAAAGATTATCCTTATCAGCGCGACTTCAGACGGCGCTTCCGCAGGCGTGCGGAGGTGTGTGGAATTTCAGCCGACAGACCAATTTTAGATTTCCCGCTGAGGGAAGCACAGGGCCGGGTCACGTGACTGCCAGAAGCCAATGACAGTCCGTGACGTTGGCGCCGTGACGTGGCGCGCTAGCCCCGCCTCCCGCTCCACCTCCCGCCCTGCACACAAGCGCGCTCGCTGGCGCTCATGCAGGGACAAGAAAAATCTCTTGCTTGAGCAGGAGAGCATGAGCGTCAGCGCTGCCCAGCGCCGCTCCCTGCACCATGTCCCAGGTCTTAAGAGGGAGATGATCACAATAGTACAGCAAAGAAAATGCTTCACATTTCTGTTCAGATGTAGCGTTGCAGTGGGATGCAAGAGGAAAAAGAAAAAAACTTTGTATCGAGAAATTGAGAGAGGTGTGAGGCTGCTGTTCAAAGCTGCAGCCCACCTGCAAGTTGAACTACTCAACATTTAGGGGACCGTGTACCAAACAGGCTGCAGGAATACTACTGTACATAAGCCCTTAATTATGGTCTCTATAAGAAAAGTGACCTTTTTACCATTTGTTACAATGTAGGCAGATTTGGCTAGTGCTAGTTGAGACCTGGTAACTGCAAAATAAATCTGTACACCTTGAAGAACTGACGTTAGGAGATTCTCTGAGCACCATTGTACGTCCCCCGGCCAACATTACTATAAATGGTACAGTACTATGCCCTATAGAAGCGGATTGGCACTTAAAGTGCACCAAGCCTTAGCACTATTTAGTAACTCTGGGCATTAGCCTGGCAGCTTGATGTATTGCTGTTTGCTTAGCTTTTGTTAGAATGCTAGATTAAAACTGTGCGTTCTTCCCCAACACAAAACACATCGAGAATAAAAAGCTTCTCAGAAAAAGGATCAAAGACAGACTGAAAAATAGAATGTTTCTAAAGTAATACACAGTTCTAAACAAAGACAAATTGAATAGAAGTGAATATTCACCTTTTAGCTGTGGCCTTTGTTTGAGTTGCATGGACAAATGTTGACTCTGCAGTCTGGCAGTCAGCACCTGGAATAGAAATACCTTGATTTGCTGACCCTTATAAATTCTCACACTTGTATTTGTGCACAAAACATCAATTAGTTTTATTTTATTTTTCTCATTTAAGAGACCAGAGGGAGGTTAGCTTGGCTTTTTAATTAGGATGTGCATGGTGTTGTTTACGTAAATCGCAAACTATTCCAAAGCAAAGCAAGGACATTCTCAGAATAGCAAGTTTGTAAGTCTTTGAGGTCTACTAAAATTTGGTGGCCGACGTGACATTTTACCATTCCCTCAAAAACTAGGGAGTATGCAGAAAGAATCAATGCTGTTTAATTTCTGCACATATTATTATAATCTACATACGCTACTGTATGAGTCATTTTCTAAGACCCAGCCATTTCGTTTTTGTGACTTATGGTGTCACTACCTGGGTTTATTGAATGACTCCCCCTAGATTGGGGTTGAATATTCATACTTGGGGAGACCATACACCATAGTAAACACAGATATAGAGGTAGCCAGTGTTAATACGATTATTATTTTCTTGGTGTATATATCTCCATATGCTGCAGCAGCACTGCCATTTTATCAGAGGAAGACTGCGACAATTGGAGTTATAGTTGAATATATTGTGTTACCACCAAGAATAATGTCACTGGCTATATCGGTATGAATCAGCATTGCAGTATTCAAGTCTGTACGGTTAGGTTATAAGGTCCATTGTTAGAGGTAAGAAAGCATTTTGTGTCTTCAAAGAAATGACCTCCCAGTGCAAGGAGCATATGAATACTGAAAAGAAAAATTATATCAGAAAAGGTATTAGACATGAAAGTATACAAAAACTGGACCAACATTTCAATCCTGGTGTGGCCCGTCATCAGGGTTTATAAGTCTGTACTACCCTTACACCTTCCATCCATGCAGAGGCACAGACACCCCTACTGAGGCAAATATCTCTGGAAGCAAGGGGGTCCCCGGAGCTGAAATGAACCATTGATCTCTAGAGACCCCTGCTTCAATCCTGTAATAAAAAAATGAAACCTGGATTGCTGCTTTAAAAGCCACAGACCCTTGCATTTAAGTATGAGTGATTCTGAAATCAAAACTGCCAGGGACTACTATAGATGATAAAAATATGTATTTTGCCATGCCTTTTAATATGAGGGGGGTAAAGGTAACATGCAGCTATTCCTCATAGTCATAGGGGATGGTGCGGAGTTCCCAAATAGCTCTTTGCTAGTTGATAGAAGATGATGATGTGTGATTCAGAGAAACACAGCACGATATAGCAATTAAGTAGCACTGACTTAACAAGGTGATCATTCACTGGTGCTATAGGTGTAACCACCAATTATTGCCCATGTGGTTGCATGGAAGATGTTACGCAGTAATTGCTAACACACCCTCAAAAGGGCAGGACATGCAAACACTTGCAGAAATGGACCAAAATAGCATTAAAACTCCCTATGAAGTAGTGCTATGTATTCAATGTGCCCATTATATAGAGGAAACTTTTGTATGAGTACATTTATATGCAACATAAATTGACACATGCTAGTTGTACATCTACGTTAAATTTTTTTTGATAAATTACAGCTTTTTACAATTTAAAAAAAAAATACTAAACTTTTCTTTTAAATAAAATGTGTGTGTTTGGAAATGCCGTTAGAGATTAGTTATATTGTACAACAGCTTTTAGCATATTGATTTTTGTGCCAAACTGCCTTGAGTGTTTAAAGTGACCAAATGATGTCTTTCTTTGTATCCCTTTAGATTGTATGCTCTGGCCATCAGGGAAGGCAAAAACGACATGTTTCCTGTATGGTGGGTGGGTGTCTGGGTGTCTGGGTGTCTGGTGTTATACGGTCTGAAACTCTTGAGCCACATAATTATATTTTGTATATCAGCTCAATATCTAGGGTTAAACATTATAATGTAGAACAATGACTATTGACTGCATGTTTAAGCAGTAACCATCATTCAATAACAGAGGATGGCAGAGTGTTAACCCACAGAATAGACAAAGAAAAGTATGGTACAAGTGATACCTTTAACAGCTAACTCAGGTTCAAGAGAGTGCAAGCTTTCAGGGCCACACAAGTCCCTTCTTACTTTCTCTGTCTCATCATTCAGTAACCAATAGTTACAAGCGGTCTTTAAAGCCGCAATGCTACATACTTGGCTCCTGTAACTTTCCTTTTGGGCGACATCAGTGCAAATGCCAGTAACCCATCATTCTAACGATGGGCCTTATAGTACTGAAGGGGCTCATAATGTGTGGGATGAAGGGATTCGCACTTTAAATACTGGAGAAAGTAAAGACTTGCTTCACTACTCTAGTTGGAGGCCTCTTCAGCAGCAAAGCGGGTGAGCGATTTGAAAAGCAGACGTGGACTTAAGAGATTACAAACCAACAAGGTAACAGAAGAGTATTATTTTAGTATTCTGGGCATGTGGACTTTCTATCAATCTCCACAGAGTAAAGTGGACAGCAAATTTGCAGCCACACCTTGAGAAGGCTCTAATTTAAGATCAACATGAGTAACTTTCTCTGATCTTATTGGAGGAATATGTAATCCTTTTGTTTTAGCATAATTCAAAAGAAAAGAAAATCGCACCTTCAGTTTCACCAATCTCTGCAAAGAATGCATATTATCAGTAAGGATAATGCATAGTATATAGCAGGACACCAGAACCTTGCTTTGCTGCTGTGGGGACATCCCACACTAGACATACAATACAGAAATCGCCCAGTCAGCTATTGAGGATATTAAGGGTAACAGAGACCACAAAGAGAAAAAATGTAGAATCAAGCGTTGTGAGCAATGACTTCCTTGCTATAAAACAATGAATTACCATAGTAAAGAAAACACAAAACCCATGTGCATACTGTGAGATACATACTCTCAGATCTGCACTCTATCCTAGATGAATGATCAGTTATACACCTGCTATTCCATAGCTAATGCACACATATGTATTGTTCACAGAGCTTGAGAGACAATCTACCGCCTATCTGTATTTAGAAACACGATCTTCAACTATTAAAGTTAATACCCTAAATCTTGATGGGCGTTTTTAAACAATATTTCCAAGATGACATTATGTTGTTTAAGGTTATTTAAAAGAATGGTTTGTCTTGAAGGTGTAATTATATTCCAAGGTATATCTGAACCTCTTCAGCTCCGAGGGCCACATCACTGGCACTGTTTACACACAATGCCAAAGAGTGATGAACATCTGTTTACGTCTCACATGTGACATAGAAGGTAACAAGACATTGCAGGGGTTTGGTGACTATCAAATAACCCCAACAAGATGCCAATGGGCACAGATGGATGGTATGTACGATAGACTAATCGCCTACACGATTTAGTCAACGGTTGAGGTGCCCAGGCGTAAAAAACCAAACAAAAAATACCATCTATAACTGAACTTAACTTCCATACACAAGAGAGACTTGACCAGATCTGCATAAAGCTATTTCTCCATTCCTTTCGGCAACAAATACAGAAGAACAAAAAACATGTGATTGTACTTATCACTGCATGCCTGACCCCTATACAGCCAGAAGAACCAGAAACAGTTCTTTGCAATGCATTAGTGGCCCATCACGCAGCAAGAGTTAAATCGCCAATTCTTTGCAACCAAAATAATGATAACTGTTCAGACATTGAATCAGAACTGCTCTAGAGTGGGATTAGTCTAGAAATATATTTTAACATACCGACATTCCTCCACAAAACTGAACTGATGTGTGACTGTTCGCAAGAGTTTTGTGTTTTCTGTACAGGGCATCTACAAACATTCCCTTACCTGTTTGAAGAGGCTGTTGGCGCTCGGTTTCTGCACGTCCTTGTTGCAGAATAACATTTTTATGTATGAAAAAAGTATATCTACATCAGTGTTTCTCCTCATGAAACCTCAGGCAAACTGTATTTGGGAATTATCAACCAATGACATTCCCAAAATGCGCTTAATGTGTGCACCTGGTTCTTCCCAAAACCTGCTCTGGCTGATGCCCCTTTGGGAAAGGGCCGAGAAATACTAAACATGTTTGAGAAGCAAGTTCTGAACTCTTATGATTACTTTTTGTCTGACCACCTGAGAACAATGTGGTTTTCCAAGTTGAACCCAGCACAGAAAATATTTGGTTTTAGCTGCATTTTGTTTCGAACCCATTTGCTACTGAAGGAACCTGCAAGGCGATGCCGAACTCCCTTATATAGGCAAGGGGTTACACCGGCACTTGTATACACCACATAATAAAAAGTGATTTGTGCAAGTGGATGTTTTCTTGTCATACAAGAACTGAAGTAAAATAGTTTTCTGATTTGTTTCAGGAAAAAAAAAAGGGACTATTTTATTTTTTAGAGAAATTGTAAACCTCAAGAGTATATGAAAGAGAAAAAAAAATCCAAATATATACCTTTATGTAAATGACGAAAAAATAAAACTATTTAAAGCAATGTTAGTTTATGGGGTTTTTTTTTCTCCCTTGGTTTGTTTCAGCATGAATGAAAGTTGCTCTTGCATTTGGGAACTGATGTGTGTTCCTGTATGAGGGTAACCTAATTCCAGTGCTCATTCTATACTCGTCCTGTGGGTTCTGGTTGTGGGTGTGTGTGTGGCCATAAGTTTGAAAAAGAAAATCTTCAAAAGAAGAAAAAAAAGTTTCAAAATAGAAGCACGCCGCCCTGGAAACAGGATGAGTTGACAACGGTCTTAAATAGGGATTACAAATGTGGGTGTTGGAAACAAAAAATTCTGCATGATGAAAACAGGACAAAGTCACCTGCAATACACATTCCCTTGAAAAACAATTCAATACAATATCCCTGTCCAAACGATGCCACCTGCTGGCTGCTAGGGGTGTGATATCAGGTTTGCTACACCAGTGTTTCGTATCTTTAGTCAAGTCTACCTACAGAAAAAAACAATTGAGTTAACTTTATGTCCCCTTTATTGCAGATCCCTCTAAAAAGACAAAAGCCTGTCGCATTAAATCTCACTGACTTCAGTTTGTAGACAGTTCAGAATGCCACAACAAGGCGTGAAGAAAGGGATGCTCGCTATGTCACAGAAACGCAACACTGACCATTGCATAATGTCCCACGGTGCTTCTCACCCAGCATAATCATTACATGTATATTTTGGGTACATGATTAGGTGCAGCTGTCACACCTAGCCCTCTGGTTACAAATGAAGAGCTAAAAATGAAAGACAAAGTGGAGTGACTTAAAGTTGTCAATCCATAACCAGTATTTTGACTCGCGGCCACACCAGGTTGCTGAGGCAACCACCTAACATTGTATTCTTATGCAAAAGAAGTGCATTCACCTGGATGCAAACGCATTGGTTATTCCCAAGACCTGGTGTGGCCCCTGTGGAGAGTTTGAAAAAACACTGATCTATAAGGTCTGAGAAAATATACTTTTATATAACGCGTTCTTTTTTTATGCTAATGTGTCTCCCTAGAAGTTCTGTAACGCTGTTGATGCCTTCTCATTGAAAACCATTGTTTCAGAAAGTGGTCAACATTTTATACACTTCCCTCTAAATAAAACAAATACAAAAAGGTCGTCTACAGTGTTTTATGAAGCATCAAAATAAAAAGAAAAGACTGAAACTCAGCTACAGGCGTGTTAAAAGTTGACATGCACAAAATAAAAATGTATGTTTCTTTTACATAAACTATCACAGACTTGATCTCTAAGAGGTAAACTCTATATACTGTACTATATACCCATTCATTTAAATCCCCATTGATGAGAAAACGTCTCAAACGGACGATTCAGGGTATACAGTATATACCATTTACCCTGGTCAATAAAATAATCCCAAAATGTGTCATTCCTTGGTGCAGTGTGTTTGCTTAATTAAAAAGGCGAGGACGAGGCTGTGGTTCCACGTATTTTGGTATGTATCACCTCATAGTGTTTTGTCCATGATGAAGAAGGCAAATAATTTGCACCATGTTTATTTATTGTGGATAAGGGTTGGTGCAAAGAAAAACCGTCCATAATAAAAAATAAAATACATCATAACACTGTACAAGACCTGCGTAAAAATGTGCTCATCAAGTACAAGCAAGATCGATGTGTCCGTATTTATTTTGCCTTGTTCAGGTTTGTTTTCTTATTTTTCTTTGCCCCAGCGGGTGCACTCTCTTTGCGCTTGGCTGCCACACTGGCCTTGGCTTTCTTGCTCGGAGGAGCCTGCTCACCCGAGCTTTCCTGACCGCCACCTGCTCGCTGCCCAGCCCCTCTTTTCTTCTTCTTCTTCTTCTTGGATTTGGGGGCTTGCGGCTGACCCTCTGTACTCTCTGGCTTGTCCACCACACCGTTCTCCTGGTGCTCCTCAGATGCTGCCTTCTTTCGGTTCTTGCGCCTCTTGCTCTCGGGTAGAAACCCTTTCTTTTTCTTTGGTGCGCTATTAGCCTGGGGGGCGGCCTCAGCTACAACTTTTGTCTTCTCTTTTTTGGGTCGCCTTGAATGAGAGGAAAAAAGTGGGGCATTAAGACTTCACACATTTTGTATTTTGTTGAACAGAAAACAAATTACCTCTTTGGCAGGGAACTGAGGCTAATTTAAAGTTAGCAAGCACCTTCTCTGTCCGAGGGCCGTGACACATTAACGTGCAATACATTGAAAGAAGTAGTTTTGACAGTATTTAACCTCAAACCGTTGCAAAGACAGAAACTGTGACTGTTAAAAGATGTGCTGTAATATTAAGCTACTCTTTCTACATCGCCAACAGATTGCTGTGGATTAGTTATATCCCTTATAGTACAACTGCTCTCCTGCTTCCCTTTATCACAAGACTCTTGCACACAAGCAATTCCTACTTTGCACCTGGACTTTGATTTATCAACGGAGGGCAGGTGTGTGTGTGTATTTCTTCCATCATTCGTAGATTGTACAGTGCTGTCTACAAAAATAGAGTTGTGGAGGGCAGGTGTGTGTGTGTATTTCTTCCATCATTCGTAGATTTTACAGTGCTGTCTACAAAAATAGAGTTGTGATAAAGTATGACATCTGCTTACACAGACCGGAATCCTGATTATCTAGTCATCTAGTAGACCATAGAGATTTACAATTACGTTTTGGCCTGCCAGATATTCAGATTATCACAAATACATCTCTATTCCACTGACAATCAAAAAGTTATTCTATATAAATGCTGTTAATAGATTAATTTATTTTTTTACTTAATACAGTATTGTATTTATTCAGGAGAACATAAAGATAGTGGACTGAGACGAGGGTACAAAAAGAAAAAGGAGGGGTAGGCTAGAATATAACAGTTATACCGTGGTATGTTGTTATCTAGGGGAACAATTTCACACTACTTCTGTAGCTTTAGGTTTTTAGCTTCCTCAAAAAGTATCTCTGCCCCAAAAAGTAAGGCTGAGCTTTGATAAATCCAGCCATCACTGGACATCGGAGGATACCCTTTATCAAATTATGTATTTAAAAATATAACCTGAGAGCGTGGTATTATTTCTCCACAGGACTGGGCATTAACTCTGGGGAATGTTAGGGCATATCTCCGAATTTGTGCCTTGACTTTGGTATTCTACCACAGTGGTAAGTATTCTAACCATTCAACTATCAGACAGAATCTGAAATCAGAAGTACCATAGGTGTCTCCGAACCACTTCAGTCTTTCAAACTCTTTGTGCCTGTTGTCGAGTACACTGCATTTCTCTATTCCTTTTTTGTTCTCCCACCCCTCTGCTCTTTTTACCTTTGCTGTGTATCCCACATACTGCACTTTCCACTCGTTCCCACTCCTCAAGACCTCTCTGTTTTCTAATGGTCACATCTGAACAACAGATTTTCAAAAGTTTGCATAAAAACTTCATCTAGTCAGAGCGTGCTCATGGTGCACTACATGATAACACTTCATTGCAAAGCAATGTTCAGGACCAACTCCACCACAACTGCACACGGATATAAACCCCCAAAACAACCTGTCCTTGTGTTGCATATCCGTGCCAGCCCTAGCATGTAGACAACCATTTACCGCAATGCCATTGGTTAGGAACCACCGCTTCATTTGGTTCTCTTTAGCTAGCGGTATCTTCCGGTACTGGCAGTTTTCAATAATGCATGAAGTTATCCTCATTAAGCAGAAGATTAATAGAAGGGAGACTTTTTTGCATTCCCCAACATACGTGTCACGGTGATACATAGGTACTTTTTCTCCGATCCTGGGCTAAAAACGTTAGAATGAATAGCAATTAATAGTAAATATACATACATAAATCCTAGAAGTTTCATCACATTCCAGTACATGTCTTCCAGGCGGACAGATCTTCCAAACCCTTCGTTCTGACTCCAAACTTGAAGAGCCGGATGTAGCTCTGTCAGGTCGACATCCAGCTTCTGTAAAATTATGATCACATTTGGTTAGGAGTCCTGCAGTAGCCGTTTCAGCTTTTATATAATGCAAATTGGTTCACGGTATATTCATGGAAAGCCAAAAAAATAGGGGGGGGAAAAGGAGAGGAAAAAAAGGGGGAGAATAATGTGAAGTGTTGACCTCCTTAAGTCACAAAACCGCATTTATCTATGGGATGTTATAAAAATGATTGGTAGCCCACATGCAGCAAGTCTGCGATAAATGAGAACCGTGTTTATCAGTTCTTTACGTTGCATGGACCTCATGCTGCCAGGCACCTGTTCATTTAACAATGCTGTTCTGCGCTTTTTTGCCTTTAAAATGGATAAACCTGCTTTGATCAACTCGTGTGCTGTACTCGCCTGCAACACACCACACAACAATTTACTTCAGACACCCAGGTGGTTTGCATGCTCTGTAGATATTTTGGTTTTCCTGTTTCAAGCGTGTGCAGACAGAAAACAGTCACAATTAATTTGCGTTGTGAATAATTTACAATATACTGTAACATTCGGAGCAGGGGGATGGCAAAGTCCCAAAGACAGGGCACTGAAAACACTGAACCAAAGTCTCTCACTTGTAAATGCAGTGACTATTACAAAGATAATTCCAGAGTTTTGAAACGAGAAACTGATTCAATATGTCCAGTGACTGACACACACACGTAATGGGCTACATCTGCAATAACCATGGATACTGTACTTCTTCCTTTAGTCATTTGCAGTGAGTGAAATTCAGACAAAAAATATAAATACTGCGTGCTTGGAAGGTTTAACAGAATGATAAAACTGAATTTCGTCATTTTGCATGTAACAAACATTTTTGGAAGACTTGTGGTGAAGGTGTCACACCCCAGCTGCTAGAGACGGGGAACTGACTGAGGAAGCAGAGAGCAGGCAAAGGCTGGCAACAGAAAGAGACACCTCGTCTCCAGGGATGGAGTGTGTGCTCAATGCGGTGGAACCCGCCTCTCAGTACCAAGAAAGAAAAAAAAACAGTCACATGTTTGATTGCTTTGTAAAGCAATAGAACTTAAAATAAATCAAATGTAGCAATCATGAGAATTGACGAGCACAATTGATGCAGCATTTTAAACAAGTCTCTTCATGCTATCTGCAATGACTTTTTTTACCACACATACAGAGGGAAGAGAATCTTAGCGCTGCAAATCTATTTTTTTAGACTAAATTTACGCAACAAAAATATAAAATTAGATTGTGTACTAACTTTTCTCTCAATGTGTATCTTAAGTGTCATAAATGTTTAGTTAAATATATTGGCGCAAACAAATGGGATGCAAAAAAGATACATGAACCTTTGTCAAAATTGTACACCCAAACCTCAAGGTATTCCTTAAAAGTATGTTTATATTGGCGCCAAATTTAAAGTGCTTTAAGTGGCTAACAAGTACCAATGGAACGTTTTTGACGCAGTACAGCAGATGTTTCAGTATTATAAATATATTGAACTAAAATTTTATATTTACGAATACTTGTTAAAATGCACAGAATTCTGTTTTATTGACAATTGTAACAATCAGGTACGCAACGTGTCAAAAGTCATATCGGACATCGAACTATGCTTCATATGTAAGAGGTCACTTGTACCTATCGCACACATTTTATTAAGGTTTTGACTTCGCTTTATCACTACACTCGTGACATAATAATATCATGTTACTATATAGGCCTAACAGCGTAATCGGCAACATGCTCACAGTTAGACACGTCCTGCAATCCATGTAGATCACTAGGACCCACAGTAGAAGTTCACAGCAAAGACATAGAGCTCAAAATCGCACTCAAAAACTTTTTTAAATGGTTGATTATTTCCTTTTATTGCAGTGACACACAAGGTAACCAGGTATTTGTGTTTATGGGCATGTCCGCTTTCTGTTTTGTGAATAGCTACTCTTAAAATCAACAAGGACCCATTTATATACAGAATTTTGGATTTTAAATTACTGTAAATAAAATGTAAACAAAATGCATAGGTTTAAGGGTTTTTGGACTATTCCATTACAACTAGTCCAGTACAAGACTTCCTCATACATAAGGTGACCGTGATCTTTTGGGAAAACAAAATCCTCTGACAAGCATTGTGAGGCCTTGAATGCTTATGTTGATCTGTTAAAGTATCCCCCCGATTACAAGCCCCTAAAACTTCCTCTCAATCTCAACACTTCTATTATTCACAAAGAAGTGCAGTTTTGAATAATAACCAAGCCGGTCACCCCCTCATTAATTACCAACAGCAATCGAAGATTACTTTGTCTAGCAATTATACATGAATCAAGCTGCAGCTTTAATACACTCATTGGTAATAGAAACAGTGATTTTGGTCTGCACATCCTCCTCTTTCCCCCATTAACCAACTCCACTTTTTCCTTTTGTATTTTGCATAAAAAATATAATAAATAAAGTATCTCTCCCTGCAAGAACTCCAATTCTTTTCCATTTAGTATGAATTTTACTTCACAACCTGAGGAAAACAGCAGGAATCGTCTCACTCCATTACAGTGTGTTTGCTTTGAGATCTGGAAAATCTGTGGCACTCAGAGACCACTGAAACTCAACCAAGTCATTGACTGGTGAATCATCTATAACATGACCGTACCCTGACAGTGAGGGCTGGCACTTTAGGTGCCTTCTGACAATGTTTATGTTCAGGGTCAATCATGGGACACTCGAAGTGGTAATAAAGTCTCATGCTTACAAATCAAATAACACATTTGTCTTGAGCCACCAACACTCCCCCATTGAGTTTCTGGGACCGGGACCGTTATGAGTCAGGTTGATGAAGGCACGGTTCTGGTTTGTAGACTGTACATACCTGTTGTGTTATCATCTTTATCAGGAAGCTCAACAGCTCGAAACACTTAACCACTTTCTCCTGGTCAACTTTCACCTTGATCTCACGCACGGCCTGTAAAGTCTGCAAATGATGCAAAACAGTTGTATATTAAAATGAGGAAAATATAAAAAGATTACCACTACAAAAAGACATATGTATTTGTTCATTACATAATTAGAGGCACTTGAAAACTGGCTCTTGAAAACCGGTGCCAAAAGTATTAGTGGATTTTTGTTTTCCAACAAAGGTTAAAATGCAAATCAACCAACAATATTGGGACTGCAATATTACATATGGGAGTTGGCACATCGGTGTTTCAGCACACTGGTTAGAGGGACAGTCTAATTTAGCAGATCAAAAATGTTAGTTTTTTAGGAATATGAATTGTTCTTTGGTGGAAACAGAGCTAAGCTAACAATTTTGAGGACTAGTGTATTTTGGTGATAAGCTTGTTGGCCAAACATTGTAACACCCCTCCAAAGTATGTTTACATTATGGAAATGTTCACAAATATATTTTTAAATACTTCTAGGTCACATTTAAACAAATTAAATGGTGCCTATAAAGTATATTTAAGCCACTCTCCTTCATTCACATATACGTCCTGGGTTGGGAGCCTGTATCTCAGTAATAACTTAATACTATTTAACAATAACCTCATGTTAAGCAGCGGTTAGAGAGCACGTTTGTAGTTCATTCCTTTGTAATCACAGAGTTCGACGTTGGGTAAGCCAGCATGTAACAAAGTCTTTGGGATATCCCAATGATTGTTTACTGTGAAAACAGCATCCTGTGCTGAGCTCAGGAAGACCACTATATAATCTCCCGACTGACCAATGTTTATCTTCTCTCTCCAGCATGTCCCTCTCACTGATTTGAGAATGTGCCTTGTACCAGTTGAGGAAATCCTTTCTGCATTCCAGCGGGACACCCGAGACATAGCTCGGCGCCACAGAGTTCATTGCGGGCACGTCAACAAAATTTTGAGGCTGCTGCCCTGAAAAAGCTGGACCCCTGAAAATAGGCGTGCAGCAGTATTGAGTATGGCTGCTGCTAATAATACAGCAGCTACGCCTCCACCCCTCTTATGGCTCTATAACAGAGAACCAATGGGGATTCACCTCAGTAATCGTTATTATTGTTGATTACAGTTCGGCAGAAACCGGCACCGCAGAAACACAGCATGACTGGCCTGGGGAAAAGCATATTTGAGTTCTGCAAAAAAATAGCTTAGGAGGCCTGGAAGGGTTAAATGCTCAGTGCAATTATTAAGCAACAAAAAAAGTGACAGAGGTCACTAAAGTCCCCTATATTTTGCACTCAAGGTTAGGTGAAAAGTACCAAACTAGTAAAGAAAGCGTTTGTTCCAAAAAGGCTAAACCCTAAAAGTGTCACGTTGAAGACAACAATTTAGCTAATCCTAATAAACATATACAGATGTATCTAATAATGAGTCAATAGTATCACCCAATCACAATAATGGGGAACAAACACGTATCCTGAACATACTGTATAACACACAAGTGAGGTACATGCCTGAAAGGTACGAGTATACCACAGTATGGACCAATACAGGTCCCAGAAGAATGGTAAAATGAATACTAGGGGATACAGCTACCCACTGAAAGACTAGTGTCTAGGTACATGATCAAAGTAAAGACCATAAATAACTGGCAGCATTACATAAAAAGTCCATCACTTACATAAAAATGATAATTTTTAGTGTTTTTCCCCTTATATTATTTGTGCTACCCTCTCCCACCCGATCCCCTTACAGGGACATTTTAATATGTAATTGTGTTTTTTTTTCTCTTTTCCTGTTTTTTGGCAATATAATTATTTATTAAAGCTTTTTTATTTTTTGGGCAATTTTTGCATTTTTAACTGTGGATATCACCATTATACTTTAGGCTACGAGACATATTTCTGTGGATTTATGGTCTTTACTTTGATCATGTACCTAGACACTAGTCTTTCAGTGGGTATCTGTATCCCCTAGTATTCATTTTACCATTCTTCTGGGACCTGTATTGGTCCATACTGTGGTATACTCGTACTTTTCAGGCATGTACCTCACTTGTGTGTTATATGTTCAGGATACGTGTTTGTTCCCCATCATTGTGATTGGGTGATACTATTGACTCATTATTAGATACATCTGTATATGTTTATTAGGATTACCTAAATTGTTGTGGGGGGGAGGGGGGGCACCACACGGGTCAGGGGGGGGGCGCGGCCATGACGGGGGGACGGGGTCAAAACCAAAACAAAGCAGGGCTCACAGCTGGCTTGCCATTGGTTGATGGGAGCCAGTCTATGATTGGCCCCTTCGCGTACCATGTGACGCGTTGCCGCACGGAACACCATTCTCTTGTATCCCGTGCTTGCTGACGCGTCACAGTACGTCGTCAGTTGGCAGTGAGGAGGGACTGGGACCGGATCGTGAGTTTAAACCGCAATGGTGAGTTGCGCTCACGCCGCCGCCAGCGCCACCGGGTCCCAGCCCTTAGGGTTTAGCCTTTTTGGAACAAACGCTTTCTGACACTAGTTTGGTACTTTTCACCTAGCCTTGAGTGCAACATATAGGGGACTTCAGTGACCTCTGTTACTTTTTTGTTACTATATAGCTATTACCCCTGTGGACCAGACTCTTTTCTATCTAGTCTCTTACATGATATTATGGTTTGAGCAGTGTCCCACCTCTCTTCTATTTAACAATTATTAAGCAAGTCAGGTTCATTTCCTTTTTTTTTTTACGCTGATGGTGTGGAGCTGCAGCGCATTTACTTATTTATAACGCCTTTGCAAAACCTGCACTTCTTGTTTGTAGAGGAAATGAAGAAAGCTGTCCTTGCCGAGGCCGGCTAATATTCAGCATATCTATCAATGGTACTAAAATGTTGCTGTGCCTCCTCCAACTTAATAACCAGTTTCCATTTTCAGTTTCTCCATGCCCTGCTTGTTCTGCCTTTTGCTCTTAGACCCCATTGTATTTGTGTTTTATTTCTGCATTCTTTAATACTTGGGGTCCTGCTGTGTTCATCCCAACATGTGTTTGATTTATTTACTTAACTCGTCACGCCTAACTCGTTTGGGAGACTTGTGGAGATGTCTTCCAGAAGTTGAACCAATATTCTGTATGTTACTAAAGATCTGTAAAGTGGGGCACCTGCATTACCTCATTTCTGTGGCCAATACCTTTCCCCGTAAAACGTGACATCCTACAGGCATTTCCAACCCCCCCTGTTATATTTGGTCACTTTTAGGTTATCAGGTATAATGACCCCAACATCCCGTTTCTCCTTGATGAAAATATCTACACTAGTTTCTCTATTGGCTTAAATATCTCATGTCCAAAATTTTCCCGTCTACTCACCTCCATAACCTGATGAACACTTTCTTTGATGAGATCTTTCCACTGTGACTCAGACATGGTCTGTTTTACGTTGGGAGTCTGTAGGGCCTTAAGAAGAAGAGTACATGCCTGCCCCTATAGTGACAAAAGATGAATCATTCATTATTTGCAAAACAACTAAACATCCAACAAGAAAAAAAAAAATTGTTCTTGGCAAACATTTAGTGTCAACAATATACCAGGCCCCGCACACTGTTGCAGTAAGAGGACCAAAACATAAAATGTATCATGCAACCAGTTTGTCCATGCGTTTCACTTTGCATATATATATATATATATATATATATATATATATATATATATATATATATATATATATATATATATATATATATATATTTGTACTGTGAAACTCATGCGTACATGTTTGGCACTGTGTGATACGTTTTGATTAGTAGGAACAGGTTTGCAATTTAAAGAACTAAACCAAAACAGGAAGTACTGAGGTCTAACTTCTACGTCCCAAAGTAGCGTTCTTACATTGAGCTTTGAAGGATAACAGTACAGTTACTGCTTTCATATACTGTGTCTGATAATTGTTCATTATTGCAGGTTTTAGTACTTTTTAGTAATTTCATTGACATCTAACAGAACTAGGCAGACCCAAACATTCAAACTTCTGTTAAAAATTGGGTGCTGGCATAACGGAGGGGAGAGATGGAATCATCAATGATATATATGTATGTCGTTTAGTCAGAACTTTCAGATTTTAACACATTAAAAGACACAAAAAAGAAGTCCCTGTGTTTCTGTGGGCTGAAGCCTAAGAGTACAGTTACAGTAAGTCCAGGCCCCCGCTGCCTACTGCAGCGCCCGCTGCAGGGACAAGAGCCAACCCACAATGGGGCCGGGCCCACTGCGAGGGGCGGCCGCAGCGCTGCGCCGACAGTTTCTTCTGCTCTCAAGAGAATTGAGATCAGGACTCGCGACAGAGCGCTAGGCCTCGGCTCGCTGCCTGCGCTGCACGCATGTCTGCGAGGCTGGCGGCGCGTGCAGCCGAGTCCCCCGGTAAGCAGTGAGCTGCAGGGGGAAAGACGGAGGGGTGGGGGAGGCGTGACGGGGCACGGCCGTGACGTCACCCGGCAGGTTCGCCCTCATAGGCCGAACCACCGGGGGGCGTGGCCTAGCGCTCCATCACGAGTCCTGATCTCAATTCTCTTGAGAGCAGGAGAAAATGTCGGCGCAGCGCGGCGGCCCCCTCTCGCAGCAGGCCCAGTCCCATTGTGGGTGGCTCTTGTCCCTGCAGCGTCCACCACACGGGCACTGCAGTAGCCAGCAGGGACCTAGCCTAAGAGTTAAGATCGCCTCTTGAGAACGCCTCTTCGCTGGCTCAAAGTTAGGGAAGAGGGACCGGCCGTGTACTGAATTCAGATTTACATTTTTAAATCCCGTTATTAGTTAAATTGCAAACTGTGGGGTATTGCAGATAAACTCCCACTGAAAAGTATACAAAGGAAAGCTGGGGTATGCAAGAAATAGGAACCCTGACCCGCTTTTAATGTTCAATTGGAAAGGGAGGAGTTTTCTGCTCCTGCACAAACCTTTGGTCGGACGATTTCTGGTTTAGCGCGTGTGGGTCTGAGCACCAAGAGTGCCAAGGAGAACACAATTCAAAATATACACATACATACAAAATCATGTTACCATATAACTTATATAAACTTTGAGCTTAACACATCATGAACAAGTGGCAAAAAGTAATATAAACTTTTTTTCCACCCCTCTGATCATTAAACAACTTTAGTGTTCATTATCTCAGTTACACTAGCTATTTTATATTGTCAAATCCCCTACTGGTCTCCTCACGGTTTATTGACTTTTCCTTTCAAGTGAGAGCAAATACTGGCATTGAGGCTTTGTTGGATTCCACTTTGTTGTTCTATCCCAGGCAGTGATTCTCAGACAAACTTATTAACCTTAATAGAAGCAAAGAACTACTGCAACAGGTTCAACTTCTCTTAGACAAATACTGGTGGGACAGGAATTCGTTTATAGCCCTATATGCACTGGCTGCTTAGATGTGAAATTGTGGTCTTAAAATAAAATAAAAAAGCCAAGACATTAAAAGTCCGACCTTGATGGACCCAGGGTTGTCGTTCAGGATTTTAACACTTTTAAACCCACCTAAAGAAGTAGTCTCACGTTTTACTATTGGTGTAAATGGCTTCCTTCTAGTTTCTCTATATTTTTATACTGCTCTGCCATGAAGATATAGGTTCTCTTTCTAAACGTATAAATCCGATTGGTCTTTAAAAGAAAGTGACATTGTATTGGAAGCCTGCACGATTTCATCTGGATGGATGAACCCAAATGAGTAGAGCTGAAAAGTTCCCATTTAAGGGGAAGTGAGGCTTAACACCGCCTTGGAATAAAGCGATGTGTCCACATGGTTAAATGCTCACAATATAAACAAGATTGTTACATTTTCAGATCTTCCTGCTCTATGTTGAACATACATTTCTATTGAAAAGGGCAGTACATTATTTTTTTTCTCAATTTTGTTCTTTTAAAAACGGCAACACATGCAAAAATGTAGAAGTCGCCAGCAATTCGCAATAGATCAGCGTCATACCTCATCCGCCTGACCAAACGGCTAGCATAGAGCTGCGGCTGGAACTTACACACTTTTTGATAACACAATCACCGCTCCCTCGTTCTCTTTTACTGGAAGTGGGTATGAGGACATTTAATGGAAGTGTGTTAACAAGAGCCAAGTGATTCAGGAGCCAATAATGCAAAAAGTACACTTAATGTTCGTATGGTTTCAGCATTATTATTATTATTAGCCCACAAGTCTCTGAGCTTCACTGAAGCATTAATATGCTATATGCAGTGGGTGGGGGTAAACCGAAGGATACGTATGTAAAAACGTTGGATACATATGTAAAAAATAATACACTCCATTCCCTTCTTCATTGACCTTTGTCTCATTTCTGCTTATTTCTATGATTCCATCAAACTTCATTTTTTTTGTATATAGCAACGACACTGTACATAGAATTTTGCTAGCGATATAATCTTACAATCTGGTACCTGAGGCACAGGGAGATTTAGTGATTGGGCCAGGGTCCCCAGGGAAGCAGTCCCAGGGTTCCCAACAAGTTTCACCCACTTCATAGTAAGTGTTCTCACAATTGAGCCATTCCTTTAGCTTAATCCGACATTGAAACGCAGGAACTTTCCCACAGTATATCCACCTCGCATGTCAGTCACTAGGGAGGTGGGGAGAGAATCCACATGCAACACCCCAATGCTTCCATATTAACAACTTCCCTCTGAGGAAGGGACGTAAAATACGCCCGTGGACATGTTCCCTCTCTTACCTCCTTTCGCCAAAAAAGGATGTCACGTGTACTTATTTTACTATGGATATAAAAATAAATGAATTAAGGGTTTATATGGAAGCATTGGTATATCGAAGGTGAATTTGATTGATTGAACTGGATGTTTTGCAGGCCCATTTAGCAAGAAAGGGACTAGCCAACTCCAGCCTCACCTTGAATAATTTAGGGCCCCTTGCTGATTTATCACATAAAATATGTTGCTCTCCCCGAGAAGAATCCCATCCTTTCAATGTGGAACAGTTGGCTTTACTGTGCATGTAAGGGAACCGCCAACAGAGATTGCCACTTTCAATTTAATCACTTCAATGGGCACAATTTTCAATTAATAGTATGCCACATGCAGTAGGATTTAACCCAGCTGTGCAGAGTTCTGCTAGTATGGAGCTTGGTGTTCCCACTGGTGCAACTGCTACAGTCAAAGTGTTTCTGTCCAGGGAAGAAATGCCTCTACAACCCCCTTTTAGTGCTAGAAGAGGCTGCAGTACATTGCTCAGGGTTGTGCTGCAGTCTCCCTGTGCGTTTCTGGAGAAGACGTTGGCATGAATATGACATTCAGGGAGCAGAAAGATAACAAACCAATGGGAGTTGAAAATTAAGGGGAAAGAGTAATCGCATTAGGAGTGATGCCAGAACGCAGCGATTTGTTGTTGATGCTAGCTCAGCTAGTCTACTATGGCAGATTGTGGTCAATTAGACAATCAATGTAACCAAAGCGTTATTCTTTACCACTCGCAAACATATATGGAGACAAAGAGTTCTCCTACAAGATCCCCAATGACTGCACAACAAGGCTGATAAATATAATAGGGGTTCAAATATCCACTAACATTAAATAGAATTAAGCTGTGCGGGGTACAAATAAGTAACCGCTCCCAGCACTGTGGGAGGGAAGTTACCAATAAAAGCCTATAATGGCCAAAACAATAAAGACTTTATTAATAAACAAAACAACGACGCATAGTTAGTGGCGCATACTCGAATTAGCATAAAAACAATTAAAACACAAAGTGTGGGTGGCACCAAAAACCTCCCACCTTGAGAAAGCACCAGCCCCGTGCGCGAAACGTACGTCGGGATGACGTCATCGCGTTGACGTCGTGGAGGAGTAACGGATGAGATCGCTCTGGTGGAGTGGGGAGCGGTTTGTTTTTGTCTACTGCGTTATAGGATATTGGTCTGCAGTTTATGCGGCGTTTACTGTGGGATTTCCCTAATTTGATTGCTCCTATGAGTGTGTCCTTTACTTGCAGACCGCAGTTAGGGGGCTCTATTGTAGTAGCCTTTTACAATTATACTATTTTTCCTACTACGCACACTGGGACTTGGAGACCATCTATATACATATCCTACCCTACAACCGCACCCCACCCAGAGAGGGGAGGCTCTATTTAGAGACTGTCAGGCTATTTGGGTGTTAACTATATACATCTACCCACCCTGACATAGATATATATATCTTGTTCCTCCACCTCTGATCTAGCCACCTATTAAAGGGAATATTTATGTATTGACTTTGGATTATCCACCTTATTTCCCTTTTTTTTGGTGCCACCCACACTTTGTGTTTGAATTGTTTGTATGCTAATTCGAGTATGCGCCACTAACTATGCGTCGTTGTTTTGTTTATTAATAAAGTCTTTATTGTTTTGGCCATTATAGGCTTTTATTGGTAACTGCCCTCCCACAGTGCTGGGAGCGGTTACTTATTTGTACCCCGCACAGCTTAATTCTATTTAATGTTAGTGGATATTTGAACCCCTATTATACCTATCAGCCTTGTTGTGCAGTCATTGGGGATCTTGTAGGAGAACTCTTTGTCTCCATATATGTTTGCGTCTGTTATCACCATCCCTTTTGCTCCGGTTGTATTCATTACTTATATCATCATGATCAATATCATTCTGGTGAGCGGTATCTCACAAGTTATACTGTACCTATATTCTTTACTACTCACCTGCTGATGTTGCCTGGCTCCATCTTTGACGGACTTCATTATTATGTCTAGCAACGGCTTACACATAAACTGTTGACAAAGAGAGCAAAGACTGAGGGGAGAATTTCCCGACAGGGTAACATAGAAGACAAACACTATTAACAGATCTGTTGGAAAACAATATATCTCTATATAGTCTGCCACCCTGAATGGGTCTGGAGGTGTCTTGTGAAGTAGCACCGCTTCGTAAACATGGTCTGCAGCTATTAAGAGATACAGCTGTACATAAGCTTTGAGACCTCATATCTTGTCTTCATGTGCGTAGTGGAGTAGTGTATATCTGAACACGAGATATGATGTCTTAAACATCAACTGTCCTGATGGTCTATTAAGAGGCATAACAACCTGCAACAAACCTTCACTTCAAGGACCAACAGGACTAACAACCACTCTCCAGTTGGCCATGAATAAAAGGAACGCCAACTGAGGGACATCACAATAAATATTATATTGCATGTATGGATATTCTGAAAAGTGCTGGCATCATGAGTGTAACCCATAGTCTCAAAACTATCCTCGGGTCCACAAGCCATACAAGGTTTTAAGGATGAACATTACATGTGAATGCGCCTAGTTTAGATATGCATAGATTCATTGCCGGTCACTGAAAAACTTGGTTCGGTTCTTGGTGGAAATGATAGCTCTAAGAATCCCTTGTGTGAACCATTTCACTAAGACCATTTAGAAGTCAGCAGTAGCTCAAGTGTTCATTAACGCAAACATGCAATTAGTACAATCTTGCAAACATATCGATGATGTGGAGAATGGCAAACCATACGTCACAAGCACTTACGGGGAACCGGTTAAAGAGATCGATAAACATGGCACCAGTGAGGGAGCTCTTTCTCTTGCTCATGAACCCTGTCAATGCCTCTTGATATAGAAGTGTCACCCTCTGAAGATCTAGACAGCCCATGCATGCAGCCTGTTGGAGGAACACAAAAAGCATGGTGTAAATATTTAGCTACTTGCGTTACCATATAATAGCACAGGTGGCCAACACAAGTCCTCAAAGGCCACCAACAGGCCCAGTTTTAAGGATATCCCTGCTTCAAGGCAGGTGGCTCATTCAGTAGCTCAGTCAAATGAGCCAGCTGTGCCGACACAGGGATATTCCTAAAACCCAACCTGCCCTTGAGGACATGAGTTGGCCACTCCTCATGAGCGTTTCTTGCTCCACATTGTATCCCATTCACAGCATCTTGAGGCTACAGGTAGAGCTTTACAAATGGTGGTCACTAGAAAGTTGTTAAAGCCCAACACAGATGTGGGAAAGATTTAGGGAGTCATTCTATATACGACAAAGCACTGGTCGGCCCATTTTTTAGCAGAACATTCCCATTGAAGTCAATGGAGATGTTCAGCCGAAAACCGCTGCTTTGGGGTATATAGAATAAGGACCTCGGACAGAAATCTAAGTGACATGTTAATTAATGGTTCTGCTTTCTGTTAAGCAGGGGATAGTTACAAACATAAGCATTGCTCTTCGGTTTAGAAACAGACGATTATTTAAAAGGTGCCAAATGCTGTAGCATCTGAGCATACGACAAACAATATATTTATTGCATACAGCTAAGCTGTCATGCTCCAGTGTGCAAAGAGGACAAATCGAAGAGAAGCTCTCACATTTAAAGAGAAGGATGAGATTCCAAAAGTACTTTACTACATTTGTATTCTTGCAGACTCCCAGCTACAGTGAAGATGCATATGTTTTATGGTATGAAAGATAGCTTAGTGGTACATTAGCACATTAGCTGCCAGAATGCCTGCAATACATTGGGTTTAAGGATGCATTGCATGAACCGATGACGCCCTGAAATCACTGAATCGAACTCTGAAGCCAGAGCGGTTGGAGGTAGAGAAACTTTTAAAATGTTAGGGCATTTGATATTTTCTGGAAGCCAGTGTTTAACTTTCCTATTCCCAAACAGATACCACAACAAAAATGACAAAGTAGCTAGCTATAAGCTCTCATTTTACATTTGATCGAAATCACTACTTAGCAAGATGAATGTACCATAAACCAGTCTAGATTAAGGATCATATTTAGTAAGCAGCGCTATCCGACAAGAAGACTTCGGGTATGGAATACACCGTATGACCCATTCAGTTCAGTTCCGGTTCTAGATTTGGGATGGGTGTCCTCCCCAAGTTCCTACATGCTCTAGTACGGAGTTTTCTTGGTGAGTACCATGTTAGAAAGTTCAAAATAATGTCCTATGGAATAGCATTGTTTGGTAAATATGCCAAAAATGTATTAGATTTCTAGATTACCAGAAAATGTATTGACATAGGTTAGACAAGTAGTATTGTACCATTAATTACAAGGAATTAACATGGGAAAACCCTTGTAGTTCACAGATTTCAGCCAATAGCATACAGTCTGAGTTTCCAAGAATATGAAGACAACACATCACTAAGATAAACAATCCCTTCACTGCTGTTGCAATACGGAACTGGACACAACATAAGTTTCTACAAATAATGCTGAAAGTTGCTACTCTCTCTCTGTAGATTAAAGATTAGTTGGCTATATCGACGACCCCTCTGTGGGAGGATGGATGCGAATTGTAATTATCCGTTTTTTTCCAACACCTTGAAAATGATCATGTTAAATGTTCTAATCAATATGTCTAAAAGGTTTTATGTTGATTTAATGTACTACACAGCTGTATTTTACTTTATTCTGATTATCATGAATAAAGTCTTTTTCAAATAGCAACCGCACATACCTGCTGAGATGCATTGCCTTTATTGGACTTCATGACATCCTGACCAGGTGCGCTGCTTTTTATTACTTTGAACAGGTACAGTGATGCACTGAAGGGAAAAGAAAACATTGTTAGGGGGTTTGCTTGAAATATACATCACAAGTAATTTCAGATGCTCCACTGCAGAATGGTTCAAGCGGTTACAGAGTCACAAAATGTGGATTGAAGAAACGCTCATTAGAATAAAATGCATTCCAGTGAAACAATAGGTTAATTGTAGTTTTTACTACTTTTCAGTGGATCCATAAAAACAGAGTTAAATTTTTTTACCTGCCTTCACGGGTCCTTGGCAGGAGGTCACTCAAAGGGTAGGGCGCAGGAAAGCCTGCAGCTTCTGCAGAACATCTTCTGAAGCAGAGCGATCAATCACAGCTCCCCTCCCTGATGTCATGCCCCACAATCCCTTGAATAGTGCTATGCAATGCATCGGGGCACGCGACTTTGGAAAGAGTTGCGATTTACAGCTCTACTTCCAAAGAGGTTTCGCAGCACCCACGGCCGTTAAGCTCTCCAAGTTTCCACTCACCCCGGGCGAGTGGCAGATTGTCATTTATGACTTGCAGAAAAACTCAATGTACAGATTTTTCCCAAATGCCCCCTTCAAGCGTACTCAACACAGAAGGAGAAGTATTCCGTTTCTAAATCCCTGTACACTACAATTTCATCTATGAAGAGCTCTGATCAATAGAAAGTTAAGAAAACTTGCACCAAATCTACACTTCCCCATGGCTAAACTACAGAGATAATGATTTAAAAAAATATTTCTTTTTATTGTGATTTTATTGTTTAATATCACCGGAGAACCGCCTATCCTGGTCAAGAGACCACTGATGGTCTCCAAAGACTTTAGTGCTCGCAGACAACATGTATTTCATTCTGGGGGGCTTTTCTATCATTATACAGTAGATTCCTCAGTGAAAGAGGCCTCTGTCCAATACAAGACCATATATTTTGAATGCATTTATTTTACAGATGAAGAGAAAACCAGCAACGGACCTGAAAGAGTCCATAGTAAAGATGGTGGTAAAAAGTCAATAAACTTCAGACTACAAAGAACAACTGCATCTGCCAAGGTATTCATTACCTACCCCTCCGCCCTGGCTCCACCCACTCACACTTGGCCTCCTCCTGCACTCTTTTTTCCTACATCTCTGATCTAGATTACAAGAAAACATGCAAGCCTAGAATTGTTACTACAAAGGAGCAATACGTTGTCAAACAATCCAGCTATTGGAGCTTCGTGAACAGTACCAGGTGAACTACGTACTACTTCGCATACTGAGCAGATTTGATGCAATCAATCAAACAATAAAAAAAAAAAAAATCACATCTGATTGAGTAAATCCTTTAGTGAATAAGGCCATTATGCCATCAGTCATTAGCAACTGATAACGATCGTTACTACAATTTAGAGAACACAGGCCTAAATGCTTCTGATGAACAACATATTAAACACACCGCTTTTTAGATAAAAATTCTATGCTTGACTGGGCTGTGTTTTGGCAAAATAAATAGATTTGACATATCTTCCTGTGTAATATGAAAAGCAACCGGTTATTTCATCTTCTAATAAAGAAAATGTAAAATGTGTGCATTTGCAGTCTATAAATTTAAGATGACAGACTCCATCATTCGTAATCGGATGGGGGAAAAAAAGGTTTTAAGAGGCAATCGAAGCAGTTATTTTTCTTCATTTTTTTAATACAGAATTGAAGCAGGGGGGTCTTTGGAGATGAACCCCTTAATTTCAGAGCCAGGGACCCCCTGCTTCCGGAGATACTTACCTCCATAGTGGGTGCCGGAAGCCACTCCAGGGTTCACTATATGGCTGCTTTTCAACGCTCCCGTGCCCTGCTGGCCAATAGGAAGCTGTGATGTGATTTGGTGCAACTTCCAACTGGCCCATGTGACGAGGGAACTTTAAACTTTACCAGCACCTCCTTTCGGAGGTATCTCTGGAAGTAGGGGGTCCCCAGAGCTGAAATTAACGGGGTTCAGCTCAGGAGAGCCCCTGCTTCAAACCTGTATTTAAAAAATGAAGGGGAAAAAAACCCATGATTTGCCCCTTTACTGTTTAGCTAAAAGGCTCATCTGATACCAGTGCTCTGTGTACGAGCGTGGGGTCGGAGGCAGCTGCCGTGGTGGTAGAGGTATGAGCAGTAGGGAGCATTCTGATTGGTTAATTTCAGAGCCTTTAATGGTTATAGGCTGTGGAAGATGTGGATTCCTGGTAAATAAACAACAGTATCAATGAATACATGTATCAATGAATACATGATGCATCACCTGAAACAGTACAAAGCCACAGAGGAGTCATTCTGTTTGCAAGCTCTTTTCACTAGCCTGTCCATCATCTCATGCAGGTCCTCCTTAAGCCCTGTGACATCTTTACAATACAGCTTGGCTTTACATAAATCATTCCTGTAATAAGGAAAAGAACATAGAAGATGAGTGCTTACATCCTACTAGACCTGAAAGAAACCTACTTTTATGAGGGATATTCAACATATTAAAGGAGTTGCATCTATGTTAAAATCAGCCTACATATCGATATCAAGGCGAGTCCTTCCATGTTACACATGTGGAGATACACATTTAAAATCCCTGCTTTGCATCATATGCAAGCTGAGACCGTCCAGTCAGGACCAAAATGTTGACTCATATGAACTCTAAAAGATTACGCACAAAGGACCCAGTTCCACAATGGCTGCTAAGCTCGCTAGCACGCCTCTACTCCTGTTCATACAGTATGAATGGGAATAAACATGTGTTAAAGCAGCACCCTTTGTGGCTCTGCGTCATCAAATGAGTTTCTGGAGGAAGAAATTAGCCAGAAAATACAGGTTTAGATCTGGAAGTCAAACAAAGAACACCAGTGAAACTAACCTGCCCCCTTTTTAAAAGTAAACACACAGATACCCAGCAAGCTCTAAGAAACCACCAAAATTACCACATAATATATATATATATATGTATATTAGTGTCAATTGGAATGCTACTGGGCATGGCTAAATGTATACAACAAGAAACAAAGAAGCCCAGAGCTACATCCAATATGACAAAAATATACAGTGAAATACCTAAATAGCTCTTAAAAAAAGGGTAATTTAGTTAAACCCCTTGGCCAAAGCCTTTTAAGCCTGCTGCCACATCAAGGTATGACCAAATATTGCAGGTCCTAACAATAACTGATTCAAATTCTTATCTACCTCTATAGTTAGAGAAAGAATGATCGCATTGGATCTGTCACAACCAGCTGCATGAAAGAGAACTGCAAAGTGGAAAGTGGGAAGGGGCGAGCTTAAACCCTGGGAGGGAGGAGCCACTAACCTGCAAAACAGCAGAGACCAGCTGGACAAAGTTAAGCAAGCTCTGTCACTTACCACACACACACACACTTTATTTGTGCATTCACTCTGGCAAACAAAAAGGGTAATTGGGAATCTACAAAACATTGTCCAGAAGCTTATGTCAATTTGAGGAAGCGTGACAAGGATTCCAGTTACCCAGAAATACAGTCAAAACTAAAAATTCCCAATATTATACGGTATTCGTCAAAATGAATACTTCTCCATAATATACCGTGGGTCAGCAATATATGCTGTACGAGACGAGGATACAACTTTATACAGCAGGTAAAAATGAAACGTGAAGGCACATTTCTGAATACTGGTCTTTTTGCCCAAGTAAGGAGTACATGCGTTTACAGGGCGCAAATACAAGAGGACACTTACATGAAAATGTCTGCGGTTTTTCTGAGGAAATCCTGTTCCTGCTGATTGGAATCTGAGCTCATACTTTGCTCTATTACAGAAATCAAGGGCTCAATGATGCTAAAAACCAATGGGCTTTCAGGCTGCTTTTTAACAAACACTTCAATCAGGTCCAGAACCTATACAAAATAAGAGTTGTGAATGAGATGTCAACAGGAACACACAGGAGTCGTGTCAACTGGAACACACAGGAGTCGTGTCAACTGGAACACACAGGAGTCGTGTCAACTGGAACACACAGGAGTCGTGTCAACTGGAACACACAGGAGTCGTGTCAACTGGAACACACAGGAGTCATGTCAACTGGAACACACAGGAGTCATGTCAACTGGAACACACAGGAGTCATGTCAACTGGAACACACAGGAGTCGTGTCAACTGGAATCCTAAGTTATTGTCTCAGGCAGGAGGGGCGCGCAAAATGTTCTATGGGGTGCCAGAAACAGACCCTCGCGCTTATAGAGGTCCTGCTCTCTTCTCCACAACATTTAAAATGATTGCCGGGGAGAGCGCTGGGCCTCTGTAACTGCCCCTTACCTACTATCGGGCTTCTCCTCCTGCATCTTCTGATAGCGACGGCACGTCGCCAAGACAACGCAGCATCAAATAGCGGCGTGTTGCCTTGACAGTGCGATATCCCATGACGGCACGAACTCGCAGAGGAGATGCCGGAGGGCAGAGGGGTGCGACTTAAAAAGTTTGCACACCCCTGGACTAGGGAGCCCAGACCCTAAAGGCAACCACCCAAATTATTGTAGGCACACTACACAATAGGGGGGATTCATATCGCTCTGAAAAGAGATAATGGAGCTCAAGCAGCGCTAATTGACTTGAATGGCAGTAACCGCTGATTGAGCACCAATATCCGATATCAGAGCTATGTGAAACACCTCCACTGCTTGCTGCAGAACACCTAATAGCAGCTCATTATAGAAGATGTGTGGTTTCATTTCACTGTGGTGAAAAAGTGCCCCAATATTTAGACAGACTTTGTAGGTTAATAGGGGGTCAAATAGTCCTTGAATGTAAACAAAACTATATATAAAGGGGGGGGGGGGAGAATTTAATCGCAACCCCACAGTGACAGGCATGTGACTGCTTGGCAGGTGCCCCCTTTGTACAAAGCAGTGCACTCCTTTTCACCAGCTGTTCCAAGTATTTCTAGTGGCAACGGAGTTAGCAATAACACTGCAAAATGTGACAAGCACAAAGTGGCTCTCAGGCCTGGTCCATCAGCAATGGATTAGACAAACATGACTGGCTCATTAAAATACTTGAGGGTTATTCACAAAATAGTACTGCTTTTAGACAATGCAAACACTACTTACTCAGACATTAGGATTCCTTTGTCACTAGAAGTTGCACATACTTAACAGTTGCTATAATCATCGCTTCAGAATAGCCATGTACAGAGATGTATCCGCTCTTACTGCTCCCGGCGCCGTGATGGCCACCCTGGAGGAATAATGCTGCGGGAGATGCCATAGTAAGGGATGGATGCTCCCATAAGGCCGTCGCGGCTGCCACCTCCCCACCAGCGCCGCGTTTTTTCGGCATTTGGAACAGCAAGACCGGCTACATCTGTATATGCAGTAACTGTTCGTCTAGTGAAACCAATCGGCAATTACAAGATTGAAACCCCCCAACCTTGATATCACACCTACTGACCTGTCAGTCATATGACTAGTCCAAATAAAACAATTAAACAGTATGGGGGGGGGGGGGGGAGAATCTATTTTTTAGGGACTACTTTGAATTACAATATGTTTTTTTGTTTGTTTTTAAAGGTAGTGTTTGAGACCTTGGTTTTGAAATCCTTCCGCAGGATCTTCTCCCCCCGGATTTTGGCCTTCGCGTCCTTCTTAGCCTGAATCCGCTTCTTCTGCTCAGCAAACAAAGCAGAGAGGTTTTCATCCAGACCCATCATTGTCTCATCGTCCAGATCATCATCACTGTCCTCTCCCCCCTGATGGGAGGACAATAATGCTTTTGTTAGGGGAAAGCATGCTGCTAATGCCATTATGTATAAGCTGCAGTAATGCAGATGATAAACACACACACACACACACAAACTTCTGTGTTAAAGATCATTGATTCATGAAGGAACTCATGTCCTGTTCATGTTAAAGTGAATTAGATATGGAAACAGACAATACACACTGCACCAGTGGTACTGGACCTCATGGTCCCCCCCACCTACCATGGCATTGCCAGCCTGCAAAGCATTCATCAGCTGTTTGCGGAACATCTCATTCACATCTTCATCGATAACCTCTTCATGATCACTTTCGTTCTTCTCGTCCTCTGGCTCATCTTCTTCACCTGAGCTTTCCTCATCAGAGCTGCTGTCCTCCTCCTCCTCCTGGGAAACAAGCAGATGATTCAGAATACAGCTTTACAGTATATGGAAGGCTCTATCTCTTTCAGCTGCGTCACCATGAAGTACTGATCCATTTAACCGGTCCACCATTGCTGGCGTTCGTTGTGCTATTTGAAGTTAGATGTCCGTTATGCCTACACATACAAAGCCTACATTTGCAAGACGACGATGCAATAGACAAGCCACACTGGTTTCATTACAACTCATACGCAAGTGAAGAAAGAATTTGCAGATATTCCAAAGCTGCATTACTCAGGTAAAAATGTCAAAACAGCATTGGTGAGACACTTAACATAGCTGCTATTTTAAAGAAGTTCCCAATATCTCAATATTTAGCAAAACAGAAGCGTACTTGGGGATTACACAGAGGAGCTACACCATGAACTTCTTAATGATCTTTTAAAAAAGGAATACTTTTGAGGTGCCTGATTTGTTCAAGATAAAAATAACTCCATGTTACAACACAAGAGAAAAAGTTATACTGTACAGAACTAAATGTAATTCCTCTTATTCAGCGCAGAACAAACATTGCAGAGAAGCATTAAAAATAGCTTTTTGGCAACTCGCCTATTCTGACAGGTGCACCTGTATTTGCAATTTCCTGCAGATTCCCTTAAAGAAAAATCAAAACACATTGTTGTTTGCCCTGATTTTACAGCTAAATGTATGTACTCGTAAATCAAAGGCACGGCAAGCTACAACCCACGAGGAGTGCCGATATCCCAATTCACAGACAAGTTAAAATCCTCACCGTACACACACACAATAATGATAATATAGTAATGTAGTAATATAGTGTTCTTCACATATACCAATACACACCATTCATATAATGCACTCATTTTCTTTAGTTCCCCACCACTTCCACCTTCTCTAACAATGCACAAAGATTCACCTGCTCATCCGATGGGTTCTTCTTCTTTTCCCTTTCTTCTGTTACCACAACAGCGCTTTCCTCGTTCTGATCTTCTTCGGGGTCAAGCACCTGAGAGGATTGAACAAGGCAGTAGCATGTAATGCAGATGTCACACAATGTTTAACACGACATGAGAAGCGTTTGAGCACTGAGTGGCATTACAAGATTAGTAAGACAGGAGCATGCGCACAGACCGGTGTGACTTGATGTATAAAGGAAGCCAATGTATCACCACAAGAACACACTGTTGAGACCATGTCTGCAATACGTCAAAAAAGACAGCCCTGTTTCTAACTCACGTCCCAGCTTAGGCTGAGCTCATGGTGGCGGTGCGGGCGCCCCACCGCGCGCACTCCTGCAGCCACAGCGATGTGTGCACCAGGCTGCAGGACATTGGGGAGGCGATCGTGGGAGTGGCGGGGCGAACGCGTCACGGAGCTGGTTCGCCCTCATTAGCTGAAGCAGCTCACGTGACGCTGACGTCAAGCGACTGCAGCCCCGAAATCTCAAATGTAGTTGTCGGACCAAAATGTAGCAGCGTCAACGCGCGCACCTCCGCGGACACTTGAGGAACTACAATAGGGAATCAGGTAAGAGTCCCCGCGCATGCAAGCACGCGAACGTAGCGATGCCGCCACCATGAGCTCTGCCTTTGAGATGTGAGATTTGTTTGCTGGTGGATGCAAATGTATGCATGCATGTAAATCTTGATTTATATAGAGCCCATCGTGTACTCAGCGCTTTACGAGAGACTATACAGTACAGGGAATTATAATACATGAAGTGCAAACAAAAGTCAGACATTTAGTGGGAGAGGAAATCACTGCCCTAAAGCACTTACAATCTAAGTGGTATGATGAGAGACAATGGTAGGAGGAGGAGCGGCTCAGTGAGTAAAGACACTGACTGGCACAGAGTTTGGAGCAGGTTCAATTCCCGGTGTCGGCTCCTTGTGACCTTGGGCAAGTCACTTTATCTCCTGTGCCTCAGGCACCAAAAACATAGATTGTAAGCTCTACGGGGCAGGGACCTGTGCCTGCAAAATGTCTCTGTAAAGCGCTATGTAAAACTACTAGAGCTATACAATAACAAACAATTATTATTATTATATAGGAGTGATCGACTATGGGAGTGTAACCATGAGTCTAGGCTATTAAAATGCTTAGCTTAAGAGGGGAGTTGTTTTAACATTTGATTTACAGGTGGTGAGTCAAGGTGCTTGGTGTATATCGAGTGCCAGGGGAAAAGTTTAACGGTGAGAGCAGTAGAGAGGAAAGGGGTGGAAAGGAGACAGTTATGGGTAGAGCGCAGGGACAGATTGAGAGGTTAAAGCTGATAGGTAGGGGAGGAGTGCAGAGCCTTGAAGGTAAGGAGTATGAACTGGTGCCAAAACGTGATGGGAAACGTTTAAAGGAGGAGATGAGCACAGACTGGTTTGGGAGAAAGTGAAATGATTCTAGCAGACACATTTTGGGAGTTGTGACCTGTCAGCAGTATGTTACAATAATGCAGACGGGAGAGGAAAAGGGCCTGCATTAGAGTTTTAGCAGTAGCGCGAGAGAGAAAAGAGCGCTTCTTGGCAACATTACGGAGAAAGAAGCAACACGTTTTAGCCGTGCTGTGAATGGAGAAGGACAGGGAGGAGTCAAATGTCACTCCTAGGCAACGTGTTTTAGACATATTAAGTTTAAGTCTGCGGAGCACCATCCACGAGGATATAGCCAGGAGGCAATCTGAGACTTGGGCCTAGATTGCAGGAGTGGGGGTAGAGTTGAATAACTACATCTGCATATCATCTGCATAGATATGATATCCAAGGCCAAAAGAGTTGATGAGATCACCAAGTGATAGCGTGTAGAGAAAAGGAGAGGTCCCACAACATAGCGCTGTTGTACACCTACAGACAAATTGACAGACATGCAAATCAGCCCTGTTGCTAATTTTTGGGCGCAATGTTGTACAAATTCAGCAAAAGTTGGTGTACAAATGAATAAAGTGAATGCATGATAATTTATATGGGGGGAGAGAGAACTCTCAAAAAATTGCCAACCGCTCCCCCGCAAAAAATAAATACAAATGATAATGCCAAATTGTGTGGTGGGGGAATTGCCTGTTTTTTTTCTTCCCAATTAAATTCACAAACGTCTACATATTTTAAACCTAATCTCTCATTTATACACCATTATAAAGAAACACTTTTTTAGACTTTGCGGTTAATTGCATTCTTTCATCTCACCTCAAACATTTCCCCCCACTTTACACCGCGATAACACTTACATTCAGGATCAGCTGGAGGGCGTTTTTTGTCAAGTACGGACAAATCTTTCTAAAAACGTTTCTGGAGACCAGTCGGAAGAGTCGGCTTGGTTGGGAGAAAAGCGACAGAAGGATTTCCACCATCACCTCCACCCACTCAGGCTCCACGGTGTCTATCCAAAGAGGAAGCACAGTATGTAAACATGAGCAATGTCGCTTCAGCATCATATACCAGGGGAATGAAGCGCTCTGGTAGTTATATCGGTCCTAGAACCAGCATCTTACAAACCTATACTCTGTAACAAGAACAGACACATTTGCAAACACACACACACCACACACGAAAAAGGAAGATCTTTTAAGCTGCACATTCATATATCGGTGAAAACAACAATTATACTTTACTCCAAATGTTCTAAAAAAATAAGTCACAGATAAGATATCATCTCGAAAATTAAAAGCACTTAAAATCTGAGGGGGGTGTACAATACACTTTTGTGGAACCTCTCAATTAAAATATATATATATTTGTATGCGCACAATGCAAGTTCAGAGGTTTCAAAACTATAGCAATTTCTACCAATACCGCTTCTCAATCAAGTCCAAGTCCTGGTGAAACAATTATATTTCATTTGAATATTATATATTAATAGATTACTGCATTTAAACTAAAGGGTCTGTTGCTACCAATAGTGTGGACTATACTATATACGCTGTGTTTTTTACGGCAGGTTTCTCGCAGCCCTCCGAACCTGCATTGTGCACATACAAATATAGTCTTTCGAATGGAGAGGTTCCACAAACTTATTATGTACACCGCCTCAGATTTTTTTTATTTTTTGCGACGATATCTTGTCATCTGTGACTTATTTTTAGAACATTTTAATTAAAGTATAATGTTTATTGTTTTCACCAATATTTCGTTGGGGGATGATTGAAATGTGCAACGTAAAGCAGCAAAAAACATGCCTCCCCCCCCTTTTTTTTTTTAAATGAATCCGATCTGTATTAGATAATAAAGTCTACATTTTTTTTGTTAAGTCCTAGTGACATTTTTAATGTACTGATCATCCTTTGGCTGCTACAGCAGCTATTTAGAAGGTCACAACCACTTCCTCTTTTGAAACAGGCGCTGACATGCACCTTTTTGAATTCTGCCCTTTGGCAACAAAGTATCACAAATAGATCTGTTTCTATGTTCCAAACAGCAGACTGCCTATTACTCTGAAAGCTGTAGCAATAATGTGTTACATTTCGTAATATAATGTTACATATCAGTTGCAGCATTTCACAGACTAAAGCACAAAGTTAGAAGGCGGCCATTATGTTAGTACCAATGGGTCTGTCGTGCGCATCAGTGTAGTTGACCAGGTCTGGATGCTTCAGACACTGGAGCCATACGAGGGAGTTATGCCAGGCCACAGAAATAACCGGTGCAGGGAGAGGGGTATGATACTTCACCTGCTGTCCTCCGGTTTGGGGCCCACTCTCCACGTTGGCTCCTGCGTGCCGCCGTCAAAAGGTATCTGGAAACTGGAAGGAAAACGGCGCTACTGCGCATGTCCGGAAAAAAGCTCCCAGAGTAATCTTCACACAACTTTATTGGACACACACAGGGCTACACCAGCATCTCCCCCTCTACGCGTTTCACCCTTTCACAGAGGGCTTCGTCTCCGAGACGAAGCCCTCTGTGAAAGGGTGAAACGCGTAGAGGGGGAGATGCTGGTGTAGCCGTGTGTGTGTCCAATAAAGTTGTGTGAAGATTACTCTGGGAGCTTTTTTCTGGACATGCGCAGTAGCGCCGTTTTCCTTCCAGTGGCCATTATGTTAGGCACACAATCAGGATTTGTACAGATGTATAACAGGAGCACCAAACAATTGCCAGCTTAGGTAAGAATGTACAATTATACATTATCACATGCTTTACATGGCAGTAGTACAGCTAAACCCCGTTATAACGCGGTCCTCGGGGTCCACCCCGAGACCACCGCGTTAGTAACGGGGTCGCGCTAATTTTTTTTTAAAAAAATGGCCGCCGCGCGCCTGATTGGGAGGGAGGGAGTTAATTAAATAAATAAAAAAAAAGTTTTAAAAAAATGGCGGCGATTCATCCCTCCTCCCTCTCCCTCTCAGCCCCCTCCCTCCCTCTCAACCCCCCCCCACCCCCTCCCCCCCACCCCCGAGGTATGCCCCCGCAGGGCAGTGCCCCTCTCTGGGTGCAGGAGGGTGGGTTACATGTCAGCCGCACGTTGTACTCACGGTCACAAGTACAACGCTGCAGAGGCTGCAAAATGGAGACGGAGCCCCCAGGAGGAAAGCTGGGACCGGAGCCAGATGCTGCTAGAAGCAAAGCATTCTGGGAGTGGACGGGGCTGCCTCTGTCCAGCCTCATCTGCCCCTCACAGGGAGGGGGGATCCCCCATAGAGACCTGCCCCCCTCACTCCCAGCCAGGGCACAGGGGTGACCCCAAAACAGAGACCTGCCCCCCTCCCCCTCCCTCTCAGCCCCCCTCCCTCTTCCTCCCAGCCTCCTGGTTTTGCGGTGCGTGGCAACGTGTGTCTGTGTCCTCCCAGCCAGATCTGCTGCAAGAGGGAGGGGGGGGGGGGGGGTTGGGCTGCTGACATGTGAGTTCTGCTGACATGTGAGGGGGGGGGGGTGGGCTGCTGACATGTGAGGGGGGGGGGTGGGCTGCTGACATGTGTGAGCAATGAGCAGTGTGTGTGCAGTGTGAGCAATGTGCAGTGTGTGAGCAGTGTGTGCAGTGTGCAGTGTGAGCAATGAGCAGTGTGTCAGTGTGTGCAGTGTGAGCAATGAGCAGTGTGTCAGTGTGAGCAATGAGCAGTGTGTCAGTGTGTGCAGTGTGAGCAATGAGCAGTGTGTGCAAAAAAAAATATTTAAATTTTTTTTTTTTTTTTTTTAAACGGGAGCCACGGGAAAACCGCGTTATAACCGAATCGCGGTATAGCGAGGAGCGTTATAACGGGGTTTAGCTGTATCTTCCTTTTTCTCCATCCAATTTTCTGCTAGCACCCATCCTTTTTTACACACCAGTAACATGTATTTGAGTAGACAATTATATCGAATTATATAAACAAGTTCGATCTTGGAAAAAGGTCCCACTGGGACTGAAACATCGATCCTGCAAATAAAATAGTTTTAATTAGGTTTTACTTGGTGTGCGCTGGTTCATCTGTTCATGCAACTACTTTAACAGCTGTAGCTTATTTCAACCATGGTTAAGGTGTGCGATGCCCTGCAGTGTGTGTGTGTCTACATCTGCAAAATGCCTGGGGCAGGTCTCAGGGCCATGAAGAAAGGTTGGGGAATAGAAGGTTACAGAAAACTAGGTGTGAGTAGGTAAAGTAACCTTCTAGTTGGACCAGCATGAAGCTTGGTATAACTGGGAAGTACTTGAGCTTTCATATATTCAGAGAATGAAAGCAGGGAACTGAACAATCATAAAACGACACCTACATGAGTAATTGAGGCTCAAACTAAATTGCATCTTGTATTGCAGGGGTGAGCAAACTTTCCCCCCTGCGCCTGCTCTCCTCACCAGCTCGTGCCCCCCCACCTTCCTTGTCTTCGGCGGCAAATGACGCTGCAGGGTCACGTGACCCCGCGGCGTCATTTGATGCGGTGCCAAAGACAAGGTAGGCGACATTGCAGAGGCCTCACGCGATCCAAGAGCACGGGGCTCTGCAACTGCTGCCGCCCCCCCGACTGAAAAACCCTGCGCCCCCCACTTTGCTCACCCCTGATGTATTGTATTTTTATCTATGACGTTTTAGCCACTGCACACAGCGCATTCCAGAGATTCCATACCAGACACAGTACTGAGATCAGTGATACAATTAGTACAAGTGAAAATACATAACGGTGAACATTGGGGAGAATGGTGCCTGTCCAGAAGAGAAGTGAAGCGTGTACAATCTAACTATTATCACCCAGCTCTATTTGGTGAAAAAGTGGAGGAGGGAGGTCGGGGGTGGAAAGGTTTAGCCAGACACACTTCCACTGACAAAAAGAGAACAAACCTTTCTCCTTCTTCTTTGCTTTCTTGCTTTGCGCTTTTTCAAGGCAGTTCTGAATATCATTCAGCAGATCTACACTCTCCTCTGGCGTCTAGTTAAAAGAAAGCAGATTATTCTTAAGTGTATGTATAATTGTATTTATACAGCGCCAACAATGTACATAGGTGGCAATACATCACAATAATCCTAAAAGGTAACTAAGGTTGTGCCGAGCTAAAATAAATTAATGCAAGTATTTCATTATTATGGCAACTATCCTTTAACCATCAGGGAGTTATAAGTCACAAGATTCTGACAAAGAGCAGAGTGTTCATTCGGCACAATACGGTTTTTGAGTCTTTTCTTTACATAGATCAGCGGTGCGCAGTGGGGTGGCGGGGTACGAGACTGCGGGGGGCGCGGGGTTTACAGAGGCCGCGCGCACTTCCCTGCGGCACTTAAATTAAGTGCTGGGGGGGGCGGCGAAGGCCTCTGTAAACCTCACTTACCTTAGCTCCGGCGGCTGCATAGACGTGTCGCCATGGCAACGCAGACATGTGACGGGGAACCGCCGACAAGGGGGTGTAGGTATATAGTTTGCGCCCCGCTGACATAGATAAAGCTTTAGCTAGAAATGTGTGTATATCTTCACAGCACTAATACACGCAACAAAATCATAGGAGACCAGCCGGGAATAAACACTTTCAGCATAAAAGTTAACATCAGGCAAAGGAATCCCTGCCCCAAAGAGCTTACACTCTAATGTGCAGCCATATTCGTTAATCCCGTATGTTCATGTAGAACGCCAACCCTTACGTATTTAGGGTCACTACTTTTCTATGAGCACATGGTCCAAAACCCCCACACAGCCGCTCATGTCGATCCCTTTGAACCGCTCCTTTCCAAACTTTTGTTAGGTCTATTTGGTGTCAAATAGGATATAATATGTTTCTATGTAATCAATAACGTGGAAGGTGTAATAATCACTTTGAAGGTGGTGAACAGTCAGATGAACAGAGATTTGCATAATTGCTAGAATTCATACTTCCAGGTTGTTGGCAGAAATTTAGGTCACTTTGCACATGATCTGCTGTTTACAAGTGTGGGTTTCTGATAGGCTTTTGAGATGTCGTTAATGGCTATTCTAATAATATAAAATGCCTGAGAAAGAAAGAAAAACATTGGTGGTATGCGCAATTATATTAATTATAATTACTTTCTTTTGTATGCCCGAGATGTTTTTACCTTCACCTGTGATCTGAGGCTCTTGAGGAGCAGATAATGCATTAACACCCTTGAATGGCTGACAAATGGCTAATTGCAGTGCTATATTTACTAACCAGCATGAGCCAGTGGGGTTCAAGTGAACAAAGATTGTGACCAAAGAGCTTCTGTCATTTATTACATCTAGCATCAGTGACCCAAATTATATTCTATAGGTCTCATCGTACCTTAAAGAGGTGAATTCCCACTAGCAGAAGCAACTGTTGATAGGCCGACAGTTCCATGCTCTGGGACTTCTTCGATTTCTTCTGCAGGTCTTCCACGTACTGCAGCATACTGCGCAAACAAAGCCGAATAGTGAATCAGGAAACAGACTTATAGATCAAATACACACAGTCAGGCACCCAAGGGGTGAAGGTTACCTCCTAAAGTAAGGATTGAGGACCTGAACTGAATAAAACTGGACAAAGCAGTTGAGCAGCAACTAAAAACCTGAGCGCCACTTTGCACTCCTTCAGGACAAGTCTGGAAGAAGAACATGTGAATGTACGAGTCGGGGAGCTTGCATGTTACTGCACCGCCAACAATTTTATCATTAGTACCAATTATTCATTTGCTTTGCTAGTTTTCAACCCACACCTCAAATTTAGAACATTAACCAAGAGTGAAGGAAAGCCCTAAATATGGATTTAACAAAAACAAACACAGTGAGCATTGCACACCAGTGTTGATCAAACATGACCCACAAAGACCCACAAATGCACACAAGAAAAACACCAATGCAGATGACAAAGAAATGAGTTGGCTAAAACACTATGGGGGTCGGTAGAATGGGCAACAGGCATGATCACAAAAAAAAGACATTCAAATGGATGCCCATTTTTGGAAGTGTCAAACTCATGGAAGTTCTTCCGAAGCAGAAGCTGCCCTTCTGTGACCACTGGACACACATGGTAACCTTATGAAACTAGGGATACCCACAGCCGTTTGGTCGCCGATACTTCAACTTAAAGCCATGAATGAATCCCAGTACATGGGCTAGATATGTATGTGGGTTGCTTCTGCAGGAAAGACACCTCTTCTGGGTTTGGATACCAGAACCAGGTGTTTAGGACGTTTCTTACTGCTGACCGGACAAAGACAGGCACTAACGTATTGCACAACCAGCGAGTGTTTTAGCAACTTCCGTCATATAGTGCTGCAATCACAGCTGTGAAAGAGGGGTACACGGCAGCACATGATCCTCTATGAAAAAAGGGAGCAACAATAATAACCCCTGTATGTGTCATACCGATCCCATGCTTCCTTCTGCTCTTCGCTGAATGGTTTGATTGCCTTCACATACTTCCCGCGTGACAGCAGGGCGTTAGCGTAGCGCACCATGCAATGGATCCACAGGCTCCCATCTGCGGTCACCCCCATCACGTGCTTCTCCTTTAAAGCGGCAGCTCCGGAACTTTCCCCCAACACAGGCAGACAGTTCAGGTTCAGCAACAGGCTGCCGACAAAGACCAAGAAAAACCTTTCATGAAGAGTCAGAAGAAATGTGGCTCACGTCAACGGTGCACCCACCTAATCCGTAAACAAGCCCCAATGCACAGCCAATGTGACACATTTACGTCATTTGTAGGTGTTCTTATTATTGTGTCTTCTCATGAGTATATGGGTTATTTAGTTCACTCTTCTGGCCCCAAAATTATAAACCACACCCAGGTAGACACATTTGATGGTAAGCTCTCAGGGGCAGGGACTCCTCCTCCTAATGCCTACTCTTATGTTGTAGCGCTTATTCCTATAATGTCACATGTTACTCCTGTCAAGTGCTTTGTACAGGGATGGCACTATATAAAGATACACATACTGGCCAATGACTTTATTTTCTGCCTGTGCTGCCAGTTTATATAATGTAATACGTGGTATGTGGAAAGGAAATCCTGTTGCAAATTAACAACATGATTTTATAAAAAGAATCGTACATTTGACCCAACAAACATGGCCACCAGGCAACATTCTGCCAGCTACCCCGACAGTCCCATGAATGAATATCATTACTTGTTGGCTTGTGGCCAGCAGAGCCATTCCTGGTAGCCCCCAGTTTGGTCCCCATAGGCAGCAGCTCCATGTGCGTGAGCAGCAGTTTAAATGAAGAGCTCTCGGATTACAGGCAGTGAAGTACAATCTGAGCTGGGAAGGCAGTGGGCCGAGAACAGGAAGCCCTTACCTGAAAAAGGCGTCTGCCACCAGCGTGCGCGTTTTCTCATCCAGAGGCAGAGAGAGAAGGGACTCCGTTTCTGGAATATCAGAGGCGGATTTCTTAGCCTCGAAAAATGCGTGAAAGAATATAAACCTTGATTTAAAAAACAAAATACAAAATAATCATTAAAATACAACATACATGAGCAACTGAAGAACATACAATGGAATATATCAAGGAATGCATATTTAGAGTAATATAATAATAGTAGTAGTAGCAATGCCAACACCAATAAAAATGTCCTGCTTAATGGTTTGCCTGCTATATTAAACACTAGAGCTCTGCAAAATATTTGCTGACGGCAACAAATTCACCATGATGGAAAACTTTGCCAAAAACCACCACCTGCAAATTTCGATCATATATGGCATGGTTTGGGGAAGGGGGCGGGGAAGGGGGCTGGGGGCGAAGGGGGCTGGGAGGGGGAAGGGGGCTGGGAGGGGGAAGGGGGCTGGGAGGGGGAAGGGGGCTGGGAGGGGGAAGGGTGCTGGGAGGGGGCGAATAAAAAAAAAGGCAAAAAAAATGTAACCCTGCGAACTGACATCCTTTGCTTTAACATATCTTAGCTTTGGCAAATGGATCGCGTGCACAAATGCAGCTCCAACCTTCCCAGATGAGGATGATGGCATTTCTTTCACTCACCTGCCACCTAGTGGATCTGCTCAAACATTAAATGACATTATTAGCTGTTCTATAAAATCGAGGATTTAAACGTATTGCGGACTGATATAATTGTTTAGGAGAACCATTTCCCTTGCACTTAAATGTATCAATATATGTAAATGCATCAATATATGTAAATGCATCAATATATGTAAATCAATATATGTAAATGTATCAATATATTTAAGACATATTGGACCAGTATGTAAAAATCTGTTTTTTATGGATGATTCTGTATTATCTTTATGTGGAAAAAGGAGAAAGAGACTTTCCCAGATTTAGGGGCCTATGCAGAGAGCTGCGGTAACTGAATTAGCAGCATTTGTTGGCGAAATATGCCTGTAGAAAGGCAGGTAATGGCGAGTTAAAAAAAAAGCGTCATTTTTTTTTAAATCTCGCCACGCGTGTGGCCAGAACCTAAATCTCGCCAGGTTTCAAAAGTGCCGTATTCAGAAAGGCGCGATCGCCATCTAGCGGCTGATCGCGCCATTAAAATGGAGAAAAATTCAACAATTAGCTCCGCCAACAAAAGTTGGCAGGAAGCTGGAGCTCGGCGGCCAGAGGGAGAAGAAAAAAAAAACGCGCTTTTTTTAAAACATGTTTCACCAGCGCGCATCTCGCCGGTTAAACTCTCCATATGCAGACATGATTTTAAATGCAGTTTTAGGACCTTTCTGCATATGGAGATAAAATCACGCCAAAAAAGGTACTATTTACTAACATCTCCAATAAATTCCACCGCTGCTCTCTGCATAGGCCCCTTAGTATGTTAGATATTCCGGTGCTGTGGGAAATGAGGGGCAATCCATTAATCCACAAAAATGCATATAAAAGTCGAAGAGCGAGTGCTCCGACGCAGTCAATGGGGTACACTTCATTCTGATTCAATTGCAGACAAAAATGTGCACAACATTTTTTTGTTTGGGGGGGAAGGGGGGTGATTTCTCTTTGTCTGTAGCAGCAATCTACATGATCAAAGGGGGCTCCCGGCCTCATGACCACCTCGGCTAATATAAAATTACCCTCTTTGTGGTGAGAGAAAATTAAAAGATTGCAGGAGATGGCTTATGGAAGTCAATTGTGACTATTTTTGGGGGGGAGACTACCTTTCAAGTCTCGAGGAGCACAGTTTAAGGCGGCAATCCATACCGCTTTATTTTATTACATTGGATTTAATCAGAGGGTCTCCGGAGCTGAACCCATCAATTTCAGCTCCAGGGGCCCCTGCTTCCAGATATACTTCCCTCCATAGGGGGTGCCGGTAGCCCCACCACTCGGCGAACAGGGTTCACATTATGGCGACGTTTCAAAGCTCCCGTGATATCATCCGGTTGGGCTTCCTATTAACCCATGTGACACAAGAGCTTTAAACTTTAGACCCCAGTTAGCTCAACCGGAGAACCCAATACGGAGGTATCTCAAGAAGCAAGGGTCCCCCAGAGCTTAAATTAATGAGGTTCAGCTCTGGAGTCCCCTTGCTTCAATCCGGCGTTAAATAATGAACAATAAAAACAACATGCTGTGAATGCTTTATTAACACACACACACACACACATTAAAGAAAAAAGGTGTCCCACTAAAAGCACTCAAGCAATATAATAATATGAAAGAAATGTTTATTAAAGAACATGGATTACACAAAAAAATACAAAGATTAAAACAGTCCCCATGGCATCCCTACAGCTATAGAAAATACACAACATAGAAAAACAATGCTATACTCCTAGATCTGTGTGTGATAACATCAGAATGAAACTACCCAGGAGAAAAAATAAACTCCTGAGATGTATGTAAAGACCAGCCGGTCAAAAATTGAGTAAAGCTGTATGTCGTGAATTGTACACTGCAGATAATATTAATTGCCAATGCAATACCACCTAGGTCACCAAAACAAGCAAATAAATGTGAGAAATAACCACTGTAAAAATAGATAAGCACTATATATACACTTGCAAGTAATCAATGAGGTCTGTCCTGTGGTGAAATCCTGACTTGGCATGGATTGCAGAAAATCTCTGGTATAATAGAAGCAAAGTTCACATCAAATGCTATTATACCAGAGATTTTCTGCAATCCATCCAGGGCGTTTCCTAAAGTAGCGAGCACGCTAGCTAGTACTCACAAGCAGAGAGACTACCTGTGTGATTATTGTGGACTGCATTTGGATTGCCGATTCCCCCCTAACTGCGGTGTGTGCAGTTTTTCATGTTGGCGAATACCAGCAGAAAGTGTTGTTACCGGAGGGAACCTTCAACGAGACGCTGAGTGATGACATCATCCTCTTGAAGAGTGATCGGTTACAGCAGAGGAGGCACCTGAGGAACGGCTGGCGTGGAATCCTGCAGTCTATGGCGATTGAGTATATCTCATAAATGCTTGATATTATGCTCTGATTGTGAGTGCGCTTTTTATATGTTTTAGTCATAGAAAATATTTTTTGTACTTTATTACAATAGGAGCGCGTCTGTTTTTTTTCTTGTTTTTTCAGATATCTATGGGATTTGGTGATCCATATATTTGTGTGTGTGTGTGTGTGTGTGTGTGTGTGTGTGTGTGTGTGTGTATGTATATATATATATATATATATATATATATATATATATATATATATATCCTGGAAGACAACTGTAATACATTCTCTCTCCCTTATATTCCTGCTCACCTGGCAATATCCATCACCTGGTCCTCCTCTCGTTTCACTTGGGCGTTTTCGATGATGCTGGTAAGCCGCGGGACTATCCACTTTCTTAAACGAAACACAAAGTGCTCGTCCCTAAAAATGAACAAAAAAAAAAAAAAAACACAATCAGAGAAAGTATCGGGAGACGTTAACAGCAATCTCTGCCTGTCTCTCTAGCACCAGAAAATCCCAGACTGGGAGCAGTTACTATTAGCATGTGCACAGAGTAAAAAGACCGGCAACTATGATTAACAATGCATTTGTTGACTTTGAAGTTCAGAATTACACGGTTTCAAGAAACCACTTCCTGGTATTTAAACCCACCGCATCACCCAGGCCAATAGGAAGCAGCGACTGATAACGTTGCAGCTTGCTATTCGCCAGCAAGGCGCGAGAGATTGAAACCGCCATTTTGTTTCCCCTGGAGGGGACTGCAACAAGCTGCCTTCGCCGGTAAGTATTTCGGGAGCCAGGGGGTACCTGGAGCTGAAAATAGTGTTTCACTCGGAGGTCGCTCTGGTTCCCACCCTGCAGTAAATGCACGTTTTCTAACATTTTATTACATAACATTTTTCAAAAGAAGCATTTGTGTGTGTCTTTTTAATATTTGAAATAAAAATGACTGAATATAAATAAAGCATACAACTCCGCAGCTTAAAAGCACATTTGTCTTTTGTCAGTGCCCGATCTCTCACATAACATCGCTAGGACACAGCTTTATGTTACATAGCACCACATTTTCTAGGTAATGGAGGAGTCATTTTCAGCGAAAGCCGGGGAGCTACTTTTAAAGGATTGTGAAGTACTAGAGCCGTGTGTTTCAAGAGGGCTTTCCTGGGTTCCCAGAACTTCCCCAAAGGGTTCCCCAGCAATTTTCCGATCATTAGAAAATGGTTTCCAATGCAGAAGAATTTACTATGTATCTGATTCCAGACCTTATTAGAGAGGGTTGGGGTTCCTTACAATGCATCTGATATCAGATGCGCTATTAGAGAGGGTTGGAGTTCCTTACAATGCATCTGATATCAGATGCGCTATTAGAGAGGGTTGGAGTTCCTTACAATGCATCAGATATCAGACGCGCTATTAGAGAGGGTTGGGGTTCCTTACAATGCATCTGATATCAGACGCGCTATTAGAGAGGGTTGGGGTTCCTTACAATGCATCTGATATCAGATGCGCTATTAGAGAGGGTTGGAGTTCCTTACAATGCATCTGATATCAGACGCGCTATTAGAGAGGGTTGGAGTTCCTTACAATGCATCTGATCTCAGACTCTCTATTAGAGAGGGTTGTGGTTCTGCACAATTTCACAATATAATTATAGGGTTTCCTAACCAAAAAAAAAAGTTGTAAACCCCTGCAAATGTGGAATTTGTTTTTAAAAATGTTTAATACCACCTCATTTAGGTATAGCAGAGTAAAATGACCAACTCAATGCAGGCCGAATTACAAAGCAATTACAAACTACTGAAGCAAAAACCTAGCCATTAGAAAAACCCACAGACACTTTCTTACAACATTATCTCACCAAAGCAGAAGAGTATTACGTTTCACAGTGAAGTCCCTGATCAGAATGCAAATGGAAAAGTCCTTTCTTCAGAACATTTTGAAGGTCGACTACTTTTTAAAAAACACTGCCTTGCCCCCACTTGGAGCTGAAATGTTCCAGAGTAAAGAGATGGCGTCTCCAAAGCCCATAGAGAATGAGACCGTGTGCAGCGCCCCTTACTCTTTTAGCATGCAGACAAAAGGAGATGGCACAAGAACGCCAACATAACCCAGGGTTAGGCATGCCTTATACAGAACAGGAAAAGTAAGCCATTGAAATCCTTGTTCACCCGTACCGTCTAAGTACAATTAATCCCTCAGGTATTTGCTATAAAGACTATTGCATGGTGGATACTACAATTTGAACGCTGAATCAAGATTATACAAGTATAAAGTATTGTTCTTCTAGCACAGTGCTTCCCAACAGGGAGTTTGGAAAGCCCTAGGCGAGCATGGGGTGTATCCAAGGGGTGGAAAATATGTAATGGCGGATCCCAGTCAGCATAGTGGTTTCCTGAGCCTGTGGGCCCCAAACTGTACCTTAGCGGGGGTGGTATAGGGTCAGTTATAGCAGCACCTTCCAAAGTCACTCCCCACAATACTTTGCATCCACAGCAGCAAGACATTGTGGGACGTGATTTTGGAAGCTCCCACTGTGATTGGCAGCTATAACATTCATGTGTGCACACACCGAGGTGCAGTTTGGAGCCTTAGGCCTTGACCCCGCTGCCTACTACAGCGTCCGCTGTGGCGGATGCTGCATGGACGAGAGCCCTCCCCTCAATGGCGCCGGGCCCGCTGCGAGGGGGGGCCACAGAGCTGGGGTGAGAGCTGCTCCTGCTCTCAATAGAATTGAGAGCAGGACTCGCGTCGAGCGATACGGCACGCCCCCCGGCGGTTCAGCCAATGAGGGCGAACCTGCGGGGTGACGTCATGGCCGCGCCCCCGTCACTCCCCCGCCACGCCCCCCCCCCCCCCCCCCGGTCTCTCTTCCTGCAGTGAGCTGCAGACTAGGTAATCTCGCGGGCGCGCGTTGCAGCGGAGATACCGGGGCCTTAGCCTTATTAAGCGTGCTCCCCACATGAGCTCAGGACACTATATACTGTCTGGGATCGGTCCCACAGTTTTGTTTGCAATAGTCTGATTAACCAGGGATTCGTGGAACAAATATTTTGTAACAGGGGCTGCACAATGTAATGAAGGTTGAGAAAAGTTAAACACCATGCAGCACGCAAAATATACTAAAAAGCTTAAGCATAAAAATACAAAATCAGAAGACAAAAAAATGGCATCAACACATGAATCTCAGATTAGAACAATGTTATAAGCAATATATTACATTTATACTTGGCTTGAAGGACGCTTCATAAACAGAAAAAAGCCAGCGCGCTCTGCCTTTTTTCTCTTTTTGTTTGTTCATCTCGTTGGGCGGAATCAGCGCGCCGTTTGGAACCCGCGGTCTGGACCACACTGGAGAATTATGGAAGCGACGCAGTGAGTTGTTTCCGTTTCCTTACGCTTTGTCAGCTTTATATGGGACAATATTTGTACTTATGGATGTGTGCCTGTGAGCACTAGGTAGTAGTCCCCTAATCCCTGTTAAGGAATGCTGATACAATACTAATTCATTACACACTGGAGTGGTCCCAGCGGAGAATTACATATGTTATAGGGATACAATTAACCTTTGAAGCACCGGCTGTACATATCCTTGAAGGACGCTTCATACAGCATCATCATCCCGTCTGACAAAGGGTCTTGTGACCAGAGACGTTATGGGGCCATTTTGACACACGGAGCTAGGACTCCCACTACTCGTATATATAGCATCATTCAAGCCAAATATAAAATGCAACGGCTATATTGCTTATTACATTTTTCTGATATTCGAAGATTTATCTACTGATTTGATTTTGGGTATTTTGCTTTTCTGATTTTGTATTTTTAGGCTTTAAATAGTTTTTTTAAATATATTTATTTTTGAGTGTTACACGGTGTTACTCTCAGTTTAGTGAATCGGGGTCTGAGCAAGAGCCCTAACCTATACCATAGCACCTGAATAAGGGCACCCCTTTTAAAAGTGTGTTTTGATAATTGTGTTAACACCAACTTTTCTGATCTTTCTTTGGAGTGCACCGTTTTTGGTTGCATTTAATAAAGGTTGGGAAGAGCTGTTCTAACAGAAGACTCCTTCATGCATGCAAGATAAATGACCTGAAGTATTGTAATGTGAAGAGATAAAGTGGTTAGAACAGTGACATTCCCCCGTAGTGTTCTACCTGCACAACTAGGAATATGAAACGCTGGTGAACCTGGTACACACAGCAGCAAGAGGGTAATTAACTTTTTCAGGCAGCTTATTTACAAACAGATCAGTGTGTTGCGCATAACTGGGGTATGAATTCACGTTTCCTACAACAGTGGTCAGACACACGACATGCAGCGAGATGCTCACGTTTTCGGCTGCTCCTGGATCTGCTTCTGCCGCTTGGTGCTGAAATCCAGACAGCAGGTGATATCCGGCCGGACGAACATGTTCTTCAGCCAGTCAATGTATTGCTGCAGCGCGCTGGGTTGAAGGTGCCTGACCACCCTCCACACGCTGGGCACCACCGGGTAACCTTGGTTGGTGAGCGTAGTGAAACCGACGAGCACGGCCAGCTGCTTTTCCGCATCCTCGCAGCTCTCCAGGAAGGAGTTCACATAGGTCTCCATCTCTGGGGCAAACTTAAACCGGTCTGCGGGCTGGCATACAGAATAACATAATCAGGCAGCAGTACTCAAAGTGACTTTTTTTTAAAAGGTCATTGTACTACTCTTATTTAAAAAAAAATATATTTTTTAGAAATGTACTGTGACAGAAACCAGGGGTTGGTAATAAACTCCATATACAGGGCTCCCAGGATACTGAACAGTTTCTGTCCTGTCTAAGCTGAACAGGGCAGCCTCGTGGTACAGGCACTCCATTCCACAGTTTGTCTGCTGCCTGTTTTCTGTCACCTGTCATGCTGATTAGAGTTCAGGTATATAAGACCTGTTTCCTGTTTCCTCTGGGCCCCGCCCAAGAGCCTGGAAGGCTGCTGAACTGCAGAGGGGTGAGAAAGCCTCTTTCCCAAATCGCTTCATTCATTCTGTTAGTTTGTCTAAAGACTGCAAAGGTACTTATTTTGTTGGTGGAAGTGGACAAGCCACTTCCAACTCTGAGTCAGGGACATCTAAGTTTAAGTTATCGCTCAGACGAGCAGCTTTTTGTTTGGCTTTGTTTTCTGTTTAAACTGTGGCAGTCTCAGTGCCTGGGACTGAATAAACCAGGCATAGCCTGTTTAAAGGAACAGTACGTGACGTCTCATCATTTAACCTACCCTAAAAGACCGTGTTCTAACAGTCCCGGACAGACGGCGGAGCCCCGGAGTAAGCCGTTTGTCACATATGGTGGAGAATGCGGGCAGAACACTGAAAGGTCTGGGGGTTAAAGAACTTTAAAAAAAAAAAAAAAAAAAAGGTTTTTTTTTCTCTCTCTCCAAACAAGATGGAAGACGTGGTGAGTGCGCTGGTACGCAATGTCGCTGTCCAGAAAGACGCGAATGAAGCCCAGCAACAGGCGAGTGAAACCCAGCGACAGCTGTTAATAGCCCAGCAAGAGACTAATGCAAACCAGCAAGAGACAAACCGCCTGCTGAGAGAGGAGCAAAAGCGGTTCGCTCAGGGCTTACAGCAGGAACTCGAGATCCTGAGGGGGACTATCAGTAACCTTCCACTGGCAGAGGCAGCCCCAGTTCCGAAAATGACCAGGGCAAGCCACTACCTTCAGAAGATGGGACCCTCGGATGATGTGGAAGCCTATCTTCTCACGTTTGAACGCACGGCACAGAGAGAGGGATGGCCAGAAGCTGAGTGGGCTGGTCTAATCGCACCCTTCCTAAGCGGCGAACCCCAGAAGGCTTACTTTGATCTAGAGCCAGCCGAAGCTAACGTCTATGCAAAATTGAAGTTCGAGATCCTCGCCCGCCTCGGCGTAACCACGGCTGTTCGTGCCCAAAGGTTTCACGCATGGTCCTTCATGATGGATAAAGCCACCCGAAGCCAGATGTATGACCTCATCCACCTCGCCCGGAAGTGGCTACAACCCGAGATCAACTCAGCAAGCCACATCGTGGAACGGTTGGTCATGGACCAGTTCTTGAGGAAACTTCCCTCTGCCTTACGCCGTTGGGTCAGTCGGAGTGACCCCCACAATGCGGATGAGCTTGTGGCCCTTGTAGAAAGGTACAGTGCAGCAGAAGAGCACCCGCAACCCACAGTCGTGGAGCAACCCCACTATCCGAGGTTCCAGGACTCTTCCAGAGACGGTAAAAGGGTACCGGGGTTAAGGGGCGCTGAAGAGCGGCGACCACCTTCACGCCGCTCCAGCAACAGTGGTTCGCACACTAAGGGCAATAGCCAACATGGGGAGCCGGGAAAAGGCTCTAAGTGGGACACAGACTATGTACCTAAATGTGTAAATTGTCATGAGAGGGGCCACACAGCAAAAATCTGCCCACTAAATGATGAGCCCATGCAATGCAACAGCGTGGAACCTTATTCGCTGTTGTCCCAATGTATGGGCCCTAGCCCAGAGGACCCCTTGAATAACCATCTGTGGGCATTTGTAAAGGTTAATGGTAAGAGGGTTCGGGCACTTCTTGACTCTGGGAGTATGGTCACACTAGTGTCCGAATACCTATTGCCCATTAAGAAGAAACAGGTAAACAGTTCACAAAGAGTGGCAATTTGTTGTATACATGGGGATAATCATGAATATTCCACTGTTGATGTTTTTTTTGAAACAGAATTTGGTTCTTTAGATTTCAAGGTGGGTGTTGTACCCAAACTGGCACATGATGTGTTAATAGGGACCGACTTTCCCCATTTTCTAAAAATGTGGTCCCCAGCTCAGAATAGCGCCCAGAGTTCAATAGCAGACCATAACGAAGTGTTAGAAGAAACAAATCCTTTCCCTTTTTCAGAAATGGAGGTTGACGAGGGCCCAAATAAGAAGGGGGAAAAGGAGGAGTGCTGTGAAATTCCCTTCCCCATCACTACTTTGGTAGGGAATACCCCAAATCAAGATGTTGATCAGGCACTTACCACCCCAGTACAGGATAAGACCCTCGCTGACCTAGAGGTCAGTCCTGGGAGTTTTAAGAAGGCCCAGTGGGAGGACCCCACATTAGCGGTAGCAAGGGGACATATACGGGACCAGAATAGTACTCATGGCCAACCAGATAGGTCACTTGCTTACCCCTACTTCGAGGTAGAGAACGACCTAGTATATCGGGTTGATAAAAGAAAATCAGTTACAACTAAACAATTGTTGGTACCACGGACATTCCGTAACGTAGTATTACACCTCGCACATAGTCATCCATTGGGGCGACACCTAGGGGTGGAAAAGACAAAAGAAAAGGTTCTCCGAAGCTTTTATTGGCCTGGGGTTCTGGCAGAAATTACAAACTATTGTTCCTCATGCCCAGAATGTCAGATCACCGCCCCGTTCAAAGCATACCGCAGCCCATTGGTACCCCTTCCCATAATAGAGGTACCATTTGACCGGATTGCTATGGATCTAGTAGGACCCCTAATAAAGTCTGCTAGGGGACATCAGCATATATTGGTAATATTAGATTATGCTACCCGATATCCGGAGGCAGTTCCCCTACGTAGCACCTCTGCTAAAAACATAGCAAAAGAGTTAGTACTTCTGTTTTCCCGGGTCGGAATTCCTAAAGAGATCTTATCTGACCAGGGAACACCATTTATGTCCCAAGTAACAAAAGAGCTATGTAAACTCCTAAAAATCAAGCATCTCAGAACCTCAGTCTATCATCCACAAACAGATGGTTTAGTGGAAAGGTTCAATAAAACCTTAAAGAGCATGTTACGCCGGGCGGTCGATAAGGATGGGAAAAACTGGGACTGTTTGTTACCATACCTGTTATTTGCCATTAGGGAAGTTCCCCAGTCATCCACAGGCTTCTCCCCGTTTGAACTATTGTATGGCCGACATCCAAGGGGCTTACTGGATATAGCCAAAGAAACTTGGGAACACGAGGTTACCCCTTACAGAAGTGTAATAGAGCATGTTGCCCAGATGCAGGACCGCATTGCTGCAGTCCTACCCATAGTGAGGGAACACATGGAGAAAGCTCAAGAAGCACAAAGGAATACGTATAATAAGGGTGCTAGGGTCAGAATTTTTTTTCCAGGTGATAGGGTACTAGTTCTGGTTCCCACCGTGGAGAGTAAATTCCTTGCTAAATGGCATGGGCCATATGAGGTCTTGGAAAGAGTGGGAGAAGTAAATTATAGGGTAAGGCAGCCAGGTAGGAGGAAACCTGAGCAAATTTACCATATAAACCTACTCAAGCCCTGGAAAGATAGAGAGGTCTTGTTAACCCTAGTACCCCCAGGTCCGTCAGAGAATCAAGAAACTGACCCAGAGGTTAGCATAGCTGAAACACTGTCCGTGCATCAAAAACGAGAGGTCCAGAGTTTAGTGAGAAGGAACAAAGAAATCTTCTCTACACAGCCAGGTAAAACTAACGTAATTAAACATGACATAGTCTCTGAACCGGGGGTCCGAGTTAACCTTAAACCGTACCGAATCCCAGAGGCCAAGAGAGAGGCTATAAGTTTAGAGGTTAAAAAAATGCTAAAACTAGGCGTAATTGAGGAATCCCAAAGTGGGTGGAACAGCCCTATAGTTTTAGTCCCAAAGCCAGACGGTACAACAAGGTTTTGTAATGACTACCGGAAACTAAACGCGGTGTCAAAATTTGATACTTATCCTATGCCCAGGGTGGATGAACTTGTAGAGAGACTGGGCAAAGCCCGATATCTCACAACCCTAGACCTAACAAAAGGGTACTGGCAGGTTCCCCTCACAGAAAGGGCAAAAGAAAAAACAGCCTTCTCAACCCCAGACGGCCTCTTTCAATATAAGGTGCTGCCTTTTGGCTTACATGGAGCTCCCGCCACATTCCAAAGAATGATGGATAAAATTTTAAAACCACATGTTCGGTACGCTGCCGCCTACCTGGATGATGTGGTAATCCATAGTGAAGATTGGCAGTCCCACCTTCCAAAGGTCCAAGCTGTGCTCGACGCAGTTCGGTCTGCTGGACTAACTGCTAACCCCGCTAAATGCACTATTGGTCTGGAGGAGGCCAAGTATCTGGGGTATTCTATTGGTAGAGGGTTACTCAAACCACAAACACTCAAAGTAGAGGCGATACAAAATTGGCCAAGGCCAGTCACAAAAAAACAAGTAAGGACTTTTTTGGGGTTAATTGGCTACTATAGGAGGTTTATTCCCAATTTTGCAACTAAGGCAACCCCACTAACCGACCTCACAAAAGCAAGAGGACCGCTAATGGTAAAATGGTCCCCCGAAGCCGAACAGGCCTTTAGAAGCCTGAAAGAAGCTCTCTGTGCCCAACCAGTGTTGGTCACACCTGACTTCTCCAAAGAGTTCGTAGTCCAAACCGACGCATCTGAGGTAGGGCTGGGGGCGGTACTCTCCCAGGAGTCTCAAGGGGAGGAGCACCCCATCCTTTATTTAAGTAGGAAACTAAATCCCCAGGAGAAAAATTACTCCATAGTCGAGAAAGAGTGTCTCGCAATAAAGTGGGCTGTAGAGACACTCAAGTATTATCTGTTGGGGAGAAAGTTCCGATTGGTCACAGATCATGCACCCCTTACCTGGATGTGTCAAAATAGGGAGAAGAACGCTAGGGTGACCAGGTGGTTCCTAAGCCTACAGCCCTTTAAATTTTCTGTGGAACACAGGTCGGGGCACAAACATGGCAATGCCGACGGGTTGTCAAGGATGCACTCCCTAATATCCATGGTCGCTCACCCCTCGAGGTCTGAGCTGGGGGGGAGGATATGTGACAGAAACCAGGGGTTGGTAATAAACTCCATATACAGGGCTCCCAGGATACTGAACAGTTTCTGTCCTGTCTAAGCTGAACAGGGCAGCCTCGTGGTACAGGCACTCCATTCCACAGTTTGTCTGCTGCCTGTTTTCTGTCACCTGTCATGCTGATTAGAGTTCAGGTATATAAGACCTGTTTCCTGTTTCCTCTGGGCCCCGCCCAAGAGCCTGGAAGGCTGCTGAACTGCAGAGGGGTGAGAAAGCCTCTTTCCCAAATCGCTTCATTCATTCTGTTAGTTTGTCTAAAGACTGCAAAGGTACTTATTTTGTTGGTGGAAGTGGACAAGCCACTTCCAACTCTGAGTCAGGGACATCTAAGTTTAAGTTATCGCTCAGACGAGCAGCTTTTTGTTTGGCTTTGTTTTCTGTTTAAACTGTGGCAGTCTCAGTGCCTGGGACTGAATAAACCAGGCATAGCCTGTTTAAAGGAACAGTACGTGACGTCTCATCATTTAACCTACCCTAAAAGACCGTGTTCTAACAGTCCCGGACAGACGGCGGAGCCCCGGAGTAAGCCGTTTGTCACAGTACTTACCATTATCCCATATACCCATATAGACAGGATTCCCAATTATCCCATACAAACCTTACTTTTTTTGGTAGACTTTTTAATATTTATGTTAGAAGGGAAAAAAAAAAAAAAACCCCAGGAAAGACTTTTTAAAATAAAACCATTTCCTAAAATATTTTTAAGTGTATAATTGAAAAACAAGAAAAAAGGTGCTGTCCCCTATTATCGATAGATATACACAGGGCGCGACAAATGCACTCGCCCCCCCTCGCCTTGGACGAGTGCATTTTGCCTGCTGACGAGTGCTTACCGGCGGCAAGGTGCAGCGCCTCCCGGTATTCTCCTGCAAGTCCTAGGTCTACCCCTGCAAATCCCAGGAAAACGGCTGCGCAGCCATTGCCATGACAACGGGATGCTACGTGACGCCAGGCAGCGTCACGTTGCCATGGCAACTTGCATTTTCACGGGAGTTGGTGGGGGAGACACGGAAGTTGCAGGAGAATGCTAGGCGACAGCCGCCGGTAAGCACTCAACAGCGGGAGGGGGGTGAGAGTGGGAGGAGGGCAGAGCTTCCCCCTCCCCGGGCGAGTGACATTTTTTACAATTTGTCGAGCCCTGGATATATACACATAAAAATAACAATGAGTACAATACATATATGCAATACAAGTGGCTAGAAAACAATATATAGTCTCAGAACTACATATATACATCCATATATTTTTTGAAGTATAGCATCAAAACTAAAAGACATGTTACCCCAACTGTCCCAATGGCAGAAGATTCTATCCTTCAACCAATGAAAGCAGGCGAGGTGTGCGGTCCATGTACTAACAAGCAGGCTGTGCCAATATATTCAACCTCAGTCATTATTCCACTTACTTCAAGTCTCACTTTTGGTTTAACATGGACATATCCTATTCTCATGTGCGTGCAATGCAACACTTTCTATTGCTACAGTACATAGAATGACTCCCATTATAGGCTCCTACTCTTACTGCGGTGAAGCTACTTCCCAGTGCTGGGTAAGAGGTCAGCTCTGTTCAAAGAAGAAAATCTCCTCCAACATGGGAGAGAGGGCTCTACATAATATTGAATAATAACCAGTTAGTAGACAAAGAAAGGCTAAAATCAATACGGAGCGCATTAATAACGCATGCACACATTTACAAACAAATAAAATGTGACGTTATTTTTAATGGCAAAACTCCATGTCTAGAAAATCAATACATTTCCCCTGTGGTTACTAAAAATACACTTTGTTCTTACATTCTTGGCAGAAGAGAGAGGTGGGAAAGGGTTGTGAGGCTAGGACAGGAGGGGAGGCAAAGATGATGGGTGTTTCTTGCCGAGTCTGATTCTTCCCTTTTCTCTTTGAGACAGGTAAGTGCTGCAGCGTAGGGATTAAATAAAGAAACCAGTGGAGACCAAAGGTGCATACCTGAGTGGAAACAACGTGGGCCCCATACTGCAGCATGACTTCACCTCTAAGGACCATCTGCAGCTGGTGTTCGTCCAACAGAGGCAGAGCAGCACCCAGCAATCTGTAGCACATGTAACTGAGGGGAAAAAACAGAACATGGTAAAGAACAAAAAACACCATGAGACCTATTCAGAGATCAGGTTTTGGGTTCTCTGCCAAGCACAAATGTGGCTCGCTCCCTCCCCCCCCATCTGCATCCTGAAGGTCAAAACTTCATTTAGGTATGTGCAAAAGCTGGGCAGTGCTGAGCATATACAATGCATTAGGGAGGGTTTTAAATCCCAAGCTACTGAAATTTCTACTGAAATAATCAGTGTGAACCCAGTTAATAACCAATCGCACCGTGCTTACAAGAACTAGAGACAGATTGTAAAATACATTTCTGCTCTGTAGGAAGTTACAATGTAACTTATCAGTGATGAGTTCATATTGAACCACAACATTATCTATACTTGACGAAATACAGCTGGCATGTTATCTTCGCCCCATGAAAAGATCATTCCAATTGCATTGAAAGTAGCATTCTGTGCGTGAACAGAGCAATGTGCAATGCTGATGAACAAAGCATAGTGCTTCTTTGTACATAGATTCCATGAAGCCTTATGTAGCAATTGACATAAGTAACTCCATTTTCTTCTATATACATACACACACACACACACACATTACTTCTGCGTACGGTACAGCACATTACTGATGCATTGATCCCTGAAACCTCCAAATACCTAAAAAGTCGCTCTCCCTTCCAGTCTGATCGTGTTTATTGTACTGTACGCGCCAGCAAAAGTTAAACCCTGCCACTGCATTCGGACACACCAACCACAGTTCACTGCAACACGCATGTACATATACAGGGGATGCATACCGTACTCCATTACTTACTGCACCATGGCTCCGCTTTTGCCTTCCATCACCACTCTCGCAGCTGCCGCTATCATGACCAGATACCGCCAGACTTCAATGTTCAATACAAATATTAAAATGTAAAAAAAAAAAAAAAAAACGTTTCGGTGTTCTTTCCCTCCTGACAAAAACACGAAACACAGAAACGTGTACATTTTGAATTAAATAAAAAAAAATTTGTATTGAACACTCAAGTCAGGTGGGCTTTGTCCTACATACACTAAAGTAGATTACACAGCTCTGGCCTTTCTGCTGTCGTATAATAGGAGAATTCCTACTGAGATCTGCCTCATCAGCCTGTATTCCAAAGGACATTCATAGCAAGGGCCTGGTACAGTAACAAGTAAGAAAACATGCATGTAATTTATTAGCTACCTCTCTTTTTAACATTCTGTTACTGCTTTCATTTTTCTATTAATACCTACAATGTATTTTCCTACGTGTGTGTGTGTGTACGCACACACATACATACTATGTTAACTGAACACAGTTTAAAGGTACTCTAAGAAATTGTATGTATGTGTTTGTGTATGTGTTTGTGTCCATTAGCAATAAAGCATTGAATGTTTTAATAATAATAAAAAAAAAATGTTTTAAAAACCTTGGAGATGTTCGCCACGCACATGGACGCAGCCGGAGAGGGATGGAGAGAGATGAGGGAGATGGATGGAGATGCCTAGCATGGCAGCCATTTAGCAATCCCTGTTATAACGCGGTCTCATTATGTGGACCCCGAGCACGTGTACGTACGTGTGTACGTACGTGCGCGCGCACACACACACACAACAAAAAGCAGAAGCTCCATGTGGAACCTGGCAGTTACAGCTAAGCAGAAACCCTTACCTGTTATAGGTTTCTCTACAATGCGATTTTAACCCTTATGTTTGTGAATGTGCATTTATAAGGTTTCTTCAAAAAGCCAATTGTATTAAATGATAATACACTATGGGGCATGCGTTTCTGCTTTTCGTTTTTTTAGATTCTTCTGGAACTTTGGTTTATTCCACTGAAGCTGCACAGAACCCAGGATACATTTGAGCCATCTACCCTATATCCTTTTCTTATACACCTGGCACCATTATATTGATTTAGAGCCTTTGATAGGATTTTTTTTATTGCATGTTTATCTTTTTAGTGCTGATTATCTGTTTTTTTGTTTGTGTATATACATACACATATTCTAAGGAATAGAACACAATTTAGTAGATGTGGGCCTGTGAATATTATTCCTACCCTAAAACTCAGGCTGATAGCGAAGGAATTAGTTTACTGACGAATGGGTTAATAGGAAACTATTAGTTAAGCTTAGAAGTTTTGGACACATACCTGCATGGCCCCGACTGGTCCTTTAACAGCCCATTCTCTACGACTTCCCTCCAGAACAAGTCAAACGCCTCCTCTTTCAAGGAAACCCGCATCACATCCAGAGCCACCCCTGGCAGGCACCGGTCCTTCTTCACAGACTTGGCAGCGGTTTTTAATAGCTCCACCAACCTGAAGGCAAAGTATAGATCAGGGTTCCTCAACTGGCAGCCCGTGGGGCAATATGTGGCCCGCAAAGAGCGAGCCTTGATAGTTTGGTTTTGGGATAGAGATATATATACATACATACATATACACACATAGTACAGATGTTAAAATAAAGACTTGACAATAAGTGTAGCTAAAATGACATTACAATACGCTAGTGGCCTTCTACTCCTTAATGTTATCTGATCCGGTCACTTTGGAGAACTAGTTGCAGAGCCCTGGTATAGCTGTATGTGAGCTTGTACCATTTAAAAATAGAGCCCGACTGTCCAGCTGCCCATACCATACAAACATGCACATTATAATGTGATCTTTAGAGATCACATGCCATTACTCAACCAAAGCAATTCTGTGTGGGAATCCTACAAACTTCCTGAGCTGCGCCTCCCTGCCCGGCAGTCACATCGTTCACGCCCACCCCTCTCCAAGGACCCGGCAGCAAATGATGCCGCAGGTCATGTGGCTTAATTTGACGCGCGTTGCAATGGTGCCGCGTCATGTCATATGACCCCGCATTGCCATGGCGCCGCTGAAGAGCAGGTAAAGGAGTTACAGAGGCCTCACGCCTCCCCTGGCATTTAATTTAAATGACGTGGGGAAGAGCGCAGGGCCTATATAACTGCCCACTCCCCCTAGAAATGTGCGCCCCCCCCCAGTTTGCGCACCCCTGGCCTATAGCATACTGGTGTCACAATGAAGCGAATTTGAATGTCAATTCCTAAAGCCTGCCACCGGGATCAAAACAGAATCACGATCTTTATAAAGAATTTTTTTTTTTTAAAAGAAGCTAAATTCCCCAAAAAATTGCTTGTGGACAGAAAAAAAACAAAAAACAAAAAAAACAAAGCTAAATTATTTAACAAAACCACCTTTATTCTTCCCTGTAAAGAAAGGTTATGCCATTCTTATGGCCACATACCATTAAGTAGCGATAACAGCAACGTCAAGTTAATTAACTTCAGCTTTATCATTGCGTCACAAACAGCATCCTTACACCAGATTGTAAGATTTAATTTGCCATGTAAATTGGATTTCATTAATTTCTCCAGTATGCTATAAAAGAAGTCTAATAATGTGTATCCTGCACATGCCCCGAGGCGCATTTGAAGATTGTAGCACAGATTCAGATCGGACCAGATCTGACAACTAATCTAGAAGTGCTCCTCTCTGGGATTACACAGTTTTGCACCCTCCCAAATGCATCGTCACTCACTTGGGGATATTTTCCCTTGTAGTAATCGTGGATGATCCCAGTAGCTTCTTTAATTTCTTGGGTTTAAGGACTCCGGGGAACTTTTGCATTCCCACCAGCAGTAGGTGCAGCTGCTCTGGAGTGCTAAACGCAGACGTCAGATCGGTACGGAGCACCCCGAACAATACTTCTTCAAACGTAGACTCTGGAATCTGATTATAAAAAAGGAGATTAAGCACGTCTGCCTTCATTTCAACACTTTGTTGAGCAACGGCGTTATAAGTGGCTACACAGTTACAGCACAAAGCGGCTATGGGATGCACAATGGGGAAGAGATGGACTAGTTGAACCATAGTGCAAACCAGATCTGCTTCCACCAAAACTATACATCAACATGTGCTGCTACGTCCCCCAAAACAGAACCGATTCACTTCCATAGGTGTTTTCAGCCCCAGTTAATGTGACAATTTTGTATGTGATTTTGCCATATGGAAGCCTTGCTCTCTTCTAAAGCCCAGACTCACTACACTTCGTATGGCCATTTAAACCCGGCATTATCCTCTGTTAACGTAGAATTAATGGCAATGCTGTACTCCCCAACAAAAATAATGCAACGTTAACATCCTGTTAAAGAGTATAATCTTATGACTATATGATTTGCATCTAATTTCTAATGAACCAAAAGCAGAATAATCCCCTACCTCACAACGCTCTAGTAATGTGAACTTCCCGTTATTTAGGTCAGGGGTGCGCAAATTGGGAGGGGTGCGGCACTTACAGAGGGCCCCGCATTCTTCCCAACAACATTTAAATGAAATGCCGGGGGGGGGGGGGTCGTGCAAAGCATCTGCAAGTCCTTTACCTCGTCTCCGGAAGCTTCTGGTAGTGTCGCCACAACGTGACGTTAGAAATCGCCAGAGGGGAAAAAAAGCTGTGTGTGCTGTGCACGCGCATAGTAAGTGAAACTTCTTTGACTTTTGTCACAGAAATTGTATTTGTGATGTTTTAATTAAAAATCAAAATACAATTTCATTGACAAAACACAAATAAATTTGGACTTAGAACGTGCGTGCTTGGCATACATCCCCTGTATTTGCAATAAGTGTGAATTCCTCGTGTAACTGCGTGTGCGTGTGTCAGTCAGTATGTGTGTCAGTCAGTGTGTGTGTGTGTGTGTGTGTCAGTCAGTGTGTGTGTGTATGTGTGTCAGTCAGTGTGTGTGTATGTGTGTCAGTCAGTGTGTGTATATGTGTGTCAGTCAGTGTGTGTATGTGTGTTCATGCGTGTGTGTCAGTCAGTCAGTGTGCGTGCGTGTGTGTGTCAGTCAGTGTGCGTGCGTGTGTGTGTCAGTCAGTGTGCGTGCGTGTGTGTGTGTCAGTCAGTGTGTGTGTGTGTCAGTCAGTGTGTGTATGTGTGTGTGTCAGTCAGTGTGTGTGTATGTATGTATGTATGTGTGTGTGTGTGTGTGTGTGTGTATGTCAGTCAGTGTGTCAGTGTGTGTGTATGTCAGTCAGTGTGTCAGTGTGTGTGTGTATGTGTGTCAGTGTGTGTGTATGTGTGTGTATGTGTGTGTATGTGTGTCTGTGTGTCAGTGTGTCAGTCAGTGTGTGTGTGTGTGTCAGTCAGCGTGTGTGTGTGTATGTGTGTCAGTCAGCGTGTGTGTGTGTGTGTGTGTGTGTGTGTGTGTGTGTGTGTGTGTGTGTCAGTGTGTCAGTCAGTGTGTGTGTGTGTGTGTCAGTCAGTGTGTGTGTGTGTATGTGTGTCAGTCAGCGTGTGTGTGTGTGTGTGTGTGTATGTGTGTCAGTCAGTGTGTGTGTGTGTGTGTGTGTGTGTGTGTGTCAGTCAGTGTATGTGTGTCAGTCAGTGTGTGTGTGTGTGTATGTCAGTCAGCCAGTGTGTGTGTGTCAGCCAGTTTGTGTGTGTCAGTCAGTGTGTGTGTGTCAGTCAGTGTGTGTGAGTGTGTGTGTGTGTTAGTCAGTGTGTGTGTGTGTGTGTGTGTCAGTCAGTGTATGTGTGTCAGTCAGTGTGTGTGTGTCAGTCAGTGTGTGTGTCAGTCAGTGTGTGTGTGTGTGTGTCAGTCAGTGTGTGTGTGTGTGTGTGTCAGTCAGTCAGTCAGTCAGTGTGTGTGGGTGTGGGTGTGTGTTTATGTGTGTGTGTGTGTGTGTGTGTGTGTTTATGTGTGTCAGTCAGTGTGTGTGTTTATGTGTGTCAGTCAGTGTGTGTGTGTATGTGTGTCAGGCACTGTGTGTGTGTATGTGTGTCAGGCACTGTGTGTGTGTATGTGTGTCAGTCTATGTGTATGTGTGTCTCTATTTCTTTGTCCTTCCCCCTCTCTCCTGACTCCCCTCCCAAGACCCCCCCCCCCCCCGAGCTGCGGAACCACGGGGGCTCTGGCAGAGTCTCCTGACTCTCTCTCCCCTCCCCCCCCCAAGCTGCGGACCCACGGGGGCTATGGCTGAGTCTCCTGACTCTCTCCCCCCCCCCCCCCCCGAGCTGCGGACCCACGGGGGCTCTGGCTAAGTCTCCTGACTCTCTCTCCCCCCCCCCCCCCCCTGAGCTGCGGACCCACGTGGGCTCTGGCTGAGTCTCCTGACTCTCTCTCCCCCCCCCCCGAGCTGCGGACCCACGGGGGCTCTGGCTGAGTCTCCTGACTCTCTCTCCCCCCCCCCCCCCCGAGCTGCGGACCGCAGGGGCTCTGGCAGAGTCTCCTGACTCTCTCTCACCCCCCCCCCTGTGCTTAAGAGGCCCCCCCCCCCCTCCGGCAGTGCTGCGTGGGAAGCGGCACGCTCAAACCCCCCCGCTTCCCGCGTTACTGGAGCAGGAGGCGAGAAGCACTCCTCTCTCACCCCGATACCCTCCATCAGGTGGTTGAGTCCTGAAACCAGGCTCCGGATGTGAAGCTGTAGCTCGGGGGGCAAGGAGGGCAGCTCCACGTCCTCAACCCCGGGATCCTCTTCTTGTCCGGCCAGCTGCAGTTGATAGCCTGCAGGTCTCCGCCAGGTAGCAGCGGGAAGAGAGAGGAGAAGGCCGGGGCCAGGAATATGTGTGGGGAGATCGGGACCAGCAGCAGCGGCGCCCACATCACCTCAGCCGTGAAGTACACCCCATCCACTCACCCCCGCAGCTCACCACGAACACAGCCTTCGACTGGTTGGCAGCGCCAGCCTCGAAGCTGGAGAACTCCTTAACTTGGTGGGCCCCCGCGGAGAGCAGCAGCAGTTCGGCGCAGCCGCACCAGTGCAGGATCTCGGCACTCGTTAGCTGTGACGGCGGTGAGTATGTTGAGCGGGGGAGGAGGAGGGGGGGAAAGCCGTCCTCATTCACCCGGCAGCGCAAGGAGGACTCCGAGCCGCCTGTGAGCATCGCCATGACTACCGCGCATGTCAGCGGGCGCGGGCAGCGGCGGCCGTTACGGCGGTGGAGGAATGGCATGCGCAGGGGGGCTCTGTCTGAGTCTCCAACCCGGCAGAGCGCTTGGCTGGGACAGAGAGCGGGCCTGGTCCCAGGAGCTGGTCAGTGTGTGTCTCTCTCTCTGTGTTGTGTGAATGCGGACACGGAGCTGCGGACTCCCAGCCCCCCCCCCCCCCCGCGAAACGTGGTCCCGTTACCAAAGCAGGAGTGACAGGGCAGGGGGTGGAGCCTCAGCCTCAGCTATCCCACCACGGAGCAGCGTACTCCACGGCGGGCAGCACCACAGAGCCCGTGCCGGATGAGGGGAATTAAATACCCCTTAACACACCTTACGTGACAGCGAATCACCGGCTGCCAATTAAATTTTGAGGGCTGCCGCCGCTGCCGCATGTCAGCAGGAAAGCGGAGGTAGGGAGGAGAGAGGCTGCGCGGCATGGCAGCGGCAGTTCCGCCGCATATGTCACGGTGTGTGGGGGGTGTGGGGCTCGGGGGGGGGGGGGGGGGGTGATTAGGAGCGGCGCCGGCGGCTATCGCCGCCGCCGCCGCATCTGATTTGTGGAGCGGGTGTGATGTCAGTGTTGGGGTCGGGCTGAGCCAGAACACAGCCCGGCCTCAACTGCCAGCACTGACGTCACATCCGTTTCATTTCTGTCTCCACAATTCTTTTTTGCCCCATCACGAATGAGGCGCCACTAAGGAAGTTTCACTTCAAAAAAAAAAGGTATGGGGGCGCAGGGCCCAGACCAAAAAAAAAAACATTTAACGTTTGTGCACCCCTCAAATTTCACAATATAAAAAGTTTAAGTTGTATAAACATCACCATTTTTGTTAAGTATCTGCTGCCATTTTGTTTCCATCAAACAAATGACTCAGTCAAGTTCTATACATATATTTCTGCAAGTAAATCATACCTCTGAAAGAATATCCACCAAAGTTTTCCTGGGCAGATCTTTGAGGTGTTCCCTATACTGTGCCAGGCTCTGCAACAGCTGCACACATTGTAGAAGCACTTTCGGATCCTGGAGTAAAATAAGATTTTGGAGATTTAGATTCATTATAAAAAACAGTGATAAAACATTGTCATTTTTTTTTCCTTATTTTAATTAAATGTAAAGCATGTGACAATGTATAATTCTATAGTCTTACATAAGATGGCAATCGTTTGGTGCTCCTGCTATAAATCTGTTAAAAAAAAATCCTGATTGTGTGCCTAACTAAATGGCCGCCTTTCAGTTACAATCAATCCTTCAGGTCAGTGTAACTCAGCAGCTACATCGTATTCTTATATTACTAAGGTAACATTATCTATCGTTACAGATTACAGCTCAAACTGCTGGGAATATTGGCAACAAACTATCACAAACAGGAAATTATTACAAAGATCTCGCACTGCTGGGGAGGTGAGCTGAAACCTGCTATAGAAATCAAGGGATGCTTTAAAACGCTAAAATTGGATTACGTGTTGAAATATATATTTTTTTTTTTTAAAACACATGGTCACGTTTCACTGCTTTAAGGTTATTCAACAATGGTAGGTGTGAACTTGCTTAATTTTAATTCCTGACCTCATTGTGAAAACCTATAAAAAGAAGCAATCTGGGTTTGTTTCAGGTGGCACTTTGCAGTTTTACAGCTGCATTATAGCCCAGTTCAGATCACTATGACACTGCTGCTTCATTCTGTCCTCACTGACAGCATCCAGAAGTCCATTGTTGTTGGGCTGTTTTAGTTGGACCTTCAGACCTAAATGTAAAACCTGTAAGGCTTGGGGGTCAAGAGCCGCCCTTCAATGGGGCCGGGGCCGCTGCGAGGGGGGCCGCCGCGCTGCATGGCGAGTTTATCAGACAGACAGGAAAATTGAGATTGGAACTAGCAACAGAGCGTAGGCCACGCCCCCGGCGGTTCAGCCAATGAGGACGAACCTGCCGAGTGACATCATGGCCGGGCGCCCGTCACTCCCCCCAGTCTTCTCCCCTGCAGCTCTCTGCAGATCGGGGAACTCGGCTGCAGGTGCGCGTGCAGCTCAGACAGCGGGGGCGCATCCTAAATCAGGACACTTCAACTTACTGCCCATGGGCCAAATCCTGTCTGTAGACGGCTTTAAAGTTGCCCCTGGGGTGTATGCTAATTTCATTGTAGTTGCCTAAGCCGCTAAATGCCATATTTTAAAAAGGTTGGCACATAATTTCACATCATATCGTATATATGTAAGCTACATACTGTCAGAGCAGAAACCTAAAAATTACACATTCAAGATCCCTGCCAAACTAATCTCTAGCCAAATTTAAATTGAAACCCCCACTTTAAATCTTCAGACAATGCCGACAGGACAGACTGTCAAAAAAGATCTCAAAATACCTACTCTTGCCTAATGGTATTAGAAAACTAAATCAGCCTCAACGTGTTACCTTTCTTAAACCTATGTGTTTTTAGCTCAATTTGGGTCTTATGTGGGTCTGCATCTTTCAATAACAGTTCTATTAGATAAAAGCGCCTTAAAAGATTGTACAGCTGTGCCTTCTATTTCTAAACGAACTTTATTTTTCCACATTTAAATTGAAAGCCCCAAACTATTTGCGGTGTAAAAGCCAATGAAGGATATTGATCAACGTACAGACATTTATGACCACTCTGCTTATTTCAAGCAATTACTCCTTAACCTACATTTTCACAATGTATAAAAATAAACAGATGTGAAAACTGACAGAACATCAGGAAGAAAAGAAACTAAGCATCCTGCTTTACAATATCATGTATAGTGGGTATTTGCAAGAGATCTCTATTTAATGTGCTGTAGCATCAAAGCTGCTACAAAAACATGGCAGCACAGGAAGACGTGCTAAACCGTCAATCAGAATGTACAATTCTGATCGACAGCAGGGAAGGAAAAACGAAGCACTGGTTCCACTGGGGTAAAAATAAACACAGAGGTGCGTTCCCACAATAAAAGTTTTAATGGATCAAAAGCACAAAAACAGACCACCTACGCGTTTCGGGCTTGTGGCCCTTTATCAATGCACAGTGCAACTTTTTCTTTCCATACAATTCTGATCGAGCATGAACACTCGGCTCCTTTTAAAGTTGCTAGCATGGAGGGTACAAAATCTCCCCAATAACACAGAATATGAACACCGCCTGCGACTTGATTCTTACCTTGGCAAGTCGGCCCGATTGAAACAGTGCCAGCACGCCAAAAAAGTTCCCAAAGGCAGCATTTCTCAGCAGTTTCTGAACAGAAAGGCAGGTAAAGTATGTCAGACTCTGATTGTGACTTGGTAGCCCTATGTTTACAACCCCATGAGAATACTGCAAAGCAGGCATCACCTCCAAGAGATTATACTGTCCTTCAAACAACATGTGCAACACAAAACGCATTATTCATACATTTGGCCTATAATGGTGATGAAGAAAAAACAGATGATTTAACGCCTCTTGTACATTTCAGGACCATCTATATGGAGAATATACTCATGTTGGGGAAGTGTTGATTCCTTGTAGATTACCAAACCCAATGGTGCTACTAGAAGAATGAGCAAGACCCTTCCATCCACAAATCCATTCATTGGTGCATCGTTCTGCATAACTAAGCAAAACTTTATTTGTACATAATTCAAGTGTTACCTTAGGTTTCTTATTTCCTTGGATGTTAATAACAAATGAGAACAATTTGCTTACTGGATATTTTTAAGATGTGTATTCATGGCGACTGCTAATTATTAAATAAGATTGCAAAGACTCACCTTTTTCACTTTCTCAATGTTGTGTTTCTCGTTGATATGTTCAAAGACTGTGGACAAGGCGATCTCTTCAAAACACTGCAGAACCTTTGAAATAAACTGACATGAGCACCACCAATAATGTACCAAGATCTGGGCTAGCAGCTAAAACCTTGTTAGAAGTTCCCTGTGCATTGATCACAGTGTGATGGCTCTGGTCTAGGATGTTTGACCGCAACCAAATCGCCACCGGCGCTCTGCCACCAGACCTACCCACCACAGGTCGCCTCACCGCCATATTTAAAATGTCCTCGTATCTCCCCATGGGCAATGTAAAAATGGGTCCTGGCTGCTGCGCTGAGAGCCCTGGTGGTGTGCACGCACAGGCATGCTCAGAAATGCAGTTTTAGCGGCAGCCGCGCAGGGAGCCCTGTGGCTGGGGAGATCCGAGGACACAGTTGTCCACTGACTGGAAAGATCCGAGGGCGGAAGGCGGCGAGGTGACCAGCGGCAAAGGCAACCTGCGGTGAATAGTCCTGGCGGCGGCGGAGGCAATTTGGACGCGGCCAAATGGCCCATTCCGAATAGTTCTAGGGCGCGTCAAACACGGGGGACGCAAATCTCTTCATTCAGAAAAATATAGTGGCAGAAGAAAAAGAAAAACACACAATCTTACATGTTGTGCACAGATTTTGAAGTTAATCAGTATCACAAAAATACCTAAATACAGTAGACGGCTAGGAGCGCTTGGTATCCCCAGGCCCTTACCAACTGTAACTGAACTCCAGGGTCACTGCAGACAACACCAGGTCCCTGATTTGCCCTCTGACCGTATTTGAGAAAGATCTACACTTAGAAAGCAAAAAAAGGGAGTGGGCGCATCCTAAAATACATAACTTTTTCATTTAATAGAAAGTGGAACCACAGTAAGTAGTGGTTCTCTAGAGTTGTAAATTAAAACTAACTCCTACTACACTCAAAATATGACCGATGCCCGTATACAAAAGGTTGTGTAAAAGAAAGTTGGCTAATCTCATAACATGAGGAAGGCCGCGATTATAGTGAGTGTGAAGGCGCGCCCATCGCGAACACAATGCAGGACCACCATGAGGCCGCACATAGTGCGCAAGACCGTGCAAGGAAGAGCGACCCAATGGCAGATTTTTTTAAAAAGACTAATTATTTTGTCTTTTTGTGCGTTGGCCGCGTCACGTGAGCAGTTGAGCCAATGAGGGCAAACCAGCCATGTATGTCACGGCCACACCGCGGATCACAGTGCAGGTATCGCTCGAGCGATAGGCGTGTGCAACACCATACACTCCGTCGCGAACCTACTATAAACCCAGCCGAACAAGGAAAAGCCAAACCACCATGTCAAGAAGACCCAAGAGAAACAGGAGCGTCTGTGTTATTCTGGGTCCTCCCGGCAGCGACTTGTATGATGCAAGGTCATTAGTGTGTCATCTGCTATTCCAAGTGATGCACAGAAAAAATACAAACCTGAGCTAGGGCCAAGCTGAAACCTGGACGTGCAGCTTCACGTGTGGCCGCTAATCCTTCCACAAGTCGCTTAAGTGTGTATTTCAGTTCATCTTCCTTTAAAAAAAAAAAAAAAAATTGTTAAACACAATGAGCATCTACAGTACGTACAAAGCACTTTTCCCCCCAAACAATTAAATTAAGAATTTCCTTTCACTGTGCGAAAAAATAGCCTTAGTGTATATTTTTTTTTACGCAAACCTGGATATAAATATCTATAAAAATTCCTCAGACTAATAAAACTGAAGGTACAATTTGGGATAGGCATCTCTAAGCACTCTAACGCAGCGGTGCGAAAACTGGGGGGCGTGCAAGATTGTTCAGGGGGGGCGCGGCAGTTGCAGATGCCGCCCACTCTTCCCCCAAGGCATTTAAATGAATGCCGGAGGATCGCGTGAGGCCTCTGCAAATTCACTTACCTTCTCTTCGGCGACGCTTCTCCATGGCAAGGCGCCGTCAAATGACGCAGTGTGGTCATGTGACGCCACGTGATCCCCGCAGCGTCATTTGACGCCAGAGAGTCAAAGAGAAGGTAAGGGAGGGGGTGTGCGAGCAGGGAGGGAAGCAGGCAGAGGGGCGCAGCAGGGAAAGATTGCGCTCCCCTGCGCTAATGTATCAAAGTATATTCCACCTGTTTTGCCTGTGACAGCATCGTGTGGGTCAGTAAGTGGTTTGAAAAGGTATTGTAGAGGAACTGGAATAATGGGAGAATTACACCACGTATAATGGGATGTGTGAATGGGTGCTTCATGTTGACATTCTTAAGGTGGCTTTCTAAAAGATCTGCACCAAATGTAGTCAACTTGTCACATTTGTCAAAAATGGAGCTGAAATGTAAAAACTACACGTTAAAACGCACTTTTTCTGGGAGTATGTCGCCCACTACATAGAACCTGAATGTTGCTATGCATTTGCGGTGACAGGCATTTATAGATGTAAAAAGTAATCTATGAATGCATGGTACAGTTACACCTCAGCAGACCAGACACGCATACAGAAAGGTGACACAATTGATCACGCGTACAAGAGTATAAATATAACTGAGCTAAAATTACTGCACCCTATTTGAAAATAACAAACCTAACAAATCAGGGTGGTGTTCCCAACAAATCCCCTCCCCCCCCCTCCAATGTGTTTCTCCACCCGCAGGCACGAGGACGCAATTCAGAGTGACACCTGGTCAGACACCACATTTTCACTATCTCCCCATGTGATTTCTAAATGCCACCGGAAGACTGTGCGAATGGGACCGAAAACGTGGAATGCGGTGGGCCCGTGAGTTGGCAGGTCTGCCATAATGTAACTCAAGGTATTTATTTATAAAATGGTTTACCAGGAAGTAGTACATTGAGAGTTACCTCTCCTTTGCAAGTATGTCCTGGGCAATATATCTGGTGGTTTTATACCCGTGCAAAAGTGGGATTAAACTTTGACATGGAGTTGATAAAACTTGACAAGATGTTAGCACAGTTCTGATGGGAACACATTGTAGGTATGTAGAAAACTGTCCGCTTCGAGTCTTTGGTAGTTTTGTTTATTAAAAAAGATGAACTGTCATCTTAAACAACTTACTGTAGGCAAAACTGCCTGTTGCACAGATCACTAAACATAAGGCCTGGGACATAGAGGAGCAAACAGCGCTGAGCCACGCTCCTGCTCTGCCTCGCCTGCTCCAAAATGGTTTTTCCTGTCCTTGCAGATGAGGCAGTGAGCGCACTCAGGGGCCGGGGCGGAGCAGAGGCGTGCCAGGAGGCGGAGCGGGAGACAAGGCTAGTCCCTTGCTCCGATTGGATGTGAGCGGTCCCCGAGCGGCAAATTTGAAACCTGCCCGTCTCGGCAAAGTTTCTCAGCCTCCGCACGCATGCGGAGGGAGAAACTATAGCCGCGCTGATGACAGATGCAGGGGCTTTGTGCATCTGCTCAGTGCGGCTCAGCGAGCTTAAGGCCTGGGACATAGTAGGTTTGTCAGTGCGGAGGCACGCTGAGGCTTAGGGAAAGCGGTGCTTTCCCTGGCCTTACACAGCGCGCCGTCCGTGGGCGGGTCAGTGACGTCACGGAGCTGGTTCGCCCTCATTGGGCGAACCGCTCACGTGACCGGCCCTGCGCTCCGGCGAGCGCCAAATTTCAAAACTTCGTCAGACACACGCTTCCCCAAGCGTGCGGACGCGTGCGCGAGCCCCTGCTAAAGCCGCTCTCATTGCGGCTGCAGGGGCTCAGTGCCGAGCAGCAGCACGCCTCAGCGCATAAGCGCTGACCATGCCCGAGACCTAAAACTCACTATGTCCCAGGCCTTAGAAAGAAAGAGTTGCACACAAGTTGCTTCAAGACAGTCCCTACATCATGGGACCGAGCACCCCAGGGGTTACGCCATACCCAGAGTGCTTTTCAGTGCTCATCGCATCCTGCATTCCCATAGGAGAGCAGGCCGCAATCTGAAGGTATATAGGGAAAGGGAAGAGGGCTCCGCTTGTTTCTGGGTTACGGGCTGCCACCGTCACGTGACTGCTTTCAACAGCACTCCCCTGTACACGTGGGTACAACACTATCCACGCACTTCACGCAGTATAATGTTTACAGATCGACATATAATTTATTTCAGTGGTCACTGAGAATTTAGAAAGGAAATATGCGTACTGTACTAGCAAGACACATGGGGGCAGCTTACACATGCACACACTGGCGGGGGAGGGGTGGGGGCAACACCTGGTCTCCAGGAAATCTTTACAATTTAACCCTACATTGTTCAAGCAACCTCAGGTCCCCTATGCAAGAGGGTGCCACCCCCACCTTGCACCCACCTTCTCGCTGGATTTCAGGTACTGGATGAGGTTTTCGGTGGCCGCCAGTCTGACACCCTGATCGGGCTTGGCAATGTCCCAAAAGAAATCGAGGAACTGCCGGTTCTGTTGCAGGACCCCACGGGAGTCCGTGGGTTGAGGCCGCTTCTTGTTGTGTGCCCCTGGCATGCATTGCTCCTCAGTATCCATGCCCGGGCTGCTCTGTGCGGCCATGCTGGAGCTGAACAACACGTGTCTGCCGGAGCATGTGCAGCCTCTTCCGGGTCACTGCGCATGCGCGGCCTGCTATCCAGTGCTGGGACAAAGTTTGGCTACTGATCATGTAGGATTCACACTGCCAGACTTACTGTATTACTACTCACTCACTGATATTCTGCGCCTCTCACTGAATAAACACTCACTGATATTCTGCGCCTCTCACTGTATAAACACTCACTGATATTCTGCGCCTCTCACTGTATAAACACTCACTGATATTCTGCGCCTCTCACTGTATAAACACTCACTGATATTCTGCGCCTCTCACTGTATAAACACTCACTGATATTCTGTGCCTCTCACTGTATAAACACTCACTGATATTCTGCGCCTCTCACTGTATAAACACTCACTGATATTCTGCGCCTCTCACTGTATAAACACTCACTGATATTCTGCGCCTCTCACTGAATAAACACTGATATTCTGCGCCTCTCACTGTATAAACACTCGCTGATATTCTGCGCCTCTCACTGTATAAACACTCACTGATATTCTGCGCCTCTCACTGAATAAACACTCACTGATATTCTGCGCCTCTCACTGTATAAACACTCACTGATATTCTGCGCCTCTCACTGTATAAACACTCACTGATATTCTGCGCCTCTCACTGTATAAACACTCACTGATATTCTGTGCCTCTCACTGTATAAACACTCACTGATATTCTGCGCCTCTCACTGTATAAACACTCACTGATATTCTGCGCCTCTCACTGAATAAACACTCACTGATATTCTGCGCCTCTCACTGTATAAACACTCACTGATATTCTGCGCCTCTCACTGTATAAACACTCACTGATATTCTGCGCCTCTCACTGTATAAACACTCACTGATATTCTGTGCCTCTCACTGTATAAACACTCACTGATATTCTGCGCCTCTCACTGTATAAACACTCACTGATATTCTGTGCATCTCACTGTATAAACACTCACTGATATTCTGTGCATCTCACTGTATAAACACTCACTGATATTCTGTGCCTCTCACTGTATAAACACTCACTGATATTCTGCGCCTCTCACTGTATAAACACTCACTGATATTCTGCGCCTCTCACTGTATAAACACTCACTGATATTCTGTGCATCTCACTGTATAAACACTCACTGATATTCTGCGCCTCTCACTGTATAAACACTCACTGATATTCTGTGCCACTCACTGTATAAACACTCACTGATATTCTGTGCCTCTCACTGTATAAACACTCACTGATATTCTGTGCATCTCACTGTATAAACACTCTGATATTCTGTGCATCTCACTGTATAAACACTCACTGATATTCTGTGCATCTCACTGTATAAACACTCTGATATTCTGTGCATCTCACTGTATAAACACTCACTGATATTCTGTGCCTCTCACTGTATAAACACTCACTGATATTCTATGCCTCTCACTGTATAAACACTCACTGATATTCTGTGCCCCTCACTGTATAAACACTCACTGATATTCTGTGCCACTCACTGATATTCTGTACCTCTCACTGTATAAACACTCACTGATATTCTGCGCCTCTCACTGTATAAACACTCACTGATATTCTGTGCCTCTCACTGTATAAACACTCACTGATATTCTGTGCCTCTCACTGTATAAACACTCACTGATATTCTGTGCCACTCACTGTATAAACACTCACTGATATTCTGTGCCTCACTGTATAAACACTCACTGATATTCTGTGCCTCTCACTGTATAAACACTCACTGATATTCTGTGCCTCACTGTATAAACACTCACTGATATTCTGTGCCTCTCACTGATATTCTGTACCTCTCACTGTATAAACACTCACTGATATTCTGTGCCTCTCACTGTATAAACACTCACTGATATTCTGCGCCTCTCACTGTATAAACACTCACTGATATTCTGTGCATCTCACTGTATAAACACTCACTGATATTCTATGCATCTCACTGTATAAACACACACTGATATTCTGTGCATCTCACTGTATTAACACTCACTGATATTCTGTGCCACTCACTGTATAAACACTCACTGATATTCTGTGCCTCTCACTGTATAAACACTCACTGATATTCTGTGCCTCTCACTGTATAAACACTCACTGATATTCTGCGCCTCTCACTGTATAAACACTCACTGATATTCTGTGCCTCTCACTGTATAAACACTCACTGATATTCTGTGCCTCTCACTGTATAAACACTCACTGATATTCTATGCATCTCACTGTATAAACACTCACTGATATTCTATGCATCTCACTGTATAAACACTCACTGATATTCTGTGCATCTCACTGTATAAACACTCACTGATATTCTATGCATCTCACTGTATAAACACTCACTGATATTCTGTGCATCTCACTGTATAAACACTCACTGATATTCTGTGCCACTCACTGTATAAACACTCACTGATATTCTGTGCCTCTCACTGTATAAACACTCACTGATATTCTGTGCCTCTCACTGATATTCTGTGCCTCTCACTGTATTAACACTCACTGATATTCTGTGCATCTCACTGTATTAACACTCACTGATATTCTGCGCCTCTCACTGTATTAACACTCACTGATATTCTGTGCCTCTCACTGTATTAACACTCACTGATATTCTGTGCCTCTCACTGTATAAACACTCACTGATATTCTGTGCCTCTCACTGTATTAACACTCACTGATATTCTGTGCATCTCACTGTATTAACACTCACTGATATTCTGTGCCTCTCACTGTATAAACACTCACTGATATTCTGTGCCTCTCACTGATATTCTGTGCCTCTCAGTGTATTAACACTCACTGATATTCTGTGCCTCTCGCTGTATTAAAACTCACTGATATTCTGTGCCTCTCACTGTATTAACACTCACTGATATTCTGTGCCTCTCACTGTATAAACACTCACTGATATTCTGTGCCTCTCACTGTATAAACACTCACTGATATTCTGTGCCACTCACTGTATAAACACTCACTGATATTCTGTGCCTCTCACTGATATTCTGTGACTCTCACTGTATTAACACTCACTGATATTCTGTGCATCTCACTGTATAAACACTCACTGATATTCTGTGCCTCTCACTGTATAAACACTCACTGATATTCTGTGCCACTCACTGTATAAACACTCACTGATATTCTGTGCCTCTCACTGTATAAACACTCACTGATATTCTGTGCCTCTCACTGTATAAACACTCACTGATATTCTGTGCCTCTCACTGTATAAACACTCACTGATATTCTGTGCCTCTCACTGTATAAACACTCACTGATATTCTGTGCCTCTCACTGTATAAACACTCACTGATATTCTGTGCCTCTCACTGTATAAACACTCACTGATATTCTGTGCCTCTCACTGTATAAACAATCACTGATATTCTGTGCCTCTCACTGTATAAACACTCACTGATATTCTGTGCCTCTCACTGTATAAACACTCACTGATATTCTGTGCCTCTCACTGTATAAACACTCACTGATATTCTATGCCTCTCACTGTATAAACACTCACTGATATTCTGTGCCACTCACTGTATAAACACTCACTGATATTCTGTGCCTCTCACTGTATTAACACTCACTGATTTTCTGTGCATCTCACTGTATAAACACTCACTGATATTCTGTGCCTCTCACTGTATAAACACTCACTGATATTCTGTGCCACTCACTGTATAAACACTCACTGATATTCTGTGCCTCTCACTGTATAAACACTCACTGATATTCTGTGCCACTCACTGTATAAACACTCACTGATATTCTGTGCCTCTCACTGTATAAACACTCACTGATATTCTGTGCCTCTCACTGATATTCTGTGCCTCTCACTGTATTAACACTCACTGATATTCTGTGCATCTCACTGTATTAACACTCACTGATATTCTGCGCCTCTCACTGTATTAACACTCACTGATATTCTGTGCCTCTCACTGTATTAACACTCACTGATATTCTGTGCCTCTCACTGTATAAACACTCACTGATATTCTGTGCCTCTCACTGTATTAACACTCACTGATATTCTGTGCATCTCACTGTATTAACACTCACTGATATTCTGTGCCTCTCACTGTATAAACACTCACTGATATTCTGTGCCTCTCACTGTATAAACACTCACTGATATTCTGTGCCTCTCACTGTATAAACACTCACTGATATTCTGTGCCTCTCACTGTATAAACACTCACTGATATTCTGTGCCTCTCACTGTATAAACACTCACTGATATTCTGTGCCTCTCACTGTATAAACACTCACTGATATTCTGTGCCTCTCACTGTATAAACACTCACTGATATTCTGTGCCTCTCACTGTATAAACAATCACTGATATTCTGTGCCTCTCACTGTATAAACACTCACTGATATTCTGTGCCTCTCACTGTATAAACACTCACTGATATTCTGTGCCTCTCACTGTATAAACACTCACTGATATTCTATGCCTCTCACTGTATAAACACTCACTGATATTCTGTGCCTCTCACTGATATTCTGTGCCTCTCACTGTATAAACACTCACTGATATTCTATGCCTCTCACTGTATAAACACTCACTGATATTCTGTGCCACTCACTGTATAAACACTCACTGATATTCTGTGCCTCTCACTGTATTAACACTCACTGATTTTCTGTGCATCTCACTGTATAAACACTCACTGATATTCTGTGCCTCTCACTGTATAAACACTCACTGATATTCTGTGCCACTCACTGTATAAACACTCACTGATATTCTGTGCCTCTCACTGTATAAACACTCACTGATATTCTGTGCCACTCACTGTATAAACACTCACTGATATTCTGTGCCTCTCACTGTATAAACACTCACTGATATTCTGTGCCTCTCACTGATATTCTGTGCCTCTCACTGTATTAACACTCACTGATATTCTGTGCATCTCACTGTATTAACACTCACTGATATTCTGCGCCTCTCACTGTATTAACACTCACTGATATTCTGTGCCTCTCACTGTATTAACACTCACTGATATTCTGTGCCTCTCACTGTATAAACACTCACTGATATTCTGTGCCTCTCACTGTATTAACACTCACTGATATTCTGTGCATCTCACTGTATTAACACTCACTGATATTCTGTGCCTCTCACTGTATAAACACTCACTGATATTCTGTGCCTCTCACTGATATTCTGTGCCTCTCAGTGTATTAACACTCACTGATATTCTGTGCCTCTCGCTGTATTAAAACTCACTGATATTCTGTGCCTCTCACTGTATTAACACTCACTGATATTCTGTGCCTCTCACTGTATAAACACTCACTGATATTCTGTGCCTCTCACTGTATAAACACTCACTGATATTCTGTGCCACTCACTGTATAAACACTCACTGATATTCTGTGCCTCTCACTGATATTCTGTGACTCTCACTGTATTAACACTCACTGATATTCTGTGCATCTCACTGTATAAACACTCACTGATATTCTGTGCCTCTCACTGTATAAACACTCACTGATATTCTGTGCCACTCACTGTATAAACACTCACTGATATTCTGTGCCTCTCACTGTATAAACACTCACTGATATTCTGTGCCTCTCACTGTATAAACACTCACTGATATTCTGTGCCTCTCACTGTATAAACACTCACTGATATTCTGTGCCTCTCACTGTATAAACACTCACTGATATTCTGTGCCTCTCACTGTATAAACACTCACTGATATTCTGTGCCTCTCACTGTATAAACACTCACTGATATTCTGTGCCTCTCACTGTATAAACACTCACTGATATTCTGTGCCTCTCACTGTATAAACACTCACTGATATTCTGTGCCTCTCACTGTATAAACACTCACTGATATTCTGTGCCTCTCACTGTATAAACACTCACTGATATTCTGTGCCTCTCACTGTATAAACACTCACTGATATTCTATGCCTCTCACTGTATAAACACTCACTGATATTCTGTGCCTCTCACTGATATTCTGTGCCTCTCACTGTATAAACACTCACTGATATTCTATGCCTCTCACTGTATAAACACTCACTGATATTCTGTGCCACTCACTGTATAAACACTCACTGATATTCTGTGCCTCTCACTGTATTAACACTCACTGATATTCTGTGCCTCTCACTGTATAAACACTCACTGATATTCTGTGCCTCTCACTGTATAAACACTCACTGATATTCTGTGCCTCTCACTGTATAAACACTCACTGATATTCTGTGCCTCTCACTGTATAAACACTCACTGATATTCTGTGCCTCTCACTGTATAAACACTCACTGATATTCTGTGCCTCTCACTGATATTCTGTGACTCTCACTGTATTAACACTCACTGATATTCTGTGCATCTCACTGTATAAACACTCACTGATATTCTGTGCCTCTCACTGTATAAACACTCACTGATATTCTGTGCCACTCACTGTATAAACACTCACTGATATTCTGTGCCTCTCACTGTATAAACACTCACTGATATTCTGTGCCTCTCACTGTATAAACACTCACTGATATTCTGTGCCTCTCACTGTATAAACACTCACTGATATTCTGTGCCTCTCACTGTATAAACACTCACTGATATTCTGTGCCTCTCACTGTATAAACACTCACTGATATTCTGTGCCTCTCACTGTATAAACACTCACTGATATTCTGTGCCTCTCACTGTATAAACAATCACTGATATTCTGTGCCTCTCACTGTATAAACACTCACTGATATTCTGTGCCTCTCACTGTATAAACACTCACTGATATTCTGTGCCTCTCACTGTATAAACACTCACTGATATTCTATGCCTCTCACTGTATAAACACTCACTGATATTCTGTGCCACTCACTGTATAAACACTCACTGATATTCTGTGCCTCTCACTGTATTAACACTCACTGATTTTCTGTGCATCTCACTGTATAAACACTCACTGATATTCTGTGCCTCTCACTGTATAAACACTCACTGATATTCTGTGCCACTCACTGTATAAACACTCACTGATATTCTGTGCCTCTCACTGTATAAACACTCACTGATATTCTGTGCCACTCACTGTATAAACACTCACTGATATTCTGTGCCTCTCACTGTATAAACACTCACTGATATTCTGTGCCTCTCACTGATATTCTGTGCCTCTCACTGTATTAACACTCACTGATATTCTGTGCATCTCACTGTATTAACACTCACTGATATTCTGCGCCTCTCACTGTATTAACACTCACTGATATTCTGTGCCTCTCACTGTATTAACACTCACTGATATTCTGTGCCTCTCACTGTATAAACACTCACTGATATTCTGTGCCTCTCACTGTATTAACACTCACTGATATTCTGTGCATCTCACTGTATTAACACTCACTGATATTCTGTGCCTCTCACTGTATAAACACTCACTGATATTCTGTGCCTCTCACTGTATAAACACTCACTGATATTCTGTGCCTCTCACTGTATAAACACTCACTGATATTCTGTGCCTCTCACTGTATAAACACTCACTGATATTCTGTGCCTCTCACTGTATAAACACTCACTGATATTCTGTGCCTCTCACTGTATAAACACTCACTGATATTCTGTGCCTCTCACTGTATAAACACTCACTGATATTCTGTGCCTCTCACTGTATAAACAATCACTGATATTCTGTGCCTCTCACTGTATAAACACTCACTGATATTCTGTGCCTCTCACTGTATAAACACTCACTGATATTCTGTGCCTCTCACTGTATAAACACTCACTGATATTCTATGCCTCTCACTGTATAAACACTCACTGATATTCTGTGCCTCTCACTGATATTCTGTGCCTCTCACTGTATAAACACTCACTGATATTCTATGCCTCTCACTGTATAAACACTCACTGATATTCTGTGCCACTCACTGTATAAACACTCACTGATATTCTGTGCCTCTCACTGTATTAACACTCACTGATTTTCTGTGCATCTCACTGTATAAACACTCACTGATATTCTGTGCCTCTCACTGTATAAACACTCACTGATATTCTGTGCCACTCACTGTATAAACACTCACTGATATTCTGTGCCTCTCACTGTATAAACACTCACTGATATTCTGTGCCACTCACTGTATAAACACTCACTGATATTCTGTGCCTCTCACTGTATAAACACTCACTGATATTCTGTGCCTCTCACTGATATTCTGTGCCTCTCACTGTATTAACACTCACTGATATTCTGTGCATCTCACTGTATTAACACTCACTGATATTCTGCGCCTCTCACTGTATTAACACTCACTGATATTCTGTGCCTCTCACTGTATTAACACTCACTGATATTCTGTGCCTCTCACTGTATAAACACTCACTGATATTCTGTGCCTCTCACTGTATTAACACTCACTGATATTCTGTGCATCTCACTGTATTAACACTCACTGATATTCTGTGCCTCTCACTGTATAAACACTCACTGATATTCTGTGCCTCTCACTGATATTCTGTGCCTCTCAGTGTATTAACACTCACTGATATTCTGTGCCTCTCGCTGTATTAAAACTCACTGATATTCTGTGCCTCTCACTGTATTAACACTCACTGATATTCTGTGCCTCTCACTGTATAAACACTCACTGATATTCTGTGCCTCTCACTGTATAAACACTCACTGATATTCTGTGCCACTCACTGTATAAACACTCACTGATATTCTGTGCCTCTCACTGATATTCTGTGACTCTCACTGTATTAACACTCACTGATATTCTGTGCATCTCACTGTATAAACACTCACTGATATTCTGTGCCTCTCACTGTATAAACACTCACTGATATTCTGTGCCACTCACTGTATAAACACTCACTGATATTCTGTGCCTCTCACTGTATAAACACTCACTGATATTCTGTGCCTCTCACTGTATAAACACTCACTGATATTCTGTGCCTCTCACTGTATAAACACTCACTGATATTCTGTGCCTCTCACTGTATAAACACTCACTGATATTCTGTGCCTCTCACTGTATAAACACTCACTGATATTCTGTGCCTCTCACTGTATAAACACTCACTGATATTCTGTGCCTCTCACTGTATAAACACTCACTGATATTCTGTGCCTCTCACTGTATAAACACTCACTGATATTCTGTGCCTCTCACTGTATAAACACTCACTGATATTCTGTGCCTCTCACTGTATAAACACTCACTGATATTCTGTGCCTCTCACTGTATAAACACTCACTGATATTCTATGCCTCTCACTGTATAAACACTCACTGATATTCTGTGCCTCTCACTGATATTCTGTGCCTCTCACTGTATAAACACTCACTGATATTCTATGCCTCTCACTGTATAAACACTCACTGATATTCTGTGCCACTCACTGTATAAACACTCACTGATATTCTGTGCCTCTCACTGTATTAACACTCACTGATTTTCTGTGCATCTCACTGTATAAACACTCACTGATATTCTGTGCCTCTCACTGTATAAACACTCACTGATATTCTGTGCCACTCACTGTATAAACACTCACTGATATTCTGTGCCTCTCACTGTATAAACACTCACTGATATTCTGTGCCACTCACTGTATAAACACTCACTGATATTCGGTGCCTCTCACTGTATAAACACTCACTGATATTCTGTGCCTCTCACTGTATAAACACTCACTGATATTCTATGCCTCTCACTGTATAAACACTCACTGATATTGTGTGCCTCTCACTGATATTCTGTGCCTCTCACTGTATAAACACTCACTGATATTCTATGCCTCTCACTGTATAAACACTCACTGATATTCTGTGCCACTCACTGTATAAACACTCACTGATATTCTGTGCCTCTCACTGTATTAACACTCACTGATTTTCTGTGCATCTCACTGTATAAACACTCACTGATATTCTGTGCCTCTCACTGTATAAACACTCACTGATATTCTGTGCCACTCACTGTATAAACACTCACTGATATTCTGTGCCTCTCACTGTATAAACACTCACTGATATTCTGTGCCTCTCACTGTATAAACACTCACTGATATTCTGTGCCACTCACTGTATAAACACTCACTGATATTCTGTGCCACTCACTGTATAAACACTCACTGATATTCTATGCCTCTCACTGTATAAACACTCACTGATATTCTGTGCCACTCACTGTATAAACACTCACTGATATTCTATACATCTCACTGTATAAACACTCACTGATATTCTATGCCTCTCACTGTATAAACACTCACTGATATTCTGTGCCTCTCACTGTATAAACACTCACTGATATTCTGTGCCACTCACTGTATAAACACTCACTGATGTTCTATGCATCTCACTGTATAAACACTCACTGATATTCTGTGCAACTCACTGTATAAACACTCACTGATATTCTGTGCCTCTCAGTGTATTAACACTCACTGATATTCTGTGCCTCTCGCTGTATTAAAACTCACTGATATTCTGTGCCTCTCACTGTATTAACACTCACTGATATTCTGTGCCTCTCACTGTATAAACACTCACTGATATTCTGTGCCTCTCACTGTATAAACACTCACTGATATTCTGTGCCACTCACTGTATAAACACTCACTGATATTCTGTGCCTCTCACTGATATTCTGTGACTCTCACTGTATTAACACTCACTGATATTCTGTGCATCTCACTGTATAAACACTCACTGATATTCTGTGCCTCTCACTGTATAAACACTCACTGATATTCTGTGCCACTCACTGTATAAACACTCACTGATATTCTGTGCCTCTCACTGTATAAACACTCACTGATATTCTGTGCCTCTCACTGTATAAACACTCACTGATATTCTGTGCCTCTCACTGTATAAACAGTCACTGATATTCTGTGCCTCTCACTGTATAAACACTCACTGATATTCTGTGCCTCTCACTGTATAAACACTCACTGATATTCTGTGCCTCTCACTGTATAAACACTCACTGATATTCTGTGCCTCTCACTGTATAAACACTCACTGATATTCTGTGCCTCTCACTGTATAAACACTCACTGATATTCTGTGCCTCTCACTGTATAAACACTCACTGATATTCTGTGCCTCTCACTGTATAAACACTCACTGATATTCTGTGCCTCTCACTGTATAAACACTCACTGATATTCTGCGCCTCTCACTGTATAAACACTCACTGATATTCTGTGCCTCTCACTGTATAAACACTCACTGATATTCTGTGCCTCTCACTGTATAAACACTCACTGATATTCTGTGCCACTCACTGTATAAACACTCACTGATATTCTGTGCCTCACTGTATAAACACTCACTGATATTCTGTGCCTCTCACTGTATAAACACTCACTGATATTCTGTGCCTCACTGTATAAACACTCACTGATATTCTGTGCCTCTCACTGATATTCTGTACCTCTCACTGTATAAACACTCACTGATATTCTGTGCCTCTCACTGTATAAACACTCACTGATATTCTGCGCCTCTCACTGTATAAACACTCACTGATATTCTGTGCATCTCACTGTATAAACACTCACTGATATTCTATGCATCTCACTGTATAAACACACACTGATATTCTGTGCATCTCACTGTATTAACACTCACTGATATTCTGTGCCACTCACTGTATAAACACTCACTGATATTCTGTGCCTCTCACTGTATAAACACTCACTGATATTCTGCGCCTCTCACTGTATAAACACTCACTGATATTCTGTGCCTCTCACTGTATAAACACTCACTGATATTCTGTGCCTCTCACTGTATAAACACTCACTGATATTCTATGCATCTCACTGTATAAACACTCACTGATATTCTATGCATCTCACTGTATAAACACTCACTGATATTCTGTGCATCTCACTGTATAAACACTCACTGATATTCTATGCATCTCACTGTATAAACACTCACTGATATTCTGTGCATCTCACTGTATAAACACTCACTGATATTCTGTGCCACTCACTGTATAAACACTCACTGATATTCTGTGCCTCTCACTGTATAAACACTCACTGATATTCTGTGCCTCTCACTGATATTCTGTGCCTCTCACTGTATTAACACTCACTGATATTCTGTGCATCTCACTGTATTAACACTCACTGATATTCTGCGCCTCTCACTGTATTAACACTCACTGATATTCTGTGCCTCTCACTGTATTAACACTCACTGATATTCTGTGCCTCTCACTGTATTAACACTCACTGATATTCTGTGCCTCTCACTGTATAAACACTCACTGATATTCTGTGCCTCTCACTGTATTAACACTCACTGATATTCTGTGCATCTCACTGTATTAACACTCACTGATATTCTGTGCCTCTCACTGTATAAACACTCACTGATATTCTGTGCCTCTCACTGATATTCTGTGCCTCTCAGTGTATTAACACTCACTGATATTCTGTGCCTCTCGCTGTATTAAAACTCACTGATATTCTGTGCCTCTCACTGTATTAACACTCACTGATATTCTGTGCCTCTCACTGTATAAACACTCACTGATATTCTGTGCCTCTCACTGTATAAACACTCACTGATATTCTGTGCCACTCACTGTATAAACACTCACTGATATTCTGTGCCTCTCACTGATATTCTGTGACTCTCACTGTATTAACACTCACTGATATTCTGTGCATCTCACTGTATAAACACTCACTGATATTCTGTGCCTCTCACTGTATAAACACTCACTGATATTCTGTGCCACTCACTGTATAAACACTCACTGATATTCTGTGCCTCTCACTGTATAAACACTCACTGATATTCTGTGCCTCTCACTGTATAAACACTCACTGATATTCTGTGCCTCTCACTGTATAAACACTCACTGATATTCTGTGCCTCTCACTGTATAAACACTCACTGATATTCTGTGCCTCTCACTGTATAAACACTCACTGATATTCTGTGCCTCTCACTGTATAAACACTCACTGATATTCTGTGCCTCTCACTGTATAAACAATCACTGATATTCTGTGCCTCTCACTGTATAAACACTCACTGATATTCTGTGCCTCTCACTGTATAAACACTCACTGATATTCTGTGCCTCTCACTGTATAAACACTCACTGATATTCTATGCCTCTCACTGTATAAACACTCACTGATATTCTGTGCCTCTCACTGATATTCTGTGCCTCTCACTGTATAAACACTCACTGATATTCTATGCCTCTCACTGTATAAACACTCACTGATATTCTGTGCCACTCACTGTATAAACACTCACTGATATTCTGTGCCTCTCACTGTATTAACACTCACTGATTTTCTGTGCATCTCACTGTATAAACACTCACTGATATTCTGTGCCTCTCACTGTATAAACACTCACTGATATTCTGTGCCACTCACTGTATAAACACTCACTGATATTCTGTGCCTCTCACTGTATAAACACTCACTGATATTCTGTGCCACTCACTGTATAAACACTCACTGATATTCTGTGCCTCTCACTGTATAAACACTCACTGATATTCTGTGCCTCTCACTGATATTCTGTGCCTCTCACTGTATTAACACTCACTGATATTCTGTGCATCTCACTGTATTAACACTCACTGATATTCTGCGCCTCTCACTGTATTAACACTCACTGATATTCTGTGCCTCTCACTGTATTAACACTCACTGATATTCTGTGCCTCTCACTGTATAAACACTCACTGATATTCTGTGCCTCTCACTGTATTAACACTCACTGATATTCTGTGCATCTCACTGTATTAACACTCACTGATATTCTGTGCCTCTCACTGTATAAACACTCACTGATATTCTGTGCCTCTCACTGTATAAACACTCACTGATATTCTGTGCCTCTCACTGTATAAACACTCACTGATATTCTGTGCCTCTCACTGTATAAACACTCACTGATATTCTGTGCCTCTCACTGTATAAACACTCACTGATATTCTGTGCCTCTCACTGTATAAACACTCACTGATATTCTGTGCCTCTCACTGTATAAACACTCACTGATATTCTGTGCCTCTCACTGTATAAACAATCACTGATATTCTGTGCCTCTCACTGTATAAACACTCACTGATATTCTGTGCCTCTCACTGTATAAACACTCACTGATATTCTGTGCCTCTCACTGTATAAAGACTCACTGATATTCTATGCCTCTCACTGTATAAACACTCACTGATATTCTGTGCCTCTCACTGATATTCTGTGCCTCTCACTGTATAAACACTCACTGATATTCTATGCCTCTCACTGTATAAACACTCACTGATATTCTGTGCCACTCACTGTATAAACACTCACTGATATTCTGTGCCTCTCACTGTATTAACACTCACTGATTTTCTGTGCATCTCACTGTATAAACACTCACTGATATTCTGTGCCTCTCACTGTATAAACACTCACTGATATTCTGTGCCACTCACTGTATAAACACTCACTGATATTCTGTGCCTCTCACTGTATAAACACTCACTGATATTCTGTGCCACTCACTGTATAAACACTCACTGATATTCTGTGCCTCTCACTGTATAAACACTCACTGATATTCTGTGCCTCTCACTGATATTCTGTGCCTCTCACTGTATAAACACTCACTGATATTCTGTGCCACTCACTGTATAAACACTCACTGATATTCTGTGCCTCTCACTGTATTAACACTCACTGATTTTCTGTGCATCTCACTGTATAAACACTCACTGATATTCTGTGCCTCTCACTGTATAAACACTCACTGATATTCTGTGCCACTCACTGTATAAACACTCACTGATATTCTGTGCCTCTCACTGTATAAACACTCACTGATATTCTGTGCCACTCACTGTATAAACACTCACTGATATTCGGTGCCTCTCACTGTATAAACACTCACTGATATTCTGTGCCTCTCACTGTATAAACACTCACTGATATTCTATGCCTCTCACTGTATAAACACTCACTGATATTGTGTGCCTCTCACTGATATTCTGTGCCTCTCACTGTATAAACACTCACTGATATTCTATGCCTCTCACTGTATAAACACTCACTGATATTCTGTGCCACTCACTGTATAAACACTCACTGATATTCTGTGCCTCTCACTGTATTAACACTCACTGATTTTCTGTGCATCTCACTGTATAAACACTCACTGATATTCTGTGCCTCTCACTGTATAAACACTCACTGATATTCTGTGCCACTCACTGTATAAACACTCACTGATATTCTGTGCCTCTCACTGTATAAACACTCACTGATATTCTGTGCCTCTCACTGTATAAACACTCACTGATATTCTGTGCCACTCACTGTATAAACACTCACTGATATTCTGTGCCACTCACTGTATAAACACTCACTGATATTCTATGCCTCTCACTGTATAAACACTCACTGATATTCTGTGCCACTCACTGTATAAACACTCACTGATATTCTATACATCTCACTGTATAAACACTCACTGATATTCTATGCCTCTCACTGTATAAACACTCACTGATATTCTGTGCCTCTCACTGTATAAACACTCACTGATATTCTGTGCCACTCACTGTATAAACACTCACTGATGTTCTATGCATCTCACTGTATAAACACTCACTGATATTCTGTGCAACTCACTGTATAAACACTCACTGATATTCTGTGCCTCTCAGTGTATTAACACTCACTGATATTCTGTGCCTCTCGCTGTATTAAAACTCACTGATATTCTGTGCCTCTCACTGTATTAACACTCACTGATATTCTGTGCCTCTCACTGTATAAACACTCACTGATATTCTGTGCCTCTCACTGTATAAACACTCACTGATATTCTGTGCCACTCACTGTATAAACACTCACTGATATTCTGTGCCTCTCACTGATATTCTGTGACTCTCACTGTATTAACACTCACTGATATTCTGTGCATCTCACTGTATAAACACTCACTGATATTCTGTGCCTCTCACTGTATAAACACTCACTGATATTCTGTGCCACTCACTGTATAAACACTCACTGATATTCTGTGCCTCTCACTGTATAAACACTCACTGATATTCTGTGCCTCTCACTGTATAAACACTCACTGATATTCTGTGCCTCTCACTGTATAAACAGTCACTGATATTCTGTGCCTCTCACTGTATAAACACTCACTGATATTCTGTGCCTCTCACTGTATAAACACTCACTGATATTCTGTGCCTCTCACTGTATAAACACTCACTGATATTCTGTGCCTCTCACTGTATAAACACTCACTGATATTCTGTGCCTCTCACTGTATAAACACTCACTGATATTCTGTGCCTCTCACTGTATAAACACTCACTGATATTCTGTGCCTCTCACTGTATAAACACTCACTGATATTCTGTGCCTCTCACTGTATAAACACTCACTAATATTCTGCGCCTCTCACTGTATAAACACTCACTGATATTCTGTGCCTCTCACTGTATAAACACTCACTGATATTCTGTGCCTCTCACTGTATAAACACTCACTGATATTCTGTGCCACTCACTGTATAAACACTCACTGATATTCTGTGCCTCACTGTATAAACACTCACTGATATTCTGTGCCTCTCACTGTATAAACACTCACTGATATTCTGTGCCTCACTGTATAAACACTCACTGATATTCTGTGCCTCTCACTGATATTCTGTACCTCTCACTGTATAAACACTCACTGATATTCTGTGCCTCTCACTGTATAAACACTCACTGATATTCTGCGCCTCTCACTGTATAAACACTCACTGATATTCTGTGCATCTCACTGTATAAACACTCACTGATATTCTATGCATCTCACTGTATAAACACACACTGATATTCTGTGCATCTCACTGTATTAACACTCACTGATATTCTGTGCCACTCACTGTATAAACACTCACTGATATTCTGTGCCTCTCACTGTATAAACACTCACTGATATTCTGTGCCTCTCACTGTATAAACACTCACTGATATTCTGCACCTCTCACTGTATAAACACTCACTGATATTCTGTGCCTCTCACTGTATAAACACTCACTGATATTCTGTGCCTCTCACTGTATAAACACTCACTGATATTCTATGCATCTCACTGTATAAACACTCACTGATATTCTATGCATCTCACTGTATAAACACTCACTGATATTCTGTGCATCTCACTGTATAAACACTCACTGATATTCTATGCATCTCACTGTATAAACACTCACTGATATTCTGTGCATCTCACTGTATAAACACTCACTGATATTCTGTGCCACTCACTGTATAAACACTCACTGATATTCTGTGCCTCTCACTGTATAAACACTCACTGATATTCTGTGCCTCTCACTGATATTCTGTGCCTCTCACTGTATTAACACTCACTGATATTCTGTGCATCTCACTGTATTAACACTCACTGATATTCTGCGCCTCTCACTGTATTAACACTCACTGATATTCTGTGCCTCTCACTGTATTAACACTCACTGATATTCTGTGCCTCTCACTGTATAAACACTCACTGATATTCTGTGCCTCTCACTGTATTAACACTCACTGATATTCTGTGCATCTCACTGTATTAACACTCACTGATATTCTGTGCCTCTCACTGTATAAACACTCACTGATATTCTGTGCCTCTCACTGATATTCTGTGCCTCTCAGTGTATTAACACTCACTGATATTCTGTGCCTCTCGCTGTATTAAAACTCACTGATATTCTGTGCCTCTCACTGTATTAACACTCACTGATATTCTGTGCCTCTCACTGTATAAACACTCACTGATATTCTGTGCCTCTCACTGTATAAACACTCACTGATATTCTGTGCCACTCACTGTATAAACACTCACTGATATTCTGTGCCTCTCACTGATATTCTGTGACTCTCACTGTATTAACACTCACTGATATTCTGTGCATCTCACTGTATAAACACTCACTGATATTCTGTGCCTCTCACTGTATAAACACTCACTGATATTCTGTGCCACTCACTGTATAAACACTCTGATATTCTGTGCCTCTCACTGTATAAACACTCACTGATATTCTGTGCCTCTCACTGTATAAACACTCACTGATATTCTGTGCCTCTCACTGTATAAACACTCACTGATATTCTGTGCCTCTCACTGTATAAACACTCACTGATATTCTGTGCCTCTCACTGTATAAACACTCACTGATATTCTGTGCCTCTCACTGTATAAACACTCACTGATATTCTGTGCCTCTCACTGTATAAACAATCACTGATATTCTGTGCCTCTCACTGTATAAACACTCACTGATATTCTGTGCCTCTCACTGTATAAACACTCACTGATATTCTGTGCCTCTCACTGTATAAACACTCACTGATATTCTATGCCTCTCACTGTATAAACACTCACTGATATTCTGTGCCTCTCACTGATATTCTGTGCCTCTCACTGTATAAACACTCACTGATATTCTATGCCTCTCACTGTATAAACACTCACTGATATTCTGTGCCACTCACTGTATAAACACTCACTGATATTCTGTGCCTCTCACTGTATTAACACTCACTGATTTTCTGTGCATCTCACTGTATAAACACTCACTGATATTCTGTGCCTCTCACTGTATAAACACTCACTGATATTCTGTGCCACTCACTGTATAAACACTCACTGATATTCTGTGCCTCTCACTGTATAAACACTCACTGATATTCTGTGCCACTCACTGTATAAACACTCACTGATATTCTGTGCCTCTCACTGTATAAACACTCACTGATATTCTGTGCCTCTCACTGATATTCTGTGCCTCTCACTGTATTAACACTCACTGATATTCTGTGCATCTCACTGTATTAACACTCACTGATATTCTGCGCCTCTCACTGTATTAACACTCACTGATATTCTGTGCCTCTCACTGTATTAACACTCACTGATATTCTGTGCCTCTCACTGTATAAACACTCACTGATATTCTGTGCCTCTCACTGTATTAACACTCACTGATATTCTGTGCATCTCACTGTATTAACACTCACTGATATTCTGTGCCTCTCACTGTATAAACACTCACTGATATTCTGTGCCTCTCACTGTATAAACACTCACTGATATTCTGTGCCTCTCACTGTATAAACACTCACTGATATTCTGTGCCTCTCACTGTATAAACACTCACTGATATTCTGTGCCTCTCACTGTATAAACACTCACTGATATTCTGTGCCTCTCACTGTATAAACACTCACTGATATTCTGTGCCTCTCACTGTATAAACAATCACTGATATTCTGTGCCTCTCACTGTATAAACACTCACTGATATTCTGTGCCTCTCACTGTATAAACACTCACTGATATTCTGTGCCTCTCACTGTATAAACACTCACTGATATTCTATGCCTCTCACTGTATAAACACTCACTGATATTCTGTGCCTCTCACTGATATTCTGTGCCTCTCACTGTATAAACACTCACTGATATTCTATGCCTCTCACTGTATAAACACTCACTGATATTCTGTGCCACTCACTGTATAAACACTCACTGATATTCTGTGCCTCTCACTGTATTAACACTCACTGATTTTCTGTGCATCTCACTGTATAAACACTCACTGATATTCTGTGCCTCTCACTGTATAAACACTCACTGATATTCTGTGCCACTCACTGTATAAACACTCACTGATATTCTGTGCCTCTCACTGTATAAACACTCACTGATATTCTGTGCCACTCACTGTATAAACACTCACTGATATTCTGTGCCTCTCACTGTATAAACACTCACTGATATTCTGTGCCTCTCACTGATATTCTGTGCCTCTCACTGTATTAACACTCACTGATATTCTGTGCATCTCACTGTATTAACACTCACTGATATTCTGCGCCTCTCACTGTATTAACACTCACTGATATTCTGTGCCTCTCACTGTATTAACACTCACTGATATTCTGTGCCTCTCACTGTATAAACACTCACTGATATTCTGTGCCTCTCACTGTATTAACACTCACTGATATTCTGTGCATCTCACTGTATTAACACTCACTGATATTCTGTGCCTCTCACTGTATAAACACTCACTGATATTCTGTGCCTCTCACTGATATTCTGTGCCTCTCAGTGTATTAACACTCACTGATATTCTGTGCCTCTCGCTGTATTAAAACTCACTGATATTCTGTGCCTCTCACTGTATTAACACTCACTGATATTCTGTGCCTCTCACTGTATAAACACTCACTGATATTCTGTGCCTCTCACTGTATAAACACTCACTGATATTCTGTGCCACTCACTGTATAAACACTCACTGATATTCTGTGCCTCTCACTGATATTCTGTGACTCTCACTGTATTAACACTCACTGATATTCTGTGCATCTCACTGTATAAACACTCACTGATATTCTGTGCCTCTCACTGTATAAACACTCACTGATATTCTGTGCCACTCACTGTATAAACACTCACTGATATTCTGTGCCTCTCACTGTATAAACACTCACTGATATTCTGTGCCTCTCACTGTATAAACACTCACTGATATTCTGTGCCTCTCACTGTATAAACACTCACTGATATTCTGTGCCTCTCACTGTATAAACACTCACTGATATTCTGTGCCTCTCACTGTATAAACACTCACTGATATTCTGTGCCTCTCACTGTATAAACACTCACTGATATTCTGTGCCTCTCACTGTATAAACACTCACTGATATTCTGTGCCTCTCACTGTATAAACACTCACTGATATTCTGTGCCTCTCACTGTATAAACACTCACTGATATTCTGTGCCTCTCACTGTATAAACACTCACTGATATTCTGTGCCTCTCACTGTATAAACACTCACTGATATTCTATGCCTCTCACTGTATAAACACTCACTGATATTCTGTGCCTCTCACTGATATTCTGTGCCTCTCACTGTATAAACACTCACTGATATTCTATGCCTCTCACTGTATAAACACTCACTGATATTCTGTGCCACTCACTGTATAAACACTCACTGATATTCTGTGCCTCTCACTGTATTAACACTCACTGATTTTCTGTGCATCTCACTGTATAAACACTCACTGATATTCTGTGCCTCTCACTGTATAAACACTCACTGATATTCTGTGCCACTCACTGTATAAACACTCACTGATATTCTGTGCCTCTCACTGTATAAACACTCACTGATATTCTGTGCCACTCACTGTATAAACACTCACTGATATTCGGTGCCTCTCACTGTATAAACACTCACTGATATTCTGTGCCTCTCACTGTATAAACACTCACTGATATTCTATGCCTCTCACTGTATAAACACTCACTGATATTGTGTGCCTCTCACTGATATTCTGTGCCTCTCACTGTATAAACACTCACTGATATTCTATGCCTCTCACTGTATAAACACTCACTGATATTCTGTGCCACTCACTGTATAAACACTCACTGATATTCTGTGCCTCTCACTGTATTAACACTCACTGATTTTCTGTGCATCTCACTGTATAAACACTCACTGATATTCTGTGCCTCTCACTGTATAAACACTCACTGATATTCTGTGCCACTCACTGTATAAACACTCACTGATATTCTGTGCCTCTCACTGTATAAACACTCACTGATATTCTGTGCCTCTCACTGTATAAACACTCACTGATATTCTGTGCCACTCACTGTATAAACACTCACTGATATTCTGTGCCACTCACTGTATAAACACTCACTGATATTCTATGCCTCTCACTGTATAAACACTCACTGATATTCTGTGCCACTCACTGTATAAACACTCACTGATATTCTATACATCTCACTGTATAAACATTCACTGATATTCTATGCCTCTCACTGTATAAACACTCACTGATATTCTGTGCCTCTCACTGTATAAACACTCACTGATATTCTGTGCCACTCACTGTATAAACACTCACTGATGTTCTATGCATCTCACTGTATAAACACTCACTGATATTCTGTGCAACTCACTGTATAAACACTCACTGATATTCTGTGCCTCTCAGTGTATTAACACTCACTGATATTCTGTGCCTCTCGCTGTATTAAAACTCACTGATATTCTGTGCCTCTCACTGTATTAACACTCACTGATATTCTGTGCCTCTCACTGTATAAACACTCACTGATATTCTGTGCCTCTCACTGTATAAACACTCACTGATATTCTGTGCCACTCACTGTATAAACACTCACTGATATTCTGTGCCTCTCACTGATATTCTGTGACTCTCACTGTATTAACACTCACTGATATTCTGTGCATCTCACTGTATAAACACTCACTGATATTCTGTGCCTCTCACTGTATAAACACTCACTGATATTCTGTGCCACTCACTGTATAAACACTCACTGATATTCTGTGCCTCTCACTGTATAAACACTCACTGATATTCTGTGCCTCTCACTGTATAAACACTCACTGATATTCTGTGCCTCTCACTGTATAAACACTCACTGATATTCTGTGCCTCTCACTGTATAAACACTCACTGATATTCTGTGCCTCTCACTGTATAAACACTCACTGATATTCTGTGCCTCTCACTGTATAAACACTCACTGATATTCTGTGCCTCTCACTGTATAAACACTCACTGATATTCTGTGCCTCTCACTGTATAAACACTCACTGATATTCTGTGCCTCTCACTGTATAAACACTCACTGATATTCTGTGCCTCTCACTGTATAAACACTCACTGATATTCTGTGCCTCTCACTGTATAAACACTCACTGATATTCTATGCCTCTCACTGTATAAACACTCACTGATATTCTGTGCCTCTCACTGATATTCTGTGCCTCTCACTGTATAAACACTCACTGATATTCTATGCCTCTCACTGTATAAACACTCACTGATATTCTGTGCCACTCACTGTATAAACACTCACTGATATTCTGTGCCTCTCACTGTATTAACACTCACTGATTTTCTGTGCATCTCACTGTATAAACACTCACTGATATTCTGTGCCTCTCACTGTATAAACACTCACTGATATTCTGTGCCACTCACTGTATAAACACTCACTGATATTCTGTGCCTCTCACTGTATAAACACTCACTGATATTCTGTGCCACTCACTGTATAAACACTCACTGATATTCGGTGCCTCTCACTGTATAAACACTCACTGATATTCTGTGCCTCTCACTGTATAAACACTCACTGATATTCTATGCCTCTCACTGTATAAACACTCACTGATATTGTGTGCCTCTCACTGATATTCTGTGCCTCTCACTGTATAAACACTCACTGATATTCTATGCCTCTCACTGTATAAACACTCACTGATATTCTGTGCCACTCACTGTATAAACACTCACTGATATTCTGTGCCTCTCACTGTATTAACACTCACTGATTTTCTGTGCATCTCACTGTATAAACACTCACTGATATTCTGTGCCTCTCACTGTATAAACACTCACTGATATTCTGTGCCACTCACTGTATAAACACTCACTGATATTCTGTGCCTCTCACTGTATAAACACTCACTGATATTCTGTGCCTCTCACTGTATAAACACTCACTGATATTCTGTGCCACTCACTGTATAAACACTCACTGATATTCTGTGCCACTCACTGTATAAACACTCACTGATATTCTATGCCTCTCACTGTATAAACACTCACTGATATTCTGTGCCACTCACTGTATAAACACTCACTGATATTCTATACATCTCACTGTATAAACACTCACTGATATTCTATGCCTCTCACTGTATAAACACTCACTGATATTCTGTGCCTCTCACTGTATAAACACTCACTGATATTCTGTGCCACTCACTGTATAAACACTCACTGATGTTCTATGCATCTCACTGTATAAACACTCACTGATATTCTGTGCAACTCACTGTATAAACACTCACTGATATTCTGTGCCTCTCACTGTATAAACACTCACTGATATTCTATGCATCTCACTGTATAAACACTCACTGATATTCTGTGCCACTCACTGTATAAACACTCACTGATATTCTATGCCACTCACTGTATAAACACTCACTGATATTCTGTGCCACTCACTGTATAAACACTCACTGATATTCTATGCCACTCACTGTATAAACACTCACTGATATTCTGTGCCACTCACTGTATAAACACTCACTGATATTCTGTGCCACTCACTGTATAAACACTCACTGATATTCTATGCCTCACGCTGCCTCTGCACTCAGGCTCACTGATATTCTATAGAACAGAACACCCAAGCGCTTGCCTTAACCTCTAAATCCAAAATATGAATAAATAAATATTGTTACCAACAAATAAGGTCTCTCTATACAATAAAAGATGACCTATGAGTCCCTTCTGCTTCAACCCCAAGGAGGGACCATCCAAGACCCTTAGTATACGATGAGAAACGGAAAACGGGGAGCAAGGGGTTAACACAATCAAAGTATCTAAAAAACTGATCGCAAATGAAAATCCAAAAGGAGGTAGGGCCTCCTAAGGTAGAGGGGGGGATATGAACATAAGGAAATATAACTGGTGTCTATAATTCTTACACGGCCAAGTGTAAGTACAGATACTAAAATTGTTATCTGTGGGGTTTCAAACCCGTCCACACCGATCAATGGGACAGGAATCAGATGTCCGCTCACAAGCCAGGTATTGGCAGAGAGTTCCCTCTGTTCTGCCAGCAAATGGCCCGGTTCCTCCCAAGTGTAGCGGTGTAGGGTAAGTGAGGCAAGATGGAAGCAATATGTGCAACTGCGGCTGCTCAGTGTGAGCAGTTGCAGTCGCACGTAGTGCTTCCATCTTCCTGTTTTCCGGACGCGGAGACCGAGTTATCTGCGACAGGACGCCTCACCTTGCTACGGCAGTGAACCTGGGACTTGTTCGATGTGAGTGATTTGTGAGTTGTTGCTATACTCCAATAAATGTGTTGATCTATATGCTGATACATTTGCCTCACTTACCCTACACCGCTACACTTGGGAGGAACCGGGCCATTTGCTGGCAGAACAGAGGGAACTCTCTGCCAATACCTTGCTTGTGAGCAGACATAAATTTCCTGACGAAGCTGCCACGCCAGCGAAACGCGTTGAGTGAACTAGCAGCAGTCCAGAAGTGTGCTCTGAATGCCCCAGAACCCGTGTGGATCCATTCTGTGTCCGATCACGAAACCGGAAGTGACGCGACGGGCCGAACCGGAAGTGACGCGACCTCGGGAGAAGGGTGGATGCTGTACACCTATGCTGCGCATCAATTGTTACGTGTCTAAGCACTTGGTGCTCATGTAAGTGCAATAACAATTGCCTTTTTTGAATATATCATCAGTGAACATACAATGTTGCACTAGAGTTGTCTTTCTTTCATTCTGTTGAGGGTTTGTCCTGCTGACATCAGGGAGTGTATACAAGCAAGATCCTCCTATACATTGCTGAGTCTTCTCACCACTCTGTTATTCAAATGCTGTATTACCACAGGGAGAATGTGAGTCCCTAATCATGATTCCTGTTTCAATTGCTGTAATTGTTTAGACATATTGCACTATTTTATATTTTCTTCCCTATATATATATGGTGAAACCTGCGCTCCCCACGAGCTTCTCCTTACCATTCAAGACGGGAGAAATTGGATCTTCTCCCAAGAGGGTTGAGCAGCGCAGTTTGCCATTTTTTCACATATTGAGCACTTTATATTTATCATAATATATTTATTTATATATATATGTATTCATTATTTATATATCCATTATCTTCACTAGTAGCGCCTCACACTTTTTCGTTTAACACATGTCTGATGAACCAGAGATTTGGTGTGAGTGGGGGAAAATGAGACGCCTATTCATTATGAGTATTTGGTTGGTGTTATGTTTAGCTGTCTGTAACAAATTATGTTCAAGAAAATAGGAAATATGGGGGACGGGGGAGGGAAAGAACGGCTCCATACCCGGGTGGGCTAGATCCGGACCCTGGTCACCCGTAGCCGAGGAACTAATTAAATATTCCCCCCCGGGACACCCAGAAGTTGGTGAAAAGCTGGGATATCAATTTACCAGGTTACATTTATCGGGTTATAAGAAAGGGGAGCAGATAGCTGCTGCAGAAGTGGGATGGATAATGTTGCAGGGGCTGCAGAAGGAAGCCCAGGTGAGGGAGGCAGGGGACCTAGAACTGCAGGCAGTCCAGGACCAATTGTCTATAGTAAAAGAGTGTATGCGAGCGGCAACTGAGCGGGCTGAGAGCCTCGAGGGTAAATGCACAACACTGACAGTTAACGCCGTCAATAGAAAGCGTATGCAGAAAAGAAAAAAGGGGGTTACTGTAGCACGCATGAGAGCAATAGTACAGACCGCAGAGTGGAACCCCGTATGTCCATTGGGTGACTCAGAGGATGAAGAAGTGGAGGTAGAGTTATCTGATGAGTCGGAAGTGGAGGGTGCATGGAGGTTGGCACAGAAGGTCCGGCCTATAGTGACCAGGCAGCGATGACAGAGAAGGCGTAGGGAGGATGATGTGGACGGTGAGGTCCGATACTATGACGGTCAAGATATTGAGATGGAAGATGTACGTGACTATACCCAGTAAGAATGAACTGATATGGCGAAGGCATATCGGCAGCGAGGAGGGGAGTTACTCCTCTCGTGGGTGCTACACCTTTGGAATCAGGGTGGGGACAGTGTCAGGCTCTTAGGGAAAAAGCAGTGGTGATGGGGGCTATGACTAATGACCCACTACTGAGACAGAATAAGAGATGTGCTCGTGGATACATAGATAACTTCAGTCTCTTGGATTTGGTGTTGGACGCAATAGCACAAGCGTACCCCAATCTGTGATGGTTCAGGGGATTCCTTCCCCTTCTTTCACCCTCTTTGTCCCTGCCCCTGCCAACCTCCCTTCGCTTATCCACTCCTGTCCCGCTCCGACAACCTCTGATGCCGTCCCTTTGTCTCAGCGTGCGCCCCGCAGGTCTTGCGCACCCGCGCAGTCCCCGAGCCCCTGCGGCGACGCTCCCCGCTCCCAGGCCTCCTCTGGGCCCGCTTCCATTCCTTCACCTCTGGTGGCGGTCCCCTCTGTTCCTCCGTTTCCCTCCGCTGGTGTGCCCGCGGCACGGCGCTCCGCACGTCTCGTGACGCAGCCTGTGCGCGCGCACTTGCAGTTTACAGAGGGCGTGCGCACACGCTCCTCTTCTAAGGCCTGTCAATCTCTTGACTCCTCCTCCCATGCCCTGCAAGCAATCTCTCTGTCTGATCCCTCTGTCTCCTCCTCCTCTCCTCCTGACCAATCCCTGTTGTCTCCCACTTCTCTCTCTGCTCCTCCTCTCTCTCCCATTGGTGTTCCCTCCTTTATAATCCCTGTCTGTCCTCTCTATCATTGCTCTGCATAGTTCCTGTTTTCCCTGTGTGTGCAGTCCTATGCTTTGCTCTCTCTGTGTTCCAGCCTGCACCTGCTCCTGCTTATCTTTGGATTCCCCTGGTTTTGACCCCTGCTTGTCCTGGACTACCCTGCTCTCTGTTACCATTGAACCTTGCTACGAACTCTATTCTGCTGACCTCTGGAACCCTTGGACTTGGCTTACGAACTTGACTACTCTGCTTTCTGGATCCCTGGACTTTGGAGCACGAACACTACCATTCTTACGTTATACCACCAAGACGTTGCAAGTATACTAACTATTTTCCAACAGGCCCAGCAACGCCATACCACACTCCGGGCTTGCCCCCACTGTTGTAGGTGTGTGGTAATACCGTTCCCACCTCAGTATTGGGGTCTTGCCAGGTCTGCGGGTATACAGGCGTGACATTATGCAGAGCCCAACAAACGCAGACCCCCCTGAGGTGGGTACAGGTATTTCAATAGAGGCCTTACAATTTGTGAGCAACCAGCTGTCCACAGTCCCCCAGCAATTGGCTAAAATCTCCATTCCAGAGACCCCATGGCTCCAGCACCCTCGTTTGCCACAACCTATGCCAGCTCTGGACCCCGTATTCCTTCACCTAATCGCTATGATGGGGATCCCCTCGCCTGCCGCGGTTTCTTAAACCAATGCGAGGTGCAATTCCAGATGTCCCCCTCCCTATTTCCCACTGGCCGTTCTAAGATAGCGTACATCTACGCCGTGCTCACCGGAGACGCCCTCGCCTGGGCTTTCCGCCTCTGGGAACGTAAAAGTGAATTAACGCAAGATTACCCTTTGTTCAGACGCGAGTTTCAACAAGTGTTTGATACTCCTGCACGGCGCGAGACAGCCGCATTCTCTCTCTTCCATATTTCACAGGCCCGAAAATCTGCTGCCAAATATGCCATTGAGTTCCGCACTCTTGCTGCTGAGACCCAATGAAATGATGAGGCACTCGCCACCGCATACTGGCACAGACTCTCAGATACCTTGAAAGACGATCTGGCTACTCATGCCCGGCCTTCGTCCCTGGAGGAGTTGATTACCTTGAGCGTATGCATGGATCAGCGTACTAAGAAGCAACGCCACGAGAGGCACTGTTCTGGCTTTCTTTCTTCCTCTGTTGCCTCTCACAGGTCACCTACAACTCCTCTCCTAGCTCTAGAGGCTCCGGAACCGATGCAAGTTGGCAGTCAGCAACTTCGGGCCACGGAAAGAACACGACGCCGTCTGAATAGGCTCTGTTTCTACTGTGCTTCTCCGGAACATCGTCTCCAGAATTGTCCCCTGAAACCGGGAAACAGGCACACCCAGTAAAGGTAGAGGGGCTTCTACTGAGTACTGTCTCTCCTTGCCCCTCTCTCCCCGAAACTCTCCCAAAGAAGTTTCTGCTTCCTGCCACTCTGGAGGTCCTAACCTTTTCCTGCAGGTAGAAGCTTTCATCGATTCTGGATCTGGTGGTAATTTCCTGGACCAGAACTTCGCCTCGGAGAATCAAATTCCTATGGTCAGAAGGAAAACTCCCATTGGTCTCGGGGCCATCGACGGCCGACCACTCCAGCCAGCGTTTATCATTTGGGAGTCTATTCCTCTCACACTGACCTTGGCCGACGGTCATAAGGAGGTAATAATCTTCGATATTTTTCAATCTCCCACTGTCCAACTTATTTTAGGATTGCCTTGGCTTCAACTCCACAATCCGCGCATTGATTGGACCGGTAACCTGCCCATCCAGTGGTCTTTGTCCGCGGATTCTGCTCCTGCAGTGTCTCCTGTTGCGGTGCTTGCCGGCCTGGATTCCGTTCCTTCTAATCTATCTATCCTGCCAACCATGTATCATGAGTACTTGGATGTGTTCAACAAGGTACAGCTGAGGTTCTGCCTCCCCATCGCCCGTACGATTGTCCTATCGATTTGATTCCCGGGACCATCCTGCCTAAGTCTAAGTCGTACCCTCTGTCCGTTCCGGAAACTGAGGCCATGACGTCCTACATACTAGAAAATTTGGAAAAAGGATTCATCCGCAACTCTACCTCCCCTGCCGGGGCTGGCTTCTTCTTTGTGAAGAAGAAGGATGGATCACTTAAGCCGTGCATTGACTATCGCGGACTCAATAAGATCACGGTAAAGAATCGGTATCCCCTTCCTTTAATCTCTGAACTGGTCGACCGTCTCCAGGGGGCCTCTAAATTCTCAAAGCTCGACTTAAGAGGTGCCTATAATCTCATTCGCATAAGGGAGGGGGACGAGTGAAAAAAAGCATTGAATACACGATCAGGACACTATGAGTATCTTGTTATGGTTTATGCAATGCTCCTGCCGTCTTTCAAGAATTTATGAATGACATCTTCCGCGATGTGTTAGGAACTTTTATCATAGTATATCTGGATGACATTCTCATTTTTTCTAAAAACCTGGAGGAACACATGCAACATACCAAACTAGTGCTGTCTAGGCTCCGTTCTAACCGCCTATATGCCAAGATGGAGAAATGTTTGTTCCACCAGACCTCTACTGCCTTCCTAGGCTACATCATCTCCAGCCAAGGCTTCTCTATGGATCCAGGAAAACTAAAAGCTGTTCTCGATTGGCCGCTGCCTAATTCACTCAAGGCTGTGCAGCGTTTTCTCGGTTTTGCCAACTATTACAGGAAATTCATCAACATTTTTTCTTCTATTGCTCTTCCCATCACCGCATTGACCAAGATGGGCGCCGATACCACCCCCTGGTCCCCAGAGGCTATTCTTGCTTTTGAGGTGCTCAAGAAAGCTTTTGTGTCCGCACCCATCTTACGCCAGCTGGACACCTCCCTCCCCTTCACCTTGGAGGTCGACGCCTCAGACGTGGGAGCTGGTGCGGTTCTTTCCCAGAGGGCTTCTCAAGAAAAACTCCACCCCTGTGTTTTTTTTCACGGAAATTTTCGCCTGTCGAAAGGAATTATGATGTCGGTAATCGTGAACTTTTGGCCATTAAACTGGCTCTCCAAGAATGGATTAACAAAACACAGAACCCCAGTAAGCTCTTTTTGGGAACCCCTGAGCCCCCACAAAATATATATATGTATATGTGTCAAAATGGAGTGCTATTGAGCGTGGCATATGTATACAACAGACGACAGAGAAGCCCAATGCTACATCCAACATGACAGAAATACACAGTAAAATACTTATATATTCTCTTGAAGTAGGGTCATTTAGTTTAACCCTTTGGCCAAAGCGTTGTAAGCTTGCGAGCCACGTCAAGGCAGACACCTGTTCACAAGTCCTAAGACTACCAGATAAAATACTAATATACCTCTATTAGGATTAAAATTCTCATTTACCTCTATTAGGAGGGAGAAAGACCACAGTGAGTCTAAATGACCCTACTTCAAGAGAATATATAAGTATTTTACTGTGTATTTCTGTCATGTTGGATGTAGCATTGGGCTTCTCTGTCGTCTCCAAGAATGGAGGCATCTTTTGGAGGGTACCAAGGAACCGGTTGCTATCCTCACTGACCACAAAAATTTGCTGTATATCTAGGGGGCCCGACGTCTGGGATCCCGCCAAGCTCGGTGGTCTCTCTTCTTTTCCCGCTTCAACTATACCATTTCATACATTCCTGGTCCCAAAAATGTCAAAGCAGACGCTCTCTCCCGCCAGTTCGCCATGGAAACCAAGGCTGTTGAAACCACGGAACCTATCCTTCCTGCCAAATGTATAATTGCCGCTAACAACTTCGATGTGTTGGACGAAATCAACAAGGCTCAAGCTCACATTCCCAGCAGGTTCAGGGTACCAGAAGGGCGTTTATACGCAGCTCCACGCTTTCGCCATAAAATGTTACTTTGGGGTCATTCTTCTAGAGCTGCTGGTCATCCAGGCTTCAAAAGGACAGCAGATCTTATTAAACGGACATTTTGGTGGCCGAAGATGAACAAAGACATTTTCGACTTTACTGGTGCCTGTCCTGTATGTGCCCAGAGTAAAACGCTTCACCACAAACCTTCTGGCCTTCTCTTACCTCTTCCCATTCCGGAACAACCCTGGAAACATATATCGATGGATTTCATTGTTGAATTGCCCAATTCCAAAGGAATGAACACAATTCTGGTCATAGTAGACAGATTCTCTAAACATTCACACTTTATTCCCCTCAATGGCCTTCCTAATTCTGCTACTCTGGCTGATGTTTTTTCCAAAGAAATTTTCAGATTACATAGCGTTCCCATTTCTATTGTCTCTGACCGTGGATCTCAATTCATCTCTAAGTTCTGGCGGGCATTTTCCCAGAGACTCGGAATTTCTCTCCTGTTCTCCTCTGGATACCATCCTCAGACCAATGGTCAGACCGAGAGGATGAATCAAACCCTAGAACAATATCTAAGATGCTTCGTATCTGGCTCACAGGACAACTGGGAGGATCTCTTGCCATGGGCCGAATTTGCAATCAACTCCCTCAAAAATGAGTCTACCCAGGAGTCTCCCTTTTTTATTAACTTCGGCTTCCACCCCAGTAGTCTTCCTCTCTCTTCTTCCCCTTCGGGCGTTCCTGCGGCCGACTCTCATGTTACGACTCTACAGGAATCTTGGAAAAGGATCCTCAAAACTCTACAATCTGCGGTTGACAAACAAAAGACCAAGGCGGATCGTCATCGTCAACCTGGGCCTTCTTTCAAGCCTGGAAAGAAGGGTGTGGTTCAAGGGTGTGGTTGTCCTCAAGGAACATCAAGCTCAAAACGCAATCGCCTAAACTATCTCCAAGATTTCTGGGCCCATTCAAGATCCTAGAGAAAATCAACCCAGTCGCTTATCGTCTTGACCTACCCCCCACCATGAGGATTCCTTCCATGTTTCATGCTTCCCTCCTTAAGCCCTTTGTACACAGTTCTCATTTTCCGTATCCCTCTCGGAAACCTAGCCCAGTCTCCACCCTAGGACAACAGGAGTACGAGGTCCAATCCCTCGTTGATTCTCGCTGGTCTAAAAACAAGCTCCAGTTCCTTGTCCACTGGAAGGGCTACGGTCCGGAGGAACGTTCGTGGGTACCAGCACGTCATATCCATGCCCCAAGATTACTCCAACAATTTCACCAAAAATTTCCGCAAAAACCATGGCTGGATCGCTCGGAGATCGATCCTCAAGGGGGGGATACTGTGACGGTTCAGGGGATTCCTTCCCCTTCTTTTACCCTCTCTGTCCCTTCAACCGCCAACCTCCCTTCGCTTACCCACACCTGTCCCGCTCCGACAACCTCTGATGCCGTCCCTTTGCCTCAGCGCGCGCCCCGCAGGTCTCACGCACCCGCGCGGTCCCCGAGCCCCTGCGGTGACGCTCCCTGCTCCCAGGCCTCCTCTGGGCCCGCTTCCATTCCCTCACCTCCGGTGATGGTCCCCTCTGTTCCTCCGTTTCCCTCTGCTGGTGTGCCCGCGGTACGGCGCTCCGCACGTCTCGTGACGCAGCCTGTGCACGCGCAATCGCAGTTTACAGAGGGCGCGCGCACACGCTCCTCTTCTAAGGCCTGTCAATCTCTTGACTCCTCCTCCCATGCCATGCATGCAATCTCTCTGTCTGATCCCTCTGTCTCCTCCTCCTCTCCTCCTAACCTATCCCTGTTGTCTCCCACTTCTCTCTCTGCTCCTCCTCTCTCTCCCATTGGTGTTCCCTCCTTTATAATCCCTGTCTGTCCTCTCTATCATTGCTCTGCATAGTTCCTGTTTTCCCTGTGTGTGCAGTCCTACGCAGTCCTCTCTCTGTGTTCCAGCCTGTACCTGCTCCTGCTTATCTTTGGATTCCCCTGGTTTTGATCCCTGCTTGTCCTGGACTACCCTGCTCTCTGTTACCCTTGAACCTTGCTACGAACTCTACTCTACTGACCTCTGGAACCCTTGGACTTGGTTTACGAACTTGACTACTCTGCTTTCTGGATCCCTGGACTTTGGCGCACGGACACTACCATTCTTACGTTATACCACCAAGATGTTGCAAGTATACTAACTATTTTCCAACAGGCCCAGCAACACCATTCCACACTCCGGGCTTGCCCCCACTGCTGTGGGTGTGTGGTAATACCGTTCCCACCTCAGTATTGGGGTCTTGCCAGGTCTGCGGGCATACAGGCGTGACACAATCCAAGTGACTTAGAGCCAACTGACAATTGGAAAACAATAGGAGACGGGATCACTCGGCTATGTATTATGGCATGCATTGGAGGGTTAAGAGGGGCCCTATGGGAAGATCCCGATCATGAGAATTTTACCTCAGGGATGCGGACAAAATTATTGAAAACCTTCCCCGTCTCTCTCAAGGCCCAGATTTTATCACCCCCAGGGGGTCTGATACAAGGGAGTAAGGTACATGAGGCTACCACACTTCTTAGGCAGCTTTGTGAATTAGAAGACAATCGGCCTAAACCTGTTAGAACCACAGAAACGCAAAAAGGGGAACATATGAAAACCCGTTTTAAAATAAGTCGTAAACAGATGTGGGTGGATTTATTGAAGGCGGGGGTCCCATGGGAGGAAATAGATGGGAAACCCACTGCCGAGCTGCTAAAAAAGTTGAAGAAAATAGTCCGAACAAAACACGGGCAGGGTGTATAAGACGGATAGCGAAGACAGTGTGTGTGTGGGAGGGGGGGTAATAGAGTAAAGCCCTCTGCCCCATCCTTATACCCCTGGAAAGACTTGACTGACACAATCCACGCCCCCTGGATGGGTGGGAGGTGGCCAAACCTTTATGAGATACAGAGGGGGTTCTACTGGTGCGGGTTCAAACAGTGACAACAGAGGATAGGCATCTCTATATACCTGTCCAGGTGTGGTGGGGTAAGAAACAAGCCGCACAGTCTTTTATGGCTCTCGTGGATACAGGGGCTGAGGTAACAATCATACACGGTAAGCCTGATAGGGAAAAAGGAGAAGTAGTACGTATAGAGGGTCTAGGTTGGGTCATCACCAGGGCAATTCAGATTACAGTACACTTGACAATCAATAAAGGCCCCTTTTCACCACCAGTGTAGTGGTAACCAAAATCCCTGAAAACATTCTGGGCATAGATGTGTTGTTAGGTCAAAGCATGCAAAAAGAGTGGGGGGTGTTCACATTTGGGTTCCCTCATAAGGCCAATTATTTACGGGCAATCAAGGAAATAATAAGAGGGCATGCCAAATGGACACCCATACGAATACCTGCTCCAGGACAGCCTGAATATTTTAAACAATATCCTTTACCAGGGGGACACAGTGCAAGCATTATTACAATCATGGGTTATTAGGCCCCCATATGAAGATTTAAATGTAGAGCAATGGGAGATTGCATGGTTCACAGATGGATCGGCCCAGATAACATATAAAGGCCGGCGGTGGGCAGCAGCTGCATCTAACCCCAAATATAATGTCGTCCTCCAAGATCAAGGGACAGGTAGTTTCAGACAATTTGCTGAATTACAAATAATACTAATAGTGATTCAAGAAACCATCAGGGGGGGGGGACAAAGCTTCCATTCACTTGGGAGTATTTCTAGTGAAATCCTTGCAATTAGTTCACATCTCCATTAGTTAAGCTTCTCCCAGCTCAAACACCTAACATGAAAATAAGCAGATATAAGCAGTCTCTTAATAATGGAAGTCTTATCTGTTTAGTTGCTGTAGAGTAAGCTTCTCTGCTCTCCTGGAACCGCACCCGTGCGTGCACAGAAAAATATCAGCATCCAGGTTTAGAAGTCTTATTTGGTGTCTTGCAATCAGCTCTGCTGTGTGGCTGGCAGAGCTCAAGACTGGTCAGCTCCAGAGATCTGGGTTTCTTTTGGTCAGTCTCTCCTGGGACTCAAGAACCTCTGCTCTGTCTCTCCAAAGGTCAGCTCTCAGTCAGAGCTAAAGAGAGTAACTTCCTGTCTCAAAGGCAGGCTTTTTGTAAACAATCTAATCAGGCAGGTGGTGTTTAGTAATTAACTACCACACTGCTAAATTAAAGGAACATTACTGAACAGGGATAAGTCCCCTGTTACAGGTATGAAAAGTCCTGAGCACGCACGCCAACGCCCTGTCAAGTCTTGAAAATACATGGGAGTCTAATGACCAAAACTTGAGAACCCTCCGGGAGGATTTTAGAACTTTATCTCTCCATCTACAAGGGCCACGCACGGATTCCGTACAAACGGTCACTAGTACCCCTCTCATGCCTGCCTGTCTGTCCAAACCCCGACTTCCCACGCCCAATCGGTATGGAAAAAATCCATTCAGTTTGAGATGAATGCTTCCCGCTTTTCTTCTTCCCGTTCCAAGGTAGCCTACATAATCTCTCTCCTCATTGATGATGCTCTTGCCCGGGCTTCTCCCATCTGGGAGCAAAGATCTGACCTCACCCAAAGCATTGAAGCTTTTACCAAGGAGTTCCGCAGGGTGTTCAATACACCAGGTTGAAAGGTATCTGCTGCTTCTGCTCTATTCTTTATTTCTCAGGGTAACCGCTCTGTTGCTCGTTACGCACTCGAGTTTAGGACTATTGCCGCAGAGACGGATTGGAACGGAGAATCATTGTCTGCTGCCTTCTAGCAGGGATTGTCTGAGACTGTGAAAGATGAACTTGCCACTCATGATCGGCCTACCGACTTGGAGGATCTCATTGCGGTCTGCATCAGGTGGATCATCGCCTCCAGGAGAGAAGGACTGAGAGATGACTTAATCGCATGGTTTCTATCAGGATTAACCCCAACCAGGTGGTCCATTTGAATTTCCTGTCCCAGATTCTTCTGAACCTATGCAATTGGGAGTGACTTCGCTCTCGCGCACTGTGAATCAACACCGCATAGATGCTGGACTTTGTCTGTATTGTGGGGGTCCTGGACATTTCACTTTCTCTTGCCCTAACAAGGCGGGAAATGCAAGGTTCCCATGAGGCCTAGGGGAGTCTCATTGGGAACAATCTCTCTTTTCCCTATAGCTACTTCTAATCCCACAAAGATCCTTATGCCTTTCTCCTTGTAAGGGATTCTCTGTCTCCACATTGGCCTTTCTTGATTCGGGTGCCGGGGGCAACTTTATTGATCAGAGTTTTGCAGAACAACACAAGATCCCTTTAGTGTGCAAGAAGAACCCTATCACCTTGGAGGCCATTGATGGTAGACCACTTCAGCCTGCCTTCATCTCGTTGGAGACCCAGATTATTCAGATAAGGTCTGTGTAACAGGGGATTTATCCCTGTTCACAAAGGTGCCTCTAATCCAGTAGTGTGGTGGTTAACTGCTGGTAGCAAATTAACTAGCACCACCTGACTGAGTACAGGTAGTAGAAAAAGCCTGCCTTTGAGACAGGAAGTCTCTCCTCCTTTGCTCACATGTGAGCTGACCTGTGGAGACAGAGCAGAGGTTCTTGAGTCACAGGAGAGACTGACCAAAAGAAACCCAGATCTCTGGAGCTGACCGGTCTTAAGCTCTGCACCGCAGAGCTGATTTTCAAGACACAGGGAAAACTTCTAAACCTGTATGCTGACCAACCCTGGAGACAAGGGAGCTGAAGCAGGGACAGTGAAGATTTTCCCTCCAAGAAACAGATAAGACTTTCAGTATTAAGAGACTGCTTATATCTGCTTATTTTCATGTTATGTGTTTAGGCTGGGAGAAGCTTAACTAATGGAGATGTGAACTGATTGCAAGGATTTCACTAGAAATACTCCCAAGTGATTAGAAGCTTTGTTCCCCCCCCTTGTTTGGATGAATTTCCTGATGAAAAGGAAAAGGCACAATAAAGCCTTATTATAATTTCACATTATAAACGACTCCAAGTGTGTACCTCTGTAAACGTCCGTCCACATATGGTCGTCAGAAGTGGGACAAGAGGTGTCTTTGTAGTTATAAAGGTCCGGAGTTTTTATGTGAATTTTTTGTTATGCTTTTTTTGCCTACAAACAGTCTAAACAACTTGAAAAAAAAAACCTCTCATGCAGCAGAGGCAGAGTTAAAGGTGTACACACCACTGAAACTTACACTGCATTGAAACTTACAAAACCACAGATGGACTCTTTGCCCCAATCCCAAGAGGAGAGAGACTGCTGAAACAGCTAAAACTTTATTTGCCTATCACAAAGTGTAATATGGTCATTGAAATAGGGGTTTTGCCTTCCAGCCATAGTCAGGGTTCAAGAAGTGAGTCAGCCCTTAAAGGGATAGGTGTTTGTTGTTTTTAAAAGTTTCGCTGAAGCAGTGAATACAGATGGTGACCCATGAGTGGTACTGATTTTGCAAATAAAGGTTGCCACACCGCATAGGGCTACCAGCTGTGAATGGAGTATATGCAGAAAAGTGTGAAAATTGATACAAAGACTGTGCTGAAGCAGGGGTATTTTTAGCAAACAACTGCTGAGTGTAAAATTGCCCTATAAAGGAAAGGTATTTCAAAGCCAATTGCTGAGTGTTGAGTCACCCTGCCGGGAATTAAAGAAATAGTCCACTGCAAAGAAGGTTTTTCTGCAAGTAAAAATCTGCCTATATACTGTATATCTTGGGAGAAAACAGATACCCAAAGGTGAGACTGAAAATTACTGAACTCAGGCAGAAAACCAAATTCTGTTGCTGAAGCGGAGGGATTGAACCTAGAAAATAAATGGTGTACAGCAAATAGACTTTTTTTTTACCTAGCAACTGCACATTTTGTATACCTGATAAAAGAAAATGCATGCACAGTACTGCTGATATTGAAAAAAAAAAAAAATTACCCAAGAAAGAAAAGTCTACGGAGATGCCTGTGAGAGCTGCGACCTCTACACGCAGGATATGCCCACCTGTAGAACTACCACAATTGGGGGTCCTAGCAAATACAGTGGCAACAGCTGCAATAGCGCCTCCTGAGGTCAGGAAGGAAATGACACCTGATAGCCTAAAAATGGAGGACAAGATGCGGCGTTCCTGTAATGAACCCTACCCCACGGAAGAGTGGCCCTTCCAGTCCAATAAAGAGGAAGACATCTCTTACGGGGAACCCAAACCGAGTCACACCCACAAAACACCCCAAGAATGGTGGGGGTGCCTGAACTCGGCACGAACAGAAAAGACCGCTCCCTTTGATGACGAATATGATCAGCAGGAGACAGAGCGGGAGCAGTGGATCACCGAATATTTCTGTCAGCTAAAGCAGCTGCAAGAAAAGCCTGGCGTATATAATGAAACTGCTAAAACTTCATATGAAGATGAAGACCCCAGTATCCCTGAAGGGACGGTGTCATCCAAATCAAAAAGGAAGAAAAAGAAAAGCGGTTCTTCACTTACCGTGGAAGGAACAGACACGTCCGCAGATCCTGTGGATAAAAAGGGGGACCGAGTTGCCCTGCAGCCTAGAGAAATGGAGAATTCGTCCCCCGGTTAACCGAATATCCAGAGGGCCCAAGGCAGAAGTCGTGTACCCCAAAGGAGTGTCTGTCCGGTGCCAACAGTGAGGAACCCTCAACCAACCATCCCAGGGAAGTGGAGCCGGAACCAGTGAGTGACGATCCCTCGACCAGCCCTCAAGACGCCCTGAAAATTGCCAGGCATGACTGTGATCTGCTCTGTGAAGAATTGGAAAGGGAAAAAAATAATAATGCTGAGCTACAGAAGACTGTGCTCGCAATTTACTCTGCGGCCAAGACTCAATTGGAGGATCTCAAGACTGAGCTAGATACTGCAAAGGCTACTATTTCCACCCTGGATGTAAAGCAGAGCCAGTCTGACAAAATGGTGGCTACGCTAAAGCGGAAGTATGAGGAGGCACTGAAGCAGATGACAGTCTTCCAGCAAGAGGTTCACACTCTGCGCATAGAGTTGAATGCTTCACGACAGGAGGTCAACAGTGGCCGGATAGAAGTGGACGTAGCTCAGAAAGAGGTTCAGACACTCCACAGAGCACTGGATGCCTCACGTCATGAGACCAACAGCTGCCGCACAGACCTGGAAGTTTCCAGAAAGGAACTACACAGTCTCACTGAGGAGCTGGACATTTCAAGGAAAACTATCCTACATCTTAACTTAGATCTCAAAGTCTCTCAGGAGGAGCTTCAGAACTTAAACCTGGAGATGGAAGTCTCACGCCAGGAGACAGCCCGCCTCCAAGCAGATGTGCAAAAATGGAAGGTGGACTGCAAGGAAGCCCTGAATAGTACAGAGACTGAAAAAAGAGAAAATTTAAGATTAAAAAAAGAAAATTCTGAGTTGACAGAATACGTCAAGGGAAAGAATGAAGAGCTGCAGGCTCTTAACTTTGGAAAGAGGAAATGTTTGAAGCAGAGCACCGACTGCAGAACCAACTGCAAGGTCTGCATACACACCTCCAGTATGCTGAGGAGAAGCAGCAAACGCTGCAGGAAGAAAAGCTGCAGGCTGCTAAAGAGGTACAAGCGCTGCAGGAACGTCTGAATACCCAGTACGTCCCCACAGAGCAGTATGATGAGCTAAAGGCCACGCTGCATGTCTTCAGAGCATCATTGGAGGTGGAGCTTCGATACCAGGTGACTCTGCATGAGGGAGCGTGAGAAGGCTCAGAAACTGAAGGCTACCCTGAGCATCACCAAAGCAACGCTAAAAGCCAAGCTTAGAACCCAGGTGACGCGGCACAAAAGGCAGCACAAGAAGGTCCAGAAACTGAAACAAGTAACTGTGGTCCAAGCAAAGAAGTTCATAGTGATTCACACTGCCCTTACAATCTTTGGTGATGTTAACTCCCAGATATTTAATATGTTTTGGCTGCCAATTAAAATTGAAGATGCACTCAAAAAACAGGGATCTCTCGCGGATGAGATTACAGTCCTACAAGGACAAGTATTAACCTGACGAAGCGTCAGTATCCCACAGCCTCAAAAACCCATGAAGACAAGGGTACAGTGAGAGCTGGGAACACCGCTCATCTGAAAAACAAGGTTGCAAAGTCTAAACCACCTAAGCAAGCACTAGCAAAACCTTCAGCTGGCCACCAGGCAAAACAGAAAGGTATACGTGCAGAATCAAAATCAGAAGAATCCTTAGTGGATGAAGCTGAAAAGATGGGACATTCTCTGGAGGTGGAATTGCAACTCAATCCCAAAGAATCTGAACTGGCAACACCATGGAGTGGAAAGAGTGCAGAAGGACAGCTTCAAGAGCGGAAAACTCAAAGGGTTACTCTCAAACGCTCTGCAACTGTCGCCATACAATCTGCCTACAAAAAGAGGAGCGCCCGACGCAAGGGAAATCTCATGCCCGTGCACTCGGTAAAAAGACTGTACTTGGAAAAAGTTCTCCTCGAGCGACTGAGGAGTGCTGATCTCAAACACCTTCGGGAGGAGACAAAAATAAACTGGAGAAAGGGCTCCAATCCCAGCAGGACAGAGGTTTCTCTTCCTCCATCCACTCTCATTCAAGTCACAGAAAGATCTCGAATGAGAGTGGAAGGATGGGCTTTGGCCGTGGTAAGCCTGTGCTTCCCACAAACAGGGGAGGTATGTAACAGGGGACTTATCCCTGTTCACAAAGGTGCCTCTAATCCAGCAGTGTGGTGGTTAACTGCTGGTAGCAAATTAACTAGCACCACCTGACTGAGTACAGGTAGTAGAAAAAGCCTGCCTTTGAGACAGGAAGTCTCTCCTCCTTTGCTCACGTGTGAGCTGACCTGTGGAGACAGAGCAGAGGTTCTTGAGTCACAGGAGAGACTGACCAAAAGAAACCCAGATCTCTGGAGATGACCGGTCTTAAGCTCTGCACCGCAGAGCTGATTTTCAAGACACAGGGAAAACTTCTAAACCTGTATGCTGACCAACCCTGGAGACAAGGGAGCTGAAGCAGGGACAGTGAAGATTTTCCCTCCAAGAAACAGATAAGACTTTCATTATTAAGAGACTGCTTATATCTGCTTATTTTCATGTTATGTGTTTGGGCTGGGAGAAGCTTAACTAATGGAGATGTGAACTGATTGCAAGGATTTCACTAGAAATACTCCCAAGTGATTAGAAGCTTTGTCCCCCCCCCTTGTTTGGATGAATTTCCTGATGAAAAGGAAAAGGCACAATAAAGCCTTATTATAATTTCACATTATAAACGACTCCAAGTGTGTACCTCTGTAAACGTCCGTCCACAGTCTGTAAATAACCTTGTGGAAGATATTTATATGAATGCCATTCACACTCCTTTTATTGAAGTAATCTTGGGCCTACCCTGGTTACAAGTTCATAATCCACGGATTGATTGGTTGAGCAAGGAACCTACTCAGTGGAGTTCATACTGCGTTCAAAATTGTCTTGAAGGCTCAAGTAGCATTTGTGCAACTACCGTATCAGAAGACAAGGAAAGGGTACAACTGCCGGAGGAATACATTGACTTCAAGGATGTCTTTGACAAAGTGAAGTCTGAAATACTTCCTCCACATCGTCCCTATGATTGTCCCATCAAATTACTTCCAGGTACAACACCGCCTAGAGGAGCCTCATATCCTTTGTCTATGCCGGAGACTAAAGCCATGAAAGAATATATCGCTGAGAATCTTCTGAGGGTCTTCATCCGCAAATCCACATCTCCCGCTGGGGCTGGATTTTTCTTCCTTAAGAAAAAAGATGGGACCCTGCGTCCTTGCATTGATTATCGTGGACTCAACAAAATTACTATTAAAAATCGCTATCCTCTTCCTCTCATATCCGAACTTTTTGATCGTCTTCAAGGAGCAAAAATCTTCTCCAAATTGGATCAACGGGGTAGGTATAACCTTATCAGAATCCGTCAAGGCGACGAATGGAAAACTGCATTCAATACCCGGGATGGAGACTACGAGTACTTGGTCATGCCTTTCGGTCTTTGTAATGCCCCAGCCATGTTCTAAGATATTGTCAATGAGATATTCACAGACCTTCTCAATTCCTTTATAATTGTGTACTTGGACAATATTCTAATTTTTTCTAAGTCTCTTGAGGAAGATGTAGGATACGTCAAACAAGTACTATTTCTTCTATGAGAGAACCATTTATTCACTAAACTTGAAAAATGTCACTTTCACCAATCTTCTACTGTTTTCTTAGGATACATCATTTTGGATTCCGGCCTCAAGATGGATCCTACCACGGTCAAAGCGGTTCTAGATTGGCCTCAACCCACCACGCTCAAGGCTGTACAGCGCTTCCTGGGGTTTTCCAATTATTATCGCAGATTTATCCAGAATTTCTCTTGTTTAGTAGCTCCTCTGATGGCTCTTACCCAAAAAGGAGCAGATCCCTCGTCTTGGTCTTCCGCTGCAGTTAAATCTTTTGATCTCTTAAAGAAAGCGTTCGTATCCACCAAGATTCTGGTCCATCCTGATCCTAAGCTCCCCTTTACCCTCGAGGTGGATGCATCTGATGTCGGTGTAGGCGCTGTTCAGTCCCAGAGAAAAAACCCTCAGGCCAGGTTGCATCCGTGTGCTTTTTTTCTCCAAAAAAATTTCCGCAGCTGAACGTAACTATGATATTGGTAATCGTGAACTTTTGGCCATGAAACTAGCATTAGAAGAATACAGACACCTTTTAGAAGGAATAGAGATGCCTATAACAATTCTTACGGATCACAAGAATTTGTTGTATATCGAGGGAGCTTGTTGTCTGGGAGCCCGCCAAGCCAGATCGTCACTCTTCTTTTCAAGATTCAACTTTGTTATTTCCTATCTTCCTGGGACTAAAAATGTTAAAGCGGATGCTCTGTCCCGTCAATTTTCGCTTGAGGATAATTCTGAGGATCAACTCAAGTCTATTCTTCCATCCAAACTCATTCTTTCTTCCACTAACTTTGAGGCTTTAATGGATATCGTCCTTCAGCAAAATCAGATTCCTGACAATCTTACGGTTCCTGAGGGTCGTCTGTTTACTTCTCCTTCTTTGCGCAAACAGGTCCTGGAATAGGGACACTCTTCTAAATCGGCAGATCATCTCGGGGCAAAAAGGACATTGGATCTCATCTCTCGGACTTTCTGGTGGCCTCGGATGCAGAGGGATGTTAAGGACTTTGTACTTGCGTGCCCAACTTGTGCCAGGACTAAGACTTCTAGAAATCTTCCCGCTGGGCTTCTACAGCCATTACCTGTCCCAGTTCAGCCATGGACACACTTATCCGTGGATTTCATAGTGGATTTACCTAACTCTAAAGGTATGAACACTATTTTTGTTGTAGTAGATCGGTTCTCCAAGCAATTACATTTCGTAGCTCTCCCAGACTTGCTGAGATATTCATCAAGGAGATCTTTTGCCTGAACTGAGTTCCTACAGTGATTGTATCCGATAGAGGATCACAGTTTATATCTAAGTTTTGGCATTCTCTTTGTCGGCAGTTGGGAATATCTCTTCACTTCTCTTCAAGTCCCCCCTGCCACCCTCCCTCCTCTCTCCATTTCTCCTGTGCCCTTTGGAATGCTCGCTCCCTCCCTAACAAGTTCCTCTCTGTACATGACTTCTTTCTCTCTCACTCTCTGCTCCTATTTGCCATAACTGAGACCTGGCTCACTCAGTCTGACTCTGCTCTGGAAGCTCCCCTCTCTTATGGTGGCCTTTCCTTCTCCCACATTCCGCGCCCTGATGGCAGGGGTGGAGGCGTGGGGCTCCTGCTCTCCTCTCTGTGCCGCTACCGAACCGTTCCTATTCCTCCCTCTCTTGCTTTTCCCTCCTTTGAGGTTCACACAGTCCAGATCTTCTCTCCTCTCCCTGTTCATGTGGCGGTCATCTATCGCCCACCTTCCTCTACTCATCCCCCTTCTGCCTTTCTCTCTCACTTTGAATCCTGGCTCTTTCTTTCTCTCCTCAGACTCCCCTGTTCTTCTCTTTGGGGAATTCAACTGCCACATTGATGACCCCTCCCTCCCTTGGGCTTCCCGCTTTCTCTCTCTAACCTCTTCTTTTGGCCTTCAACAGTGGACTGAAGCCAGCACCCACAAGGATGGACACTACCTAGACCTGGTTTTCACTAAAAACTCCTCTCTCTCTGATTTCTCCATTTCTCCATTTCCTCTCTCTGACCATCACCTCATCTCATTTTCTCTCTCGCTTCTCTACATCTCCATCTCGCCCTCGTTTTTGCAGAAGCCTGCACTCTATTAACCTACCAGCTCTTGATTCTTTACGCTCCTCCCTTTCCTCTCTCAGTTCTGCTTCAGACCCTGACAACCTGGTCAGGAACTACAACTCTGCCTTATCTTTCTCTCTTGATCTTCATGCCCCGCTTTCTCTCTGCCGTCCTCGCCCTTCTAACCCCAGACCCTGGCTAAACTCCCACACACGCATGCTGCGTTCCTCCACTCGTTCCTCTGAACGCCTCTGGAGGAAATCTCATACGCTCGCATACTTCATTCACTACAAATTTATGCTGTCCTGTTTCAACTCTGCCCTCTCTCAGGCTAAACAAACCTACTTTTCATCACTGATCAACACACACAAGTCTAACCCACGCCGACTCTTTTCTGTCTTTAACTCTCTACTCAGTCCACCCTCGGATGCCTCCTCTTCTTCCTCCATCTCACCTCAGGACTTTGCTGACTTTTTTAAGGAAAAGGTGGAATCCATACGTCAGAACATCCCATTTGTTGTCTCCTCCCATCCCACACTGCTTCCCAACTCTCCTCCTGCCTTTCTTGACTCTTTTTCCGCTATCTCGGAGGAGGATGTCTCACTGCTGATCTCCTCTTCTCCCTATACCACTTGCCCTCTTTATCCCATTCCCTCCCATCTCCTAAAACCTCTTGCTGCTTCTATAATGTGACGATCCAGGGGATTCCTTCCCCTTCCTTATCTTCCCCTGTCCCATCTCCTGTCAAACCCTCTACCCTGTCCCACTCCTGTCCCGTTCCTTCTACCTCTCTCCCACTTCTCCAGCGCATGCCCCGCAGACCTCGCGGTCCTCGAGCCCCTGCAAAAGCGCTCCCCGCTCCCAGTCACCCGTTGCGCCCACGAGCAATACCTTGCCATCCTTGGCGGTCCCGTCTGCTCCTCTGCCTCCCTCCTGCACAGTTCCCGTAGCGCAACGCTCTGAGCACCTGGTGACGCGGCCTGTGCGCGCGCCCCCTCCGCTCACGCAGGGCGCGCGCACACGCTCCTCCTCCGGTCTCTGTCTGCCCTCTATGTCTTCCTCCCGGTCCCTGCGGGCCATCTCACTCTCACAGCCTGTGCGCGCGCACCCTCAACTTACAGAGGGCGCGCGCACATGTTCCTTTTCTCTACCTTGCCACGACCCTGACTCCTCCTCCCAATCTCCACCGATTACTCCCCTGATTGCCCCCTGTCTCCTCCTCTCTTCTTCCTGACCTATCCCTATCTTCTCACACTTCTCTCTCTGCTCCTCCCCCTCTCTGTCATTGGTGCACCTTCCTTTATAATCCCTGTCTGTCCACTTCTTCCTCGCTCTGCATAGTTCCTGTTTCCCTGTGTGCTGACCTATGCTGTGCTCCCTCTGTGTTCCTGCTATACCCTGCTCCTATGTTTCACCTTTGGACTTCCCTGGCTTTGACCCTGCTTGCTCTGATGACTCTGCTCTCTGTACCCCTTGAACCTTGCTACGCTCTCTACCACGCTGCTCTCTGGAACCCTTGGACCTGGCTTTGTACCCCGACGACTCTACCTTCTGGAACATTTGGACATTGGCACACGGACACGACTATCCTCACGCATACTACTAAGGACGTTGCAAGTATTACTAACTACTCTTTCAACAGGCCCAGCAACGCTATACCACACTCCGGGCTTGCTCCCACTTCTGTGGGTGTGTGGTGTAATACCTTTCCCACCTCAGTACTGGGGTCTTGCCAGGTCTGCGGGTATACAGGCGTGACATATAATCCCTATGCTCACACAGATCTTTAACTCTTCCCTCTACTCTGGTACCTTTCCATCCTCCTTCAAGCATGCAACCGTTATACCATTACTCAAAAACAGCAAGCTTGACCCTATCTGTCCTTCTAACTATCGACCTGTCTCCCTCCTGCCTTTTGCCTCCAAACTCCTTGAACGTCTTGTATTCTCTCGATTGCTACACTTTCTCAACACCTATTCTCTTCTAGACCCTCTACAATCTGTCTTCCGCACTGCTCACTCTACTGAAACAGCCCTCACTAAAATAACTGACGACCTCCATGCTGCCAAAGACAGAGGTCATTACACTCTGCTCATATTACTCGACCTCTCTGCAGCATTCGACACCGTGGACCACCCTCTTCTCCTTCACATTCTCCATACTCTTGGTATTCGGAATAAAGCTCTATCCTGGATCTCCTCTTACCTCTCCCATCGTACTTTCAGTGTCTCTTTTGCTAACACCTCCTCTTCCTCTATTGATCTCTCTGTGGGGGTACCCCAGGGCTCTGTCCTGTAACCCCTTCTCTTTTCTCTGTACACACTCTCTCTAGGTGACCTAATCACATCTTTTGGGTTTAAATATCACCTCTATGCTGACGACACACAAATTTACCTTTCAACCCCTGACCTTACACCTGCTATACAGACCAAAGTTTCTGAATGCCTCTCTGGAATATCATCTTGGATGGCCATCCGCCGACTGAAACTTAACATGGCAAAAACAGAGCTCCTTATACTTCCTCCCAAACCTGGCCCTACTACCTCCTTCCACATTTCTATTGGAAATACGATCATTCACCCAGTAGCCTAAGCATGCTGCCTAGGGGTTACACTTGATTCCTCTCTCTCATTCTCCTCTCATATTCAAAACGTTTCTAAAACTTGTCGCCTTTTCCTCCGCATTATCACAAAGATACGCCCTTTCCTCTGTTACTCGACTGCTAAAACTCTGACTCAGGCCCTCATTCTCTCACGTCTCGATTACTGCAACCTCCTGCTGTCCGACCTTCCTGCCTCTCACCTGTCTCCCCTACAATCTATCCTAAACGCTGCTGCCAGAATCACTCTACTCTTTCCTAAATCTGTCTCCGCATCTCCCCTCCAGAAATCCCTCTCCTGGCTTCCGATCAAATCCCATATCTCACACTCAATTCTCCTCCTCACTTTTAAAGCTTTACATTCTTCTGCCTCTCCTTACATCTCAGCCCTAATTTCTCGCGATGCACCATCCCGACTCTTGCGTTCTTCTCAGGGATGTCTTCTTTCTACCCTCTTTGTATCTAAAGCTCTCTCCCGCCTTAAACCTCTCACTTTCTGCCCCGCACCTCTGGAATGCCCTTCCCCTCAATACCAGACTAGCATCCTCTCTATCCACCTTTAAGACCCACCTTAAGACACATCTGCTTAAAGAAGCATATGAATAGCACTGTGGATAATCCTGGACACATGATACATAAAGCTTGGCCCCCTGCAGACGCACTTACTAGAATTCCCTCCTGCTGTCTCTGTACGTTCTCCCTACCTACCAATTAGATTGTAAGCTCCTCGGAGCAGGGACTCCTCTTCCTTAATGTTACTTTTATGTCTGAAGCACTTATTCCCATGATCTGTTATTTATATTATTTGTCATTTATATGATATGTATTACTACTGTGAAGCGCTATGTACATTTATGGTGCTATATAAATAAAGAAATACAATACAAGGTATCACCCGCAAACTGGGATCCATGCTGCCAGAATCACTCTACTCTTTCCTAAATCTGTCTCCGCATCTCCCCTCCAGAAATCCCTCTCCTGGCTTCCGATCAAATCCCGTATCTCACACTCAATTCTCCTCCTCACTTTTAAAGCTTTACATTCTTCTGCCTCTCCTTACATCTCAGCCCTAATTTCTCGCGATGCACCATCCCGACTCTTGCGTTCTTCTCAGGGATGTCTTCTTTCTACCCTCTTTGTATCTAAAGCTCTCTCCCGCCTTAAACCTCTCACTTTCTGCCCCGCACCTCTGGAATGCCCTTCCCCTCAATACCAGACTAGCATCCTCTCTATCCACCTTTAAGACACACCTTAAGACACATCTGCTTAAAGAAGCATATGAATAGCACTGTGGATAATCCTGGACACATGATACATAAAGCTTGGCCCCCTGCAGACGCACTTACTAGAATTCCCTCCTGCTGTCTCTGTACGTTCTCCCTACCTACCAATTAGATTGTAAGCTCCTCGGAGCAGGGACTCCTCTTCCTTAATGTTACTTTTATGTCTGAAGCACTTATTCCCATGATCTGTTATTTATATTATTTGTCATTTATATGATATGTATTACTACTGTGAAGCGCTATGTACATTTATGGTGCTATATAAATAAAGAAATACAATACAAGGTATCACCCGCAAACTGGGATCCATGTTGGGATCCCTTACAGGTGGAGGTGCTGTCACCAGTCGGATCAGGTACACCCCAGGTTCCCAGCGGCAGAGGTTCAGGCCTCCTGTGAGCCACAGGTAACTCACCACACACACAGTAGCCTCCATATCTCCCATAGGGTGGGGGAAAGTGTGCTACACAAGATTTCGAGATACATTGATCTCTTCTTCGGGCGATGTTACAAATTGATTAAGCCCAAAAAACTTTCTTAGAAACAAGGCAATTGGAATATTATCTGTGGGTGAAGCCCACATCAACATTCCAATACATACATACACACACGGTAAATATATATATATATATATATATATATATATATATATATATATATATATATATATGTTGAAACATGTCTTTGAGTGGGTTAACTGACTTTGCATCTCCCAAGTCCTTGCTTAAAAGCTGTGTTTAAAGCAGCATGCATTGACTAAGGGTTGCTCATGTAATGTGAGCATGAGAGAAAAAGTGGCACTGTGTGCTCATTTGCATGTCATTTCCCAGAATCCCTTGCTGCAGTGGAAGTGCTGTTTGCTGGGTGATAATGGTGAAAGACAGGGTTGCAGACCTGTCTAAGACATGCAAATGAATATACAGGAATATTTACAGTTGAGATATGTGTGTGTGTGTGTGTGTGTGTGTGTGTGTGTGTGTATATATATATATATATATATATATATATATATATATATATATATATATATATATATATATGTGTGTATATATCTCCATGTTCACATTTTTTAACTGACTACATAATTAGCTGCAATTTCGTATAGCCCCGCCACCTCTTTTCTGTAGGAATGATTCACAGCACATGCTGTGCGCTGGAATCAGGCACCTCTGCGGACAGCCCTGCCTGTGCTATATTGCGGGGTCCTCGCCGCCGCCCTGCTTCGGCTGGAGAGAGGAGAGAGCTGCAATGGCGGACTACGACACCTACGACGATCGGGCCTACAGCAGCTTCGGCGGCGGCAGAGGGTGAGGCTCGGCGGGGGGTCACAGGGAGAGAGACACGGGAGGGAGGAGGCAGCTAACGGAGGGACGGGGACGGAGAGCCTGCAGGGAGGGAGAGGCAGCGGAGGAGGAGACGCCGGGAAGGAGGTGCAGCCAGCGCCATGCAGCCCCGGCCTCCTGAGCCTGACACCCACTTCCTATATAATGTGTGTATGTGTATACATACGTCCGTGTACACATGCACACACTAGTGTGTACATATCTATTTCAATTGCGAGGGTAATATTACCTATAACCACAGTAAGAGTTTGGGGAAGTGTGTGTGCACACATGCGTGCGTGTGTCTGTGTATATGCATGTGTCTGTATATGTATATGTATGTGTGTGTGTATATGCATGTGTCTGTGTATATGCATGTGTCTGTGTATATGCATGTATGTGTGTGTATATATATATATATATATATATATATATATATATATATATATATATATATATATATATATATATATATATATATATATATATATACACATACACACACACACACCTGAAGATAACCCAATGTTTATTAGTCTAAGTTCACGTAGAGCAACAAAGAAAGCAGCCTGTGTGCCGAAGACCAAGTATTGTAGTTTGTCTGGTATTTTCCCATTTGAATTGCGTTGTTGGGCTGCTCTCTGGGATGCAGTGAGGGGGCAGAGCTGAAATAACATGGCTTTATGGCTTGGGTGGGTGTTTTACTGGGGTTTTGTTGTGCTCTGCGCAAATGGTGCACCACACAGGTAAAAACCACAAGGATTATAGATGTTTTGCAAATCATACATTAGTGTGTGTATATAGTATATATTTGACAATACATATAGCATCAAGCATTTCACCCTGTAACAGATATATATCTATCAATCTCAATCGCCAGTGTCCTTTGCACAGTGTGATGAGCAGTGTCAGGGCGGGGATGCTGCTCTAGTTCCCGGGAGGTTTCCTTTCCTCCTTCCCTGAGTGCTGGATTCCTGGGCTGCTGTCGCACTCACTCACACACACACACACTGAGAAGTTGTGCTTTTTATAAAGATCCTAACGTGCTGCTGAGGGAGGGGCAGGGCTGAGAGCCTCCTTATATTACACGGGGTGGGAGGTTCTGTTATGAGCACAGTGCAAGGTCTATGGTGAGATGGAGCAGAGTTTCTCAACCAGGGTGCCTCAGACTACCTTTAAGGATTCCCTGTTGAAAGAAAATAAATAACACAAAGGTGTACTTTTACTGTATCAATCCAAATTCTGCAATGTTTTATGAAATTATTGCTGTTTGAAAGATTTTGCATAACATGTAAAATAACAAACTGAATTGTAAGTGTAAAATTAGATTGTAGGTAGATGCTTATTTTCCGTGTGTGTGTGTGTGTGTGTGTGTGTGTGTGTGTATCTTAATTACTTGCATATAAAAGGACTTTCCTGTGTTTCTTGGGTATTGTTTGTTCAGTGTTGCAAAGTAGGGCATACCTTCAAAAGTATTCACATTTATTCTTGTAGTAACAAAGGAGGTAGAGGGAGTAGGTGGTATGATACTTCTTTATTGGACCAATAAGTAGTTCTGTTACAAGCTTTTGAACCTCTGTGTTTTTCATGGGGTAGGACCTTATGAAGAACCATAAGTGGTTTGAAAGCCTGTAATATCAATTACATATTGGTCCAATAAAAGGTATCATACCATATCGTTTCTCCTTGTATAGATACAGCCATATACAATGTTGGGATTATGTTGACTGTACAGGCAGTCCTCGGTTATCCGACACAATGCGTTACTCAAAATGGCGTTGTAAAGCGAAACGTTGTAAAGTGAAACAAGTTTTCCCATAGGAACACTGTTTAAATGAAAGGTTCCGTTCCTGAAGGCATTTTTAATGCTAAAATACACAAAATATTTTACACACACAATAAGATATGCAGCATACACATAAATTATATAGTGTATATACTGTATTATATATAATATAACATAATATATAATATAATATAAAAATATAATATATTATATAGTATAATATATATATTATATACACATAAACAACTTTGCAAAGCGTCGTAAGAGCGTTGAATAAGCCGTTTTAGCGTTGTAAAAATGAACATAGGTATGCATTGCATAGCGTTGGATAAGCCGTTCGTTGTAAAGCAAAGCGTTGTAAAACGAGGACTGCCTGTATTAGTAGTTTGAGTTAAATATGGTATAAGTAAATGGCATTTTTTACTATGAAATATTTATAGAAAAAAAGTGAATGTAACAAAATTGACAAGTAGATGCTGATTCTAACCAAGTCTGCTGCTGACTTTTTCTGTGCTCTGTAAAGTCCCATTAATAAACAGTCCTAGTCCACGGTTGTGCTTTCTATTTCTTCTAATTAACTTAAAGACGTAGTTAATATGGCCACAAAATTTATTGAAGCACGAAATGCATAGAACAGTGTTTTACCTGGGAAACTGAACTAGAAGATAAGAAACTGTTCTTATTTGTTCTGCTAGTCTTGTGAACTACTGTATCTGTTCCTGCTGTTTTGTTTCAGTGCAGTGTGATCGTTTGTGATAGGATAAAATCATTTTGTTGCGTTTATCCTTAGGACTTTGCCTTTTTGGTAGGCCTCTGTCAAGAGTAAGGGAAACATCAACTTCTTGTGAAAATCAAGAAAAAAGGCATATTAGGTTAGATAATTCGCAACAGTCATTTTTGTGGGATATTGTAAATATACACTTGTGCATTATAAGTCACCTGCTAAATCATAGTATTCAATTTTAGGTGCTTTGCTAGACTATAAGAGTATGTTTACTTATGAAACAGATTGAGGAGACTTAAGTTCATCTGAATGTCTTTTATTGGTTTCTTTGCAGCAATTAAACATGGTAGGTTTGGTATATGGCTCACTGCTTTTGGTTGTATTGATTGTATTGCAACTCACATGTTTTACATTCTCTAATCAAATTTGAAAATATTCGGCACAATGTTAAAATCTAGCCTGCTGCCCATGCTCTGAGATCACGTGGAAGTGCTTCCATGTGCTGTACAAAAGAAGGGGACTAAAAAAAAATCTTCTCAATCACTGGGATGCGCCTTCACAGCATATTGAGTTGGGACCTGGGACCCTAATCTAGCCCTACCTATGTAAAAGTACTCAAAGAAGAGAGGGGGCAATCGAGAAATAAACTTGCAGTATCAGCTTGCTTTTGGGCACTTGCATATACATATGTTTTGGAGGACCTAGCCCCTTCAGATATGTGCACCCAAGTGGCCGCTGAGATGTTCTATGTATATGTACTAAACATATTTGAATACATTATTAGAGCAAGCTGATGCTGCAATGGTTTTTTCTAGAATGCCTCCTCTGAGTACCTTGGCAAATTTACATATGTATGGCATCTGGGTTTGGGGTACTGGGGTCATTGGAGACGGTCTCACTAGGCGTGTTACTAAGAACACTTTGTGTGGTACCATTTTTTAATAAAAAGGTTATTTTTCCCCCCAAACTTGTCAAAAGAATCTGAAAGTAAGGACGTAGACCGCTTATGTAATTGCCCAGTCATGAACATTAACTTGCTAAATGTCATTACTGACAGAGTGAAATGTAAGTTTTTTTTGCACTGAGAGAGTCAACAGGGAATAATCTATTCAGCCAAATTAGAAATCAGTTTGCAAAACTGTTCCAGCTTTTTCAGGCTGGTGGGTATGCCACTGTCTGGAGCACATATAGGTCATCTCTGAACATGGAAACTGAATCCTTAAATCTTTGAACAATCACCATTTTCTTATTGGTTTTAAGATGTTGGGAGTTGTTGGTTGGGTTATGCCAGGGTCTTCAAAACATTCTTTTTAATACAAATGTCAATCTGTCTTTTCTGCCGTTCATTATTATTTATGATTTATTTATAACTTGCCATGTTGTATTTGTACATGTGATAACTTCCCCCCTGGTTCCAGAGATACTTAATGGTTTAGCTCCCAATATTCTTTCTTGAAATTCAAAGATGGCTGTGGCGGTCACCTAATTGGATGCCACAACATCATTCCCCCAATGTCTTTTGGCTAATAATTGACCAGTGGGACCAAGCAGGTTTGGTTGGCATTTTGATTTCTTGAAAGGGAGTACAACCCAGCAGCAATGAAGGTAAGCCGCACAGAAAAAAACTGGTGGGAGGGGACATCCCTGAAGCAAAAATAGCTGTTTCTCTCCTCATGCCATTGCCCCTCCCTGCCGCCCAGTTTAAATTCCTTTAAAAGAATACTGTGCCATGAATTTTAGGCTTTTGTCTTTATCTTCAGCTGTTTGGCTAATCATTGCTTGCTAAAAAGAACAAAAGGAAAGATGTTGCAGTTGTTATTTTACCTGCAAATATATTGCATTGTAATTAAGCAATAACCCGCTCAGGCCAGTAATGCCCTGTTCTGAGTGGATTATGACTATTATAGGCTAAATGTAGGCTTATTTTTAAAAAAATTCATAAAAAAGATACACTTTTGTAGTCGTATTGATTTTTATATTCACTCACTCACTCTGCAACCCCCCCCTCGATGTACACACTCACTCTGCAGTCCCCCCTACATACTGCAACCCCCCCTCCTCTACACCCACAAAACAGACTGCTACCCCTTCTACATCCACAAAACACACCAGCAGTCCCCCTCTACACCCACTGCAGCCCCCTGTAAACACACACACTGCAGACACACAAAACACTCTGCACCCCTCCTCCACCAACAAAAAACACTGCAGTTCCCTCTCTGCACCACAAAACACACACTGCAGACGCACAAACCAACAAAATAGACTTTACCACCTCTACATCTGCAAAAACACACCAGCAGACCCCTCCCTACACCCACTGCAGCCCCCTGTAAACCCACACACTGTAGGCACACTAACAAAACACTCTGCACCCCTCCTCCACCCACAAAACACACACTGCAGCCCCCCCTCTACACCCACAAAACACACACTGCAGCCACCCCCCGCTACACACAAAACACACACACATAGCAGACCGACACCAACAAAAGACTCTGCTGGCCCCCTTTATACCCACAAAACACACACTGCAAACACACAAACCTTTCCCCTCGCTCTCCAGGCCAAAGCTCTCTGTAGGCAGGTAGGGGGAGGAGTCCTTGCCTCCTGTCCAATCGCCTCACCTGTCTAAGAGCTGATCTCACTCTTTGTGAATGAGAACTGAAAGCTGATTGGCTGGAAAACTTGGCAGGGTGCCAACTTCCGGCCCATTACTGATTGGTTAAAATTCCGGTCATTATCTAATCAGAGAGCAGGGATTTCAACAATGCCCCGAAATTACCATCTTTAGCCTATAATACAGATTATAAAACCCTTAAAGCATTTAGGGGCTTTATTTAAATTCCATGTTTTAGTAGCTGTATTTGTTGAGTGTAAGTTGTGATGACTTTTAGTGGAAAACATCATAGTTCTTCAAAGTATAATAATCTATGAAGAAATTGAATGACGGTATGCTATATCCCTAGGCCCTGACGTGTGAAATCAATGGGAGTGTTTGACTGACCGTGGTGTGCGCGTCCATTTCAGAGCTCATTGAATAAGCCCCTTAGTTTGTTGTGCAGGTTGAGTAACTTTACCACTCCTGCATAATAAAGTCATATATAAATCCTGGTGAATAGAGGCATTCTCCCTATGCACACCTATTATCAAGTCTGTTGTGAACTTACCAGGCATGTTTCTAAGTAATGGTTTTGAAATTGCATAGCTTTAAGCGATGTGATAAAACCAATTTAAGCTATCAAGACTAAACGTATGAATAGGTAAATTATCGACATTTACTGCTGGACTATCGTAGCCTGCTTGTGGTTTGGATTTTACAGTTGAACTGCAAGTTGTTATATCTTTATATAGAGTCCAGTTACGTGGTCTACCACTAGAAGCAAAGGGCCTGCAGTCCCAAAATGGTATGCTTGCTTGGCACTTACCAGTCGCAATTGATGCAGGTGGTGTTACTCCGCACAATTTTTACATCATGTAGTCTGGACGATGAGCATGTAGAAATGACATATACAGTAGGGGTGTCCCTTAAAATACCTAATTTATGCGTTCTCTAAAAAATGAGGTGCGTAAAATGAACATTGTTAGTTCCAGTTCAATGTGTACCTTTTTTCCTACATGCTAGCTCTTATGACTGATTATAAATGTCTGTTTTCTTTGCTTGGTGACACTGCAGAGATGGGTATTTGGCGAATCATGCTTTTTGTGTTATGGAGCATTTTACGTTGTATTTTTGTTTTCTTATACATTTCACAACATTCTCAATTTTTATTAATTCTTTGTTCCACATTAATATTTGGTTTACTATTGTTATTGTGTATGATTGGCAGTGCAGTTAGTGACACACTTTTACTTTTGGCTAATTTACTTTAAACCCAGGGCATGCAAACTTCAACACCTTCTGTTAAAATATTTAATAAATAATAATGTACTGTACAAACAAAGGTACAAAGAAACACAAGAATTCAAATCCGTAATAAATGTAGAAAACTTTCTCCAATTTTCTCCGTAACAAATCCTGTGGTTTTCCATTGTTTCACGCCAATTATTGTCTATAGGCAAGAAAACCGTCTGGAACACTCCAGCAGAATACATAAGGCTGCGTCCATAGAAGCATTGACAGCGCTCCTCTGCGCTGAGGCTCGCCTGCTCAATCAGGAGCGATTGTATGGACTTGCAGGCGAGCCAGCGTGCGCGATCGGGAGGCGGAGCACTGACGTCATGGGGCCAATAGCCCGCGAAGCGCCGATGTTGTGACGCTGCTTCGCTGTGATTGGCGGTTTTCAGCTGACGGCGCGCTCAGATACAATTTCTGATGTCGGCTGAAAATCCCTGCGGACGCTCGCGGAAGCCCTTTCTCAAGACATCCTCATTGAGGATGACGGGGCTCATCGCGGAGCGTCTGCACGGCTCAGCGCTGTCGGTCCTTCTATGGACTCAGCCTTACAAAGCATAGAAATGTTTCATAAGCCGTACAGAAGAATAAATAACACATTACTAGCCTTATTTCTATTTATGGGTAGCACACTCTTTTGGCACTTTCATGGAAACATTAGCTTGTGTATGGTTGCCTATGCATAGCTTGTGTATAGCATTATTGCTGTTGCTTCTGTCACAGCAAATAAGTTGCTCTAGCATGTTTAGTGTGTTCCTGCCTAGGGCATATTTAAAAAAAAAACTAAAGTAAAATAAAATTACGATATATGAAGCATGGGGTCTCTGGAGCTGAACCCTGTTATATTAAGCTCTGTGGACCCCGTGCTTCCCGAGAGACCTACAGACCTACAGAGCTAAATGTAAAGCTCAATATCTCCCATGGCACCGGCACCAATAAGAAGCTCCAATGTCTTCTTATGGGCCCGAGTGCCGTGTTAGGCCACGCTTATAGTGCCGGCGACGCGACGTCGCCCGAAAACAAATGCATATTTGCCGCCGCGTGCGCTTATAGTAAAGTATAGTGCTCTGAGCTCGTGAGGGGAACATGCTTAATAAGACCCCAAACTGCACCTCTGTGTGTGCAAACCCCATGAATAGTATAGCTGTCAATCACAGCGGGACAATTCCTGTGGATGCAAAGCATTGTGGGGAATGGCTTTTGAAGCTTCTGCTGTAATTGACAGCTATGGCACCCACACTAAGGTGCAATTTGGAGACTTACTAAATGTGCAGTCCCCACACAGGAACCCACCAATACTGCCTGGGATCTGCCACTACATATTTATTTGGGCAAACCTCTAGAAAACGCCTCCCGAAACCCGTGTTGGGAATCATTGTTTTGAAAGACGGGGTGCTAATAAACTAGGTTCATGAGCACATTAAAAATAGTCTAGTTTATAGAAGACGGGTATTGCTTTGGCTACATAGCTTGTGTTTCCTAACACATTCAACTGCTAAAAACATTCAGCTACCAAATGACAGGTTGGATCACTAAAGGCCAAGCTGGACTCTAGTCAGCTGATCTCAGTGCTTTGACTTTACGCACTTGTATTATTTCTACATACTGTAAAACAAACCTTCTTTTTAACATAGTTACGTTGTGTCTTTCAATGTTTCATGAGCAATTTCTTTGTGAAGCACCTTTCAGTTCAAAGTGCTTTTAAGTATTACAATTCAGAGTACAATCTGCAGTCAGCTCAAGCATGACATTTCTGCAGCAACATTATTGATTTTTAGAGGAGAGAGCTGAATTGTCGTTCAGTTGGGTAAATTGAGGCACATGGAGAATGGAGCAATTGAAGGCACGGCCATTGACCTACCATTCTGGGTATGTGCCTCTCTGCCACCATTCAACCCATGTGCCTGTTTTGCACACTGCTGCTGGGTGGATGACTTATGTCGCCTGTAGTAAAATGCTTCCCAATTTAATGATGATGGTTTACTTCACAGCTCTCGACGTGGGGATTCTGGCCCAGGTCCACGCAAACAGAAAGATCTTCCTACAGATCCTCCCTTCACGGCGTACGTTGGGAATCTTCCCTTCAACACTGTCCAAGGAGACATAGATGCCATCTTTAAAGAGCTCAGTGTTCGGAGTGTGCGGCTAGTCAGAGACAAAGAGACGGATAAGTTTAAAGGTGAGAGTAATGTGGATTACGGCCCTCTTTTGTTAACATGCATGTAATGCATACATTTTGTGTCGACTTGGACTTAACCTCCTAAAATCCTATTGTTTTTGTATTTTGTATTAAATCATTTCTGTGGTATTGGATAATACTGATTGGATTGTTGTTGTTTTTTAAACTAATGCCATTTTTTGAATGATTTTTTTTTATTTTTTAATGTACTGATCATCCATTTAGAAAGTCACATCCACTTTCTCTTTTGAAACAGGCTCTGACACACCTTTTTGAGCTCTGCCCTTTCATTGACAGATCTGTTGTGTTCCAAGCAGCAGACTGTCTATTGCTCTGAAAACTGTAACAATTACAAACAATTACATTTAGTAATGTTGCATATCAACTGCAGCACAAAGTTAGAAGGCGGCCATTTTGTTAGGTACACAATCAGGATTTTTACAGATTTATAACGGGAGCACGAAATGATTGCCAGCTTAGGTAATAATGGCTATCCATGCAGCAGAAGAGGACCAAAGATATAAAGTCTGGGTGGAATATCATGTAACCAGGCAGTCACTAGATACATTGCACTGCTAGAAAGAGGTTAGTGTTGTGACTTTAAGTGGTTACTGCTTGTTACGTTCTAATATTAAAAATGTCATTCAGAATTGATTTTAAAAAAATGCTACAAGTAATTTCTCATAATACAGAACTGATTTATTTAAAAAAAAAAAAAAACACACACCTAGGATATTGCTTGGTCTGCAGCTTTGAACAGGTGCTCCATATTTTCAGTGCCATTTCTTGGATTTTTTGTTATATAGTAGATGAGGTTGGAAAAAAAAATACGTCCATGTTCAACCTATGCTAAATTTAGACGAAAGATATTTTATCCTATACTTACAGTATATTGATCCAGAGGAAGGCAAACAAAAACCCCAGTGAAATATCGAATGATGTCTCATAAGAGAAAAATAAATTCCTTCCGGACTCCAAATAATGGCAATCGGATTACTCCTTCGATTAAAATCCTTCACATGTATACTTATTTGGTATATCCCTTTATACCTTTTTCTTTCACAAAAGATGTCCAACCTTTTTTTGAAGATATTTACTGTATCTGCCATCGCAGTCTCCATGGGTAATGAACTCCACATTTTAACGGACCTTACTGTAAAGAATCTTTTCCCTTTTTGCTGGTGAAATCTCCTTTCCTCCAACCTTAAAGCAGCAGTTCAAGCCCCCCCCCCCCCCCTTTAATATGTGCATCAATACAATCCACACAATAAGTAATTGGCGAAGTTGCCGATCGATCTGTTCTCCTGTGACTTTATAAATGGTTGCTATAGAAACATTAAAAGCTTGTTACGTTATAATACATTAAAAAGGTCATTCAAAGTTGTTTTTAAAAAAATGCTACGAGTATTTTCTCATAGTACAGAACTGATATATTAAAAAAAAAAAAAAAAGTCGCAGCACAACACTCCTGCTGAAACCCGGTAAGTAGGTTACAGAGGCCTCGCGCCTCCCCCGGCATGCAATTTAAATGCCTGGGGGAAGAGCGCGGGGCCTCTGCAACCGCCCGCACCCCCCCGCCCCCCCCCCCCCCCCAAAAATCTAGCGCACCGCTGGCTTAGGCCTTTTACTTGGGCATGGTTTACATATACTGCAAAACCATACATTGCAGCCTTCAAGGGGTCGATAGGGGGTGTATGTAATATTGGTGTATGTGGGTTTTGTTAAAATAAGGATTTTTCTTGCAGGGTTTTGTTATGTAGAATTTGATGATCTGGAATCCCTTAAAGAAGCATTGACGTATGATGGTGCAGTAAGTTCCTTTTGATCTAGTTTATAAGCATAGTTAATGGGCTTTCTGCCCTTACTTACCCAATCCCCCTCTTTATTTATTTTTTCTTTCTTCTTCCTGTCCTCCTAATAGCTTTTAGGTGACCGGTCGCTACGAGTGGATATAGCAGAGGGCAGAAAACAAGATAAAGGTGGCTTTGGTTTCAGGAAAGGCGGCGGCGGCGGGTCTGAAGAGAGAGGTGATTTTGCTTTGGCCACCATCCAGAGTCAGAGCACCAATATTTATTTATTTATTTTTATATAGAAATAGGTTTGAAGCAGGCAGCCTCCAGAGCTGAACCGCATTGATTGCAGCTCAGGGGATCCCATTCTTCCCGAGATACTTACCTCCGTAGGGGGTGCCAGTAGCAACTCCGGCTTGGCAAGTTTGGGTTGTCGAAATGGCTTAATTTTCCCGCATCACACGGGCCAATAGGAAGCTGTGACGTCATTCCTGGTCTTGTCAAAAATAAAAAATAAACTACTTGAATCAGGAGTGTACTGGTGTAGAAGATACTGTATGGAACTCCAGTGTTCTGACCCGAACATAAGGCAAAGTGTGTATGGAAGGTTGCTTTAATAAATTAATACAGTTTGAGGATTGCTTATGTAAATAGTTAATCCTGAAACGGTTTTCTTTCTGGGGTTCCCTCATAAGGATTACTCAAACCGAATCAGACCCAGCACTTAACACCGTGATTCTCAACTCTGATTCAGCTTTCCCTTGATTATTCAATTTCATAGATTTTTAGAGTTGGTGATCCGGTAATTGCGAGCTGTACAATCGCCATCACCTCTGCCTGTTTTAATATGGGACAGAGCCAGCGGCCTCTTACGTAAAATGAAGGATTTACAGTAACCGCAAAGCAATAACTTATTGCAGGCCTAAATATGTGAGGCGTAACAGAGTTCCTAAATTGTGTAATCAGTCATTCTCACTGTAGTCCCTGAACCACCAGTGGTCCTCTAAAAAATTCAACGCCCACTTCTCTCCTGCATTTTCCATTACTACCAAAGGCTGTTTTGTTTTTAGAAAACATGTCCATTTTTTTTCAGATCTGTTCTGCTTGTCTGTGCTCATCAGTATATTTATATGGAAGTAATCTGTGAAAGGGAAAAGTTGGTGAATTCCCTGTGTAAGCATCGCTTGCAATGCTGCTGCTGTACACGGTTGCAGTAGCAGTGTTTTTCAACCAGGGATTCTAGGAAGCCCTAAAGGGTTCCCAGCAATTTTCAGGTAATTTGGAAATTGTACCAAACACAGAAGAATTTGCAATGCATCTGATCTCAGACTCGTTATTAGAGAGGGTTGGGGCTCCTTACAATGCATCTGATCTCAGATATGCTATTACAGAGGGTTGGGTTGTTTTATAATGCATTTGATCTGGGACTCTAATAGAGGGTTGGGGTTCTGCAACATTTCACAACATAATTATAGGTTCCTTTACCAAAAAAGATTGAACAGCACTGCAGTAGCATGAGCAAAGCAGTTTGCACAGCTTAATACTTTTTGGCTTTAAATCTTTTTATGCATTGTGTACAGCTGTGAAATCAAAGATCTGAATTCTATTTCTCCCATGCACTGCTGCTTTAAGTAAAAGTTCTCAAATTAATTTTGACCTGGATATCCGTGTTCCGAGATCCTACTAAATTTTTCTAAAGCAGGATAAAACATCACCGAATATAAATGTACACTTTTCAAAATGGAAAATGGATATATATATTCCGAAATGATGCAGTAATCTGATACAAGACGATCTGCAGTGCTTCATGGACCATTTTGACTAAGTAACTTAATAATGTGATTCATTAAGGCCAAATGGTGTCAATAGATTGTATTTATTGATGTTGAAATACCTCCCCTATGTTGTGTCTTAACACCATTGGCAGCCTTTTGTTCAAAAGAAGCCAGGGCTGAATTGCTTTTTTGTTCACAATCCTATCTGTCACAGTTGAGGATGTTGGTAGGATGTGGGGAATTTCTCATTCAACTAATACCTAAACAAAACGAATAAAACTTTGGTGTGAAATATTTAGTCTCAAAAGCTATATTAAAAGTGATCTCATGCCAAGAGGACAGTCAATCTAGCCCCAGCTCACATCTCCGATGAAAAGTTTTAAAGCGTTGGAAACTATCCTCTGTCGACCTATAAAAGACAGCCTCCAGCGGGGGGCTGGTCATAGCCTTGAGAAAGCAGTCCAGCAAAACGTACGTCGGCCATTGTGACGTCAGTTACTGGTGACGTCATACAGGGAGGGACCGACAAACACAGAATAGTACCGTGCTTGGTGTCCCTGCTTGATACATGCGCGTATAGGCGCTGTTACAGCTTTTAATGGTCTGCGTTTAAAGCGCTCTTTTTCCTCTACCATTATGGAGGGTATAGGGACATTTAGATGGTTAAATGCAGTTTCTGACTGACCCGAATATGGTTATACACTACTGACCATCTATACCCGGCAAACACACTGACATATACTATATCAACCCGCTGAGGAAGCAGACAATCTCAGTGCAATATTGCTATCAACTATACTATCTGTCGATCCCCAAGCATTACAAGGGGAGGTGGGGAGAGAATTTGTTGATCTGCCCTTTATACAGCATCCGGGGGTGTTCCGCTGGTCGGGACTACATTTACAACCCTGAGACAGACTTTACCGTCTAATCACCGGTACACTATTTATTGCATTGAGATAATCACCTTCGTTTATCTGCGTTAGGGGGTGTGCTGCTCTCAGAAATCACGAGACAAGCACTGCCCCTGTATACAAAAGGATACATTACTAGCATTGTCCTTATTGACCATAACAAAGTCTATTACCTTAAGGCTACTACACTTACCTTTGGAAGCACCGGTCCTCAGCTACCTAGAAACGGAAGCTAAGCCCATCCTACAAGTGTAACATATACAGTACATTGTATCTCTGAAGAGTTGTTGTTTTTAGTAACTCTGAAACCAATACTAATTTTGACACTAGGGGGTGCTAGCAATCAGTTTCTACCAGGGCAAGATATTATCCACGGTAGGTACTATATTTGCATTTAATTAACTTGCTGCAAAATTAGTTCAAATACTTGGCACAACAAAGGGTTAAACTTAACTAGACTGTAAGCTCCTCGGGGCAGGGACTCCTCTTCCGAAATGTTACTTTTATGTCTAAAGCACTTATTCCCATGATCTGTTATTTATATTATCTGTTATTTATTTGATTACCCCATGTATTACTACTGTGAAGCGCTATGTACATTAATGGCGCTATATAAATAAAGACATACAATACAATACAATACAACACATCTAAGTACCCCAGTACAGCGTTCAAAAGGGCTGTTGTGGTTGTTATACTTCTCACAAGTATAGATCCAACACTGGTGAAACAAACAGATCTGAGATAAACATTGTCTCACTCTGCATAAACCGTTGTCTGTTTTCTTTAAACTTATTGTGCCAGTCATATTGCAACAAAACTATTAGTCTTGACTAGTCAATTTGGGACTGACTGCAACAAGGTTGCTCTTGCTAAGCATTTTTTCACTAAGGACCTGTTAGGCTGACATGTCCGCACGCTGAGCGATCAGACTGCCTTTACGGCAGTGATCGCGTTCATGCGGGGCCGGGAGGGGCCGCGCATTGTGCAGGAAATTAGTTGAAACTGATTTCCTGGTGCGCCAGGCCGGTCACGTGAGCGGTTCGTCCAATGAGGGCGAACCAGCTCCGTGACGCACCCCCACGGCCCGTCCACCATGGTCCAGGGAAAGCACGCGGGTCATTTCCCAGCCTCCACGCCGGCGAAGGCATCATGGCCCCAGCCTTAGACTGTCAACAGAGTACTATCCCTGACCACAGTCACGGATGGTTTATCACAGTCGGGTTGTATGCACCAAGCTTCCGTTTTGCCTGATATTTAGCCCTCTTTAAAATATGAGCGCTCTAACATCAAGGCAATCATCTTGGTGTGTTTAATGATCACGTTAAACACACATTATAGTTGTGTTAATTATTAATAGTTATATAACTCATTATTTTACTTGGAGCTTAGCTCCCATTAAACAGATTTTATTTTCGTTTGTCATTTCAAATATCACTAGGGCAGAGTGCTCTCATTTTGGTGTGTTTTTTTTTCCTCTTTAGGTATTGGTTCACATGTTATTTACCCTTGATTGTAGCACCACCCATTTCCCTTTTTTGTTTTGTTTTCAAGCAGTTGTGAAGGTCCTCTCTCCCCGCTCCCCAGTACGTGTAGAATTTCTCGTTCCACCAGTTTAAGAGTGCATTACAGTATAGAGCTGGGGTGGGCTGACATTTCTATTTCATTTTTTTTAAAACTTCGTTGGGAGGCCAGTTACGTGATATGGTTATGAAATGAAGTTAAGCATTTAAAAATGCATCCAACTCTATTTCCTGTGTGCTCATTTGCATGTCATTTCCCAGAATCCCTGGCTGCAGTGCAAGCATTGTTTGCCAAGAGATAATGGTGAAAAGCAGGGTTTGCAGACTTGTCTGAGACATGTGAATGTGCTCACAAGTGAAAGATTTTTATTTGCTCAAATCTATTCCCAGAAGACGACCAGCTTTCTTTTGGAATTGGTTTGTCTTGTAATTTTATTGCAGGCTTCATCGACATTGGGGTAGGTAATTTTGTGGAGTATTTAGAGTTGTTTAGAAGAGCAAGCACCGTTAAAGCGGCAAAACAAGCTAATTTTTTTTATTATTAATTTAATTATACAAACGTGCCTTTTTGGTCTTGAGAAGCTTAGTTTAAGGTGCCGGTCCACGTTCTGGTTATTTAAACAGGGGGTCCGCTGGGGAAGCCGCAATGTCATTGCATGATGCTGTGGCCTTCTCTTGGTGACCCCTGCGGCAAAATGTTAATATATCTTTTTGCCAAAACCTTTCAAAATTCAAACGTAAAATATACCTCTGCAGCTGGGAGCACCACGGTTAAGCTCTGTGGGAACTCCCAGTTATACAAAGCAAAGAAGAGTCATTTAGATGGGATGGGGGGTTGTTGCTTTAATTCAATACGAAAACCCCTGTATTTTTGTTTTCTTTTTTCTAGCGTACTGTGGGATACTGTTGATACCATTTTTGGTATATAAACATTTTTTTTTAAAATGTACATTAAGTAATCATGCTTAACTTTTGGTTGTTATTCTAACAACCATTTAACTTTCTTTTTAGCATATCGTGAAAAAACAAAATGTTTTTAGCAATGTAGCAAAATTCATGCCATAGTTGTTTAGTATATTGAGAGAGTGGGTGAAAGGTGGGTGGTTTATCTTCATTCTGGGAAAACATTTATTTCTGTTGGTAGCCATATTTTTTTTATATTATATACATATACTGCAAAAGCAAAATGAAAATCTGTTGTGCCAGCTTGATTAGAGATTTGTGAAATATGATTAATTTTCAGCATTCCTGCTCTAGGTCCATTGTGTTTCTGACATATTGGCCAGCTGTAGGAGTGAAGTTGTTTTTGTTCTTCCATTGCCACCTTTAGAGGGTTAGATACTTAAGTATTAGATTTTATGTTGATCTGTTACCTTGTTTTTCAGGAAACGATAGTTCTTTCGGCTCTAGAGGAGGGGAAAGAGATGACTTCAACTCTGGTAAAAGAAACATCTGTTCTCTTCCTGCTGGGTTTCTTTCAATGGTTCATTCAGGTGTTGGGACGTGCATGTGACTTCTTGATTTTGCATTACTATAAAAGGCATTGCTATCTGAGCATTGTTTTACTCTAGAATCTCCTCTTTACTTCCACCTCTAACATGGGCTTTCTGGTTTGCTGGTGAATTTAATCTCCATTACCTCTTATACTATTTTCTCTTTCCTTATTCATTTTAATTTCTGTCTCGGTTGCAATCGATCCTTGATTTTTTTATTTCTCTAAATCATAGTACTATTGACAAAGTTGTTCAAGGACAGTGGTAAAATGTGGCATTTGTATTTGTCAGGACTGCTTTAAACTTTCGAGTAGGTAATGCATAATACTTGAGTGGTTTAGGTTGTTGCTATTCAACACACACCTGTCCACAGTGGAGGCTGTCAGTCTGTACACTTGCAATGGATCACATCACGAAAGCCTCCGTTTCTGTAAGTTTACCAAGTTGAACATTTAGGTTTTGGGCACGGTTTTAAAAGTAATCTTAGCTGTTAACACAAGTCCACATATTGGTAGTATGTTTGCTAAATGGTAGCCTTAGCAAAGAGGATGTAATGGTCTATCAGAGATCAGTGCAGTTTCTGTACTATTTGTTGGAACCTGTTCTATTGCATTCCATGCCCCATACCGATTTTAGCTACAAGTGCTGTATAAATAGTAGAGCCTTGTATACTGGGATACTGCTATTTTATTCTGAACCAAAATCACCCAATTTCAAACAAAGTATCCCAAAGAAGATGACAAATTAATATTTATTTATATAGTCAATGAAAATAGATGGCACTCACGTGATTTCAGGTTGTTGTTGGTGCTTGTCCCATAGAGATTAGCATAGCAAAAGTATCCTCACCGGGCAGACTATCCAAAAGAAATCTTCCAGCAAGAAAAAGGCGGCACACAATAAGAAATGTAGTACAAACATTGTATTGAAGATACGAGGCACATACACTGACGTTTCGGTCCTCCAAACAGGACCTTTCTCAAGGCAGCGCACAAGTAAAGTGATAAGTACCCAAAAACCACTGCAACAAACATGAGTGAACCAATCATTTAAAAGTCCTTAATCCAATACAGCTGTTCTAGCTATTGTGTTGATTGCAAGCATCACGTGATCACTGGAGTCCGTAATCAGGAGTCTAACAGCTGATCCCAATTGCTCCCGGCTCTCATAGCGTCTATAGTAGTCATAGGAACGAGTTCACCGTCAGAATAGTGCGCATGCGTAGCGGTATATCGTAGCCATGGGGATGACTGAGGTTTTGCGGTTAGGAGTCCATGATGTGAATATGCTAATGCGCATGCATAGCGCAGTATTGCGAACAAAGCCAGAGCAGTAGAGGTTGCATACAGTGTTCCCACTGCAGCAAGGGATTGTGGGAAATGACATGCAAATGAGCACACAATGGATATTCCAGGCAAAAGGTGAAACGTGTGCTCATTTGCATGTCATTTCCCAGAATCCCTTGCTGCAGTGTGAACACTGTATGCGAGATAATGGTTGAAAGGCAAGGTTGCAGACCTGTCTAAGACATGTGAATGTGCCCACAAGTGATATTCTTTATTGGCTATATGCTAACGGTGGAGGTTTTCTGTTGCCTTTTTCACTCACCATAACTTAAAATGTGATATGGTAAACCTACCCAGCCTAGAAATATTTCAAAGCAAGTATAACACTCTCTCTCACACACTCTCACACACTCTCACTCACTCTCACACACTCTCACACTCTCTCACACTCTCACACACTCTCACACACTCTCTCACACTCTCTCACACTCTCTCACACTCTCACACACTCTCTCACACTCTCTCACACTCTCACACACTCTCTCACACTCTCACACTCTCTCACACTCTCACACACTCTCACACACTCTCTCACACTCTCTCACACTCTCTCACACTCTCACACACTCTCTCACACTCTCTCACACTCTCACACACTCTCTCACACTCTCACACACACTCACACACACACTCACACTAACTATATAATGTGTGTATCTATCAGATGGTCTTTGGTGCTGAACTGCGTTCATTTTTAGCTCTGGGGACCCTCTGCTTCCCAAGATGGTTAACTCCATAAGCGGTGCCAGTAGCAGCTCTGGCTGGGCTATGTGGGGCTACCGACATGGTGGATTTAAAGGTCATGTGGGCCAATAGGAAACCGTGACGTCAATACTTGGGGATTCCTATTGGCCTGCGTGTGACCAGGACCGTTTAAACCCGCAGAGCTGCTACCTACCTCCAGTACAGAGGTAAGTATTTCGGGGAGCAGGGGAGTGAGTACGCTGTTCATTTCTGGAGACCCCTGCTTCCCACAAAAGATGAAAACATTTTTTGTGTGTGGAAGCATCTGCTCCTTTTAAAGTAACCTACATCTAGGGAAATAAGATATCACAAAATATACAATAAATTCAGGCCAGAATGTTGAACTTTTTGCAGTTGGGCCTACATTATGAGTTGTATTTAAGATCATCCCCAAATGTATTGCTTAATATCATTGAATTGTAAAGTAAAATACACTGAGATTGCAATATATAACATTTTGATTGTCTGTTCATTCATTTACAATTAATCTTGGTTCTCAAAATTTGGGCCAGAAAACCTTGCTCTAAAAAGCGTCATGCCAAACATCACAGATTACACAGTGCGTGCTGTTAATTGCCGGCAAGAAGTTCATACCTAACATGCAGCACAATATCCAAAGCTGCAGTCATTCAGTTTCAAGGACGTTTCGTAGGAAACCTCTTAAAGCATTTCTTCAGGACTGAAAACTTCTGTAGTACAGTATTTTATAATTAATTGTGCAACCAGGATACAGATGGATTTGTTTACAAAAAAAAATAGACTTTTTCACTGGCAGTCTCCTCTTTGGCTCCATACACTCCCAGGAAGTGACATAATTGGAAAGCAACAATTCTGACAAATTGCTTTGTAGCAGTATGTTGCTAGTTTGTATTCAATAGTTTTGTATTGTTGCCACATCTTGTACATTTGAAGTTTTGACATTGTTTATAGCTGCATTAGGATCAAGTACAAAAAAAGAAGGAAATGAATACCTACAGAGCGAAGGCTGACTTGGTACTGCATGCTCTGATAGTTTAGAGTAGTCTTTCATAAAATCACTTGTAGTGTGTTGAGGTATACTGTTAAATCAAGCATGATTTTTAGATGTTGCGTTTCAATTTATGCTACAGTAGTTAATACTACTTTGGGTCTGTTCATTTTGTTTTTAGAGCACTAAATCTTTGTGTCACAAACTCAATGTTTGTGCTTTTGATGCACATTTCAAGTTTGTGCTCTTGTGACCATTGTTCTGCTTCATATTTTGTAAGTTTATTGCTGACTCTTCCATCCTCACGGTGTTAATATGCAGCTACTTTAATCTACCAAACGTTTCTGTGATTGATACAAACAAAAAAGTGGCCACGTCCAATAAAAAAACACAGTCATTTGCTTTCAATATTAAGAGTCAGTTAGCCTGTAACCTGTTACTTTTCCGATATGTTGTTAAATGAGGTTTTCTGGTTTTAAATCGCTGTCCTTTTTAATGTTGACTTGCTGTGCATCGAATTAATCATAAGGTTACAATTGGTGATTAGTTTGATCTTTCACTAGCATGTGCAGTACATACAAAGTGAATGGCTCTCTATAAATATAAGCCCTGGTAACACCTTTACCAGGCAAATGTTTGACATCAGACATAATAGGAATTGCTGTGTCTGCATTGATGCAACGGTGGAAAGTATATGTGTATGTATATATCTATATACACCTCTTTTGTTTGAAATAATGTAATCATTTTGTACACTAGATATCTGATTTGGTCGTGCATTTCTGCCACTCCCACAATGCCTTTGTTGTGCAATGCATTTGACTTTTAAAGTGCAGTTTTGATTTGGAAGTTCATTTGGAATAATAATCAGCTTTGCTTTAGTCTGTAGGTGGACCTATTTGAAGAGGGGAGCACGGCAAGTCTGATGCCTTACTTTTTCAGCACAGGTCACTATATAGACTTTATCGTAGAGCAATTCCCAAGTACCTGCTTCTGAGCAGAGACTGTCAATGGTGTATTGTAACGTGGTAGTGTCACAGGATCCAGGTAGAAGCAGCAAACCTAAACTGATGTTTTAACCTATCAGAAGCAATCTTCTATTTCTGTAGATGCAAATGTAAAAACCTCTTTAACCAGACCAGAATTTTATTTTTGCCTGACCCAATTACGTCATATTTTTCAGGTGCAGGCTTTAGAGAGGATGACTTCTTAGGTGGCAGAAGCAGAGGGGGGGGTCGAGGTGCTCCTGCTGATCGGCGAGGACCCCCACCTCCCGCAGCACCAGCTGGTCGTTTCAGAGAGGCACCAGCCCGTGGTGGTTCTGAGGACTTCCGAGAACCATCAGAAGGTTTGGCAGCTAGTCGAGAACTTTTATTCTTCGTATAGTAAACTCCCAAGTTGTGCCAATACAGTCCCAATTATCTATTCTTCTTTGGAAGAATTGGGCTTTTATGTATGCTTGCATATTAATATTTGGGATTTTGCAGCTGGGCCCAGTTGGTCTCTTAAACCGCCTGATAGGTTAGTTATTGAGAGAGTATAAATATTTGATATTTATGAAGACTTTTTTTAAGCAACATTGACTGCAGAAAACTTGACCCAAATGTTACTGCTAAAATGTGTGTTTTCCGTTTCCCATTATGTTGATGCGGCAACAAGGCCAAATTGGTTTGTCTTCGTGAGAAACTCCAACTGATTTTTAATGTCTCCATCACAGAGGAAAGAGCACAGAGGCCACGACTTCAGCTGAAACCCAGGACGGTTGCGACACCCCTCAATCAAGTAGCCAATCCACACTCTGCCATCTTTGGTGGAGCCAAACCCAGAGAAGAAATCGGTGGTACAAAAGAGAAGGAATGAGCTGAGGGTTGGGAGGGGAGAGAATAAGCCAGTCAGAGCTAGTCACTCTGTGGAAAACCCTGCAGTTACCATTCCTGCCTCCTGATATTAACTCCTCATTCCCTCCTTTTTGAAACTGAAAACACAGAGCTTGTGAATGCATGTCAGCTGTTAACAAGTGGTTTTTAGTACGTTCTCTGCTTTTCTGTATCTAGTACCCGCTTTGTGCTGTTTCCTCCCTTATCCCTCTTTCTTCCTGCAGCGAGCTGTTCTGCAGGGAAGCTTCCAACCATATGGAATTCATTTTGGAATTAGGAGCTGCGTTGCTATTTCTTCAATACGTTTCTTTTAATGTTAGGAGCAGAGGTGTTGGAATGGAGTTACTCTGTATCATTGCCTCTGGATTCCTTCGTGCTTCTGCTCTAACCTGCATGTTTGGTTCTGTATTGCCAAGCCTCTGTAAGAAGGCATCCTTTGAGTCCTGGCAAGGATGTTAGGTGCCATGACCTAAAGGAAAATGGGCACTTGGTGACATGTAAAATGACATGGCTAAATAGGTTTTTGGCTTCATGCCTGTATCACAAAAACCTTCTCCATCTTTGCACACAATTCACTTTGTGTTCACATTTCCACATGGATGTTTAAAAACCTTCTTTTCATTCATTTATCTTGCCAGGTTATTTGAACCTCATTTGCAGCTTAGTTTACTCTTTTTTAAATGGGCACTTCACAACTGGTTAGGCACTCTGTGTGTGGTACCGTTAAATGTACAAAGTGGCAGAAGGCAATTCTTAGGAGTATAGAAAAATGTGAGCTGTTGGCGTTCAAAGGCCCAACTGGCATTTCTGACCTTTTCTTTTTTTTTTTTCTTTTTTTTCCTCCCCCTTGTGAGTTTTACGTTGCATAAAGTTCGAAACCTACTGAAAATAAAAGCGGTGTTTTTTTTTTTTTTTTGTTAACCTCTTCCAATAACAACAAAGCAATTTCTTCAGCCTTAAATACACTGCTTTCCATGCAGTTGATCTGTATCCAAAACATGTTGCTTCTGTTTGACAGCACAGGTCTAGGCTTGGTAAGGACAGCTCCACGAATCTTAATGTTTGCTTGTGTCCAAGCGATCATATAAGCCATGTTTGTGCTAACTCTCTGAACCCAATGCTTCCAGCAAAGCAATGAATGCATTGTGGTGCTGTGCTAGCATCATTGGTATTACAGGGCAATCACTCCAAAAATCATCCTTAATAAAGTATCAGCACATTAAGGTGCATGTAGCCTCTTCTATAAAAAAAGGATTCCGGGTTTGGTGTCTGTTAAAGCAGTTCAAGGCAACTTTTGTCATGGTATTTTTTTTTTTTTTTTCTAGAACCAGATGATCACTTGTTCCGTTAGTTTTAGTCTAAAAATAGGCACCAAAATACACTGTTGCATTGGGTTAAAAATGAAAATAAACTGCTTTAAAACCAGTGTTACAAAGCCAAGTTACTATTTTACAGCCAGTGTCTCGGCAAATCAGAGCTTCTTTCCCTCCTCCCTTCTTTCATCAATCCACTCTCTGCTTCGATAAGAACCATTTGTCTAACACTAGTACCTAAAATAAGACATGCGTTGTGTGGTAATATACAAAATGGATATACCTTCAGATAACCTATAGATCTATATACATCTGCAATGTGGGAAAGCTTCAAGACAGAACAAAATAAACTTCACATCTGGTCTAACCTGTTGACTTTTAAATGGAATTCCAAACACTCTACACATTCTGCTTCACGACAGAAAGTACATCTATGGATATGGTATTTTGTGAATGATCTTTTAAATAAAAGAGAACCTTAAGAATACGGTTTCCATTTTCTTCTCTCCCCTCCCACCCACATCCCTCACCACAGCCCTCTTAATAATGTGATTGTTCAGAGCAGACATGATCCCGTTTTCAAAAGGATTATATGGTTATTTGTAATGACTATTTCGTACATGCAGATGAAATTACGTCAAAGAAACAAAGATTGTAGCTGTTGCACTAAATTTAAGTTGTCGCCTTGCCAGCCAATGTGAAAAGTGAGTGTCCCCTTCCACGTGTCCTTTTACCATTGATATTACTGAAATTCCTGCCTCCATACAACATTTTGCAAAGCAATGCATTCAACTGAAGGCATGAAAAGCCTAAAACTACAGCCTTCAGTGAGATTTAATCAAGCTATGGAAAGGCGTTCCTGTTATGTTAATTAGATATTTGTTGATGCAATCAAATGAAAATTAAAAGTAGTCTTGCCTGCCATGGGCTATTGAGTTGGCAATAAAGCAGTTCTAATGCAAATGGTTAATGGTCTACGTACATTGGTGGGGTTTTCCCCTCCCCTTTGGAAGCAAAAGGGTTAGGGAGTAACTGATTTTAGAGTGGGTTCAGGGTAGCTTTGACTATATATTAATTAAAGCCCTATCTCATAGGGTATTTCACCATGAAAAGTTAATAATTGTGTGGTTTTTTTTAAACTTTTCTCCCCTAGAGGGCTACTGTATAATAAAAATATAATATTTAACATCACACGTTATGATAATTGTTTCTACAGGAAGCACAGTTGTAATCCGTTGTGTCCTGTTTTAGAGGCTTATACCTTTTTTTAAACGAAAAGCTTTTCATTTTGATTAGGAAGTGTGAACGAGTTCAGTACAATGGGTCCAAATTCCATTAATTTCTTTGGATGAATGACTGTACCTTAAGGATAGATTGAATATTAAAGACTCAATGCCTGTGTACGTGTGCAGGATGTAACGCAAGTGAACTGCAAATCATACATTTCAGAGAAATGGACAGTAGTTTTTAGAATTTCAATTAATCCGCTCAGGGCATGGCATTACCTGGCCATTAATGCCCAGGGTGGAAGGGCTCAAGTCCTGAGAGAAGTGTCTACCCACCCAGACATTTATGGCCAGATAATGTCCTATACAGATTGTGACGCAGGGGATTTTAATACCAGGAAGTTAGTGCTACTTCTAGCGTTAAGTATCTCGGAAACCAGGTGGTGTCTGGAGTTGGAGATTCAACTCCATGGGTACCATGCTCCCCATCCTTGTAAAAAAAAAAAAAAAAAAAAAAAAGTGGTTTGGGGGATGTATTATCTGCTGATTTTAACGTCCATCTGCATTTAGTGATTATAAATGGTACTGTACCATGCTGTTGCCATTTTTAATGCGTTTTAATATACTGATCATCCTTTGCTTTCTAAAGCAGGATTTAGCACACCTCCCCAGAAGTGCAAGATCTTTGTAACACTTTCCTGTGATAGTTTGTTGCCAATACTCCCAGCAGTTTGAGCTGCAAACTGTAACAATAGATAATGTTACCTTGGTAATATAAGAATACATTGTAGCTCCTGAGTTACTGCCTGAAGGATTGTTTGAAACTGAAAGGCGGCCATTTAGTGAACCCTGGGAAACAGGATCTTTGCTGATCAATTACGGGAGAATTAATAGATCGGCAGCTTAGGTAATTACTTTTCAATAAAGGTAATCAAAGGTTGCCTATATTAAAACAATTAAAAAAAATATATTACGTGCTGCTTAGGCTGCGGCGGGGGGTGTGGCTATAAAGGAGGGCGTGTCATTGGCTGGATCGGTTGTGGGTCTCCATTCTCTCCCTCCCCCCTTCCCTCCATTCTCTCCCTCCCCCCTTCCCTCCATTCTCTCATTCCCCCTTCTTCCCCACCCCTCTCCCTCCTTTACCCCCTCTCTGCACTCCCCCGTTCACCACTCTCAGCCCCCACCCCCCCGTTCACCGCTCTCAGCCCCCACCCCCCCCGTTCACCGCTCTCAGCCCCCACCCCCCGTTCACCGCTCTCGGCCCCCACCCCCCGTTCACCTCTCTATGCTCTCAACCCCACCCCCTGTTCAACTCTCTCTGCTCTCAGCCCCCACCCCCAGTTCACCTCTCTGCTCTCAGCCCCTCCCCCCCACCCCCGTACACCTGTCTCCGCTCTCAGCCCCCACCCACCGTTCACCTCTCTCTGCTCAGCCCCCACCCCTCGTTCACCTCTGCTCTCAGCCCCCACCCCCGCCCGTTCACCTCTGCCTTTATTGCCTCTCCCCATTGGTCAGAGCAGGGTCACATGATCCTGCTCTGAGCACCAAAGTCAAACTCCCTTGTCGCCCCAAGCGCATGAGCACAGGTTCGCAGCGTGGATGGGAAGGTGAAGATTGAAGGAGGTAAGAGCGCCAACGTGGACTCAGGTTTGTTTTATCGTTTGCACACTCGCGTGTGCTAATGCTTGTGCACGTGAAGCACACTTTGTGTGTACAGGTCTGTACTGTGCTGTGAGCAACGGCATAATGGCACGTACTCACCATAGTTTTACTTTAACTACTGGATATCTGGGAGGAGGAGGGCACACCGCAGGTATAATCCAAAAAATGTGTATCGTGAACACAAGGCAGCCAACGTTTCTTTCGTCGTAGAGGGACCTTCCTCAGGGCAGGCCCTGAGTTTACTACCTTGTGGTCACAATACACATTTTTTTGGATTATACCTGCGGTGGGCTGTCTTTTTTTTTTTTTTTTTTGTCATCAGGATTCCCTTGGTTACTGTATGCCTATACTTCATCTATGGGACAAGCCTCTGCCTTTTTTGGAAAACGTGAGTGCAAACTACAATTATATATATATATATATATATATATATATATATATATATATATATATATATATATATATATATATATATATATATATATATATATATATATATATATATATATATACTGACCTAGGGAAAAATCTATGTAAACACAAGCCAAAAAATGGAAGGAAAGGGGAAACAAATAAAAACACAAGGGAAATTGGTTACAAACAAATTTCTTAACGGCAACAAAATGGGAGTAAGTGTGGTGGAGCAAAAGAGGGGCAACGTTTCCGGGCTAACTACCCCTTCCTCAGGCCCATTCCCACAGAACCTTAAAAAAGGAACTTGTGGTACTTCCCTTCATGCCATAGCACAAAATATCTCCTTCCCCATCTGAATGGAATGTTGAACACAACAAAAAATAAGAAAAATTGTGTTCGCATAGACAGGGAAATCTAGAGAGGAACACCTATTGAAAATGAATGTGTCCACTTAAGTTTAAGCTGCTTCCAGTAAGCTGCTCCAGAGACTGTGACACATATGAATTGCTATACTATTTCTCTGCAATCCTGTTATTACTGTTCTTGGTGTTTGTTACAGTGCTGGCTTCCTATTTAGGCTTTGTGATTGACTCTAGGTTTACAAGGTGTATAGGAGTATTGGATTTTCCAGTAACTCACCTGTATGTGTACATATTATCATACCAAGATTTATCCCATTATCATCTGTAAGGTATCAATTAGATTACTGGCAGCAGCAGTAGTTTAAACTTAAGTGGACACACTCATATTCTGTTTATGAGTGCTGTCTGTAACACCGTACTTTTAGTTTTATTTATAAAGTTTGACAAAAGCAGAAACCATGACAAAGTGTGCACCCTTAGTTACAGTATATCACTAGGTAAACTAATCAAGGAACCAATTAATTTTAAGCCAAAAAACATCCCAATCCAATATATCCTGTGCATTTAGAAAATGGTAACACTGGATGTATAAAGCTTAAAACCTACAGATGCAGCGGCCATTATCTTAGCAAATCACGTGGTGTATACATCGGAGTACCCATGTGATGGCGCGCAATTTCTTCCAACTGTACCACCTTAAGACGCATGTTGACTGGTTTGTATCAGGTTCAGAAAATTGCATTTTAGCGCGGTCTGCAATACCGTATAGAAACTCAAGTGGGCGATCGCGAGTTGTTTTAAAAATCTAATAGCAATTCAACCTGTCTTTTATTGCCGTACAGTTCTGCAAGTGTGTGTAATTGTAATCTGTAGATTAATGTTACGAGTTCATACTGTATGGTACATGGGAAAGAAGTATTTTGTACGAATTGTGTTGTATTTGTATAGGATAATAAAGGGAAAAGGAGTAATACAAAAATAGTCGCTTCCGAATGTTAATTATTTTTTCCGCTCATGCGTGTACAGTATGTCCTGCTAAAAAAACCAAAAATAAAAATGTATATCTTTTTTTCTATATGTATTTATTGATCAATACTTTAAACTTTTGCTACTGTAGGCTAGCTCTTCTTTTCCTACTGTTTATTTTATGCGCATCCGTGTATGTCCCATTGGAACCTTGTTCAAACGCATATGCGTATCATCACATTTAGGCGCATGCGTGTGTGTGTCTCGTTGGAATCTTGTTGAAACGCATATGGGGCTTTGGCGAGAATGACTTCTCATTCAATGTGAATTTCAAGTCTGAAAAAAAAATAGATCCTTTTTTTTGTTTTTTTCTCGACATGGGCTTGCATAACAATTTTTGCTATTCTTAGAATCAATCACTAGCTATTCTTAGAATCAATCACTAGCTTTTTAGTTCTACACTACAGTCCTGTATACTGTACTTTGAGGTGGGTGGCATACTGTAATTTTTATTTGGGGTTGTGGGGATCAAAACATTCTGATGACCTGTTCAAAGGGTTTCTTTGAACTAATACTCCTGCACACACACACACACACACACACACACACACACACACACACACACACACACACACACACACACACACACACACACACACACACACACCCTAACAAACAAAAGTGAATGGAACTGTTTGACACCTCCCCCCAGAGCGATTCATTAGACACGCCCGGTATGGGAAAGCAGTTGTAAATTTTAGTAACACCCCCCCCCCTCCGCACACACATCCTAAAGTATTTCAAATGCTTATCGACACCTCCCCCAAAGCTATTCATTTTATTGGAGCCTTTGTGTAGTCTTCTTGAGGCCGTTTTCACACACGTATGCGCACGTGTGAAAAGCCCTTCTTGGGGCTTTGGCGAGAATGACTTCTCAACATGGGATTCCATAGCAATTTTGGCTATTCTTATAATCGATCACTAGCTTTTTAGTTCTACACTACAGTCATGTATACTGTACTTTATGAGGTGGGTGGCATACTGTAATTTTTATTTGCGGGTGTGGGGTTCAAAACATTCTGATGACCTATTCAAAAGATTTCTTTGAACTAATAATCCTGCATACACAACCCCCCCCCCCCCCACCCACAGACACACACACACTGTAATTTAAAGAAGGAACAATTTTATTTGTACAGGATAATCATGGAAAAATGAATAATTCTTCCAAATTTCCAATCTTGGAATATGGAAAATAGCTGAAGCGCTCAAATGCAGGTATATCTCAAAATGATAATAAGCCAGACCACTGTACCAGGGTACTAACAATTGATATAGTACCTATTGTGTCATATAATGGGTACTATCCTCCTGAAGACAGGTGGTGTGTGGTGCAACCCACTCACCATCAGTCTCATTGGCAGGTTCCCGTGAAAAATATGCAAATACTCACATCCTGGTAGGGCAGGCAGGCAGGCTGTGCAGCTACTCAATGCAATACAGGGAAAAGGGAGACCAAAAAGCGCACCAGCACAAACGGAGCAGGAAGAAACCAGGACAAAAAAAATGATTAAAAGGGCACTTTAATGTGGCAAAAGACCCATCCAATGCATTTCGAACGTCGCAGCGTTCTTTTTCAAGGATAAAACACAATGGGGCCTATGCAGAGAGCAGCGCTATTTCAAAACTCGCCATTTTTTGGAGAAAATCACGCAGAAAACAGCAGAAAATGGCGAGTTACGAAAAACGCGCCAATTTTTTTTTTCTATTTCTAAAACTCGCCTCGCGGCTGGCGAGAACCTCCATCTCGCCAGTTTAAAAAATATCCTTATGCAGAGAGGCGTGAACGGCATCTAGCGGCTGTTCGCGCCAATAAAATGGCGCGATTGTCTCCTTTTTGCCTCGCCAGAAAAAGTTGGCAAGAAGCTGCCGCTCGCGGCCATAGCAAAGGGAAAAAAAAGGCGCAATTTTTTTTTAACACATTTCTGCAGCGCGCATCTCGCCAATTTAAACTCGCCACACGCATTCATGTTAAACATAGCAGAATTCGCACATTTCTGCATATGGAGAATAAAACTCTCCAAAAAAGCTACTTTTTATTAAACTCGCCAATTTTAAAATTCGCTGCTCTCTGCATAGGCCCCAATGTGATAACATCCATTATATACCCTCTTACCTGTGGGCCATTTCGCGCCAAAAAACAGAAACTGATGACGTCATAACAGAGCGACTCAGTGCCGATCTAAGGGCAAAAGGAAGTACCAAAGGCAGTGTGGCCATCTTGGATGTGGGCAAACATAGGAACACAATAACAAAGCTTTATTGACCATTCCAGCAGAACAAAATACATTGCTGCTAACTGGACAAGCATATTTAAACGAAATAAAGCTATATTAAACTAAACTAATGCTTAATAAAGGGTACTATTATATCAAGAAAAAACATGAACAAGGTGGATTAAAAAACTAGCTGTGTTGCAACTAAGTTATATACAAAAAAAAGTTAAAAATAAAAACCTCTAGACATGATTAAAAAAATGTGCAAGAAAAGTAAATTTAAAGACATATTACACATACATACTGCATAACACAGATTGTGTACCTAAATCATAGGAACCAGGGAAATACAACCATTATAAAATATGAAGTATTATCCACAAGATACATCAAAGAACAATTTAAGCTTACATATTAGCATAATATTTTCATGATAAGGCATAGGTTCAAAGGTTATAATGATAAGAATATAATGTCCAATATAATGACAATTGTCTTATTTAATCTGTATTACCAACTAATTACACCATAATACGTCTATCACAAAAATGTTTACAAAAAATGTGTTAGTTGCCAGTCAATGTTCAAGCCCATAGGGAAGCGCGTTTGGAGAGTGAAGATCCAATACGCCTCCCTACGGTCCAGAAGGTTGATATGATCACCTCCTCTAGATTTAGAAATAACTGATTCAATCCCCAAAAAGGAAAAATTATTAATTCCTCCCTGACCACATTCAGTGAAATGTTTTGAGACTGGATGATTAGTGTCTCTCAATTTTATGAGCCTTAAATGCTCTAACATCCTGACCTTAAGGGCTCTAGTCGTCCTCCCCACATACCTCTTGCCACAACCACATGTTATTAGATAAATCACAAATTGACTTTTACAATTTATAAAACTGTTAATCTTAAATTCCTTATTTGGTAATATATTCACACCATGTGGCGGTGGCAAGGCAAACTGGAAAAAACTTTTGGCAGGCTTCATGTGTTTACATGCACTACAAGAGCCACATTTGAAGGAACCCCTAGTGATAAAAGGTTTTTTGAGACCAGAAGATTTGAGTTCACTTGGTGAAACATGAGATCCAATTGTTCTCGCTCTACGATATACAAAAGTAGGACCAGAATCCACATATTTTTTAAGGACAGGGTCCATGGATAAGACATTCCAATGTTTTGAAATTATAGAGTTTACTTTTCCACTTTGTTTACTAAATTGTGAAATAAAAAGAGGACATTTGTTTTTTAATTCTGTCAGTCCATGTGAGTCCTGTTTAATACCAATTGTCTTAACATTGTTAGCAAGGCGAGAATCTCCAATTGGATGTGTGGGCAACAATGATGCTCTCTCTGTATGTAATGCATTTTCAAATGCAATTGCTAAATGTGATTTGGGGTATCCCCTTTCCAAAAATCTCCTTGTAAGTTCCTCAGACTGAGAAAGGAAACCACTCATAGTGGAACAATTCCTTCTCAGTCTGAGGAACTGTCCCCTTGGTATGGCCTTTATGACATGGGATGGGTGGCAGCTGTCCGCCCTAAGAAAGGTGTTCCTGGCATTTTGCTTCCTATAAACATCCGTTTGGATTTTTTTGTCTATGTCTACAAATAATTGTAGATCCAGAAATTCAATGTGATGGAAATGAAAATTTCCAATCTTGTCTTTATCTTCTTCGTAATGGCTGCTTTGCATTCTGTAGTTCTTTTGTCATTTAGGGGGGGGGGGGGAGTTAGTGTAAATTACTGACTGTTACTACCATATACAATAAAGGAGAACAAGTACCCTACTGAATGCACTCGCTGTGTTGTATGAAATTATTATGGTGAATAAAAGCCTTTTATTAAGTATTAAAAATGGTATGAACAAAGGGATCAGGTAAAATAATCCATGACCTATCCCTGAAAACCACTACCTCAAGGCTCGTATTAGTATAAGCAATGCATTAGCGAAAAATAATAAAGTAAAAGGACTTCTTGAGGGGTCAACTTTTACCTTATACCACACTCACAGGCTCAGTACCACAAGATTGGCCTGACTTCAATAGCTGGGAAACTACTTGAAGATTTAATACGGGATAATATTCAGGAATACCTAATGGAAAACAAAATTATTAGTAATAGTCAGCATGGATTTATGAAAGATAGATCATGCCAAACTAACCTTATTTGTTTCTTTGAGGAGGTAAGTAGGAATTTAGACCAGGGTAATGCAGTTGATGTGGTCTACTTAGATTTGGCAAAGGCTTTTATACAGTGCCATGCGAGGTTAGTGTGCAAAATAAAGGAAATTAGAAATTAGACCAGGGTAATGCAGTTGATGTGGTCTACTTAGATTTGGCAAAGGCTTTTATACAGTGCCATGCGAGGTTAGTGTGCAAAATAAAGGAAATTAGCCTCAGTAATAATATATGCACCTGGATTGAAAACTGGTTAAAGGACAGACAATAGAGGGTTGTCATAAATAGAAGAAAAAAGGTTTTTCACCAGGCGCTCCTGTTGATGTTCTGAACGTGCAGTAATACACAAATAAACAATCAAATGCAATATACAAATGGTGACAATTTGCTGCTTGACCCTCGCTGGACCCTCCTTGATGATCATTTGTATAGTGTGGTTAGTGGAAATCAGGGAGCGCAGGTCACCGATGGGAACATAAGGAATGAAACAGAAAAATATATAGTGCAACTCTGTGAGCACAGAACTTCTCAGAACAGAATGGCTGAGATGACAAATGCAGTAAAAAAAAGAGCAAAAAAATCACACAGAAAAACAATAATAACCCAATCTCAAGGGTAGAACAGGAAAGATACCAATAGGTATCAAAGACAAACAAATGCACAACACACAATCAAATAAAAAGAAAAAAATTAAAATAATTAAAAATGACCAGTAAAAATGGAGATAACAAAAAGCAATGAGACTGTGAAGGTAAGATCAGCAAGATATATTCATAACTAGCTGAGAGACCCGGCATTGCCCGTGAGTTAAATTTCCCGCTAGGAAAAGGTGGGGGGAGGGACAGTGGACAGGAGATGGGGAGGGACGGGGACAGTGGACAGGAGGGGACAGTGGACAGAAGGGGACGGGGACAGTGGACAGGAGGGAGTGTGAGAGTGGACAGGAGGGGGTGTGAGAGTGGACAGGAGGGTGTGAGAGTGGACAGGAGGGGGGTGAGAGGACAGGAGGGGGGGGGACAGTGGACAGGAGGGGGGGGCATTGGACAGGAGGGGGGTACAGGGGGGGGGACAGTGAACAGGAGGGGGGGACAGTGGACAGGAGGGGGGGGACAGTGGACTTGAGGGGGGGTGGGTTTGTTAAAATTTACGGGTCCCTCCTCTCCACTCCCCCTGTATGTTTCTCCGCTCCCCCCTCTCTCTCCGCTCCTGAATGCGTAGCTCCGGTCCCCACCCTAGAGTGTCTGACACACACACAGTGTGTCCCACACACACACATACACACACAGTGTGTCACTCACACACACACACACACACACACACAGTGTCACACACACACACAGTGTAACACACACACACAGTGATACACACACACAGTGACACACACACACAGTCACACATACACACAGTCACACATACACACACACACACGTACGTCCCCGCGCCAGGGAGGGAGGTGAGTGGAGCGGGAGGGAGTGGAGCGGGTGGTGAGTGGAGAGGGAGGGAGGTGGAGGCAGGTGAGTGGAGCGGGAGGGAGGGAGTGGAGCGGGAGGGAGGTGAGTGGAGCGGGAGGGAGTGGAACGGGAGGGGGGAGTGGAGCGGGAGGGAGGTGAGGAGCGGGAGGGAGGTGAGTGGAGCGGGAGGGAGTGGAGCGGGAGGGAGGTGAGTGGAGGGAGGTGAGTGGAGCGGGAGGGAGGCGAGTGGAGTGGAGGTGAGTGGAGCACCGGGGAGGGGGGGAGGTGAGTGTGATGGGGGGGAGAGGACAGAGAGAGAGGTGTGTGTGTGTGTGTGTTGTGTGTCCTTTGGCCTGTCACTCCGCCTCAGGCCAATGAGAGGTGTGCGGGGGCGGGCAGGCCAAGGGACCAATGAGATTTCCCCTAGGGACAGAGGCCATGCAGACAGGCATACAGTGCTTTCACAAATATAGTATAAAGAAGATGAACAGCATACAAATGGTGTAGGCAGGGGAAACACAGGACAGCCCCATGTACAGGCATATTTAGCATAAGGTGCGGCACAGAGTTGCCCGGGAGTGGAGAGGAGTGGGTACCGTGATGTAGACAGCTCTCCCGGAGGGTCCGTTGCGCTGACGTCTCCAGTGGTCGCGTCACAGAATTTCCGGGTTCTCCTCCTCTCGCGATAGCTGCGCCCCACGTGATGGCTCAACAGGACCCGGATACAACTGCAGGAAAAGCTGCAAGTACCAGAGACTCAACGCGCGTCTGATTCCGCGTTTCACAAATGGCTTCATCAGGAGTCAATAGTACTTTGCACTTGGCTGCCAAATCTTTATTGTATAGCTCATCCAATCGCCACAGCTAATACAGTACATGTCAAAATGATGTCCTGTCAAAGAGCACGATATACACCAGTAACAGTACAACCCCTATATTTGCCATATTCGTTAGTTATCATGATGTAATCTTGCTAAGCACAACTTTAATCACACACACAATTTTAATCACAAGAAAATATAAAAAATATATATAAATAACCCATCAGGAAGATTCCTAGGGATAACAAAGAAAACATAACATTAAAATACATCAAAAAACATCAAAAGACAAATCAACTTAGTTGGGTTCGTGCAAAAAGCAAATTTGACAGAGAGGGGGAACAAAAAAAGCAAGACTCATCTCAAAGAAATGGTTTTCAGAGTAGTATATATAAAATCTCACAGCATTCCTCAGAATTTGTAAAAAATAAATATTTATTTAAAACCCTTTTATTATTAAACAAAGTATCTATTTATATATAATACTATTTATATATAGATACTTTGTTTAATAATAAAAGGGTTTTTTAGTTTTTAAATAATAAAAGTTAATTTTGGGATGCAAGAATAAAAAGGCGGATAAATTGGGGGAATCCTTGATGGAGAAGGATTTAGGAGTGCTTGTAGACAGCAGGCTTTGCAATAGTGCCCAAAGTCATGCAGTAGCTGCAAAGGCAAACAAGATCTTATCTTGCATCAAACGGGCAATGGATGGAAGGGAAGTAAACATAATTATGCCCCTTTACAAAGCATTAGTAAGACCACACCTGGAATATGCAGTTCAATTTTGGGCACCAATCCTAAAAAAGACATTATGGAACTAGAGAGAGTGCAGAGAAGAGCCACCAAATTAGTAAAGGGGATGGACAATCTAACTTATGAGCAGAGACAAGCTAATTTAGATTTATTTACCTTAGAAAAGAGGCATCTAAGAGGGGATATGATAACTATATACAAATATATTCGGGGACAATACAAGGAGCTTTCAAAAGAACTATTCATCCCAAGGGCCATCCCTTAAGTTTGGAGGAAAGGAGATTTCACCAGCAACAAAGGAAAGGGTTCTTTACAGTAAGGGCAGTTAAAATGTGGAATTCATTACCTATGGAGACTGTGATGGCAGATACAATAGATTTGTTCTAAAAAAGGTTGGACATCTTTTTAGATAGGAAAGGTATACAGGGATATACCAAATAAGTATACATGGGAAGGATGTTGATCCAGGGATTAATCCGATTGCCAATTCTTGGAGTCAGGAAGGAATTTATTTTCCCCCTTATGAGATATCATATGACTGGGGTTTTTTGTTTGCCTTCTTCTGGATCAATAAGTAAGTATAGATATAGGATAAAGTATCTGGTGTCTAAATTTAGCATAGGTTGAACTTGATGGACGTCGTCTTTTTTTCAACCTCATCTACTATGTAAATATGTAACACTGTTTATTTAACCATCTGAGGCTATAACTGGATGCGGTCTTTGAACTGCGCCTCGAGGCGTAATAACATTCTTAGAATGTGCCTGAGAACACAGTGTACAAACATGAGAAATGTAGCTTAAAGAGCGCAGAGGTATTTTTGTGTATGCACTTAGTAACAATAAGTATAGTAACAACTTTGATTGTTACTTTTATCAGGTTAATAGATTGATACATTGTCCCATCCATGGAGCCAAATATGTGTATTCAGAGCTAACTGTGAAAAAGATTGGAAGAAACAAAGACTTAACTTTGTAATTAACTGCAAATATGTGTACTATCACACGAGAATTACTAATCAAACATTTGGTATATGAATCTGCCTTAGACAGCACTACATAAAGCACAGGTGAATCTTCTGTATCATTGGAGCGTATTACTTTAAAAACACATAACCTGACTCTTTCATCACACTGTGTTTTTCTACCATCTGGGGTCACAATTGGACATGGTCTTGGAATCATGCCTGGGGGCGTTGAAACAATTCAAGAACATGCCCTAGAATAGAGCGCATCAGCGCATTGGTATGCGGTGAGAGGCAGTTATAGATACCATTATCTCCTTGCATTAATTTGGATTCATGTTGTACCCTAACTAGAGTAGGGAACATACATTTACAGCCATCACTGGGAAAGCAAGAAAGTAAATACATATTAATATTCATGAGCTTTATACCAGTACTACTGTTATTCTGATATTAACATGAATATACATTAATTGAATACGCATGGTGTACGTCACTACCATACGCATAGCGGATGTATACATATTGCTTTATTGAATGAATTATAGCTATTTATATTTACTGCCATAATTTAGCTCTGGCACATTTTAGTGCTTTCAATGCATTACGTTGGTGGTATTTTTTTTTTCATCATACTTTGTTTTAGTAAATTAATACTCCATGTCTATTGCCCTATCTAGGTTTGTACAGACTATATGAGCTATATTGGACTATAAGCGATTGTGCTATATGGACAGTACCCTTGATGAGATTAAACAGGGGTTCAATATGAAATGCTACTTTTTCGCTAATGTGTTGCTTATACTAATAGGAGCTTTGAGAGGTAGTGGTTTTCAGGGATAGGTCATGGATTATTTTACTTGATCCTTTTGTTCATACCATTTTTAATACTTAATAAAAGGCTTTTATTCACCATAATCATTTCATACAACAACACAGCGAGTGCATTCAGTAGGGTACTTGTTCTCCTTTATTGTATCTGTCGTTTGCCCTACATTGCACCTCAGTGTATTTTTATTTACTTTCTTCTTTTAGGCAGATGCAGACTTTTTCGCACTTCCCCTATCCCATAATTACTACTACCGTATACACACAGTACAATACTTTTACACATGTCCCCCCCCCCTTCCTGTAGTGCTGCAGCTCTGAAAAGAAAAAAATAGTGCATTAAAGTCATTGAGTATTTCACAATATTGGACTATAACTACTGTCCAACTATATGCAGTATAACTGTATAACTATAATAAGTTATGGATTGCAGCACTGTGTCTTACCTGCCAGTATTGGGGGGGAGGGGAGGAGTTCCTGCACTTTATCTATATTGCACTAACTAAATACTGTATAACTATACTACTGTATATATATATTTTTTGAGTGCCATACTTACCTGTATCATACTTACTGTACCTGTACTTATCTTACTACAGTACAGTACCTTACTACATTCCAGTGGCCTGCCCATTACACTGTAAAAGACGCTAGCTGTATGATATATATATATATATAAAATCAATTTCATCGTTGTATGTTGTTCCAGAAACTCAGTATTCCTTTTGCCAATTCATCCTTTTTGGGCGGTTTCACAGCTTTTCTGATATGATCCTTCATGTGATGCCATACCAAGTTGATGGGATTCAAATCTGGTGATTTGGAAGGGGTGGGGGGGAGGTGAATTAGTTAAAGAGATATAAACAGTGTAAAACAATGAGAAACAGTTACCGTACAGTACACTGGAGAACTTACTCTGGTGGCGCCCTTACCCAGTTGATACCGCTCACAAGATATGGGCAACAGACGCCGTGTGATTCGGGTCATTGTCCTGGAAGAAACAGTGACCAGATGGGAAATCATTCCTAATGTATTCAACAATCTCGGGGACTATTTGCTCTTGGAAAAATACTTTATCCATGATTCCTGGAACAAGAAAAGAAAAAAGAAAAATGTCCCAAATACTGTACACTAAAGTTGTACAGTGCATAAGGCCACAGCATGTGAATTTGTGCATTATTCTACCCTCAAAGATGATGATGCTTCCTGGTCCACGTCTAGAGATCGCACCCAACAAATGCATCTTCACTGGGTGCTTGGGACGCGGCTTCAGAGATAGGCGTCCTTTTTTGTGGAATGCAAAAGTGGCAAATCTCTCAAGAGCAACAGTTGTCTCGTCAGTAAAGATGACATCCTGAAAAGTCTCAACACTTTCGATCCATGCCCGTGCCTGGTCCACTCTTTTGATCTTGTTGGTGTCCCTTATTATAGGATACGCTCTGTAATGATGAGGAATAATTTTACAGGTCCATTAAAACCACACTTTTACCTACTTGGTTACAGTAAGACACTTACTTTACACGTCCATATTTCCATCCCAATTTGCATCTCATCTGCCTGTTGCTGTTATATTGTGTTTTCTCCAGCAGTCTTGACCCTTGCTGCGCACCTCTCATAATTCTCTTCACTTATTTGGTCCCCCAGAAGCGTTGTCACCCTACAATGTAAAGGAAAACAGAACAATTTGTTACAGTAGGCCCCAAATTTTCTATAAAATAAATGTAATACTGACAAACCTTAAAACTTGCCCAACAAATCAAGCATCCCAATAGCCTGCACTGATGGTACTGTCCCACACTCAGTCACTCCTACCACCCATTGTGACCAAGCACTGCCATCTACAGCACTTATTCCCTCTTATAACCTCTTAGATTGTAAGCTCTTGGGGCAGGGATTTCCTTTCCTATTGTCTGATTTTGCTGCACTTATTGTATTATTATAATTCCCTGTACTGTATTGTTTGTGAAGCGCTGAGTACACTTTTGCCTCTATATAAATAAAGATGTACAGTACAATATGTTGGAAAAAATACCCCGGCGCTATTTCTGTATGGTGAGTGTGTGAGTTGGTAGATAAATGAAATAAATAAAGAAGGTATATTACAGCCTTTTAGAATTCACGTGTTTTCTTGTGATGCCCTCCTGTGACTCGGACCCCAACAGGATCTATCCTGGACCCTTAGTAGCAAAGGAACACAAAAAGATGGGGGAGCACAGTGTGAGGGAGAGAATGATTTGAGGAATAATGAATCTTCTTAACTGGTGACCAATGGGGGTGAAGTCACCTCAATTGGTTCATCAGCTTGGGGATGTACAGTACAATATGCAATGCAGCCTGAAAAAGAATGAGAATGTGTGAATGTCTTGTATCGCTCTGGGGGAGGTGTCGATAAGCTATTCAATGTCCTTCTGCTACACTACAGTATGCTTTTTGAGGAGGGAAGGTGCAACTTTGCCAGTCCGAGTGTGCAGGATAATACACTGTACAGTAGTTCAAAGACATAATTTGAACGGTTTTACAATTGAGGTTCACTGCAGTACATGCTGTAAATATCCCCCCACAAAAAATTGAGACTATGCCACCTCATACAGTACATGTATAGTATACAGTCGAAATAAAAAGTAAGTGATTTTAAGAATTTAAACATTGATAAAATATTAAAAACATGCATACAATATGTTATTAGAGTAATGGGACATTTTTTTTTCTCTAAAATAGTTGCTAGGAAAAAAGTACTGTAAAGCACACTAATGCGTTTTACCAGTAATAGTGTAATTATAGTACATACTGTACAGTTAAGAAAACAAAAATACTTACTCTGTAGTGACTGTGGGATTCCGCTTTACATTTTTTGCCTTACCATGGGCATGATAACTGACTGCGCTTGTTGTTAAGCTGAGGCCAGAAGCAACTAACCAGCGTTGGATCTGTAAAATTCCGTGTCCATTCTTGTACATAGCTACACAGGAGGAAAACACCCGCACAGCTGAGAAGTGAACCGCAGTGAGGTACTAACTAGGTAGGGATTGGACGTATACGAGAGAAAAGAAAACCTAGTATATAAGCACTCTATCACACCTAAATGTATAATGAAATTGTTAAAATACTTTATTAACAACAATGAATAAAAAAATGGGGTTTAAAATAAAATATATATCAAACAACATGTGACTGTATTCAATTTGTAACATAACTATAAGTAGTTAAGTAGATTGAACATATGGAGATCCTTGATAGATATTCAGGATCTAGTGCTATACATATAGCTTCCTACAGATATGGAAATAGGGCCGTGGTAAGACCACTATAAGGATAATGTCACGTACTTAGAAGCTAATCGTATATATCCCCAATGTGATGTAGTAAATATAGAATACTGTATCGCTGCTGTCAGTGATATGTGCCACGAGCGGAGCACTCGAAAAAGGGACAGAACCCCTTCAAGTTCTTCTTGCCTGATATGCAGTGATAGGCAATTTGTTTGTCCAATTAGGACTTCCACAGTACGCTATTAGTACATGCAGGGCAGACTTAGGGCCTCATGCAGTAAGCGTTGATAAGGGAATTATCACCATTTTATAGCCAAAATTGGGTTTGAGATTCAGTAAGCGCCGATAAGTGCTTGATTTCGCCAGGTTTCAGAGCCGATTATTTTGTTATGGCCAGTCGGCTGCCGATAAGCCTGTTTTCGCCACTGATCGCCATTTTTTTAAATCGGCTGGATTCAACAAAAAAAAACAGCTTATCGGGGCTGATCGGCACTACGAAATTGAGATGTTATGGCCAATTTCTCCCGCCAACTAAAGTTGGCAGTTTGGACGGGAGAACGATCGCTAAGGCTGCCGGAACGGCACTTAGAAAAAAAAAATCTTCTGTACATCAATGGAGTCAATGGAGCGGGGACGTATAACAGTATAGTACTGTTTACGTTTCATTGCTCACAATACAAACGTCATTTGCATTACAGTGTGGGGGGCATTCCCTGCATTGTGTCACAGCTGACGTGTATTATTTGCATAACATTCTACTTTTACATGTTTTCAGCATTTGCGGGTCACATTACTCATCATGTGATGGTGTGGCAAGGGAAAATACTATACTCAACTCTTAAAGGAGAACCTCACATCATATCACACATTTTACTGAACTGACCGACAATTATTTACATGATGTTACACATGTCACACATGTCACACATACACCGTATATTCATGTTCCTTTACATTACACAATGCTTGTAATGTGTCACGCATCTTTAAACGTTCATGTACATCTAAATTCTCATGTTTACATCTACGTTTGGTCCTCCCTATTTTCATGACGTCACTTATTGGACGAGCAATCACATTGCATGTTTACATTGTAACCGTTGCATTACAAGCACTTCAACCTAACTTATACACACATGTACAGTAATTCATCATTGGGACACCTTGTAAACTCATTCTATAGCAACTATCCTCATTACAGAAATGCATGCATATGCACACGACTATTCATTGTTGGCAACATGTCACAATAACATGGCTAATTACACATGTTACACAAAACTTTTCCCACGTCAATCTCAGCCTTTTTGTCTCATTACATGACTGACTCTTGCGTTCAGAAGTTTTACATGCATTGCACATGCAACTATTTATTTGCAAGCAATGTTTGTACAAAGCTTCACGTCACATCATTGGCAAATATCATCATTCCCTGCAGAATACACACAACAAATACTTATAACAACAACTGCACACAGCTTGCCACACAAGTACTTTATTATGTTAATGTAACACCTTGCATTTTACTATGTCACCTGACATCATCACATACCTATTTAAAGGACGCCCATTACCTGCTCATTCACAGCTACTCATTTCAAAATGTTGAGATTGTTTAGGAGACGGAGGAACATTCTTTTCTATGACATGCTTGATGATCAAGAGAATCATATAGGGCAAGGGAGGGACACACCGAGGGACAGTGACAGGGACAGTCACGCGGATACGACAGGGACAGGGAGAGGGACAGGCCGAGGGACAGGGAGAGGGACAGGAGATCAGAGGAGAAGACAGAGGAGACAAGTTGTGCCTCGTCCGCGTCTGTACAGGGAGAGAACCCTGTTAGATGGGATGAGTGAGGAGGAGATTGTAAGTCGCTATCGTTTGAGTTCAGCAGCAATCTTATCTCTTTATCAGGAGATAAGGGGAGATTTAGATTTTTTCACAGCCAGAGGTCGTGCAGTCCCTGGGCTTGTTAAAATGCTGTGCTCATTACATTATCTTGCTTCCGCGTCATACCAGACAACTGTGGGCATAGTGGGCGGGGTCTCGCAATCTACATTCTCGCGGGCCTTTACCCAGTTTCTCTATGCACTCAATAGACGCGCTAGGAATTATATTCATTTTCCTACAGAGGCAACAGAGTGGCTGGAAGTCAGGACTGGCTTTTATAATATAGCAGGGATACCATCTGTGCTGGGTGCAATCGATTGCACACATGTTGCTTTGATTGCACCTAGTCAGAGTGAGCATGTGTACCGCAATCGTAAGCACTACCATTCACTCAATGTACAGGTGGTATGTGATGCCACGATGAGGATAATGCATGTGGTACCCAAATTCCCTGGTTCCAGTCACGATTCCTCTATCCTGAGGAACTCTTCAGTCTTCCATGCGTTCGAAGAGGGACATTTTGAACATGGTTGGCTGCTGGGTGAGTACAGATTTACATGTTCTAACACAAAACACATTTTTATTTAGGAATGTTGGCATTGTACAATTTGATCACTAATGTCAGCTTATGTGTGCTCCATTCATTATAGGTGACTCAGGATACGGAATTAGGCCGTGGCTCTTGACTCCGGTGCTAAACCCTCAAACTGAAGCAGAGGAGAGGTACAATGCAGCCCATATATCTACAAGATCTGTTATAGAGAGGACATTTGGCCTACTCAAGACCAGATTTAGGTGTCTGGACAGAACTGGTGGGGCTCTTCTATACAAGCCTCAAAAAGTGTCTGATATTATCCTTGCCTGTTGCATTTTGCACAATGTTGCACTCAGGCACAATGTACAATCAGACCTAGCTGAGCCTTTGGTAGACGAGCATCCCACCCATGTAGCTGCTGAAAATGAACAAACAGCCAGTGGTGGCCAGACACGCCAGAATCTCATCAATTCATTTTTTTCTTGTAAGTAAAAACAGATATGTTCCTAGTACTACTTTTATAGTTAAATTATGTTATATTAACAATAATGTTTCTTTATATAACCTTCTGTTAGGACACAGATGAATATGGGTTGCACACCTTTCTTTTCTCTGCTGTGTGCACAAAGGGATGTGGCACCGGTATGTTATTGTTGCACAGGTTATATAATCCCTCTTCAATTGTACTTTAGTTGTGTGTATGTGAATACAACTGGGGTAACAAAGCACTAATATTTTAGCATTGTTTTGTTCCTTATGCTAAGACAATACACATATTATGCCCATACTCATTCATGCTTGTAGTATGCTTACATACAATGTTATTGGTGCAGTGTAACATGTACATCCATATGATGTGTACACCAGGCTGATTTACATTTTGAATGTGATTAAATATACATGGTGTTGCACATTTAACACCAAATACACACTTTGCTGTGTTGTTTACGGCAGGGGTGAGCAAACTTTTTATGCCGAGCCCCCCTTTTTATCCATGAAATTTCTCGGGCCCCCCTGCCTGATGTAATCAAAATCCCATGAAAAAAAACCCTTTATTAAACGGTATACAATGTAAATACAAATATGTCTAAGGCCGCGCGTATAGTGCCCGCGACGTCACCCGTCGCCGCTAGCGAAAGTTGTATTTCGCTTTGCGGCGGCGGCGTGGGCGACCAGGCCATTGATTGGTTCAGGGGCTGTCACATGAGGCGACAGCCCCTTAAAAATCAAATATTGCCGGCTTCAAAAAATCGCGTCGCCACGGCACGCTTACTATAAGCGCACGAGGCGGCGGCGACAATGCATTTGTTTTCGGGCGACGTCGCGTCGCCGGCACTATAAGCGCAGCCTAAATACTTACATACTTCAACAGCTCGCTCTTGCAAAATTAGGCTGCGTCCACGCTGTTGCTGAGAGCGGTGACATCCCCAACTCTCCAAGCATGAGCACAGGGTGTCCTGCATAATTTTGCAAGCACGAGCGTGGAAGTGTTTACACTTTTTTTTATTATTTCTGTACATTCATAGTATGATTGATATATTGGCAGCCTACCCTTTCACATGAAGAGGATTGCAGCTAGGCAGGTTGCCAGCGGAGGAGAGCAGGACCACAGCGCTATTGTAGGCAGACACCGGAGGGAGGGGCGTTTGACATCACAGCGCTGGGGCGTGCTCCTCCGCGTACCTCCGAATCACGTGGCCCCACCTGCACTATTCTATTTGGCCGCCCGCGCGCGCACATCTTTTTCGCCTGCACAACCAGGTTTTTTTTCTGCACGCGCCCCGCCTAAATAATCTTGCGCCTGGGGCGTCCCCCCCTTAGTTTGTGCAACGCTGCATTCAATCACAACACCCACAACCAACACACACACTCAATCACAACACACACACACACAACACACACTCAAATCACAACCAACACAGCACACACTCAATCACTACACACACACAGTCACAACCAACACTCACATAATCACCACCAACACACACAACACTCAATCCCAACACCCACACCCACAGACAACCAACAGGCACAGCGCGCCCACACACACACACACACACACACACACACACACACACACACACACACACACACACACACACACACACACACATATATACACACAAACACAACAATCCATATATATATACACACAAACACACACACACACACACACACACATATATATAGATATACACACACACACACACACATTCACATACTTTATATATACACACACACACACACACATACATATATAGATATACACACACACACACACATATATACACACACACATACATATACACACACACATATACATACAAAACACATACACACACATATACATATACACACATATACATATACACACACATACATATACACACACATTTCTACATATACACACACATTTCTACACACACACACACACACACACACACACACACACACACACACACACACACACACACACACACACACACACACACACACACACACACACACACACACACACACACTGGGTGGAGGGAGTAACTAAACCTGCTCCGGTCCCCCCATGTGCTGCTGAAAACGGGCGGGTAAAAGACAGGAGGAGGAGAAGGGCTTGTCTGTGTGCAGGGAAGGCCCCGCCCCCTCTAAAAGGCCCCGCCCCCTCTGCAAGACACAGCAGAGAACTGGAAGCAGCCTCTGCACGGAGCTTCTGGCACAGGTTTCCCCGCACGCAGCCTGCGCCCCCCCTACATAATCTTGCGCCCCCCCAAGGGGGCGCGCCCCCCAGTTTGCGCACCACTGGTTTACGGTACTGAAGATGGCATGTCAATGTTTGCAATTTATATATTGTTCCTTTGCATTATAGGTATATCTCCAGTATGACTGATCATGGTATGTATATTTGCTGACATCTCTCATAAGATGTGCCTACCTCAATCTTCCTATAATTATTTGAAGTAAAAACCCAACATATTGGTTTAAAGACAAATGTAACATACATGTACTTTCTGTATCATGTATATGCATTTAGCTACTCTTGAGCTTTCATGTGCATTGTATTAGAAAATGATTACTCCCATTTCATCACATTTTATGTATGTTTCCTTATAAATTCCATTAATGTAATATAGATGTGTTTGGAGACAAGGGGATAACTGTACTTATTTGTTTACTTACGGGAGCTCATTCATCACGGATGAAATTGACTGATCATAACACTCCATGCATGAATGCCTGTAATCACAACAATGCGTACTACATCTTATATTTAGCAATGTAGGTGTTTTTTAATGCTAGGAATTAATAGTCAACATTAATTTAAATTTGTGACATGTGTATGTATAAGTCACACGTGTGTGGATGTGTCCTACATGTACCAAGTGTAAAACTGTTAACAGAAAACACAATTTTGTTGCAAATGTTACTGTCATTTAGCATTTCTAATTTACCTATATGACAATGTTGGTAATATTTTTGCAATATAAATCACGTCACTTCATCATTATCATGATGATAATTATCAAGTATTCTCACAATTGTAACGTCAATCACGTGCACATTAGCATAGACACACTTTTTAAGACAACTGTTTGTGTCTGTATCAATTTGTGTAGGATCCATGTATAACACCGACAAATGATAACACCAGCTTTATTATGGTAGCTTATATCATCATATTGACTATACTATGTATTTTTAGAACGTTTAATAAACACAGTAAACTATAGTTAGTTAGGTTAATGAAATATACACAGAAACGTACTTCATTACATGATGTTGATGTCATATTCAGAACATCATGCATTGTAGGGGACCACAACATCTGGCCAATAACATTAATTGCTACAGTCCCAAACCATTTTATCAACATACCCATGTAACAAGAGATTTTTAACAAGAAATGGCTAGTTGGTTGTAAGTGTCCTTTACATTGGGAGAAGGAGTGGCTCAGTGAGTAAAGACACACACTGGCACTGAGAGTTTGAAGCAGGGGAGTCTGGTTCAATTCCCGGTGTCGGCTCCTTGTGATCTTGGCCAAGTCACTTTATCTCCCTGTGCCTCAGGCGGCCAAAAATAAATTGTAAGTTCCACGGGCCAGGGACCTCAGCCTGAAAAATGTGTCTGTAAAGCGCTGTGTACAACTAGCAGCGCTATACATGAACATGCTCATATTATAATTATTATTATTATTATTATTATTATTATTATTGTTACATAGTTTCGACAGTCATACGTTCCATTACACAATAGAATACACAAATGTGTTAGCAGAGTGGGAATGGTTGTTATATATAAAACACACCATGCCATAAAATGATAGTAGTCATTAAAGAACACTCAATAAAAATTCATGAGGCACTATTTTGCAACATCATTATGTTAATTAAGTGCTTATGCAATATAGGCATAAGGGTATCACATTTTAAATTGTTTGTTAATAAGCGCTGCAAGCAATATAAAATTAGTTCCATATGTAGTATAGTAGTCGGTGGCTCCTCCTCACAATCATCTCATATAAAGGTAGACTCTTCAGAAATCATACATTGATCTGATTGTATCTTCCCCGACATCTCTGAAATACAGCAAACACATGATGGTCAAAGATGGCACCTTACTATATATGTATCCGTGACAACGCGTTACACAGCTCTATATGATTGTGTACATACACACGTCACTCACTTATATGTTAGAAGTACAAGTGTACATCAGTATGTAATGTTTCTTTAAATTTGTAGCAGGCATAACTATGTATATGATGTGAACGTTGCCTGTATACTGAAAAATGTGCGCGCACATCTTAGTGTGCGCACGCACTTCACGCTTGGCTGCACTAACTGTTTGCGCATGCGCAAAACAAAGCGTACGTTGTGCGTTCAATACATCTTGAAAATATCATTAAACATAAAATCTTTATTTCAAATACAATGAATACGAAACTACATTCGTTCTAAACGAGTACATCTGTATTCTTTTTAAACAGACGTGTTTGGACAGAAAGGACGGCCGATAACACAATGCGCAAATGCAATACGTGTGACGTCATGTTAAACCAGCGTGAAACGCACGCTAACACTCCTCCCACTCAATTAACATTCGGCTAACGCCCAGTTGACGCCTACAAACACTGAGCCGCACACATGACACACTGCAGTTACCGTTACTATAACAAAACATGACAGCCAATAGGCTTTGAGGCGCGCACGTCGCTTGGGGGCGGGACTTACATCCGTAATCCTTTTTAAGGACGCCTTGGGCCATGACAAGGGTCCCACGTCATACGTGGTGGACCCGCTTTTAAATGTTGTAGATGTAGCACGATAACAAAACAGGTATGTGTTAGAGTTATGGTAAAATGTTGCTAATATGTTTAAAGTGATAGGAAAGTACGTATATTTATTCCGTCAGCAATGTGTACTACTCTTTCAGGTTCTACTATATTGTATTCGGAAACAATTTGTTTGTGATCGCTACATGTTATGCAGTCTGCAATGTTACGCTGTATCCACGCATTGAAAGGGAAAATGGTGGTTAGAAAAAAAAAAAAATTTAAACGCAGAGTCAACTCATAACGGTTGTTATATTTACCATTCTTCTAGAATTAGCTCTTCGTCTGGCTGCAACTGGTCGCTCCAGAAATGCAAGGCTTTTTCATCCACGCTTGACCCACCCGCTGAATCCAGTATGACACACATCTCCTCCATGAAGCGCTCATAGGAATCGCCACTGCTTTCTTCAAACAATTGGTCGGGAGGTAGGTTCATTTCTTCGGGTACCCATTCCAATGCATTTTCAGCTGAAAGGCTTGGTACATAATCATAGTAGTTATGTTCTTGTAGAATGTGGGTTTCAGGAATGGAGGGTGCAGATATTGCAGCAGGTATCGATTCACACGGAACAGTAGTAGCGGATCCATTGCTATTGGCATTAGGAATAAATATGCCTTTAACCACAATATATGTGCCTTCTTTCACGGTGAAATGTTTTTCTTTGGCAATCTTCCAGAAACCATAGTTGTGTTCTAGCTTATCCTGCACACGTTCAAAAAAGTCATTAGTTGATAAAGTGAATCTTATTGAGGAATTAAAATTGCGCGCATGCCGACGGTCTTGGTAATAAGGATATTTTGCTCGAATCAAATCATAGATTTGGCGTGTGCTTGCTTGGTGTCCGCAAGTTCTCAAAATAGCTTCTGACACCATGTATTTATACCCTAAATTCGGATTCATAATTTTCACGAATTCATCAGCCATTGCAGATTAGCACAAAAGATGTGTGCAGGTATCTGTTCTTTGCTCATCAAAATAAAACTGCTCAATGGCTAACAAATTGCTGTGTTTCCTTTTCAAGGTCAACAAAAGTATAAACTGTAACTCCTTATTTCAAACGCCAATTGGATTTGTAGTTTTAATTGCTTGAACATTTGTGGTTTGTGATAGCCGCATGTGGGACAAACATGTATCCTTTTTTTATCTCGTTTCTGAAAACATTACTACACTTTTCATTCAGTAACATTGAGTTTTCTTGCAAAATAACAAAGAGCACTGTGTGAAAATAGTGCTTAGACAGCCATATCAGTAAATACACACACCTGCAAAATGAAATGTTTTTTTCCCACATACATTTCTGTGTGTATTTGAAAGTCTGGTTAACTCCCTGTCTGCATGAGTTTAAATACTTGTGTATCTATATATATATAAATATATCTCTCTCATAAATATATATATATATATAAAGTGTATATTGTACTATATGTATATTGTGTGTGTGTGTGTGTGTATGTGTATGTGTATGTGTATGTGTATATGTATATATATATATATATATATATATATATATATATATATAAAATTATTATTATTATTTTTTTTTTTTTTAAATATTGCTGGAGTACACACAACATATTGATGGCAGTAAGTAGGCCTTGTATGAAACCTATTTAAATGGTGATAAACATGAGTGAATTAAGTAATAAACATTTGTTTGCGCCCAATAATGTTAGAGGCTCACACTTAGTATAGTTCTCAAACATTAGGCCTGTATTATTTAAATACTGTGTTTTCACAAGGAAGCATGAAGTGTATGTTTTTTGTAAATACATCTATACCAGTTTAGATAGTACTATATATACATACACACACACACACACACACACACACACACACACACACACACACACACACACACACACACACACACACACACACACACACACACACACAGTGTTTGTGTGTGTGTGCATATATGCATACATACTACATATATATTAGTATAAATTCAGAGATGTTCTTGAAACAAGAACACATAAATGATTAAAGGACAACATTACAATGGCCAGCAAAGGTAAGTAATATTTAACACAAAATCCTGCTGTACACGTACAAGAAAGATGTTTGCAGTTAAATAGGTGCTTTTATAATTGCATGTGAATAATATGCACATGCAATGATTACATCAAGTAACACACCCAAATGCAATGTTTTGCTGCAAAGTCAATGGCAGCTTCTCTAAACTTAGCAACTGGCTCCTGGTGGACCATTACTGAACAGACGATTAAAACATAAATATTTAGAACACTATTCATTAATTAGGAGTGTTAACATTTCCAAAACTTCACGTGTACAAGAACATATTTGAAAGTTTGGAAACAACACACTCTTCAGCATACATACAATATTAATTAGATAATCTGAAGTCAACAAAACAAGGCCAAAGACATATTTTGTGAATTAGAACATTTATTTTTTTTGTTCCTTTTGAGACCGAGTAACAGGCCTGCTTGTTGTCTCTTGAATTTTCCTTTTTCGTTTGCCACCAACTTTAGCCACAACAGAGCCACTTTGAGTGGCCTCTGGCACTTCTCGGGCAGGGCTTGTGGCCAGTGACTCACCTACAGGGCTTTTGGGCAGTGATTCACCTACAGGGCTTTTGGGCAGTGATTCACCTACAGGGCTTTTGGGCAGTGATTCACCTACAGGGCTTTTGGGCAGTGATTCACCTACAGGGCTTTTGGGCAGTGATTCACCTACAGGGCTTTTGGGCAGTGATTCACCTACAGGGCTTGTGGCCAGTGACTCACCGACAGGGCTTGTGCCCACTGACACATGTGAGCAAGTTGGTAGACACTGCACAAGTGATGGTTGGTCTGTTTCATGTGTGTCTTTTGTTGTTTTTGACCAAAAACTGGTCAGTAGTAACTGCTTGTGTTTTGTTTTTGTGGGCTCCTTTGTAGGTGTCAGCTGCTGATTTTGTACAGATGGCAGCGGTAGTATGTCGTCAGGAACCTGCATAGCAATGTCTGCTACTTGACCGGTAACATTTGGACCTGGTGAATGAAGATCAGAAGCATGTGGTGAAAACTGACCAGCATGAACAGATCCTGCCTGTGAGCTGTTCAAGTTGAATTGTGGTACATTCGTCATTCTCAAGTAATTAGCTTGTGTTTGCTGAACAACTAATGCTTCGAATGAGGTGTTGATTTTTTGCAACTGTTTCGGCACTTCAATGAAGACTCTGTGGAGATGTGCCAATTGTGAAACTGTTTCTTCCTGCAGTGCAATCATCCTTTCCAGCACTGTCATCAGGTCAGAATGGCGACGATTTTCTGCTTCCACAATTTTTCCCTCAAAAGCTACAATTGCATCGTATGTCGTATTTGCTGGACGATTTGGCGGTAAAACAGTTTCAATTGGAACGTCTTCATGGTCACTTGCTTGTATTTGTGTGTCTATGGCGGCGGCGGCGGCATCATCATCATCATCATCATCATAATCCTCTTCATCATGTTCTACAAATAAATGTACACATTATTAAATGGCATGTTAATCTCTGCTGTGTTACTATGTAATTCTACTGTGTCATAAGTAACAACTAACATGTTTCCATAAGTTTTATAACCTCACATTAAAAACTACCTTGACTTAAGAATAATGTTTGGACTCAGTATGAAATATGAATGAATGAAAACTTGCTCTAAACTCACAACTCCTACATGATAGTTAACATCAGTAACACAATACATGTTGCATTACACTTCATTTTCACATACACTAAGTAATCCTATTTAAAGAAGATGTGCAAAACAAATAATGAACATGACAACATAACATATAGAAGAGCACATATTATATGGCCACCAACTGATACACTCACCTTTTAGGTGTGTTGAGCTGGCTGACCCAGGTGAAGACACTTGTTCCGTCTCAGGTGACACATGTCCTCCAGGGGCAACTATATTTAACAATAACATTAGTTTTACAATTACATGTGTAAATATTGAACAAACAGTTATTGTATGTTCTGTATTTATGAGTACCTAACAGCATCAGTTCCTTTACCCAAAATGTGTGTGTGAAAGTGAACATAAATAGTTGTAATAACAATGTACATGCCTGTGTACTTAGAAGTTTTGAGTTCCCTAACATACAACATACTATGGTTCTGCAGTAATGCGTGAGGAAAAATACATTAAATTTGTACATAAAAATCATATGTTGTGTAGTGATATCAGTATCATAATGTACATAACTATCATGAGATGACCATTCACAATGGTTATCATGAAGGTGGTCATATTGCAAAAAGTGTTGTTTTTGGTAGAGGATATGTGTGGTACATTAATATAAGATGTGGCACACCTGAATGTGGCTGTGACTCAACAAGACAAGACATGCAGTGTGTGATAATGTGTCGTTGATAGTAGTTCAACTATAGATATGAGTGAACTAATGTGGGACGTACGCTTTGATAAGTAATGAGTTGTTGGGGCATTTAGTAGCTAAAGTGAAGCTTTCAAATGAGTGTGATTAACTTCAGTTGTGCTAGTCAGGTTGTAAGAACGGTATTCCCTTCCCCAAAAAGCCTAATCAGCCACACCTTTCAATTACTTGAAACAGGTAAAAATGGTGTGAACTAAGTTGACCCTAAAATGAGGCTGTAATTAGTGTGTGTGCTGAACCCCACCCCCTCTGTTGAAGTGTATGCTGTGATGAGATATTAATTGCAGCTGCTTTAACACAATGGTAGATGAGCTAAATAGTCGTGTGCAGTTTTTAAGTTATGAAAACAATGACATAACATATGATACGTGTGCCTCATTATGCTGTCTGTATATGACTTAAATCAAAAATGGACCTTTTCATTAACAACTATAGATGTGTTAGTGCAAGTGATGTTTGTAGGCCGTTGCATGCAATATATTTGATGCATGCTTAAAATAGGCAGTAATGTCATGTTTGTCGGAGTAAAATAAATAAAATACACAAAAATATTATACATATTTATGTTCTGTACCTGTAGCTAGTAATAATTTCTCATTAACATGTGTTACACATGTGTACTACCCTGTTGTTCCCCATCTTCGCCCACCATCAATTGATTCCACTGCAGCAATGCATTTTGGGAATTCACATGTAAATGAGCACGCAATGGCACGTGCTATATTAGTTACTGCTTTTAGTAGGACTACAACATATATGTCTATTTTGAGATATATATATATACAGAATCTGACATATACATATATAGATGCAGGTATGCTTATATTGTGAAGACAGTATAAAAAGCAGTGTAAATATGCAAAATAACTGTAAGCAACGACACGCCTAGTACATTAATATTTCTCACCTGGTGGAAATTGTGAGGGATAAATTCCAATATCCCGGTCACCAGGTAAGCCTTCCACGACGACGGGAAGTAATTTTGCCCGAAGCAGCTCCTCCAATGGACTTAATATGAGACGTTGTGGTGTCGGCCCACCTCCAGTGCCAGTAGCATGCACGCGTTGGTGTTGTATTTTCTTTTTCAAGTTGGACCTAATATCATCAAATCTTTTCCGACAATGATACTTGTCCCTGACAGTATTCCCACACGCATTGACACCAATGACTATTGTGTCCCACATTTCTTTTCTGCTTGCTGAACTTGTCCGCCCTTGAAAAACATATAAAATATATGAGGTAAATTAATAATAATAGAAGCACCAGTTTCCTACACTGCTAGCTGTTCCAAGAGATAGCAAACATGCTGTTTTAGGTGTAATATGTGAAGCACATGAGCATTCACTACTAAACCTATACATGTAAGCAAGCTTGCATTCATATTGTATGCAGTTATGGCAAATTGACCGCCTGTGTTTAGTTGTCCTTGTAACGCATGATAAAAAGCTGTGTTTCCAGACTAATTAACATAGAAAGATATTGTGAACCCATATTTGCATATGAACAAAACTCAGATGACCTAGGATCACATGTATTTGATTAATAAATGTAAAGGTACACTTACCTAGTAAATGTCCATATATACTGTCATAGTGCTCCAGAATGCCAGTGACAAGAGCTCTATTTTCCTGGTCATTGAAGCGAGGATTACGTGGCTTCTCCACACGTTTCTTCCGAGCAGGTTTAGGGTCAGAGCTTGGCTGGTGCTGACTGGACTCTCCTTCTTCCAATGGAAGAGCCTCCAAAAGCTGGCCACCAGCAAGCACGCCACCACCATCCACCCCATCAGCAACTGCGCCACCAGCAGCACTCCCAGCACCAGCACTCCCACTCCTAGCACCAGCACTCCCACTCCTAGCACCAGCACTCACACTCCTAGCACCAGCACTCACACTCCTAGCACCAGCACTCCCAGCACCAGCACTCCCACTCCCAGCAACAGCACTCCCACTCCCAGCACCAGCACTCCCACTCCCAGCAACAGCACTCCCACTCCCAGCAACAGCACTCCCACTCCCAGCAACACCACTTGCAGCACCAGCACTCCCACTCCCTGCAACACCACTCGCACTCTCAGCAACATCACTCCCCTGAACAGTACGTTCACTCCGACGCGTACTCGCACGAGTAGCACTCCCACTCCCACCAGCATCACTCTTCCCACGCTTTGCGGGCATACTTCCAGCACTCACAAAAAACAGACAAGAAATGTACAGCCAATCACACGAAACACTTCCACATATAAAACAAGACAAAGATGTAAACAAAACAACAATGGACAAAGCTCACCCAATACACAACAAGTCTCTCAGTCAATATGCAAATCTTCAAACAGCCAGCTCTGTGCGTCTCTCTCTCTCTCACTCCCAACAACACAGAGAATGATTAGCAGTACACGTTGCCTTTAAATATGGCGCGCAATCCAATACATGCTTGTTTCGCCTGATTCAGCAAGATTTGTGATTGGGCAACCTAACAGCACCCCGCCACGCACGCCGATACACCTGTGTGTGATCGGCTAATCTTCGTGAGAGTGGGCGGATTTGTTTTCGGCTTGATTTTGAATGTATTCGGCACTTACTGCATACGGAGAGGAAAAATCGCCAATAACATGACTAATCGGTAAGATTGCCGATTTCACATAATCGACGCTTACTGCATGAGGCCCTTAAAGAGATAGGTGTAACCCTTCTGAATCAGCTAGTAAGCCGAAGAGGAGTGCTCCCTAGAATAATGGCAGCCCCCCAAGCAGGAGGCAAGTGCCGTGCGGTCAAGTCAGTGTAGACTCGTAGACCATACGGACCCCTCCCCCCTCAAACAGCGAGGTGAGCAGAGTTAACAGGTAAGTGTAACAGCGCACACAGAACACTGGAGAAGAGATAGAGCCCCTTAAATTACCGTAAGCCGTAATGTGCAGTCAATCTGTTCAATTAGGACCTCCGCAAAGAGGTATACAATATTGCAGGCTACAAGTAAATGGGGGAACTATAGAAGATCGGGTGCACATCCGAGGACTAGTGCTGCCTGAATATCGTAGTGCAGCAACTGATCGATGCAGATCCCCAGCAGGAGGCAAATTCCGTGCGGTAAGGTAAATGTATGCCAGTACCCACACGGATCCCCAATCAGCGAAGTAAGATGTTAACAGATGAGTTATGCAGGCAGAGCATACATACAAAATATCAGGCAACGCATTGTCCCCTATATCAGCGCTGATCATTAATATATCAGCGCTGATCATTAATATATCAGCGCTGATACGTTCGAGGACATGCCTAACTAAATAGTGGGCTTGCAAACAGCCCCTGAGTGCAGAGAGATCCTGCAGTGTTGAATATGACACGCAGGATCAAAGTAACAACCGCACGGAGGAAGCTCAAGATACGCAACTTTGAAACAATATCATAAATGCTGTGTTCAAATGAACAGCTTCCCGCGTGTATAATGGGTATGTGGCCAACGCGCGCGTTTCACGTGTAAACACTTCTTCAAGGCACGTAAGGGGAGGTCCCTGTGTATGAAAGGAGGTTTAAATAGTCACTGTGGGGTATGTCTGTGAGAGCGATTAACCCCAGAGTTGCCAGATCAGAGCAGATGGTGTGTCTCACTACAAGAAATCCATCAAGAGTGGTCTGATACTATTAGCAGCTCAGAATAGCCAGACCCAAATGCCCTTAATGCATTACAGGCTGTATATGTCAGTGGGCAAAGCATTTGCAGGGCTGGGTACCTAGGGCGACAGAGGTTAATGTGCTATGTGTCAATACTGTTGTAAATGCTCACAGAATTGGGGTTAATGTATTAATTGAATTTGATATTCATTGATGTCAGTGATGGTTAGTCACTGTGATAATGTACGTGGTATAGTTAAATATAAATCTATACCAGGGTGATAAAATATCAGCCATGATGTAAATAAATGCACACTAAAGAAAGGTCTCTGTGTAATCATTTTCCAATTATTTTGTATGGTTTTGATTGCAGTCAGATATACAGGCTGAATGATAACATGCATGTTATGGATAGGGGGTGTGAACGCAGGGTCTTGTACATGGAACGAGGGATTGGTGTCAAATGAAGGGGCTGAATACAAACCCCTTATTTAGTCCAAATGGGATCATTGTACCTAGAGTGTATATAGATTGACTCAATCTTAAGTAGTTCAGTGTCCCAGTCCCCTGTCTGATTCCCGGGGAGAATTGATCAATTCCCACAAAAGATATTGCCTTCAGATTTCCCTGTTGACATCTATTTACATGATTGGCAACAGGGGTATCCAGTTTGTTACGAATTGATCCCACATGTTCCAGAATCTATTAGCCCATTAGCCGAACCACAGCATCTATATACATTTATGTTGACAACACATGAGTACCCTATTGAGGGTGTTCATACCTGTCATTTAACTGCGCATATCTAGTATTAAACTCTGGTTCTACGACTCAAGGGGCTCTATCTTACTCAGTGTTCCCCTCTAGTGCTACCCCCATAGACAGCAGCCATCCATGTTGGGTGATTGAGGAATACACACCAGCTACTCATCCACCAGACATCACAGGTAGCTACATACATTACACTTATCTCTGCATCGTTTCCCTAGGTATATTAGGATATATACCACATAATGTCAACATATACACAGAGCGTCCACTATTACACGCTGTGAGAGTATACATATATACATTGACGTGACATTATCCTTATAGTAGTCTTACCACGGCCCTATTTCCATATCTGTAGGAAGCTATATGTATAGCACTAGATCCTGAATATCTATCAAGGATCTCCATATGTTCAATCTACTTAACTACTTATAGTTATGTTACAAATTAAATACAGTCACATGTTGTTTGATATATATTTTATTTTAAACCCCATTTTGTTTATTCATTGCTGTTAATAAAGTATTTTAACAATTTCATTATACATTTAGGTGTGATAGAGTGCTAATATACTAGGTTTTCTTTTCTCTCGTATACATTCTTGTACATATCCTGTATTCTCATGCTGAGATCCTTTGTAATCTTTTTCCTCTGCATCGCTGCTTTTAGAAAACAATCAAGCACAGAGGAATGTATATTCAATGTGTATTCAATGTGCATTGAATCAATAAAATGGATGGTGTAGTTATACTTTAATTTAATGGGCCTCAGCCTCGCTCGACAGGTTTAGTATACAGTACGACCACTTTTAACACCTGCAGCTCGTGTCCATGCCCGTGAAAAAATTCAAATAGGGACACAGTGTATAAAAGGTGACACAAATTGCATAGCCTCCCACACGTTGATCTCTATCTGAACTTTCTCTTGTCCAGATACTGCATTGTGCATTATTCCATCTGTATCCATGGATCAACCCTGATTCTACAGACGCAGGAACCTGCTTGCTTCTGCGGTGCCAACCACAAGAAAGCGAAAGGCGGAAGCTGTTTCTAAGCCAAAGCGAAAGGAGAATAAAGAAAACGTTCTGTAATCTCCAAAGGCTAAGAACCCTGAGCCTTATTATGTGAAGAAGAAAATGGCTGCCATATACTTAAAGCAAAGGCTTTGGTCGCTGAAATTGACCCGGCAACCACCCACGACGCGGCTCTGCTGGGATCCCCCAGCTCACCTGCTCCAGCACCCATCCCCTTTGCTGCTCTGCTGGGATCCCCCATCTCACCTGCTCCAGCACCCAACCCAGATGCTGCTCTGCTGGGAACCCCCAGCTCATCTGCTCCAGCACCCATCCACGCAGATTTCAACAGCACTCCTTGCACCAGATCCAGCTTGTTCGCTGGCATGCTGAATGGTTTAAGTTGTGTCAAAATCCCTGACAACTCAACGGTGCAAAAGATTGATCTTCTTATGGAGAAGATTGTTGAATAGGGATAGGTGTATGGATAAGATGGAGAGGAACATCGCGGGAATCTATTCTTTGCTTGGAGTCTCTGCCCCTGTATTTTTGACACAGGAGGGTGGCCTGGAGGCGCTTTATTCTACCTTCACAGTTCCAACACCAAGCACACAATGGGACCCTCCACGCTCACCCCCTCCGCCTGCAGAATACATGCATGCCTTTCTGGTGGAGGAGATGACAACCTCGATAAGGCCACGACAAGAGATGACAACCCCGATAAGGCCACGACAGGAGGAAAGCATCCTCCCAGACTACCTACCTTGCCCACTGCCAGAAGCACCCAGGATTGTGACGCTCCCAAACATCATCTTGCGAGAACTGCCCCAGCGCGTCCGAGAGAAATACAAGATCGGCAGTGCTGGTCTAGCCCAGAAATATGCCCAGTTCATCTTTAAACACCACGTCAGTTTTGAGATGTACAGCGGGTGGACCCACAATGTAAATTATGAAGGGAATAAAACCAAGAAGACTCTGCCGGCAAATTTAAGGAACACAATTTTTGAAGTGCAGCGTTATTTTATTGTTAACACTCATGTTATGAGAACCGTGAGAGACACCATCAATGGCCTTTTGAAGCATCCTAGGGCTGTTCCCTGGAAGGCCAGACAATTTCCGAATGACTTTTCTGTTTGATTGTTGTGTACTGTAGTTCAAAATTTATAGAAAAATGTTTTTAACAAAAATAAAAACAGTTGATTGTTTTAAATTGTTTCATTGTTTAATGTTTTTAATGCTTGGTACTGTACAATCATTTATTTCTATTTCTGTTTTGCATGTGCATGTCTGGAGCTGGGTAGAGACAAAGTGCAGGATATCCCCCCACTCCCCCCAATACTGGCAGGTAATACACAGTGCTCCAATCCATAACTTGTTACAGTTATACTGTATATAGATTGACAGTAGTTATAGTCCCATATTGTGAAATACTCAATGCCTTTAATGCACTATTTTTTTCTTTTTCTTTTCAGAGCTGCAGCACTACAGGAAGGGGGGAGGGGTGGACATGTGCAAACGTATTGTACTGTGTGTATACGGTAGTAACAGTCAGTAATTTACACTAACCCCTCACCCCTCTCTCAATGACAAAAGAACTACAGACTGCAATGCAGCCATTACGAAGAAGATAAAGACAAGATTGTACATTTGGAAGAGGTGACCTACTGTATTTTTGTATTATTCATTTTTCCATGATTATCCTGCACAAATAAAATTGTTCCTTCTTTAAGTTCATGAGAATCATTTGAACTTTGTGTGTGTGCGTGGGGTGGGGGGGGGGAGGGAGCAGTGGGTGGGGGTGGTGGGGCTACTACTCCAGTTTACACAGTTAAACAAAGCCTGGAAATGAACCTCTACTCTAATTCATTCAACCTCTAATGAATGTTTGTTAGGCTTACAGTGTGTGTGTGTGTGTGTGTGTGTGTGTGTGTGTGTGTGTGTGTGTGTCTGTGGGAGGGGGGGAGGTGTGTATGCAGGATTATTAGTTCAAAGAGATATTTTGGACAGGTCATCAGAATGTTTTGAACCCCACACCCCCAAATAAAAATAACAGTATGCCACCCACCTCATAAAGTACAGTATACATGACTGTAGTGTAGAATTAAAAAGCTAGTGATTGATTCTAAGAATAGCAAAAATTGTTATGCAAGCCCATGTCGAGAAACAAAAAGGGGTCTATTTTTTTTTCCAGACATGAAATTCACATTGAATGAGAAGTCATTCTCACCAAAGCCCCATATGCATTTCAACAAGGTTCCAACGAGACACACGCGTGCGACTAAATGTGATGACACACATATGCGTTTCAACAAGGTTCCAATGAGACACACGCATGTGCCTAAATGTGATGACACGCATATGCATTTTGAAAGTATTGAATAATAAATAATACATATAGAATAAAAGATATACAGTTGTATTTTTTTGGGGTTTCTTTGCAGAGTTAATTACACATGCAAGCATACTGTATAAGGTTTTCTATAAAGCTCGCAATTATTCTATAGACAGGATTAGGGGGGTGAACCCCTTTGGATACTGTGGCTACCAAAACTGTGGTGGTATGATTATGTAAGTCTGTGGTGGCAGGAGGTAGACATCCTTCATAGTATGAAAGCAATAAGCAACAAAGATATATCCGTATAGACTAATGCAGGGCGGGGGGCCAAGACCGGGGGAAATACCAGCGAGCACGTCCAGGGAAATGCCCAAAAGTAGATCCCTATGAACCGGTATGTATAAGCCTCACCCACGCCCTGTGTCACGGAATAAACCCAGCGGTCAGTACTCACGACTCCTTAGTGATTTGCCAATAAGCTGGTTTAGAGTTGCCCAGCGGTCTGCTGTGTGGTGATGTCCTCGCGTGCTCCAGCCGGAAATTGGAGAGGTAGATGAAAAAACAAGTGAAGCCGCGGTCACGGCTCCTCCAAACAGCCAAAACGCATGTAGAAAAATAAAAACTTTATTAATTCAACAAGTGAACAACAGCCATAGTCAACCTCTGACGCGTTTCTTCCGGGTTACGGACTTTATCAAAGAGTAACTCCCTAAGCCTGAGACAATCTCTATATAGACTGAACCGCACTCTGATTGGTCACAATTTAAGTGGAGGGTAATCCCCCTTCACCTGCAGAATAATGAGTATTAGCTCACGCTATACAATCCAATACAGAGACCGTCGCATGCAAAACACCAAACCAAATGTGAAACTTACATACAAAGTACAAAAAAATTAGTTAAAAACAAGAGTTAAAAACAAAGACTGCTGATTAATCGCAAGAATAACTACTTAGGAAAAATATAAGGAAAGTATTTAAGCTATACATATATAAGCTAATAATAAAAGTATACAAAAGTATTTATAGTCCAACTCACTACATTGCATTAAAAATAATTCATATTTGGAATACAGATAACATGTTAATCAATAGAACATAATAACTTGATTTATATACAATAGATGGTTTTCATGTATATACCATGACACAATAGTAAAATACTGAAATGTACCCTAAGCCACCCATCAAGATGAAAACAGAGAGATATACAGTATACCTTAGAACAGGGGAGCGCAAACTTTTTGTGCTGCGCCCCCCTGTCTCTCTGCCCCCGGCTCTCGCGCCCCCCTGCCTTCCTTCAGCCGCGTCAGATGACGCTGCGTGGGCGTGTGACGTCAGGTCACATGGTGCCGCGGCGTCTATTGACGCCGCGTTGCCATGGCGACGCAACACAGGCGGCTGAATCCTGGTAAGTAAACAGTTGCAGGGGCCTCACGCGATCCCCCGGCATTTCATTTAAATGCCTGGGGGAAGAGCGCGGGGCCTCTGCAACTGCCCGCGCCCCCCCCCAGCACAATCTCCCGCCCCCCCTGGGGGTCGCGCCCCCCACTTTGCGCACCGCTGCCTTAGAAAGTATTCACAGGGATTTTTTACAGGGATTTTTAGCCTGTTAAAAAATGTTTTAGCTCCCACTCTTGATTAATACCTGATGGATAAAGGGTACCTAAGGTGTAAATCCAAAACATTTCACGTTTATTCAATGTATTCTCTCTGTCTCCACCTCTAACGTGGCTAGGGATATGTTCTAAAGCTGCATAGGAAAAATTGCTAATTCCCCCTTTAGGGCACAAAGAAAAATGTCTAGTTACAGGATGTATTAAATCCTTCTTTTTAATTAATCTGACATGTTCCGCAATTCGTACTTTCAACGATCTGATAGTACGCCCAATATACCGTTGGTCACATCCACAAAACAAAATATAAATAACAAAACTGGAATTGCAGTTTATAAAGCTATTGACATAAAAACTGTTTTTACCAGAATTTATCATTTTAGTTGGTTTAACATATTTGCACATGGAGCAAATACCACAGGAGAAAAAACCTTTTGGTATTCCCTGTATTCGTGGATGACCTGATTGTGAACTAAACAAGCTAGGCGACAAATGTGTCGCGATTGTTGGGGCCTTTCGAAATACAAAACGGGGTCCATCTTTGACATATTCCATAATGTCTTTATCCAGTGACAGGGTCTGCCAATGCTTTTTAAAAATATCACATATGAGATGCGATTGGCGATTATATGTGGAAATGAATAAAGGACTTTTGTCCCTGTCATTGGAAAAGAACTGTGAAGCGTCTCTATGTCTAGAATGTCTGTTATTCTTTATTAATGTGGATCTCTCAATGAGATTAGCTGACTCAAATGCAGATTTAATGTCGCTATCCTTATAACCTCTGGCTGAAAAACGTTCAGCTAGAATTCTGGATTGTTCCAGAAAGCTATCGTAATCTGAGCACAGTCTCCTAAACCTAAGAAACTGTGCTTTAGGGAAACGCGTCAGAGGTTGACTATGGCTGTTGTTCACTTGTTGAATTAATAAAGTTTTTTATTTTTCTACATGCGTTTTGGCTGTTTGGAGGAGCCGTGACCGCGGCGTCACTTGTTTTTTCATCTACCTCTCACAATTATTCTATCCTAATCTATAAAAATTGCATTGTCACTCTAAATGTTTTGCCTAATTGGATTTTTAAATCAGATTCACAATGTGCAAGCAACGTTTTAAAAAAGCAATATTAAAGGTCCATCAAAATCCCTCCTTTTGCCTTTTTCAGCTTGATGTCAAAGTTTCTTTTCTGGGGGAAAAAAAATGATGCTATTATTTCCGATATTGCGCATGCGTCAAGTCGCGTCATTGGGCATTAAAGCAGCAGTTCAAGCAATATCCTACTGAACATGTGCGTCTGTACAATGAGAACAAACTTCTGATAGGCTCTGGCTCTTGATCCCCACCCTCTCCCTAGCTGTCCACCAATTGTATCTACTGTAGTAACTGCTCAGTCAATCATATTGCAGGACTACATTTTCAATAATTGTGCAAGAATTGAATTAAATAACCCTGAGCAAAGCGATTGATTACAGGAGAACGGACTGATCTGCAGCTTATTGTAACTAATCACTTGTCTGTGTGCATATTGTATTGATGCACATACTGTAATGTATTGTTTTTAAAAAAATATATATATTTTTTAAACGGCAGCTTGAACTGCAGCTTTAAACGTAATACTGTACTGTACATTGTATTTACCTTCATTATAAACTTTGACAAACGGGTGGAGATGAGCCACTGGCACTCCCGTAGTCTGCATTATAGTTGACAGGTGATAGCTGGCCTGCTACACCTGTAGTTGACAGCTGATGAAGCTGGAAATCTTTTTGGTACATGCAAGCTTGCTGGTACCTTTACATGAAATCAGGCTCAGGCTGTAAATTTTGCAGGTATTCCGGCAGGGAAAGGTTGCAAGGATTGCCGTTCACCAGGTTTTCACTGACGGTCAGACCGTTATTGTAAGTTGGTGCTGGCGCTATTACATTGCTGGATTGGGATTGACGAATTTTATATGGATTAAACCAGACCTTTCTCCTTTTGATGTTGCCATGATCAAACATACTGTAAAAATCAGGGACCACCCCCCCCAATACCTTCTTGTATCTCCGGCAGGAGGGGCAATGCGAAAAAAAAGAATGATCGCTACTTAAGGTTTTTCTTATCAAACGCTTCCAACCACGAACGTCAGGTGAAAATTTGTAAAAATCGTTGTTCGAAATTAAATATTCATATATTTCGGCTTCAGTCGCAATGTTATCTGCTACAGCGTTAATTGCAGAAAATATTAAATATGCATAACTACAGTCAGGTTTTTTTTATACATGTACGATGTACACATGGTGAACAGTCTAGTCAGCAATTGTGCAAGGATACTGTAGGAATGTAGAAAAAAGCAAACAGTTTTGAGTTTTATAAGTTTTTATTAGGAAGCGCCTAAATTTGATAACGTCTTCAAGATCGAATCCCAATGGACCACTGTGGTAGTCTTCGTTTTTATTTGGTTTTTATCTGGTTTTAAACACCTGCAAATTGACACAGTAGCACAGACAGAACTGTACACATTACAATTCATTAATTTCTGCCACCTGGCAGAAACACGAAGAATTGCACCCAAAGAAATCCGAAACCATTACATTAAAACAGATCAACAGCGGTAAACCGCGGGTAAACTTGGCGGTGTGAACGCGGGAATGCGGTGTGAAAACAGCAGAGCACATGAAAAAGGATTTGGGATTTGTTAAAATAATGGCCGCTGCATCTGTAACTCTATTATGCAAGACTTCTTGGATATAGTGTATTGCGTCATGTAGGTATTTGGTGTAAAGCTTGGTCTGAGTCTATTGATCAGTGGCCATGTTTCTCAATATTGGTAAAATAAAAAGGAAAAGGGTCTCTTATGCATGCTTTCTTTCCACGTGATTGTGGAGAAATTACTTTACCTGCATTAGCAATTAAGTGGGAAACTAGAGGTACTGTATGTGTGTACAATATGGAGATGAGCAGACCATGGAGGTTATTAATTATGAAGTTTCCATGCAGTAGTGCCCCAATCGGCACCATTACAGTTTAATAATTTTCCTCATATGTCATGACTGGGGATATTTCTTCATGCTTTACATATAGACTTATAAGAATAAAAGATTGTTCCATATAGTAATTCTGTCATAACTGAGACACTTATAGGTTATCCATATATGCCATATTGAATACAAAATGTATTGTGACAAACAGCTTACTCCGGGGCTCCGCCGTTTGTCCGGGACTGTTAGAACACGGTCTTTTAGGGTAGGTTAAATGATGAGGCGTCACGTACTGTTCCTTTAAACAGGCTATGCCTGGTTTATTCAGTCCCAGGCACTGAGACTGCCACAGTGCATACAACAGAAACACATCAAAACAAAAAGCTGCTCACCTGAGCGATAACTTAACTTAGATTTTCCCTAACTCAGGGTGGAAGTGGCTTTTCCACTTCCAACAACAAAACAAGGTACTTTCCAGTTTTAGACAAAAAGGAACAGAAACATTTAACCTGTTTGGGGAGAGGCTTTTCCCCTCTCTGCTTCCAGCAGCCTTCCTGTCTCCAGGCTCTTGGGGAGAGGGGAGAGGAAACAGGAAATCAGTCTTACATACCTGATTTCTAATTAGCATGACAGGTGACAGAAATCAGGCGGCAGACAAACTCTGGTCTGGATCTCTCATCCCTCAGTTCCAGCGCTTGCCAAACTGTGGGATGGAGTGCATGTATTATAAGGCTGCAATCCCAGGCCAAACAGGATAGAAACTGTTCAGTATCCTGGGAGCCCTATATATGGAATTTATTACCATCCCCTGGTTTCTGTCACATATCCTCCCCCCCAGCTCAGACCTCGAGGGATGAGCGACCATGGATATTAGGGAGTGCATCCTTGACAACCCGTCAGCATTGCCATGTTTGTGCCCTGACCTGTGTTCCACAGAAAATTTAAAGGGTTGTAGGCTTAGGAACCACCTGGTCACTCTAGCATTCTTTTCTCTGTTTTGACACATCCAGGTAAGGGGTGCATGATCTGTGACCAACCGGAATTTTCTCCCCAACAGGTAGTATTTGAGCGTCTCTACAGCCCACTTTATTGCGAGACACTCTTTCTCGACTATGGAGTAATTTTTCTCCTGGGGATTTAGTTTCCTACTTAAATAAAGGATGGGGTGCTCCTCACCTTGAGACTCCTGGGAGAGTACCACCCCCAGCCCTACCTCAGATGCGTCGGTTTGGACTACGAACACTTTGGAGAAGTCAGGTGTGACCAACACTGGTTGGGCACAGAGAGCTTCTTTCAGGCTTCTAAAGGCCTGTTCGGTTTCGGGGGACAACTTTACCATTAGCGGTCCTCTTGCTTTTGTGAGGTCGGTTAGTGGGGTTGCCTTAGTTGCAAAATTGGGAATAAACCTTCTATAGTACCCAATTAACCCCAAAAAGGTCCTTACTTGTTTTTTTGTAACTGGCCTTGGCCAATTTTGTATCGCCTCTACTTTGAGTGTTTGGGGTTTGAGTAAACCTCTGCCAATAGAATACCCCTGATACTTGGCCTCCTCCAGACCAATAGTGCATTTAGCTTGGACCTTTCGAAGGTCGAATTGCCAATCTTCACTATGGATTACCACATCATCCAGGTAGGCGGCAGCATACCGAGCATGTGGTTTTAAAATTTTATCCATCATTCTTTGGAATGTGGCGGGAGCTCCATGTAAGCCAAAAGGCAGCACCCTATACTGAAAGAGGCCGTCTGGGGTTGAGAAGGCTGTCTTTTCTTTTGCCCTTTCTGTGAGGGGAACCTGCCAGTACCCTTTTGTTAGGTCTAGGGTTGTGAAATATCGGGCTTTGCCCAGTCTCTCTACAAGTTCATCTACCCTGGGCATAGGATAAGTATCAAATTTTGACACCGCGTTTAGTTTCCGGTAGTCATTACAAAACCTTGTTGTACCATCTAGCTTTGGGACTAAGACTATAGGGCTGTTCCACCCACTTTGGGATTCCTCAATTACGCCTAGTTTTAGCATTTTTTTAACCTCTAAACTTATAGCCTCTCTTTTGGCCTCTGGGATTCGGTACGGTTTAAGGTTAACTCGGACCCCCGGTTCAGAGACTAGGTCATGTTCAATTACACTAGTTCTACCTGGCTGTGTAGAGAAGACTTCTTTGTTTCTTCTCACTAAATTCTGAACCTCTCGTTTCTGATGAACGGACAGGGTTTCAGCTATGCTAACCTCTGGGTCAGTTTCTCGATTCTCTGACTCACCTGGGGGTACTAGGGTTAACAAGACCTCTATATCTTTCCAGGGCTTAAGTAGGTTTATATGGTAAATTTGCTCAGGTTTCCTCCTACCTGGCTGTCTCACCTTATAATTTACTTCTCCCACTCTTTCCAAGACCTCATATGGCCCATGCCACTTAGCAAGGAATTTACTCTTTACGGTGGGAACCAGAACTAGCACCCTATTGCCTGGAAAAAAAATTCTGATCCTAGCACCCTTATTATACGTATTCCTCTGTGCTTCTTGCGCTTTCTCCATGTGTTCCCTCACTATAGGTAGGACTGCAGTGATGCGGTCCTGCATCTGGGCAACATGCTCTATTACACTTCTGTAAGGGGTAACCTCGTGTTCCCAAGTCTCTTTGGCTATATCCAGTAAGCCCCTTGGGTGTCGGCCATACAATAGTTCAAATGGGGAGAAGCCTGTGGATGATTGGGGAACTTCCCTAATGGCAAATAACAGGTATGGTAACAAACAATCCCAGTTTTTCCCAACCTTATCGACTGCCCGGCGTAACATGCTCTTTAAGGTTTTATTGAACCGTTCCACTAAACCATCTGTTTGTGGATGGTAGACTGAGGTTCTGAGATGCTTGATTTTCAGGAGTTTACATAGCTCTTTTGTTACTTGGGACATAAATGTTGTTCCCTGGTCAGATAAAATCTCTTTAGGAATTCCGACCCGGGAAAACAGAACTACTAACTCTTTTGCTATGTTTTTAGCAGATGTGCTACGTAGGGGAACTGCCTCCGGATATCGGGTGGCATAATCTAATATTACCAATATATGCTGATGTCCCCTAGCAGACTTTATTAGGGGTCCTACTAGATCCATAGCAATCCGGTCAAATGGTACCTCTATTATGGGAAGGGGTACCAATGGGCTATGGTACGCTTTGAACGGGGCGGTGATCTGACATTCTGGGCATGAGGAGCAATAATTTGTAATTTCTGCCAGAACCCCAGGCCAATAGAAGCTTCGGAGAACCTTTTCTTTTGTCTTTTCCACCCCTAGGTGTCCCCCCAATGGGTGACTATGTGCGAGGTGTAATACTACATTACGGAATGTCCGTGGTACCAACAATTGTTTAGTTGTAACTGATTTCCTTTTATCAACCCGATATACTAGGTCGTTCTCTACCTCGAAGTAGGGGTAGGCAAGTGACCTATCTGGTTGGCCAGGAGTACTATTCTGGTCCCGTATATTCCCCCTTGCTACTGCTAATGTGGGGTCTTCCCACTGTGCCTTCTTAAAACTCCCAGGACTGACCTCTAGGTCAGCGAGGGTCTTATCCTGTTCTGGGGTGGTAAGTGCCTGTTCAACATCTTGATTTGGGGTATTCCCTACCAAGGTAGCCATGGGGAAGGGAATTTTACAGCACTCCTCCTTTTTCCCCTTCTTATTTGGGCACTCGTCAACCTCTATTTCTGAAAAAGGGAAAGGATTTGTTTCTTCTGTTACTTCGTTATGGTCCGCTATCGAACTCTGGGCGCTATTCTGAGAGGAGGAACACATTTTTAGAAAATGGGGAAAGTCGGTCCCTATTAACACATCATGTGCCAGTTTGGGTACTATACCCACTTTGAAATCTAAAGAACCAAACTCTGTTTCAAAAAAAACATCAACAGTGGAATATTCGTGATTATCCCCATGTATACAACAAATTGCCACTCTTTGTGAACTGTTTACCTGTTTCTTCTTAATGGGCAACAGGTATTCGGACACTAGTGTGACCATGCTCCCAGAGTCAAGAAGTGCCCGAACCCTCTTACCATTAACCTTTACAAATGCCCACAGATGGTTATACAAGGGGTCCTCTGGGCTAGGGCCCATACATTGGGACCACACATTTAGGTACATAGTCTGTGTCCCACTTAGAGCCTTCTTTCGGCTCGCCATGTTGGCTGTTGCCCTTTGTGTGCGAGCCATTGTTACTGGTGCTGTGTGAAGGCGGTCGTCGCTCTTCAGCCCCCCTTAACCCTGGTACCCTTTTACCGTCTCTGGAAGAGTCCTGGAACCTTAGGTAGTGGGGTTGCTCCACGATTAGGGGTTGCGAGTGCTCTTCTGCTGCATTGTACCTTTCTACGAGGGCACCAGCTCATCTGCATTGTGGGGGTCACTCTGACTGACCCAACGGCGTAGGGCAGAGGGAAGTTTCCTCAAGAACTGGTCCATGACCAACCGTTCCACGATGTGGCTTGCTGAGTTGATCTCGGGTTGTAGCCACTTCCGAGCGAGGTGGATGAGGTCATACATCTGGCTTCGGGTGGCTTTATCCGATGTGAAGGACCATGCGTGGAATCTTTGGGCACGAACAGCCGTGGTTACGCCGAGGCGGGCGAGGATCTCGAACTTCAATTTTGCATAGACGTTAGCTTCGGCTGGCTCTAGATCAAAGTAAGCCTTCTGGGATTTGCCGCTTAGGAAGGTTGCGATTAGACTGGCCCACTCAGCTTCTGGCCATCCCTCTCTCTGTGCCGTGCGTTCAAACGTGAGAAGATAGGTTTCCACATCATCCGAGGGCCCCATCTTCTGGAGGTAGTGGCTTGCCCTGGTCATTTTCGGGACTGGGGCTGCCTCTGCCAGTGGAAGGTTACGGATAGTCCCCCTCAGGATCTCGAGTTCCTGCTGTAAGCCCTGGGCGAACCGTTGTTGCTCCTCTCTCAGCAAGCGGTTTGACTCTTGCTGGTTTGCATTCGCGATTTGCAGAGCTGCAGTCGCCTCTTGCTGGGCTACTAACAGCTGGTGCTGGGTTTCATTCGCGTCTTTCTGGACAGCGACATTGCATACCAGCGCACTCACCACGTCTTCCATCTTGTTTGGAGAGAACCCCTCCCCCCCCTTTTTTTTTCTCAAAGTTCTTTAACCCGCAGACCTTTTAGTCTTCTGCCCGCATTCTCCACCATATGTGACAAACAGCTTACTCCGGGGCTCCGCCGTTTGTCCGGGACTGTTAGAACACGGTCTTTTAGGGTAGGTTAAATGATGAGGCGTCACGTACTGTTCCTTTAAACAGGCTATGCCTGGTTTATTCAGTCCCAGGCACTGAGACTGCCACAGTGCATACAACAGAAACACATCAAAACAAAAAGCTGCTCACCTGAGCGATAACTTAACTTAGATATTCCCTGACTCTGGGTGGAAGTGGCTTTTCCACTTCCAACAACAAAACAAGGTACTTTCCAGTTTTAGACAAAAAGGAATAGAAACATATAACCTGTTTGGGGAGAGGCTTTTCCCCTCTCTGCTTCCAGCAGCCTTCCTGTCTCCAGGCTCTTGGGGAGAGGGGAGAGGAAACAGGAAATCAGTCTTACATACCTGATTTCTAATTAGCATGATAGGTGACAGAAATCAGGCGGCAGACAAACTCTGGTCTGGATCTCTCATCCCTCAGTTCCAGCACTTGCCAAACTGTGGGATGGAGTGCATGTATTATAAGGCTGCACTCCCAGGCCAAACAGGATAGAAACTGTTCAGTATCCTGGGAGCCCTATATATGGAATTTATTACCATCCCCTGGTTTCTGTCACAGTATATAAAGCAAGAAAATATTTTTCCTTATATAATATATTTAACTTAATGCTTTAATACACATTAAACAATAAGAGTCATATTTCAAATTGCATATTGATATACAATACGACTCTGATCCATCATCTATTGCAAAGTACAATACACAGAATGTTAATATAAGGTGATTATTGCTAGATGTCATAAAGACATGTACAAATCAGAATAATGAAAACAGAGGGGGAGGGGTAAGGAGAGGAAGGAAAGGGAGGGGGAGGGGAGAAGAGGTTAGGAGTGACGAAGCGTAATCCCTCTGTAACGCCTGTATGCCCGCAGACCTGGCCAGTCCCCAGTATTGAGGTGGGTAAGGGTATAACACGCACCCACAGCAGTGAGTGCGTGCCCAGAGTGTGGTAATTGTGTTGCCGGGCCTGGTGAGTAAGGGTTAACATTATACTTGCAGAATCCGGGGTGCCAGAGGTCGGAAGGTAATGTCCAAGTGCCAGAGTTCAGGGGTTGGAGAGAGCAGCGTAGTGATGTCCGAAAGCTAGGGTTCAAGGGCAGCAGAAGGCAGCATAGTCAAGTCCAAAGCAGAGTTCAAGTTCAAACCAAAGGAATCCAAACAGGGGCAGAGACAGGAACCAGAGCTGAAACAAACAAGGGAGCTGGGCATAGACACTGCACACACAGGAGCTACAGGAAAGCTATGCAGAGCAAGGACTGAGAGGACAGAGTGAGGTTATATGGGAAGAAGGGCCAATAGGGGTGAATAGAAGAGCAGAGGTTTGAGTGGGTAATTGCAGGGATAGGTCTGTGAGATCAGGGGAGGAGACAGGGAGGTAATCGAGGGTAATAGCCTGCAACCGACGGGGGGCGGAGCCAGTGCCTCGGGAGGGCTGGTAACTAGAGCGGGTGCGTGCGCCTTCTGTAACCTTGTTATGCATGCGCACCGCGCGTGTACCAGAGTGTGGGGGAAGCATCGCGGAGGAGGCGATTGGCACGGGAGACAGAGGGGAAGGAGGAGCGGAAGAACCAGGTAGGGAAAGGGCAGGGATGACGGAGGCACGCCGAGGGGTGCGTGTACCACGATAGGAGACAAGAGATCGGGACCGCGCGCACTCGGTGAGGGAACTGCGCGCGTGTGCAGAACATGTGCCTGGGCGTGCAGACCTTGCCGTGGAGGAACTGCACAGGGAGGATAGAGATTGGGGACGTAGGGGAGCGAGACAGCTAGCCTCCGTGGGACCTGGGATGACGGGGACACGCGAGTCCCCCGATCCGTTACACCCTTACGCGAAACGGACCGTCGGTTTTAGATGACGTCACTCTTTTGATGTTGGTGGTGGCAACCCGCTGTTTCAGGAGCTCCGGTGTACCGAATACATGGACACACACCCTGCTGAACTGGTTGTATAAAGCGTTGATTTATATATACCTTCTTTACACCTTCATTCCCCCTGAATTTATATAATGATAGGCTTTATGAATGCCTCATCTACACATCAGGCAGTTCATAGGGTTTGTTGCTATATGTATGCACCAGCAGACCAGCCTTTACACCGTGTTTTTCCTAGATGGATGTGTAACATACTATCTATGATTGCACATTTTGTTGCCAACTGCCTAATGCAAGCAGACACCTTAATAGCATGTGTATATGTTCTGGATAATGTTGCAATATATATGCCTTGCTACACTGTTAACCCTTTGATTACTGGGTGTAGCCATCTACACACTGACGTGTCATTTAAGGTAATCAGCGCATTTTCTACCTTATCAGTAGGAGTTCCATCTGAGGCACCATGCGTATGTGCTTTCTGGACATATTCCTATGCATCATATCACACACATTCAGGGATTCCTTCTCCCCTGTATGTCAGGTGCCCCTAGTGGGCTTTAGAGGAGCCTCATACCCTCGGGAATATCGGGTTAGCACCACCTAATTTTAATATTTTCACACATTGACCCTATACCTCCACGTGTATATTCCCTATTATATGCCAATAAACTTTTTTTTGTTTTGCGTCTTTTGGCACTTTAGACTACTAGCTTGGGTTTATATTTTGTCCCACCTAATGTTATCCCCATAGAGTGCAATTGTGGGTTTCTTTTCTACAGTAGCTAGGATTCTCATCCTGACTAGTTTTCTGTGCTTATGTATATTTATTCCCTATGCACCATGGGTTTTTATGTTATTAGAAGTAATTATGGAGAGCGATAAGCATTTCTCATATTTGTACTCTTATGGAATAGCATTGTTTTTCCCAGACGCAGAGATATACTCTACTCTATTCTGGCGGATACTACGCCCCACATTCCATACTTTTATCAACCTCTGTATTTCAGCTTGTTCTGCAGCCTTGCGCTGACCATCCTCCCCTCGTGGTGATACCCCTATCATAGGTGTGACAGGCAGAGCAGACTTAACAATACCATTACTCATGGGGGCATCAGGCATTACTGGTGACAAGGCCCGAGGGGTCATAGTGTTAACGCTAGGGTGGACAGCATCAGGGGATACCAGGGCAAAGTAGGGGGGAACTGGCACATTATAGTCCTGTACGCAGGAGACTAAGGAGACCTCCCGAGGCGGAGCCATAAAAGTGTCCACAGTCCCAGCAAGGCTCGGTATGCCACGGCCCCTGGCAACACTAGATTCAGCCACAACAACAGCTGCAGCATCATGGGAGCTCCGTTCTTCTTTTCTCCCCCAGCACTGCAGGAAAAAGGAGTCCGAGGACTTGGCACTCACCGGGAGGTAGCAGCAGGTGTTAAGCCCATCCGGCCAGACGACTCTTCTCCCGATGGTGGAGCAGCATCTGGCGCGATGGCACTGGTATCTGGAGTAGTGCTGGCCGCACGCCCGGAGGGAATTCTCCCAGCAGCCCCATTACATCATAGTGGCGTTCCGCCGCCTTCACATATGCAACAGCTCGTGCGCGTGCCTCGCGCATCTCTTGGCGGCGCAGTTCTTTCAGCTCTGCCGCTCTCTGCACATGGTCCCAGTGTGGATCAACAAAGGGGATCTCCCGCGCCTCGTCCGCGATGACATCAGGAAACCGCAACTCCGCAGCCGACTCGGGATCGTGGCAGGTATCGGCAGATACCTCAGGGGTGTCAGCGGCTTTGTCATCAGACTCCACAACGGCAATCACCTCCACAGGAGCCTCCCTCTCAGAGCAGCTTACCGGAGCAGCATTAGAGGACAGTGGACTGGACAAAGGAGCAGCGTTTCCTCCAGGTGGTTCTCTGTCACGTACAGGTATGACATTACCAGAGGTTTGTAGGGAGCATGGCTGGAAATAGGGTACTTGGCATATATCACACTGGGCTGATGCATGCAGTTGTTCTCCCATAGCTCCACATATGACACATACCCCCAGCACCTGGTACGTCCCATCTTCATTAGTGACCACCGCTACTCCGCCAGGCAAATGGTAAACATTGTCCGTATCCTCAATAATACTTTGCATTGCGGGGCAATTAAGGTAGCTTAGCATGCACAACTGGTGTGGTTGAAGTGCAATTGTATCTGGCTCCTCACATCCTGTGTGCTCCATCAGGGCACACCCAGCTCCTCCCCCTGGTGGATAGTACAGTCCAATCAGGAGCAAGGAAGGGGGAGGGTTTTTTGCAGTTCGCGCTGTTTCTCGCAAACTGGAACACAGCAAAAGCTTGCAACTTGATGCAACTTTTGCAAAACAGCATGCGGCTTCCCTGGTGTTGGCGGGAACCACCATTTTGTGGTAGTTAGAGTCCATGCGGCTCCCAGTTCTCTGGAACCGCCATTTTGAGAGGAAAAGTCCAGCTACCATGCGGTTCTCCTTTCAGGGAAAACCACCATCTTGCGAGCTGGAAAGTACATATGTAACTCCTTTTGTGTTCTGCAGGAGCCACACACAATAGAACACAGAAAAATGATGTCCCATGGGGTCCAAGAAACGGAGCACAGCGATGTAAAGGATTGGGGCTACAAACCAGCAAAAATGGTTAAAAAGAATTTATCGGGTGATAAGTGAGGGGTACAGGGCTACTCTGACGCGTTTCGGGAACAAGTCCCTTTGTCAAAGAGTTAGTTTGCGTCTGTATACCCTCCCGTATAAATATGTGATCCCCCGTCCCCAACAGTGACGTCACGGAGTGGAAATCTCGCGCGAGCAACAAACCTGACATCTCCCATTGGTGGAAACTGATCACCAATGGGATTCTAAGCTGAATGCTCGCCTCTCGTGAAAGCTGGGGCTGCGGAAGAACACACAATGGGGAGTATACAACAAAATGATACAAAACATGTGTGTTTATATATATATATATATTCATAAGAGTGAATATAAAAACAATGCAGCGCAGTGCTGGTAATAGTAAAGAACAATACAGAGCAATGCTGGTGAAAATAAAAACACAAACTGGGACCATATATAATTTTGTTGTATACTCCCCATTGTGTGTTCTTCCGCAGCCCCAGCTTTCACGAGAGGCGAGCATTCAGCTTAGCATCCCATTGGTGATCAGTTTCCACCAATGGGAGATGTCAGGTTTGTTGCTCGCGCGAGATTTCCACTCCGTGACGTCACTGTTGGGGGCGGGGGATCACATATTTATACGGGAGGGTATACAGACGCAAACTAACTCTTTGACAAAGGGACTTGTTCCCGAAATGCGTCAGAGTAGCCCTGTACCCCTCACTCATCACCCAATAAATTATTTTTAACCGTTTTTGCTGGTTTGTAGCCCCAATCCTTTATATCGCTGTACTCCGTTTCTTGGACCCCATGGGACATCATTTTTCTCTGCAATGCTGGCGTGATGCACGCACCACTTAAGGGTGAGCTGCTACATGAGTGAGTACTTACCTGTTTACTCCAGTATGTTGTCTTTATCAATGCAGGTTGTTTCAATGAGAGGGTAGGCATGACTGTTATGATATATATATATATGTCTGTCACCACCTCGAAGAGACTTATATACTGCTTAATTCATATACTTCATAGGAGTTAAGTCTATACAGGTGTTCATTAAGTCTCACGTAGCTTTTATTATAGCTCTGTTTCCCTTATTTGTGATCTCTATCATTGGATCATATATATATATGTCCTGCTTGCTGCTGAGCCCTGATTACTGGGACTAGTTCCCTTGAACTTTGTTCACAATAGAACACATTTTTTTTCCCTTTTTTTTCTTTGAGTACCACGCACCCTGGTAGAGCCTCAGGGAACGCCTCACTGATTACTGCAATAGTCCATTATTGCTTGAGTACACAGGGTCTCTGGTGGAAGCCTCACGTAGTTGCCCCAACTGCAGTGCCAGGTAATGGGCTGCCAGCTCCCTGGTGTTGCCTCAGGAACCGGCTCCCTATTTTCTTCTTGGAATACTGATATGCAGGGTACCCACTCCTCCCTGGTGAAACCTCAGGTAGTCACTCCAAATCATATTTTTAGAAGTGTATGTGGGTGTCCACACTCCTTGGTGGTGCCTCATGGAGTCGCCCCACAGATTAACAGTTCAATGATATGAGGGTGTCCACACTCCCTGGCACGATGACCAGGGGGTCACCCCAACATATTTCTTTAGTGAGGGAAGCAATGAACAGTCTCTGTGGCACGCAATAAAGTCCCAATCCTGCTGCTGCAAAAACCTGTCCTGGGAGCAGTTCACTATCTCAGCAGCACCTCCAAATTTAGCCCTTGTAACCCCCCCACCCTAAGTGAGATTGGGATGGGTATGCTCTTCTAGCTACTACTTCAAGTGTTGGTCTGTGTACCTGCTGGCAAATAGGAGGGCTGAGTGCTCCACAGTGTTGTGGGGAGAACCAGGACAGGGGTACATGTTACCTTGATATTCCTCGGTGCCGCGCCTCCAGACAGTATGGATCCTCTGTGTTTAGCAGGGGATGGCCCATACTGACAACTCTCCTTGCGCAGTAGCAGACAGTAAACACACTCCTTTGTCTTTTCTGGGTCTTTATTGCATGCAGATCATTAACAGAGCTCTTACAGTTCTTTCCCAGCTCCTTGGAACACAGTGCCCTGATTCAGGCATTAGGCCCAGATCAGGCCTGGTGTACCCCTCCTCCATCTCCTTATGAGGTGGAGGGCTGATGTTGTCCTCTCTCCACAGAGGGAGGAGAGAGAATGAGACAGGGCCCCTCAATTTGGGAAAGTGCCAATATTTATAACCTGAGGTGGATGGCTGTAACCGTGCCCCTTAACAGAGCAGGTTGAATACTAATTGGCTATCACACACTATAGATGAACCAATCAGTATCCTTCCCCCAGGTTGACACTTTCTGGTATTTGCTAAGGCCGGAGGCTAGGCTACATGTGCTTTGTGTAGTTTATTTTATTATCATTATGTTCTTTTTCACATAAGAGGGAGATTTACTAAGGTGCAATGCGGATAACTGCACTTCAGTCCCACTATAGCTGCCATTCATGCCACTGGCTGTATCAAGTTCCTTCCCTATAGAGAAATCCACATGGCTGTCGGGTATTGCTGGTCCTGCTGTCCAAATGCAGCAACTGCATTGTAATTTCCGTTTGTCCAACCATTTACATGTCCATATAGTAAAGATCTCAGTGCAGGAGGGTGCCCAGAGCTGAAAATGGCTCACTTAAGCTCCAGAGGAAACCTGGTTCAATTTATGTAAAAAAAATTAATGGTGCTTGCAATGCTTGTGTTCTGTGTTAATAAACATATGTACAATGGAAAAGTCATTGTTTTGAGAAAAAAAGGGACTGTATATCACTGGCTGTATCATTTGGGGCTTTTTGGTCTTTTATTTATATCACTGTAGTGCAAAAAAATATTGAATGTAATATTTGCTGTCTCTTAGACTAGGCTACAGCTATGTCCAGCTTCTGAGAGGATGTGGTTGCAATTGAAGTACTAACAGGAAATCAAACGTCTGCTACAAGTCCCCAAGAACAGACTGCCCTACTTACATCAGGGTGGTCCGTGACTGTTACCAGTCAGAGTTAAGAATGGGACAGGTGTGAAGAACCAGCTGGAACATCAAGTAAGTGGATCTGTGATATTAACATGGAAAGAACCCAGGCTGAGTCACATCAAAGCATATTTTGCATGAACAATATATATTGTACACTTGTCTTTATTAGAGGGTGTGTTGAATACGTCTCCTGAGAGGCTTACCTGCTGTAGAGCTCCATCCAGATCTGTTTGAGAGTTATTTTTGCGCGAGCTGAGTATTGTAGATTTCACTTGTGGTATCATACCAATGCAGACCGCATTCCCATAGTACCTGGTCCGTTCTGTACACGAGGCAAAGTTATCCGCCCATAATGATCATTAAAATCTGGTTTGGAAAACATTCCCGGGTCATGGGTTGGATATCCGATTCCATGGGATTTTTTTCAACATTTTCTGTTCATATTAAAGAGAAATATTGGAATAATTGTGTACACCTGAGTTAATGCTCATGGTACAAAATAAATATGTATGTATTGTTGTTACTAGAATTCTAATTGTCTTTGGTTCAGTATATTAATTATGGGTACAGTAGCAATAGTTTTTTTTTGAGAACACCCTGAACAAATATTTAGTTCTGAAAAAACACATTCAGTGCACACCTGCAATTATCTAAGCATTTTCTTCATAGGAACCATACAACAAAATATTACAACTGCAAGCAAAGAGATTGCTGCTTATTTTTCTTTCTTCTAGTTAAAGCAATAGCCTCAACTGTGTAGAAGTATAAAGCTCAATGTTATTTTACGGTGTCATTTTTAGAGAGCATGCTTAATTATTTCCCTAGAAATAATCAACATACAATAATTTAGTAGTAATATAAATGTATAATATATATGTAATTCATTTATACGTTTTTATTTAAGGAGATTACAGTTTATGAGGAATAAATGCCAGAACAGCAATTTATTGGGGGATATCTTCTTTAATGATGCTTCGTTAACCTGACCGACCTTAATTACAAATGATTGTTTCCACTGCTCGATATGTTTTGGTTGATTAGTTTAGGTTTATTGTATTATTATTTATGTTCTTTTTCACACGAGGGAGATTATTGCACTGGGATCACCTATGAGCTGACATTCAAGTCAATGGCAGTTAACGCGGGATTGAGAGTTTGTCATATTCGAGCCTTGGTGAATAGCAGCAATAGTCCCAAACAGGTGCAGGATAAAGCAATCCTACCTTCCCATTTTTGTTTCCTGCCGGAATTAGAATATTTATAATTACATCTTATGTCGCCTCTCACAATATTGGTTGGTGTATTTGTGCATGTTATCAATTTGTAAATTACGTGTGGGGTTGCCAATAACCTAATATTTGAATTTTTGCTTGTGCTCTTCAATGCGGTAGGGCAGTGGTTTCCAACCTTTTTTTGGTTAAGGAAACCTATGTGAAATGCTGAGGAACCCCAACCCTCTCTAAAAGCGCGTCTGAGATCAGATACATAGCAAGGAACCCCAACCCTCTCTAATAGCGCGTCTGAGATCAGATACACTAGAGAGAGTGCAGAGAAGAGCCACCAAATTAATAAAGGGGATGGACATTCTAACTTATGAGGAGAGGCTATCTAAATTAGATTTATTTACATTAGAAAAGAGGCGTCTAAGAGGGGATATGATAACTATATACAAATATATTCAGGGACAATACAAGGAGCTTTCAAAAGAACTATTCATCCCACGGGAAGTACAAAGGACTCAGGGCCATCCCTTAAGGTTGGAGGAAAGGAAATTTCACCAGAAACAAAGTAAAGGGTTCTTTACAGTAAGGGCAGTTAAAATGTGGAATTCATTACCCATGGTGACTGTGATGGCAGATACAATAGATTTGTTCAAAAAAAGGTTGGTCATCTTTTTAGATGGGAAAGGTATACAGGGATATACCAAATAAGTATACATGGGAAGGATGTTGATCCAGGGATTAATCCGATTGCCAATTCTTGGAGTCAGGAAAGAGTCAGCTGAACAATTAGAACAGGAAACACTGTGGGCAATTATGGGTGTTATTTAAAGATTTATTGGTGTTCTGTTCATTAAGCCACTTTTTGCACTTGACAAAGACCTTAGGGTCGAAACGTTGTGTATGCTTTAATAAATCTCTTTATTTTGGAAATCCGTGTGCCCCATCTTCATTCCTTTTTTTAACACGTTACAAAGACATTTACTTTAAGAATGATAATGTCTTTCTAAGGAAGCCAATTACAATGATACTTTTTTTTAATTTGGGCTGCTACATTAAAGTGTCACTTGAAATCTTTTAATGTTTTATACCTTTATATGTTCGCATACTAATCTTTATTCTGTCCTCAGAATGGTAAATAAACTTTGAACACAAACATTGACCTCAATTATAAAAACCACTGGGGCCCACATTGTCTGCTAATATACGCTTTCTGGCATCGATCTGACCATTTGTCACTGTCCAGGATACTCATTTTTACCCAAAGCATTTTTCAAAAGCAAAAAAAAAAAAAGATCAGCTTTTTGTTTCTTTTTCTCTTTCTCTCAAACTCTGACCTTTCATTTTTATTTTGTTGTGCAACGCTTTTATCTGGTATCTATCTTTTGTAGGGGGGGTTACACTTTGCGAAACCACATCATGACATATTGCAAAGTCAGGAGACCAAATAGGGCAAGGCTGCGGCCAGGGTGGAGCGAACCGCGCGTGCACGCTCACGCTCGGCACGATCAGAGTGATAACAACCAAATTTGATTTGGCCGCTTGCTGATGCGTCACGTGTGCGGTTTGCCCAATGACATCATGGACACGCCCCCGGAAATGCCCCCCCCCCCGCATGCGCAGCTAGCTGGCCACAAATCGGCCGAGCAGAGCGCATGATGCCACGGCGCTCGAGCGCCAGCGTGCCCGCTCCCAGCCTGGCCACAGCCTAAGGCGTGAATCTTGGTATATACTCCTAGACACAGGAGACAACAGAGAACTGCATATACATCATGCATTTGTAAAAATAAATAGCCCCCACCCCTCAGAGCTGGAGCCCTGGGACATCTTGGGCAGTAGTTACGCCCCTCTATTTCTGCTCATAATTAATATATTACCTACTACTGTGCACCTCCCTACTTCTGCTGGGAAAATAGTGAGCTGTATACTAATCCCTAAACAGAATTAAACTTCGAGCTGCGTTACACCCCGCTTTACTGTAAGTGCTATACACAAAGTGTAAACCCAGAGTCCTTCTATGAAGCTAGCACAGTCATGGCTGTTTTTTGATCTGACAAATGTGATCTGTCTAGTTAGCAGGATGAGGCATGTGAAGGAAATTCATAATTTACCCTGGAATCAAGTACAGTTATATATTTTTTTAAACTTCTGTAATGTGCAGAAATTGTACAAAACACATATTAGATTGTGGTGGAAAATTTCAAGCCTGAATAACTATATTAAAAATCCTTAGACAGATTGTGCCTGGGCTTGGGTTTTAGTTCCTTAGTGACCAGATCTAGAATTAATGGGACAAGTAAACGTGTCTAGATCAATTTTCAACTTCATTTCCATTTCCTCAAAATCAGGATGTTTATTAAAAGATTATCTTTTTTTAGACTCATAGTGTATGGTTAATCTCCTCAAGGTGTTTATTCTCATGATAAATTAGCAACATCATTAATTATTTAGAACAACTAGATAGAAAGGATTCCCAGCTTTGGATACATTCATCTGATGTTACATGGTAGGAGGGTGACAAATTGATCCTTAGACCATTGTGGGATCATTTGTTATATACATTCTTCAATAATGTAAAAACCAAAATGTAATATTGTAGAAGTACTTTCAAAATCTTCAGTGATTTACTGTGCAAAAAGTGTCTTATAACAAGAGTCCAATCTAGATGACTTTATTTGAGAGAGATAACCATAATCATATTCAAAGGTTTATAAAAGGTATTATTTAACTTAACTCAGTTACTTTGCTACTGTGAGAACTTTCCTTTTCAAGTGGTCTGACTATTTATGTACAACTCTAAGATTATAACTTCATAAGGTGCTGTGTTACCTTCCTTACTATAGTTCCCTCTCAGGTCCCACTTCTACATCTGCTCTCAATTCATACTCATCATATCCTCAAATACCTGAGAACTCTCTCCTCCTACCTTTCTCTCCCTACCACCTGCATCCCAATATGTCCTCCCTATTGGGATACATTTAAATTGCACTGGGGTGAGATTGATATGAGAGATTAGCTTCCTGGACTATCCAAGAACATCAGTGAGTGCCCGACTGGTGGGAACATCTGAGAGGCGTTTCTCCTGGTGAAGTCACAGACTGAAGGCGAAGTCAGGAAAACACAAGGAGTTTGCATGTAGAATCATCAATGCTGGTGCACAGCTGTTTATGCCGATGTTTATGGGTTTCCAGGAATTGCTCGTTTTTCCCCCACAAAATTGTGAGTGCTATTTTAATTTTGTGTATGAAATTATATATTAGAGCTATACTATGTCCCATTTCTCTGTTTTGAGGTACGACTTGAGAAGCCGCATAGAAAGAAAAACGTACTTGTATCAGATTCTTTGAAAAACGCTTACATTCAAGGTCTAAATGTGTGAGGTGAATACCCTGATCTTTGGGTATTTATATACCCAAACATACTAAACCATTTGTGGCTTTTGTCTTCTTTTTTTACAATCTGTTTGCGCTTAGGTCATCTGGGAATTTTTGCATACTACCTCTTGTTGAGCCAGTGTTGGATCAAGGACATAATAGTACCAACTAATTAGGGATAGCTTACTATTTATTTATATTCAGGGCCGCCAACAGGGGGGGGGGCTGCCGGGGTTGGTGTCCCGGGCCCGCTGGCTAGGGGGGACCGTCCGTCAATGCACATTTCCCCCGACCTCTGGCCAGGCCCTACTTCCGTTCACGGCCGGGCCCCGACTCTTGGCTGCCTGTAAGCCTCTTGCTTTCTCTGCCCCCCGCCACCAAGCTTTCACTGTCGACACGCAATGGGGCTCTCTGACGTCAGTGCACGGCGCGCCGGAAGCTGGGTCAAGCTTACTTCCGGCGCGCTGATGTCAGAGAGCCCCGTCGCATGCCGGCAGTGGAAGCTCGGCGACATGGGGCAGAGAAAAGAAGAGGCTTATAGGCAGCCAAGAGTCGGGGCCCAGCCGCAACCGGCAGCAGGGCACCCCCCAACAGGGGGAAATGTGCAGCGCCGGCCGGGGCCCCCCCAGCCAGAAGACCCCCGCAGACACCGGGCCTTGCTTGACCCAAGGTAAGTCTGTATTTTTATATGTATTGGGGGGCTTGGGGGTATTTTTATATGTATTGTGGGGTTTGGGGGGTATTTTTATATGTATTGGGGAGGGTTGTTTGTCTGTCTGTGTGTCTGTATGGGGGGGTTATATGTATTGTTTCTTTATATGTATTGGGGAGGGTTGTTTGTCTGTCTGTGTGTCTGTGTGTGTATGGGGGGGTTATATGTATTGTTTCTTTATATGTATTGGGGAGGGTTGTTTGTTTGTGTGTCTGTGTGTGTATGGGGGGGGGGTTATATGTATTGTTTCTTTATATGTATTGGGTAGGTGGGATTTTTGTATGCATTTGAGGGGGTGGTGGAGGTTGTATATATTTGGTGGGTGGGGATTTTTTTTGTATATATTTGGGTGTGGGAAGTTTTTAGCATTGGGGGTGGGAAGTTTTTTGGTATATAGCTTGTGTGGGGAATAGTCTGAGGGTTGAGGGAATGAGTTAGCGTGGGGTAATTGACTTGACGGAGGGAGAGAGGGGGTGTGAGGAAAAGAGGGAGTAAGAATGAGACGCAGGGGAGAGAAATACATGGGAAGAAGGGGGTGGAAAGAGAGGGGGCTGAAATGAAGTGAGGTGTGAAATGGGGGAGGAGGGGAGGGGTGGCGGCTCGCAATACTGCCGACACAGGGGGAGGAGGGGGGCCTGCTTAAAATGTTTGTCCTGGGCCCCACGATTTCTGTTGGCGGCCCTGTTTATATTATATTAAAAGGGATTTAGGTGAGGCTGTCGTACCTTGTTTGCAATGGTTAGTTGTTAAGGGGTTCTAACTTTGAATGTTGCAGAAAGAAGCTGAACAAGACTGATTTCATGCGTGTTATGGGGGTGTTATCAGTCAGACACATCGATTTATAAGCTGGGGGTAAAGGCCTGTATAGAGATGATAATGTACATTTCTCAGGCATAGGTTTGAATATCTTTAATTTGGGCATTAAAAAGGGGCCTTATGTGTTTTGGAGGGTGCCGAGGACAATTTGTGAAAATAAATGTCCATTGCCATGGAGGGGACAGTGTAATTAAGTAAATTTATGCTGTTATTGGTTTATGTGGTTTCAAATGATGAGTTATAATGCTCCTGGCTGCGGGGACGGACGGGGTAACATTGTGATTATTTAACCACAGGCTGGGGGGGAGGAGAGGTAGAGTTACATGTTCATTTTTAAAAAATAAAATGTTTAAATGGTTTTAAGTTGAAGTATGTCTATGGGCAAAATTAAGTTGGCCGTTATTTACCAAATGAGTTATGTAGCCTTTATCCCCATATCAGTCTGTTGTGGCTTTATTTAAGGTAAGACATGCAATAACCAAGTGTAAGACTAGTCTTCATGTTATTAGACTAAAAACTTTGCTACCATCGTGTCCAAAACTTAGCAATGCAGAGGAGTGTGGCATTGAAAGGCTTCCCTCCTCTCTTATTGTAAATGAATCCCTTTGCAATGTGTTGAAAGCTCATCTGCAACAAAGGGCTTCAACGTACATGTGTGGCCCTTACCCTAAAGCCCCCCTAACCTAAAACCCACCACCCTAGGCCCATAACCTAATACCCCCTACCCTAAGCCCGTACCCTAAAACCCCTACCCTAAGCCTTCACCTTAAAACCCTCTACCTAACCGCTAAAACCCTAAAATTAACCTAACCAGTAATAAAACTTACCTTAGAAGTGGCCAGCGGCTTGGATTCCAGCGGCGAATTGGTTACGGCGGATGGTACGAGGGCGGCGAAGCGGTGGCCATTTGGTCGCGTCGAAACAGCTACGACCAAATGTCCCTTTCTGTCATATCTTAGGCAATTTATAAGGCATGTTTCTCTCCCCCCCCACCCCCCCAACCCACCTAACCCACCTATCCCTAGCTCGTATCTACTGTATGCTCTGGTGAAACATTTGAACTTTCGTGGCAAAAATATGCACACAAAGCAAAAACTTTGCCAACTTTCCCAAATAGCCACATTCCTTGGTAAAATCCAACGTTCACAAGCTGAACTGCAAGACGTTTGCACATCTCCACTTACGATACATGTACGTATTGATTGCTTGACTTGAAAAGCGTACAGTTTTTACTGTTACCCGAGGCTCGGGGTGAAAAAAAAAAGACTTTTTTGGGCCTCCCTCCGTGGGCCTTTTTCTTAGGTAAGTCTAGGCCAAGGTAGGCCAGAAATGTTGTAATTTTGCATACTCCAGCACATAAAATGCTATAAGAATGTCGCCGAAATGTTTTGGCCATTGTGTTTTCTCCTTGCAAGGACCATCAGACTGTGCGTTGTACTGATGGAGTGCTGCCTACTATCGTTCTTGTATTACTCTACTATACAGCAGGGGTGGCAAAGTCCAGTCCTGAAGGGCCACTAACATGTCAGGTTTCCAGGATATCCCTGCTTCGGCACAGGTGGCTCAGCCGGTGGCTCAGTCATAATGACTCGGTCACCTGTGCTGAAGCAGGGATATCCTGAGAACCTGACCTGTTGGTGGTCCTTGAGGACTGGAGTTGCCCCCCCCCCCCCCCTGCGGTACATTGTGGCCACACTGAGTAGATGCATGCGCCTTTGACCTTTTCTGAATTTTTTTGTATCGTGCTAAATCAAGCAATATACAGGTCGGCAGTAAAACCATTATTTCCTGTTAGAGGAAACGGCAACTTTTTTGGTGTACACTTCAGAAACCTAAAAGAAAGAAGCAGATGTGTGTGGGATGCGACAGCATAGAAAAGCACTCGCTGCAGATTGTCATATCACTGCTAAAATGTCATATATCAATGACAACATATTTGTTTTTTTTAATCGGGTATATTGATTTCTGACCTTCTGAAAGGGCCATCCTTCCTACACTCTACTTCTAAACAAAGTTTGTCTGATTGCTGCTTGTGAAACAACATGGCAAATACATTTAGATAAATAAAGCTTTATATAGACAATTCAAGTGGGCACTTTTATTTTTGATTATTTTTTTTTTTATTTGTTAAAGCTGCCGTTTTTAAAAGGGGCGGTGTGCCGTTGGCTGCGGGGGGCGTGGCTGCGGAGGGGGCGTTGGGGTGGTGGGGGACGGTGGCTGCGGGGGGGCTGGTGGCTGCAGAGGGGGGCGTTGGGGCGGTGGGGGGGAGTGGCTGCGGGGGGTGTGGCTGCGGAGGGGGCGTTGCTTGCGGGGGGGCTGGTGGCTGCGGGAGGGCCGTTGGGGTGGTGGGGGGCGGTGGCTGCGGGGGGGCTGGTGGCTGTGGAGGGGGGCGTTGGGGCGGTGGTTACGGGGGGGGCTGGTGGCTGCGGGGGTTGGTGGTGGTGCTGCAGGCAGGGGGTGGCCCGGTGGCTGGCAGTGCTACCAGAGGTTGGCTGTGCTGCAGGGGGGGCGGTGGCTGCGGGGGGCCCAGCGGCAGGTCACAGCAGTTGCAGTTTTTTTTATTAACAGGCACGGCCATGCAGGGGGCCCAGGCCGCTGGGCCCCCTGACTCAAGGGGCCCGGGACGCCAACCCCAGCAGACACCCCCTGTTGGCGGCCCTGAGTACTGCAGGGAAGAATAATAATTTTAAGTGTTAATGGGAATGCTTTTAGGACATCATTTGTAAATGCATCCTTTTATTTTAGACCCCATGGATGGCAGAAATTAAATGGCTAAAGTACTCGTTTAGATGTGGTGCCCGTTGCAAGCAGTCTCACACTGTGCTTGGGAATCTTGGAACACCTGAGGTGGTACATGTGGCTGTGATCACATTGTAATACTGCTAGGTTTGCCAATCTGCACAACGAGACGTTTAAAACTTTATTTCGTTTAGTCCTATAGCTCAGGGTGGCCTGATTCTAGTCAGGCTGAAGCAATTCTTTTACAAGCCACCATTATACTGCTGTGTGTGTGAGAATTACGCACGTAATGGGGAGACATGTACCAAGGAAAGCAAATGGGCAATATAATGATGCTAGGACAGTAAATAACAAGGTGTATCCCTATGCATGAAGGTCTCACAATCACTTGTGCCAGCTTGCTCCTCTTGCATCAGTGAATTATTTGAAGGGTGGTTATTGAAGCAGTTAAAGGTGGGTTTTTTTTGTCAATGCAATATTATAATCACAACATATTTAAGTCCCCCGCTGTGCTGGAGTTTAGGAGATGGTATTGACAATATAGTAAGGTTTGTGTCATATTTTTCATTGTAAATCCTTTTTATGTATACACACAGTAATTCTATTTTTCCCATTTCAGGGAGGGCTCACACAGAACAATGTCTCACAATGAAATATGGTTTGCCGTTGCCTCCATAATGGTACTTGGAACTTTGCTGACTTTGTGCCTATGCTGCAGATACTCTAGTAAGAGTCTGTATTATCATTTATTTGTGTTGTTTCTATTCTTATACAGCACTGCCAGAATTCCCCTCCAGTGTTATACTGCTGCTATGCCATGCACAGTAGAATGCAGTCACAATGGGCCCTATTCAGTACACTTTGTATGTTGTGAAGCTGTAGGGAAGATTTTCACTCCTTTCATTTGAAAGGGACTGAAACCCTCCAAAGCAATGGAAAAAGTTTCTTAGCATATTGAAAAGGGTGGGTAGGAGTGTGTGAGTGAGTGTGTGTCAGTGACTTATCCCTGTTTCAATAAAGCAGCCTCAGAGCTCTGACAATCCAGCAGAGAGAGAGATAATTGCAGACACTCAATTAACTAGTCTCCATCTGGACTAATGCGAGCTCTGTAAAAAGCCTTGTGTGAGAAACAGGAGAGTGATTCCTGAGTTCACAATTGGGCTGACACAGGAAACCAGAGAAGTCCACAGACACTGCCTTGAGCACAAAGGCTGTGCTGAGATCAAGACACCTATATTTCCTGTACACTGAGGACCCAGGAACCTGCCAGAGACTGACATGGAGGGCCACCTGCTTAAGGTACATCCTGAGACTTTGCGGTGATAGGTAGGTAATGGGAATATCCTTATAGTCCTGCAGATGGGGTCTGGAGAAGTAAGTTAGCCCTTACAAAGGGATAGGGGGTTGTTATTTTGTTGTTTCTGTATGTTTTACCTGGACAAAGGAACAGGCTCAATAAAGTCAAGATATAATTTCACCCTAATCTGTCTCCATTATATGAACCTCTGCACACATCTCATACAGTGTGGGAGTGTGTGTGGGAGTGTGTGTGGGAATGTGTGTATGTAAGTGAGAGGGGGAGTGTGTGTATGTATGTGAGAGAGGGAGTGTGTTTGTGTGTGTGTGTGTGTGTGTGTGTGTGTGTGTGTGTGTGTGTGTGTGGGGTGGGGGGGGGGGGGGGCGGGGAGTGAGTGTTTGTGTGGGGTGGGGGTGGGAGTGTGGGTAAGTGAGATGGAGTGTGTGTGTTTGTACAGTAAGTGAGAGGGGGAGTGTGTGTGTGTTTGTGTGTGTGGGGGGGGGGGGGGCGCGGGGAGTGAGTGTTTGTGTGGGGTGGGAGTGTGGGTAAGTGAGATGGAGATGGAGAGTGTGTGTTTGTACAGTAAGTGAGAGGGGGAGTGTGTGTGTGTGTGTGTGTGTGTGTGTGAGGGAGCGTAGGGGGGACAGATGAGAGGTGGGGGGGGGGGGGGGGGTGAGGATTGAGGTTCCTCAGAATTTCACGATCGCATTCTGGGGTCCCCTAACCAAAAAAGGGTAAAAACACTGATCTAAATAGCATATCATACCCCATCAAGCTACTATTTCCAGTAAAGTGTTTGAAATACCACAGGTGTTTGACCTCAAGTATGAAGTAATTTCTCATAACAGAGATGTTTGCACAAGGCATGCAATTTGTCAAACCATATATTAATTCCTGTAAAAAAAAGAAAAAGTACAAAATAATAATTTCTGTTTACCCACTGTCCTTGTACTACATATAGAAACGTGTTCCACAGTACCCCCACAAAACTAATGATCAATGAAAGCTCTGCCCCCCCCCCTCCCCCCCTATTCACTATGCAGGGAAGCAGTCATCTCTTTGATAGGAAAGCTGAAAGTCTAATTCAGTTGACAAGGAGAATCCGGCTTTACAGTATATTGAATAAATTGAATAAAACCCTTGCATTCTGTTAAACTATAAATTGTTTCCTTACTATGAATATTACGAGTATTTATGGTAGGGGTCATCTTTCATATGTAAGTCACCAGAACAATATTGAGGCGCGCATTTGAAAATCCTCTCTTTTTTGACCTCCCTCTGCAGAAAACTCAAACAAGAAAGTCAAGTACACCAGCCAACATGACGTGTAAGTATAGTCTGTTTAAACATTGTGTTAGCATAAACTTGTACGTATTTTTTCTTTTGTGAATACTATTTCAAACATGCTGACCAAAACGAGCAGCTTAACGTAGTATGCAGAAAAACGTGACATACAGTATGTCACAAATAAAGAAAAAGGACCAAAGTTCTTAAAAGAACAATCCAAACGGCTTTTTTTTTTCCTTTCATTTCCCCCCCATAGATTTGAAGCAGGGGTTCCCCAGAGCTGAACCCCAATACTTTCAGCTCTGGAGATACTTACCCCCAAAGGGGGTGCCGGTAGCTCTGCAAAGTTTAAAGCTCCCACGTCACGCGGGCCAATGGGAAGCCGCGCCGGATGACGTCATGGCTTCCTATTGGCCTGCAGGGCACGAGAGCTTTGAAACGCTGCCATTATATGAACCCTGCTAGCAGAGTCGAATGGCTACGGGCACCTCATACGTATAAATGCAAAATTGTATTGTAGCTGTAAAGTATCAACAATGGCAAATACCATACAAATGGTTACATATACTATATACTGGGAAAAAATACAAAATACTTGGAAATACAAACGCTGAAAGCCCTTCTTACCGTGAGAAAAATCATGGTCTAAATAGACCAGAGACTCTTGCCAAAGAGGTGTTGAGTCACTTTGCCTTGGTGTCAGCGTAGGACCCCCAAAAGGTAAAGTTTTGAAGGATATCCCTGCTTCAGCACAGGGAGCTCAATCAGTGGCTCAGTCATTTTGAGTGATCCAGTATAAAAGTGATAGAGGAAAGCAGAGTTATACAGAATGAATATATGGACAAGTAACGCTGCAACGTGCAGTGAGGATGCTGTGCGGAAGAGTTTACAATCAGGAGTATGTTGATAACTATCTCCTTATGTTTACAGGCCAAAAAATCTAAAAAGAGGCAATACATTAAGCATGTATTCAAGTAAGTAATTCCTCTCCCGTGGGCCGTGTGAAAATAATCCTTTAGATCATTCAAGATGGAGGCAGGTATCGTTGTTCCAATTTATTCTTCAGAGACAGAAAGCATATTTCAGGAGTACGAGACTTCAGAGAGGAGAATTATCACTATCTGTCCACGTGTTGGTATTTCATAGTTCTGATATCTCTATGTTCAGGCACAAATATTTATAACATTTTTCTCCCTATTAGCTAAGCAAGCGCTGCGCAAAATTTTCAGCTGCGGCCCCCTTCCTGGGAGCCGCAGCATTCACGCCCCCCTCCCCCGAAGGCACGTCTTCAAATGACGTTGCGGGTCACGTCACGTGACTCCACAGCGTCATTTGACGTGCATTGCCATGGCGCCGCGTGACGTCACATGACCCCGCTGCGCCATTTGATACTGCGTTGCCATGGCGACGCGTCGCTGAAGACCTGGCTCCCAGTAGGTAAATGAGGTTACAGAGGCCTAACGCCTCCCCCGGCATTAAATTAAATGCTTGTAGGAAGAGGGGCCTCTGTAACAGCCTGCGCCCCCCTGCAAATTCTCCCTCCCTCTGGGGGGCGTGCCCCCCAGTTTGCGCACCGCAGAGGTAAGCTATACACGGCAAAAAATAATCCATTTTCTCACTCTTTGCCAAACTATACCTCATAGTTACTAATAAGCAATTAATACAGAAAAGAATATTTACTTATACAACAGATTCCTATTAGAAGTCCGGAGAATTGCCTGTCTGTGACTACCTGGTTTTCTTACCACATGTGTTTCTATTCCATTTTAATAGGCATATTAGAACATAAAATATCCTGTTTGGTATACAGATGTCTTTGTTCGATTTTAATTGGTATATTGTACTGCATCAGCAAAAATTTCCAAATCCTACCGTAAGATGCCAAATTATACATCTACAGAACAAAATGGAATCTAGCAATACAAGATGGAGTCTGAATAATTTCTATACCATGTCAACCTAATACCTCAAAATCTATACCTACATACAATATATCTGAAGGAACAACTCTGTATTCTTCCTTTAGGCTGAGTCCCCAGTCTTCACTGTGACACGCGCGCCCGGCGGGGGGGCGGCCGTGCACAGCGCTACACCGCGATCTGCGGTCTGGGCGGAGAGGGAAGGTTTACGACGGGAGGAGGCATGGCTGTGGGTTTGTGGGGGCGTGGCCATGACGTCCCACGGCTGGTTCGCCCTTATTGGCTGAACCGACGGCGAGGGCGTGGCCACGCCCCAGTCGCAGATGTCGAGGTCAAATTCCCCTGCCTCCCTGAAAACCTGCCGCGCACCGCTGGGGAAAGGTGCGCGACAAGGTAGGGACTGGGACCGGCCTGACTGGAGGGGCGGGGCTTGGTAGCACAGCGCACGCCGAGCCGTGCGCTGTGGCAGTGACTGGGACCGCAGCCTTACTTTGTTTATTGATCATCTCTGGCTACGGGAATTAGCAATGATATTGTAGCATGCTATTTCAATGGAAATCTCAATACACAACGGATTTTGCAGCCGTTCAATAACAAAACTACCTATACTCCTCATTTACACACACTAATCCCCGCCCGTCCTTTTCTTCATCAGACGGCATGTTGCACAGAGCCGAGCAGAGCGCAAAACCGGCTAGGTGCCACAACTGTCACTCTTAGGCTGCGGGCAGGGTGAAGCGAAGCGCTCGTGCTTAGCGCGATCAGAATGATTAATCTGAATGCGGGTGGGTGCGTGCGTGCACGTGCACGTGAGCTTGCTGCTTGCCGAGACAGTCAAATTTGATTCTGCTGCTCGCTGATGCGTCACGTGAGCGGTTCACTCAATGAGGGAGTAATAGCCGGAGCAAAATGAGTGCCAAGTTCGGGCGCCAGCGCGCTCTCATTCACCCTGTCCACAGCCTTAGTGGTGTATAGCTGCTTGGCAGGCCACCTAGACTTGTAGGCTCATCCCTGTCCCTCACTGCCTCAGGTGACTTGCAGCCTCCCGGTTGCATCTGCTTGAAGAATAGACATCTGCTTACCATCAGCGTTGCACATTAACCCACAATCCCCAGCAACACTTACCTTACAAGGGTCTCATAGTCTCTTAAACCCTGAACCTAGGTGTCTGTGGAGATAATTGTACAAGATATAACCATTATTTCACTTAATGTAACTAGCACACAGCTGTTATTTAGTAGATCAGTGATTTCCAACCTTTTTTGTTTGGAGGAACCCTTGAAGTATTTAGAAAAATCTTGGGGAACCCCTATCTGGCTGACACATATTAGGTTCGACAGGGGTCAGTCACAACATTTCACACCTCACGAGCCACCTCTATTTCCCACCCTCTACCCATGTATTTCTCTCCCATCCGTCTCACTAACTCTCCCCCCTCTCGCATGTATTTATCCCTTACGTCTCACTCTTACTCCCTCTTTTCCTCACTCGCTCCCTCCTGCCCCTCTCTTCTCTCACTCTCGCCCCTACCTTCCGTCAATTACCCCACTCTCACTCAATCCAACCTACAAAATACATACAAAAACAAACACTCCTAGGGGGGTGGGGTGTCCTGTGGTCCATAGGAGGAACCCCTGAGACTGCTTCAAGGAGCCCCAGGGTTCCACTGAACCCTGTTGGGAATCACTGTACTAGATTAATTAGGATGGTCACTGTTGACTTCCTGTGTAACATTTACTTGTCTTGTTGGTTTTTTTTTTGTATCTATTTACTACAATGATGATCAGCAACATGCTGGTTACTATCCCACAGTTTAAAGTCAGACTATACCTTGGAGGATGAAATGAATAGCTATTAAAGTGTAATGTGAGTTTATTATCTGACTTGTCACTTCTTTTCTTTTTTTAGTAACGATGGAGAACACGGATACAGTAGAAGCTAAATCTAATAAGTAAGTAACCCTCATTGTTCTCAGGTTCAATGCCATACTCGTTTTTTCATCTGTAATTACTTGCTCCGAAACCTCCAATCTTCTCTGTTAATGTTTTCAGTGTAATTGTTGCATTGTCTGTTCAGTCAGCCGATCTCGCCAACCTGCATTTGTAAACATACCGCTGTTCTGCTTAGAATTGTTGGCTGTTCAGTTGCTGTTGTTGTTGTTGTTGTCAGACTATCTGTACATTATTGCGTAGTCTAGACTCTATGACCTTTAATGTAAAAAGAAGCAGTTACTACTAGAAGCTAAATACTTCTAGAAAATACTTTTTCTAAATACTTCAAGGGTTCCTCCAAACAGAAAAGGTTGGAAATCACTGCTCTACTAAATAACAGCTTATTCTCTTCATTATGTAATAATCCATATACATCATATTTTCGGGCACTAATTGTCCAGTTAAGAGGGCAGTTAAAAATTCATTAGGTCTGTGCATTTTGCAAGCTGCCTGTTTTTTTGTTGTTGTTGCATGCAGCAAAAATGAGTTAAGCCTCTCCTCGTGTGTTTAGTCTGCCTACCAATATGAAGACAGGCCATGTTTTGTCTGTAGGAGGCAAGATAATACAGTAGTGCCACCTACAGAGGGACACGATTTCTGAATGGTTGAGTGCCCATAAGTGTGTGCATGTCTGTTGTGTAGTTAGTGCATGTCTGAGTGTCTGCTCTATTGCAAATAGCACTTGTCAGGTGTCTCCTCCATGGTTGTGTTATTGGTGTGTTTATAGATGTTCGCAGTTTTAAGAGACTTTACTTGACTTTCATTGCTAATATAGGGCAAGTCAAATTTATAGTTTGCTTTGCTTTTGTTAAAGTGAGATTAAAAAGGTATAGATCGCAATAAATCTTCATTATATCCCTAGCATGAATACTCTGGCGACTACCAATAATGACGGTATCATTTAATTTCAGGGAGCGCACTGCCAGCAAAATAATGCGTGGGAAACAGTCAAAAAATCTCAGAGAGGAAAGAGGTAATCATTTTTTTTTTAAATAAAAAAAATAAATCCGTTTTACCACAAATTTGTAAAAAGTTAAATGTTTGTGTTATATTTCTAGACAATGTTGACCCCAACTATATGAATATCCATTATGTCACAAGTAAGTGGGTTTCTATTAAAATAAATACAGGTAAAGACTCACCTTCTCATATATGAAGCCTGGTTATATACAGGCAGTGACATCACAGCAGGGCCAGCCTTAATGCTGCCCAAGGCGACATGCTGGCAGCCGGCCCTCAGCTAGAAGTAAGTAAGGGTATTTACCTGCCGGCCTGGGTGATTCCTTGAAGTGCGGCCCTCCTCCTGCAGCGTAGCGGTCTCATGACGTCACGGCAACATGTGATGTTGCATCGTCATGGCAACACGCCATAATTTGACGTCGGGTCACCATGACAATGTGATGCTGCACGGGGATGGCAAGGTGGGGTAGGTGCCGAGGCCCTGCGCTCCCTCCTCGAGCTCCCTCCTCTGGTAAGGCGGAAGTTGGACCCTGGCACCAACAGGAGGAGGGAGCGCGGGGCCTAAGGCCTTGTTGACATGATGGTAAAATGGGCTAATTTCTTGTAAAAGCAAAAAGCAAAAAAAAAAAAAAAACATTATATGACCTCATTATGTATTGAAACTGATCTTATAACATTTAGAACCATTAGTAATGTCAATGTTGTATTATTAATACAAAATCATTAGTTCTATTACAATTAAAACATCATTCATTGAAAAAAAACTTATGCAGTTGCAGTTTGGGACTTTGTTGATTGCAGTATCCTCAATTGTGCTTTATGCCCAACCGCCCCACAAAACCCGATCAAACAAACAGGATTTGGGTGAAGAACGGCCACATCTTTATTATAAATGTAAACAATACTATAAAGGATCTGTACATAAACCTAATTAGTGCCAGCCAAATGCCTAAAGGCCTTGTGGGCAGGTACACCAGCTCCATACAATGGGGCTATCACCAAACCCCAGCCGTCTAGTTAAAATCATTGTTGCCACCGCACCAAGCCCACTGTTTTGCAATAACCATACCTAACATCTTGCTGGCAAGGCCTGAAGCTGTGACAACAGAAAAACAAGGATATAAACAGGGATATATCAAATAAGTATACACGGGAAGCATGTTGATCCAGGGAGTAATCTGATTACCAATATTTAGAGTCAGGAATTACTTTTTTCTTCTCCTTATGAGATACAGTATCATTGGATAATGTGACACTGGGGTTTTTGTTTGCCTTCCTCTGGATCAATATACTGTAAGTACGGATATAGGATAAGTAACCGTCATCTAAGTTTAGCATAGGTTGAACTTGATGGACGTATGTCTTTTTCCAACCTCATCTACTATGTAACTGTGTAATAAAGAGTCTTTGGCCGCGGACAAAGTAGGAGCACATGGCGTAGCGCGCGCCTGTCAGCCAAGCGACCTGTGGCCTGTGATCCACAGCGACGGGGAGGCGTTGCCGTGACATCACGTGAGCGGTTCGCCTTCATTCGCTGAACTGCGCACGACCAAAACAAAATAGTTGTTCTGCCCGAGAATCGCACGCGCGGTCACGCGCTCTATGGCCTATCTCATAGTTACGCCCTTTTGTGCACGCTGCGCACGCTGCCTTAGTCAGACATATACAGGGCGAGGGAATGGGTTGCTTGGTCAATAGTGGCTGAAATAGTGAGTTAGTCACATCTCTATCCCACTTTACCCCACCCACCAAACAATTATCTCAAATAAACCAACCAGTTTATACAAAAACATAACCGATATGTGATTTATCTTAACCCCTTAATGCTCCATGGCCTTCGTCACTGCAATCACACCTCCTTTCCTAAGGGCTGTTCTATACAGCATGTGGCCGCGCGTTCCTATGCACGTGCCGCATGCTTTTCCTGTATATAGTGCCGGGAGCTGCAGGTTAATGTATATGTGTGTGTATATGTGTGAGTATACGTGTGTGCATGGGTTGTGTGAGTGAAGGTAAGTCCTAGGTAGATTTTTTTGAAGAAAAAAAAAAGTTTAATAAATATTTTTTTTTTGTGTTCTGCAATCATTGACACACAGACACATACACACATCCATACAAACACGCATCCACGCATGTATACATACATACATACATACATACATACATACACACATATACATACATTTGAGCGCAGGTAGAGGCGCGAAAAGACGAATTTCTTCATCTTCGCCGCTGTCTGTCGGCTCCCCTCTCCCTGCCGTGCGTGCGCGGCCCTTCTATAGAAAGGCTGACTGACGTCAGCCAACTAAAAATCCGCGCGCGCGCACGGCGTAGCACGCGCCCGGCACTATAGAACGTGCCTAAGTGTCCAAAGAGGCAAACTTTTACTGCTCAATCTTTTGGACTGGATCATTATCACACTGCTGAGCTGAATCATGCCATACTGCACAAATTCTGCAAGAATATGTATGGTTCCTATAGGCAATCGCATAACTATAAAGACAGTGAAGATATCTAGCAGCATTCCTGCCTGGGAACTATATGTAGCTCACTTTCCCCCACCCCCAGGGAGATGTGTAACTACAGTGTGTGTGTGGTGCAATACCTGTGGCTCACAGGAGGCCTGAGCCTCCGCTGCTGGGAACCTGGGGTGTACGCGGATCGAGGCTCGGTAGCGCCTCCACCTGTAGGGGATTCTATATGTAGAATAACCCCTTTACAGGACCCGCATGCAATAAAACACACCCTTAGTAAAAAGATAACAGTTTTACTGCAGGCAACATAAGGAATATATGCAGTTTCACCAACCAGGCCATGCACGACTTTACCCTCCAATACGCTGTTCCCCAGCCTGGAGTCACAGTCCCCCAAAAGTACTTGAGGGGCCCTTGGGCACCAAACGACCCTGGTGTCCAGAAGGTAGTACCCCACCCAATGTGTGGTACAGCGCTGACCACTAAAGTGTTTGTTGGTGCACGAGTTGCAGTGGGTACCTGCCGGGTGACCCCCCCACCCGGGCACGCTGCAGTAGTAAGATGGGATCCACGGATCCAGAGCGTTGAACAGCGATGCCTCCGCCTCTACGTTGGGTGGGTCCCGCGTTGATGATACGATCTTTGATAGTCTCTGTAGTAGATGGGTGTCTGGTCCCAGAGCACCTGAGGCCAGGATGCAGCAGCGTCCTGGCTGTGTCCCTCACTTTAATACTACAGGGGCAGCGTCCCTATCTGTGGGCCTGTCCCTGCAGCAACCACAAGCTGAGGGGAGTTGTGGCCTAGCTGGGGCCTAATAAGGGGTATCTGGCCCAGTGTAGGTGCCACAGACACCTGCACACATAACCTACCCCTTCCTTGTCCCAGCTCCGACTGGCGGGATCCCTGGCGCACCAACAATATCAATAGCTGTGCAGGGGGAAGTTGCAGCCCTATTGGCTGGTTCGCGACATGTGGTATGCCTCCCTGGGCATTCTGGGGGCTGTAGTCCCCTGTGGAACTGTTCTCCTATTGGCCACGGGTTGCTCTATAGTGTTGCGCATGCGCGCCTACTTGTAATGGCTGCCGCACTATGGGGAAGCACTGCGCATGTACGTCCAAATCCTAATATGGCGGTGCCCTGCAAGGGGAACCGCCGCATATCTCCCGGCGACTGGCTCGCCCGACGGCACTGCGCGTGACTACTTGCCTGACTGACCGCAGCTACCGGCCCTTGACCCTGCCTCCCCCGCAACCACAGGCAACCACTGGATGCACCCGCACACCTCCGCAACAGCTCGGGACGTAAAGGGCATGGGGATCCAAGGGGGGAACCTATGCCACCTATATATATATTCAAAGTCGCGGCTTTCTACTGGTGACCCCACGGTATTTTTAGTTTTTTGTGTGCTGGTTTTGACAAAAAAAAAAACTACAAATATGGCCTTTGATTACAAACATGGCCACAGGGACACAAGTAGAAAACCGCAACTTCAAATTTTCTATTGGCCACCAGAGCAGGCCCTGAACCCTGTTTGGTTCTTCCAGCTAGCCCGGTGGACCAGCGGCTCGCCATTCCTGAGTTACGAGGTTCATGGATGTCGAGAGGCCACGGATCAGCTCCCCATTTAGGTAAAAAATTTAAAATATATATATATTGGGAACCTTTCTTATGATATCTACTGCAGATTTCACTTGTTACCTTTTTTCCCCCCCCAGAAACCAATCCAGATTGTGAGTCGACCTATGTGTAAGTTGAAGCTATTTGATTGGTTCTTGCTAAATAAATTTGCATAACAAAAAGAAAGATATCCGCACACTTTGCAACTAACTCTTCCTCCAAATCACAGATATTAAACAAAGGGATTCAGGTCCTGCTTCTAGCCCTTATGAGGCAAGTTTTTGCTTTCTGTTTCCCACATTCAAACTGAACAAACAGCTAAGAGTTAACAAGGAACGGAGATTACATATTAGCGCAGTGATTTTCAGCCAGGGATCCGCAGCCGCCGGAGGTGTCAGATTGTGGTACAAAAACGTATAAATCACCCAGTGTTGATCCATTTAACATGTCACTAGATTAAGTTTACTTTGGTCCTAGGAGGGATTGCCTCTTTAAGCTGCAATAAAGTAACATCAGGGCCATATGTACTAAGCAGTGGTAAAACATAAGATACGCCATACGTAAACGAGTGTTGCATCATTCTGTAAGGTGTCCTGTGTCTTATGACTGATGAGTAACAATGGGCACAAGTATATAAACACACACTGCTTTGTTTTTGGAGGAAATGGAAGCCTGCACATAATATGTATTATTACATTGGTAATATTCTGTGGTGCCTGGCTGCCTCTGATGGACTTCAAACTTAAGTAATGTCCAACAAAAGAGTTTTGCACAGTAGTGGTCTCTTTATTGTATTTCTTACCCAAGAGTTAGATGGCAATAGAGGCAGCTAAACAGGTAGTACTGTAGTAGTAACTGTAATTGTTGGTAGTAGTCAGGAGTGTTTTTGGAAGTGCATATTACCCAGTTATGACAACCCTGCTACATCTTTGAGATCGCGTGCAAGAATCGGGCACTACTGATTTAACCAATTAAGCATTATTCAGGCTTTTAAAAATCAGATATGGTGTTTCAGACTAAAAAGATCTTTGCTCCAATGAAAGTTGGCTGCACACAATATATTGTTCTGGTATTTCTGAGTATTTGCATTCATATCGTCAAATATAAAGATCACTTGTGCAGCCCTGTCTTTCACCATTATCACCTAGTGCAGTGCTTCCACTGCAGCCAGGGATTCTGGGAAATGACATGCAAATGAGCACAGTGTCAGTTTTTGCTTCAAAGACCTCGTCCCCACTGCTCGCGGCTGCGCGCGCTATGGTGTGCGCGACGCGAACAAGATATGGCCCTCTGTGACTGACCCCAGTCACTGCCTGCGCGCGCCTGCAGAAAGCGCAATGCACAACCACCTTTGCCAAAAGGCAAGATCTTTTGTCATTTGGCGTGGCGGACGAGCATTTGCCACGTCACGGTTGCGGTTCAGCCAATGAGGGTGAAGCAGCTGCGTGACGTCATGACCACGCACCCTCCAGTCGCGAATGATCTGGTCCTTCAGATCACCCGGATGCAGGGAACGAGCGCCACCAGGCACCCCAACGCGCGCACTGGGGCTGTAGCCTAATGCATTTTAACATGACCCCATTCCCTCCCATCTCCTAAAACCTCTTGCTCCTACTATAATCCCTACGCTCACACACATTTTTAACTCCTCCCTCTGCTCTGGAACCTTAACATCCTCCTTCAAACATGCAACAGTCATACCATTACTCAAAAACAGCAAGCTTGACCCTACCTGTCTTTCTAACTATCGACCTGTCTCCCTCCTGCCTTTTGCCTCTAAACTCCTTGAACGTCTTGTATTCTCTCAATTGCTCCATTTTCTCAACACCTATTCTCTCCTAGACCCTCTACAATCTGGCTTCCGCACTGCTAACTCCACGGAAACAGCCCTCACTAAAATAACTGACGACCTCCATGCTGCCAAAGACAGAGGTCATTACACTCTGCTCATATTACTTGACCTCTCTGCAGCATTTGACACCGTGGACCACCCTCTTCTCCTTTTCACATTCGCCATACTCTTCGTATTCGGAACAAAGCTCTATCCTGGATCTCATCCTACCTCTCCCATCGTACTTTCAGTGTCTCTTCTGCTAACACCTCCTCCTCCTCTATTGATCTCTCTGTGGGGGTACCCCATGGCTCTGTCCTGGGACCTCTTCTATTTTCTCTATATACACTCTCTCTAGGTGACCTAATAACATCTTTTGGGTTTAATTATCACCTCTATGCTGACGACACACAAATATACTTTTCAACACCCGACCTTACACCTGCTGTACAAACCAAAGTTTCTGAATGTCTCTCTGCTATATCATCCTGGATGGCCCTCCGCCGCCTTAAACTCAACATGGCTAAAACAGAGCTCCTCATACTTCCTCCCAAACCTGGCCCTACTACCTCCTTCCACATTACTGTTGGAACTATGATCATTTACCCAGTAGCCCAAGCACGCTGCCTAGGGGTCACACTCGACTCCTCTCTCTTGTCGCCTTTTCCTCCGCAATATAACAAAGATACGCCCTTTCCTCTGTTGCTCGACTGCTGAGACGCCGACTCAGGCCCTCATTCTCTCCCGTCTTGATTACTGTAACCTCCTGCTGTCCCTCCTTCCTGTCTCTCACCTGTCTGCCCTACAATCTATCCTAAATGCTGCTGCCAGAATCACTCTACTCTTTCCTAGATCTGTCTCAGCATCTCCCCTCATGAAATCCCTCTCCTGGCTTCCGATCAAATCCCGTATCTCACACTCCATTCTTCTCCTCACTTTTAAAGCTTTACACTCTTCTGCCCCTCCTTACATCTCAGCCCTAATTTCTCGTTATGCACCATCCAGACTCTTGCGTTCTTCTCATGGATGTCTTCTTTCTACCCCCTTTGTATCTAAAGCCCTCTCCCGCCTTAAACCTTTTTCATTGACTGCCCCTCACCTCTGGAATGCCCTTCCCCTCAGTACACGACTAGCACCCTCTCTATCCACCTTTAAGACCCACATAGACACATTTGCTTAAAGAAGCATATGAATAGCACTGTGGATATTCTGAACACATGATACATAAAGCTAGATCCCCTGCAGGCGCACTTACCAGAACTCCCTCCTACTGTTTCTGTACGTTCTCCCTACCTACCAATTAGACTGTAAGCTCCTCGGGGCAGGGACTCCTCTTCCTTAATGTTACTTCTATGTCTAAAGCACTTATTCCCATGATCTGTTATTTATATTATCTGTTATTTATTTGATTACCACATGTATTACTACTGTGAAGCGCTATGTACATTAATGGCGCTATATAAATAAAGACATACAATACAATACAACATGGAGCCCTATGCGCTTATGCCTGCTGTATCACACCGCTTCTCAGGACAGCCTGGGTTACAGAAGAGCATAGCCAGTCAAACCTTCTCACGGAAACGGTTTCAACTTTTTGGGTCTCATCAGTGTGAGGATTGTTATACTGGCTTTGCAATATGAGGTTGGGATATGTTCGTATTCATAGCAAGATTTCCCCGAGACATTTCTGTCAGACTTTAATGTTCTTTCCAATTGACACCTATTAGGTATACATTACTATACCTAATGCATATTGATTTATTTGTGCATGTATTTAACTACCATTCTTTCTCTTTCAGTCAAACAAGGTCTCATATTTTGCTTTTTGTTTCTCTTCAGTGATCCTCTTTCATCAGATTACTGTAATTTTGGTAAGTCTGGCAAATGCCGATAAAGTGTCTTCAAATAAGAAAACCAAACTACTTCTGGGGGGTGGGGGGGGGGGAGGGGGAAGGTAGGCATTATTAGTTCTTTTGCACCTTCATCTCCCAAAATGAAACATATAACAACATTATATGTTTCTTCTAAAACAATAGCATGATTGCAATGTGAAATAAAATGTGTTTTTATTTATCATATATTATAGTGAACAATTGTTGCAACTGCTGGAGACATATTCTTATTCTGAGATATTAGTTTGAATAAATTTTGATCAGGTCTGTGACTTAATGACACTAGTTTCAGCTGCATTTAGTTAAACCAGTTAAGGTTGTATGATGCTATGAATGCCTTTTTGGAATGCAGCATATGTCTTATAATCAGCATTATTATGTATAAAAGCACGGTGTATATGGAGATGTTCATTATGGTCTAACAGCTGGTATCTTGTCCTATCTGTGTGAAAGTCTTTGAATAAGTACATGTCTCAGTAGTTGCTACGATAAGTAACAGGCTGCAGTGAGGTATAAAGTGGTTATGTTTACTCTGTCCATGATAGGCTTCATATGGTGAGCCATATACCCTGTCACACATTCATACATTTATACAATTAACATACCCCGGACTCCCAGGCATTATGGCCAACATTGCACAATCCTGGATTTAGAAGCACCATCAGGAGATTCACTTCTCATATTTTGCTGCTGTACTAACAATGCTAATACTAGACCCAAATATACGGAAGCAGGAAGAATATATCTTGCTCTCCTCTGTATTTTCTAGCTTTTGGGAGTGCCTCTCCCTATGGAAACGTCTTCCACTCAGAATATCAATGCATTGAATCAGGTACTGCTTGGGGCTTCTATAAACCAATACATGGTTCTCCTTTATTATGTGCAGTCACTTTGCCGTGACATTTTGGAGGCTGGGAGCCTGTGTCCTACTCTTTATCCACCTGTGACATCTCGCCAATGACGGGAGGACTTGCATTTATTCAAACATTGAGCACATGAAAGGATTTGGGGCACTCCCTAATATGGTTTCCTATGGGTAGAACTATGCATCCAAATGTGAATATTCGGTTAAACAGCTGAACTATTGTCTCTGTTTTTTTATGTATTGTTTATTTAGAAGTGCAACCTGTATTTTAAATACAGTTTTCTTATAGAAAACCATTGGGTGCAGTATACAGGGCCGCCGATAGGGGGGGACCGCTGGGACAAGTGTCCTGGGACCAGTGACTGCGGGGGGGCCGGCAGCCGGACAAAGCAGTTGGGCTCGACCTCTAGTTGCCACGGGGTCCCGCTCTCGCCAGCTGCGGGCCTCCCTCCACGCTGACTGTCCCACGATTCTGCCGTCGGCGCGTCACCGGGCCTCCCTCTCATGCTGGTGTGCGCCGGAAGCTCAGCCCAGCTTACTTCCGGCGCGTGCTGACATCACAGAGACCTGGCACTCGCCAGAAGCTTGGCGTGGGACAGTCAGTGTGCAGGGCTCCCGCAGCCACCGTGCCCGGCCTGAGGCCTGGCCCCTGAGACCATCCCAAAGGTAAGTTATATATTATTATATATGTATTTGTTTTTTTTTTTTATATGTATTTGTTTTTTGAAGTGAAACTTCTTTAGTGGCACCTACCACATGAGAAAAATTCAGTGGCTGTGAATGGAGTTGATGGGAACTGAAGTCAGTGGTGACGGAAGTGACGTCAGTGCTGGCAGAAGAGCCCGTCAGCAACATTCACTGCCACTGAATTTTGCCAGGTTCCACCAGCAGGAACACACACACACACACACACACACACACACACACACACACACACACACACACACACACACACACACACACACACACACACACACACCTCCCGCCCCCCCCCCTGTGAACCGCCGCCGTCGATTAAACCTACCGCCCCCTCCCCGTGAGTCGCTGCCGCCGATATCGCTCACTCCCCCCGTGAGCTGCCAGCTCCCTCCTTCATCCGCTGTCCCTCCTGCATCCATTGACGCATTCTACCTCTCTCCTGCACCCACTGATCCCTTCTCCCCCTCTCCTGCACCCACTCTCCCCCTCTCCTGCACCCACTGATCCCTTCTCCCCCTCTACTGCACCCACTAATCCTCTCTCCCCCTCTCCTGCACCCACTGATCCCTTCTCCCCCTCTGCTGCACCCACTAATCCTCTCTCCCCCTCTCCTGCACCCACTGATCCCTTCTCCCCCTCTGCTGCACCCACTAATCCTCTCTCCCCCTCTCCTGCACCCACTGATCCCCTCTCCCCCTCTGCTGCACCCACTAATCCTCTCTCCCCCTCTCCTGCACCCACTGATCCCCTCTCCCCCTCTACTGCACCCACTAACCCTCTCTCCCCCTCTCCTGCACCCACTGATCCCTTCTCCCCCTCTGCTGCACCCACTAATCCTCTCTCCCCCTCTCCTGCACCCACTGATCCCCTCTCCCCCTCTACTGCACCCACTAATCCTCTCTCCCCCTCTCCTGCACCCACTGATCCCCTCTCCCCCTCTACTGCACCCACTAATCCTCTCTCCCCCTCTCCTGCACCCACTGATCCCTTCTCCCCCTCTGCTGCACCCACTAATCCTCTCTCCCCCTCTCCTGCACCCACTGATCCCCTCTCCCCCACCCACTGATCCCCTCTCCCCCTCTACTGCACCCAATGATCCCCTCTCCCCCTCTGCTGCACCCACTGATCCCTTCTCCCCCTCTGCTGCACCCACTAATCCTCTCTCCCCCTCTCCTGCACCCACTGATCCCCTCTCCCCCTCTACTGCACCCACTAATCCTCTCTCCCCCTCTCCTGCACCCACTGATCCCCTCTCCCCCTCTGCTGCACCCACTAATCCTCTCTCCCCCTCTCCTGCACCCACTGATCCCTTCTCCCCCTCTGCTGCACCCACTAATCCTCTCTCCCCCTCTCCTGCACCCACTGATCCCCTCTCCCCCTCTACTGCACCCACTAATCCTCTCTCCCCCTCTCCTGCACCCACTGATCCCCTCTCCCCCTCTACTGCACCCACTAATCCTCTCTCCCCCTCTCCTGCACCCACTGATCCCTTCTCCCCCTCTGCTGCACCCACTAATCCTCTCTCCCCCTCTCCTGCACCCACTGATCCCCTCTCCCCCACCCACTGATCCCCTCTCCCCCTCTACTGCACCCAATGATCCCCTCTCCCCCTCTGCTGCACCCACTGATCCCTTCTCCCCCTCTGCTGCACCCACTAATCCTCTCTCCCCCTCTCCTGCACCCACTGATCCCCTCTCCCCCTCTGCTGCACCCACTAATCCTCTCTCCCCCTCTCCTGCACCCACTGATCCCCTCTCCCCCTCTACTGCACCCACTAATCCTCTCTCCCTCTCCTGCACCCACTGATCCCTTCTCCCCCTCTGCTGCACCCACTAATCCTCTCTCCCCCTCTCCTGCACCCACTGATCCCCTCTCCCCCTCTCCTGCACCCACTGATCCCCTCTCCCCCTCTACTGCACCCACTAATCCTCTCTCCCCCTCTCCTGCACCCACTGATCCCTTCTCCCCCTCTGCTGCACCCACTAATCCTCTCTCCCCCTCTCCTGCACCCACTGATCCCCTCTCCCCCACCCACTGATCCCCTCTCCCCCTCTACTGCACCCACTGATCCTTTCTCCCCTTCTACTGCAGCCACTGATCCCTTCTCCCCCTCTACTGCACCCACTGACCCCCGCTCCCCCTCTACTGCACCCACTGATCTCAGTTCCCCCTCTACTGCACCCACTGATCCCCACTCCCCCTCTACTGCACCCACTGATCCCCTCCCCCTCTTGCTCCCCCCTCTCTCTCACACACACACACACACTGACTGACTGACACACACTGACTGACTGACTGACACACTGACTGACTAACTGACACACATAGTGACTGACTGACTACTGACACACACGCACAAGGAATTCAGCTACTATAAATATAGAAGTGCAAATAGCAAAAACACGCGCTCTAAGTCAAACTTCTTTGCGTTTTGGCACTGAAATTGTGTTTTGATTATTAATAAAAATATCATCGTTAAAAATAAAATTTCTGGGACAAAACAGTGACAAAAGACACAGAAGATTCACTTAATGTGTGTGATCAGCACACACACAATTTATATATATATATATATATATATATATATATATATATATATATATATATATATATATATATATATAAATTGTATATATATAGTTTTTTTATATATGTATTTGGGGGTCTTTATATGTATTTGGATTTTTATAAATATTTTTTTTATATGTATTGGGGTGGGGGTTATATGTATGCTGGGGGGTTATATATAGTGTTTTTTTTTTAATATGTATTGGTGTATTGTTTGTTAATATGTATTTGTTTTTTAATATGTATTGGGGGTTTATTTGTATTGGGGGTGGTTTTTTTTGTATATATTTGGTGGGTGGGGAATTTTTTTTGTATATATTTGAGGGTGGGAAGTTTTTTGTATTGGGGTGGTTTTTTTTGGTATATATTTTGTGGGGGGAATTGTATGAGGGGGAGGGAATGAGTGGGAGGAGGGGGATTGAGTGAGAGTGGGTAATTGACTCGGGGGGGAGAAGAGTGATGAGAGAGAGGAGGTGAGTGAGGAAAAGAGGGAGTAAGCGTGAGACGCAGGGGAGGGAAATACATGTGAGGCAGGGGGCAGGGATTGAGTGAGAGTGGGGTAATTGATGGAGGGTGGGGAGAGTGAGAAGTGAGATGGAAGGGATAAAAATACACAGGAAGAGGGAGGGAAATAGAGGGGGCTTGCGAGGTGTGAAATGGGGGTGCTCGCAACACTGCCGACGGAGGCGAGTGGGAGGGGGTCCTAGTCATAACTCTAGTCCTGGGCCCCGGGATATCTGTCTGCGGCCCTGGCAGTATATAGCAGCTTTTTATCCTGTTCTTGGCTTTGGAGGCTGTAGCTGTAGGCTTTTAAGGCTAATGAACTAAGATTACATATTGTTACATTTTGTGCATCCAAATTTCAATGCTAAAAAGTAATACAAACCTTCATAAAACGTGCGTTGAATGTATAAAGACCTGTACGTATGACGCGAAAATAGTTGTTTGAATTTATTTTTCATCCATTGAGTCGCCTTAAATACCTAATTGATGCAATTTAAATAAAAAAATAATCGTGTGTATTTCTGTGCTCTGAAAATAAATATATAGATTTCAGGTTCGTATATAGGCTCACACGCAAGCGCTATTTAAAATGAGACATCCCTATGCCAGTTGTGCACAAAGAAAAAATACGTTAGTACACAGGCCCCTATATATCTCCATGTTATGTGTTGTGAGGCGGTCAATTTGAGTCTTTTACAAAGCAGTCATTACTATAGTGCTATTTAGTAAGACATTGCAATACTTGAAATAACGTGCATAGCAGACTACTTAACAGGCAGCATTTTTTTGAGACCGCACAAAAAGACGTATGCTCATATTTACTAAGCAGTGCTATACCACACGACATCTCCCAGCGCCATAAGAAACCTTATTCAAGGGAATGAGATGCAAGGTGTATCGTGGAATAGCGCTCATTAGTAATTATCAGCTCTAATTTAGCTCCGTTTTACCCCCACCAGCTGATGAATCGGACATTTATGAAAATACCCGGATTGGACAAAGAAAAGAATCGGGTATGTACATTTAAACTGTGAATTAAAGGAGAGTTGTGAGATTTTCATAGTCTTGTACTAACTATTTGGGGTTGCGAACACAAATTATCTGCAGGACAGATACATCTAGGCTCTAAAGGGTCTTTTTTCTCTATATACTCCGAAGCAGCCAAGCAATTGAATGGGAGTTGTGGCTGATCGCAATGCGCTCAACTGCTTTAGATTATATAGAATAGGCCCCTAAATATGCTACAAATCTCAGAATTCCTTGAGAAACCAGACAACATCTAGAGCTGGATCAACCTGGCCTGGTGACGTGTCCATTTGGCAACAGGACCACTATTAGACCTAATGAAGAACAATCTTGTTTCTCAATTAAAATCCCACACTACAATGACCCTACACTTCTCCATTGACCCAGATTCATTAAAGGGTGTTAAGTTTTACCAATCCTTTACTACCATTCAAAGTAAATATGTTGGCCCCCCTTTAATGAAACAGAATCCCTTATAGTTTGCACTCATGGAGGAGACAAATAAAGTGTGGAAATGCATATCCCAGGATTATTAACCCCCTCAGAGGCCATTCATATTGAATCATACGGCAATAACTCTTAAAATTAAACTTTAATACATCAAATATAGGAAGTGTAGGGATGTGAGGGTATATATATACACATATAAAAGTGAACTTGAAACAAGATGATGGTGCGGGAGCTAGAACTAGGAGCCCAATACCCACAATTACTAATGCAAAAGGGATGAGGGATATCCCTCAATGGGTTAATATTGTTATGACCAGTGGTTGACAAATCACCAAAAAATCTACTCGCCACACAAAAAAAATCTACTCGCCACCTAGTACCAAACGTGTGCTGCTTGGGCCAATATTTACTCGCCCGGGGGTTAAATCCACTCGCCCGGGGCGAGCAAATGTATAGGTTTGTCGAACACTGGTTATGACCATACCTCACTATAAAAATGAAGTAAACCTATCATTAGGTATACTGGGATACAGATCTGTCGCCACTGTAGTGCTATGGAACGGTTGGAATCCGTTGTATCAAACAGGAACGGTATAGATGCAAAGTGCTGCACCTCAGGATACAAGGTAGCACTGAAGCTGTAACTGACCTGCAGATCTAAATAGCAGATGAATCTGGACCAATAGCTACAGCGGCTTTGCACTAAACAAAAATAGATGCAATAAATGAAGGTTTTCTTTTTACTATGCACCTTATTGTCGTTTTCATTTTATGACCTAGACAATGACTACGCAACTGGTGATTTTGATGCTGCAGCTTTCTTAGAAAAGGTAACAAGTCATTCTCATCTTCGTAGCACGTTGCATTATTACCAAATAGCCAGCATTCTCCTTTTAGTATCAAAGCAAGTCCCTAGGCATTGAAGGAATTGGATGTTCTACATGTAAGCCATGTGATTTGCATAGCAGTTTGCAAATGAAAACATCTTAAAACAGCGGGAGAAAATGCAAATAGTGTGGAGTTTGATATGATTTCTGCTAAATTGTCATCCATCCACAGTGCAGTTCTAGCATGATCACATCACTAATAAATATAAAGGGCTTCATAAGACCTGAACAGCCGATTAGATCTGTTTGCTAAGGACAGCAAATACATAGAGCAGGCAGCCGTTTCATACCTTAAACACGTAATTCAGTCACAAATTAAAAACCCAAAATTGTAAAGAAAAGCAGAAGAATTCTTAACGATGATTTATTTATTTAATCACACCCCCTCCTGGTAGAACGAATGGGTGAGATTCTCCTTTTTGCTGGAGCAGGAGAGGAGAAAACGAGCGTGTCCTCCTTCATATAAGACACTTCCCCCTTTCCCTGGGAACATTCCGCAAGCTGCAATGATGCATCGAACACCCCAAAGCAAACTAACATAAAAAGGCACAAAAGAAAGGAAAGGGAAGTAGCACTGCCATGGAGGGATTAGAGAGAGAGCAAATTATTAACAAGAAACATTATTCCGCTTTCCTCTTCCCCCTTCTGTGGGAGCAAGACGAAATACCAAAGCAATTCCCAAGGGAGAGAAGACAAAAAGAACATAATGCATCTCTCTCTTATGTCTTTACAGAATTACGACGTGTAAAACGTTACGGCCAAATTTTGCCTCTATCGAGGCGTGACCGTTTACACAACAGAATCTGTTATACGTGGTGCGTAGAGAAGTCCACCCTGTAGCTGTACAGGGTTCCTTTGCTATCGCCGGATGTCATGTATATGTGTACCTGTGTGCATGAAAAGGGTTAACAGCAACTAGCCTCCCAGTTGTCCCACTATAAAGGAACATTCACACCCCAATTACGCTGCCATCATCAGGATTCATTTACGCGCTTACACCTCAGGAGTCCTCGGCTCCCCCCATTTCTACCAGAAACAAATCTACCAATTAAACCAAACATCTCTTAAGAAGGTTCAGTTATAAACTAGGACCAATGAGGCACACATGGGAGACTTGGACGACATGCAAACTTAAATTCAAGCTCACAACAACCAAATCTCAACTAACACCAATTATCCAAAATCCCAAATTCCCACCTGGCTGTGAGCCCAGACAATTTGAGCAGTTCACGACTAAAAAAATAAGGGCGATTGCCGACTTCCTGAGCATAGGAGAGTTCCTGAGTTATCAAAGACTACAAAACAAATACGAAATAGCGGGACTGAATGTCTTTAAATATCTCCAAATTCGGCACTTTATTCAAACAATATCACCAACATTGAATTTCCCCCTCTCACGAGCTTCGAAAGGCTGTGCAAGGAAACGGCACACCAAAAAGGTCTCATAACACAAATATACGCAGAGCTGGAAAGGGCAACAGAAGCCCCAGTTCATGACTACATGCTCCATTTGGCGGCAGAATTGGACATAGTTATTGACCGAGAGGATTGGGAAAGCATTTGGGAATCAGCATCAGGAACTTCCATATGTACCACAATCAAAGAAAATATATATAAAATACTATTTCGCTGGTATCTTACCCCAGTTAGAATAAATCAAATCTACCCTCTGGCCTCCGACCTATGTTGGAGAGGCTGCGGACAAAAGGGTGACATAGCCCACATATGGTGGTCATGTCCAGAAATTCACAAATACTGGGAAACCATACAGTCTCTAATTACAGAGGTCACAGACCTCACTATACCCATTGATCCGTTGACCTACTTATTGGCCAGGCCAATTGAGAATATTGACCGTCCAACAAGAAAATTGATCTCCTTCATTCTCACAGCGGCAAGATGTGCGGTGGCGGCCTCGTGGAAAAAGGTGTCTCCCCCCCCCCCCCTAGGCAAACAGTCAAAAAAACAATACAGGAAGTTATGTGGATGGAGAAACTCTCAGCCTTCTTAAAGAGGAAGACGGAACCCTTCTATAAGACGTGGGAACCATGGCTGACCCGAATGGTAGACTAAAAGACGACCAATCGCGGTAAGCGAAGGTCGGAATATAGAAGGGATCTCCCATGGTGAACTGAGGAGGAAGGGACCTCCCTTCCTCAGAGCCGCCCCCCCCTCCCCACCCTCTCCTTCTCTTCCCCTCTTCTTCCCCCCCACTCTCTGTTTCCATTCTCACGCCCAACCCTACCGACCCATGTTCTAAGGTCGGGGGCGCGTTGAGACTTTCACTTTCACAGTTACAAAACCAGAAAAACCCTGTATTAGGCTATAAGATGTTTATTTGTTACTTGCAAAATGTATACCAAATAATTCCTAATAAAAAAATTGGAAACAAAAGAAGGTTCAGTTAGAGCTCAAAGTCAGTACCATTTTACATTTAACATTACAAATGGAATACAGTGCTTCTTACAGATAGGATTACAAACTCACACACAGAACATCGGGTCAGACAGTTTACACATTTTAAAGCTACACTACCACAAATGTCCTTTGAGGGGCCATTAAAATGAGATCCACGCACACGTTATGTTTCTCTAGGTGTATCTGCCTTTGGATTCAAACCCATACTCTTTTATACCCACAAACTCTTCTACCTGTGAGATTGAAGAGGCCGGACTAGATTTTCGTGGTGCTGCCTATCACCAATTTGTTAGTTTCTCTTTGTATGTTTGAGTTCGAGATTATATGATATTTGTAAAAATGTATATCTCACGTGATTATGATCATGTATATTTGCCGTTTAAAGATTTATACTTGACATCCCTGCGAAGTATATTGAGCATGAATTATCTTTGTTAGTAGGTGCCGGTAGCTGCTCTGGCTCAGGGATCTCAGATTTGTAGCTCCCACATCACATGGGCCAACAGGAAGCTGCACCGATGACATCACGGCTTCCTGTTGGCCTGCAGGACCTGAGATCTCTGAACAGCGGACATATTGTGATCCCTGCTAACCTAGGAGAGTAGCTACCGGCACCTAATTCAGAGGTAAGTATCTCCAGAAGCAGGAGGACCCCGGAGCTGAAATTGATGGAGCTCAGCTCCTGAGACCCCCTGTTTCAATCCTATATATAAAAGAAGAAAAACATTGCTAAAAAATCCCCCCCACCCTGGACTGCTGCTTTAATAATAGAATCAGTGCAGGGTTATGACTTTGAAGCTATCGCACTTAGATCAGCATCTTCCCCATTGACACTCACGGGTATCTGCAACCTATGAAGCTGATATTTTCTTTTGTCAGTTTAATATAAACCACTACAGTAGGTATGGTTAGTTCCTGAACAAACATAATGCTTTTCTGGAATGTTAATGAACCAAGAGGACACAAGGATCTTTTTGTTCACAGCTGCAACTCAATCTCCACCACCCCAGTGTACAACTGCGTTGCCCCAAAGGCGGACAGCCTTTGGTGCAGCCGAAGGGCATGTTTGGTGATGTTAAAGCTGCTCTATTTCAATCTGAAACTCATCATCCTTTTATCCCCTGTATCCAATTTTCAAACTCTATTTGTCCATGAAATGTCTGTGAATTGACTGTATAACCCAGTTCTTTTAATGTAACCATGTATTTTTTATAACTCTGTGCCCAGGACATACTTGAAAACGAGAGGTGTATTACTGTATTACTTCCTGGTAAAACATTTTTATAAATAAATAAAATAAATACATTTCTTTCATTGTTTGTCACTTTTAAGGCAGTGTTTCCCAACCGGGGTTCCGCGGCACCCCGGGGTTCCATGAGAGGATCAAAGGGAGCCACTGGATTTCCCCGATCTCCCAGAGCTGGGAGAGAGAAGGGCAAATGCTAGGGGGGCTGGAGAGTTTCCTCACCATTCCCCCTCCCCCCTGCTGCTGGGTAATGCAGCCAATCAGGAGGTGGTGTCAAGAGCCTGGGGTGTGTGGCCTCCAAGAGGAGGAAGCAGCACGGGCGGTGTGTGTGTCGCCTGTGACTGTCTGCGCCTGTGACTCTCTGTCGCCTGTGACTGCCCTGTCTCCTTTTACTCTCTGTCTCGTGTGTGTGTGTGTGTGTGTGTGTGTGTGTGTATGTATATATATATATATATATATATATATAGGGGAGGATGCTGTGTGTGTGTGTGTGTGTGTGTGTGTGTGTGTGTGTGTGTGTATATATATATATATATATATATATATAGGGGAGGATGGTGTGTGTGTGTGTGTGTGTGTGTGTATGTATGTATATATATATATATATATATATATATATATATATATATATATACATACACACACACACACACACACACACACACACACACACACACACACCATCCTCCCCTATATATATATATATATATATACACACACACACACACACACACACACATATTTTATTTATATATATATAGGGGAGGATGCTGTGTGTGTGAGTTACAATACATTTATATCCCCTTTTTTATTACCATATGTGTTTTCCAAAATTCTTTAAAAATACAGTGTGGTCCTCATAACTTGTCCATTGCGATCAGTTTAGTACCAGAAATTGAATCAAAGGACTAGTTTAAAGTGTGTCATTAATGTCCTAATTGTTTTATTATTTTTAATTGTATATGCAAATGAACCTTGTTATAAATACTGTGGGGTTACAACCAATGGGTATCCCCTGAAGAAGTCATCATAGATGACGAAACGCGTAGGGCGTGGCTAAAGCAGAGGAGGCACTATTCCCACTGAGAGCTACATTGCGGATTGAGAGAAACGCAGATTTTGAGAGGCTCAGCCGAACAGAACAGTGGATACATCTTTGGTTCCCTTGGTGGTGCAGCAGCCAGAAGCAGGCAAGCGAGGGCTCGGTTTCCTGGAGGGACTTCCGTTTTGCGGGACACCAGACCGGGTGACCGTCACTTCCGGTAGAAGGAGACCGCGCATGATAGGACACCATTGCTGGCCTGGACGCTACCACTGGCTTATGAGGGCCTATCTCATAACTGCATTTTAATACCGTTACACTTGTGAGTGGGCATTTGTCTGTTTTTAATGTTCCATAAAACTATTGTTATACTTTAATGCACTAGGTGTGCGCCTGTTTTCTTTTCTTTCATATATATATATATATATATATATATGTTAGAACACACAGAGATATCGCTCAACACTTACATGAGTTTTGTCCTAAACACTGTTGATAAGTCAATTATTGTAAGACTGAACAGTGGTGCTAAAGGTTAATAGAAATATGCAAACAACAAGAGGAAAGCAACCTTTAAATAGCACACGGACATGAATGAAAGTGTAACAAAAATGGTATTTTATTCAGGTGATTAAAACAGGGGATGAAATTTTAAAAGAAGAGGGGGGCTCAGCGCTACCTAAACATATTGGACATGGAGGCAAGAGTCAAGTAAAGATAAAAATCAAGACACATACAGGGTGTAGGTGGCTATATCTAAGCACACCTACGTGACAATCTACCTATACTGAGACCTTGTGACCACATGTAAAGGATATTATGCCATATAATTTGATGCAATAATTACATGATAGAGGTACACAGGAATTGAAGGTAACAGATTGCAAAAATACGTTACCACTCAGCAGGTGATTGTCACAAATAGTTAGGTCAATACATGTTGTAGATAGGAAAGGTAGGGGCCCCCCTCAGCAAGACTCCCACTGAGTGGTAACGTATTTTTGCAATCTGTTACCTTCAATTCCTGTGTACCTCTATCATGTATGTGATGTACCTGCTATCATTTTCTCTTTTGAGGATAGAGAGCTGCCACTGGGAGATTATGTAGCCATTTTTTTGTTATTGGGTTTTGTTAAGAATTATTTTTTTTTGTGTGTGTGCTCATATCACAATGTATATGTTTCAATGTGAGAACTTTGTGGATTGTTACCGGTATAGATACCTTTAATCTTTTTTTTTTTTTTAAAATGTAAAAAAACAAAACAAAAACATACATTTAGCCTACAGTATACTGTAATAGTAATAATCCCCCAGAACCCCACATTACTGGTTAATAATGACATGATTATTGTCCAGTAATGCCCTGTTCTGAGGGGATTATTACTTAAATAATTGGCACTTTTAAATACATTCTTTCATGTATTGTTAAACTAGAGTGAATAAAATAATAATTTTTAATAAAACGTTAATTTAAGAAAAAACCCAAAAAACAGCTGAGGACGGTTTCAAACCATCGACCTCTAGGTTATGGGCCGGGCTTTACGCTGCGCCCCTCTGCTTACGGATGAAAATTCCAGTCTTGAACACATTGTATTGTTTGTCTTTATTTATAAAGCGCCATTAATGTACATAGCGCTTCACAGTAGTACATATTAGTAGTACATATATTATAATACATATTAGTGAACATGTGGAGCAATGCAGCTGACAGCAAATACACAGTTTTTTTAACATATGCAAGTATTTATATTGTTACCATTTGCCCTTTGGTGATTGTTAGTTTGTTTTCCTTTTTCATAGACTTTTACCTTTTTTATTTTACTTTCTTGTTTGTGATAGTTTGTTACCAATAACCCCAATCCCAGCAGTTTGAATTGTAAACTGTAACACTAGATAATGTTACCTTAGAACAGAGGTGCACAAACTTTTCTGTTCACGCCCCCCCTGTCTGCTCTCCCCCACTCCCTTCCTTACCTGCTCTCCGGCTTTGGCGACGTCATATGACGTTGCGTTGCCATTTGACCCCTGATGCCGCGTTGTCGTGGCAACCCATCGCCTGAGAGCAGGTAAGAAAAGTTACAAAGTCCTCACGCCTCCCCCGGCATTTTATTTAAATGCCCTTGGGAAGAGCGAGGGGCCTCTGCAATCGCCGCACCCCCCCTAAAAAGTCCAGTTTGCGCACCCCGGGCTTAGAATACATTGTAGCTGCTGAATTACACGGACTTACTTATGGTTTTTTTTCTTAGTATTGTGTCTACAAAGTTATAATTTAACAAATGTTAATATATGTAAATTCCATGTTTCATTCACATTCAGTTACTTTCATCTACAGTATATCCAAAATAAAAAATGAACCACTGCAATTTCAAAGCAACTAAAACATTTCAAATGGGTTAAAACTTCACAAATTCCATAATTGTTAAAGTGACGTTGTTAGGATGCACACAGTATAAAGCAATGTCCACACTACAAGTAGATATGTTTTATGTTCAGTAAAAACATGGCTGTAGAATGACCCCTGTGATTTAAACTCCATTTTGTATTAGAACTTGTACTGTATGTGGTATTAACTTGCTAATTACAAATAGAGTATGTAATTTCCCAGAGGTACAAGCAGAGGTTCTGGGAAAGGAATGTTGGGAGTGACAATAGTTATTTAAAAGCAGAACATGGACAGGGTGATAAATATAGGTATTAGAGCAGTGGTGATTCCCAACCGGGTTCAGCGGTACCAAGGGGTTCCGTGAGAGGAGCAGAAGTAGGGTGACCAGATTTTCCAAATGAAAAACCGGGACACATAAAAAAATTATTTATGAAACAAATTACATCCCGTCACGCCCCCCGTTGCCATGACAATGAGACACTGACGTCAGGCGGTGACATGTTGCCATGACAATGTGGCATCACGTGATGCCTCAGCGCCATAATGCGTCCCGTTGTCATGACCCACACACAGAGCCACAAACACACAGCCATTGACCCCAACACACAGCGCCACACACACACAGAGCCACACACACACACAGAGCCACACACACACACAGAGCCACACACACACACAGAGCCACACACACACACAGAGCCACACACACACACAGAGCCACACACACACACAGAGCCACACACACACACAGCCACACACACACAGAGCCACACACACACAGAGCCACACACACAGAGCCACACACACACAGAGCCACACACACAGAGCCACACACACACACACAGAGCCACACACACACACACAGAGCCACACACACACACACACAGAGCCACACACACACAGAACCGCAGACAACCACACACACACACAGCACCACTGACCCACACACACACACAGAGAGCCAGCCACACACACACAGAACCACACACACACACACACACACACACACACACACACACACACACACACACAGCCACACACACACACACACACACAGAGCCACACACACACACAGAGCCACACACACACACACACACACACACACACACACACACACACACACACACACACACAGCCACACACACACAGCCACACACACACACACACACACACACACACACACAGAGCCACACACACAGAGCCACACACAGAGCCACACACAGAGCCACAGACACACACAGAGCCACACATACCCAGAACCACTGACCCACAAAGAGCCACACACACATACACAGAGCCACACACACAGCGAGCCCCACACACACACACACACAGCGAGCCACACACACAGACACACACACACAGCGAGCCACACACACACAGCGAGCCACACACACAGCGAGCCACACACACAGCGAGCCACACACACACACAGCGAGCCACACACACACACACACACACAGCGAGCCACACACACACACACAGCGAGCCATACACACACACACAGCGAGCCACACACACACAGCGAGCCACACACATACAGCGAGCAACACACACACAGCGAGCAACACACACACAGCGAGCAACACACACACACACAGCGAGCAACACACACACACACAGCGAGCAACACACACACACACAGCGAGCAACACACACACACAGCGAGCAACACACACACAGCGAGCCACACACACACACAGCGAGCCACACACACACACAGCGAGCCACACACACACACAGCGAGCCACACACACACACAGCGAGCCACACACACACACAGCGAGCCACACACACACACAGCGAGCCACACACACACAGCGAGCCACACACACACACAGCGAGCCACACACACACAGCGAGCCACACACACACACAGCGAGCCACACACACACAGCGAGACACACACACACACAGCGAGCAACACACACAGCGAGCCACACACACACACAGCGAGCCACACACACACACACACACACACACACAGCGAGTCACACACACACACACACACACACACACACACACACACACACACACACAGCGAGCCACACACACACACACAGCGAGCCACACACACACAGCGAGACACACACACACACAGCGAGCCACACACACACACAGCGAGCCACACACACACACAGCGAGCCACACACACACACACACACACACACAGCGAGCAACACACACACACAGCGAGCAACACACACACACAGCGAGCAACACACACACACACAGCGAGCAACACACACACACAGCGAGCAACACACACACACAGCGAGCCACACACACACACAGCGAGCCACACACACACACACAGCGAGCCACACACACACACAGCGAGCCACACACACACACAGCGAGCCACACACACACACAGCGAGCCACACACACACACAGCGAGCCACACACACACACAGCGAGCCACACACACACACACAGCGAGCCACACACACACACACAGCGAGCCACACACACACACACAGCGAGACACACACACACACAGCGAGCCACACACACACACAGCGAGCCACACACACACACAGCGAGCCACACACACACACACACACACACACACACACACAGCGAGCCACACACACACACAGCGAGCCACACACACAAACACACACACACAGTGAGCCACACACACACACAGCGAGCCACACACACACTCAGAGCTACACACTCACAGAGCCACACACACACACACACACACACACACAGACAGACACACACAGACAGACTGACACACACCTCTACCTGCTCTGAGAAGGAAGCAGCTCAGTGTCCTCTGTCCTCCAACCAGTCCCCTGCGGCCCGGCATCCTACAAAGACCCGCCCCCGGCATCCTTCTTCCCCTGCGGCCCAGCCGGCATTCTCCAAAAGCCCAACCCCCCGGCATTCTGCAAATCCTCACCTGCTACCGCATCTTCTCCTCACCCAAAACAATATGTTTTGGGTTAGTTTCACTCGGCAGCCTAGCCGTACATTATTAAGGTATAGTGTGTAAGGTATAGTGTGTGTATAGTATGTAAGGTCACACACATTTTTTATCCCCTTATATGTTTATATACACTGTTTATTATATATTCACAGCCTTTTAGCGCGATATACACCATTCTTTTTTTCTTATCTTCTCCTCACCGCCTGTGCGCCGCCCCTGTCGCATCACGCAGCGCCCCTGTCGCATCACGCAGCGCCCCTGTCGCATCACGCAGCGCCCCCGCCGCATCATGCAGCGCCCCCGCATCCTGCTACAAAAAGCGGGACCAGGGCCAAAAACCGGGACATTACCGGGACGGACCAGCAACCGGGACAGGGATGAAAAAACCGGGGCTGTCCCGGCAAGACCGGAACGAATGGTCACCCTAAGCAGAAGGGTTCCGTCGGATTTCCCTGATCTACCAGAGCCGGGAGAGAGAAGGGCAATTGCTAGGGGGCTCGGCAGTTACCACCTCCCTGATTTGCTGCTTTTGGGCAATGCAGCGAATCAGGGGGTGGTGTCAGGAGCCTGGGGGGTATGGCCAAGCAGAGGAGGAAGCAGCACAGGCAGTGGGGGGAAGGAGGAGGAGTGGTGTCTTCTGTGACTCTTTCTGCCCCCTCTGTGTCTAGAGAGAGGAGGGGGGGGGAGAGCTGCAGTGTGTGTGTGTGTGTGTGTGTGTACACACAGAGGGGGGCTGCAAGGTTACTATAGGTATGCACATCAAATGGAAAACCACTCACCTAATTCAATATTGCTGGAAATGCTTACATATCCGGTACATATAGGGATAACATATTCAAGATATGCAACAAAAGAAGGGTGATAACAGACATCTCCCCAAGTGCCCTACTCCCTGCACACGGTGTAATAGCATTTAATGTTGGGGCTCAGTGGTCCCAATTATAACGTATCAGGTAATCATTAGGCAACAATCACATATAACAACTGCTCCCATCATTGTGGAAGGACAGACACTACTAAAAGCCATAAATAGTGGCTAGAAAATAATAAAATGCTTAATGGAAAAATAGTGAGACAACGATGCAATGTGTGTATTAATATACAATGTAAAAAGGAGAACAAACAAGTGTTCAAAATAGTGATAATAAGGTATGAATGAGTCATTGAACACTAGATTGTGTAAGATAACAGATAGTAGAACTCATAGTACTCAAACTCGCCCTCATGTCCATCTCCTATCTAAAATGTATGTATGGTAGTAACTTCCTCTAATGGGTCGTACATATATAGTGTGTACACAAAATGCAGCTAAACTCTATGATCTAAAAGCAAGGAGTTATAACCATAGCCCAGAATCCAAGCCAGTACTTGTGCACATACAGTTATATAAGTGATAGCATGTTATGTATTGGACCGGGTGTATCCTGCATAATTAGTCAGAGAAGCTGCAGCAGAGTAATACATGCATAGTAGCGTTAAATACTCTTAGTGGCAGAATCGTAACAATAACCACTAGTGTCTGTACAATAACAAACCAACACACTATAACAGATATGAATAAGGAAATGTAGCCCTCAGTGACTAAGTATCTAGTAACACTTGTAACACTACACGGCAGTATACAACCAGTTTCCACAAGGGTAGGGACGGTTCATCACGTGCCTCCGCAGACGTCAACGCGATGACGTCATGACCAACGAACGTTTCGTGCTAGGAATGGGCGCTTTGTCAAGGTAGGAGGTGCTGATGTGTGTCATCCAGCGTCCTTTATACCTCCAAAGGGGGAGTGGCTAATAGATATCCACCAATGAACTAGCCTAACAGTCTTTATTCAGTATAATGTGAACAGGGAATTCTACAGCAAACCCTATGCTGTCCTACTGGAATAAGGACACAATGGTTTAAGATGGTTATATACTGGAAGATTGTACATAACAAATAACTTACAGTATGTAACTATATACAAAAGTCAGTAACACGTGAATGCCAAGTTGCTGCCTGAATCAAGCAACAACGTAGTTGATGAATGTTGTTTAGTAAACATTGAATGAAAGTAGATCGGCTTAAAATACAGCAGACCAGACAGACAGAGAGTAAGCTTGTAGGAGTGTGTTAACCTACTCTGTTCGCCCCACAAGTCAAAACGGACATCTAAGTTTACACTATATCCCTGGATCCTGTCCACATAGAAGTAGATCAAGAGAATAAGGTCTGCTGTGGTTCTCTCCGTTTTGATCAAAAGTTTCACATCTTCTCCCACTAGGGTACAATCACAATAGTGACGATGGCTCTCGCAGTGGATCGTGAAAAAGTGCCAATATCAGGTGGTTATAAACAGACTAAAGCCCTACCACCAGATCAGGGTGTTGAATGGATATTAGTTCTAACGTTGAATATCACCCTGCTAGATAGAGACCGGAGTGGGGTGCAAGTGGAAAAAATTACTGATATATGGAAATAAACAACCCACGACCAAACAATATAGGTGTAAGCTTGTAGGAGTGTACTAGCCTACTCTGTCCACCCCTCAGGTAAAAACAGACATCTAGGTTTACACTATATCCCTGGATCCCCTCCACATGATAGAAATTGGAGAATATATTGTTGTCTGTAGTTCCATAGGTCACGATGGACGAAACTTATCAACAATTTTATATTTTTGGGGAACTAGATTGAGCATACAAGTTGAGCAAAATAAACTGACATTTATTTCCTTGATAGACAGATACACGACAACCTTAGAATACACTTAATAAAAACATTTACTGAAGAGAACGGGATAGAATGTCCAGAAGAAAAACAAAGTGCCGGAATATTGTCCTTTAAAGTGCAGTCCTGTTGCAAGGGGCGCACTTGGCCAACCCAATATATCCTTGAATAACACAAAGTTTGTTCTGGTCCGTTGGGGTTCGTTAGATAACCCCCAGGACTAACGAAATTCTGAAGCAGAGTTCTGTCCTTGGCCCCCACAACCCCGCCCAGGGCCCAACGCGCACCCAGCTCTAGAACAGAGTTTGAGTAATCTATGGGGGTTTAGACATATGGCCAAGCTTCCCAGGTTTATCATCACTGTTTTTAACACTTGTTTGTTCTCCTTTTTACATTGTATATTAATACACACATCGCGGCGTCGCACTATTTTTCCATTAAACAATTATTTTATAGCAACTTTATGGCTTTTAGTAGTGTCTGTCCTTCCACAATGATGGGAGCAGTTGCTATATGTGATTGTTGCCTAATGATTACCTGATACGTTATAATTGGGACCACTGAGCCCCACCATTACATGTTATAACACCTCGTGCAGGGAATAGGGTACTTGGGGCAATGTCTTATCACCCCTCTTTTGTTGCATACTATAGGTATGTGCATATAGCCATCCTTGGGATCGATAGAGATCATGAATTCTTCTGGCTGAATAGCTTTGAAAACTGATCGAAGAGACTCCATCTTGATTGATGTTACTCAAGAATGGATTCACCCTTCTCAGATCCTTATCAGACACAGCACCAGTCTGAAGCCTCCTGAGTACATAGATACCAGGAACAAATGAATAAAAAATCCCCTTGAATATTTAATGTCGTGACGCTCTTGATAATACTTTTGCCTGCAGCATGTCGGCAAATATTTGCTGTAAAGACTCACCACCTTGTGTTCAGCGAGCTGGAGAGTCCCTGGAATGATTCCGAACCGCAAGATGGAAATTCTAGATCACATCCTCCCATCGTTATTCTGGATGTCTTCCTGTGTAGATATATATATATATTAGAACAATCTCCATTTTCCGATCCATCGGCTTTGATGAAGGGGGCGTTTTCTGCTAAAGGAAGACTAGTATGTCTTGTTAGTTTTGATGTTGGAGCATCCACCTCTGGTGGCGACTACCACAAATCTACACCCTGTGATTAAAGATGTCCTTTCCAAAGCATCTAGACGTAGCAGGTTTTATTTCTGGTTGCTCCCATTGATTTAGTATAATATCCTTAATAGCTTTGTGGCCTTAGAAAAAGAACGTTTCTTCTGTGCCCCTTCAAACAATATATCCTGCAGAAAACAGGCTAGCTCTGGATCCAGGATTCCCATGACCGATTTAACAGATATTTTCACTGACACATATCAAAAGCACCTTCCTTTTGCTCGTCATGCTCCATATCAGAGAACACAAATCTAAACCTGAACTAAGCCATACTTGTTCCGATTCTCCGGATACTCATGCATAAAATCCAAGATGGTTTGAGAGCATGATCTTTTCTGCACCCAAGTGCTATTTTATATCCTATGCAAACCGATTCTCAACGTCTTCTGGGTAGATTAAAAATATTGTGGGTTGCTGACGTCACTGTGCGCACATCAATGTGATGTTACAGGTATTCTCGTCCAATAGGCACAGCACAAACTCAGAGGGAAAGTCTGCCTACCCCATGGCATACACCCCCTCCTGCCAAGACCCATGTACCTACCAAATGTTATTAGTACCTTTTTGCACAGGTGCCCGGAGTGGCCTCCCACCATATGTAGACCTTCTGACTCCACTGGCTCCGCAGCTGCAACCTCTGGGGAATTCGGACTTGCAAGGCCTGGCAGGGACGGGAGGAGAGAAAAAGAACGGCCAGGGAAGGAGGACAGAGCATTCAATTTTTTCTCTCCTGTCCCTCTAAGCAAAAAGGAAGGAGCTTACGCATTTCTCTTACTGCAATGAAGAGGGAAGAGGAAAAGGTCATAGAAATGTGTAATTATCCGCACACTAATCCTTCTCTTTCAGAGGGGACAGCAATACATTGCTGTGCAATGCGTTGCAGGCCCGTCTGGCAGCATTTCAGCTTTTATTTCTACATTGTTTTGCAGTTGAATTTGTGCTTAAAAACAACAACAAAAAATCTCCCCAGGGATACAGTTCAGAGTCCGATTGTAAGAGGGGTAAAACTGATGAGTATAACCTTATGTATATTAATGCACTCACAATGCTGCGGGTAACAGTTGGGCTGCTCTGCTTCCAAACTTCGCCGCTCTGGCCCCATCCTTCTCCGTCGCCCTTCCCATTACCGCAGATGCTCCGCAACTTCTTGGCATCAAGCAGGGTTCACGGGAGGAGGCCAGCAGAGCATTAGAGGCCTGCGTTGTAACGCCACCGTCACCAGGGTAAATGAAATAAATCAATTTAGCCTATAATAGTGATACTCCTTGGTTACACTCCTTGACCTGGGCCATTAATGACCAGGTGATAACCTGCCTTGAAGGGATTACTTAAGGCATAAGACAATGAGGTTGCAAATAAATATCTCCCACCATTATGCTGGCAAGACCTAGGTTTCTTTGATCTCAAAAGAATTTAAGGAAGGCAAGCTCTATCATTTGAAATTATCTGATTGTTAAGTATTAAGCACAACAGTGATCAAATGGAGAAAGTGTGAATGAAATACTCTTCCCCCAACTCACAATTTTATTATGTGACAAGGAGGCTGCATTTACCTCCAATACAGAAGGCGTCAACGGCAGTTCCACAGTGCAGACAAAGCGTAGAAAACGTGCTGTGCTGAGAAAGTGTCTGCATAGTAAGGTGGAGGTAGCCACTAATCCTTTTCCTTTCCTGTACAGAAAGGAGAATAGGAAGAGGATGTCCCAATACCCTGGAACATTAGTTTCCAAAGTCCTGCATAGATCAAATTGTTCCAACTTCCTTTGCTCCTGTGGATAATCAGAGCTGCAAAGCCAACAGAGATGTCTGCAAAGCATAGGTCTTCGGCAGCCACTAGGTTAATAGAATGATGCGTAAAAGTGCAATCCACATTGAAACATATTCTGGACTCGGGAAGTTTTCCCACACTGGTACACTGAGAACTGCCCAGTACAGGTGATCGTGAAGTGAACTCATGACCAACTAATTCCTGTAGACAACTAATCAGGACCAGGGACCAACCATGTCCCCATTACCAATTGGCTAGATTACCGCTACATTTTCCCAGGTCTGGAAGGTTCCCTACTTTGAGACCTTTCAGAATGATGGAGGGGGAGAGGTTGGCAGGGGCAAGAAATCACAGATCAGTGTAAGACTATAAGGCTATACCTTGCAGAGCCCCGGACAAGGCACTGTGTAGAAACGTGAAGGCGCCAGGCGATCAAAGAGGCAGAGTTGATCTGGGGAGAGTTGGGAAAGCAGGAAAGCACATGGACGCAAAACGTCTTGCCTATAGCCGGCTAATTCAGTATCTCCAGTGTGCTGCTCACGCTCAAAGATCCAGTCAACGGTGAATATACTTTGGAGCCTAGCTCAACTGATGTCCCTCTTTCTGCTGTGCACATTGTTTTTACTTCTGATGTAAGTGAGAATTTGGAGCATTTTTATCTCTTAATACATATCTTGTCCTCTCTCTTTTCTATCTATGCGGGGTCCCTGAAGAGCTGAGGAACCCAGCCTTAGAGGACAGAGCAACAACCTTTTTCTATGGACATCAAAACTTTTTACCTATAACCAACTTGAGCACAGATCTTTCCCCCATGTATATAACTTCAACATATATTAATATAAGTAACAGGATACAACTAGAAGCAGAATAAGTTGCAATACATTTTTGAATACTTGAGATTCTACTTTATGAAACATCTGCATGCAGATTGTCAGTAACGCCCGGCTATCATGCATATAAGTTTTTTGGGTAAATAGTGGGTAAGTCAGCAAAATTTGAGACAGTAATATTTTTTTCCATATGCCAAATATCGCTGATTTAATTAATCCTAGCCAAAGCAACTTAAATCAAGGGTCAGACCAAAACATAACGCGGAGGCTACTGGTTTCTTCCCAAAGCCAAAGATCTCAAAGGGCTTGCAATGCAATTTGGGGTTCTCCAGCAGAAAGAGAAAGGATAAGTGGCCACGGCCAAGCACTGGCCACGTCACGGCAGCGGGTCAGCCAATGAGGGCGAACCAGCCGCGTGACATCATGGCCGTGCCCCTGCTATCGGATCTCCTGCTCTTCAGCGGAAGCACAACCGCAGACCACAGCTGAAACGGGTGTACTCGCCGCCAGCCGCTCCGGCGCAAGTGCAGCCGTGACCACTGGGGCCGGAGCCGAAGAAGAAAAATGACAGAGCCATGCCCTTCTTAAATATTCTCCCTGAGGAATGTGCAATCATTGAAGAGGATAGGACGCTTATGACCTGCCGCACGAACTCGGGGAAACATTATTATTGTGACATTTACAAATAAAACAAGCAATTTGTAAGAGTGAAAAATATTTATTTATAACAAGCGTCCACTATACAAAACAAAAAAAAACTTGCAACAAAACTTGGTTGAAAGCTCCAGATTTGTATGCGTTTGGTGTTTTTCTGGTGAACAGAGCTGTAAACTTCAGCTTGTAGAAACTGCAGTCTTCTGACATAACCGGGCAAGAAGTCCAGCCATTTGTAAGAGAGAGTTTACACCTTCTGCTACTTTCATGTGTGTGTATCCAATTTCCTAAGATAAAACACAAAGGCAGAAGTTACATTTTATTTTCTGTTCATTCCAGTGTTAACTTTCGTTTACCAGTTATCATATGCGGAAATGAATATGAAACGCTGTTACCTGACGTACATGCATAGCCAGTCTGAGTTCTCCTTGTATCCAGCAGCCTTACACTGAATTGATACCTACAGAGCTTCCTTGCTTTGTGTATGTATGCTAGTTCTGAAGCCCAAATTCACTCTTAGAAACCAATAAACTACTTTAAACAAAATCAAACCAATAACAAATGTATTCTTTCAAAATGTTCACAATACAGTGGTTTTTATTTTTATGGTAAACAGTACAGAACCACAGTAACCTGCAAGAAGCCCCAAAGCCCTAAAAGAGGAGACAAAAAAAGTGTACTCTTCTCAACTATAAATGAATAAAGCTCCCTTGTCACTAGAGGAAGGGCTTTTTCAGCTGCATTTACCCATACTCCTCCTGGTCTAGTCATCTGAAAACTCCAGTCAAACGTGAGTTATTTGGATCAAATGTTTTTCAGACGTATGCAACTTTAAAGATTAACTCACATACCAACTCAATCGATTTATCGCTGCGACTGGTAACTACATATGCTTCACTAATAAAGGAAAATAATTAATCCCATATAACCAATACAGAGGTTGTAGAGTTTCCCCAACCTGTGATTGTGATGTTTTCTGTCTTCATGTTTATTGATCTGGTCCATTAGAGGCATTCAAAGGAAGCTATCCAGTATACCGTTAAAAACCCACTGGGAAATTGCCTTACCTTGATAAATTCCAGTTTGAGATATTCAGGCATTTGGAATGTTTTGCACACTCTAAAAATGTTGCCTATGATGTCTTCAGGGGAATAACCAAGCTTCCATAGGTGAGCCACTATCTGCAGAGAGGAGACCAGCGTAGCCCAATTAGCAATGACTACAGCCCTGACAGTTCTATTCTTCACAAGCCCCAACAGTAACGATTATAGAGAGTTTTCTGGCTCCTGAATATTTATTTTTAACCTCTACTTTTATTTACAAATAACCAAATAATAATCTTGTTGAAACAAGAGTGGTTTTCAGCAATTCTCAACCCAATATGTTACCACTAGATCTGATACATTTAATAATACAATGCAAGACCCTTCTAAGCATCTCTTATTGGCATTGCCAACCCACTTGACCTTTCCTTTGATTTGAACTAAAATTGACAAAACAAAATGATTTGACTTGCTCCCACGTTTTCAGAGTGAACTACATACTGGTTTGTGTCTCTGTAACATGAAAATTCCAGGATAGTGTAAACACTCACAAACTCTGAATTGTATTTGCCAAGATTATAGCGATTGATGAAAATGTTCATTTATTTCGAACTGAATTATATTTTTCAATTTTGCTGGTATTTCCCACACTTCATATTATACATTTTTTACTCCTTCATTGATGGATGGACTATGCAGGCAAGTCCCTTACAGGAATTATAAAAAAAACACTGTATATCGGCGTAAAACTGAATTGAACCACCTGTGCCGACGCTGGGATATCTTTAACTGGACTGGAGTTGAGTGCCCCTGCTCCAAAGTCTCAGAGGGGGGGGGGGGGGGGGGGTATTTGCATTGCTATTCCCATCCCAAAACAGAATCATTGGAATAACTTTAGCTAGCAAATAACTCAAACCTTATATGCTTCGTCTATATTTGCATTCACACAGTGCTGTAACATCTCCTTCACCAGCAATGGATGGGGCTCATCACAAACCTGAAATAAAATGGAGATTGTTAGAAGCGATGACCTAGGTTTCATTTCTCCCTCCACTTGCTTTACTAATCAATCTTTTTCCCCAACAATAAATGATTACTCTTTTTTTTTTTTTTTAGCAATATAACAAGGTATCATAGTCAGCCATCTTCACGTAAAACCCTCCTTCCCTGTGTCACACTCATAATCCTTCCTATACTAGGGATGCAGGAGTACATGCTACGTGATATTTCAGATAATGACTTCAGAGCAGCTCACGCATTTCAGATGGTACGATTTTAAAAAAAGTTTCACATTATAATTAAAATAAGAAAGAAAAGTATAACCAAGGTTTTACATTTTGTATGTTAAATGCATCTATGTATTCACCACCGACTGATCTTTCACTTCCGCTTTTTATCGGTTTGAATTGGCAATGAAGCATCATTTGTTATCGAGTTAAAACTTTGAGCAATCCCCGCCACAAATTGGATACAAAGGCAACCAAAAAGTATGGAAATTAAAGAAAAGGGTGTGGCCATGACGTCATGCGGCTGATTCGCCCTCATTGGCTAAACCGCCTCGCCAAAAAAAAAAATCTTAGTCTTTTGGGAAAGGTGGTTGCGCATCGCGCTTTCTGGAGGTGCGCCCAGGTAGTAATTAGAGCCGGCACCATAGAGGGTCGTATCTTGTTCATGCTGAGCACGCCGTAGCGTGCGCAGCTGCGAGCAGTGGGGACGAGACCTTAGATAATATCACACTTGCCTTAAACACATTTATGCTGTTTACATAGCCAAATCCAGCATGAGTAGACTGTACGTTATTCAATGCCTAAAAATAAATAAAAAAGGAAGTTGAAAATGGGTAAACACTAAACCGTTATATTTCACAGCAATGACAACACAGAAGCCAAAACTACAAGTTATAATACAGTGGTATTATTTTAATATTTTACATATCATAACATTATATTAACAAGGATTATTTTTAATACAATATTAATCAGTAACATTTTAATAGCACTATTGTATAAAATCACAACTGGCAATACCATCAGCAGGTCACGAGGGTTGAAAAATGTGACTATAAAAATACTTAATTGGCGTTTAGTTCCCACTGGTTTTCATATTAATGTCTTGCATGTGTATGGCACAGCAGAACTCATAAGTTACCCGACTCGTTATTCTGTGCACAACAGTTAACGCTCATTCTAAATTTTTAACAAGCCCACATTATTATAGAACACAACATTTTGTTTCATAAAGGTGAGCTGTTCTGAAACCTACAATGAGGCAAATCACCACCCACAGCAGGTTTCATAATAATTCAATGCATTTGCACACCCATATAAAACACACATTTGTTTATGTATGAATAGGACATTTATTGGTATTCCATTTTCCCATTGTTCCCATCATAACAGAGGCTCAAATCCCCCTTGCACTAAAAACTTTGACCACCTTGTTTCAAGGACAAGTCTTCCCCATCACTTTGATTTTCAGTTCCAAATTGTTTTAATATTCTTTGTTTAGATTGAGACCTTTGAAAGAAGTCGGCATCGCCAAAAAGTTAAAGAAACGCCCTTTTAACTCAGATAAGATTCAAACATAACCCCAGTTTGGTACCTGTCTCATATCCCCCTGTGCCGTGAACACAATTGCCTCCAGCCCATCGTCTGTACACTGAACCTTCTCCTTCTCAATGACCGTCATCAGCCTTGCAAGGACTTGTGCGTCCGTCAGCTTCATGTAGCGAAGTACCGCACAGCGGGACTGGATGGGCTCTGAAAATAGTAAGGAGGCCATCATCGCACTGAAGGGATTCGCCCAAAAGCTCATTTCAGCATTCACAACGTGATCAATGAGGCCAGCGGACAATACCTATGATTTTGTCCGAGGCATTACACGCTAGAGCGAAGCGCGTGGTCTTGGAATAGATTTCCATTGTTCTTCTCAAAGCTTGCTGGGCGCCATCTGTCATGCTGCAGGGGAGACATTTTTACCTGCGGTGTTAACTAGGAATATGACAGCAACAGATGCAAGCAGAAAATATATCAGAGTTAAATAGTGTCCATTACAAGCTACATAATTAGGATAAAAATAAAAATAAAAAAAAGAGAGAAACTTATTCATAAAAGCTCAACATTTTATACCATAGGAGGGCTGGACACAATCAATCTAAATAAGAAAAGTTTAGTGCAGTATTTCCAATTTTACTATTTAATTTAATTTAGTAGAGTAAATAAAACAAATCCAGTACAAGAGCTGCCACTGAGAATCAATAACCACTACTGCCCCAACAGGGGATAAATTGCACTTTTCGCTGCCCTTGCCGCAAGGAATATGGTGCTTAATAGAAGCTAAAACGACTACTTCTAATCAAAGTAGCACTTCCACCTGTCAGTTTTATTTTTATTTTTTTACATAGGTGGGAAGCAGGGGGTCTCCGGAGCCAAGCTGTATTAATTTCAGTTACGGGGATCCCAATACCGGAGATAATTACTTGGGATGGCCACTGGTAGCATCCCTTCGTGGGGAAACAAAATGGAGTTTACCTATCCCACATTACACAGGCCAAGAGGAGAAAGCAATGTCATCCGTCACCACATCCTCTTGGCTCTCGGTGATGTTGAGATTTCAATACCAGGAAATAACTAGAGGCACTTTCTCCAGTAAGTATATATTGGGAATCATGGAGCTATAATTAATACGGTTCGGTTCCGGGGACCCCTGCTTCATATTCATAGCTACACTGTGTTCCTGGGACCCCCTGCTCCATATTCATAGCTACACTGTGTTCCTGGGACCCCTGCTTCATATTCATAGATACACTGTGTTCCTGGGACCCCCTGCTTCATATTCATAGATACATTGTGTTCCTGGGACCCCCTGCTTCATATTCATAGCTACACTGTGTTCCTGGGACCCACTGCTTCATATTCATAGATACACTGTGTTCCTGGGACCCCCTGCTTCATATTCATAGATACACTGTGCTCCTGGGACCCCCGCTTCATATTCATAGATACACTGTGTTCCTGGGACCCCTGCTTCATATTCATAGATACATTGTGCTCCTGGGACCCCTGCTTCATATTCATAGCTACACTGTGTTCCTGGGACCCCTGCTTCCTATTCATAGATACACTGTGCTCTTGGGACCCCTGCTTCATATTCATAGCTACACTGTGTTCCTGGGACCCCCTGCTTCATATTCATAGATACACTGTGTTCCTGGGACCCCTTGCTTCATATTCATAGATACACTGTGTTCCTGGGACCCCTGCTTCATATTCATAGCTACACTGTGTTCCTGGGACCCCTGCTTCCTATTCATAGATACACTGTGTTCCTGGGACCCCTGCTTCATATTCATAGCTACACTGTGTTCCTGGGACCCCTGCTTCCTATTCATAGATACACTGTGCTCCTGGGACCCCCTGCTTCATATTCATAGATACACTGTGTTCCTGGGACCCCTGCTTCATATTCATAGCTACACTGTGTTCCTGGGACCCCCTGCTTCATATTCATAGCTACACTGTGTTCCTGGGACCCCTTGCTTCATATTCATAGATACACTGTGCTCCTGGGACCCCCTGCTTCATATTCATAGATACACTGTGCTCCTGGGACCCCCTGCTTCATATTCATAGCTACACTGTGCTCCTGGGACCCCCTGCTTCATATTCATAGCTACACTGTGCTCCTGGGACCCCTGCTTCATATTCATAGCTACACTGTGCTCCTGGGACCCCCTGCTTCATATTCATAGCTACACTGTGTTCCTGGGACCCCTGCTTCATATTCATAGATACATTGTGTTCCTGGGACCCCCTGCTTCGTATTCATAGCTACACTGTGCTCCTGGGACCCCCTGCTTCATATTCATAGCTACACTGTGCTCCTGGGACCCCCTGCTCCATATTCATAGCTACACTGTGTTCCTGGGACCCCTGCTTCATATTCATAGATACATTGTGTTCCTGGGACCCTCTGCTTCGTATTCATAGCTACACTGTGTTCCTGGGACCCCCTGCTTCATATTCAGATACACTGTGTTCCTGGGACCCCCTGCTTCATATTCAGATACACTGTGTTCCTGGGACCCCCTGCTTCATATTCATAGCTAAACTGTGTTTCTGGGACCCCCTGCTTCATATTCATAGATAGCAAAAATGAAATATCAGGGGAGCGTCAGTATCTGAAATAAAATAAATAAACTACCATAGTGCATAACGTTACAATTAAACATTGAGCAGGTAGAACTCCATAGGAATATGCTAGATCATGGATGATATATCAAACATCAGTCATAAACCAGGAAATTGGGAGAAAAAAGACCCAGTAGAGAGACACACAGCCGAGATGTAAAAATGCCAAAAACACTTTATCCGACAATAGTAAAAATCCAGGCTTACAGGATACCAGATGGTATAAGGCGTTGGTTTAAGAGTGATCTTGATGCCGAGTCGCGACCTCGGGAAACTCCCTCACGCAACCGCCTCCTTCACTGGCTCCGTCCTTGCTGCTAGTCCACGCCGACACGTCACTTCCGGTTTGCACGTTGGTAGCTGGCGTCACCGGAGCTGCTGCTGTAGACTGTAGCTTGTCTCCCTCTAGGATCTTACGCTGAGGGTTACGCTCTACGCGTTTCGCCGTGCAAGTCGACGGCTTCGTCAGGAGTGCTTTAACCCTTAGAAGGCTATCTTTATATACCCTCCATTATTACACTGACCTTTTCTCCCATTGGTCTGAGTGTAATTAGATCTAAATTGACTAAGTCACTAATTGCCCTTACATACAATTTAAAATCGTGCACAAAGTTTATACAATAGAATTAAAATTCAATATTTAATATAATCAATTTAAAAGACTTCATTAATTGCAAAACATTTGTACTTATAAAACATATAATAAAATATATATAAAACTATAGAGAAACTATAGTATGAATACATAATCCCCACTAAACTCAAAGGATGCGGCGATTGTTGTATCTCCAAAGACAAAAGAAGGAAAATATTATCAGTACAGAGTATCAGTATTTCACGATCACATAATATAGCCAACTTTTTGCTTTTAAAGGGATCATAAATTTTAAAGGAAAGCATTTAACTCGAAATCAACATTTAGACCCAAAGGTACCAGTGATTTCAGAGTAAAGATCCAAAAACTTTCGTTTGCTTGAACATGTGGGTAACATAAGAAGAGGTTTAACTACTCATAATCTGTCTAACCATTTTATCCTGAAACATAACAGTGACACATCAGGTCTTAGATTCACTGTGTTAGAGCAAGTGCTACCACACTGGAGAGGGGGAAATAGAATAACTGCTTTGAAACAAAGAGAAAGTTTTTGGATCTTTACTCTGAAATCACTGGTACCTTTGGGTCTAAATGTTGATTTCGAGTTAAATGCTTTCCTTTAAAATTTATGATCCCTTTAAAAGCAAAAAGTTGGCTATATTATGTGATGGTGAAATACTGATACTCTGTACTGATAATATTTTCCTTCTTTTGTCTTTGGAGATACAACAATCGCCGCATCCTTTGAGTTTAGTGGGGATTATGTATTCATACTATAGTTTCTCTATAGTTTTATATATATTTTATTATATGTTTTATAAGTACAAATGTTTTGCAATTAATGAAGTCTTTTAAATTGATTATATTAAATATTGAATTTTAATTCTATTGTATAAACTTTGTGCACGATTTAAATTGTATGTAAGGGCAATTAGTGACTTAGTCAATTTAGATCTAATTACACTCAGACCAATGGGAGAAAAGGTCAGTGTAATAATGGAGGGTATATAAAGATAGCCTTCTAAGGGTTAAAGCACTCCTGACGAAGCCGTCGACTTGCACGGCGAAACGCGTAGAGCGTAACCCTCAGCGTAAGATCCTAGAGGGAGACAAGCTACAGTCTACAGCAGCAGCTCCGGTGACGCCAGCTACCAACGTGCAAACCGGAAGTGACGTGTCGGCGTGGACCAGCAGCAAGGACGGAGCCAGTGAAGGAGGCGGTTGCGTGAGGGAGTTTCCCGAGGTCTCGACTCGGCATCAAGATCACTCTTAAACCAACGCCTTATACCATCTGGTATCCTGTAAGCCTGGATTTTTACTATTGTCGGATAAAGTGTTTTTGGCATTTTTACATCTCGGCTGTGTGTCTCTCTACTGGGTCTTTTTTCTCCCAATTTCCTGGTTTATGACTGATGTTTGATATATCATCCATGATCTAGCATATTCCTATGGAGTTCTACCTGCTCAATGTTTAATTGTAACGTTATGCACTATGGTAGTTTATTTATTTTATTTCAGATACTGACGCTCCCCTGATATTTCGTTTTTGCTTTGAGTGTGGACGTGGGAACTAGTCCGTGAAGGGTTTGAGTGTCTTTTTTCTTATTTTTGTGCACGAGTATTTTGTTTTATATCACTTTGTATTATCACTGTTACTGCACTGTTGCACTTAGATTGAGTGTTTGAGTGCCATTTAGTATTTTTGTATTCATATTCATAGCTACACTGTGCTCCTGGGACCCCTGCTTCATATTCATAGCTACACTGTGCTCCTGGGACCCCTGCTTCATATTCATAGATACACTGTGCTCCTGGGACCCCCTGCTTCATATTCATAGATACACTGTGCTCCTGGGACCCCTGCTTCATATTCATAGCTACACTGTGTTCCTGGGACCCCTGCTTCATATTCATAGCTACACTGTGTTCCTGGGACCCCTGCTTCATATTCATAGCTACACTGTGCTCCTGGGACCCCTGCTTCATATTCATAGATACACTGTGCTCCTGGGACCCCTGCTTCATATTCATAGATACACTGTGCTCCTGGGACCCCCTGCTTCATATTCATAGATACACTGTGCTCCTGGGACCCCTGCTTCATATTCATAGCTACACTGTGTTCCTGGGACCCCTGCTTCATATTCATAGATACACTGTGTTCCTGGGACCCCCTGCTTCATATTCAGATACACTGTGTTCCTGGGACCCCTGCTTCATATTCATAGATACACTGTGTTCCTGGGACCCCTGCTTCATATTCATAGATACACTGTGTTCCTGGGACCCCTGCTTCATATTCATAGTGTGACAGAAACCAGGGGTTGGTAATAAACTCCATATACAGGGCTCCCAGGATACTGAACAGTTTCTGTCCTGTCTAAGCTGAACAGGGCAGCCTCGTGGTACAGGCACTCCATTCCACAGTTTGTCTGCTGCCTGTTTTCTGTCACCTGTCATGCTGATTAGAGTTCAGGTATATAAGACCTGTTTCCTGTTTCCTCTGGGCCCCGCCCAAGAGCCTGGAAGGCTGCTGAACTGCAGAGGGGTGAGAAAGCCTCTTTCCCAAATCGCTTCATTCATTCTGTTAGTTTGTCTAAAGACTGCAAAGGTACTTATTTTGTTGGTGGAAGTGGACAAGCCACTTCCAACTCTGAGTCAGGGACATCTAAGTTTAAGTTATCGCTCAGACGAGCAGCTTTTTGTTTGGCTTTGTTTTCTGTTTAAACTGTGGCAGTCTCAGTGCCTGGGACTGAATAAACCAGGCATAGCCTGTTTAAAGGAACAGTACGTGACGTCTCATCATTTAACCTACCCTAAAAAAGACCGTGTTCTAACAGTCCCGGACAGACGGCGGAGCCCCGGAGTAAGCCGTTTGTCACATATGGTGGAGAATGCGGGCAGAACACTAAAAGGTCTGGGGGTTAAAGAACTTTAAAGAAAAAAAAAAAAAAGGTTTTTTTTTCTCTCTCTCCAAACAAGATGGAAGACGTGGTGAGTGCGCTGGTACGCAATGTCGCTGTCCAGAGAGACGCGAATGAAGCCCTGCAACAGGCGAATGCAAACCAGCAAGAGACAAACCGCTTGCTGAAAGAGGAGCAACAGCGGTTCGCTCAGGGCTTACAGCAGGAACTCGAGATCCTGAGGGAGACTATCAGTAACCTTCCACTGGCAGCGGCAGCCCCAGTTCCGAAAATGACCAGGGCAAGCCACTACCTTCAGAAGATGGGACCCTCGGATGATGTGGAAGCCTATCTTCTCACGTTTGAACGCACGGCACAGAGAGAGGGATGGCCAGAAGCTGAGTGGGCTGGTCTAATCGCACCCTTCCTAAGCGGCGAACCCCAGAAGGCTTACTTTGATCTAGAGCCAGCCGAAGCTAACGTCTATGCAAAATTGAAGTTCGAGATCCTCGCCCGCCTCGGCGTAACCACGGCTGTTCGCGCCCAAAGGTTTCACGCATGGTCCTTCACGATGGATAAAGCCACCCGAAGCCAGATGTATGACCTCATCCACCTCGCCCGGAAGTGGCTACAACCCGAGATCAACTCAGCAAGCCACATCGTGGAACGGTTGGTCATGGACCAGTTCTTGAGGAAACTTCCCTCTGCCTTACGCCATTGGGTCAGTCGGAGTGACCCCCACAATGCGGATGAGCTTGTGGCCCTCGTAGAAAGGTACAATGCAGCAGGAGAGCACCCGCAACCCACAGTCGTGGAGCAACCCCACTACCCGAGGTTCCAGGACTCTTCCAGAGACGGTAAAAGGGTACCGGGGTTAAGGGGAGCTGAAGAGCGGCGACCACCTTCACGCAGCACCAGCAACAGTGGTTCGCACACTAAGGGCAATAGCCAACATGGGGAGCCGGGAAAAGGCTCTAAGTGGGACACAGACTATGTACCTAAATGTGTAAATTGTCATGAGAGGGGCCACACAGCAAAAATCTGCCCACTAAATGAGGAGCCCATGCAATGCAACAGCGTGGAACCTTATTCGCTGTTGTCCCAATGTATGGGCCCTAGCCCAGAGGACCCCTTGAATAACCATCTGTGGGCATTTGTAAAGGTTAATGGTAAGAGGGTTCGGGCACTTCTTGACTCTGGGAGTATGGTCACACTAGTGTCCGAATACCTATTGCCCATTAAGAAGAAACAGGTAAACAGTTCACAAAGAGTGGCAATTTGTTGTATACATGGGGATAATCATGAATATTCCACTGTTGATGTTTTTTTTGAAACAGAATTTGGTTCTTTAGATTTCAAGGTGGGTGTTGTACCCAAACTGGCACATGATGTGTTAATAGGGACCGACTTTCCCCATTTTCTAAAAATGTGGTCCCCAGCTCAGAATAGCGCCCAGAGTTCAATAGCAGACCATAACGAAGTGTTAGAAGAAACAAATCCTTTCCCTTTTTCAGAAATGGAGGTTGACGAGGGCCCAAATAAGAAAGGGGAAAAGGAGGAGTGCTGTGAAATTCCCTTCCCCATCACTACTTTGGTAGGGAATACCCCAAATCAAGATGTTGATCAGGCACTTACCACCCCAGTACAGGATAAGACCCTCGCTGACCTAGAGGTCAGTCCTGGGAGTTTTAAGAAGGCCCAGTGGGAGGACCCCACATTAGCGGTAGCAAGGGGAAATATACGGGACCAGAATAGTACTCATGGCCAACCAGATAGGTCACTTGCTTACCCCTACTTCGAGGTAGAGAACGACCTAGTATATCGGGTTGATAAAAGAAAATCAGTTACAACTAAACAATTGTTGGTACCACGGACATTCCGTAACGTAGTATTACACCTCGCACATAGTCATCCATTGGGGGGACACCTAGGGGTGGAAAAGACAAAAGAAAAGGTTCTCCGAAGCTTTTATTGGCCTGGGGTTCTGGCAGAAATTACAAACTATTGTTCCTCATGCCCAGAATGTCAGATCACCGCCCCGTTCAAGGCATACCGCAGCCCATTGGTACCCCTTCCCATAATAGAGGTACCATTTGACCGGATTGCTATGGATCTAGTAGGACCCCTAATAAAGTCTGCTAGGGGACATCAGCATATATTGGTAATATTAGATTATGCTACCCGATATCCGGAGGCAGTTCCCCTACGTAGCACCTCTGCTAAAAACATAGCAAAAGAGTTAGTACTTCTGTTTTCCCGGGTCGGAATTCCTAAAGAGATCTTATCTGACCAGGGAACACCATTTATGTCCCAAGTAACAAAAGAGCTATGTAAACTCCTAAAAATCAAGCATCTCAGAACCTCAGTCTATCATCCACAAACAGATGGTTTAGTGGAAAGGTTCAATAAAACCTTAAAGAGCATGTTACGCCGGGCGGTCGATAAGGATGGGAAAAACTGGGACTGTTTGTTACCATACCTGTTATTTGCCATTAGGGAAGTTCCCCAGTCATCCACAGGCTTCTCCCCGTTTGAACTATTGTATGGCCGACATCCAAGGGGCTTACTGGATATAGCCAAAGAAACTTGGGAACACGAGGTTACCCCTTACAGAAGTGTAATAGAGCATGTTGCCCAAATGCAGGACCGCATTGCTGCAGTCCTACCCATAGTGAGGGAACACATGGAGAAAGCTCAAGAAGCACAAAGGAATACGTATAATAAGGGTGCTAGGGTCAGAATTTTTTTTCCAGGTGATAGGGTACTAGTTCTGGTTCCCACCGTGGAGAGTAAATTCCTTGCTAAATGGCATGGGCCATATGAGGTCTTGGAAAGAGTGGGAGAAGTAAATTATAGGGTAAGGCAGCCAGGTAGGAGGAAACCTGAGCAAATTTACCATATAAACCTACTCAAGCCCTGGAAAGATAGAGAGGTCTTGTTAACCCTAGTACCCCCAGGTCCGTCAGAGAATCAGGAAACTGACCCAGAGGTTAGCATAGCTGAAACACTGTCCGTGCATCAGAAACGAGAGGTCCAGAGTTTAGTGAGAAGGAACAAAGAAATCTTCTCTACACAGCCAGGTAAAACTAACGTAATTAAACATGACATAGTCTCTGAACCGGGGGTCCGAGTTAACCTTAAACCGTACCGAATCCCAGAGGCCAAGAGAGAGGCTATAAGTTTAGAGGTTAAAAAAATGCTAAAACTAGGCGTAATTGAGGAATCCCAAAGTGGGTGGAACAGCCCTATAGTTTTAGTCCCAAAGCCAGACGGTACAACAAGGTTTTGTAATGACTACCGGAAACTAAACGCGGTGTCAAAATTTGATACTTATCCTATGCCCAGGGTGGATGAACTTGTAGAGAGACTGGGCAAAGCCCGATATCTCACAACCCTAGACCTAACAAAAGGGTACTGGCAGGTTCCCCTCACAGAAAGGGCAAAAGAAAAAACAGCCTTCTCAACCCCAGACGGCCTCTTTCAATATAAGGTGCTGCCTTTTGGCTTACATGGAGCTCCCGCCACATTCCAAAGAATGATGGATAGAATTTTAAAACCACATGTTCGGTACGCTGCCGCCTACCTGGATGATGTGGTAATCCATAGTGAAGATTGGCAGTCCCACCTTCCAAAGGTCCAAGCTGTGCTCGACGCAGTTCGGTCTGCTGGACTAACTGCTAACCCCGCTAAATGCACTATTGGTCTGGAGGAGGCCAAGTATCTGGGGTATTCTATTGGTAGAGGGTTACTCAAACCACAAACACTCAAAGTAGAGGCGATACAAAATTGGCCAAGGCCAGTCACAAAAAAACAAGTAAGGACCTTTTTGGGGTTAATTGGCTACTATAGGAGGTTTATTCCCAATTTTGCAACTAAGGCAACCCCACTAACCGACCTCACAAAAGCAAGAGGACCGCTAATGGTAAAGTGGTCCCCCGAAGCCGAACAGGCCTTTAGAAGCCTGAAAGAAGCTCTCTGTGCCCAACCAGTGTTGGTCACACCTGACTTCTCCAAAGAGTTCGTAGTCCAAACCGACGCATCTGAGGTAGGGCTGGGGGCGGTACTCTCCCAGGAGTCTCAAGGGGAGGAGCACCCCATCCTTTATTTAAGTAGGAAACTAAATCCCCAGGAGAAAAATTACTCCATAGTCGAGAAAGAGTGTCTCGCAATAAAGTGGGCTGTAGAGACACTCAAGTATTATCTGTTGGGGAGAAAGTTCCGATTGGTCACAGATCATGCACCCCTTACCTGGATGTGTCAAAATAGGGAGAAGAACGCTAGGGTGACCAGGTGGTTCCTAAGCCTACAGCCCTTTAAATTTTCTGTGGAACACAGGTCGGGGCACAAACATGGCAATGCCGACGGGTTGTCAAGGATGCACTCCCTAATATCCATGGTCGCTCACCCCTCGAGGTCTGAGCTGGGGGGGAGGATATGTGACAGAAACCAGGGGTTGGTAATAAACTCCATATACAGGGCTCCCAGGATACTGAACAGTTTCTGTCCTGTCTAAGCTGAACAGGGCAGCCTCGTGGTACAGGCACTCCATTCCACAGTTTGTCTGCTGCCTGTTTTCTGTCACCTGTCATGCTGATTAGAGTTCAGGTATATAAGACCTGTTTCCTGTTTCCTCTGGGCCCCGCCCAAGAGCCTGGAAGGCTGCTGAACTGCAGAGGGGTGAGAAAGCCTCTTTCCCAAATCGCTTCATTCATTCTGTTAGTTTGTCTAAAGACTGCAAAGGTACTTATTTTGTTGGTGGAAGTGGACAAGCCACTTCCAACTCTGAGTCAGGGACATCTAAGTTTAAGTTATCGCTCAGACGAGCAGCTTTTTGTTTGGCTTTGTTTTCTGTTTAAACTGTGGCAGTCTCAGTGCCTGGGACTGAATAAACCAGGCATAGCCTGTTTAAAGGAACAGTACGTGACGTCTCATCATTTAACCTACCCTAAAAAAGACCGTGTTCTAACAGTCCCGGACAGACGGCGGAGCCCCGGAGTAAGCCGTTTGTCACAATAGATACACTGTGTTCCTGGGACCCCTGCTTCCTATTCATAGACACACTGTGTTCCTGGGACCCCCTGCTCCATATTCATAGCTACACTGTGTTCCTGGGACCCCTGCTCCATATTCATAGATACACTGTGTTCCTGGGACCCCTGCTTCATATTCATAGCTACACTGTGTTCCTGGGACCCCCTGCTTCATATTCATAGATACACTGTGCTCCTGGGACCCCCTGCTCCATATTCATAGCTACACTGTGTTCCTGGGACCCCTGCTTCATATTCATAGATACACTGTGTTCCTGGGACCCCCTGCTCCATATTCATAGCTACAGTGTGTTCCTGGGACCCCTGCTTCATATTCATAGATACACTGTGCTCCTGGGACCCCCTGCTCCATATTCATAGATACACTGTGTTCCTGGGACCCCTGCTTCATATTCATAGCTACACTGTGTTCCTGGGACCCCCTGCTTCATATTCATAGATACACTGTGCTCCTGGGACCCCCTGCTCCATATTCATAGCTACACTGTGTTCCTGGGACCCCTGCTTCATATTCATAGATACACTGTGTTCCTGGGACCCCCTGCTCCATATTCATAGCTACACTGTGTTCCTGGGACCCCTGCTTCATATTCATAGATACACTGTGCTCCTGGGACCCCCTGCTTCATATTCATAGATACACTGTGTTCCTGGGACCCCCTGCTCCATATTCATAGCTACACTGTGTTCCTGGGACCCCTGCTTCATATTCATAGATACACTGTGTTCCTGGGACCCCTGCTTCATATTCATAGCTACACTGTGCTCCTGGGACCCCTGCTCCATATTCATAGCTACACTGTGCTCCTGGGACCCCTGCTTCATATTCATAGATACACTGTGTTCCTGGGACCCCTGCTTCATATTCATAGATACATTGTGCTCCTGGGACCCCTGCTTCATATTCATAGCTACACTGTGCTCCTGGGACCCCTGCTCCATATTCATAGCTACACTGTGCTCCTGGGACCCCTGCTTCATATTCATAGATACACTGTGTTCCTGGGACCCCTGCTTCATATTCATAGATACACTGTGTTCCTGGGACCCCTGCTTCCTATTCATAGACACACTGTGTTCCTGGGACCCCCTGCTCCATATTCATAGCTACACTGTGTTCCTGGGACCCCTGCTTCATATTCATAGATACACTGTGCTCCTGGGACCCCCTGCTCCATATTCATAGCTACACTGTGTTCCTGGGACCCCTGCTTCATATTCATAGATACACTGTGTTCCTGGGACCCCCTGCTCCATATTCATAGCTACACTGTGTTCCTGGGACCCCTGCTTCATATTCATAGATACACTGTGCTCCTGGGACCCCCTGCTCCATATTCATAGCTACACTGTGTTCCTGAGACCCCTGCTTCATATTCATAGATACACTGTGCTCCTGGGACCCCCTGCTTCATATTCATAGATACACTGTGCTCCTGGGACCCCCTGCTCCATATTCATAGCTACACTGTGTTCCTGGGACCCCTGCTTCATATTCATAGATACACTGTGCTCCTGGGACCCCTGCTTCATATTCAGATACACTGTGCTCCTGGGACCCCTTGCTTCATATTCAGATACACTGTGCTCCTGGGACCCCTGCTTCATATTCATAGCTACACTGTGCTCCTGGGATCCCTGCTTCATATTCATAGATACACTGTGTTCCTGGGACCCCCTGCTTCATATTCATAGATACACTGTGTTCCTGGGACCCCCTGCTTCATATTCATAGATACACTGTGTTCCTGGGACCCCCTGCTTCATATTCATAGATACACTGTGTTCCTGGGACCCCTGCTTCATATTCATAGATACACTGTGTTCCTGGGACCCCTGCTTCATATTCATAGCTACACTGTGTTCAGAAAAAATGGGACCCTTTTTATTTTTCCAAGAAACTATTTAACAATTATAGCTCTGCCACAGTAGATAATATTTAAGAATTATTTGATAATCTAATAATTATTATTTGGTGACGGATGATGACCTCATTAAGAGCATGGATACCAAATGGTGTTTAACGAAGAAGATAAGCACGTTATAAAGTGCTTGAGATGGAGCAAGAATTATGGTCCAAAAAGCGTACATAAAATCTTTCCTGATAAAGGACGGTCGCTGGTATTACTGAAAAACTAATTATTAGAACAACGTATCGTGCAGGAGTGGGAGCAGCTGGATCAACGCGTTATCGATCATACAATCAGACTGGCGTTCTGGTCTTCGGGCGGGCGTTTGAGCAGGATGACGACATTTTGAACTCAATCTTTAAAGTAATTTTAGTGTTTCAGATTAGATTACACCAAACATGTGAAATGCTGCACACCAATACAAAAATAATAATAATAATAATAAAAGATACATCTACTGGTGCTCCTGGTCCAGGAATCTCTGCGCAATATCCCAATGAATTAAATTTAAGAAGCGGGACGCTGCGGATTTTTATAAAGCCGATTTATTGCCAGTGGATTGCCAGATTCGATTACAACAGTTCAACTCATGTATGGAGCTACGAAGGAAAATCCCGTTTCTCGTTTAATGAACATGAACCTACCGCAGTGTATCTAATACTTGTTAACTAAATTGATGTCACTGTATTATGTCAACATCAGTTGATTATATAAGAAGCACCGTGTAACAGACCTAAAATTGTGCATATTTTTCATAAAGATTGACCAAAAATTATAGAAGATATGATATATATTTAAAGGGGGCCCAAGAGGAACTGAGGCTTTAATGAGAAACATGATCATTTTACAGCTTCTGGTTCTGTAGGATTTTTACATTTTTTTATATAGATCTTCTCAGACAGAGAAGGCTTACATTCTGTGTATAAGAGCTATGCAGTGTAACGTTTAAAAGGAATACCTGTCTGCTTCATCCAGGATAATGACTTTGTGCCGTCCTTTTGGAAGTGTGACCTTCTGCTGTGCAAACAGTTTAATTTTGTTTCTCACCACATCGATGCCTCTGAAAAAAAAAGCAGAGGAATTAGTATATTTTTGCAGATACAGAATTCAAATAGGTGGACGATCTCATTAAATAAAGTTAGCAACAAAATTCTGCTCTGAGCAGACCGACTTTTGCAACTTTGCATTTTACATGATATGAGAATATTGCTCAAACATTTATATAACTTTGTTGGTTTTTAAAAAAAATTATCATCTATTGTCTACATTTTGTATAGGTTGAACTTGATGGATGGATGTCTTTTTAAAGCCTCACCTACTATGTCACTTTCTGCATGAAATATTAGAACCAAGTGAAGCAGATATGACAGAAATAAAGCATCACTCAAAGATGGCAGCAATAAGCAAGTCTGGAAGGGTTTGGATATATTGTCAAGCTTATGTAAAAATGTTTTATTTATCTAATGCAGGGCTTTTCAATGTATGACTCGCGGCCCAATGTGCATTTATTTCCCAACTGAATCTAACTATAATGCTAAGGTAATAAAATATATGGTACAGATGTTATAAACAAAACAATACTAACCATGCACACTCAAAACTGCTATTATAATAATAATCACATAAATTAAGAAGAAAAAAAAGGGAGGAGCGTCACCAGTCGGTGCTCCTTCCAATGTGGATAGTCAGCACATATGGATCACAGAAACAAAAATGAAGAGCACACGAATCGATATACAGAAGTACATGCCCGCAGCCCTCTCCAAAATCTTGTACAAATGTTATTTACCGCATGTGGCAATCACATGAGCCTGGAGCAACGTTTCGGACCATCCCGGTCCTCTCTCCAGAGCTTGAGGAAGGACCTGGAAGGGTCCGAGATGTTGCTCCAGGCTTATGTGCTTGCTATGTGGTAAATAAAGATTTTGTAGAGTGCTGCGGATTTGCTTCTTTATACTATTGTCTGGACGTGTTGGTGTATCCTGTCCTACCGCCTGCTGCTGACATACAAATTGTAAGGGGGAACAAAGAAAAAAAAGTATTCACCTGAGCAACACATACACACACACACACACTTTTTATTTTTTCTAATCCCGTGGAAAGTTAGTTTAAGAGAACTAATCTACTGCATACAGTATATTGCTTCCTGTATCTTAAAACAAATCTGAAATAACATACATTGATCTTTACATATAAAAGTGATTTTGCATAACTGCAAGTCTAGTATCCAACACACAATGTGCATCAGGAAACTGGTCAGCGGGGATGCATTTGGGTCCAAAAATGGGCATTTTTGTGCGTGTGAAAAGTGACGTTTGTGTATTACTACTGTTCTAGAATTGAGCATTCTGCACTACATAAAAATAAATACTTGCATCACCTTTAAGGTGACGGAGAAACCAATGCAGAAAAGAGTCAAGAAAAGTAACGCAAGCTGCGCGTTTCCTAATACACAGACCTCCTCCAATATGCAAATGTAACTGCGCCCCATCGCCTCCCACTTGTTCCATAAATCCCTCAGTTTGGTCGCAGATTTACCCACAAAAGGCGCAACCCAGATTAATACATATACATTGTCTGGTGCAGTTATAGGCCAGCGTGATTTTGGACAAATCAATGTTGTGCCTACATTTTACCTTTGATAGAGTTCAGTATGTCCCCTTATACTACTAATAACTAAAATAGAACTTTTATTTATTTGAACAATACCTTGCCAAAAGTATTGCATGACCACCAGACCATTGTATTAGCTGGAATATGCTGTGTTTGCAAATGTAATTAAATACAGGAAAAACTATTAAAGCCCATCATTATGGAAGATAATTACCCTATTATACACGCAGGCTGGACTGAAATAGCTGTTCTCATTCACAATGTCCAGCGCTCCCAAGCATAGCATGGGAATAATGCAAGCATCTACTTCTTATGTATGCAGCACAGTAACAATACTGTACGTCCAGTGTTAAACAGCGTCAAGCTGTATCCTCCCCACAATGGACCTAAAGAGGAATAACCTGAAACACTTGTCCACAAGACTACCCTGTTTGCTACTGCACATTGACTTGCAGGCCTTCCAGCACAGATCCAGACTGTGAAATAAGGCACTTTGTTTCAATATGGCAAAAATCAGGCGTATAAGTGACTAGAGGATGCACACTATACCATTGAAATAAGCCAATACATGGCTGTTGCTAGAAGTGCTGAGTGCAACACAGGTACAGTTACTACCACCGGGCGCAAAAGAGAAGAGAAAACACACTATTAGTATAAATTTTTAAATAATTAATATTTATAATATGCATGAAATAACACTTACATAAAAACGGATCACAATGAATCCAAACTTCACTGGGGCAGCTCGAAAGAGGGGTAGATGAGAGCGCTGCGTTGCCACTAATGCCAGACCCCAAAAAGGCTAGATGTTCCGGTTACAAAGTTCCTTAGGCTCCAATAACAAAAATCCACCCCTGCACCTCGCGCTACAAACACCATATGGAAGTTACAAACACAGCTGCCCGGAGGAACGTGATAACGCTGTCTCTCTGCTGTGTGTGACGTCACTTTTTTTTTTGACGCGTTTCGAGTGACTTCGAGTAACACTGACACGATGACTTCGTAAATAATAAATCTCTTAAGTCTGGTCTGCTCTCTCCAATAGGGCCAAAACCAACCAAGAACAAGTCAGGCAGTGTACAGATACTACACTTGCTCCCATTGTCCCCAACTACATTACACTGCTCCTAGCTCTGCAATGACTGTGCACTGGCTGTACGTGCAAACTACAAAAGTGATTGGAAAAAACTTGAAAGAATACCTGCAAAAGAAAAAGATTCAACTTACCGATCATTTGAAGCGTTCAGTTCTAGGACGGCATCTTTCAGTGCTGGTCCCAGAAGTGCACGAGCCAAACACAGAATACTTGTGGTTTTGCCTGTTCCAGGGGGACCCTGTCAATGCAATATCCAATGATTGTTTATAGCTCCACGTTGACATATTTTTCAATGACATACATACAAAAATGTGTGAACATATACCAGGGTCAAACTAAATGTACGACGTATGTATGTATGTGTACACACACACACCATTGGGATTGGTGCAGAAAAAGCATTGTGGGGTGTGAAATATACTTCAAATAAAAATATCATTCGTGAGCATTCACATCTCTGACAGGTCTGCAACCCTGTCTTTCCCCATTATCTCTTAGTCAACAGTGCTTCCACTGCAGCCAGGGTTTCTGGGAAATGACATGCAAATGAGCACACAGATACAGATACATATACATAGATATATTTTGAAACCTGACAATATGTTATATATTGCAATAGTATGATGTGTAAAGCTGCATTACAGTGCCTTGGAATTGAAAATGTAAATACTTACAGAAATTATGATGTTTGGAACGTTTCCTTCTCTTGCAAATACCTGAAATCAAATATATTTGTCTGCATCAGTGGCTCACACTTTGTAAAACAGATATGAAGTTTAAGTAGTCATGCAATGCCATGTGTTTAGTTTAAGTGACAGCCAGGGCCAAGCGCAGGACAAAAAAAAAAGAAGATAGTGGATATAGATATATCTATATGTCGATAAAAAGTCTGAATCACGCAAACTGTTCCTGGTAATGTAGGGGTTAAAAGCCAAATCCTTGCTGCTGTTGCCACAGAGGGAGCTCTGCTCTCCCTCTAGATGTCCTTTACAGGATCTTCGACAAATAAAGAAAAGACACAGCGCACCAGATTCAATGGCAAAAAATGTGCATTAGAAGACACACAAACATGCATAACTTACTCACATGTAAGTAATTAAAAGCAGGCTCCTCACAACACCGAATGAGAGCTATGTCACCAGTATGAATGAACTGTATGCGTATTTTATAGCTCACAGCTATTTGGTTTTTTAATTCTAGGTTTTTCAACTCTAGGTTTTAAATATTATTAAATAACGTTTATTTTAAATAGGATTAGGATCGCTCATCTTATGCAAATGGATATATTTTTTAGTTCTGATTTTCTATCCTTGCATATAGATAAGTGGCAGTATTATTGAATATTACACATAGACATAACAGGGTGTTTTCATTTATATGTGGTATTGTATTGTATTAAATATGCATTATTGTATGCTTTTTGCACATGCAGAAAAACAATGAATTGCATCACTGAGGAGTATTATAATGTTGAAATGTATATACTAAGATTATTATCTGAGGGAATAGGAATGGTTTTTTTCATAACACCCTCTTTAACTTATTTATTTTTTGAGCAGCCACCATGCAGTCACCATAGTGATGCAGTCATTGTAGTCCATTTTAGAATATGTAATAAAATTATGTGGAGATTGGCCACAGCTTTTGCCAATTGGGATAAACAGATCCAAGGGAGGGGTATAAATATCAGAGCCCCCACACTGGTGACATCACCCCGAGGAAGCACTTCTCATGCGAAACGCATTGAGGTCGTCACTACCACGGTATCACGCACACTGACGCTGGAACCGCCGACTCAAGGTAGCTGGAAGTGGTCTGGCTCGTGGAGGTATAAGTGAGGTTTTCCCCGTTTTGGCGCTGGTGCAGGCGGCTGCACGCAGGACGCTCTCAGAAGCTGATCAGCCTTTTACTGCATCTCTTCACATCCGGGTGCTGCGAGCTGTCGAGTAATAGGAACTCACAGCTATGAGCTCCAGAGACACTGTGATCGTCGGTCGGCACAGCTCTCATTCTGTGCTGTGAAGACTCTGCTTTTAATTACTTACATGTGAGTAAGTTATATACAGTATGTTTGTGTGTCTTCTAATACACATTTTTTGCCATTGAATCTGGTGCGCTGTGTTGGTTCTCTCTCTCTCTCTCTATGAATAGATGATACCGTTCTGTGGCCAACGAAATGCTTTTATTTGTGCGAGCTTCCGAGATACACTGATCTCTTCTTCCGGCGGTGTTACAAAGGATATAGCAAGGTTTAACTTAAACACAGTGCATATAGGAATGTTGTTATCTGTGACTGAAACCTATCCCTCTAACCACTAACTACCGAAACAGATTGTATTTGAATGAGGACAGGTAAAAAAGACTTTTGTTTATAAAGAACTGAGGTGAGTTTGAAACACATCAGATTGTTTGTAGGTCCACTGTATCTGGATAAGATGGAGTAACCCTTAACCTTAGGAAGCCCTAATATGTAACTACTGCGACATGAGGGTCAACATGCCAGGGGCCCCAAGATGTAGTTAGCTACGTCATGCTATTTTAATAGCTTTCTAGGGGCGAGTTTAACGCGATGTGAACGGAATAGGAGAACCTTCTTCTCCGGCTCACGTCACCACAATAACAGCGTGGTCATGTTACTGCTGAGGAGTGATCACACAATGGCGACTTGCCAGGGGGGTTGTGGCACTCTGGTCAAACTGCCCGCCTGGCTATCAAAAGGGTTAATATATATTATTGCCCATTTCACGGCTTGACTTCTGTTTTGTTTTTTGTTTTTTTAAGCTATAAAATAGATCACCCCAAAAAATATCAAACAATCTGCTCTTCAAGAAGGTTTCCAAGGGGGCAGGTTTGGAAATAAGTTACAGGTAGAAGGGTCACAAAGTACAGTATTCTGTTATTTTAGTTGCATCTAAACAGACTAAAATTAGGCTGCGCATATAGTGCCGGCGACACCGCCTCAAAACAAAAGCATTGTTGCGGTTGCAAGCGCGTATAGTAAGCGCGACGCGACGGCAGCGTCCAAAAATTTGGAAGCCGATAACATTTGATTTTTCAGAGGCTGTCGCCACATGTGACAGCCTCTGAAGCAATGGCCAGGTCGCCAGCGACGTCGCCAAAAGTTAAATCATAACTGTCGCTGGTGGCGACGGGTGACGTCATCTCTCGCGTCGCCGTCGCGCGCACTATAACCGCGGCCTTATATTTTAACATTCGGCAAGTGTTTATAACATGTATACAATATATTTACATTGTAACTTACTTTTAAGCAGAGGCAAAGTGGAAAAATTGGCCGTCAGGAGCTACACTTGGCCGGTAAGTTGAAGAGGCCTGGTTCATAATGTGATATGCACGCTTTTCTCTAAAGAGTGTCCTATTAGAATGCAATGACTGGTCTGACGCATTGTAATCCTCAATACCTTCACCAAGACCCGGACAGCTCAGCAAACAATTGTTAGTGTTCGTGTTCTCTTTTTCTCCTTTTTCTCCCTCTCCTCCCTCTCTCTTTGTAAGGTGTTGCTCCAATGTTTAATCAAGTGCAGGCGATTGAAAAAAAGTGTTATTACTAAACTGGTCCAGTTACACCAGATGACAACTAAAAGAAACTCAAGTACAGTCTACTAGACTTTGCTGTACTCAAAGATTTTGCAACAGCAATATTCCCTTGGACTGCTGTTTTGTAAAAAATCTGGTGGGTGTCCAACAGTAACGTCTGTGAATCAATATTACCATATGTAATAAAACATAACATGCTCTAACTGTTTGCAGGGGTGGCCGAAAACATAAAATACTTAGGTGCCAGCAACACACACACACACACACACACACACACACACACACACACACACACACACACACTTCTCACTGAGCTGCGCAGTGACACATGCTGACACTCTTTTACACAGACACACTGACATCTCTGCTCTCACTAGTTTTTCTACTAAAAAAAACCTCAAGGAAACTGCTTGAATTTGTTACAATGTTCATATTAACATATAAAAAAAATGTTAGGACAATTGGTATTTACGAGCATTTAAGAAACATGTTGGAGACATGCAGTTCTTTGCAGATATTGTCATTAGATTTCATTCAGCTTTTCCCAACTGAACTTACACATGTAACTTGATAAGTGATAACTTGAAATCGCATGTAACTAATGATCAATCACAGCTGTCACATGCTAAACACACTGTGCTTTTTAAGGATCCTTATGTGATAACAGTTTCATATTTGCTGCCCTATTTTGCTGGTTTGCAAAAGGTTGCGATACCTTATTGATGGACCAACAAGAAGGAATCATAGTGTCAAGAGGTTTCCAAGTGTCGCTGGCTCTTTATGCACATGAAGGAAAGACTGCTGGAAGGCTCTGCACACCTTCATTTAACCTACAAATAGGAATTCCACTTTCCCCCACCCCCCTCCCCCGCGGGATACGCACCCTCCTTTCTACTTTTTTGATACCTACAGTAGTGCTCTTCCAGTTTTTTTCCTTCTCTACTAGCCTACCCCTTGGACGGAAGCACACCTGGGGACCCCTGACCTTTGGATCGCATGGACTGTGCAGCACTCAGAGCGAGTCAATCGCTTGCTACATGTTTTCCTGTTCAGGACTTGATTTAGACAATTGGTACGTTATAGGGTGTTATTATGCTCAATCTTCCTGGTGTTATTGTTAACAACAGCATCACTTATTAGTGAGCTTACCATCCGGGACGGCAACCCAGTACCTGTCTTCTATCAAGTTTATGTTTAGGGGTCCCCCCTACAAGTATCTGGTTATTCATTCATCCATCCTACTGTTTGGGGTCTTTAGCATTACGCAGTCACATGGCCTCCCCCGCGGCATGATAGCGCCAGACGCTTCCCCCGCAGACATTTGCTTCCTGGACCACAGCACAGGGGAAAGCAAGTCTTACTACATCTGTAGCAGCCCAGCCACAGGTAGGAGACAAAGGCAACTCGAGGAGAGAATGGAAACTAGAAATAAAAGGTGCACCAATAAACACCAACTTCAAATGTAGCTCAATTCTCTCTCACTGATTACACTGTAAACACACACACACACACACAGGAAAGACAGGAAAATAAAAAATATTTAAACACGGATTAAAAAAACAACAAATCAAACAGTAATCCCTTCTCATAAACATACAAACCTCCAGCCGGCTGACAGTTTCCTCATTGCCAACTATTTCATTTAGCTTCAACGGCCTGTATTTTTCTACCCTGTGTAAAGCAAACAGAAAAACACTAACTGTGAAATCCTTAATATACGACTTCCCTACTTCCAATTCCCATGTGACAAAAGTATTGTCACTGCAATATCTATACACAGAAGCACAGGAATCTTTTCAACACCTTAATGCACAAATCTCATGCACTAAGATGACATCACAAGTCAACGCACTAATGTGGTATTTCCAGTGTGCATACTGGATCTAGAAAAATGGTATAAGATATTTACAGGATCAGGATGGAAATGTATAGATAAATTTCACGTGGGCAAAATTACAGGAGAGATGTGCAGGGTGATTGGTGATAGAAGCAGATTGTAAGCGGGCGCTAAAGTTACCAAAAGTTCCCCTTTACCGGCACAGTCCTGGCTAACGCGAAACTGCAGAACATCACAGATAGGTCAAGAATGACTGTAGACAGCATAACAGCTGCTGCGTGTTACAGAAAAATATCACTGAATACACTGCTGGTTCTTGCAAACCTGTTCAGATTGAACCTTCCAGAAATGTGGTAGTTGCACAAAAGCTCATGTACAAGAGGCATGCAAAGTCCAAGTCACTTAAGTCAAAGCCAAGTACTTTATTGTATGTATGTCTGTCTCTATATAGCGTCATTAATGTACATAGCGCTCCACAGCAGTAATATATGTGACCATCATATAAATAACACATAAAGGGGTGAAGTGCTTCAGACATGAAAGTAACATTAGGAAAAGGAGTCCCTGCTCTGAAGAGCTTACAATCTAATTTGTTGGTAGGAAGAACGTACAGAGACAGTAGGAGGGCGTTCTGGTAAGTGCGTCTGCAGGGGGCCAAGCTTCATGTATGAGGTGTTAATTACCCGCAATGGAGCGACTCATAGTAATTTTAGGGTGATCCCACTGCACTTACCGTGCCAATGCCAGCTATTAACATCTACCTCTGCCAGCCTTCCTGCCTGGCCCAACACACCCACAGAACTAACAGTCTCCCTGCCAACACCAATACTGTGCCAGCCTCCCTGCCAATACCCTGCTCCTAGTAACCCCTATTTGTGCCAGTATCCTGCCCATAATACCCCCAGTCTGGGCCAGTATCCTGCCCATAATACCCCCAGTCTGTCAGTATCCTGCCCATAATACCCCCAGTCTGTGCCAGTATCCTGCCCATAATACCCCCAGTCTGTGCCAGTATCCTGCCCATAATACCCCTGTCTGTGCCAGTATCCTGCCCATAATACCCGTCTTTGCCAGTATCCTGCCCATAATACCCAAGTCTATGCCAGTATCCTGCCCATAATACCCCTGTCAGTGCCAGTATCCTGGCCATAATAGCCCTGTCTGTGTCAGTATCCTGCCCATAATACCCCTGTCTGTGCCAGTATCCTGCCCACAATACCCCCAGTCTGTGCCAGTACCCTGCCCATAATACCCCAGTCTGTGCCAGGATCCTGCCCACAATACCCCCAGTCTGTGCCAATACCCCGCCCATAATACCCCGCTATGCCTCCTGCTCTCACCAGGGCAGCTCGTACGTCACAGCGGGGCCCCGGTTACCCGCGGCGGACGGGTCTTTGGCCCCCGTGTCCCCGCTGGGAAATTCCTCTGTTTCCACCTCCATGATTTGTTTCCCGCCAGCGCCAAACACAACGACACGCCCAGCGCGGTGACGTCATCGCCACGCTGCTCCAGGCCCCGCCTTCTTCAGGGGGGGAGTACAGGAGAGGGATGTGCAGGGTGATTGGTGATAGAAGCAGAATGTAAGCGGGCGCTAAAGTTACCACAAGTTCCCCTTTACCGGGACAGTCCTGGCTAGCGCGGAACTGCAGAACATCACAGATAGGTGAAGAATGGCTGTGACAGCATAACAGCTGCTGCGTGTTACAGGAAATATCACTGAATACACTGCTGGTTCTTACAAACCTGTTCAGATTGAACCTTCCAGAAATGTGGTAGTTGCACAAAAACTCATGTACAAGAGGCATGCAAAGTCCAAGTCACTTAAGTCAAAGCCAAGTACTTTATAGTATGTATGTCTGTCTCTATATAACGTCATTAATGTACATAGTGCTCCACAGCAGTAATATACGTGACCATCATATAAATAACACATAATAACACATAAAGGGGTGAAGTGCTTCAGACTTAAAAGTAACATTAAGGAAGAGGAGTCCCTGTCCCGAGGAGCTTACAGTCTAATTTGTTGGTAGGAAGAACGTACAGAGACAGTAGGAGGGAGTTCTGGTAAGTGCGTCTGCAGGGGGCCAAGCTTCATGTATGAGGTGTTAATTATAAGCAATGGAATTACTCATAGTAATTTTAAGGTGATCCCACTGCACTTACTGTGCCAATGCCAGCTATTAACATCTACCTCTACAAGCCTCTCTGCCCATAATACCAAGTCTGCCAGTATCCTGCCCATAATACCCAGTCTGTGGCAGTATCCTGCCCATAATACCCAGTCTGTGGCAGTATCCTGCCCATAATACCCCAGTCTGTGCCGGAATCCTGCCCATAATACCCCCAGTCTGTGTCGGCATCCTGCCCATAATACCCCCAGTCTATGCCAGTATCCTACCCATAATACCCCCAGTCTAGTCTATGCCAGTATCCTACCCATAATACCCCCAGTCTATGCCAGGATCCTGCCTATAATACCCCCAGTCTATGCCAGGATCCTGCCCATAATACCCTCTGTGTCAGTATCCTGCCCATAATACCCCCAGTCAGTGCCAGTATCCCGCCCATAATACTCCGCTATGCCTCCCTGCTCTCACCAGGTCAGCTCGTACGTCACAGCAGGGCCCCGATTACACGCGGCGGACGTATCTTTGCCCCCCGGGTCCCCGCTGGGAGATTCCTCTGTTTCCACCTCCATGATGTGTTTCCCTCCAGCGCCAAACACAACGACACGCGGAGTACAGGAGAGAGTATAATGGTGCTGTCCACCTTAAATATAAAGAAGCTTATTGTAATACATTGCATTATGCATATATTTTCATGCATCTATTGGTACTTACTTACTTACCTGGTATATACACACATTACATATCCATTAGATAAAAAAATAAGTGAAGTGAAAGGGCATTATAGTTAATTCCAAATGGAACTATTCTTCAAAAATTTGGATTATTTTTTAATTAATCTACATTATTAATTAAGTATATAATAATAATACAATACATCTTCATAAGAAGAAGGTTACCACAAGATAGTTATGTGTTTATTTTTACGAATTTGTTTTTAATATAAACATTCAAGATGCAAAACTGGCAAGAAATAGTACGAGCAATTACAAATACAAATTTGAAAAAAGGGGGAGAGAATAACTGTCAATACTGGACACCTGGAAACCCTAGTTGCGGTGTTTCTGCTCCCACTGGGGAAATGAAAATGGCCTCCAAACCAATAGGAAGCCGCAACATCATCAGAGGGGAGACGTTGCAGCTTCCTATTGGATAAGTTCGGGCGCAAGGAGAGAACATAGCAGCTAAACTGTAAATTTACTAGTGTCTTGGGAAATGGGGGTGGCCCCTGGAGCCAAAAAATGTGCTGACCAGCCCCGATGGACCCATTAGTTCAGCCCTGTGGGACCCGTTGGTTCAGCCCTGTGGGACCCGTTGGTTCAGCCCTGTGGAACCTCTTGGCTCCAATTCTATAAAAAAATAAAAATAGGTGGGATTGCTGCTATCATTTTTTACCTGTTTTACTATTTTAGAGCACCTGAGATCTAGTGTAGATCTAATATAAACCACTAGAGGGCCTATAAGAGCTATGATGCATTGCACATATTTATGCATTGTAATTGGAGAGGGGCTAAACTGAATACTACAATGTGAATTTGACACAAAGAACATCAGCTTGTTGTTGCATCCCTTTGCGCCAACGCATCAAGGTGCTTTGCAATCATTTTGTGCAGAATGCATTACTGAGCGAAGATAGAGATTCACCATGAACACGGTCTTATAGCAGTGGAGTTCTTTCTTTATTCACATTCTTCACTTTCCCCAGCCCACATAGCCTTTTTGTTAGACAGCATCAAATTTTCACTTACTCACAATTTTTTCCTGTTCGAGGGGGTTTATTATCTCCAAACACGTGGGACGGCTATGGGGACCTCTTTTGCCCCTTCTTATGCCAACCTATTTATGGGTTGGTGGGAGACGTCCCATGTGTTTGGTGATTTAAACCCTTTCCGTCATCATATAGTGTTCTACAAACGCTATATTGATGACTTACTTTTGATCTGGAGTGGTGGGGAAGATGATCTCAATAAATTCTTTGAATTTCTGGCAGATAATTATCTGAATCTTCGATTTACACACAGTTATGATAAACAGAGTATCCAGTTTTTGGATCTTGATCTCTTCATTGACATAGAGTGTAAAGTTCAGACTGATATCTATAGAAAGGATAATGCCAGAAACTCTCTGTTACACGCCAAAAGCTGTCATTCCCGCCCTCTGATCAAAGGAATCCCAAGAGGGCAATTCCTGTAACTTCGCAGGAATTGTTCCTCGATGGAGGACTTTGTTCGAAGGGCGGATGAGATGAAAAGTAGGTTCCTTTCAAGGGGATATAATGCCCAAGTTCTGGAGCAAGCATACAAATCGTCTCTCTCTATGGATAGAGAGTCTTTGATTGATATGACTTCGAGTCAATTCAGACAAAAAAATCTTGTCGAGAGTTCGGAGGTACCATACTTTGCCACTGACTATAGTGATCAGGCAGGTGCCATTAGATCCATTATTCGTAAACACTGGGGCACCTTAGCCCTGGATCCGTTGATGCAGAACATGGTATCTTCAGGTCCACGGGCGGTGTTTCGTAAGCAGCTACCAAAGGAAATAGATTATCTCCGAGTATGCTTCGTCCTTTAAAGTCAAATAGGAACCCCCTTTCCCTGTTTCCCAAACTTTTAGGCTCATACAAATGTGGACGATGCACGATTTGTCCGAATATGATTAAAACAACTCATTTTTCAGATAGAGATGGAACATGCAGGTTCAAAATTCAATCTTATATCTCATGTCAGACAGATTTTGTCATTTATCTTTTGATGTGTAAATGTAACAAACAATACGTGGGCCTTACTGGTAGACTTCTGAAGGTACGTGTTTTAGAACACTTGAGGCTCATACGAAATAAAGATTTGTTGCATCCAGTATCTTATCATTTCAATACTTGCCCATTGGGTTCAATTGGATCACTACAGTGTATGGGGTTGGAACATATTTCTTTACCCCAAAGAGGTGGTGAAATTAAAATATTACATCAGCGTGAAGCACATTGGATCTTCACGCTGAAAACATTGCAACCCAATGGGCTAAATATTGAATGGGACCTGCGTTGTTTCCTTAGATGTATTTTTTCGATTCTGTTGTGATACACCATGAGAAAATCCATTTTTTAAATAATTGTGGTAATATTTGAGATTTATTAGTATGTCACAGCCTGGTTCATTTTCTGTTTTTTATTTTCTGTCTTTTATTTATTTTTATTATTTTTTGTTTTTTTCTGTTTGGGTTCCTCCCCTTCCCCCCCCCCTTTCCCTCCCCTTCCCCCTCTTTCATCCCTCCTCCCCCCCTCTCTCCTCTCCACCCCCCCTTTCTTCCCACCCTCCCCTCCCCCCTCCTTCTCCCCTTTTCTAACCATAAGGATCTATTTACCCATTCATTTAATCAATTATTATTGTACTGTTTAGAATTTCATTTTTGACACTAAGAGTCAAAATAACAAGATCTTATATTACACCTTGTCTTTATTAAGGGGGTTAAATCTATTAATGATCCTTAGAGTTATACATCTCTTGATCTGTTGCATACAGTGTTTTATATGTGTGTTCATATGATAATTAACCATAATAGAGCGTATCACTCCTGTGATGTACAGGCGGTCCTCGGTTATCCGACGCAATGCGTTACTCAAAATGGCGTCGGATAGCGAAGCGTCGTAAAGCGAAACCCGTTTTCCCATAGGAACACTGTTTAAATTAAACGTTCCGTTCCTGAAGGCATTTATAATGCTAAAATTTCACAGAAAATGTTACTCAAGCAATAAGATATGCAGCACACACATAGATTATGATGTAAACATTATATTTATTGATTCCAGAACTGTAAAATAAAACTATAAAAATAAAACTATGCTGTATTCTGTACAGAAATGTACATGAGCAAAAAAAAAAAACCACATCAATTATTGGAGGAAGATGATGGGGGGGGGGGAATCTTCAATAGACAACGGACTTTTTGGAGGTGATGTAGGTGCGGTTGAAGGTTTCGGCCTCTTGAAGAACCTCTTCATTGAAGTCTGGACAGATCCTTTCCTTTTCTGCGTGTAGATCTCTCTATAGCAGCTGATTTGGTTAGACACCCCACGACTGACTGTTGAACTCCGTTCAATGTTAGGGTCATTGTCCTCAAATATGGCCAGTGCGCTATCAATGTGCTTGAATGCCGCAGCCAACATTTTGATAGACAAAGATTTACGTGGCTGTGGCTGTGCCACATCAGCAGATTGGTGGGCCTCCTCTTCAGCACTAGCAGCTTCACCGGTCACTTTAATGTTATGCAAGTTTGCCCTCTCTTTAAACCGCATAAACCAGCCCTTACTTGCAGTGAACGTTTCCTCAGTGGCCCCTTCTCCATGCTGTTGCTTAATGTCCTCATACAGACTCAAAGCCTTGGCCTGAATTAAGGCTAAACTAATGGGCACATGACGCTGGGATTGATCTTCCAGCCATATGATGAGGAGTTTTTCCACCTCTGCAATATGCCCAGCACGTTGCCTTATTGTCGTACCTTGCATAGGTGCTGAGCCCTTGATCTGTTCCAGGATTCTTGCCTTGTCTTTTATTATAGTCACAATAGTTGTGCGAGGTATATCCAAGGAACGTCCAATTTCTGTGTTCGTCTCTCCTTTCTCAGAGCGCTTTATGATGTTGTGCTTGGTCTCCTAAGTTATAGATTTTCTATTCCTTTTTGGAGTAACAGCACTTTGCTTTTTGCTTTGATCAGCCATGGTTTAGGGCCTAAAATACACCACCAAACCTTCACACAGACTGTTCAGAATGATCTCCCTAGCCTGCAGCCGTCTGGTTGTTCATTTGTAGCAATTTTTTAAAGCGTCGTAAGAGCGTCGGATAAGCCGTTCGGGCGTCGTAAAATGGGCCATAGGGATGCATTGACAAGCGTCGGATAAGCCGTTCGTCGTAAAACGAAGCGTCGTAAAACGAGGACCGCCTGTATTAGTGCAGTACATCATTATGCTAAGGTAATTAGGGCTTATGTGCATTTTATGTTTAATAAGCAATGATGGGACTATGATTTAACAGCACCATGATAATCAATTGAAATAGTGGTAAAACATGTGTTAAAAAAAATTTTAAGCCCGTTTTTCGCAGGCTTTTTTTATTATAAATGTGCAGGCTCAGACCACAGCTCCCCACTCCAAGACTAAGCGCTATTCTGAGCGTGAAACGCGTTGAGGGGGAGACTGTGGTGTAGCCTGTGTTCAACAGTGTCCTTTGTGCGTTCAATAAAGCATCTTTATTCAAACCGGAAGTGCCTCCGATCTAGTCACTGGCTGTGGCGCCAGACCTTTCTCTCTGCCTGCATTACTGAGCGATTTGGGAAGTAGTTACTAGATCAGTGGTTTCCAACTTTTTTTTGGTTAAAGAATCCTATAATTATATTCTAAAATGCTGTGGAAACCCCAAGTCTCCCCCCCCCAGTTGTTACTCACAACTTCCTCTTGTCAGTGACTAGCTGGTGATGCAGAAGTGTCCACAGAGGCAGCAGCTAATAGAAGAAGTTGGGCGCAACTTCTGTCTGGGCCTAACTCGCGGGTCCCTCTGCAGCCTGGTAAGTCTGTGACAAGCAAATTGCACGGAACCCTTTAGGATGCCAGCGGAACGCCAGGTTGAAGAATACGGTTCTAGAGTATGCATGAGAAACGTTATTTTTAACATTATAACAAAGTAATAATTAGACAGCAACTATAAGTGATGTAGGTGTGTAGCGCACATCTCTGGAATTCGTTTACATAGCAGCACGCATTGGAAGGGAGACTCTGGAGGTGAACAGACTGTGAGTACTCTTAAGGGGCTATCCCAATGAGGTGAAGGAGGGTATCCTAGGACAACTTCCCTAATCTTCAGGGCTTCCTGGTGCCCCCACTCCCATCACTATGGACTGAGTATACCAATGCACAATACCTTAATACCCAGTGTCTCCCTCCCTTCAGAAGCACACACACAGCACTTTGAGCACCATTGTTCTATTCTAGCAACTATAAGTGCCCTGATTTTTATTTAAGTCATATTAATGCCACAGTTTGCACCACTCTATTTTTGTTACTTTAAAAAAAAAAATATTACCTAAACCATGAGCTGATCTGCGAAGTCCAGGGACACCACCGTTTCAGGGCAATGAACAGGTTTGTCCACCGGCATAAAAAACTACAAATATCTCAGAAACTGGGGGTCTCTAGAGGTCAGCTCCAATAGACGTAACCCCCCCCCCCCCAGCCTCCCATTCAAAGTAATTTAAAAAAATTATTTGGGGGGGGGGGGGGGGGATTGCTGTTTTAAGCCCTCTAGCTCTGAGGTGGCACTAAGCTCTGTGCCAGAAAAATATAAAGCAAGGAGTAGCACTCCTAAATACACTAAATGGGGTAGAAATAAGTCGGCATCCATCAACTTGGTGAATTACTGTGCCATTTTGTTAGGGGTACATACAGGGTTACAGCAAACCTAGGGCAAAACCAGTGACAAATGAAACTCCAATTGTTTTGAACAGGATTCATTTTTCTCTGATACATAGGGTCTGTTTGCTCCAGTTTTGCATCTGGGAGACTTTAGCAAATATACCCCAAAGTGTCATACTGGTCAACATATAAAAGCTTCTTTCAAGGAGATGTAAGATAAAAATATGGGAGATTTGTAAAAACTTCCACTAAAGCAGCAGTCCAGCCTGCTGTTTTTTTTATACTTACCTGAACCAGGGGGTCTCCTGGATCTGACACAAGGGAAACAAAATGGCTGTGTGGTCGGGCTAGTTCCTGCGGCCAATCGAAAGTTGCAACGTCATCAGGGGATGAGGTTGTGACTTTTTATATGTGACCCTGCTGACATGTTTGTAGTTTAAAAAATAAATCCACGTCTAATTTAACAGCAACCAGGGTGCTTCGGGAGGTTGGGTGACCCCTTGGTTCAGTTATGGTTAAAAAAAACACAAAAAAAAACGAATATTTTGGGGATTTAACTTACAATGAGATGGAAAATACAGTCATCTTAATACATATCTTCCTCAATGTGCATAATACAGATGTACTCACAAGACACAGATTCAAAGTAGCAGCACAACAGGAGTGGTGTCCAAATATGCGCAAATATGCGCAAACCGCACGGTTTATTCAATCACGCGGAGTGAAAAAGCAAACACTACGATTCGGGGAAATATAACCTTCCTTCGTCAGGGGCATGATTGGCTGATATACCCTGATATTGGCTGATATAGTGATCTATAGCACTAGTATTCCAATATTGTGCTGTGGAATTTTTTTGTTAATTATCTGTTACCTTGTAGGTTTGATGGCGCTTCCAAATCCCACCTGCACCTAGAGACTTTGCTGTGGTGTATTTTTTCCATACATTTTTTCTTTTTTTCCCCAAATAGCCATGTTTTCTATAAGTATATCAGTACTCACTGAAGCTGTTTCTACTATATTTTTTGCATTCGTTTATTGATCATACAGATGTAGCCAGCTGTTTCTTCTGCCAGGGAAAGCCACAGAATCATGGCTGTGGCATCTCCGGAGTTGAACCCCATTCATTTCAGCTCCGGGGACCCTCTACTTCCGGGGAGACTTTCCTCCGTGGGTGGTGCCGGTAGCCGTTCTGGCTCGGCTACCAGGGTTCACATAATAGCCGCGAACTGCAGGCCAATAGGAAGCCGTGATGTCATCCGGTGCGACTTCCTATTGGCCCACGTGACGAGGGAGCTTTCAACTTGCAGAGAGATACCGGAGAGATAAGTGTCTCTGGAAGCAGGGCGTCTCCGGTACTGAAATTAATGGGGGGCAGCTCCAGAGACCCCCGGTTTCAATCATATGTTTAAAAAAAAAATAAGAAAATAAAAAACGGCTGGGATTGCTCCTTTAATTAAACAAAAATCTTAATAGGCTTACTTTGAATACGTTTACGTTTTGCAGTAGTACAGGGTTTAAAGATGAGATGTCATATATAATATAATACATGCAGTATTATCTCTAACTGTGCATGCAATGTCTTATATATAATGTATACCCTGTTCACTTATGTAACTATTTGTAACCATGTATTATTTGTCATCTTAACTCTGTGCCCAGGACGTACTTGAAAACGAGAGGTAACTCTCAATGTATTACTTCCTGGTAATTCATTTTATAAATAAATATGAAATTGTTGTTATAAAGGTGATAAAAGTCCACAGTTACCAATCATGTTCACATTGTGCTCCACTAGCAGCTATGGGGAGGGTGCCGAGGTTAATCAGGCTGAGTCAAGACATGCACATGCACATGCACAGAATGAGTTGAAATGAGCATCTCCGATTAGATGACAGTTTTGCTGTGGGTTATCGTTTGCCTTCCCTGTGTCTACATCCCTCATTCTGCTTTCTCCTTTTCAGACTGAGCTCTGATCAAATTGCCACCCTCAGCCCCTGGGAAATGTGTATTTCCTGTTTTCCCTGCATCCTCCGGGGGCTCCGTTCTCTTGAATAAAATATTAGCTATTCTGCTCTAGCCAAGGAGGAAAGCAACCATTGCCAGCTGGTGGACCACAGGCTTTTTAATGCTGTGTTTGCCATCCCCTCCCTTTCTCAGATCTTGAGTCTGTTGGAGAGCATCTCAAAGGCCCCCTATTCAACATGCTGTGAGGCCGCTGGAAAGGAAATGTGAACCGTGCAAATGAATGGGACGCAAATCTAATTCAGACATGGCAAAGCAGCTTCCCAGCATAGTGAACAGGGGCCTAAACGTGGTCCTAATTAGAAATCTGCACTTTAATCGTGTTTCAGCGCGCACATCTTTTTCTCACAAATATTTTTTTCACTCCCAAAATAGATTGCACCATTTGTGTGAGAAATGTAACGGATATGGCAACGTCTCCATTTTTGCCAATTTCTTTAAATTTTCTTTGAAAATTGCATTAGAAAAAACAATGTCACATGACCGTACAAATTGTATTGGGGGGGGGGGGGGGCAAGCTAAATCTATGGCTAAAATAGTGCAGCCTCCTGTGATTTACAGCATAGGAGATGTGCTGCTCCCTCTCCCATGCAATGCTTTGAGAGAAAGCAAAGAGTAACACAACTAAATAACATATGGAAGGATTGGCATTGTAGTTAAGCTACTGATGTATGAAGTGGGGTGACCAAACAATATATTCAGCTTGTTCACACCATTTTTAATATGGTCAATTAACTCAGTAACTAATTTATGTCTCTCTCTTTTTTTTTTTTATTAATATGAACACTTGGGGACCTGATTTGAGCTTTATCGGCAGCTCTGTCCTAAGATGATGAGGCGAGCTCTCAATTTTCAGTATTTACTAAGGACAAATTACTTACTTTCCCTGTGACCAGATTTCCATAATGTGCCTCCAGCTATGTGTTTTTTAATAATAATAATAAAAAAAAATATATATATATATATATATATATATATATATATATATATATATATATATATATATAATGAAAACAGTGGATTTTCAACCTTTTAAGAGCAGTGGAATTCTTCACAAGAATACGCATGATCAGTGAAACACGGGGCTCTTATAATTTGTAAATAAGCTAACAACTTTCAATCTTATATATAATTTAAAATGTAGTTAAACATTTGAGAACCCTTTTGAATAATTACATTAGAAAATATAACAAAATAAAATGGAGTCATAAAATTAAAATGACAGCTGGTATTAAATGTTGCCTCAAGGAATCCATGGAGACTTCTCACGGAGACCCAGTACGGAATACAGTACGTGCGAGTCTGTGCAACTAGAGTTTTAGCTCCATGTCTTTAGCACAGATGTAATAACGCTTTCAATACTAGGATATGCTGTGCACTCCTCATCAATCAAAATAGACAGAGGCTACCGGGCGCTCCAGTAGATGGACAAACAGCCATTCGACATCAGTACAAGGTGAAAAAGAAAAGGGGTTCTCCCAGCGCTTCAACAGGTAACATTTTCATAATGTTTTTATTAAATGGCATGACCCTAAGGAAGGCCACAGTGGGAAATACGTAGGTCATACACCATGTATTTAAAAAAATTATTACGAAAATGTAATCTGTTGGAGTACTGGGTGATGTCAAATCCTGAACAAGAGAGACGCCATATTGTCTCTATACACACATATAGTTGTTTGGTATGCACTTAGTTAACGAAAATTAGTAGATGTAGAAAAACATGCAGATCTGCAGTATTACAGCCCAAAGCTAAATAGTGTGAGGATCCGTGGTGCACCTCAGTCTCAGTACGTACCTCGCTTGCCTAGCACTAGGGATATGGAGAGCTGGTATACAACCACTATGAAGTTCAGAGTACTCTCCGTGTTCCTCGCTTCCCTGAAGAAGTAGCGCTTCGCTACGAAACATGTTGGATGAATGTAAAATAGCGGCATACTAGCTATATCTGTCTTTACTCCTATCTGTGAGTTTCCCATTTGCTACTTGCTGCCATCTACTGCGCATGACCGAATCCACATTCAGTCTATGTGGAGAAGCTCGCGCGAGAGCTGTGTCATCATTGCGTGACCAAGTGCCTGAGTCACATGATCGGTAGCGTTGGGTGGAGCGAGGAACACGGAGAGTACTCTGAACTTCATAGTGGTTGTATACCAGCTCCCCATATCCCTAGTGCTATACTTGGGACACTCCTGATTGTGGCTAGTCCTAAGGGAGGTCTGTGGACTTGGGATTATCGGACGATTTCACTGCTGCTGTATAGGAAGTGACCTGCTGTTAGTGATCTGCGATCCTCAGTTCCAGCGTGCGGTAACCCACACCATGCTTTGTTGATTGCTTGTAATTTCGTGCTTGATGTACGCAGAACTTTAATTTTTTAATACATTTTTTATATAGTACTTACTTCACTATTAACGTTGTACGCTGTGTTTTTTGTTTCATTTTCTTAGTTCCAGGGGTGCTGAGCCACCTACAACGACGGCTGCAGACGCTACTTAGTACACCTATATTTAAGGTCATATATATATTTGCACTATTGTTCACTTGCACTTATATGGGGTCTTTTTAGTTTATTTACTATTGTCTCCAAATTCACGTGTTACCCAGTTTTAGTTGCACACTGTTCCCCTTTTTCTGACCATTGCTGACGTGCCTCCACTTCTGCCTCATTGGTTGCTTCCTCCTATTTATGCTCTGCTGCCTCAATGGCACTTTGGCTGAGCAAAAACCTACAGTATGTTGCGTAGTGTTCACTGCTTCCTTGCCTCCGCAGTCCTGTCTTGTTCTTCTGTTCCTAGCTCTCTGTTCCTGACCCGGCTATGTATTGGACTCCGCTCTTCTCAAAATCCTGACCCAGGCTACCAACGACAATCCGTACCTCTCCAACCCCAACCTCGGCAACGTACCACGACTACTTTTACCTCTCCAATCCAGACCACGGCTAATAGTACCTGCAACGACTCGCTACTCTCCAACCCCGACCTCAGCAAGTATCATGACTTCTCTTAACTCTCCAACCCCGACACCTCGACTAATCTACATTCCAGACACACCCACGCGGCTCTGGGTGGCGTTCATATCAATCCCCACCTCGGCCTCCCGGTCACGCCTTGTTTGTGGTGAGCACTCCATTACACATAGATAAGAACAGAGTCTAAATTAGAACTAGGAAGACATACATCACAGGTTGGAAGACATCATGTTAGGACAACAGACAAAGGCCAAAACCAGTACAAGAACAGGGCATACTCGTTAAAATATAATGAGATGGATAACAGAATCAGAGAATATGGTATCAGTGAAATATAACTTTTTTAAATGACAGTTGAAATTGGGAAAAACAAGTACCTATATGAACTTGTCCGGATTTCGTGAAATCTGTTATAAGAGTATGATCCTGTGTTTATTGAATTCAGAATTACTTGGAACTTACACTGACTAATTCTCCATTCATAACTTGCTGTAATTCATGCTGTGATGCTGTAAAGAATGATGCTGTGATGCAGTGCTATGTATCCAGGGCGGCCGACAGGGGGGGACAGCCTGGACAGATGTCCTCTGCCTGGAGACTGCAAGTTGGGCCTAAGCTCTGGCCATGTCCGGTTGCCGGTCGCGGCCGGGCCCCGGCTCTCCCTTAGCTGCCTGCAAGCCTGTCTCTCACTGTTTCCCACGCCAAGCTTCCACCGCTGGTGCACGATGGCCCTCTCTGACGTCAGCATGCCGGATGGAAGCTGGGCCTTAGCTGCCGGTGCTTGCCGGCATTAGAAGGGGGCCTGGCACGTGCTGACGTCGGAAGCACGTGGGACAGAGTGAGGGAGAGGCCTGCAGGCAACTGAGGGAGAGCCGGGGCCCGGCCTTGACCGGCAGCTGGGCCTGACCAGAGGTCAGCCCCACCTACAGCCACTGGGCCAAGCCTGAGACCATCCCCAAGGTAAGTCTTTTTTTTATATATATATGTATTGGGGGGACTGGGGGTCTTTTAATATGTATTGGGGGGGAGTGTTTTAAAAATATATATATATTGGGCGGAGTGGGGGTATTTTAATATGTATTCGGGGAGTGGGGGTATTTTAATATGTATTTGGGGGGAGCGCAGGTCTTTTTTAATATGTATTAGGGGAGTGGGGGTCTTTTTAATAGGTATTGGGGGAGAGGGGGCCTTTGTAATATGTATTTTGTGTCGGGGGGGATTGAGTGAGAGTGGGGTAAGTGATGAAAGGTGGGGGCGAGTGAGAGGAAAAGGGGTGAGGGAGGAAAAGAGGGAGTAAGAGTGAGACGCAGAGGAGAGAAATACATGTGAGCCGGGGGAAGGGGAGAGTGAGAGGGGGAGATTGAGGAAGAGGGAGACAGAGGGAGAGAAATACATGGGATGAGGGGTGAAATAGAGGGGGCTTGTGAGGTATTAAATGTGCATGGGGGGGGTAGAGGCTCGTGATACCACCGACACAGGGGAGGGTGGCCCGGATGTAACTCTAGTCCTGGGCCCCCGGGAATTCTGTCTGCGACCCTGTGTCTATCTGTGTCTGAATAAATACTAGAACAAAGAATTTGATCAATGGACTTGACTAAGGTGACACAGTTTATCTTCAAGATAGAGAAGGACCTATCTTCAATGGGAGAACCCATTTTATTTTTCACTTAAGACACAGATGTCCCATGCGAGTCCCTAGCACACTGACTTGCAGAATTCCCAACCTAACTCCGACTGGCTTCCTTATGGCTTAGCACCTTTTAGTAGATATGGTCCATGATCATGATACCCAGAGGCAGTCAGTTTGTTCATATTTGACATTCCAATACATTTCCCTGAAAGCAGTGGTGGAACCTAAGCTACTAAGAAGACATCCACATTTGTTACTTTTGCATATCCTCAGGGGCTTCATGTTCCATGTACAAAGCTGTAAACCAACATGTTATACTTTTCATTATTTTTAAGAAGTCATAAAACATTAGAATGTTGAATCATGGTCATTTAATTTCCCTCCAAAAAGTGCCATGAAAAGGCATGAGGTAACTCCTTACACTGTCTGATAGGGAAGGTAGGTAACAGTAATATAACTTACATGGAAAGCCCAACGAGGATGAACCCGTCCCTGATATTCAGATGGTCACTAACAACCCTTTATTATTTCTACATTTATTCTTAGATTTGCGTATTCATGTTGAACTCAGTGAGTCTATCTGTGCATTTGCTTTGAATGATTTTAGTGTCCTTTCAAATAATAAGGCATATGTGATTAAATATATATTTAGAGCACAAATAATTTTCTGTTTTTTTCAGTATTTCTTTTTAAAGGGACTACTAATCCCAGGTTTAAAATATGTAGGACAGTGGTGACCTTGTGAAAGATTAGTACCTCTTAAACGTGCTATCATTTCACAGTCTATGTGTTGCCCATTTGCTCTGGGGAACTGGGTATAGTATGTCAGGACAATAAGCATGCATGATTAATGTCGCTGCAATTCTCCACTCAGAAGAAATGTGCACAAGATAATGATGTGTTTGTAACCCCCCTCTAAAGGGTTACTAGTATGGTTAGTGTGTACCGAGCCCCTCTCTGTGTTGTCATGGGATCATAAGGGGATCCCTTATAAGGGGTGTGGAAAGTTCGAGAAGGTAGGTTCTAGGAGGACAAGAGTAGAGGGGCCTCGGGAGAGTGGATAAGTAATGTTTATAAAATAATAGCACAGACCAGGTCCACCTATTTTTTATTTTGCTGGTAGGGACAGAACCCTTTAAATCAGGATCACAGAACAAGATTAAGGGAGTCCAAAATAAGCTTTGTAGTATGCAAACGGTATGCCACAGAGGACCTCAGCAACGAGGTCTCCTAAGTGCCGGCGGAACGTCTCTAACAGCAGATTTTCATTAACAGTCTTCTCCGACGGCAGGGAAGTGGCAGTTCCCGCACCGACAAAAAGTATTGGGGTCACTTGTACAGGACCCGCTAGGAGTCCCAATGAGACTAGCATTATTGGGATAATACAGAAGGGTATCCCGAACAGAAGAAAGAAGGGGGCCTGGGTCTCAGAACAATTAAGCAACTTAGAGATATACCTCCTCTGAGTGTTAGAGTGGGCATTCATGGAAGCACATAAAGCATTGATAACAATAAGGAAATAAAGAAACATTACAAAGTTGTATAAAGTTTGGTGCATGGTCCCTGTTCCTGGGGACCTGAATAAAAGACTGTTGCATGACAAAAGTTTGTGGTACCCATTATTCTAAAACCTTGCTACCTCATCGCCCAGCCGCCTGAATCTAGTCAAGGTAGCCATACAGTACATTACATCGATGTAACCTCCCTAAAAGACGGGTGTCATATTCTCTAGCCTGCTGTACCCATGCTTGGCCACCGGGACTGCTGCCACTCTCAATGTCTTGTTCTAGCCTGCAGTACCTATACTTGTCCACCGGGATTGCTGCTGCTAAACTAAGGAACATTCCAGACCCTGATACCTGACACCTCTGCACCTGTGCTCCACCTCTAAGCCTGCCTATATAAACCTCCCTTTCCTGTTCCTCCTTGCCTGTTTATACTGGTTCCTTAGCTCCTGCAAGGTTCCTGTGTTTACTGCTGTGCTAGCTATTGCTATCATCCTGTTCCAGTCTCCTCGTTGCCGACCTATGCTTGTTACCTGACTACGCTATCTGCCGCCTGCCTCTGACCTCTGCTTGTGACCCCTACTGCTGTTCCTGCCACTGGGATCCACTTCAGCCGAAGTCCAATCCTTGACAACGGGCAGGGAGGGTTACATGTGTATGGGAGTGTTAAATACTACAATAATATAATAATACAATCTTCTTTAACCGCCAACTGACACCTTAATGCTGTGTCTTTTACATGTTCAAATGTTAAATAATTGTGAGATTGTTTTTTAGAGAAGAAAATAGATGTATGAATGACAATACTGTGCATTACCTGGCAGTATCGATGGATGTGTTTCCTGCATGAACACAGTTATGGACTGTTTGAATGGACTATTCGAAACCCTGCTGAAAGTATGTTGCTTTGTTATTTTGCACATTTGCTGAATATAAGCTCTTTGTGTGCCACGTTTTATGGCAAAATAAAAAGCCTATACTCGTAACCACCACGTGTCTTTGCCTAGTCACTGCAACGGACACCTTGAAAATGAGGTGGCAGTAATCCATTGTTGATGCAAGAGGTGTTCTGTATGTAGATGTTCAAGTCGATCATGTAGCTGGGATGTAGGTGCATCTCTTTTTTGGAGTAGATTGGTCCATAATGGTAATGGTATTGGTGCAGCTACTCAGGAGGAGACAGGTACTCAGGTTTTGGGCAGATACTCTGGTGGAGTATGTAGGTTCATCTAGTTTTCGGAGTTGGTTAGTCCGTACTGGTAATGGTATTAGGGCAGACACTCAGGTTGGAGCATGTACTCGGGTGGAGGCAGATTGGAGGGACCAGTTCAGGAAGGTCTATTATTGAGTCCAGGGGTAAGCAAACTTTTTATGCCGAGCCCCCCTTTTCATCAATGAAATTTCTCGGCCCCCCCCTGCCTGATGTAATCAAAATCACATGATGTCAGCGCACGTGAGCTGGTTCAGCCAATGAGGGCGAAACAGCTTTGTGACGCGTCCGCCACACATCTACAATCTCCTGCAGCCAAGTTCACAAATCGCTTGGGCTGCAGGCGTGTGCTCAGGCAGTATACTAGTATTGGATCACTGTTTATTTTATTGTTGGCTGGCATCTGGTAATATGTTTTTTTCTGGTGCACAAAGGCAATCCATTTGAGGGGGCATTCATCCACCTCTTTGCTACCGACCTTCCCCCCCCCTTTTTCCCCTCCCCCCTTTTCCCCTCCCTTTTTTCCTTCTCCCATTTACTTTCCCCAGTGTCATCCACTCCTACCTACCAGTTTTATGTATTATTTATTTATTTCCGTTTTAAATGTTGCCCAGGGATTAGGGATCCCCATAACCAAACTCAAAGGGGGGGGTACTGATGGATCTCCCCTGCTGATCAATACTCCCAAGTGACCCCCGCTGACCAAAGTATAACCCTCAGCCCCCCAAAACTCCTCCCAAGCCCCTAAATTCTGCCATTTCTTCCAGACCTTCACCCCTCCATTTAGCTGGGGGGTGGGGGGCGCTTCGTTGATCTTTTCCTGGTCCTGCTGGAGCTCCCTGGGGATAGGTGATCATGAGGCAGGGGCCTGCTTCGGCTCCTCCAGGTGCTGGAAGGCCCTGCTACCAGTTGGTGTGCAGCTCATTAGTATGAAAGGGAAACCACCTCCTCCCCCGCCAGAACTTCCCTGCCCTCTCCCCCAGCAGCAGGCACAGCAAAGCGTGCAGCTGCAGCTGGAACATCAATCACTCCACGGTGCCGACCAGACCTGCAGCGCGTTTGATGTCACTGCGCTGGGGCGTGCTCCACCCCTGGCCTCTTTGGAGCCATTTCTCTTCAGCCACCGTACCTCCGCAGCCCCCGCGCAAACCATGATGTTGGCTGCCAGCTAGGATGACCAAATATTCAAAAGTAAAAACCGGGCACATAAAAAAAAAGTATTTATAACACAAATTACATCACTTAAAAATAAATATTATGATATTTGTTTAATAGCATCCCCATTTATGCTGTATTATTAATCTCTCTCTCCCCACCACATCAGGACCTCTCTCCCCTCTTCCACAGTCTCACACTCCTCTTCCCCAGTCTCTCTCTCTCCCAGTATTTCTCACTCCCCCTCCAGTGTCTCTCTATCCCTCCCCTCAGTGTCTCTCCCTCCCCCCAATCTCTCTTTCCCGCCCCCAGTGTGTGTCTCTCTCTCTTTCTCCCTCCACCTAGTGCCTCTCTCACTCCCCCCAGTCTCTCTCTCACTCCCCCCAGAGTCTCTCTCTCACTCCCCCCAGTGTCTCTCTTTCTCTCCCTCCCACAGTGTCTCTCTCTTTCTCTCCCTCCCACAGTGTCTCTCTCTTTCTCTCCCTCCCACAGTGTCTCTCTCACTCTCTCCCTCCCCCAGTGTCTCTCCCTCCAACCATTGTGTGTCTCTTCCTCCCACCAGGGTCTCTCTCTCCCTCCCCTGTGTCTCTCTCACTCCAGCCAGTGTGTCTCTCCCTGCCCTCAGTGTCTCTCCCTCCAGCCAGTGTGTGTGTCTCTCCCTTCCCTTCAGTGTCTCTCTCACCTCCCCTCAAGGTGTCTCCCCTTCCCGCCAGTGTCTTTCTCTCCCCCACCCCCAATGTCTCTCACCCCCATGTCGCTCTCACCCCCCCTCCCGATGTCTCTTTCACCCCCCTCCCCATGTCTCTTTCACCCCCCTCCCCATGTCTCTTTCACCACCCCTCCCCATATCTCTTTCACCCCCTCATGTCTCTCTTTCACACCCCTCCCCATGTCTCTCTTTCACCCCTCCTCCCCATTTCTCTTTCACCCCCTTCCCCATGTCTCTCACCTCCCCCTCCCCATGTCTCTTTCACCCTCCCCTCCCCATGTCTCTCTTTCACCCTCCACTCCCCATGTCTCTCTTTCACCCTCTCCTCCCCATGTCTCTCTTTCACTCTCCCCTCCCCATGTCTCTCTTTCACTCTCCCCTCCCCATGTCTCTCTTTCACCCTCCCCTCCCCATGTCTCTCTTTCACCCTCCCTCCCCATGTCTCTCTTTCACCCTCCCTCCCCATGTCTCTTTCACCCTCCCTCCCCATGTCTCTTTCACCCCCCCTCCCCATGTCTCTTTCACCCCCTCCTCATTTCTCTCTTTCACCCCCCTCCCCATGTCTCTCACCCCCCTCCCCATGTCTCTCTTTCACCCCCGTCCCACCTCTCCATGTCTCTCTTACACCCCCTCCCCATGACACACTCACACACAATCTCTCACCTTATCACGTTGGAGATGCTGCATGAGCTATGTAGCAAAGCGCCACCTAATGGCTGAAAGAGAAATTGTAGCCACAGACTGCTTTTCTCTCTGCTCCTGGCAAAATCGCCGCCCGCCCGCGCACTGCATGTTTTGGTGTCTGCCAGCACGCAGACACCAGTTTTCGATGCCCGCCGCCTGTGCCCCCCCTAAGGCGCGCCCCCCAGTTTGCGCACAGCTGTAGTAGTACATGATATGCAATCTTTATGTTATAGAGTTTGTCTGAATGTGTGCCTAAAAAGGTCTTTCTATTACTATGGATATGTTTGCAAGCTGAACATTTCCCAAATATATAATTACCAGTGGGCTTACTGTAGATGTTAGCCACATATTGGTGTTAACATTGGTGATTTTCGCACTGATGACACTTGGTGCAAGTGAATTTTTAAGATTCATACTTTTCCTAAAAATCACACGAGGCTTCACCAGCAGTTTACAGCCTAAAAATGGATAATTTTCCAAAATTTTCCAGTTTTTCTGTATGATTTTTTTGAATGGCTGCACTCTTACAGTTAAATGTTGTAACAAAGGGAACAGTTATTCGACCTGTATCTAGAACCATAGATTTAGGTGGAGGTTTGATCTTTGGTATCAATAATTGGTCTCTATTCCTTGACCCTGCCCGTTCCCACGCTTTTGCAAATTTCTAGATAGATGGTATGACTCAGAACTCATTGTACTACTACACATGTGGTGTACCTCCTCGAGTGTCACTGTGGTCTCCTCTATGTAGGTAGGACCAACAGGCACTTGAGGAGGCGCATCTGGGAACATGTTCGCAATATAAAAATTGGATTTTTACAACATAGTGTCTCTAGACATTTTAACACCCATCACACTCAGGATCCAGCACATATAAAGTATAAAGGTATTCAGTCTATACCTACTGATAGAAGGGGTGGGACAGGGTTAGGGTACTCTCTAGACAAGAGAGTTACTGGATATTTCAATTGAACACTATGATCCCTATGGGGTTAAATGAAGATCTCGATATTATTTCACTTCTGTAATGATATATGTGTGTTCAAAACTTACTTTCTTGCAACAGAAATAATTTGGTTTTTAACCACTTTTTGAGGTCTAGATAGGACTAATTGTATTGGTCTTAATATATTCAAATACGTCTCTAACGTTGATTTTTGTCATTCAGACCTTCATGGATACACTAAAACTTGCTATAATACCATTATTAATGTGTAGCTAGAATTTTGAGCTAATTTGTGAAAAACCTTGACGGGTGTGATCTTGCATGTTCACGCCAAATTAATTACAGCTGATGTTTAAATTGTTCTATGAGTCCACCAACGGGATGTGAAGTGTTCTAATTGATCATCAAACCTCACGCCCATTTCTAGTTGCCTTTGGGTTTAAATAGCACACTGTTCCATAATCGATCATTCCCTTTTGATGCATCTTTTATGATATGAAACGCGTTGGATAGGAAATAGATTGTGTGCTTTTATATCCATTTTTATTCTATAGTCATATTTTGCTATTTAGTAACTACACCGCCACTGATGCTCCTTTTTTGTGCTATTTTTTCACTAAACCACTTAGAAGACGAGGAGCGGTACAATATTCTATGCTTGTAGTCCTAGCGTGAGTTTGTGAACTTTCCACTGTGAAATCACGTGACCGCTGAGAACATCATACCGGGAGCGGGTGCCTTCCCTTACCAGTACTAATCGAGAGCGGACAACCAGGAGTGGGTGCTTTCCCTATCCGGTATCAAGTGGAACCAGACGTGAAGTCGACACTTACTCAGGCAAGCTGTTTCAACCACCTACTGCCGGGACGTGAGCTCCCTGCAATGACAAGCTGGGAGCGGGTGCCTTCCCTATCAGCATTGCCTCTATGGTGGACTATTACATTGTTGCCCTTCCAACGGCTACATATACAGCGTATAAGGAGTCTCTGGTAATTCTTTATCATTCTTATTTAACTTTATTGCGTAAAATTGTCAAGTGTTTTTTCTATAAAGCACATATTCGTGCTCTCTTTATCTCATTGATACTATACATCTTTATTATTGGAACATGGTTTTTGCGCTACTAGTTTTTCTTTAATCTTCACCCTTGATGTGTTGAGCCATCTTTTTTACTTGCTGCATTTTCTATGTTCTGAACGGTATTTGTTCAAACTACCCAGGGTAATTAGCTGTGGTAGATAAACTCAGTTGCGTTTCGGCACACTTCACTACCTTTTTTAATTATATGGTGTAGGGTCAGAAAAGAGGAAGGGGAAACACAAAATGGATGTGCCCCCAAAAGAATTCACTTAAATGCACACCACCCAAGTGTAAAAATTAACTTTTAATAAATCCTTAAAACATATATTACCAAAGTAACGTGTGATGTGAATTAAAAATGTATTAAATCATAGCTATCAAGCAATCGTGTCGTAAGTTATTCATACTATCCCAGTACCAGTTGATAGGATGGGATGTTAAAGACAGGGAATGCTATGAGTAGGGTGTTAACCCCTCTGAAGCAATGATGAGACCAATTGTAGAGTTGTATATAAATATATTCAGGTAGGTGGCCACAGGATTTAATATCCTATTACTGCTAAATATAGCTCCCTTGCACATTGACATAGAGATTTAGTCTGAACAATAGCGCTGGCATGTGATAGTATAATAGCTGTATTATAGATCTTCCAAACACAGCGGTGCTGGCTTGAATACACAGCAATTGGTGTAAAGACACCTCACATAAGGTGCAAGGATAGCAGGCTCACTGGCCATAAATTGATTAATAAATGGTTAACTCATATGGTCTTCACAGTTACACCCAGGATACTGCAAACACTACATTAAAAACAGCTCTAAGTAGGAGACTGACAACATTGCGCGTCCAACGCGCGTTTCCCTCCAGCAAAGGAGCTTCTTCAGGGACAAGTATTACTGGGAGAATGAGGTCTAAACCCTTTTATACCCTTACAGCACCCTAATTACAAAATCAATGAATAACAGCTGTTGCACATGCGCACTACAGTCCCCTTCAAACTGACTCAGAAAACTGCTCAGAAGTTGATAAACACAGTTTTATTTAAAAACCGCAGTGTTGTGCCTTCATTTAACCTTATTCACGTTGTTTTCCGTTAGTTTTTAAAGCTTATAAAGCCTCAAAACATCCGCGCCGAGTCAAATATCTAATGCGCATGCGCGGGGACTTTAAACCCGGTTGGGAGTCCATACATACATACTGCGCATGCGCGGGACCTTAGGAATAATTCAGATCGATTGTGTCCACTGCGCATGCGTGGGGACTTAGGAAATATTCCAGTCGTTTCTTATGCTCATGACGCTTGCACGGCAACCTGGAGACAGCATCGAATGGCATAGACGCAGACTGCGCATGCGCGAGAATTTAGGAATAATTCCATTGGCGCCTGTATTCATTGCGCATGCGTAGGGACTTAGAGATATTTCCAATACTGTCTATTGTGGTCTATATGGATAGCGCATGCGTGGGGACTTAGTGAATTTTCGCGAATTCTGCCTGATGGTATGGCGCATGCGCGGGGACTCTAAATTTATTGCAGAGACTCCCTAGGTTCAGCGATCGTGCATGGGGTCTTAGAAATTGTCTGATCTATACCCCAATGGACCTAGGGACAATGTTATATACTGCATGACCAGGTGCAAGTATATAGTGAGCAGGGATGGACTGGTGCTGACAAACAGTCTCAGACTTGCTGATGGCACAGAGATAATATTATATATAAAACAAATATGCTGGGTGCAGAGAGAGAAGGGGGGGGGGGAGGGGGGAAAGGGGGGGGGAAAGGAGGGGGAAAGGGTATAAGACCTGTATTACACATTTATATTATCCGGTGATTATACCAATAAAAATGATTTTATACAATCCACCATAAATGTAGTTTATTGAGCAATGTGTCGGCTTGAAATGCAGTGATTGATAAATAGATTTAACAATATTTGAAACGTAAATGTATATATGTACAGAATTAATTGTCAATAATTGTCATGTATGGCACATATAAGCACATTACACGAACACTAAGCCCACTGTTGGGCGTAGGACTTTAATAATATTGTCACTAGTCTAAATAATAATAAAAATATTGAAATATTATAATATATTAAATCAATACCGAGAGCTGGGAATTTACATAGTGGACAATGGAAAAGACGTAGCAGGATGTCGGAGAGACCAGTGAACTATATATTCACAGTGTGTAGTAGATGGATATTTATGTCCAGACAAATAATCCCCAAATCAAATGAAGGGCGTAAAAGTGAACCCCTCATTAAGGCCATTTGGACTCCTGGTTTTTAATTTATAAATCCATTCTGCTTCGATACGAAGCAAGGATTGGTCAATATTACCGCCTCTCATGGGACATTTCAATTGATAAATGCCCATGAATTTAATTACACTCGTGTCGCTATTATGACATTGTGAGACGTGTCTAGCAACCGATGTCTCTGCAGAGTGTTTGATGGAATTAATGTGTTCAAGAACACGTCTGCGTAATTGTCTGGTTGTTTTTCCAACGTATCTCTTACCACATTGACACGTGATAAGATAGATAACGTTGGTAGAACGACAATTAATGAAGCTATCCACGCAGAATTGTGAAGTGTTGTCATGATTAGCGAATGTTTTGCCAACGTTGATATGTTGGCACGCTTTACAACCCTGGCAGCGGTACGTGCCTTTGACGGGACTCAACCAAGTTGTACTTCTAGCCCGCTGGAAATGGCTATTTACTAGAGAGTCCCGTAGGTTCTTAGACCGTCTGCTGGTAATAGTGGGTCTAGGTCCTATAACTTTCACCAGATCGTCATCAGCCTGAAGAAGATGCCAATGTTTAGCAAAGATCTTTTTGATGGCCCACCATCTTTTGTTAAAGGTGCCAATTACTCTGATTGTTGTGTCTTTTGTTTTTGTCTTATTGTTAGACAAAAGTGAGACCCTGTTGCTATGTAATGCCCGATGGTAAGCTTTATTCAGTGTTTTGATGCTGTACCCACGGTTGAGGAACCTGGAGCGAAGTTCTTTCGATTGAATAATGAATTCTTCGATCGTGGAGCAATTTCTCCGAAGACGGAGGTATTGCCCTATTGGGATACCTGCTATGAGGCTATTGGGATGCTGGCTCTGTGCCAATAGCAGACTGTTGGTTGCTGTGCTTTTCCTGAACACCTTGGTTTGGATGTTTCGTTCACAATCAATATAGATATCAAGATCTAGGAATGTTATTGATGTGGTACTCAGCACAGTCGTAAGCCTCAAATTAAGCGTGTTTGTATTCAGCTTGTCCACAAACTCGTGCAGAAGTTGACTCGATCCTTCCCATAAAAGCAGGATATCATCTATGTATCTGATCCACATGGAAATGTGGTCAGTATACATAGATAGTTCCTCAGTAAAAACGTGGGTACGCTCCCACCAGCCCAGGTACAGATTGGCATATGTGGGTGCACAGGCCGTACCCATGGCCGTACCTTGGGTCTGGTGGTAGTAGAGCCCATCAAAAACAAAATAATTATGTGTTAGGACATAATTCAGTAGGTCCAACACAAATGAGTTATGTCTGTTGAATCTACAGTCCCTAGTTGTTAAAAAGTATTTGACAGCAGCGAGGCCATTCTTGTGGATGATGGAAGTATATAATGATTCAACATCTAGACTTACAAGAATGGTCTGAGGTGTCACATGGATGCCGTCAAGTCTCTTCAGTGTATCTTTCGTATCCTGAACATACGAAGGGAGACTGATGACGAAGTCTCTCAGGACTCTGTCCAAATAGACGCTGCTGCCTTCGGACAAACAACCATTGCCCGAAACGATTAGGCGACCAGGTGGAGACTGTAAACGTTTATGTACCTTCGGTAAGGTGTAGAATGTTGCCACAGTTGGTGACCTGGGGTACATAAAATCAAACTCATTCCGGCTTATCATGTCCGTATCAAGGGCATCCTGTAAGATGTTCAACAGTACTGATTTGTATTCTGAAGTGGGACTGCGTTCGAGAGTCTCATAACAATCTTTGTCATTGAGAAGCCTCATGTTTTCGCTAACATAAGCTTCAGTGTCTAAAATAACAATGTTGCCACCTTTATCGGATGGTTTGATAGTGTAGGCTTTATTGGACATCAGATCTCTTAGGCCAGTTCTTTCCTCAAATGTGAGATTATTTTCAGATTTGTAGTGTTTTGGTTCTGCTTCTAGGTCCCTAGTAACGCAACCAACAAATAATTCAACAGCTGGACAGGTAGTGATAGGCGGGGTAAAATGGCTCTTGGTCTTAAGATGAGTGAAGGGACCAGTTATATCAGTATTTGGCAAAGTATTCTGGTCAAACAACTGACATAGATCCGCAACATCCTGTCTTTCCTGCACACTCATACCATCAGTGAGTTCGTTAGGGTTATTGGCAGACCGTTTAGAATAGAATTTATGTAACAATAGCCGTCTACCAAAAAGATTTAAATCCTTCACCCACTCAAATAGATTAAAATCCGAGGTGGGTGAAAAAGATAGTCCCTTCCTTAGCAGATGGAGTTGACTATCACTAAATGAGTGGCTAGACAGGTTGAAAATTTGCAGGGCATCAGTGTCTACGCTGTTATTAGTCATTAGGTGGGTGCATTTACGTTTTTCTTGGTTCTTTGTGGCCTTTTTTCCTCTCCTGGTTTTGCGTTTAGGAGGGCCTGTGCTAAAAAACCGGCTTGAGTGTCTTTGGTTGCCTTGCTACCTCTACCTTTGTTAGTACCCTTTTGTCTGGAGCCCTTCTGTTCGTTATCAGAAGCGTCTGTCTCTGACGAGGAGTAATCAGAATATGTACCCCTCCTCCTAGACCTAATTGGGTATCTGTAAACTGTGCCCTGCTCATAGTCACTGGTATCACGTAGATATTTGGTATGTTTCCTATCCTTCAGCTCTTGTCTGAACTTAATCATGTTTATTTCCAGCTTTTTCTCCATCTCCTCAAATTCCTGTAGTTGATTATATTTACTAAGGTCTTTGAGGTTGACATCAAGATCTTTATTAGTCACATCTAACCTTGATTTCTCATGGTCAATGAGGAGTTTCATGAGCTCATTAGAGCATCTGGACAGAGTATCTTCCCATTGTTTGATGAAATCCTGGGAAGTAATGTGATACGCAGGACTTAATTTCAATCTCAGTCCTCTGGGGATCATATTGGAGTCAAGATAGCTTTGCAAACTTGTGATCTCCCACCAAACTTTGGATTGAGTGCGCAGGAGCTGGGAGATATTGCGAAAGTAATTTATAATATCATGACCTGTCTCAGACGTACCCTGTGATGTTTTAGTGAAAACGTTTCTGGCTTCTTCTTGCCAGCCAGTCATGTCCATGCCACTAGTGAGATAACCAGCCATGGTATGTATGAGAGATGGATCCACTCCCTAGAAGAGGTTAACTGGAGTACCCCGAGAGATCACTTAACGAACAACAAAGAGTAGGGAGTGATCACAGGACCATACTAATTGAATGAAGTATTTATATTCATAGGTGAGGTAATCAAAAGGTGGGTGCAAACTGTGAACTGAAAGTGAATCAGAAAGGAGGAAGGGGAAACACAAAATGGATGTGCCCCCAAAAGAATTCACTTAAATGCACACCACCCAAGTGTAAAAATTAACTTTTAATAAATCCTTAAAACATATATTACCAAAGTAACGTGTGATGTGAATTAAAAATGTATTAAATCATAGCTATCAAGCAATCGTGTCGTAAGTTATTCATACTATCCCAGTACCAGTTGATAGGATGGGATGTTAAAGACAGGGAATGCTATGAGTAGGGTGTTAACCCCTCTGGGGCAACGATGAGACCAATTGTAGAGTTGTATATAAATATATTCAGGTAGGTGGCCACAGGATTTAATATCCTATTACTGCTAAATATAGCTCCCTTGCACATTGACATAGAGATTTAGTCTGAACAATAGCGCTGGCATGTGATAGTATAATAGCTGTATTATAGATCTTCCAAACACAGCGGTGCTGGCTTGAATACACAGCAATTGGTGTAAAGACACCTCACATAAGGTGCAAGGATAGCAGGCTCACTGACCATAAATTGATTAATAAATGGTTAACTCATATGGTCTTCACAGTTACACCCAGGATACTGCAAACACTACATTAAAAACAGCTCCAAGTAGGAGACTGACAACATTGCGTGTCCAACGCGCGTTTCCCTCCAGCAAAGGAGCTTCTTCAGGGACAAGTATTACTGGGGGAATGAGGTCTAAACCCTTTTATACCCTTACAGCACCCTAATTACAAAATCAATGAATAACAGCTGTTGCACATGCGCACTACAGTCCCCTCCAAACTGACTCAGAAAACTGCTCAGAAGTTGATAAACACAGTTTTATTTAAAAACCGCAGTGTTGTGCCTTCATTTAACCTTATTCACGTTGTTTTCCGTTAGTTTTTAAAGCTTATAAAACCTCAAAACATCCGCGCCGAGTCAAATATCTAATGCGCATGCGCGGGGACTTTAAACCCGGTCTGGGAGTCCATACATACATACTGCGCATGCGCGGGACCTTAGGAATAATTCAGATCGATTGTGTCCACTGCGCATGCGTGGGGACTTAGGAAATATTCCAGTCGTTTCTTATGCTCATGACGCTCGCACGGCAACCTGGAGACAGCATCGAATGGCATAGACGCAGACTGCGCATGCGCGAGAATTTAGGAATAATTCCATTGGCGCCTGTATTCATTGCGCATGCGTAGGGACTTAGAGATATTTCCAATACTGTCTATTGTGGTCTATATGGATAGCGCATGCGTGGGGACTTAGTGAATTTTCACGAATTCTGCCTGATGTTATGGCGCATGCGCGGGGACTCTAAATTTATTGCAGAGACTCCCTAGGTTCAGCGATCGTGCATGGGGTCTTAGAAATTGTCTGATCTATAGCCCAATGGACCTAGGGACAATGTTATATACTGCATGACCAGGTGCAAGTATATAGTGAGCAGGGATGGACTGGTGCTGACAAACAGTCTCAGACTTGCTGATGGCACAGAGATAATATTATATATAAAACAAATATGCCGGGTGCTGAGAGAGAAGGGGGGGGGGGGGAAAGGGGGGGGGGGGGGGGGGGAAAGGGAGGGGGGGGAAAGGGGGGGGGGAAAGGGAGGGGGGAAAGGGGGGGGGGGGAAAGGGAGGGGGGAAAGGGGGGGGGGGAAAGGGAGGGGGGAAAGGGGGGGGGAAGGGAGGGGGAAAGGGGGGGGGGGAAAGGGAGGGGGGAAAGGGGGGGGGGGAAAGGGAGGGGGGAAAGGGGGGGGGGGAAGAGGGGGGAAGGGGGGGGAAAGGGGGGTGGAAAGGGAGGGGGGAAAGGGGGGGGGGGAAAGGGAGGGGGGAAAGGGGAGGGGGGAAAGGGGGGGGGAGGGGGGGAAAGGGGGGGGGAGGGGGGGGAAAAGGGAGGGGGGAAAGGGGGGGGGGAAGGAGGGGGAAAGGGTATAAGACCTGTATTACACATTTATATTATCCGGTGATTATACCAATAAAAATGATTTTATACAATCCACCATAAATGTAGTTTATTGAGCAATGTGTCGGCTTGAAATGCAGTGATTGATAAATAGATTTAACAATATTTGAAACGTAAATGTATATATGTACAGAATTAATTGTCAATAATTGTCATATATGGCACATATAAGCACATTACACGAACACTAAGCCCACTGTTGGGCGTAGGACTTTAATAATATTGTCACTAGTCTAAATAATAATAAAAATATTGAAATATTATAATATATTAAATCAATACCGAGAGCTGGGAATTTACATAGTGGACAATGGAAAAGATGTAGCAGGATGTCGGAGAGACCAGTGAACTATATATTCACAGTGTGTAGTAGATGGATATTTATGTCCAGACAAATAATCCCCAAATCAAATGAAGGGCGTAAAAGTGAACCCCTCATTAAGGCCATTTGGACTCCTGGTTTTTAATTTATAAATCCATTCTGCTTCGATACGAAGCAAGGATTGGTCAATATTACCGCCTCTCATGGGACATTTCAATTGATAAATGCCCATGAATTTAATTATACTCGTGTCGCTATTATGACATTGTGAGACGTGTCTAGCAACCGATGTCTCTGCAGAGTGTTTGATGGAATTAATGTGTTCAAGAACACGTCTGCGTAATTGTCTGGTTGTTTTTCCAACGTATCTCTTACCACATTGACACGTGATAAGATAGATAACGTTGGTAGAACGACAATTAATGAAGCTATCCACGCAGAATTGTGAAGTGTTGTCATGATTAGCGAATGTTTTGCCAACGTTGATATGTTGGCACGCTTTACAACCCTGGCAGCGGTACATGCCTTGGACGGGACTCAACCAAGTTGTACTTCTAGCCCGCTGGAAATGGCTATTTACTAGAGAGTCCCGTAGGTTCTTAGACCGTCTGCTGGTAATAGTGGGTCTAGGTCCTATAACTTTCACCAGATCGTCATCAGCCTGAAGAAGATGCCAATGTTTATCAAAGATCTTTTTGATGGCCCACCATCTTTTGTTAAAGGTGCCAATTACTCTGATTGTTGTGTCTTTTGTTTTTGTCTTATTGTTAGACAAAAGTGAGACCCTGTCGCTATGTAATGCCCGATGGTAAGCTTTATTCAGTGTTTTGATGCTGTACCCACGGTTGAGGAACCTGGAGCGAAGTTCTTTCGATTGAATAATGAATTCTTCGATCGTGGAGCAATTTCTCCGAAGACGGAGGTATTGCCCTATTGGGATACCTGCTATGAGTCTCCACCTGGTCGCCCAATCGTTTCGGGCAATGGTTGTTTGTCCGAAGGCAGCAGCGTCTATTTGGACAGAGTCCTGAGAGACTTCGTCATCAGTCTCCCTTCGTATGTTCAGGATACGAAAGATACACTGAAGAGACTTGACGGCATCCATGTGACACCTCAGACCATTCTTGTAAGTCTAGATGTTGAATCATTATATACTTCCATCATCCACAAGAATGGCCTCGCTGCTGTCAAATACTTTTTAACAACTAGGGACTGTAGATTCAACAGACATAACTCATTTGTGTTGGACCTACTGAATTATGTCCTAACACATAATTATTTTGTTTTTGATGGGCTCTACTACCACCAGACCCAAGGTACGGCCATGGGTACGGCCTGTGCACCCACATATGCCAATCTGTACCTGGGCTGGTGGGAGCGTACCCACGTTTTTACTGAGGAACTATCTATGTATACTGACCACATTTCCATGTGGATCAGATACATAGATGATATCCTGCTTTTATGGGAAGGATCGAGTCAACTTCTGCACGAGTTTGTGGACAAGCTGAATACAAACACGCTTAATTTGAGTCTTACGACTGTGCTGAGTACCACATCAATAACATTCCTAGATCTTGATATCTATATTGATTGTGAACGAAACATCCAAACCAAGGTGTTCAGGAAAAGCACAGCAACCAACAGTCTGCTATTGGCACAGAGCCAGCATCCCAATAGCCTCATAGCAGGTATCCCAATAGGGCAATACCTCCGTCTTCGGAGAAATTGCTCCACGATCGAAGAATTCATTATTCAATCGAAAGAACTTCGCTCCAGGTTCCTCAACCGTGGGTACAGCATCAAAACACTGAATACAGCTTACCATCGGGCATTACATAGCGACAGGGTCTCACTTTTGTCTAACAATAAGACAAAAAACAAAAGACACAACAATCAGAGTAATTGGCACCTTTAACAAGAGATGGTGGGCCATCAAAAAGATCTTTGCTAAACATTGGCATCTTCTTCAGGCTGATGACGATCTGGTGAAAGTTATAGGACCTAGACCCACTATTACCAGCAGATGGTCTAAGAACCTACGGGACTCTCTAGTAAATAGCCATTTCCAGCGGGCTAGAAGTACAACTTGGTTGAGTCCCGTCCAAGGCATGTACCGCTGCCAGGGTTGTAAAGCGTGCCAACATATCAACGTTGGCAAAACATTCGCTAATCATGACAACACCACAATTCTGCGTGGATAGCTTCATTAATTGTCGTTCTACCAACGTTATCTATCTTATCACGTGTCAATGTGGTAAGAGATACGTTGGAAAAACAACCAGACAATTACGCAGACGTGTTCTTGAACACATTAATTCCATCAAACACTCTGCAGAGACATCGGTTGCTAGACACGTCTCACAATGTCATAATAGCGACACGAGTGTAATTAAATTCATGGGCATTTATCAATTGAAATGTCCCATGAGAGGCGGTAATATTGACCAATCCTTGCTTCGTATCGAAGCAGAATGGATTTATAAATTAAATTTATAAATTAAAAACCAGGAGTCCAAATGGCCTTAATGAGGGGTTCACTTTTACGCCCTTCATTTGATTTGGGGATTATTTGTCTGGACATAAATATCCATCTACTACACACTGTGAATATATAGTTCACTGGTCTCTCCGACATCCTGCTACGTCTTTTCCATTGTCCACTATGTAAATTCCCAGCTCTCGGTATTGATTTAATATATTATAATATTTCAATATTTTTATTATTATTTAGACTAGTGACAATATTATTAAAGTCCTACGCCCAACAGTGGGCTTAGTGTTCGTGTAATGTGCTTATATGTGCCATATATGACAATTATTGACAATTAATTCTGTACATATATACATTTACGTTTCAAATATTGTTAAATCTATTTATCAATCACTGCATTTCAAGCCGACACATTTCTCCATAAACTACATTTATGGTGGATTGTATAAAATCATTTTTATTGGTATAATCACCGGATAATATAAATGTGTAATACAGGTCTTATACCCTTTCCCCCTCCTTTCCCCCCCCCCTTTCCCCCTCCCCCCCCCCTTCTCTCTCAGCACCCGGCATATTTGTTTTATATATAATATTATCTCTGTGCCATCAGCAGGTCTGAGACTGTTTGTCAGCACCAGTCCATCCCTGCTCACTATATACTTGCACCTGGTCATGCAGTATATAACATTGTCCCTAGGTCCATTGGGCTATAGATCAGACAATTTCTAAGACCCCATGCACGATCGCTGAACCTAGGGAGTCTCTGCAATAAATTTAGAGTCCCCGCGCATGCGCCATACCATCAGGCAGAATTCGTGAAAATTCACTAAGTCCCCACGCATGCGCTATCCATATAGACCACAATAGACAGTATTGGAAATATCTCTAAGTCCCTACGCATGCGCAATGAATACAGGCGCCAATGGAATTATTCCTAAATTCTCGCGCATGCGCAGTCTGCGTCTATGCCATTCGATGCTGTCTCCAGGTTGCCGTGCGAGCGTCATGAGCATAAGAAACGACTGGAATATTTCCTAAGTCCCCACGCATGCGCAGTGGACACAATCGATCTGAATTATTCCTAAGGTCCCGCGCATGCGCAGTATGTATGTATGGACTCCCAGACCGGGTTTAAAGTCCCCGCGCATGCGCATTAGATATTTGACTCGGCGCGGATGTTTTGAGGTTTTATAAGCTTTAAAAACTAACGGAAAACAACGTGAATAAGGTTAAATGAAGGCACAACACTGCGGTTTTTAAATAAAACTGTGTTTATCAACTTCTGAGCAGTTTTCTGAGTCAGTTTGGAGGGGACTGTAGTGCGCATGTGCAACAGCTGTTATTCATTGATTTTGTAATTAGGGTGCTGTAAGGGTATAAAAGGGTTTAGACCTCATTCCCCCAGTAATACTTGTCCCTGAAGAAGCTCCTTTGCTGGAGGGAAACGCGCGTTGGACACGCAATGTTGTCAGTCTCCTACTTGGAGCTGTTTTTAATGTAGTGTTTGCAGTAGCCTGGGTGTAACTGTGAAGACCATATGAGTTAACCATTTATTAATCAATTTATGGTCAGTGAGCCTGCTATCCTTGCACCTTATGTGAGGTGTCTTTACACCAATTGCTGTGTATTCAAGCCAGCACCGCTGTGTTTGGAAGATCTATAATACAGCTATTATACTATCACATGCCAGCGCTATTGTTCAGACTAAATCTCTATGTCAATGTGCAAGGGAGCTATATTTAGCAGTAATAGGATATTAAATCCTGTGGCCACCTACCTGAATATATTTATATACAACTCTACAATTGGTCTCATCGTTGCCCCAGAGGGGTTAACACCCTACTCATAGCATTCCCTGTCTTTAACATCCCATCCTATCAACTGGTACTGGGATAGTATGAATAACTTACGACACGATTGCTTGATAGCTATGATTTAATACATTTTTAATTCACATCACACGTTACTTTGGTAATATATGTTTTAAGGATTTATTAAAAGTTAATTTTTACACTTGGGTGGTGTGCATTTAAGTGAATTCTTTTGGGGGCACATCCATTTTGTGTTTCCCCTTCCTCTTTTCTGATTCACTTTCAGTTCACAGTTTGCACCCACCTTTTGATTACCTCACCTATGAATATAAATACTTCATTCAATTAGTATGGTCCTGTGATCACTCCCTACTCTTTGTTGTTCGTATGGTGTAGGGTATATACAAAGTGGGATTAAAACTCAGGTGGGGTGTCGCTAGCATGAGCAATACTTGACACCTAAGGTCCGTAATATAGTGGGCGCACTTGCTGAGCCCGGGAGCGTGTGCGGCACTTATAATTGGCTGTGGTTAGCCAGCCGTTCTATATTAGGGCTGCGCGCGCGCACGACAGTGAGCGTTGAGCCGGCTGATCGGGGGAAAGACTCTGAATTGAGTCTTTTCGCCCTGCTGCCACACGTGTGTGTGTGTGTGTGTGTGTGTACAAAATCCATCTTTTATCCCAAGTTTGTTTTTGTTTTTTAATATTAAATGCGCAGTAAAATCCAGTGTTTTTTAATTAGAAATTTTTTTTTCCCAAAAAGTAATTATTTCCCCATCTGCTCCCTCCTGCATTCTATTCAGCCTCTTTAGCACACTCCTCCATAGCCTGCACACTTAATGCCTTGCCACAGTTACAAATGGCTTTTATTTTACTGCCTGTGTGATTTATTTATGCTAAGTGTTTGGCTTATTATTTAGCATTAATTAGGGTATCACGGCACTGACACAAGATGTGCTGCTAATATGGAAGAATGTTTGTGTGTGAGTGCAGGGAGAGGGGGTGTGGCCACGCCTACCCATGCGTGTCATAGCCACGCCCATCTGTCGCTCAGAGCACTGAAGTCCATACACACAAAAAGTCCGTTCGCGCACGCCAACTATAAAACAAGCCTAAGTCAGGTAGTACTGCACACCCTCAAAGGGTTAATACACCCTTAATGGATATCTAACTAGATCACAGATACTTTGTATAGTGCATCTAAAGACCAAGATAAAATGATGTGTCCTGCCTCCCGATATATACAAGGGTATAAAGATACACCTCTAATACACTGAGCAATGACTTTGAATCTGAGGCATATAGTTTTAAATATTCATGAGCCAATAGCAACAAAGAAATCTCTCACAGTTCAGATGTAATAGGTAGACACCATGTATTGAACACTGCGTTTACAGCGAGTGTGTCAATGTCTCAGAATTAGAACCAGAGGGTCCCCCCTTCAGAATGATGCAGCCATATGTGAGTAGCTGTTTTGTCTCCATCGAGTTGCACTGCTTAACACAAAAGGTTAGTGTGCTGTATATATGAGGCTACACAAAATTATCAATGAGATGCAAATTGCAGAGGGAATCACCATAATAATAAAACATCATTGTGTGCACAGTGACCGGTTGCATGGGTAAGGTACAGAGTAACAGTGCAAAGTAAAATTCCCCCATTAGTCTATCATAGATATAGTCAGTGGATCTGTTGTTCAAGTCTGGCTGAGGATTAACCCTTTTGAGGCTGTGCGGTACTACTTGATTTAGGAGGAGTCAGGTATTGCTCGTGATAGCGACGCCCCACCACCTGAGTTTTAAACCCATCTTTGGCATATGAAGGGTTACTGATACCCTGGACTATACATGTCCAACCCACTTATGCTTTCAGAGAGTGCAATATAGTGGTTTATTTTCTGGTCAGTACTCGGTGACTCATCAGTCAGATACAGACTTTCTATGGGGAGCCCTATTTAGACTGGGTTAATGCCCTGTCACACCCCTGATTCCCTTTCTCCAGAGGACTTTACAGTAAATCAGTCACCAGGGCATACATAGTATACTAATTGCCACAGCATGGTCAAGAAGGGTGTGGTTCATCGATCTAAATGAGATGTTATTCCCCAAAGTGGTTGTTTGAAATCAATGGGGATTTTCAGCCAAAAAAAACAGCCACCAGAACTACCCCTTTAGTCTGAAATGCTAACCATGAACAGCACAATGGCCACCACCATTTATCTGATATATTCTGCTCTCACAGGGGACTGAGGAATAACTGAGAAATGCTGCCGCAGAAGACACATTTGTGAGGGTTAAGTTCAAAATCATCATCCCAGGGATCATATTCAGTTTGATGTATTGCTGCAAACTAAGGCCGAGTTTATAGTACTTGCTACGGCGGCTGCGACGTCGCGCAGTAGCAAGTACATGCAGTCCGTCGCGGGTTCCCATAGCGGGCGCGACAGCGACGGCGCTGCAAAGCGACGGACTGGACGTGATCGCTGGAAACCGGAAGATTGATATTTCCATCGATAGAGGGGTGACATCACGGGCACGTAAGAGGTTCAGCCAATGAGGGCGGACCACTCACGGCCACGGCCCCCGGTCGCACTCTCGTCTCCTGCACCATTGTGCAGGAATTTCTGTAGTAGCGGTGACGGCTGATATCATGCGGTCGCGTCGCCGCTACTATAAACTTAGCCTAACATTGTGGCAGCAAAATCCTAACTTGTTTTCAAAGTAAACTTTTTAATTGTTTAGATACTTCTGCAAAATTATTTCGCTTCTCCAAAATCTCTTGAGAACATGGTGATCCATGTGCGAAAACAATATCACTGCCACTGCTACGCCACCACTTTTTCAAAGGTTCACAATCGGTAGTTTTTGCCCCAACTCAAATCCGCAAACAGAGGGGGAGAGCTGGGACAAGTGTCCCGGTCCCGGCCAGCTGGCGCCGGAAGTTGGGCCTAGCCAGGCCCAACTTCTGCATCAGCTGCCTGCCTCTGGTTACCCTCCGCTGGGCCCTGGCTTTCCTCAGCTGCTGCGGACCCCTCTCTGCCAGGCCAGGCCTCTCTCCCACCAGTGCGCACCTGAAGCTGAGAGCAACGTCCGGCACACACTGGCAGTAGAGAGGCCCGCTCTCGCAAAGAGGGAGGCCCGGCGTGGGAGAGAGGCCCGGCAGAAGCTGGGGAGAGCCAGAGCACCAGAGACCTCAGACCACCCAAAACGTAGGTAGCGGTATGTGGTATTTTGTGTGTGTGTGCTTGGGATATTGTATTTTCTGTGTGTTGGGGGTGTATTGTATTTTGTGGGTGGGGGGTATTGTATTTTGTGGGTGGGGGGTATTGTATTTTGTGGGAGGGGGGTATTGTGTGTCTGGGAGTGTGCGTGTGGATGTGGGATTGAGGGAGAGTGGGTAATTAAGTGATAGTGGAGGGGGGGAGAGTGTGAGGAGAGAAGGGGAAGAAGAAGGTGTGGGAGAATAAGTGAAGAAGAGAAGGGGAAGAGTGAGAGATGGGGGAGAAGAGGGGAGAGGAATAATGGGGAGAGGAATAATGGGGAGAGGAAGGGGCTCGCGAGATGTGGGAGGGGAGATACAGGGGATGGATAGAGGGAGCGGCTCACGAGGAGGTGTAAAAGGTGGGCTTGAAAGGCCGCAGACATGGCCCAGGAAATAAGTCGGTGGCCCTGTCCCAACTACACATGTTGACTGGAATAGCTGGCAGAATCTGACTTTAAAAAAAATATATATATATATACAGTATATATATATATATATATATATTATATATATATATATATATATATATATATACTGTATACTGTTTTGGAAGATTTCCATGTGTGCATACTGTAGCATTTGCATTGTATTTTTTTACTCAATGGTTTAAACTTTCAATGATAGTTAATATATCTACATATTTACATATGGGACCTGGGTCACCATTCTCTGTTTGATGGGGGAGCTATTTTGCTCCCTCGCGCTCAGTAGTAACTATACATTTTAGCTCCTGATGTTATATTGCTTTTTACATTTACATTTTATTAGGTACCATTTTAATTGTGTTGTTTTTTTGGATCATTACTTATTTTATTTGTTATTGATATTTATGTATGTAATGAAAATACCATGGAAATATTCAGTATTTTTTTTTTTTTCAACTTAAATTTTTATTTGACACGTACATAAATTGCATACAGAGCATATAACTGTATTACAGGTACAGCTTACAGTTGCTGACACTCTATTATATGTGAAATATTCAGTATTTTAATAAATGGCACACTGCTAACTTGAGCTACTAGTTGTCTTAAAAATACAGATACAGCTCAACCCCGTTATAACGTGATCCGTTACAACGCAAATCCGCTTATAACGCGGTGTAAGCATGGCTCCCAATTTTTGTATTTCTGAATACTTTACAACACGATTATTGGTTTCTTAAATACTTTATTGTACAATGCATACAATTGTACATTATTTCTAACGTGATCCGCTTATAGCGCGATGTGATTATTTGGACCCCAAGCACGGCGTTATAAGGGGATTGAGCTGTAATTGGTTTTACGGCAGGTCAAGCCTCTGACCATACATGGTTTTTATGTTTTTTTATAGGACAGGTTATCAAGGCCTGGTTTTAGGAATCTGATGTAACAATTCTTCTCTGAGAGTAGAAATAAAAGAAAACCCTCTTTAATGTATTTTAAAAGGGATTCCTGAAAGGGACCTGCAAATACCAGGGTGTGTGGCCAGGAAGGTATTTCAGAATTGTGTAAATTTACTAAATATAAAGATATCATGGGTCTGACAGCGATTCACGAGAATTACAGATGAATCCTAACATTTATGATCAGAATCAAATAATGACAAACACTTCATGTTTCTGAGGTTGAAAAGGACTGATGTCCATTTGTCAATCAAACAGCACTAAAAGCATAACGTTTCATATCTACACGTGTACAGGTAGTCCTCGTTATCCAACGTTTCACTTTACAACGAATGGCATATCCAACGCTTTACAATGCAACCCGATGGGCCATTTTTCTACGCCGGAATGCGTTATCCGACGCCTGAATGCGTTATCCAACGCTCACCGTCACTGATTAACATGGGACTCACTTTACAACGGTTTCACTATCAACACTACTTCCAGAATGGATTCCGTTGGATAATCGAGGGCTGCCTGTATGTTAATTATACAATCACAACAGTAAAGATAGCGTTCTTCTAAGTATTATAGGAATAAAACTATGGGAAATTGCATATGTCCAAACAGCTTTTTAATACAAAAAGTACGGTGTTACAGACAGCACTCCAAGATAAAGATTAAAGTATATTATGTCTGGTGCACGGGAGCGGCAGGAGGGACCCTTAACCCTCCCGAAACTATAAAGCAACAGAGGTAAAGTCCCCAGCCCTCAATGTGAATAACATGAAAAAAACACTGGAATATGCCAAAATGTATAAATTGTATTGAAATAAAATACACAATATAGGATATACAATTAGAAGGATGCTATCATATGCTATGGAAAATCGATGTAAACACAAGCCAAAAACTGGCGTGATGGGAGGGAGGTAGGGGAGGATTTTTAATGTTTGTTTTTTTTTTTCTTTAGCCATAAAAATTTAATACAGACATTTATGAGGGGGGTGGGGGGAGGGAGGGGATACACCCAGAAAGTTTGCTTAAGGTGTTTTCAATTAAAGGAGTTTTAGGAGAAAGACCCTGCAATTGAGTCATGAAATGAGAAATTCAATATCCTGAACTTCAAGCCCTTTCTGAACAATCTGATGATGTTACGCGACAACATAATTAGAGAAATCAATTTTACTCCCTTTTATTTGTTGAAACTACCTGCATTTATTATACGGTATGTTTTAGTAATCTTTTTTTGTAACCTAAGCACCGTACGATTTTTGTATATTAAATCTAACATGTAATAAGTAAATCTTTGGGCTTTGCTTGAACTTTGCACGTTTAGAAGAGAGTGATTATATTTTCTGACACATTTTCCTACAACAGTTTTTGTGTGTTAAGTGCAACTTTTTCTTTAGTAAACAGGGACCAAAAACCCTGGAAGTACATCTTGACATAATTTTTTGGTGGTGGCAGTGAATAAAGATAGATATTGTGACTGAGGGTAGATATTATTCTTTTGAGAAACCTTGCATAGGTGAAACATGTATCAGCTGGATAGCTGTGTGTATTAGCCCTTGTCACATATATAAGTCACGTGCTCACAGGTGTGCCGTTCATGACCATGTACAAATATTTTGCTACTTTTTGGATCTAGAGTGGGGGGGCTTATAGAGGGTGTTCCTCTCCAACTTTTGGATACTGTGAGGATTCTGGAGTCACGCCGCTCACGGCGTGCTCCTCACTTACCTGCAGCTCCGTCTGGGTTCTCCGCGGCTCACATGGACTCCGGAAGCAAGCCGTCGATCCCCATTGCTCCTATGCGCGCGCGCGCACGTTTGCTTCCCTCTTCTGCCCTCGGATCAGGGCGTGGGTCCGCGCACGCAGCCACTGGCGCTGCTACACGGAGGCGCGGCCACACAGAGGCGCACCCGCCTCTTAAAGGTACAGCAACCCAAACTATTGCTACGATTAAATGCAGTCAGATTACTGGCCTTTATGGCTCCTCCCTTGGGACTCATGCTGGACCTATCCCTGCTGTAGCCTGGCCCTTCCACACACCCCTACCTTGCTGCACTGCTATTGGATCCTCTCTCCTATATATACCTTGCAGAGTCACTAACTCATTGGCTGAGCATAGAACCAGTTGTTCTCATCACTCTCTGCCTCCCAAGTTCTATTTTGCAGACTTCCTCGTGAACCGAACCGGCTTCCGCTACGTCTTCCTGTACCTCTGGCAACCTGAACTCGGCATACGGCTACACGACTCTCCGCACCTCTGGCATCCCGATCCTGGTTTACGGTAAACGACAACGTCCCTCTCTCTAATCCTGGACTTGGCAAACGGCCTCCACTACCAACCGTACCTCTCCTACCCCGATCCGGAACCCCAGACCAATCTACTCTCAAGACGTGTCCTCGTGGCTGTGGGTGGCGTTCTAACCTTTCCCACCTCAGCACCGCGGTCCCGTCTCGTTTGTGGTGAGCACATCCTTACAGATACTTTGTGGGTTGTTCATCAAGCTCCATTATGGATTAACACAGGGGTGCGCAAACTGGGGGCGCTAGATTTTTTGGGGGGGGAGGGGCGCAGCAGATTAAATTTAAATTAAATGCGCAGCAGTTTACATTTAAAGTAAATGCCGGGGGACGACGCGACGCCTCTATAATGCACTTACCTTCCCTTCCAGCGATGTGTCGTCATGATAACCCAGCATCAAATGACACCGCTGGGTCACGTAATGTCTCGTTACCATGGCAGCGTGACGTCACATTACCCCGCGCGTCATTTGACACCGGGTCTGAATGGTGGGGTGGGGGGGGGGGGGGGGGTGCGAGGTGCCGAGGAGAGCAGGTGTGTCAGTGCCCGTGCGCTCCCCTGGGTTAACACACCTGATCCGACATTATCTCCCATTGAAGTCAATAGTCATCAGCGACCGTTCGTGTGTGTTAACCTGTTATGGAGCATGATGAATGTGGGGTTTTTGTTGGTGTATTCAGTTTTACAGTCCCTCTGGGGACTTGCTTGTTTGTTGTCATGTTACTTGCTTGTTACACATCGCTGATCCATTGTTGTGTGTGTGTGTAGGATTTGTTCATGTGTGTTAGGTAATGCTATACAGTACAATATGAGTACAGAACACTTAATGGCACTGGTGTTCTTTTATTCCCACTAGTGATGAAGGGGCTGGTATATGCCTCAGACTTTAAAAGGATTACTACTGTGTTCTTGAGGAATGGTTTCAATTAGTTTCTCATTTGATGGATATTGCCCAAATATTCCCTAACTAAGCTGGTATCATAAATATGGTTGATATAGAAAAAGGTGACACTGTGCTCATTTGCGTATCATTACCCAGAATCCCTGGCTGCAGTGGAAGCACTGTATACTAAGAGGTAATGGTGAAAAGCAGGTTTGCAGACCTGTCTGAGACATGTGAATGTGCTCACAAGTGATATATTTTATGTGTTGCTATAGTTAAAAGCTTAGGGCTTTATTCTATATTGTACAAAGTGGTTGTTCGTGCCAAAAACAGTCGCTTAGGAATATATTGAATTACCCGCTTAGTCTGAAATCCTAACTTTGAACAGCACAATGACCAACGTTATAGTATATCCAGTATATTCTGCTTTCACAAGGGAGTGAAGAATAACTGAGAAATTCTGCTGCAGCAGACAAAGGTGCATCTGTGAGGGACAAGTGAAACATATTTTGTGTTTTATTTTTTGTGTGACACAAAGGGTTGCCACGACTATGGGTTTGACCTGGAGAATACGGGTTTTGACCATGTATCTCCGGGCTCTGGGCTTACATAGTAAACCTCCGGGTGGGGGCATCGTCTCCCGGCATCTTCCCCTGCAAGTAACTCCTGTCAATTTGGCCGCGCCACGTCAAATGGAGCTGCATTGCCAGGTCAACGGGAACGCTACATGATGTCACAGCATCACGTGACACCCGTTTCCATGGCAGTGTGATGGCACCACAAGGCGTTCCATTGTCATGGCAACTTGACGCTGTGGTGTCACTTAGCGTCCCTTTGTCATGGTAACGCGGCGTCATGTGTAGCCGTGCGGCCATATAGACGGGTTGCAGCGGGAGATGCCGGGAGGATGTTGGAATGATGCCAGGGAAACGCCGACGCCGAAGGTAAGCGCATAATTTTATAACGTTGTCTTCTGGTTGGTCTTCAGTAGAAGGTGGCAACCCTGGTGACACTGCGCTTATTTGCATGTCATTACCCAGAATCCCTGGCTGCAGTGAAAGCCCTATTTGCTAAGTGACAATGGCGAAAGACAGGATTGCTGGCCTGTCTGAGATGTAAATGCACCACATGTGGTATTTTTACTTATAATTTGTGTGCACAGTGTTGACTATTTTTGTAATCAATATTTCTGAAATAGGAACTTATTGGAGGACATTACACTATGAGGATAAAGACAGGAAAACATTACAGTACTAAGCCACGTTTGTGTGTGTGTGTGTGTTCCTATAGTATGGCGGGGAAGGGGTTAAGAAAAGATGTGGCTGCTTTTGCTTCAAGGACTCCTAGAAAATCTGCCCTCCCTCCTGGCTTCCCACAGAACTGCAGGTCTAGGAAACACAAGTCTCCATTCTGTGCTGCTTAATAAAAACAGCTGGATTTCTCCTCCTCCTCCTCCTCTCCTCTCCTCCTCCTCTCCTCTCCTCCTCCCTGACTGCTGAGCTCCCCTCTGCTTCCTCTTTTGTTTCATGCATTCAGAAAAGCTCAGGCTGAGTGCATCTCAGAGAAGGCAGAGCAACCACTGGTCATCAGCACCCTAACACAATCCCTCCAGTACAGGGACAACAAGCAGCTACACTGCAAGGGCTGGGGAATATAGACAGTGACACATCATAGATCTGAGCCTTTTAGCAACCTCTCCTATAGGGAGCTTGGTACTGTTCACTTTTCCAAGCTGCTGGTATCGTTCACTGCACTGATATTTGACTGGATGCCCTTCACCACAAGCAAGGACAAGGTGTGATCTGAGCAGTGTAATCCTTGCACACTGCTGCTGCTGCTGCTGCCACTGCTGTACCCACCCTGGCAACTGGTTCCCTCCTCTACTTTCTATCCAGATCTGCTGCCTGCAGGGAGTGGCTGGTGATGATCACAGACTGCAGGGCTGGGCTGCTGTTCGGATCCCTCTTCTAACACAGGGATCTTGGGTGCTGACATGTCAAGAGGTAAGGGAAGGAGCTGTGGGCATTATTCGGGGCAGTGGTTTTGATGGCATATATAGGGTGTGTGAAGGAGGGTCTTGCATTTCGCAACCTCAGCTGAGCTGCAACAAAGGAGCTACAGTAGATGCAGCCGGCGTGGCAATGGGTGGACAGCTTCCATGCTGCCTGTCAGATAATAGCCTGAAAGTGCTGCTGTGGGATTGAAGCCGGTTTAATAGGGATCCAGAACCCTACCCACATATTCACTTCTTCTATTGCATAAGGGATTCAAAATATGTATTTATTTCCTTCTTCATATTAAGGAGAATCTTTGTTTTCATTGAATGAGATTACAGTTTATAGCATGCACTGCATGTGCCACATAATGAAAAGAAAAGATAATATTGTTGGTTTCATAGCAGTAGTAATAATAGTATTAAGAATGGCAACAATAATAACAATGATGATGATAACTGTTATTATTTACTTACAATGTGCCAAGATATTCTGCAGCAGAGAGAGAACAACAATACAATTACAACAGTAACATACATTGGTACAGAAGGTAGGGAGGGCCCTGCTTCAAGGAGCTTACCGTCTAAAAAGGGTGTTTGTGTCGTGGACCTACTTCTAAAGAGACATTGTCATTTGTAAAGTAGTCCCAGCAGAATAAATGCAGCATACAGATTTGAGAAGGTATGAAGGATGTGGGCTGTTGTGTGGTAAGGTTATTTTCATCTGCAGTCAGACACTCTACTTTGTGGACAAATATTTTATTGACTTTAATAGTGGGATCCAATGCCTTTCAAAATGCAATTCTGGCAGCCCTGTCATGCATTTTCTGTCACTGCGAAAATACTGATTTTTCAATTCACGTGCAGCATGTAAAAATATATATATATATATATGTTACATGTATATGTAAATATGTTGATGAACAAAGCTAAGTTAAAAGATGGTGTTCCTGTAATCAATTAGTAATATAGAAGTGGTTCGTGATATTAAAAAGTTTGAAGGAGTAGCTTGGTGGCAATGTCACTGGTTTGAAAACCAGTGTCGGCTCCTTGTGACCTTAATCAAGTCACTTTATCTCCCTGTGTCCCAGGCACCAAAATGAGATTGTAAGGTTTGCGGGGTAGGGATTCTTTTGTGTTTGCATAATTCTATATACAGTACAGCACTGTCAGTGATATATAAGAAAATAGTTTTATTATTATTAGGCGTGGGACCCAATATAAAATACCTCTACCATACTGTTCTATTCTATACCATAAGACTTTATAAATAAGGCATCCAAGGTATTTTTGTTTAATAACCCCACTGTTTTAATGGCGCTTATAGGAATAAATATACCAGTTTGAGCTGACAATGATTGGCACGTATTTATAAGATGCCAGTCACAGCAAAAACACAAGTTTGATACAAGTATCTCAAAATAATAAAAACAATTATCCCGGCTGCTTTTTATTTTTTACCGCCCATTGGTTTTATTTGACAGGATGAGAAGCTGGGTGTTCCTTTAACTGAACCTCCCCCGGTTCCCAATATACTTATTGGTGAAGGTACCTGCGTTTCAATCCCCTACAGGGAAAACAAAATGGCGTTTTAAATCTCCTGTGTCATGCGGGCCAATAGGAAGCCGCAATGTCATCTGCTGCAGCTTCCTATTGGATGCCATTTAAACCCAGCATGAAACCAGGAAGTAAAACTGGTAACCTTTACTGCTAGGTATTCCTGGAATGTGGGGATCCCTGGATACCACCCTCTGAAATGAAGTTAGGTCGTGGGGATTGCTCCTTTGAAGACATTAAATGCATTTGGTTTCTCTATCATGAAATATTTTACACTTTCTCCCACTAAATAATGCAATTCCATCCTGTTTCTGTATGTGCTCCACTATACAGTACTGCCAATTGCAATCTGAGATTTACTGCAGTGTTTGTTTGTTTGTAACGTCTGGAGCTTCTAATTCCTTTTATTTTATTCTTGTTTGTGCTATAATTGTGTGCACTGAATGTTTCTGTTGAGTGCTTTATGCACTGTTAACAAGCACTGTGATAGACAGTATAGTAATACTATCTAGTGTTCTGCATGAAACAACCTCTATTAGGAGGTAGACAGTGCCTGAGGGTGTGTGGGGAAAAGGATTGAGTGCTATGTATTTTATCATGTTACCAAGTTCCTGCAGATGACCAAGACCTAATGGAGGACTTTACAATACACATCTTGAGTGCCTTTTGTTTGGTCTTTTTACATTTTTGTTTATAACAATATACTATAAACATTTCAAACAGGGGGTCACCGTGTGCCACTGTGGTGATGTCATTTGTGATACAGGAAGTTGCTGGTACCATACCATAGACATCAGTCATTCCATCAATGACTTTCAACTCTCCCTAGATGACAGAAGATAGTGTCTGAGATGAGATGCATTGTAAGGAACCCCAACCCACTCTTAATAGCGCATCTGAGATCAGATGCATTGTAAGGAACCCCAACCCTCTCTAATAGCGTGCCTGAGATCAGATGCATTGTAAGGAACCCCAACCCTCTCTAATAGCGTGCCTGAGATCAGATGCATTGTAAGGAACCCCAACCCTCTCTAATAGCGCGTCTGAGATCAGATGCATTGTAAGGAACCCCAACCCTCTCTAATAGCGCGTCTGAGATCAGATGCATTGTTAGGAACCCCAACCCTCTCTAATAGCGCATCTGAGATCAGATGCATTGTAAGGAACCCCAACCCTCTCTAATAGCGCGACTGAAATCAGATGTATTGTAAGGAACCCAAACCCTCCCTAAGAGCATTTGAGATCAGATGCATTGTAAATTCTTCTGTATTTGGTACAATTTTCAAAAGACCTGAAAATTACATGGAACCCATTAGGGATGCCCGGGGAACCTCTGTTGAAAAACACTGATATAGCAGCATAGATGACTCCAACAGAACCACAGTCTCAATTGAAAACTTCTTATTAAAGCAGTTAATGTTGTTTATCTTAATTGGGATAAAGCTTGCCTTTAGGGAGAAAGTCTCTCCTAGGACAAAAATGAACTTAGGATTGCACATCTGGCTGATTGATTGCCTTTAAAAAAAAATCAGGTACATGTGAGTATTTTTTAAATACTGTTGTTTTTAAAACTTTTATGAGTCACATGAGCAATTCAGCCAATGAGGGCAAACCAGCTTGGTGACGCCACGCCTCCTCTTCAGAATGCACGGATTGCTCTGGTGACAGGTGTGCACGACTCCATGTGCTCCGTCGCACGCATGCGCCTGCACTATAATCGATGCCTTAGACTCAAAAGACTAAATTAAATGCACAGCTATCGCATACCATTTTTTATTGGACCGGCTAGCTAGAGGCTCCTGACAGAGAAAAGAATGCAAGAACGTTGCTGCAATTAGTGTTGGGTACATAATGCAGTTTTAAAAACTGTACAGTAGTACCCATTTTTAAGAGCTCTTGGAGAATACTTTGTCACATCAATATTTCTCCAAAGTAGACAAATATTGAAGAATTTAGCAGTAAAACATATAATCAGGATAACTTGTGTGAATCATGGCATTCATTTCTGGCTCTTACAAGTCAGTTACAAAGCCTATGTCCAAATCTCAACCCTTTCACTGACTGAGAGGCCTTTCTGCCAGCAAACAGATTGAGATGTTGTTTATGCCGGGACCTGTGGAGAAATATAACTACGATGTCTCTGTGTATAATGGATGGTGGTTACGTTAAATGATACATTGGTATTATTTTGGTATCATGTTACTCATAACCTCACAGATTTTGCAACACATTCACAGTTGAGATTGCTACTAGTTTTTAAGATGATCTTTGTCCCCTGGAAACCACTGAACTCTAACCAAGACTGTTTTCCATAGCAGTTGGAGTGATGCTTCTGCTGCCTAAAAACAGCTGTGCAAACATTTTCCCTATTTGAATCCCATTGAGGATGATTCAGCGTTTTATACTTGCAAGATCAATATATTGTAATTTGGTAACCTAATACGTTGCAGCGCACACGTGGATGGGAACCGCCTGTCCTGCGGTGACGTCACATGCAAGCAACGAGCTAAAAACATGTCCCATGTTGATCAGTCCAAGCCTGCTACAGTACCTGCTCTTGAAATAGTGAAAGTGTTTAGTCCACAAGACAATAAGAAATACTAAGCGTTTAGTGTAGGTAACGGCTTAAATGGAGTTTACCTTGCTTACAAGCTTACATGAACTAATTTTTTTTTAAGTCAAAAGATGCAACCAAATGACTCCTTTGTTAGAAAACTTTAGCTCAAAAAAGTTAAATCACTAATAAATTGCAAGCCAATTTGGAAAGAAGTGCACGGTTTTTGTATTTGTTTTCCATAAATGTATGGCCATTTCCCTTACCCCTAGCAGCACTCCATAATTATTGCAGGTCATATGGTGTTACTGATACATTTTTGTTACAGGGTTAGGTCTGAGCTCACCCAATTCTGTTTTGCTAACAATAACAAACCTTCCCAAATATCATTTTATTTGCATACCAATTAAAAAGAAATAAATAACTTTATTCAAAACAAATGTTGTTCTCAGCGCAGTTGTATGTATATCTAAAGCACTTGTGTTATAGATCTCATTGCCACTTTATTTTTTATGACATGAAACAGGATTTGCACATTTTCTTCTTATCCAGTGAGATATACAAATACTTTTCTTTCTTTCAAAGCAGAGATGTGACTTTTACTGGAGAAATATAGCCGATAACAGTACTGTGTCTTACAAACACATGTCAAAGAGCATATACAGCAGAATCACATTTCTTGTAGTGTAACTGGAGCATCATTGGCCAGAAGAAGTTGCCTGTGAGGATGCAATACTTTGTAACTGTTCTATTATTAATTAGTGTGTTATGAACATTGTGACAAACGCCCCTCTTTTGTAGTGCTGACGTCTGTCTGGGTTCTTCCCGACACAGTCTTCTAGGGTTAATTATACAACAAACAGGATCATGCAAAGTATTATGCTGCTTAACTCAGGCTTCTGCCTGCTTTATTTTCATCCAAGTAAGGTACTGCAGCTTTAACATGTGTAGGTTAGAGGTACTCAGATACTTTCATTCAGCAGTTCACACATTTCAGTGTTACAATATTTCCCACACTGTTATTTCAAGAAATAAAACCAAAATCATATAAGCAAATCCTATCTCTTTCAGGGATCTAACTACACATCAGAATCAGTCTCTCTAACAGCTGCTGGCCAACTAAACTGGTTCCCCAGCTTAAAACAATGCTCTCTCATTTAGGGACACAAGATACAGCACAGTCTTTTAGCAACAGCAGTAACCATTTGTTTTTGTCTTATCTGTTCGTGGTGTCCAGGCAAATCTTCTGGTACTGTCATACGTGGAGAGGCCATCAACCTCGATACTGGATGCAGGAGAGTAGCGACACACCCAGCCCCCAGGCTCCAAGGAGAGAGAGTGAAATGCAAAACCTCTCTGCTCTAAATACCTGTGTATGTGATTAGAAGAGCAGGTGAGGGAGAACTAGAGCCATTGTAATCTGTGGTCTGGATTTTCCATCCAGCTGCCTGAGGTAATGGGAAGCTGTGGAACGGATCATTTGTAACTATTCCTGCACTTTCTGCTCTAAAATGGGGCAGAAAGCTGCCTAACATCTTTGGACTATGTCACATATCCCCCTCCCCAGCTCACACCTACTGGGGTGAGCGGCCATGGACCTCACTGGGGTGAGCGTCCTTCCTGAAATACTTGAGCTAACTCCTCAGTACAACATTAAGTATTCACATGACACGAATATGAACTTCATTATATAATTTACCAACTGAAAGGGCCATCAACCCTGTATATTAATTTGTAGTTTAGCTACATTTTCAACACAGAGAACCAATATAACACTGTACCCTTGACAAAATGCTTATTCTAGAGGCCTAATATACCTTAACTACAATAGCTTATTTGCATAGTTAAGTGTCCGTGACATAGTCCACACGTGTAATAACAAAAAAAATATCGGTCAATTCCCCAAACACATTTTTTTTTTCTTTGACTTCCAGTCCATTACATTTCCTGACTTTATTTCATAGGCCGCTGCAACCTGCAAATGACTGGACTGTTTCTTTAGCTTCTGACGGAACTCTGGGCCCGGATAGTCTTTGTCTTTATATTGTGGCCCAGAGTGGCGAGATCCGGAAAAATTCAAGGCCAGCGTTGACCTTCGTCGCTTTTGATTTGCGACCTTTGAACCTTTATGGTACTTCTTACTGCCATGTATTTTCTCACGACCATCACTCTCAGAGATTTGGGATTTCCCCTCTGGGGCAATTATATGGTACTTAGAAGATGAAGCACTGATTACCTGGAGCAACTTCACCTTGATGGGGCTCTCACTAACTCTGGCTGTACCCTGTGGCATTTTACCTTTGCAGCCGGCAGGCATGTAGTCTTGGACCTCTCTTTCCTGAGGTCTACATTTATTCAGGCGGAAGTACCGCTGGATAACCAGTGACGCATTTCTCAGGGTTTGATAGCGAATCCTGTTCTGTGTCATCCTAGTCAGAGACTGGATTTTTATAGTTGCTCCTTTCATAATGAGGAACCTGTTTCGTACCATGCGGGCACGGTAGAATGATTGAAGAACACAGGCTGCTTTATTCCGGTGATTGAACACACGAATTTTCATCCCTCTGTAGGCAGCCTGTAGGATGATAGTTGCGGCGCGTTTACGCTGATAATTTTCTCTTTCCCTTCTTCCTTGGATAAGAGCTTTGCAGTGCTTCTGAATTATTCTAATGCTTTTCTCCTTTTTCAAAATGTTAAGTTCCTCCACGAGAGAATTCTGTTTTGTGCATACATCTCGCAATTCTGTTCTCAGAGCGTCCATTTCTTCCTGGTGCTGGCTCTGAGTGTGCATCAGTGCTTCCTGCACTTCTAATTTTTCCTGAGTCAACTGTTTCTTTATTTTTTCTGCTTGGTCAGTCAAATCTGAATTTTCCAATTTCAGAGTCTCATTTTCTTGCTTTACAGTCTCTAACTCACTTAGGGCAATCTCATGGGTTTGCTTCAACATTCCCAGCTCTGTGTTCAGACCGTGGCCCTCCAGGCGCAAGTGTTGCACCTCTGTGCTGAGCGCATGAACCTCTTGTAGAGCCTTCCCGTATTTCTGTTTTAGGATAGCAATCAATTTGTCAGACTTAATCTGTTTTTCATCCATGGTGACAATTACGGTGTTGGCCTTTTCCAGACTAGTCGTCACCTCTTCCAGCTCACTCCGTAAGAGAGACTCTGTTTTCTTCAAAGCCTCGTGCTCTTGTAAAGCTGGAAGTATACACCTCTGTAACTCGGCGTTCGCTTCTCGCACCTTATTGTTAGATTCTTGCTCCTTCTTCCAACATTCTCGCTCCTTCACCAAATCCTGCCACAGGACTTCATAATTATGGCGGGCAGCTTGGAGTGCAGAAACCAAAGCCTCTTTATCCTGGTTCAAGGATTCAGCTTCCCTTTGCTCCTCCTTTTCCTTTGCCACTGTTCCCGTGACAATTCTGCCGATCACTCCGGTCTGCAGCACATCTCGGCGCCTTTCTGACGCATGTCCTGACAGCGCAGGTTCAAGTGGCTCGGTCACTTCCCCTGTGACTTGAGGGACAGTTTTCTTTTTCTTCTTCTTTCTTTTTGCTTTATTAGCTCCAGAGATATCAGTGGTACTGGGCACACGCTCACTGGTATCAGCTTCCACATCTTGCTTGCACACATAGGGCGTTGCTTGCTTTTGCAGCTGTTTGTCTTTGAAAATTTTGGGGCACACATCTTCCATGTGACCTACTTTATGACAGGCCCAGCATACTAAATTCATCTGTGGGTACGGCTCTCCTCCAGGGGCCACATACGAGTCGTCATCATAATCATCATCATCGTGTGGCCTGAAGGGACACTGTTTTGTACATTACAAAACAAACATTTCACGTCGGCCATTTTAGAAACCCGGCAGGAACAATTTGCTAGCTGCAATTTCACTCCCTTCAGCAACTTGCATACAGCACTTGCTAGCTGCAAATTCACTCACTTCAGCAAAATGCATTAGCTTTACAAACAGCACTTGCTAGATGCAATTTTTTTTTTTTTTTTTTTTTCTTCAGCAAAACATTTTGGTTTTCTGTTTGGGTTCAGGGTGCTATTGCATCCACACTTCGCACATTCTCTGTGTATGCTAGAAGCACAACTGATATACACAGTGGGACAGACTTCACTCATAGCATCTGTACTTTAGTTCAGCTCGGCGGCCATTTTAAACCCCCGCATTTATTTGCAAACCCACAGACTTTTTAGTGTCGACCCGCATTCTCCACCATATGTGACAAACGCCCCTCTTTTGTAGTGCTGACGTCTGTCTGGGTTCTTCCCGACACAGTCTTCTAGGGTTAATTATACAACAAACAGGATCATGCAAAGTATTATGCTGCTTAACTCAGGCTTCTGCCTGCTTTATTTTCATCCAAGTAAGGTACTGCAGCTTTAACATGTGTAGGTTAGAGGTACTCAGATACTTTCATTCAGCAGTTCACACATTTCAGTGTTACAATATTTCCCACACTGTTATTTCAAGAAATAAAACCAAAATCATATAAGCAAATCCTATCCCTTTCAGGGATCTAACTACACATCAGAATCAGTCTCTCTAACAGCTGCTGGCCAACTAAACTGGTTCCCCAGCTTAAAACAATGCTCTCTCATTTAGGGACACAAGATACAGCACAGTCTTTTAGCAACAGCAGTAACCATTTGTTTTTGTCTTATCTGTTCGTGGTGTCCAGGCAAATCTTCTGGTACTGTCATACGTGGAGAGGCCATCAACCTCGGTACTGGATGCAGGAGAGTAGCGACACCCCCAGCCCCCAGGCTCCAAGGAGAGAGAGTGAAATGCAAAACCTCTCTGCTCTAAATACCTGTGTATGTGATTAGAAGAGCAGGTGAGGGAGAACTAGAGCCATTGTAATCTGTGGTCTGGATTTTCCATCCAGCTGCCTGAGGTAATGGGAAGCTGTGGAACGGATCATTTGTAACTATTCCTGCACTTTCTGCTCTAAAATGGGGCAGAAAGCTGCCTAACATCTTTGGACTATGTCACAACATGATGACACTGATCCTCAGGGAAACATTTTTTGATTAGCCAATACATTTGCACTTGATTAATATCAAAATAAATAAGTATTCAATGGAATTTTTTTTATAGGGGTTAATACTTGAGTGCAGTTTATCACCTTCTTGTGCTATCTATTTTTTTTGTACGCATATATTTATTTAGGTAAGCACCACCAGAATTTAAGTTAAGTCTGGTTATAGCACCAACTTGAAATAACTTGAGTGGATATGTTTTTTTCATTCTTTTTGGACTCTACTGAAGCCCATGATACTATCCCTGTGTATACATTTATACACGCACAACTTGCCATTTTGGACATTCTTTTTTCCCCACTATAATCATTGGCCATATACACCACATTGTATTATCAATACAAATGAATTCTACATGTAATTCAGAAAAACAACTGTGGTGGGACTTGAACCAAGTCTATTGCTCAACACTAGAAACGGAACCAAAAAAAGACAAAGCACTACTTTCCAGCAGGTAGAAATGATCAAAAAGGCAGGGAAAGCGTTCCCAAAGTGAAAAACAGAGCTAATTTATTAGCCGCATGGAAACATACAGCATACACAGGCAAAAAAAAGCCTCCACCTACGCGTTTCAAGCGTTAGCTCTTTAGCAAGGTGATCAAGGTTATCACTCTGACTAACACACAAAAACACCCCAAACAAATCTATTTTGAACCATAAGGCCCTGCTCACTCTGTGCACGCGCACGTTCGGCACTCTTGGATGTTTGTGATAGGCAGTGTTCAAACTACAAACCCTAGTAGCCCAAGCACGCTGCCTAGGGGTCACACTCGACTCCTCCCTCACATTCAAAACATTTCTAAAACCTGACGCTTTTTCCTCCGCAATATAACAAAGATACGCCCTTTCCTCTGTTGCTCGACTGCTAAAACTCTGACTCAGGCCCTCATTCTCTCCCGTCTTGATTACTGTAACCTCCTGCTGTCCGGCCTTCCTGCCTCTCACCTGTCTCCCCTACAATCTATCCTAAACGCTGCTGCTAGAATCACTCTACTCTTTCCGAGATCTGTCTCAGCATCTCCCCTCATGAAATCCCTCTCCTGGCTTCCGATCAAATCCCGCATCTCACACTCCATTCTTCTCCTCACTTTTAAAGCTTTACACTCTTCTGCCCCTCCTTACATCTCAGCCCTAATTTCTCGTTATGCACATCCAGACTCTTGCGTTCTTCTCAAGGATGTCTTCTTTCTACCCCCTTTGTATCTAAAGCCCTCTCCCGCCTTAAACCTTTTTCACTGACTGCCCCACACCTCTGGAATGCCCTTCCCCTCAGTACCCGACTAGCACCTCTCTATCCAACTTTAAGACCCACCTTAAGACACACTTGCTTAAAGAAGCATATGAATAGCACTGTAGATATTCTGAACACATGATACATAAAGCTTGGCCCCCTGCAGACGCACTTACCAGAACTCCCTCCTACTGTCTCTGTACGTTCTCCCTACCTACCAATTAGACTGTAAGCTCCTCGGGGCAGGGACTCCTCTTCCTTAATGTCTAAAGCACTTATTCCCATGATCTTTTATTTATATTATCTGTTATTTATTTGATTAACACGTGTATTACTGCTGTCAAGCGCTATGTACATTAATGGTGCTATATAAATAAAGACATACAATACAATACAATACAAACGACTCCTGGCGGCGAAGTATAGCGTTGATGCCACTGCACTTGAGAAAGACGAGCACACACACTTTGTTTCTTTTTTTTAAATTAAATGGATGACGGAGGATATGGAAGTCCCGCCTCTAAATCGCATCATTCAATCTGCTGGGGATGAGCACACATCACCCAGCAGACAGACGTGCAAACGCGGACAAGCATGCCGCGTCGTGAGGTAGACAGAGTGAGCTCGGCCTAAAAATAATACGGGAAGAGACATGTTCTGCTCTTCTAGAATCTATCTTTATCAGATCCTCTATCCTCCAAGCAGTAGATCCCATGTAGTAGCCGCTATTCAACTAATTAGCCTGTGCTCTGTGTGACATTATTATTGTTTACTGTATGTATAGGACACAAGCATATTACATAGCTAAACACAATTGGGTGATGTCAGTGACTTACAAACTGATACAAAGGTCCAAGCTTTAATGAGTTTGGAAGTAAATGAGATGGTGAGGAGCAGTACTATTTGTACTTATGCGCATTATATTCACTGCCAAGCAAGACAACAACACTGCTCAACAGCCCCTACACAGAATATAAGGAGAGACTTAAAGCAGCAATCTGGCCAAAAAGTAATTTAAAAAAAATAGGATAGGAAACAAGAAAGGGGTCCTCTGGAATGGAAGCGCTCTTTTTTCAGCACCCTGTATTATTATTTTAAATGATATGTTACAGCAGTAACGCATTGCAGGCCCCCTCCAGCACTACAAGCATTGAAGGTCAACAATATATATAAGACTTCTTGCCAAAACGCTTGAAATAAGAGTCTGTGACTTGATTTGCTCTGATGATTTGACCGTGCTGTTTCTCATGTCCTTGAAGGGTCATTTGAGGAACTTTACATAGCTATTAATAGCTGGCTGCTTTAGGGTCATACACAAAAAAATGCTATTGGTCAATTATGCAATGACAAGTGGACAGTGGACCCCGGTGCTAAGAAAACATTCTGTACCCCTCACCTCCCCCGGCAACCCTAAAAATACAGTTTTTCTAGCCTACCTCTGTGTCACCATGAGAAATAGACTATAAACCAGAATGGTTTGTGATTAGAGTTAAAATGCATGGGCTGGATTAAAATCTCATGAAGACTTGGCTGTAGGCTGGCAACACTGGAAATACCACATTTTTGCCTGGATGCCCAGAGTGGGGAGCTAAATTATTGACTAAATCTGAGCAAATCCATGAAATAGAATATGTTGATGAGCAGCCGTCACAGGCTCCAAGTGCTTTACACAAAATTATAGACATTGGCCATTATACATTTCCAACTAGAGGGTGTTTTGGTGCCCACCATTTCTTAAGCCGTTTATCACGTAAGAGGTTGTCTGGTGATACTAGTATTTCATATAGCAACCAGTTTGCGGTTTGTAATGTGACATGGGAAATTATTGGGTTGACCTAAATCACCTTGTTGGGAAAATATTTTTAGAATATATTATCAGGGTGTACTTTATTTCCTGTTTGTGTGTGAGAAAAGCCAGACCCTTGCAGAGATAATGAAAACGATCTGCTCCTTTACTGTTAACGCTTTGCTGATCTGCAATGTATTTCTGGTCCTTCCTCCAGCATCTGCCTATTTAGAAAGGGAAGCACTATTTGTTTTTGTTTTTTTAATTAGTGCTGTATCTCATCTCTTTGCTATGTTGCTACTGACACTGAATTAAAGACTTTTGAGAGTATAATTTATAGTTTTTATTTTTCTACAGAAATTTCCATAGTATCCGTTGGAATACATGATAAAATTGACTTATGATAACTTAAGTAAGATACATATATTTTGGATTGTAAAGTATATAAATGCCGTTGAAAGACTGCATCAGTGGTGGAACCTGATGTTGTAGTTGGAATGGCTGGATTGGTGTTGAGAGTTAAAATGAATGTTTCTTGCATCAATGTAATGAGCGGTAGTGCTTCTTCAGAGTCAAGTTTATGTTAAAGTCGCCGCTTAAAATGATGGGTATTTTATGATAATCTTTCTTCAATAAGGCGGCACCTTGAATAGTATACGGTAGCAGAATGAAATGGATGAAGTCGATGATAGTCTCCACTGTTTCGTTTGGAAAAAAGTATATGATGGTGGTGAGGATAAGTTGGCCGTTGGGTAACATGCACTCTGCTGCTCATATTTCTCCAACAGGTCTAACACTGACTGGTAATCCAGTAGTCTGATGGTGGATGATGTCTAAATGAGGTGTAATAACATGTGCGCCATTTTTCTTGTTATGGTACACTGCAACTCCACCGGCTCTAAAATGTTGACACTTAAAGTGAACCACACAATTGAAGTTAGGAATAGTTACTTGTTCGTTATTGTCCAACCAACTCTCGGAAAGGAGTAGGATGTTGCACAGGTTTGAATATAAAAGTACTGGTACTGTGGCAGGTTTGCTTCTAAAAGTACTGGTACTGTGGCAGGTTTGCTTCTAAAAGTTCTAAAGTTTGCTTGCCTGATCGCATTTTCGTTTGCATGAACGAACGTGAGTGCTGTGTGAATTTTGAGCCAGCGGGGGCGCTTGTGCACGCGCCTGACCGCTTTTTGGTCTCAATCCAGGACTTTTAGTTCTGTAAGAATTTTGAGCCAGTGGGGGCGCAGATGCGCGATCGTGCACGCCTGATTGTGGCGCATTTTCTTCTCCGTGAAGGAGTTTTAAACCTATGAGAATTTAGGTAGATACCAGCAAAGAAGTTTCACTTCAACATGATATCAGAAGGGCAAAATGTTGGCTTTGCAGATTTCATGGAGATCTGTGGGGGGAAAGTGTATTGATGACGAGAATGAGAGAATCTGCCTTCCAATGAGTGATACTTGTTTCAAATGAGCCTAACTCTACCAGGTCTAATTTGTATTCACTATGAATACAGTCTGACTATATTGCACAGCCACAGCTGCGAGCCGCAGGCTCCATAAATAACGTTTCATGGTCTAGTACCCATTCTACCAATTCAAAACCAAGGGGATTATTCTCGTTTGCAGAATATGCAAATGAAAAATACGGAGAATATAGCTCACAATCCAAAGATTGTGTCAGAGTCTGATGTCAATGAAATGAATCAGTTAGCTTTTCCTTTATTTAGTCATGTTATAAAAGGTATTTCTCACAGGTTATGCCAGACAATAGGAAGATGGTTTTTTTATGTGGTAATTAACACCTTTGCTGCCAGAGGGACCCTATAATACAACTTCATTATAGAAGTTCCTGTATTTATTTTGACCATCAGCCTATCACTCGCAGCACTGTATTCTGTTATTGCAGTCTGGTCCATGGTGCATGTGTTTGCATATTTCCCCAATGACATGCGGGCCTATTCTCATAGCTCCGAAGGTGTCCGTGCCAAACTGCATGATTTGGCACGTTCAGATGTGGTGGTATGAAATGTGAGAAAAAACGATATTCTCTATTGCAAATCGCATCTTCTTTGCTGCTTCTATAAAAAGTGACAACCCGCATGGTTTATCAGCCAAAATGCTCGGATTGTACTTGCCTTAGAAAAGGAATGACATTAGGTGTTGCTAACTTCATCCCCAATCTGACCTATGGGTTTTGCTCTCTCGGCCAAACCCACATTTCAGGCTCTGGATGTAACTTGAAAGCAACCCTATAACAGCGCTCTAAAGGAGACTCTAAGTGGTGATGGTACAGTGGTGGAAGGAAATAATGTGACTTACAATGTGACCGTGAATGTGAATAATATAATGATGATAAAGTGCAATAAAGTGATAAATGCTGCTCCAAAAAACCCTTGGAAGGATAGTCCACAGGAATCCCTCTTGTTGGAACATGTGTAAGTTGAAGGGGAGCGCAACTCAATCAATGGTGTATATGTAAATAAGAGAAACACAATATAGTGGAACAACGTCTCTAAAGAATATTCTCCAATTTCTGTAGACTTCTTTAAAATCAGAACTCACATTTTCTCTGATAAACTTTCCCAAACTTAGGGAAGTGGTTGTAGTAGGGTGTGATTCACAGGTCCAACCTCTCTCTATTTTCTGTGGTCTTGGGGATCAAATCACTTTCTGTGACCGAGTGTCACTCCGGATAATGTGTACACAGCCATATGCATGTGGGGAAACGAAAAGCCAAACATAGTGTGTACCCAATGATACTATAATACATTTTAATCTTTAAAAACATAAGGATGTATGCGTACATCAATAAAAGCACATAATAGGCACATAGGAAAAGCAAACACTGCTTCCAGGCTCTCACCCCTCTGCACGGATCTCCTGCCGCGTCACTTCTGGTTTCCCAGCGTTTCACTTCCGGTTTCGCAGCGTGTGCAAATTATGCCAAATCGAAGAGGATCCCAGGTGCAGGTAGGTATAAGTGAGTGGCGTCGGCAGACTCTGAGTCGAGAGCGCCCTGCTGACGCCACTCAATTTTTGCAAATGTTGCTAAAACTGGTATTCGGGGCTTTCTGCATACCGTGATAGCAACGCCGTCAAAAATGTCGATTTAAAAACCCTGGCGATTTTTTCTATCGGAGCTTAGTGCACAGGCCCCATAGTACGATCAGATATCAGCACTCCAACTACATCAGTTGACTTTGCCCGGTGCACACGTACTGTAACAGAGGATTCATAGAAGAAAACATATACCCGCACTCTCAGGTCTTATACAAAGAAAAAGTCAATACATATTAGTTACATTATCAATGTTTTGGTCCAAAAAGGTACATTTGTTGTCTTGATAAATGTGCCTTTTTGGACAGAAACATTGATAATGTAAATGTAGCACTGCTTTCCCCCCGTGTGAGATCTTGCCCTGGCTACAGGTCTGTGTGGTGCTGGTTACCTGTGAGGGTCCAGGAGAGATGAGCTTCTGCGATAATAAGGGGAAACAGGACAGGCTTTTGGTGATCCTGAGACTCTCAGTTTGGTGTCATCAGCGCCTCCAGTCGCAGTAGGCTTCAGGGTTCCTGAAGACAGTCCCCACCATGACAGATATCTCTAATACGCCTACCCAATAGACTGTTACTTAAGCAGGAGTATATAAAAAGGGATATTTATTCAGGCAGCCACTGCAGGATGTCATTACAGGTAGTCCTCGCTATCCAACATTCCACTTTACAACGAATGGCATATCCATCGCTTTACAACGCAACCATATGGGCCGTTTTTTGACGCCGGAATGCGTTTGTGACGGGAGACGCGCTTAATAACACATTTATATTTCGTGGGTCCTGATTGAGCAGAACAGGTTGAGCAAAATAAACTGAGATTTATTCCCTTGATAGGCAAACACACGACAACTGCAGAATAAACTTAATAATCACACTCACGGGTAGAGAAACAGAGGATAATGTCCAGAAATGTGCAAAGCACCAGGAGATTGTCTTTCAAAATGTAGTCCATTTGCAAATTGCCAAATAAATAGCCAGTCCAATCCTTCTGTGCATGTGCAAAGTCTTTTCTGGTAGTTTTAAATGCTTGAAGAAATCAGGTAACAGCAACAGCAACAACACAGGAACAACAACAACCCAGGAATGAGGGGTACAGGCCTTTTTAAGGACAAGGGCCTGTGAAGGGTTACATTAGCCTCATCCCATTGGCAAGGAATTATCTTCCTCCTATCAGAACCTGCCAGGTCACATGGGCAAATCCTACAGCCAGCTCAGGTAACTCTGAGCATGCTCAGTAAGCAGCTTGGTAGCACTGCTAAGTAAAAAGGGGCCATTCATTTCTGGGGACGCAATGTCTGGAGTTTGGTCCCAAGGTGTGAAATAGCCAGGATGAGTAACAGGACCTGCTACTCAGAAACATCCTGATTAAGTGACACTTTAAGAATCTGGGGTCTTTCATGTATGCATAACATTTGGTCATTAATGCATTACAAAGGCAGGCAGAAAAAAACAGCATCCTGCCGGTACATATTAACTGCACCAGAAAGGCACTTCATCAAAAATATATGTTTCCCTTATGACAAAGTTATATTTTTAATATGTGTGTACTTGGGGGATTACACTGAGGCGGCACCCCAAAAATCAGGGTGCTGGCTCACTCCGTTCCTAAATTAGCAGTCTTAAAAGGGGAACAGCATATAATATTAACCCCTTCATCCCCAATACGAAATAGGGGTAACCAGCCGAGCCCACTGCCTTTATTAATGCGCTGATTACCCCCCATTTTCGCCACACCTCCCCCACTCAAAGCTCAAGGTTTGCCCTGGCCACCTCCTCTGGTGGTTGGGCTGACCTGAGGGTTTTTGAAGTCATTAGGTCTTGGGGATGGTCCTGCCGGGAGAGGCCATCAGCGTTCCCACGCTCACTGCCTTTCTTGTGCTGAATGGTGAAGTCACATTCTTGCAAGGCAAGGCTCCAGCGCAGGAGCTTGGCATTCTCTCCGGACACCCGCTGCAACCAACTTAGGGGGTTATGGTCAGTGATAACAGTGAAGGTTCTGCCATACAGAAAGGGCTGTAGCTTCTTTAGAGCCCATACTATGGCCAGACACTTCTTCTCAATGATAAATGGAAATAAACCGTGCGCAACTACTAAACCTCTAGAAACGTCAGTATTGAAGTGCAATACCTATACCCTTTTAATTTGTGAAGCCCAAAATCAAGGCCACAAAAAACCACAGCGAAATTTCAAAATAAAATAAATTACACAACCGTGTGTTCAGTGAAGATGGCGTCTGCTGCTATAATAATAGGGGGTGGCTCAGCACCCCCTAACACACTACAGAAATGGAAACAAAAAACAGCGCACAACGCAAATAGTGAAGTAGGTAATACAAGTGTATAATGAATAAAATTATATATAAACTGCGTACATCAAGTATGATTAAATAAGCATTGAGTGTGTATTCACACTGGTTACCACTCGATGTTGCTGGTGTGGAATTGGTGTAGTATATCCTCTCAGCGGGCACTCTCAGCAGCAGCTGTATACCAGGACTCTGCTAGGATCTCCCTCTCATGCTGACGTCATCTCCATAGGGATTCGCCCTTCAAGACAGCTAGGCTCCGTTCCTGGTGGTAGCCCCCGGAGGTACCCCTAGGGGTTTGGTAGTGTCCACAAGTGGCTGTTGGGGCTCCCTATTCACCCACGATGAAGGCCTTCTTCATCCTCATCTTCATTCTGCCCATGCCCCTACGGTGCTTAAAGCAGGTGGCCCTTCAAGTCAGTAGGTTCCTGGGTCCTTTGTGTCATGGAATATAGGCCTTTGGGTGTCTTGATTTCAGCAGAGCCTTTCTGCTCAAGACCTCTTTCCTCTTGTCAGCACCCTTGTGTACTGAGGATGAAGAAGGCCTTCATCGTGGGTGAATAGGGAGCCCCAACAGCCACTTGTGGACACTACCAAACCCCTAGGGGTACCTCCGGGGGCTACCACCAGGAACGGAGCCTAGCTGTCTTGAAGGGCGAATCCCTATGGAGATGACGTCAGCATGAGAGGGAGATCCTAGCAGAGTCCTGGTATACAGCTGCTGCTGAGAGTGCCCGCTGAGAGGATATACTACACCAATTCCACACCAGCAACATCGAGTGGTAACCAGTGTGAATACACACTCAATGCTTACTTAATCATACTTGATGTACGCAGTTTATATATAATTTTATTCATTATACACTTGTATTACCTACTTCACTATTTGCGTTGTGCGCTGTTTTTTGTTTCCACTTCTTCTCAATAGTGGCATATGCTCCTTCTCTGGGCAGACGCTTGCGGCCCAGAAACATCATTGGAGGTTCCCTGACCTCCTCCCCCACCTGGCTGAGCACAGCACCAATGCCAAAGTCTGAGGCATCAGTCTGCTCCAGAAACTTGTTGGAATAATCTGGAGCGGCAAGGATGGGTGCAGTCTTCAAAGCCTGAAATGCTTTTTCCCAGGCTGGAGACCAGACTACCAGCACAGACTGTCGCTTCTGGGTCAAGTCAGTCAGGGGTTTGGCAATGGCACTATACTGGGGAACAAACTTCCTATAGTAGCCTGCAGTGCCTAGAAATGCCATGCCCTGCTTCTTGGTTTTGGGAGTGGGCCACTGCACTACTGCCTCTACCTTAGCTGGTTCTGGCTTGAGGTGCTCTCCACCCACCCTATGCCCTAGGTATAAGACTTCAGCCATCCTTACTAAGCACTTGGTGGGTTTTAAGGTGAGACCTGCCTCCCTAATCCTGGCTAGCACCGCAGCTACATGAATTAAGTGTGATTCCCAGAAGTTACTGAACACAGCAATATCATCCAGATAAGCCCTTGCAAACCCTTGCATGCCCTCTAGCAAACAATTGACCAGGCATTGGAAGGTAGCCGGTGCATTCTTCATCCCAAATGGCATCACTAAGAACTCATAGAGGCCACTTGGGGTGATGCAAGCCGACTTCTCCCTAGCCTCCTGGGTCAAAGGGATCAGCCAGTACCCTTTACTGTGATCCCTGGTGGTCAGATACCTTGCCCCCGCGAGTTCATCCAGCAACTCATCCATGCGGGGCATGGGGTAGGCATCTGAAACCGTCCCTGCATTCAGCTGCCGGTAGTCCACACAGAACCGGGTGGTCCCATCCTTCTTATGCACTAGGACTAACGGACAAGCCCAAGGGCTCTGGGAAGGAACAATTACCCCTAGGGCCAGCATCTCCTCCATCTCCCTCTCTATACTGCCCTTCACCTCTGCTGACACTCTATAAGCATGCTTATGCAGAGGTCTCAGATCCCCTGTAAGCACTGAGTGCTCAGTGATGTGTGTCCTCCCTGGCTTGTCCGTGAACAGAGCCCTATACTGCTCTAGCATAGCCCTGGCATCTGCCCTCTGCCTGACACTCAGCTGAGACCCTATCTCAACCTGCTCTACGGTACCCTCCTGCCTAGCCTCCCCTAGGAGATTTGGCAGCGCTACAGTATGTCCTCCTTGAGCATATGGATGTTATCGACTTTGGTCCTCCCTGTCTCCCTAACCCTGGCTAGCACTGCTGCTACCTGTCCTGGATACCAACCACTGATCTGCATGAAGCCAACTATCCTATCCCTGTATGTTCCCACATACCTCTGCACTCTCTCTAGTGCCCTCCTGACCAGGCAGTGGGAGGTAGCCAGAGCATTCCTCATCCTGAATGGCACCCTGAAAAACTCACAGAGGCCATTCTGAAGGCTAAAGACTGACTCCCCCTTTGCCTTCCTCTCTACACTGTCTGCCACCTCTGCTGATACTCCATAGATATTCTTATGCAGAGGATGCAGATCACCTGGAAGCACAGGCTGATCTGTACTATGTGCCCTGCCCAGCTTGTCTGAGAACAGGACCCTAGGCTGCTGTACCTTTGCCCAAGCTTCTGCCCCTGCCTGCCTACCTCCCAGGGCCTCTAGCTCAACTAGGACCCCCCTAGGAAACCCTATCCTACCTAAGAGGCCTGGCACTGCCTGAGCTACTTCCTGAAACATGTTCCCCATTCCTGGTAACAGGTTCAGGAGCATCTGCACATAATCACCCGCTTTACCTTCTGGCTGGCAGGCGTCCCAGGGGTGGCCAAAGTCTGCCACTGCCCCTGCGGCCTCCGGCCAGAAGTAAGGCTGCAACAGCTGGGTTCTCATGTGAGTGACCCCCTGATGCCCCACTAGTGAACTGGGGAAGGCTACCTGCAACACTTGCTGCCTACCCTCCCTGGGTCCCACTAACAGTCTTCTACCTGTCCAGCCCCTGGCTAACCCGGTAGAACCTGGCTCCCTACCCCAGAGCCCGCGGTGCCACAGCCTGTGGTCTGACCCCCCGCTTTCCCAGGACTCGGATGCCCACAGTCCCATACCTTCTAAGCTGGGGTCATCTTTCACCGCATCCCTATCTGCTGTCCCTAATTCTAACCACCCACCCTTAGTCTCTAAGTCAGGGGTAAGAGGAACAGGTAAAGGGAACAGTAAGTCAGTCACTGGTCGCGACTCAGTAGTCTGGCTTACCTGTCTGGTCTCCGCAGAGGCCACTGGAACCGTTGGTCCCAAATGCAAGGGGACAGAGGTTGATTCTGCTGTGATTCCTGATGACAGGCTCTTAGGAATCGCCGCAACAGTAGGCAATTCCGCAGCAACCACACAGATCACAGGCTCCAGGTTATTGCTAAGGCGCACCTCAGCAGTTTCCCTGGACAAAACCCCCACCTCCCTCATGCCATGATTGGCACCCCCATCCAAAATGATCTGGGGACCCTGTAAGGACCGCGGCCCTCCATCAGGCATGGTTCTTTGCACCCCGGTGCCCGGGAGCAAATCTTCTGGCTGCACCAGAATAACAGCAGCACCCAAATCTGGCAAGCTCCCTGCTTGCCGGTCACCAAAGGTAACCCTCCGTGGGTGCCTGCTCAGGACATCAGCAGGCTGCATCTCGACTGATGCACTTGGACATCCTCTGCTCACTGCTGCTGGCTCTGAGGTGACAAAAGCAGCATCTGCCTTGGACATCCCTCTTGGTTGTGGCTCCATGGCTGTGCTCTGTTCCTCTGTGTGGGCCAGCCCAATCTGGGTTTCTGGCCCTGCAGCTTGTGAACGTTGCCCCTCACGGTCCGGGCAATGTGGCCGGATGTGGCCCACCTTGTGGCAATGATAGCACCGTCTCTCAAGCTTGAACTCCCCAGTATAGGGCGTGTCGCTGCCCACTGTATGTTTGGGAGTCCGCTGAGGTGCAGACTGGTCCCCCCTAGCCAGAATGGCTGCCTCTCTGGGGACTGCTGCGTTGCTCACCAAGGCTCTGCTGGTTACATCTTCATTTGCTGGCTCTGCTGCTTCCATAGCAGTTACTCTGGGAACGTCCTGTTCCCCGCTGACAAGGTGGGAGTGAGGGGCCTTCCAAGCGCTGTCGACAGGAGCTCGAGTCGCTGTTCATGTCTAAGCCCTTCTCCCCAGGCAGTGAGGAGTGCAATGAGTCCAGAGGTAGCCAGTCCGGTCGCCACAGCGACTGATCCATCTGCACCCCCTGGCACAACGCCACTCTCTTCCAGGCGGTCACTGACATCCTTCCACTGTCCTTGCAGCCCTGGAGCTGGAGAGATCTCTTGCACTCCGGGCTGAGTACTGTCTGCTGCCACAGCAGCTGGTGGGGCCATCCTGCCCTCATATTCTTCTAAGTCCTCCTCCAGCTGACTCTTTGACCGACCGTCTGTTGTGAACCCGTACCCCACACATCTCTCCACTATCTGCGCCCGGTTCCAGGTACAAAACCTTCCTGAGCGTGGACTCATGGTGCCACTGGGGTATAGGTCCAGAGACCAGTGAATTATCTCGTGCTTCTTTGGAAGTGTGTGTAAGTTGCCACTTGTCTGAGGAGCTTGCAATCTGCAAGGTCCTCACTATATTACAGAACACTGCAATATAGGCTCAATCAGTATCTCACCAGCTGCCACCAGTTTTAAACGCCTGTGACGGGAGACGCGCTTAATAACACATTTATATTTCGTGGGTCCTGATTGAGCAGAACAGGTTGAGCAAAATAAACTGAGATTTATTCCCTTGATAGGCAAACACACGACAACTGCAGAATAAACTTAATAATTACACTCACGGGTAGAGAAACAGAGGATAATGTCCAGAAATGTGCAAAGCACCAGGAGATTGTCTTTCAAAATGTAGTCCATTTGCAAATTGCCAAATAAATAGCCAGTCCAATCCTTCTGTGCATGTGCAAAGTCTTTTCTGGTAGTTTTAAATGCTTGGAGAAATCAGGTAACAGCAGCAACAACACAGGAACAACAACAACCCAGGAATGAGGGGTACAGGCCTTTTTAAGGACAAGGGCCTGTGAAGGGTTACATTAGTCTCATCCCATTGGCAAGGAATTATCTTCCTCCTATCAGAACCTGCCAGGTCACATGGGCAAATCCTACAGCCAGCTCAGGTAACTCTGAGCATGCTCAGTAAGCAGCTTGGTAGCACTGCTAAGTAAAAAGGGGCCATTCATTTCTGGGGACGCAATGTCTGGAGTTTGGTCCCAAGGTGTGAAATAGCCAGGATGAGTAACAGGACCTGCTACTCAGAAACATCCTGATTAAGTGACACTTTAAGAATCTGGGGTCTTTCATGTATGCATAACATTTGGTCATTAATGCATTACAAAGGCAGGCAGAAAAAAACAGCATCCTGCCGGTACATATTAACTGCACCAGAAAGGCACTTCATCAAAAATATATGTTTCCCTTATGACAAAGTTATATTTTTAATATGTGTGTACTTGGGGGATTACACTGAGGCGGCACCCCAAAAATCAGGGTGCTGGCTCACTCCGTTCCTAAATTAGCAGTCTTAAAAGGGGAACAGCATATAATATTAACCCCTTCATCCCCAATACGAAATAGGGGTAACCAGCCGAGCCCACTGCCTTTATTAATGCGCTGATTACCCCCCATTTTCGCCACAGCGTTATCCGACGCCTGAAAGCCGACGCTTTATCCAACGCTCACCGCCACTGATTAACATGGGACTCACTTTACAACGGTTTCACTATCCAATGCTACTTCCAGAACAGATTCCGTTGGATAACTGAGGACTGCCTGTACAGCATATGCCTTGTATTGGAGAATGGGTCTCAGACCCATGGATGGTGCTGGCCCTCTGGCAATATGGAGGCCTTGTGCTATGCACAGATCTTGGCTGCATCTCTGCTCCAGAAGCAGCTGGAGGCATGTCTCAACCCCAGGAGGGGCTGAGCTGGACTCCTTTCTCCCAGCCAGGAGAGACTCAGAGCTCCACTCCTCTACCCTATGAGGGGGAGAGCTGGACTGAAACAATTTGGAACACTTTCTCCCTAAAGCTCAGTGGGGGAGGGCACAGGTTCTGCACCAGGATTGGTTGTACGCAGACTCCTATTCACCTCCACCCCTGTCACTCAGAGAGGCAGCATGAGGCGAGGTAAACCCACAGGATAGCCGGTCACTGCCTGTAGCTACTAGGGCTTACGTGACAGGGATGCAGAAAGATAGTATGGACCAACCATGGCTATATAAACAATGTATTGACTGTTTTTACATAAGTGCTGATACTCTCTCTCATATTATATTTGATTTATTGTTACTTTGCTCTTACGGTAGCGTGTCTTGAAGCAAGTAACATGTTAGCCCATAGAAGAGTTGTTTGCCATAGCTAGCTGCTACAAAAGTGAGCTTTTACAATCATTTAGATCCTTTTTTCCGGCAGATATCACCATCTTGTCATGATGTGGCTTCTGAATTTTATTCTATATTGATGAAGTTGCTTTGGCTTTAGAGATCACTATAATAATATTACCCAGTGCTTGAAAAAAAGCATGTCTGTGTCCAGTTAACTTTTAGATGAATTGCTACAGATGACATCTCAGTCTAGATTTCATGGGATTGCAGCAGAACTTTTAGCCGAACAAACATTTGTGACTCATGCTAACAGAAATCAGATGCCATGAAGATTTCCAGGCTTCCTGTTAGTGCTGCCACTGATTTAATTACTTGCATATGTTCCTGTCCTGCTTACACTATTAAAAATGACGAGTTCTGTCTTCCTTACTGTTCATCTGACTTCCCCAAATACTACAGTATGTAGTATATGCATATGGGATAGCAACAGTTTTGCAGTGGTTTACCCTTTTAAACGTTTTTTTTCAAGTCTGCCCCTGTTTGATCATGTTTCATTTATTATACAAATGGTGAATTGAAGCAACATGGCGTTTTTGTAAAATTTCAGACCAGCTGCTGGTTAATGTACTTACTTTTATACTATGTAATTTATTTATTTATTTTTGGTATTTTATTGTTAAATATTTACTGTCATTCATGCAATATGGATTCCTAGTTTATTTTGCGTTTGCTTAGGTTTGCAATCTACAGTGCTGGGCCTTTTTTCAGTGCTACTATTTACATTACTTAGGAGATTCTAATAGAGAACCTGGTCATTCTGATGAGCAAAATCAGTGGGGTGGGGGGGGGGAGGGGGGGGAAATCAGTGTAAGTGCAATATTTGCAAAATGATCTTAGTGTGTGTTTTTTTGGCATACAAAATAAGTAGTTTGTAACAAATTTGGCATAAATCTTTATTGCCTCTTGTGGTGTACGTGGGTGATGGCATTAGACTTACTTTCCTAACTCTGGCTGTTTCTTTACGTACAGCAAGAGTAGAACAGTTCCTCTGTTCATGATATCCATGTATGAAATCCCACAGAATTACTGAGTAACAGTCAGATACTTCCTGTTTATGGTGATCGAGGACAACATACGCCTTGTTCCTCCAGCAGACCAACAAAAAAAAACTACCCTTCTTTCTTCTTTGTTTACAAAGTAGAATTACTGTACTGTTTGTTTTAAGCATGATTAAAACACTGATATTTGTTATTGATCTCTATCTTTTAATGATCTGACTTCTCTTTCCTTCTCCTTTGCTCTATTTAACACACTTTCTTATTCTCCCTTGCTCTTTTCTCTCCTTCTCCCCTAATTGTGCTCTAGCTTTGCATAGAATGCTTAAACCTTTCTCTGCCAGATGGGCTTAAAGAGCATTATTACATAATCAGACTACAATTAATGGAATTCTGAGGAAATCATATCATCAGTCAGAGGAATATCTTACTTTGATTTTTGTAGCTTTATATGACAGTGCCAGTGCTTTGGAGACATACTAAATCCTTGCCCTTAAAGTCAGACAATCTAAATAACAGAGGCAGGCACAGCGTTACTGGCGAGTCTGACAGTGAAGATGAAAATACAGTGTTTGGAAGAAGATGAAGAATCCAGACTTTTGGCTTTGAGGGTAACAAGCTGGGTGGAGTGCAATTACTTCACTGCCAGATGACACTGCCTAGCCAACCCGTTTTATGACATATTCCTGCATGGACTTATGTGTCAAGGATGACTAGGTTGGCCTGTGTGTCCAATTTAGCTTAAATTGCAACAGCTCGTGTTTTCTCTTCCCCCTTTAGACACAAACCTGGTTCAACATAAAGCATCTATCACTGATCTTCAGTTCAAGAGTCCAGCAAGTGTGTTAGTCCCTGGACAAGTACGTTAACCAGCAAGTATATATTTAAAGAAAAATGGATTTATTAACCTATAACACAGAGAGAGAGAGAGAGAGAGAGAGAGAGAGAGAGAGAGAGAGAGAGAGAGAGAGAGAGAGAGATATTAATAATCAATAACAAATAGACGATACCGTTCTGTGGCTAACTAAATGCTTTTATTTGTGCGAGCTTTCGAGATACACTGATCCCTTCTTCCGGCTGTGTTACAAAGGATATAGCAATAAACAATCACCCTTTCTTGCTTTATTCATTGTAACCGCTGTAAGAGATCCGTGTATCTCGAAAGCTTGCACAAATAAAAGCATTTAGTTAGCCACAGAACGGTATCGTCTATTCGTTTGTGACAGATATAGATATATATGTTACAGGTTGATACATCCATTTTTCTTTAAGTAGAAAATGGAACCATTAGTCAGTCATTAAAAAAAAGTAGTGGTGTTCTTGCATTGAAAAAAAAGAAGTTGCTGTACTCTTGATTCCCTAGTGCTGCCTTAGGGCAGGTCCATACTGCTGTCGCCCGCGCGGAGGCTCGCGTGTCCGTGGCGTCACCCGCGTGAAGCAGGTGCGTTTTTTGGACATGCTAGACATGCTGTCGTGGGGCGTATCTAGCGGCGTGTCAGTGATGTCATGGAGCTGGTTCACCCTCATTGGGCGAACCGCTCACTTGACCTGCCCGTCGCGCCGATAAATCGGTTTCAACTGATCCCTCCCGCAAGGCGCCCCCCCTCCTGCTTTCGCGCGCATGCGGTCTATGGGCGCGATCAATGCCTTAAGGCAATGTGATCGCGCCACGCGCGGTCTGCAGCAGCATGGACTTAGCCTTACGCCTCAACCACTGCTTTTACTGGACCGATATGAGTTTCTCATAAATTAATTGTAAGGTTACAGAGCTTTTGAAACCTTTTAGGCCTCTTCAGTTTGCAGAAAAATGAGACCTGGGAGTTTTCAAAAGGTCTGTGTACTACAATTTCTTGTGGTTATTTCAGTCCCAAGCAGTGTGCTCCAATACTCTCATGACTTGTGCAGCCTTAATATAAGAGCATCCTTTGATGTCTGTAGGAGGTTTTAGCACACTTCCCCAGCCGTGTAACATCTTTGTAATACTTTCCTGCTTGTGATCATTTGTTGGCAGTTTTCCCAACAGGAGACTGTGTCTGAGCTGCAAACTGTAACAATAGACAATGTTACCTTAGTAATGTAAGAATACATTGTAGCCGAGTTACACTGACTAATATATATATTTAATATATATATATTAGTGGTGTCCACACTACGTTGCAGTCTCTTTTAGTCCCAATTTAAGGCAGGAAACACTGTATTTCTCTATATGGGGTTTATTTACAGGGATTAAATCATACATCAACAGGCCCACCGTCCCTTTAAGTTAAAACATAAAAAGAACACCTATTCCCTTTAGGGAAAACTAACTACACTGTAGCTTTAACCCTTACTAACTGGATGGCCAGCTAAGCTGGTTCCCACCCCAAAAACATGCCTTGGCATATGCAAAAATCTACACAGTCTCTGCACATGGCAATAAAGGGTTTTTTCTTATCTGATAGCCCAGTGTTTGGGGCAGACATCCCCGCTTCAGCGCGGTCTCGCTACCTTCCTTCCTAGGGGAGCTCGGCCCCATGAGAGCTCAGAGAATCTCTCCTCTTTAAGTCCACTGTTAAGGATAGGATATCCCCCGCTTCAGCACAGTCTCTCGTCCGTCCTTCCTTCTTCCTGGGATTAACAACCCAGGCAGTCCCAGCAGGCTCTGCGACCACCGTCCAGCGGGTCTAGGAGCTGTGCCAGCTTCCGCAGCTGGGCAGGACGCTTTTCTGTCCCCCCTTCTCTGAGGAACAGCAGTCAGTCTCTCAATGGCAGCTCTCTGTCTGCCTTAAAACACTTCCTTGTTCATTCAGACCAGGCTGATTAATTAATTTGCAGCTGCTGCTATTTTCTGCAATCTTTTCTACTCGCGCCCCCCCTCCTGCTTCCCTCCCTGTTCGCGCCCCCCCCCCCTCTCACCGTCTCTTCAGCTCCCGGCATCAAATTACGCTGTGGGGTCACGGGACATCACGTTGCATTGCCAACGTGACATCACATGACCCCGCGGCGCCAAAGAGAAGGTAAGTGAAGTTGCAGAGGCCTCACGCAATCCTCCGGTATTATTTTAAATGCCTTGGGGGAAGAGCGTGGGGCCCATGCAACTGCCCGTGCCCCCCCTGAATAATCTTGCGCCCTCCAGTTTGCGTACCGCTGGCTTAATGCACTCTTCCAGCACCTAGAGGACAGTGATGGTATCACTATATATATATATATATATATATATATATATATATATATGTATGTGTGTATCTATATCGGTATCTATATCTATATCTATCTCACGTATGATATTGAATGTTTTGTTCCAGATATTGGTTTAGTCAAATGGCTTCAAAGTGATGGAGTCTTGAAAGACTGGGATTCTGTCAGCTGAATATGAGAAATATGCAGAACTCATCTGCTGTGTATACAGTACATGTGAACTGAGAATTGGCATAAAACCCGTCACAAAAACCGATGACTCTACATTTACAGTACACATTTTCTTTATGTCTGAGGTCAACACACTGTTTCCTTTGAAGAACATCAAATGAATAATGTTCAGAATGTAAGGCAGAGGAGCGCAATCTTTTTTCCCTGCACCCCCCTGCCGGCTGTTCCCCTCTCTCCGTGCCCCCCCCCCCACCTTGGCATTGTAACGCCATTTGACGCAGTGTTGCCATGGCGACGCGTCTCCAGCAGCCGCCGGAGCCAAGGTAAGTGCAGTTCCAGAGGCCTTCGCCGCATCCCCTGGCACTTATTTTAAGTGCCTTCTAGAAGCACGCAGGGCCTCTGTAAACCCCGCGCTCCCCACAGAAAATCTCGCGCCCCCCAGTTTGGGCACCGCTGATGTAAGCGACATTTTGGTACTTTTCAATTCTAATTAAATCCAGCCACTGTATGCGGTGTTGTTAAAATGTGTCTGTACTACAGGCTTTCCCTTTCCACCATAGCATACCCAAAAATAATTTGTGCCAGTGATGATGCACATGACAGCGGTTACCAAGAAATATTACAGCCTAATTACATTCTACATTTAGTTGATAAGAACTGAATATGTTTATGCAAAGTTTGTGCTACCACAGGCTCTTAAACATCATGAGTGACAAATGTGAGGGAGCAAATCTGAAATCGGAGGCAGATTAACCTCAGCCAGTTCTGGTGCCACTTTAGTATAGGGAAGCAAGGAGCACAGCCAGTGTAGAAATCTGCAGGAAGAGTCCTGTAGAAAAAAATGAAGGGCACAACTCCACGCTAAAACTGAGGGTGGTTTATTGAATTAGTGCACAGGGACAGAAACACAGCCCACATACCAACGCGTTTCGTCCCACGGGACTTTATCAATGACACCTTGATAAAGTCCCGTGGGACGAAACGCGTTGGTGTGTGGGCTGTGTTTCTGTCCCTGTGCACTAATTCAATAAACCACCCTCAGTTTTAGCGTGGAGTTGTGCCCTTCATTTTTTTCTACAGGACTCTTCCTGCAGATTTCTACACTGGCTGTGCTCCTTGCTTCCCTATACTCTGGTTCCTCTGATCAGGACTGCACGCAGTGGAACTTTGCCTGGATGGATTTCGGATTCCTATACACTCAATGGAAAGGTAATGGGCAGTAGCCCTCATTTTGTTACCTTGGTCCCTATTAAGGGAAGTGTATATGTTAAGGGGGGAGAGCGGGGTAAACCACATTTGCGGTAGTCGTGCTGACTGACCGCTAGGTCCCATGTTTATGCCCCCCCCTTGACCCTTTTATTACACATATGTTGGAATGATTTATGGAAGTTCCCATCTACTTATATGCTGAAATACAGTTTGTGAGTCCAAACACGTATATGAGCGTCAATCTCTACGTATATACATACTGGTGCCACTTTAGAAACACACAGCCCCTATACTGGATGCAGTTAAGATGTGTTCCTCATACTCCGAATGATTTGTTCCTTTTGTTTGAATGAGACTTAACTCTTCCCAAGCAACTACCTAACACATTTATCAGGGGCCACGCATTATTTGTGTATTTACCATTGTGAATCTGAACGTGATGAAGACATATTGGTTGGTATCACTTTATCTCTGCTGGTGCTGGCATGCCCCCCTTGTTTTATACCTCATTTGTGCCATTGTTTTTTTCTGGCAACATTTTCCTACACCACCTGATGAAGGACCCTGAGATGGTCGAAAGCATGTAACATATCAACTACTTGGTGGTCCAATACAAAGGTATCATACCACCTACTCCCTCTCCATCCTTTGTGATTATACTACACTTGATTAATGGAGCAATCCATGCCGTTTTTTTTACATTTTTTTATTTTTCCATTAGGATAGAAGCAGGGGGTCTCTGGAGCTAAAACTCATTAATTTCAGCTCAGGAGACACCCTGCTTCCCGAGATACAGACCTCCAAATGGGGTGCCGGTATCTCGGCAAAGTTTAAAGCTCCCGCGTCACTTCAACCAATGGGAAGCTGAATTGGATGACATCACGGCTTTCTATTGGCTCACAGGTCACGGGAGCTGTGACACTCCGCCATTATGTGAACATTGGTAACCGAGAAGAGTGGCTACCAGCAACCTTTATAGAGGTAAGTATCTCCGGAAGCAGGGGGTCCTCAGAGCTGAAATTAATGGCGTTCAGCTCCAGAGATGCCCTGCTTCAATCCTATGTTAAACATAAAATTTAAAAAACCCACAAATCCCGGGCTTGGATTTTTGCTTTAAATCACTTCAGTGCATCCTCTGCAGCTAAAGGAGTATACATTTTCAATGAACAAATCCTTTGGCGCAAATTACATTTTAACATGTTTTTGAGCTCTGTTTAAAATAAATATTCTCTATGAATGCTTGACTGACCCGCGATACATTACTTTGTGATGCTTCTGTGTTACTGGTGTTTTCCAGGCTCTTCAGATTTTCTGGTTTTCTGGTAATATAATCTAAATATAACTCCCAATTTAAACTTCCATGGACGACTATAACATAAAATTGTTGTCTGGACAGATTATGCGTGCTGAAATATCTTAAACTACAGGCCCTGCGTTGCCATGGACCCCTACACATGTCTGTGCAAGTGGAGAGACAGCCCCTGATCTCTCTATCACTGAGCGGGCTAATGCCACAATCCAGACAATGTGTTTCTTTTTACACAGGATTGGAACTTGGAGTGTCTTCTGGAGCTGAGCTGCATTATTTTTAGCTCCGGGGACCCCCCTGCAATATACTCATTTAGTTACCTGTGTTCTCGCTGGACATTTAAATGGCTGCCATCCCTTGCTGCTTCCTTGAGGCATGTTGGTGAGCATATTCCCGAAAGAGAAGAACACCGGGTAAGAGTCTAGGGAACCGGGATGGGGGAAATCTTCTGAGGTAAAAGCAGGGCGGACAGGATAGCTGCTTTGACGCTGAACTAAATTGTTTTTGTATTCTGAGCTCGCCAAGTTACGATTGACATTTCTTTTTAAATCGTCACAGTGATTGGGAGGAAAATTGCCTACTCACGTTTGGTGGATTTGGACACATGAAAAATGTCACCCTGATATAAAAAGTGAATGTTTACCATACTGATATTGATTCATTACTATGGGTTTATTTCCTTTGTGTGTTCTTATATACACTTTTTGGCTTGTGCCAAGTCAGTGTTTTTCAACCAGGTTCCTAGGAACCCTTGGGTTCCTCTGTTTTCCCTTAAGGGTTCCATGTAATTTTTAAATTGTACGAAATGCTGAAGAATTTACAATGCATTTGATGTCAGACGTGCTGTTGGAGAGGGTTGGGGTTCCACAGAATTTCACATAGGGTTCCTTAACCAAAAAAAGGTTGGAAACCACTGTGCTAAGTGATAAAAATCCTATTGATAGAAAAATGTTCTGCTGTTAGATGCCTTTTTTATTTGAAGAAATCTACAAAGTTATATCACATCAAGTGACTGCATTGTCAGGATTATCAGCACATTTTAGAAGCTTCTTTTGCGCTTTATAGTTAAATAGCTTTTCATTAAAGCAACGTATACCACTGTTTTCTTAACAGTGAATCTCTGAGCAAATTTGGTCATCACTTATTTAGTTACAGTATATGTATTTCTAAGTGCAGTATCTCAGACATTGCATAACCATTGACTTTTCCTTCTACATATGTTGTACTAGATAACACAGTACTCTTCCTTTAGGGATTGTTGCCTGCCATGGCAGGAAAAAGGGCCCATATTTACTAAGGAGTGCTGAGCTTTAGCACGCATTAACTCGCATTCATGGGAATTGGAATTAGATTGTGCTAGAGCTTAGCACCCTTTAGTAAATATGGGCCAAAGTAGAAGAAATGCCTAGTGGGATGAGAAGTTGAACAAAAGTGGCAGATTCTATTATTTTATTATTTTTTCCAACATTTTTTATTAAACCTTTTTGAAAAATAGGGGAGGGGGGGTACAGAAAATAAGAGGGAATAGAAGAAATAACACACCATGGACCAAGGACCACATGGGTCAAAATGTACACAACTATAAGAGTGCTATAAAGAACGTATTACCACGACGTATTACATTAATACAGGTAGGGCAAGTTATTAATACAATGACCAAAAATAGCAAGACAAAAGCAAGTAACATTATTCCGAAATACAAACCTAGCTGTTTATCCATGGGTCCCAAGTTTTATAGAAGGATTTTGTGCTGGATTTTAAGAATGCTGACAGCTTTTCCATTAGCATGACATCATACATTTTTCCAGTGACTAAGTTTAGGGATGCACCCTTTGTTTCTTCCAGGCTGCTGCAATTGAACACCTGGCCTCATGTGGGGATAGTTTGCATTGGTGGGGTGGGGTGTTGGCAGGGTCTCAATTAGCTTTTCTAACAATAAATGAAAGGGTCCAAGCCTACCCTGACATAAAAAATTGATTCTAATAGGTATTGTAGACCACCAAATGCGGACCATGTCTCCTATTAACCCACACTCCTTCCAGCATTTATCTGAGGCACCAAGGTACATTTGCCTTAATATTTGGGGGGGCAGGTACCACCTATACATAATTTTGGAAACATTTTATTCTATGCTGGTGCAAATTGAGGTTTTTGAAGCCCACTCCCAAATACCACACCAAACCCCTGTTTGTTATTTCAATCATTAGGTCTTGTTCTCACTTGCACATCGCCATATAGTTGGGAGCAGGAAGGCCACCCAAAGAGTCTAGTTCCAAATATAAGCTGGAGATCAAACTCTTTTGTTATTCGACACATATACTGTACACATATTTTCCAATGTTGTACATTTCGAAAACTCCAGTGATTGTGACAGTTTTAAAGCAAAATGTATAACTTGGATAAAATAAAGGGTTCGTAGGGGGGAAGGATATAATATTTGATAGAAAAGTCCTTAAAAGTCTATCATCTTTCCCTTATTCAGCAAATCTTGCATGTCTTCGATACCAGCTAGTGGTTATGGCTCATATGTTTTCATCTTCATGCCCAGTGGAAAATTGGGATTATCCCATAGCGGGGTCAGTTTTTCAGGGCCCTATTATGAGTGAACATATTCCGTAGATTTCACCCCCCCCCCAGTGCGTTGGCCGCCCTGCGAGCCCCCCCCACACTTCTTTTACACCTCCTCACTCTCCTATATTCACCCTTCTCTCCATGTATTTCTCTGCACACTGACAAACACAGCACACTGACAGACACTGAATCACAAATAGCACACTGACAGAGCAAACTGTAACTGACACATTTACACAGAAACACACACAGCAAATTGACACACACACGCGTACAACAAACTGACACACAAACACAGCAAATTGACACACACAGCAAACTGACACACAAATACACACAGCATACCTTCCCACAGCAGCACATAGTAACTCCTCCCGCTGATGTCATGGAGAGCAGGGCGGGCAGAGCTCTGCAGCTCTCTGCCTCAGTTCCGCCCCACCCAGGCTCTGCTGCCTGCTCTCTGCAACACCCCCCCCCCCCTCCTCCCCGCAGCTCCCATCTCCCGATCCAGCCGACAAGTTGCTGTTAAGGGGACCAGAGGAGGAAGGGGGGCTGACTTCTGTGGTTGGCTAGACGGCTGGGCCAAATGTCCCGGCTCTCCCCCCTGTCGGCGGCCCCTGGGCTTTGCCCGGGCTATAGCTACGCCCCTGGTTGGGGACAAGGATCGATAAGCCAGACTTTGTTCATTGGATAACCAACGTCTAGCAGGTACAGGGATACTGGTCTCAAGAGCCATGATTTGATATCAACCCACCTCTATTGTGCTGAGGGTGCATGCCAGTGTATTACTTGTTTTTAAGTGTGTCGCTATTTAGTATCTGCACAGATATGGTACTGCTAAACCCTCGCCAGATTTTGGTGTCATCAGAATTGATCTGGCTAGCCTTGGTCTCTTGTGTTTCCATATAAATTGGAAAAATCTATTTGGCAGTGTATTGCAATCGGGAGAGCTTGGAAACAAAAATAACCTGGTGAAGATGTTCAGAGAGAAAATCCATCCTACCAGGAAATGTGAAAATTTGAACAAGATTGAATTCCCCACCAATGATTAAAAGGTTATCCATATACATCTTGAAGAGATCTAGGATTACCCTCAGGATTTCTAATTGACGTTCATTTGAGGCATAGATGTTTACTAGCGTGATAGCAGCACCTGACAGTACAGCTTGAACAATCAAATATCTACCCTCTTTATCCTACTTTGGGATCTTGCGTGGCCATGTCACTGGGCTGACTCTTTGTTCAGGTTCTTCGGACTCAGACCTAGGACCTCCAGGAAACAATTTGCCTCCTCCAACGATCTAATGGAGAACTGGTTGCCATCTCGAAGGAGTATTAGTGTAAATGGGAATTCCCACCGTTATTCAATACTTTTTTCCCCTCAAAATGTTGGTCACTGGCCTGAGTACCCTACATCTCAAAGTGGTAGATCTTGGGAGTCATTAAAGATCTGAATCATAGCCCCTTTAAACTCAATGTCAGAGTTCCTTCTTGTCCTGCATTCACCTAGTATCTTTTCCTTTGTGGTAAAGTAGTGGAGTTTCACCACTACATCTCGGGTCCTATTGGGGTTACTGGGCCTCATTCCCTGGGCTCTGTGTGCATGGTCCATTAACAGTAGGTCTTCAGTCAGGGATGGAACGATATAAATGAAGATTTTTGAGATAACTTAATAGCTTATCAGACGAAGCTGACTGGAATGTTCCTTAATCTAATTGTTTGTCGTCTTTCTCAATTTTCTAAATCTTCCACATAGTCTTCTGAAAGTCTGAGGATTCCTTCGTCCATGTTTGTCTGCGTCTGTGTGGTTTCCTCCATTTTGCGCTCCAAATCACAGATTCTCTCAAAGAGAAGTGACTTGTTTAATCTCTGAAGCTGCCTTTTGCAGTTTAGATTGCAGAGTAATAGTTATGTTTTGTAATAAGGGTTTTTCTCTGCCTCCAGGCCTGATTCCGAGGATTAATGTGAGGCCACGGAGAGCCGCCATGTTCTTAATCGGCTCTTTCTGTGCTGCTGCGCTGAAAGAACCTAGAAACCTCTTGTGAAGATTTTTTTTGTTCTCTGGAGGAATGCTGAATTACTCAGGAGATCTTTTGACTATGATAGGTACCAGACAAGTCAGGTTTAGGCTTTGACATGCTTTCCAGAGCGGTCAATGGAGCTGAGCCACTAACCGCCTGTGACAGGGTAAATAAAAGCCACCAGCTATATGCCTGGCAGACCTATGTTTAGTCTGCAGTGCAGCAGTGATTAGGTTAACTTCAGCTGGGAATCTCAGGACAATTAGTTGGATCCCAGCTGCCTAATCAAGGTGTGTTAAAAACCCCAGGCTATAGACACATGCTGGCTAGCTGTTCATGAGAGAGGAGAATACTGATAGAAGGTCTGTCTATTTGTATGCTATCTGAAGCAGGGAAATCCCCTGAAACTCTGGAGAGAGAGAACAGCTTGATACAAGGTTTGTTAGCAAAGTACATGGTTTATGAAATGCCTGTCTCCTGCATAGAAAAGAGTAGCTGCCTTATTTTTACTCTGTCTGCTAAAGAGAAACTGTTTTGTCTGCTGAAGAGAAAGACATTTTTCTTTTGTTTGCTGATGAAAAGCTATTTTTGTTTTGTGTGCTGTATAAATTAAGGCTAAATAAATAAGCCTTATCCAAAGAACCTGCGTGTGTAGTTGCATTTACCCTGCAACACCGCCCCTCAGCACTGCGCATGCGCCCCTATCTCTCAGTATTTTAAGTAACAAAAAAATTACTAATACATACACTAATACACTAAATAAAAATAAATTGCATATATGCTTTGTAATAAAGGAAGAAGAATCCAGGCACTCTAATGATCTTTAATGATGAAAAGATGTTTATTCAAGCATGATCGATATTTCGAACTACTCTGGGACCTTTGTCAAGATAAAGAATAAAGTACATACAGTGCAGTTTGTATATCCTCCCCCAAGGTAAAAGAAAGTCACCAAACTGCATTTACTGATGCTAATTACAAAAAAAGCTTCCTTAGCAACGCAGCCACCTAGTAACCCTGTGAGGTAAGGCTATACAAATATAGCCCACCTAAAAGTGAAAACCAAGAGGTAGTGAAAAAATCTATATAAAAAACATGTAGCGCAAATGTCACTGCATACTGTATATAAAGCAACACAAGTGACTTGATCATGTTAAAAACAGAGTCAGAACGCAACCAGTTACCAGGCGGGTCAGAGCGCTAAACATATCACTGTGCTGAATTAGCTACATAAACGGAGACATCGTACATCTATGGCAACCACTTGAAGAAACTGTAACAGTCTCAATCATTAAGAATCTGCAAGGATGGAACCACTATAGTGTGACAGAGTAATTATATGCAGAATGAAAGGACCTGTATTGCGATAAGGATAAATAGCATGTAGCGATGGCAATAGTATATCAATCAATTTACATGGATAATGAAGGTCTGCTCCCTTCTGCTGTAAGTTGCTTATTATAATATAAAATTCCTGTATCAGCATAGACTGGCAATACAGCTCCCAAAGCTTGTTGGTTAATGTGGGTCCATAGTATAAACCACAGTAGGGACTCACTCCTAAACTTCATAAAGTACAGTGTATGTTACACCTGCGTTACACAGGGCTGTACACGTATACTGTTGTAGCCGGCTAATGTAGATCCCTGTCACCATTAGTAATTTTAGGCCCTGCTGGTAATGCTCCAGGTAGCCCAATAAGCAAATAAATTCAGCAACATTAAATAATGTAGATCCTCAGGCAGAGAAAACAACTGTGACTACTCTAGCAGATATCCATAGGTATATCGTGGTGTATGGTGGACATTATATCATGGTGATATAATATGCACATTAAGATTCAGCTGCCTTTAGTCATGTATCATGGTCAAAATATAGACACATTGGTAGGTACAAACAGTCTATCATCAGGATGGACAGAGAAGATAAGGGACATAATCAGGTACAGAGATATTGTAAAACACCATAACAATGGCAAGGCTATTTATTGTCCATAGCGATCCATGTAAGTGACATCTAAATCACAGCTTGGACCCAGGATAGGACAAAAGCTGTATAAAAGTGTCATCCTACAGAGTCCATGTATGTGTATGCCAAAAGAAAGTATATATATATATATATATGTATATATATATGTATATATATGTATCTCTATATATCCAGAGATAAATAAATCGCAGGCATAATGTAGTTCTGCTGTAGCATCACTGAGATTGGGATGTTATAAATGTCATGGATGCATGACCTGACTCACTGAAGGTACATCCTTGAAACATCCACATTCTGACAAGGACATGAGGATTAATAGACATCTCACCTGTCATTCTACTTTGGCATGTGATCATGCAGATCACCAATGTACAGTTCGATATAGAAATGCTCCAACAGTCCTGGAATCTTTATGTACGTTCATCAATCATATAAAAACAGTGACGGTTCAGATGATGGAGTGGGTAAACTACTGGGTGAGTGACTATGGCCACTGAAAATATAAATCTCCTGAAGGCAACAGAATAAAATATGTGTAACACACTTCGCTGTACTGTACCTTATTGGAAATAAGTATGATAAAGTTCAGCACTCACCCCATTTTGTAGTGATGAGGATCCATGTAACAATATATCTTTGAAGATCTTATCCACTCCTAGAACCCACTGAAATCCTGGGGGCGTGCCCAGCCGCTGGTTGAGTTCCAAACGATCCAAAAAATGCAAAGAAAAGCACAAAGCAGCGCACTGCCCAGGGACACAGGAGTATCAAAAATAAAATATACGTTTATTGTCAGTCAGACATAGCAAACAAGAGGGTACAACCCTCCAACGCGTTTCACACAACAAGGTGCTTTATCAACGCCTTGATAAAGCACCTTGTTGTGTGAAACGCGTTGGAGGGTTGTACCCGCTTGTTTGCTATGTCTGACTGACAATAAACGTATATTTTATTTTTGATACTCCTGTGTCCCTGGGCAGTGCGCTGCTTTGTGCTTTTCTTTGCATTTTTTGGATCACATGCCAATGTAGCCTTGTGTACATCAGAAAAACGGATCGGACCCTTAGAGAACACATGAACGAGCATAGATCCAGCAAACGATTGACTTGCAAATAAAGGACTCTGATCTGCCTTGTATCTGGTTGGGCTCTGACTCAGTTTTCAACATGATAAAGCCACTTGCATGAGTTTGTTGCTTTATATATGTACAGTAATATTTGGGTTACATGATATATATATATATATATATATATATATATATATATATATATATATATATATATATATATATATATATATATATATATATATATACTGAGTTAAGTTATGGTGAGTAAAAAAAAGTGACAAAAAACCTCCACAGCAAAGCAAATATGCAAATGTAAATACACCTGTATGCTCATCTGCATGTCTTAGGCAGGTCTGCAACCCTGCCTTTCACCATTATCACCCAGCACACAGCACTTCCACTGCAGCAAGGGATTCTGGGAAATGACATGCAAATGAGCACACAGTGCCACTTTTTGCTTCAAAAACCATTTTTAACATGGTTCCCTATAGGCTTAAGCTTGCTGCATGGTCACAGCTTTGAGCACAGCCAGGGTTAAGGTGCATACCCAGAAAACCCACCCACAGACAGCTGTTTCGACCTTAATGGGTCTCATCAGTGTGGGGTATATATATATATATTACTATCTCTGTTGGTTTTTACTTTTAGGTGGGCTATATTTGTATAGCCTTACCTCACTTGGTTACTAGGTGGCTGTGTTGCTAGGGAAGCTTTTTTTCCAATTAGCAACAGTAAATGCAGCTTGGTGCCTTTTTTTACCTTGGGGAGACTATATAAACTGTATATAGACTATTTAAACTGGATTGTATGTACTTTGTTCTTGATCTTGACAAAGGTCCCAGATTGGAACCGAAACGTCAGTCCCGCTGGAATAAACACCTTTTTTCTTCAAAGACCATTGGAGAGCCTGGATTCTTCTTCCTTTCCTACATGCAAGTTCCCTCCCTGGCTACTTGATCCTGTATACACCTGTGGCAGAACTGCTATAGCGTAAGTGCTCCTAAACCCTGAACACTACATGCTTTGTAAGGCATTTTAAAACGTACTCTGGTATACTGATTATCACAGTGTAAATATACAAAGGATTATTCAGATTGTTGCTAAAATGTATATACAGGCAGTCCTCGTTTTACAAAGCTTCGCTTTACAACGAATGGCTTATTCAACGCTATGCAATGCATACCTATGTTCATTTTTACAACGCCAAAACGGCTTATCCAACGCTCTTACGACGCTTTGCAAAGTTGTTTATGTGTATATAATATATATATTATATTATACTATATAATATATTATGTTATATTATATATATAATACAGTATATACACTATATAATTTATGTGTGTGCTACATATCTTATTGCCTGTGTAAAATATTTGGTGTATTTTAGTGTTAAAAATGCCTTCAGGAACAGAACCTTTTCTTTAAAACAGTGTTCCTATGGGAAAAAGTGTTTCGCTTTAAGACGTTTCGCTATCCAACGCCATTTTGAGTAACGCATTGTGTCGGATAACCGAGGACTTCCTGTACAAGGTGCCAACATACACTGCAACACTGTACAATGGAGAGGGATATAGATAAAGGGAGTGAAATACAAAGATTTCTACGTTAACAAATACTGATATGCCATGCAATTCCAGGATGCACGATTTTACAGTGCAAAGGATTCTGGGTATGTTCATGCAAATATTAACAATGATACTTTGTTATATCGTACTGATAGTATTCATTCACAATTAATCTCTGTACCAAAGAATTTCAACTGAGGGCTCCTAACCACTAGGCCACTGCTCCTTCCACACATGAATAGTGTCCCTTTTAATTTGTGGACATTTTCAGAGAAATGCATGAAAATACCTGAATGTATAAAGATGAAGAGCAGACCTGACAGGTCTCCTGGATAAAATGTCTCAGAAAGCACCCACTGTACCCTGAAGCTATGTAGCAGCCTGCGAAACAGGTCAAATTAATCAAAGATGACATCCTGTTCAGCGCCTTTTCGATCAGCCGCCCGCTTAGAAACATACAGTGGACTTTATGTCAAGTAAAAGCACTCAGGCATGTAACACCTGTGCCATTTTAACTGTTTCTTTAAAATGCAAGATTGTTTAGTAGTTAGTAAGTTAAGGAAGTACACCACAAATGTATCAAGAATACACGATATACAGTATACGGATTTAATTAGAGGCTTATTAAAGGAATCCATTTTTGTTTGAGATACCACTTCCAGCTCTTACATGTTACCCATATATAGATATATACATGTACACATGTTTGTTGTGTATGTAGGTAACAAATCTGTTGGTACATTGGTAACGATTTATTGAATTGAGAATTTGGCTTTACTGCCCTAAAGTAGAGGTAAGAGGCTCATTATCGCTTCGCAGACAGTATGTCTCTCTTTACCTCTCAACAATTTTAAAATGGACCCATATGAGCTTATGTCTACTCCATTACACAGCTTTTCAGCAGAGCCTGGGTTTAAGAAGTGCACAGCCAGTAAACCTGCTCACAGACAGCTGTTTTGACCTGGTACAGGGGTTTAACCAGACATTAACAAAGTTATGGCGGGTAAAAAGTGACAATAAAACCTCCACCGTACAGTACAATGGGGATGGTACTTGTGATATTGTAGGTAACAAAATCAGTAACAGTGGTATTTAATTAGTAACAATTTATTGAATTGAGAACTTTGGCTTCACTGTCCTAAGGCTGAGATTAGTGCTCGCGACGGCGCATGCGTGGTGAGAACAGGCATCTTCCCTATGAGGCTGCCCATAGTGCGCGGGACCTCACTAGCGATGCAGAGCGACTGTGCGGCAGATTTTTTTGTCATTTGAGCGGTTCAGCCGAAGAGAGTGAACCAGCCTGGTGACGCGTCCGTCATGCCTCCCCAATCACTGGAAGCTCAGTTCACCCATCGCTCGGGCAAGAGGTGCGCGCGCAAGACGTCATGTGCTGCGTCGCGTGCACCCACTATAATCTGAGCCTAACATGGAAGGTAAGAGGCCAAAAAGATTGTTGCACACTCAAACTCACGATGAGAGCACAGCAGCATGCAGGACAGGACAGGATAAAAACCTTGGAGGAAACCGCACTGCCTTTCTTCTGGCACACTAATTGATGTAACACTATCATTAAGGGATAGGAATTTTAGATGCCCAATAGAGGGACTGTGTTTGGACAGCAATACATGGGAACGCTGGCAGTGTGAGAGTGAAGCTGGGCAGAAAGGGGGAAGGGAATGATGTGGCCGGGCACAGTGTGTGTTGGTGTAACTTGCCCGGGAAGGGAGGATGGCCAGGGACGTAGCCTGCCAGAGAGAGAGAGAATGGCGGGAAGCATAGTCTGCCCGGAGAGAGAGGATGGGCTGGACATAGAATGGTCTGGGTGTAGCCTGTCTGGAGAGAGAAGATTGCCGTGGCGTACCTGCCCTGAGAGAGAAAATGGCCTGGGTGTAGCCTGTCTGCAGAGAGAGAAGATGACGGGGGGGGGGGGGGGGGGCGTATTCTGCCTGGAGAGAGAGCCTGGCCATGAGCTTAACCTGCCCAGTGGAGGACGGCCAAGCGCTTTCTGGAGGAGAGACAGAAGGAAGGAACCAGTTGCGGAGCAACGCCTGTAACCTGTAGCATGCAGTCAGATAAAGCCCTAGCAAACCCCACTTGGGGGGAGCAAAAATGTAAATCCTAAATCTAGAGCCGAGCTGAAAGCATGCTAGCATTCTGGGCATTGTGGGCTAGCATTCTGGGCATTGTGGGCTAGCATTCTGGGCATTGTGGGCTAGCATTCTGGGCATTGTGGGCTAGCATTCTGGGCATTGTGGGCTAGCATTCTGGGCATTGTGGGCTAGCATTCTGGGCATTGTGGGCTAGCATTCTGGGCATTGTGGGCTAGCATTCTGGGCATTGTGGGCTAGCATTCTGGGCATTGTGGGCTAGCATTCTGGGCATTGTGGGCTAGCATTCTGGGCATTGTGGGCTAGCATTCTGGGCATTGTGGGCTAGCATTCTGGGCATTGTGGGCTAGCATTCTGGGCATTGTGGGCTAGCATTCTGGGCATTGGGGGCTAGCATTCTGATTTTGCAGCTAGCAAAGGAGACTGGGAAGTGTCTGATATTTACAGTAAAAGCATATCCCAGCCAGTATTTTTTAGTGATTTCTTTTTTACCTCTTAATGTGCCGAGTTCCTTTCTTCTATTATTTAAGAGATCATAGCATCAATGAATTCTGAATAATACAGCAATTAAAAAAAGGTGTAGTGATTTGGGCAAAATTGTAAGGAATGAAAGAAAATGCCTTACCTTTGCCGCCATATTTAAGTTGTAAAAGTAATTTTACACCAGTATCTCTATGTAACTGAAAATTGCTCTTCAATATGTAATTAGAACGAAAAGCAAATAAGATTTCTAAAAAAAAAAGACAAAACCCATGGGGTATTAAAGTGGCAAGCGTCCCTCTCCTGCTCCTCACAAGCTTAACTTGGTGGTCTGGCAGTGAGGTGGGAACACAGCACAGAAAATAATCATTACATCCGGCATTATGGGTCTTTTTAAGCCACATTACATGGGTGGTGAGGATGCCATTTCATACCTGGCAGCTCACCAGCTGTTGGCCCTGCAGATTCAGCAGTTCTCCTTCTTTTAACGCGTTTGATTATCCCTTTTCTGGCAGCTTCTCACTCCCCGTCTGCCTGCCGTAAGCCTTTTTATTATCAGACCGCCAAATGGCTGCCACGTGTGATATAAAACTATGATTTGATCACGTCTTCTTGCTGCGTGGAAGACAGGACATGGTTTATTGTCACGTTCTGTACTTTCTCGTGTATTTGAAATCTTCTCCGAAGCACAAAAGGAACAATTTCAGTTGGATGATTGCCGAGTTGCTTCTGCATTATTTTGTCACCTACACTGTGAAGAGGAGATCAGAAAGGACAGGACTGGGAAAACTCTGCAGTATTGGCTATTTCTAAGGGAACCTATTACATTGATAAGTTGTTATCTGCAACTGACCCTTTAAAGTAACACTGCAACAGTAAGAGTAAGGCTGCGGCCAGGCAGGGAACGGGCACGCTGGCACTCGCGCGCTGCGCCCTGCTCAGCCGGGCGATTCGTGGCCGGCTAGGCGCATGCTCGCCTGGGGGCGCGGCCACAACGTCACTGAGCTGGTTCGCCCGCATTGGGAGAACCGCTCAGGTGACGCGCTTGCGAGCAGCAAAATCAAATTTGCTTGCTCTAAGCGCCGTGCAGGCGCAAGCGCTCGCTCACGCTGGCCACACACATTGCCGCAATGTGTTTCATCATGGCCAGCGTGAGCGCCCGCTCAGCGCCACCTTGGCCGAGGCCTAAGAGTAACAGTCTCACTGCTCTATTTTAAATGGGGTGTGTCATTTTTAATTGATGTAACACTTTAACAAGTTAAATCATTCATACCCTTGCTTTTATAGTATAGCATTCTAAAATGATGCATTTTCTATGATTAGGTCGGCATAGTTGGTCCTTTTATTGAGGATCTTTGTTAAGGCACCAGATTTAGTCAACATGAGAAAGGAGTGAAGCTTCAACCTAATTGCTGTGTGTAGTGTGATTCATTGATGTGTTACAACACAGATTCGCTATGATATGTGATGTTTGTTGATATATTTTTTACAGGCAGCATCATGCAAAGACAGTGCTGTGACATGTAGGATCTCCTGTATTACTGTCTGCAAATGAGCTAATTTTGTTAGCAACACATAGGCCTAGATGCAGTAAGCTCAGTTAAATCCGGGAACATGTGTACTGAGTTAATGCCATATCCATAAAGCACAGGCTTAACGACATGTTATTGTAGCATTAACGGTGCGTCAGTTTCCAATACCGTGATGTCATGTACGTCTTTGGGTTACTCCTATCCAGGCCATGAAATAAAGCTTTTGTTTGAGGGGCGAGAGAAAGGAGGAGAGGGAAATTATGCTAGGTTATTTAAATTATGTACAACTCTGGGCTACACCCTTGTTTTCAGGGTCTGGATGGTAGGAAAAGCAAGTTTAGTTATGACTTAAATAATGTAACGTTAAGTCCACATATTAACCTTACCGAACTTTAATGATTAGGGGATTTTATGATAGCGCTTCATTGCAGCATTGTCGCCAAGCTACCATTATAGTTAATAATGCTGAGCTCTGTAGGGGAGAAAACATGGCTCCATGTTACGTTCCTGTCCTTAGTTGATACAGCGTCACTGTTAACATCGGTTAACATCCCCTTAAGTAGCCTAAAGGAGTTTAGTGACTGTAGGCCACAGTGTTCCCTTATCCTAGACACTGACAGGGGGGGCGCGTAACATTGCTTAACAAAACAATAATTGCAACCCCTCTGGTGGAAACGGGGTTAAAAAAGCCACGAAGCATACTCCGTGAGTACAAGGTTTACATACAGATTGTATATAATGCGTATAGCCTCAAGTTTCCTCACTCTGTTTTCATAGAGTTCCCTTAGGCCATCTAAACTCGGACATCTGTTGGAATACTTTATCTGAGCTAATCCCAAATAATAGCATCTGTAATGGCTTTCATATTAACATGCGGACAACTAAGGCCGCTGTTAAACCATTGCATGAGCTGGTCTGATACTGTAAACATTTAACTGTGCTGGTAATTGTTCAAGTGACACGTGCTGAAGGTTTTTAGATCTTGAGAACAGTATTTTTCAATCAGGGTCCGTTGCAAATTTCAAGTCATTTGAAAATTGTACCAAATACAGACAAATTTACAATGCATCTGATCTCAGACTCGCTATTAGAGAGGGTTGAGGTTCCTTACAATGCATCTGATCTCAGGCGTGCTATTAGAGAGGGTTGGGGTTCCTCAGAATTTCACATAGGCTCATTAACCAAAAAAAAGATTGGAAACCCTAGAACCACTGCTCTCAAGAACAATTATTGAAACTGGTGGAGCAGTATGGAAATTACTTTAGATGGAGGATTCTCTATTATTGTGCTAAAACCATGATTATGTACTAACTTGGATCTACATTTCCAGTGGAAGTACATATAAAAATGTGGCCATGCTTCCTAGATCTTGATCAGGTTATGGATGATATTTACTAAGCAGGCGTCTTTACACAACAGAAGCTGTTTTATAACACCGCCAGTAGATATGGATCTATATTAATAATCAAAATGTTTTTCATAGAAAAGTTCATGGCCTGTCATAAGGTTAGCTGGTATGATTTTGTGTCTAATAATTATACTGCTATTAACCGCTCCGTTGTTAAACCTCCATGCAATTTATCGTATGTTACTCCAGTAAAGAGAGTTTAACATTTACAACAAGAAAATGATTGGGTGCCCTGTTTCATGAGTATCATAGCTTAGATGAGTTGGCAAATGATGTCATATGTCACTTATTATTATTTTGTCTATATATAAACAGCTGTATGATATGGAGATGTTTTTATAAAATAGAAATGTGCAGCCATATCAATAAACGCAATCAACAATAATAGCAGACAGTTCTTACATTGAAATAGCAATATTATAACATATCATTTTTGTCACGTGTTACTATTTTTGGGTTAAGGAGCAGGTAAACACTTAAATGCTTCCTTTGTTTATTTAGGTCCTTATATATGGAAGACTGTGTCCACTACGCAGAAGCCTGACCATTAAACGCGAGGTGATCCTTTACTGAGAAGAAGGACTGTTGACTAGGTGAAAAAATTGCCGACAACATGCTGAAACCAAGTGGACTTAAAATCCCTGGGAGGGGAGCCAAGCATTCCAGCCCAGTGGGAAGATCTTCTGCAGGGGCTAGTGTGACGGGCAGTACCAGCTCCAAGGAAGGTAAGGGGCCATAGGTCATATTTACTAAGCTGTGTTAAGCCATAAACCCATGTCTTCCTAGCACTCTTCAATGCATGGTCTTTACCCAGTCCAAAACGCATACTGTGCATTTACATGCAGTACCAATCCCCGAGGTTAAACAGAACAACCAAAGTCATGAATAGCTCGCAGCTGTCGGACGACCAACATAAGTGAGATCTGTAAGTTCTGCACCAAAACATCACATCTTGTAGCTGCAATTCCTCACAATTTTCTCTCTTCAATGGGCTGTGAATCAGAGGTCACATTTATAAGTATCTTACTGTATATTCCTAAAATTTGCCAGCAGCATTAAAAGTGAATGCGTATTTCTACGTTCTCGTTCACTGTGTGAGAGCAATGGAAAGATCACAGACACACAGAGCCTCAGGTGCTGCAGAGCTGTCAATCATACCTCTGCTTGCCGAAGTAGTAGCGCCACGCAATGCATTGTGGGGGGCAATTTCAGCAAGCAGAGTGGTGATTTATAGCTCTGCCTCAAAATCAGTCAGTCTTTCCAGTGCTGGACCTTCGCTCAATCGTCTCTGCACTACAAACATCAACAAGACTAATAAGAATCTGTGACACTAATTAAAAGTTAAAAGTGAAGCGAAACAAATATTGACAGCTCTGCCTCAGAAGTGGTTAAGGACACACAGTATTTCCAGTGCAGGACCCTATCGCATCATAGCCTTCCCATAGGGGACTTCTGTGCTTTCAAGTCTACATCTACATTTGATGCATCTTTAATTTAAGAGAAGCAGATCAGAGGAGGAGCTTTATTCCAGTAGGGAGGAAGCTCAGGTTAGGCATTGAGGGGCTCGTCTTCAGCTGTACTCAATGCTTGTTTCCCAGAGTCCCTGTGCATCCGTTCTTGCCAGAGTTGCCTGTCGCATCGATTAATTGGTAGTCACATCCACAGAATCGCAGGCACAAGCTGAGTTGCTGTTTGTAAGGTGTGCAGAAGTAATAATGTTGAGATAATTTATTAAGTGTACTGATGCTTTTTGCTGAATAAATATTAATTGCATTCATCAATTCTTATGCAGCATTGATACTCTGTGTATTACGTACTGTACATTAAATGGTAAAACATAATCCATACATTAATATTACATGGATACAAATGGAATTACATTATGTATGACAAATACAATCTGTGCAACTCTCCTAATTTATGGCCCCCTCTCCAGACGTGACAATAGCGCAGTTCAGCCCCGGAGGACGCCCCTGTTCAAATCCTTAAAATTAAATCAATCCTGAGAATGGGCTGACTTGCTCCTTTAACATTGGACATGGATAAAGTGGTTGATGCAAGGTAAAGGGAATTAAGGAAGCACTTTAATATATTCTATCTATCCTATGTACTGAAATAGCTATTTATTATCAAGAGAAATAATGCTAGCTTTTGACCATAAGGTCTATGAAACTTCACTCCACTCAGATTCACAACTAATATGTATTACATTTATGACTATTGATAAACAATAGCAAAAAAACTCAAGCTTTTCTTTGGTAAGAAGTCTATTTTTGTTGGATTTCCTATATGCAACTTAAAAGGAGTCTAGATTTTCATAGATAAATATTGCAAATGTATTAAAATATTTGTTTTCTCATTTGGGATTGTCACTGATAAAATATTGTCAAAAAATGCATAAAACACAAAAACAAATGCTTTTGTGTCGATGAAAGGGATTCATAGCATGCTAACCATCTCAGTGTGGAATTCTAAGCACGTTAGGCCCCGAGGCCAAAAGGAAGTAAAATGTTCCTCCCCGATTCCTTGAATAAATATGAGTGTCTCTTAAGAGATTTACAGTGTATCTCAAAGAGGCAAATGTATCTTTTTTTTTTTTAAACATAGGATTGAAGCCGGGGATCTGAACCCCGTTCATTTAAGCTCCGGGGAACCGTTGCTTCTGGAGATATCTCCTCCATAGGGAGTTCTGGGCTAGCAGGGATAACATAATGGCTGCTTTTCAAAGCACCCGCGCCCTGCAAGCCAATAGGAAGCCATGACATCATACGGTGTGGCTTCCTATTGGCCCACGTGACGCAAGAGTCACTCAAACTGACAGTAGAGTTAAAATATTTTGTGTAGCATGAATAAAAGATGGGATTCATTTGTCAGCTTCCACTTTCATAGAGAAGTCCTGTACATAAGTGGTCCGCGGCTTGTTGATTCCCAGACGCCTGGCTCTGCTACAATGGCCTAACTGACTGCATGGTACAGGTTCCCTTTGTCCCAAGGCAGAGTTTAATGCCAGCTGTCTGACAGCCTAAACCGTCCAATTATTCCCCTGCTTTGTGTTCTCTAGCTCCACTGTAAAATTGCACTGGCATGAAGCAACTTGGAAGTACAGTAAATGTTATAAATACCTTACTTAAAGCAGCAAAACCTGAAAAATTCTGTATGTTTTTATTTATTTATATAAATCAGTTCTGTTGTATTAGATAACTGTCTGAATTTTTTGAAGTGAAACTTCTTTGCTGCCACCTACCATATGAAATTTTTTCCTTGGAGTAAATCTCCTTGTTGGAGACGGAAGTGCAGTCCCGAAAGTGACATCACTGCTGGCAGAAGAAGCCGTTATGGCACCTGGTGCGCATGCGGAGGCCTTCCATGCTCGGAGCACATGCGCAGGAGTCGTTCCCGATGTCACGGCGTGCCTGCGCAGCGTCCGAGTGCAGCTACACAGCGCCTGCGCAATACGCACTGCGTCCGGCCACCGTTGGGCCGTGCCTGTGCAGTAGCCACTGTGTTGGCCGCACCTGCGAAGTAGGCGCAGTGGGGCACGCCTGTGCAGTACACGCCGTGTCTGGCCGCACCTGCACAGTAGTTGCGCTGCGCACGCAACACAGGTACACACACAGGTGTACACACACAGCGACACAAAGACACACACAGACAAATAAACACACACAGAGACACACACACACACACACACACACACACAGAGAAGCACACACACATGAGGAATTCACAGTTACTATACATATAGAAGTGCAAATAGGTAAAACAGGGTATGTGTGCCGTGCACGCGGGTTCTGAGTCAAACTTCTTTGTGTTTTGGCACTGAAATTCTGTTTTGATTTTTAATTAAAACCATCACCATCACAAATACAATTTCTGTGACAAAACACAAATAAGTTTCACTTAAAATGCACGTGCTCGGCACACACTTTTTCCCCCCTTTATTTATATACGAACATATAGACGAGAAAGGACAGATGGAAAGGCATATGATGATACATCCTATCATAATGTGTACTTCATGTAACACCTCCTGACTCCTCCTTTTAATACTCCCCAAATAATGCACATGGGACGAATTTGGAACAAATTACTTTGCAATCTGCAATATAATGTAAAGCCGCTTCTCCGTTCCAGGTAAGATTTTAGTCCCATGTATGGAACAGATCTCTTCTCCAGCGCCGGAATGTGGCCTCCCAGCAAATTGAACAGGGACCTGAGTGTCAATTTTACTCCATTCTCCTACAGGGTTTTTTTGTTTTTTTTAACTTAATGCCATTTTTAATGATTTTTAAAAAAATGTACTAATCATCCTTTAATTGCTACAGCAACAATTTAGACAATCATATCCACCTACTCTTTTGAAACAGGCTCTGACACACCTTTTTGAGCTCTGCACTTTGGCAACAAAGTATCACAAATAGATCTGTTGCAGTGTTCCAAAAAGCAGACTGCCCATTGCTCTGAAAGCTGTAACAATAATGTGTTACACTTGGTAATATAATGTTACATATAAGCTACAGCCTGTAACAGACTGTAGCACAGAGTTAGGCAGCCATTATGTTAGGCATACAATTGGGATTCTTACAGATTTATCACAGGAGCACCAAATGATTGTCAGCTTAGGTAATAATGTAGATTTATACATTGTCCCATGATTTACATTTAAAGAAGAAAAGAGAAAACGGGTATTAAAAAAAGCTTAGTATTGCTTGACCGTATGGCATTGAAGGAGTTAATGCACGCACCATTACAGTGCCATTAATCGCAATATAATATAAATTCTCAAACACTGGGCCACATTTACTAAGCGGTGCAATTCCATAAGACACCCTTTGGCACCGGAGGACACCTTACAGCCCATTGAAAGGCCCTAGAATAGCAGCACTTACTAAATATGGGCTGTTATCTCTACCTGATGTATAATCTTTGTTTTTATAGTTCTGTCTGAGTCTAAGCAATACTCTAAAACAAGTATCAAGTTTAAAAAAATAAAAAATAAAACTTTATTTGTTGGTTATGTAATAAGTGAGATTGGGGTGGGTAGGTGTATCTGACTACGTATTAGTGTGGTGCGATACCTGTTTGGCAACCAGGAGAGCTGAGCTTCCGCCACGGGGAACCCAGGGTATGTACTTACACTCGGTGCAGCACCACCGCTGATGCGGGATCACAACGGGGTGAGAGTGTGCCCTCACCAGAACCCACATACAGTAAATACACACCGTGTGAATAAACAGTGTTTACTGAGCATGAACTGTAACTTCAATAACACTCTCTTTGCATAACATCAAAACAATATATGAATAACAGTGCATCACTCTGAATGCATACCATCCCCTCACCCACATGTCCATCATCACATTCCCCTCAGTCTCTTGAGTGTCCACAACAGTAAAGAAAGTGTGAGTGTGAGGGATAGCGCTTCCCTGTGTTGGGGCCCGTTGGTGCACTTAATGTATACTACCTCCCTGACCAGTCCTGGTCAGGAAAATCCTTGGAACTCAGCAACACCGCACAGTGATCCCACGGCGTGCTGCGCTGCTCTCTGCAGGAATGGATGCACACGCTGACTCCACAGGGAAAAGAATCTCCAGCCGGAATGATCCTTTATCACAGTCTCTGATACACTCTGTACTGACAGTCAGCAATCTTCTTGCTCTCTAATTATGGTGAAGGAGTCCCTGTCCTAAGGCCGACCCTATATCATACAGCTTCCTCTGGTGTCACAGGGGACTAATTGGGCCCTGGGGTATCCCTCTACCCTAGTCCCTGCATGCAGAAGAACTCTCACTGACACAGCCAAATAACTGCTGCAGCTGCACTACAAAGCCACACTGTATCTTCTAGTCAGAGCACACAGCACGGCAGCTGTGTCACTGACTAGACTTGCACACACCTAAGGGCAGGGTCCCTATCTAAGGGGCCTTCCCTAAGATCTTACCCACTAACCTTGTGGGGAGTGGGACCTACCTGGGGCCTGGGGGTAACCTGGCCTAGTGTAAGAGCCTTCCTCCTTACACACTTCCTCCCCCTTCCTGCTCCCAGCGCCAACTGACAAACGTGGTCCCCGCAACATTGTAGCCTTCCTCCACAGGAGAAGCTGCAAAACCCTATTTGCTGGCTGGCTGCACGTGATGTGGGTGAAAGGGCAATCCCCAGAGGCTTCTGGGAATTGTAGTCCACTCAGGACCTCTGTAGCATTGGGACCGCGTGCGCTATCTTTACTGCGCACGCGCGATCTTGTAATGGCTACCGCGGTGGTTCTACGCATGTGTGACCTCACGCCAACCTGAACATTGCCGCCGGCACTCCTGGCACTGTACAGCGCTTGCGCGACTACACTGTGCAACCGCGAGCTCCTACAAGATGGCGGCGCCCTGTAGCTGATGGCGCCGGCAGCCCCCGGTGACGCAAACGCCCCCGCAGCTCCCCGACATACCACGGGGGTCCCCGTTCTCCTGTAGTGGTAAGGGGGGTCAGGGGGAAGCCTGCTACAGTTATAACAAAATGGCCATAACTTTAGGCTCAATTAGCATTATTCAGTAACCATTTGTAAATTACAGAAATATTTTCATTAGCTTATGAATGTCTTGGCAGTCTAAATTAATTGTAAGCAGAGTTAATGTGTTATGGCAGCGTTGCGGAAACTGGGGGACGGGAGATTTGTCAGGGGGGGGCTCGGGCAGTTGCAGAGTTCCCTCGTTCTTTCCTCAGGCATTTAAATGAAATGCTGGGGGATCGCGTGAGGCCCTGCCTAAAAAAAAAGTTACCTGGATTTAGAAGCGGTGACGTGTCTCCATGGCAACGTGGCGTCAAATGACGCGGTGGGTCACGTGATCTGATGTCACGTGACCCCAGAGCGTCATTTGATGCAGTGGTAAAGGTAGGGGGGGGCGCGAGCTCCGGAGCAGGCAGAAAGGGGGGAGGGGGCGCAGCCGTAGAAGTTTGCGCTCCCCTGTGATATGGCATGCTCTTTGTGCATGCTATTTCTGACTTATGCAAATTGTAGTACAGTAAGCATCCATTTTGTTTTCCCGAATGAGAGCAAAAAAACAAATGTCAACAGAACCTGGGAGTCCTTAGAGGTAAAAACAGTGCAGCCTAGCTCCAGCGGACCTGTAGACGGACGTTCACAGAGGTACACAATTGGAGGCTTTTATAAGGTGAAATTATAATAGGCTTTATTGTGCCTTTTCCTTTTTCATCAGGAAATCATCCAAACACAGGGGGGGGGGGGACAAAGCTTCTAGTCACTTGGGAGTATTTCTAGTGAAAATACCATGCAATTGATTCACAACTCCCTAAGTCAAGCATGTCTCGCAGCCCCAAAACATATAGCATGAAATAAGCAGATATAAGCAGTCTCTTAATAATGAAAGTCTTATCTGTTCCTTGGAGGGAAAATCTTCTCTGGTTCAGCTCCCTTCCCTCAGGGTGTGTCAGCATTCAGGTTCAGAAGTTTTCCCTGTGTCTTGTAAGCAGCTCTGCTGTTTCTTCTGGCAGGGCTCAAGACTGTTGTGAGAGTCAAAGACAATCTCTGCTCTCTCTCCCAAGTTCAGCTCTCAGTCACAGCTAAGGAGTTACTTCCTGTGTCAAAGACAGGCTTTTTCTACCACCTCTAATCAGGCAGGTGGTGTTAGTTAATTTGCTACCAGCCATTAACCACCACACTGCTGGATTAGAGGCACATTTGTGAACAGGGATAAGTCCCCTGTTACAGGACCCCTCGGTTCAGATTAAAGAAAAGGTACTTTCACGCTCAGTTAGTATGTCAGCCATATTCCTAATAATTTCATAATTAGTATATGAAGGTTATTGTTGCTCAGGTCTCAGGTATTCTCCCACAGAAATAGCCCTGGTTATAGCCCATATCTCTCACAAAGTTGGAAGGCCCATATCCGCACAGCCTTAACATGGCATTTCCTTAATCTAACGTCACATTAAGACTAATGGCGTATTTTCAGTGGACATTTACATAACGTTAGACCATGTTTTCTCGGGCTGCGGACTAGTCATGAATAGTCTTAGCAGAAAAGAAGTGTGTAAAGATCATACAACTCTTTCAAAACCTATAATGGTGGGATTGCTTTATGGTGAGCAGCAATCAATTAAACATATCATTACCATTAGATCACTTTGGTGGAATGAGGGACCCCCCGTTACAGGGTTTTACTTTCAGTAATAGAACTATCACGTGTAACACTTTGTCTTATATTTGCTGTATAATATATACATTATACATACAAATGGTAATCCTTAGAACAATACATACATTGCTGTATATATAATACACAGCTATTAAGATATATAAAGTAGATAGATGCAGTTTGCAATCAGAAATATTATTTTATAGACTACATGTCTAAATGGTGTTGCTGGACACGGTTGCTTAGGATAAAATAAAACAATGACCAGTTTTTAATGCGGATGGTGCAGTTTTCCCACTGCGCGTGACAGAATGCTGATGATATCTGGCATTACTGTGTTATCAAGGCTGTCAGCGTCGTAGGCCACATTCTTCATTCTAACAAAAGGACCTTTCGCTGTCGGACTCCCATTCAACAACCCTGCAGCCTTGGCTTTTTGTCCTTTCTTCTTGTCTTGGGAATTGCCAAGTTTCTATACGCCAAGTGCACAAAATAGTAATGCTCAATGCCTCTCTTTATACTCAAGTGATACATTCTCTTTTATGACCTACGTCGCACCCTACATACTGTTATGACTGTGGTCATTAGTGTCACCGTGCGCTGTCAAACTTTCTCAGTCTAATAGTACTGGGTGTTTGTCTAATTTTAGCAAGTAGCACCTGGTTAGAAGAGCTATACTTTATTGCTGCAATCCACAACTAACCCATTCACTGGCAGACTCTGGCAGCAAAAAGCCCATGAAAAATAACCCAGGTCGCACAATGTGTTGTTTAAATGTAACAATGCCAACATTGCTATTCTTCCATTTGCTTTGATGCTCTATTTATGCTTATACATTTTTACCACATTTGTAACTTTGTGCGTTTTTTCTCCTTCCAAAGTAGCAGTCATGTGTCAGCTAGATTGAATCCTTGCATTTAAAAAAAAAAAAAATTTAAATAAAGAAACAAAGATTTATAAGAAATTATATTCTATTGTACCATAAAACCGGAAATTGGTAGTTTGATTTTATATATCCAAGTTAAAACTAATCAACATTTAACAAAGTTGTTAAAAACTATAAATATGTATTTTGTAGTAAGTTTCTTGGGGGTATTTTTATGAAGGAGGACTCTAGATAAATGGCTACTGCACTGTTCTCTAAGCAAAGCCAATGGGATTGGGCTCATTTATGTTCGGTTTTAGCTGTAATCTAATAACTGAATATGTACAGACAAAAACTTTCTATAAAAGGGGCAATCCCTCTGTAAGAGATATGTGCAATGGAGATCGTTCTTAAGGTGAAATTAATATAAGGCTTTATTGCCTGCTCCTTTAAACAATACAGCAAACTAAAATATACATCAAACAACAAACACCTATCCCTGTGTAAGGGAGGACTTACTTCCCCAGTCCCTCTCTGCAAGGCTGGGGGGGGGGGGGAGAAAGCCCCTTACCCACTTATCACCCCAAAGTCTCAGCGACACCTTAACGCAGGTGGCCCTTCAGGTCAGTGGTGTCCGGGGAGGTGTCTGCTTGAGGGTCAAGGCATAGAGGTCTGGTCCCCTTGTCTTTCTCTCAGGACACAGTCCTCCTTTTCCTTATGTCAGCGCCATTGGGACCTAAGGAATCCTCTACCTGTTTCTCAGACCAGGCTTTTTCTAAAAGTCCTAAAAAGCCAGGTGGAGTCTGGTTGATTGCCTGTGTGCAATTAACCAGCACACTGCTGGGTTTAGAGGCAGTTTCTCTCCAACCGTGACAAGTCCCTGACACCATCCTGGGTCCAAAGCGTATTAATGACAGTGACTTTTTTTGTTAAGGCTGCGTCCACGCTGCCGCTGAGCGCGCTTGGCGCGTTTACTTCAGTGAATGTGAATCTGCACGGCCACACTCATGCGGCTCATGCATGGGCACGTACAATCTCCCAAGCTTGGCACTTGGGGAGACAAAGAAAATTGACTTTGATGCGCACTCAGCAGCAGTCAATGCACACACACATACACAGCCACACACACATACACAAACACACACAGAAATAGCCTCGATCCACACCTCCCTCCCCCCCCCCGCCCCCCGCTCGCTCTTGCAAGATTATACAGGACAGCCTGCGCTCATGCCTGGAGAGTTGGTGACGTCACCGCTCACAAGTATGAGCGAGCTCAGCAGCAGCGTGGCCACAGCCTAAGGGTTGGTATATGGTTATGGGTCACTAATGCCTTTTTGTAATCAAAATCTGACACCTATAAATATGTTTGAATCATTTTAAGTTACAGTAGCTTGTAAACATGGTGAGCTGAGACTTGGGAGGGGTTTGGTTTCCTCTGGCTGCTCCATTTTGTCCGATGTTGCTCTGTGTTCTGCAAGTGCTTGCACAGGCAAAGCCCCCCCCCCCCTCGTAATGGATCTGATCTTTACTAGCTCTCTCTCATAAGGACACAGTGGGATAACGGTAGAAGAAAGGTAGAAGGCTCTAAAGAAAAAAGGTGCAAAAGCAGACAAATCTTTACTTGGGGAATGGTTATATTTGTTTAAGGAGGACCATCACTTAAATTCATTCTGAAATGTTGTTTTTAGGTCACCTGTCACGGTTTGCAAATTTAAAGAGTGAGACTTAATTGATGTGCATGATCAGTAATACTAGAAATGGGTTTATTCTACTCAGTGAGACTCGGTCCTGATGAGCAAGAGTACCCTTTGGTGTCTAAGAGACAACAAGTCTAGACTTTCTGAAAATACTGGGTTCTTGTCATGACTCTCCAGTACCTTTCCATATATGTCTGTCCTGAGCCTCGACCTCTATAACTCATTACATACTATCACTGTCACTGGTGAATTCTACAAGGTCTCTAGTAGGTAGTAGCAAGACATTGCTAAAAGTGACTTGTGATATTTTGTTTTTTATTTAAAGCTCTACTGGTTATTTTGTGATTTTTGCATGATGCTAAGAACATTTACTTACACCATAGCAATTAGTCTCTGTCCTAATGGCACAGAAAGGTCATTCCTTTTGCAACCATGGGGAATCTCAAAACAGAATAAATCGTCATGTATATTTTATGTGCTTGGTTTATTTCCAATGTACTTGCCAGCGATACAAACTAACCAGCATTGCCTCATTATCTTTATTTATAGACAAAGAAATAGTGCACGATTTTTAATAGTCATGGGCGCACTATTTGCCAACATTGGAATTTTGCCGGGAATATGGCGTTTATTCTCAAGTGTGAATAATCGGGGATTGACTAAAAGTCAAACACTAAATTGAATACACACAAGGAAATGAGCGGGCAGCATAATATTCACAACTTCACAACTTTATTTCATATAGTGCTTTTCTCCCAATGGGACTTATAGCGCTTCACAATTATAGTATAGTGTGCGGTATTATCTCTAAGCGTGTGCGTGAAATATAAAAACAACATTCCCCCATCCCTCCCCCAGCCCCCTCCCCCAGCCCCCTCCACCAGCCCCCTCCCCCAGAAAATATGCTGGTCTGTTGAAGTTTACCTGTGGCGCTGTCCTCCAAGATCACCCACGGTTCCAGAGATTTGTAGTGCTTCTCTGATGGTTTTTATGCAAGAAATTACAAATACGACGGCAGCAAAGTCATCTCCCGATGCAGTTGTAAGCCCTGACCCTGTGGCCATTTTGTATCCCCCGAGCAAGTGTTGTTGTAGAGCGGACAAAACAGCTTGTCATTCAGAACCCAGACAGTCCCCGGACGTAGGAGACCACGGGTCACCCCAGGGGAAGCTAAAAAAGCGTAAACGGTAATGGGCCAGTGCAGACTGCTGCGTTAAAAGGCAACAACATCTGCCACACTGATATTACCTGAGGTGATGGACTTCTCAACATGGATTTCTTCCCCTTGTTGTCATATCACATCAGATATAAAGCGCTAGACCTAAATCTAGAATCATAATGGGCACATAGTGATAGATCACTCACACACAGGGATTGCATATGGTCCTGGATGGAGTGATGAACACACTGTTAATCTTCTCAGTTATGATTAACTAGTGACAGGTGTTTATGTCTGAACATCTGTCCCCCCTGCTCAACTTCCTTCAGGAGGAAATGTATGCAGTGTCTATCCTCTTCAATGGCACCACAGGCTGCAAAGTAGGCAGGTAATGCAGGTCTCTGTGGCAGAGAAAAGGTTAATGCAGGCTTTACTCCACTCAACTATAATACTGATAAATAGGTTGTGGTTACATACCTAAAAACAATCTTTATATGCACACTCACATCATGCATTTTTGGTGAAAATCACCCAAAGTTGCTGTTTGGCATACAGTACAGTAAGTACAATTTACACGGTATTATTTCACGCAGGCCCCCCATTACATCCTGTATCTGTCTGCGTGTGTTTGTCCTTGTTTGGTATGTCATTCAGTTTATGTAATATACATAACTCTGTACCCCTCATTGTACCGCACCGTGGAATATGTTGGCGCTTTACAAATAAACAATTATAATAATAATTGAGAAATTATGGGGCATGTCCATTAAAATACAGAATGGCGGATCTCATTATATTCATGAAACATTTCTCGCATGTCCAACCCATGCAAAACAACATTTCAGGTAGTGATTTGGATCTGGATGTGCAAATCCTTGAAATATGCAAATGATGTTTTGTAGTTTTATGAAGCAGCCTTGTTCCTCATGTATCAACATTTGTGTATCTTTTTTTGAATTCCTCAATATAAAGGAGTGGCTCATTTTTTCTCCGCTGTGGTTTCTATGGCTATATCTAAGACCATCGCCATCCATACAGATATAATAAGCCTAACGGTCTTCGGTGCCTCTGCCACGCACGGTCACGTAACCGCGGCATTTGCAGCACTGAAGGATTAACACGGCGGGGGCCCCATTCAGAAGTATGGACCCTCTGTAGCACCATCGCGGCAGACACTGTCCCTGGCGCCACTGACATCTGCTTGCTCGTTTGCTGCACCGGGGTAGTAAGACTTGCTGCATCTACACCTGACGCCCTGTTTCTCAGGGCTCAGTATCTGATGAATAGAAGGTGTCATCCAGATAATAAAAGCAGAAATGAAAAATAATGAAAGCAGATATTCCATTTGAAACACCATTTCAAAGGTAAAAATATATTAATTGAGTTAGGCAATGTGAATCGTGGCCCATATTTACCAAGCGGTGCTATTTCGTAAGGTACCTTTTGGTGCCAGCAGACACCTTGTGACCTGTTCACTTGAAGGCATCTTCTGGAATAGCACTGCTTTGAAAATATGGGCCCATATCGTAAATATGGGCCATCGTGCGTCAAGAAACCCGGTTTCATCTCCGTGTAGGAATAGACGGGCTCTGTCTCCATGGCAACATTGCAGCATAAATACATTTCGCTTCTGATTCTAGCCACACACCTTTATTTATTTTACCTCTTCAATCCCTTTCCCCCAGAGAGTACACATTTTATGGTAGAAATCCTGAGCGGAGCAGGCAATAGAAGGATATATTATTTACTGCAGACCCATATTTATGGAAATGTGTTTCCCTCCTCCCTCCCCTCCGAAAAGCACAAAAGCTTTTCTTGTACCAGTAAGCACCAGGCCCCTGTACAATGATGGCAGCTATGATTATACCATGCACGCTGCATTCTGTCACCGGGAACAAAGGCTTCCTATCAACCGTTACGCTTCTTTTTCAACACAGGCGCCTTCATGTTCAAGTTCCTTTTCCAAGCAAAAAAATGAAATAAAATACACTACAGTACGTTGGTCTGTTTTAAAATCCTATCACACGGAAAAGAGAGCAAGAGCATATAGGTTAAGGAAGCACCAATTGCACAGGAGCAATATTTTTGGTTATTCACCTGAAATAAATTCGGTGCTGTTAATGACCTACATGGCCAAAATTAACATAAACTCATTACAGTGATGGGTGGCTGCCAAAACAGATATCTGACTACCTGTGCCAAAATAAATAAACATAAAAATAAAAGAGTAATTGTATCCCCTTCTATGCTAGGCGATCTTACAGTGCAGGGAACAAGTGTGTGTATAGGTATATGTAGATAGATAGATAACATCTATCTATAAATATGTATCTATATATAGATATGTATGTATCTATATATATGTGTGTGTGTATATGTATGTGTGTGTGTGTATATATATATATAAAGTCTGAAATGAAGGTGAGTCTTCATTGAAGTCTATGAGCCATATGTATGAAGGCAAAACTGGCACAATTCTTGGGCAAAAACCTTGTTCCAGATGTATCCAAGAAAGACATCCTTTAATCCAGTGAGACTTTTTTCTTTGATACATATGATGGCGTTTGGTTTCCCCAGATTTCCACCACTTTTGCCTTGATATATATGGACCCAAGACACTAATTGTGCTGAACATGACTGCAATTGGCATTCAGGGAGTAACACAAAGTGCTTTATCCTGCTGCCCTCTAATTCCTCATCTTCTTTGCAATGCTGCATTGTGAAAATGCTCAAACCCTATAATATTTTAGTGACTCATCATATACTGTGTGGATGTTTTTCTTAATTTTCTAATAACACTCATTTTGCTGAATTCTTGACATTACTGCACTAATCTCTCTGTGGTTACACACACCCTTCTGGTGTAAGTAGAAATCGGATTATAAACAGTGCATTAGTGAGGTATATGTCATGATGTCTTGTGGGGTTTGGATTTCAGACTTAAAAAGTGGCAATACAGGTTACATTTTGTATTAATCAATTTTTTGTTGTTGTAATACATTGTAATACATCCCTACCTCCCTACTCCTCTCTCTCCCACACCCCCACCTCTCTCTCCCACCCATTCACCTATCTTTAACAACCTCACCTCTCTCTCCCAAACCAACCTCTCCCCCCACACCCAATAACCCCACCTCCCTCAGTACACACTAAGCCCCCCAAAACAACTACCCCAACTCCCCAAAACACATATGATCCCCCCAATACACATAACTCCCCTAATACACATAACCCCTTAAAACACATAACCCACTTCCCCCAATAACTAACACAAACCAGTCACTTATTGTAGAAACCTGGTGCTTGACACACATGCCTAAACTTTTCTGTTCTTTATGGCTTCATTCTATTACTACAGCCATTAGCAACCTCAGAAAATAAAGGAATGCTTATTATTGTGCCAATAACTTCTTCTACTAATGGGGAGGTTTGCTGTTAATAACTGTAGAAGCTGTGTTTTAAAATAAAAATCGATCACCTTTGTCATATAGTCTGTTTCTACCTACCTACCTACCTACCTACCTACATACATACATACATACATGCATACATAGTTGAAAAAGATTTCACAGGCACTCCAATATAGTATCCTGAATGGGCTGGTCCATATCCCATAAAGATAACAAAAACATACATTACCAGAAACTGGCAAAAAGGAGACAACACTCAGGCAGGTAAATTCAGTAAGTGTATTAAAACACAAAGCACAGAAGTCCAACGTTTCGACCCCACAGTGGATCTTCCTCAGGGGGCTGTTTTAATACACTTACTGAATTTACCTGCCTGAGTGCTGTCTCCTTTTTGCCAGTTTCTGGTAATGTATGTTTTTTTATACATACATACATACATACATACACTTAGACATTATTGAAAGCTTTTTTCAGAGGGGGAGCAGAAAAACGGGGGGGGGGGGGGGTGGGGGGGTGGCGGTAGGGGGTGTTCCCAGAGAAAAAACATAAACACACACACACACACACACCCCCCCCCCCCCCCAGAGATACGCACAAACACACAGACACTCACACAGATACACTCCCCCCTTCTATGAATGATACATGGGGAGGGGGGGAATAGAACTGCTCCGGTCTGTTTGGAAGTGCTTTGTAGAGCTCAACCAAGTGGGGTGTGGGAAACAGGCAGAGGCGGGAGGGATTGGCTGTGTTGGGTGATGGCCCCGCTCCCTCAGCAAGCAGGGGAAAAAAACTGTAGCAGGGGAAACAGAGGTGCCGGTACTGAGTACCAGACGGTAAGAACCGTCACAAAAAAAAAGCCCTGTATATATGTAGATAGAGTTCTATGTATGCATTGAAATGACTTGGGTCCTGAAACAAATTGCAGAGCAATCCTTAAGTTTTGTATTTTATTGTATTGTATGTCTTTATTTATATCGCGCCATTAATGTACATAGCGCTTCACAGTAGTAATACACGTGGTAATCAAATAAATAGCAGATAATATAAATAACAGATCATGGGAATAAGTGATTTAGACATAAGAGTAACATTATGGAAGAGGAGTCCCTGCCCCGAGGAGCTTACAGTCTAATTGGTAGGTAGGGAGAACGTACAGAGACAGTAGGAGGGAGTTCTGGTAAGTGCATCTGCAGAGGGCCAAGCTTTATGTATCATGTGTTCAGATTATCCACAGTGCTATTCGTATGCTTCTTTAAGCAAGTGTGTCTTAAGGTGGGTCGTAAAGGTGGATCGAGAGGGTGCTAGTCGGGTACTGAGGGGAAGGGCATTCCAGAGGTGTGGGGCAGTCAGTGAAAAAGGTTTAAGGCGGGAGAGGACTTTAGATACAAAGGGGGTAGAAAGAAGACATCCTTGAGAAGAACGCAAGAGTCTGGATGGTGCATAACGAGAAATTAGGGCTGAGATGTAAGGAGGGGCAGAAGAGTGTAAAGCTTTCAAAGCGAGGAGAAGAATGGAGTGTGAGATGCGGGATTTGATCGGAAGCCAGGAGATGGATTTCATGAGGGGAGATTCTGAGACAGATCTAGGAAAGAGTAGCGTGACTCTGGCAGCAGCATTTAGGATAGATTGTAGGAGAGATAGGTGAGAGGCAGGAAGGCCGGACAGCAGGAGGTTACAGTAATCAAGAAGGGAGAGAATGAGGGCCTGAGTCAGAGTTTTAGCAGTCGAGCAACAGAGGAAAGGGCGTATCTTTGTTATATTGCGGAGGAAAAAGCGTCAGGTTTTATAAATGTTTTGAATGTGAGGGGCGAATGTGAGAGAGGAGTCGAGTGTGACCCCTAGGCAGCGTGCTTGGGCTACTGGGTGAATGATCGTAGTTCCAACAGTAATGTGGAAGGAGGTAGTATGGCCAGGTTTGGGAGGAAGTATGAGGAGCTCTGTTTTAGCCATGTTGAGTTTAAGGCGGCGGGGGGCCATCCAGGATGATATAGCAGAGAGACATTCAGAAACTTTGGTTTGTACAGCAGGTGTAAGGTTGGGTGTTGAAAAGTATATTTGTGTGTCGTCAGCATAGAGGTGATAATTAAACCCAAAAGATGTTATTAGGTCACCTAGAGAGAGTGTGAACAGAGAAAAGAGAAGAGGTCCCAGGACAGAGCCCTGGGGTACCCCCACAGAGAGATCAATGGAGGAGGTGTAGCAGAAGAGACACTGAAAGTACGATGGGAGAGGTAGGATGAGATCCAGGATAGAGCTTTGTTCCGAATACCAAGAGTATGGAGAATGTGAAGGAGAAGAGGGTGGTCCACAGTGTCAAATGCTGCAGAGAGGTCGAGTAATATGAGCAGAGTGTAATGACCTCTGTCTTTGGCAGCATGGAGGTCGTCAGTTATTTTAGTGAGGGCTGTTTCCGTGAAGTGAGCAGTGCGGAAGCCAGATTGTAGAGGGTCTAGGAGAGAATAGGTGTTGAGAAAATGGAGCAAGCGAGAGAATACAAGACGTTCAAGGAGTTTAGAGGCAAAAGGCAGGAGGCAGACAGGTCGATAATTAGAAAGACAGGTAGGGTCAAGCGTGCTGTTTTTGAGTAATGGTATAACTGTTGCATGTTTGAAGGAGGATGGAAAGGTTCCAGAGCAGAGGGAGGAGTTAAAAATGTGTGTGAGTGTAGGGATTATAGTAGGAGCAAGAGGTTTTAGGAGATGGGAGGGAATGGGGTCAAGGGGGCAAGTGGTAGAGGGAGAAGAGGCGATCAACAGTGACACATCCTCCTCTGAGACAGTGGAATAAGCGTCAAGGAAGGCAGGAGGAGAGTTAGGCCCGGGACCCGCTGCGCTCGTTGGCGCGGGCGGCAATGTAGCGAGTTCCCCACCAGCAGGGGAATCCTCGCGAGCCGGTCCCGGTCCCCCCTGGCGGCACAGCTGAATACACGCTGTGGCGTGTCAGCCGCTAGGAGACACAAGAGAATGGTGTTTCCTAGCTTCGACGCGTCACGTGGTGTGGCTGTGAGCCAATGGGGAGGGGAGGCTTCGGGAGGAGGAGAGGCTTCGGGGAGCGGGGAGGAGTGTGGAGTGAAAGCAGCGTGCCTGTCTGTGTGTGTGTCTGAGTGCGTGCGTGCCTGTCTCTGTGTGTGTATGTGTGTGCCTGAGTGCGTGCGTGCCTGTCTCTGTGTGTGTGTGTGTGTGTGTGTGTGTATGTGTATGTATGTATGTATGTATGAGTGCCTGCGTGTGTGTGTTTTTTTACTTACCTGCAGCCCGTGGAGGGAGGGGGGGAAGAGTAGCGGGTCCCTCCGCTCAAGCCACGCCCCCCCCTCCCTGTCAATCCTCCCACTCCCGCCCACCTCCCGCTCCGGCCCCCTACGTCATGGCCGCGCCCCCTCACGTCATGGCCGCGCCCCCTCACGTCATGGCCGCACCCCCCCGAACCGTTTGGCCACGCCCCCCCGCTACTACTGAAGTTTCCTGTAGACCGCAGATCGCGGTACAGCGAGTTGCACGCGCCGCAGGCAAGCAAGCCAGCCGTGCGGACGCGTGCAACGGGACCTTAGCCTTAGGCCTTGGACATAGTAAGCGCTTAGGTGCTGCCGCTCGCTCTCGCATGCTGCCGCTCGCTCTCACCTGCTGCCGCTCGCTCTACCAGGAGCTTTTTGCTGTCCTTACAGAGGAGACAGCAAGCGCTTGGGAGGCGGGTATCACTGTTTGTGTGTGTCACTTTGAAGTGGTCTGTGTGTTTGTGTGTCACTGGGGAACCTGTGTGTGTGTGTGTGTGTGTGTGTGTGTGTGTGTGTGTGTGTGTGTGTGTGTGTGTGTGTGTGTGTGTGTGTGTGTGTGTGTGTGTGTGTGTGTGTGTGTGTGTGTATATTATATAATATTTTAAAAATTAAAAAAAGACATGTGAGAATAAATTATTTATTAACATTGTGCAACTTTGATAAATATATTCGCGCACACACATCACACACCACACAGGCACATACACACTGGTACACACACAAATACACACACACACATGCACACACACACGCACACATGCACACATACACACACACACACACACACACACACACACACACACATATACACACATACACACATGCACATGCAGACACATGGACACATACATGCACACACACGCATGCACACACACACACACACATACACACACACATGCATGCACATGCACACACACACACACACACATAGATACATACATGCACACACACACATACATGCACACACACACAGACACACGGGGCAGAAGGGGGCACATCACCCGCCCCCCCCCCCCCGGCAGCGCAAGCCCCCTCCATCTCCCCCAGGCTGACAGCCACAGGGATCGGGCAGATGGAGGCACATCTCCCCCCCCCCCCCCCCGGCAGCGCAAGCCCCCTCCATCTCCCGCAGGCTGACAGCACCACACATTAACACACACACACACTCTCACTCACTCACTCCGCTAGCGCCAGACAATAAGTACCACATTCACATTTCCCTGCTCTCCTTCCATTGGTTGCTGAGGCATCACGGAGTCAGAGCGTGAATTTTAAATTTCACTGTCGCCTCTGTTCAAGCGCGCCTCAGCAAGCAAGGGAAAGCATGTGCGAGCCCCTACTAAAGACGCTTTAATTGCGGCTGTAGGGGCTCAGTGGCAAGCAGCAGCAAGCGAGAGCAAGTGAGAGCAAGCAAGCAGTAACCATGCCCTGGGCCTTAGGAAGAGGTGTAGGATGGGAGGAAGAGACAGAGAGGATGTTCTGACGTATGGATTCCACCTTTTCCTTAAAATAGTCAGCAAAGTCCTGAGCGGAGATGGAGGAATGAGAGGCAGCTGAGGGTGGTTTGAGTAGAGTATCAAAGACAGAGAACAGTCGGCGTGTGAACCTCAAAGGAGGGAAAAGCAAGAGAGGGGGGAATAGGAAGGTTAGGTAACGGCAGAGAGAGGAGAGCAGGAGCCCCACACCTCCACCCTTGCCCTCAGGGCGCGGAGTGTGGGAGAAGGAAAGGCCACCATAAGAGAGGGCAGCTTCCAGAGCAGAGTCAGACTGAGTGAGCCAGGTCTCAGTTATAGCAAAGAGAAGCAGGGAGTGAGAGAGAAAGAAGTCATGCACAGAGAGGAACTTGTTAGAAAGGGAGCGAGCATTCCAAAGGGCACAGGAGAAAGGGAGGGTGGCAGGGGATGGGTATGAGGTTGGAGGGGTTAACACCAGAAGGAGTAGAAGTTGCATGTGGGAGGCGAGGACGAGAGCAAGTAGATATAAGGCAGGGACCAGGATTGGGAGAGATATCCCCAGAAGCAAGGAGGAGAAGCATGGAAAGAAAGAGGATGTGTGAGGATGATTTGTAGGGGTGTGTTTTAGTGCAGGGTGTATAGCTGTGCGGTGACAGAGGGCGCAGGTAAGAAAGGAGTTCATGTTAACTGAGAAGTGGGGAAGAAAGGAGAGATGGAGATATATGAATAGAGTTAGAGACATAAGGAGACTGGTGGAAGGAAGTGCATAATTTGAAAATAAGTGAGGTTACAGAAAATATAAAAAATAAAGGCGGCATCACAGCAATAGTTAAGTGTTGAGATGTGCAGTCTGGAATGGGTGATATCCTCCTTTCCAAAGTAGATCAAATGCAGGAATCAGAAGCAGTAGGTGTTGTCCACTTTTCCACCTTTTCCACAGAGTTTTAAAGGCTCTGTGTTGTCACAGGGAGTACCAAGCCTTTAAGTGATAGATGTTGTCTTCAGGATGTGTGAGAGGTGCAGAGCATCATTAGGCTGTCATCTTTCATTATTTTAAACTAGGTGTAATTAAATAATGACAGCCTGCACCACCAATAACTAAAACAAATATGTTATATTATTTATTTATTTATTTCTAAAATATTTTACCAGGAAGTAATACATTGAGAGTTACCTCTCGTTTTCAAGTATGTCCTGGGCACAGAATTCAGACAAATAATACATGTTTACAAGTACAGTTACATAAATGAACAGGGTATACATTATATACAAGATATTGCATGCACAGTTAAAGATAATATATATTATGGGCGTATGAAACAGTTACAGACCAGATTAAAATGTGTGACAGCCTTAGATTTGAAAGAATTTAAACTGGTGGTGGATGTGAGAGTCTCCGGTAGGTTGTTCCTGTTTTGGGATGCACGGTAAGAGAAGGAGGAGCGGCCGGATACTTTGTTGAGCCCTGGGACCATGAACAGTCTTTTGGAGTCTGAACTCAGGTGATAAGTGCTGCATGTGGTAAGGGTGAGGAGCTTGTTCAGGTAGCTGGGTAGCTTGCCCATAAAGAATTTGAAGGCAAGACAGGACTGGTGCAGGTATCAAAGAGGATCCATGTAAATCCTCAATCCAAATACAATATACAGTATCATATGTCACCTTCACTCATGTAAGACAAATATGACGTCATGATAATAAATCAAAATATTTTACTGCTCAGAAGTAGAAAAATTCATACAAGTAAAAAACTACTAACAAGACTCAACTACATAAAAAAGACATGGAAGACAGGTACCTCCAAGGTATTTCTTTCCTAACACTGTGACATTGGCAAAAAGCCATATACTGGAAAGTACTGCCAAGTACGAAACGCATCAGAGGATTTACCTGTCCATGTTTTGGCATTATGCCTGTAACCCTGCGTAGTTTTGGGGTTATAGTTCTTTCTCCTCCTGTGCAATACTCCCTGGTAAGGGCAGGTTTCCAGGAGTAATCATGGGGTTTCCCCCTACACATCTATGCTGTGCAGTAAGACAGTGAAGATAGTGCCATCAGGCTCTGTGTCCAATTACAGTGACATAGGGGTGGTGCCTATTGGAACTACGTATTGCATAGCATTTCCTGAATTTAGAGTTCCTCTTCCCCTTGAAAGAGGATAGTCATCCATACCAAACTGTGCAGGGCTCTGGCAGTTTGTGGCCCTCCCTTAAGGGAGTGGAGGGAGACTATTCCCCTTACACCACCAGGGAGTAAGGGAAGATCTAGGCCTGCTTTCAGTGCCCTTGACTGGGAGTGCAGGGCCAGGGACTTCCTTTGGGTTGGCAACCTATGATGAGCGGCTGAGAAGACCGGCTGCATGATGAGCAGTCTGCCATGGGTTGCTGAAATAAAGTATGCCGTTTATAAAGAACCCTTCTTGCCTGAGCCTGGAGTCATTCAGGGAGAAGCTGCACACAGAGGTTCTCTTTCCGAGACTCCTCCCTATAACACTGGGGATCTGGAAGAGATGGAGGCGCCGTACCAAGAGCGAGTATGACTCAGCCATACCTCGAGAGCCAGTCCTGATGATATCCCCCATAAAATCGCGGGAGACTCAGGAGTCCTGTAAGCCAGCAGGTGCACCACACTACACCACATGTAACATCGGTCAGTTTCCACAGGGTAGGGCCAATATGAGATTGGGTGGGGGAAACACCATCACATGCCTATTAAATAACTTTTATTTTTACCCATCGCCAGTTCAGTCTCCTTTGCTGCAGTGCTCCGGCTTTTTTCCTCTTTTTTTTCTCTTTTATATACTGGAAAGAGACTAGAAAAAGAGACTGATAAGCATGAGGAGGAATAAAGGCAATATACAAACAAATATGCCAAAAAGCAAGTTAGAAGAGAGTGGCTGCCTACCGCTGCCTGCCACTACTCTGTTTCTAATGCGCTCATAGTGTCGTGCGACGGCGACGTCGCTCCGAAACAAATACATTGACTCCGTCGCAAGCGCTTGTAGTAACCGTGACGGCGATGGAGCGACCAAAAATTTTGAAGTCGGGGAAATTTGATTTTTTAGAAACAGTCGCCACATGTGACTGCCTCAAACCAATCCGAGACTGCGGCCCGCCCCCTTTTGTGATGTCACTGGCCTGGTCGCCAGCGACGTTGCTCAAAATCAAATAATAACTTTCGCTAGTGGCGACAGGTGACGTCATCGGTCGTGTCGCCAGCACTATAAGCGCAGCCTAAAACTGCTGAGGGGGGACATATCGCAAGGGAAGTACTGCTTTTTTCCATACAGTACAGTACATGAGAATGGGCCAGAAGAAAGGATATAATTCCTAAACCGTTGCCCCCCTGTCTTGCTGCATTTTTGCCTGATGCTATTTTTTCTTATATGATATATTATTTTAAACCAGAGCAGGCCAGGTGGTTATACGGCGGATTGCAGAGAAGTGCTGCTGGACTCTTGCAATGTCATATGCATCGTCCATCAAGACAAACAAACTCACAGGCACATGTCACTTACAATATGAAAATATTGTAACAAAAATTATCACCACCAATGCATAAAGTGCCATAAAGGAAACCAAAAGCACTTCAAAAATAGATTTAATTCCTTGACACCTGTAACACTTAATGGTTTTTGGGTGCTGCTCTTCTCTTGGGGTAAACAAATGAATCCATCTGTCTTGGAAATCCAGTGGCATCTGCCAATTAAATAATGTCACCAAGTGATTTAAATATATATATATTTTAGGAATCCAAAGAAAAAAACTGTCCTGCGCTTCGGTAGTCAGTAGTTAGCACCTATGGTGTCAGCATAGTCATGTATGGCTGGGAAAAGAGGGAGCTACGCATGGCCACCAAGTTGACCGGAGTAGGAGGGAAATATAATAACCCTTACCTATATTGCAACTCCGGTCTGGGTCCTGCTCTCCTCTGATCTTCAGCTCCCGCGTGCAGCCTTCTATGTGAATACAAGAAATGGAAGGGCTCCGGCGCAACTGCGCATGACAGAAATCCAGACTGCTTCCGGATGAATATAGCAAAAACTTTATTGGCACATAACACACTGGGGCTACACCACGATCTCCCCCTCTACGCGTTTCACGCTCTAGTACAGCGCTTCGTCTCGGAGTGGGGAGACGTGGTATAAGCCTGAACATATATAGTAAAAAAGCCAGCGAAAACGGGTTGAATTGTTAACCCCTTCATAGAAAAAATGCCCATAGAGCAATAACATTATCATCAGACATATGTATATACAGGCATACCCCACTTTAAGTACACTCACTTTAAGTACACTCGCGAGTAAGTACATATCGCCCAATAGGCAAACGGCAGCTCGCGCATGCGCCTGTCAGAATGTCCTGAACAGCAATACCGGCTCCCTACCTGTACCGAAGCTGTGCGCAAGCGAGGAGACTATAGAGCCTGTTACAAATGCGTTATTTACATCAGTTATGCACGTATATATCGATTGCAGTACAGTACATGCATTGATAAGTGGAAAAAAGGCAGTGCTTCACTTTAAGTACATTTTCGCTTTACATACATGCTCCGGTCCCATTGCGTACGTTAATGCGGGGTATGCCTGTAATGTATATATTTTACAAGAAAAAGGAGAGAACAGACGCGGAGGATAAATAACATCACACCTATAATAAAATGAACTAAAATAATCCTGATTTAAAACTTAAAATTATGCAAAGACAAAGCAAACTCTAACTAAACCAATAAACAAAAAGATACATATCATATTATAAGAAACATCGCAGGTCCCATTCTACATTAAGTCCATTGGGTTGCAGGGTGTTCAATGCAAAAATCCAATGAGCCTCTCGCTGATGCAAGATTTTAATCCGATCTCCTCCACGAGGAGGTAAAGGAATATGCTCAATGGCTAAACATTGCAAAGAACCCACCGAACCCAATGGACAGGTGTTAAAATGTGAAGATACCGGATGCAGCATATCATGATTAGCCTTAAGTGCTCTAACCGGGATGAAACCCGCAGATTCAAGATAAAATCTTTTAAGTCTTATCAGACAAATTTTGTGGTTTACTTGTTGAAATGCGGATGCAGTAAACAATACGTTGGCCTAACGAGCAGAGTCCTTAAGATTCGCATTTTAGAGCACTTAAGGCTTATACGTAATCATGATATGCTGCATCCGGTATCTTCACATTTTAACACCTGTCCATTGGGTTCGGTGGGTTCTTTGCAATGTTTAGCCATTGAGCATATTCCTTTACCTCCTCGTGGAGGAGATCGGATTAAAATCTTGCATCAGCGAGAGGCTCATTGGATTTTTGCATTGAACACCCTGCAACCCAATGGACTTAATGTAGAATGGGACCTGCGATGTTTCTTATAATATGTTATGTATCTTTTTGTTTATTGGTTTAGTTAGAGTTTGCTTTGTCTTTGCATCATTTTAAGTTTTAAATCAGGATTATTTAGTTCATTTTATTATAGGTGTGATGTTATTTATCCTCCGCATCTGTTCTCTCCTTTTTCTTCCTTTTCTACCCACTTTATTCCTCTCCTCCCCCCCCTCCCCTTCCCCTTTCCCCTCCCTCCCCCCTTCCTACCCTCCCCCCCCCCTATTCTTCTTTTTCTTGTCATTTCCTTGCTGTTTTCCCCTAAATCTAATCATGATTCAGTCCATCAGCCCTTATATACCCAACATATGATTACTGATGTGAAATGTATTTAGTTATGCTTTCACTTAGTTTAATGGGTTTGCGGCTGTATTTTGTTACTGAAATATTAATATTAGGGGTGCAGTTTACTATGATTGTTGCAATCAGATTTTAAGATACCCTTTGTGTCATTACCTTATAACAATATGAGCCTTATAGAAATGATAAATATATGAAATCATGTGGGCTCTTGTAAAATATATACATTATATACATATGTCTGATGATAATGTCATTGCTCTATGGGCATTTTTTCTATGAAGGGGTTAACAATTCAACCCGTTTTCGCGGGCTTTTTTACTATATATGTTCAGGCTTATACCACGTCTCCCCACTCCGAGACGAAGCGCTGTACTAGAGCGTGAAACGCGTAGAGGGGGAGATCGTGGTGTAGCCCCAGTGTGTTATGTGCCAATAAAGTTTTTGCTATATTCATCCGGAAGCAGTCTGGATTTCTGTCATGCACAGTTGCGCCGGAGCCCTTCCATTTCTTATATATTTTAGGAAACCTGATAATTTGATGATATGATCCCTATAATTAACTAGAAGTGGAACCTCAGGACAAGATATCCTGTATTTAATGTATCAGGACTGTAGCAACATGTTAAAATATGCGATGCTATTTAGGCCTTTGACAAAATTCCTTTAGTGCAGTCTCTTGGTTTAGAGGCCTGCTGCATTCTAAATAAATGAGCCAATAAATGAATGCAGTTGACAGAGCGGAGCTTTGTGAGACACTCCCGCTGGAATAAAACGTTACGTAAGTGCCCTTGCAACATTGAGAGAGAGCACAGTAGAAGCTGATGGAAAGGGCATACAGTAGATGTCACTACTGTGTTGCTGGTCTATTGTGTTAACACAGCCAGTGCAGTTGATAATGAAATAGGGGAGTTGAACCAGCACAAACCCATATAGAGTGATGGTGCTAGATTTTTTTATGGACTTTAATTATAAATTGGACAAAGTGGATAATATGGCGTGGCACGGATTAGTCAATGTGGTCCACTTTCTCTTCATTTAGCAAAGAGGAGAAAAGGTAGCAACATTTCAAATATAGGGGGCTATGTACCAAGGTAATTTTGAAGCAAAAAAAGTGTGTTTTGAGGCATTTAACCATTTTTTGGAGCACAGTAGAGTCAAATGTAAGAAACCGTTTCTTATATTTGCTGTAGAGTAGTTTGTTAGAAGCCATAAAGTGACATCCACCTTAAACGTTTGGATGCAGATTGAAAGGAGAGGTGTGCAATTTGACACATCTCATTAAAACCTGTACGTCGTGTAAGTCCTACATAAACTTCTCCTTTCATAAGCTGCACCTATGCAGGAAAAATTGGACCAATGTGCTTGATATATTGACCTATAGAGGTGCTAGACGAAACTGAAGCAGTGTGTTGGCATTGCTCCAAAATTGAAATTATATATTACCCTCATAGTGAGAGTGTAGTAAGAATGGACATGTAGCTCCCTCTTTGGGGACTACTAGTTCTGTAAGTGGTTAATATCCTTAAGGGGTTAACTGTGTGGGCTTACTCTGGTTACTCCCCTCCCCGCCATGTGATGTATGACGATGTTCTACAGTCAGGTTCTTCAGAGTTCTGATTGGGGTTCTCACTGTGAGTCCTGTAAATAGGTTTGTGTGTATAGTTATTTGTATTAAGATGTGTCCTCTCACCGTTTGTTCAGTAAGTAATTTGCCCTTTAAGATAGCACCTGTTAGAAGAATGGGGAGAAGGATGCAACTTTTTCGGGTCTAAAAGAGTTGCCCCTACCGCAGCCTGACCGCTACTGTCCTAATAGTTGCCGACAAGGCAGCTTGAATTCATATAGAACCCGCCCGTCCAGCGGGTTCTCATCACATCATAGCCTCCTAGCAAACAGTCCCCACAATATCCTTATATGATAGGCCCTCAAGTGAGTGTGACCTACCAGAGGATGAATTCCAGAAAACTATTGTTTGCCACGAGTTCTGTCCAGATGTGATGTATGTCAATGAAGCACCTATTGTTTTTATGAGCGTTCCTGGCCCCATCTTTTTCCCATCTGCTTATTCACACTCAACCTGCACCTACCCAGCACCCTGCGAGGCCTGAGAGACTGAGTACTGCCATTGTGTATAATCAATTTGATATGGCTTCTTTCAGAGCCAGGTAAGGAGGGTTACAGACATATATTTTTTGTGCAACACATTGGTGTTTTTATTTAAAGGAAGACAGATATTTTTTCCCATAATGCAGCAATCCCGGCTCCTGTTGTTTTACCCGTCTTCCTCCCCGCCTCCCCCCCCAGTTTATTTATATGATGAGAAGAACCAGGGTACCCGGAGTTGAACCGCACAATTTTCAGCTCCTCGGTTCTCCTGGTTCCCAATATATATACTGGTAAAAGTAGCAGCATTTCAGTCCCCTCCAGGGAAAACAAAATAGCAGTTTACTGTAAGTCTCCCCTGAAACAAGGGCCAATGGGAAGCCACTATGTGATCCGTTGCAGCTTCCTATTGGCCCGCGTGACACAGGAGATTTAAGAACCATTAAGTAACACAGGTTACTGGTAACTATGTTGGACACAGTGGTGACCCCAGAGCTGAAAATAACGTGGTTCAGCTCCGATAAGTCCATGATGCCCATCCTGCAAAATAAGAGGGCTAAGGTAGAGGTTTAAGTAGCTGCTTTAAGTTCAGAAGCTGCTTATTTATTTTTTATGCTTTTGCACTGTTTAGCTAAGCAATCTCCATTGGTGGAACAGCCACCCAACTTTGTAACCAAATTATATTATTTTTATTTTTCGCATTTGTTATCGGTCACACTTTGATTTTGTAATTGCATTTACAATTATCGATCACATATCAATTGTGTAATTTAATTCAGCTATTTTGAAGTTAATTGTGGCAACGGAGTTATTCTAATTGCAATTATGGAGAAATAAGTGAGCTCTTCAAGGGTATGTGGTACCTTTATAATCTAGACTGAGACTGTGATGGCAGATACAATAGATTTGTTCAAAAAAAGGTTGGACATCTTTTTAGAAAGGAAAAGTATGCAGGGATATACCAAATAAGTAAACATGAGTAGACTGTTGATCCAGGGATTAATCCGATCGCCAATTCTTGGAGTCAGGAAGGAATTTATTTTTCCCCTTATGAGATATCATTGGATGATATGACTCTGGGGTTTTTTGTTTGCCTTCCTCTGGATTAATCAGTAAGTATAGAAATAGGATAAAGTATCTGTTGTCTAAATTTAGCATAGGTTGAACTTGATGGACGTACGCCTTTTTTCAACCTTATCTACTATGTAACTATGTAGACAACTGAATCATGGTTTTGTTTCTAGCTTTGTTTGTGAATAAGGAAGGACATTGTGTAGTACATAACAGTCAGTGGTTGTTGAAGTGCTGATGTGCACATTCCTTAACTTAAGTTCAGAACTCTGTAATCAGAATTTAGGTATAAAAGTTAGTCGGCACATTCTGAAGAAATCACATGTTTGCGTGGTTCTCCATATTAATATACAATAGACTCTGACCTTCCTAATAGTTGTTATGCACAATCACTAAGAAAAACCTACTTGGGTATGTATATTAAGGACTGTCCTATGCACTCTAGAAAAGGTGACCTGAAAATTCCTTAATTAGCATACAGGTGTATGTGGACATTCTGTAGATTATCATGTACATTTCGTTCCTTCAAGGCTCTCCAGTCATCTGCTTATACCCCTGCTTGTCTCCTGCGTTCTACCCAGAACGGTCTCCGTTCCACTCCTTTCACCTCTACTGCTGTCTCTCGCCTTAAACCTTTTCCCCTCACTGCCCATTACCTGTGGAACTCCCTCATACGCTGTATACGCCAAGCACCATCTCTCCCCACCTTTAAGAGAAGCCTTAAAACTCACCTCTTAAATGAAGCGCTCCAGTAGCCTAGGCTAATGGTTACTGTCCCACACCCGCAGTCGCTCCTACCAACCATTGTGGCCAAGCACTGCCATCTATAGCACGTATTCCCTCACCTGCTGACTCAGTAAGTGTCCCAATATACCACATATATTGTAAGCTCTCCGGGCAGAGATTTCTTTTCCTATTTTCTGATCTTATTTGTTGCACTTATTGTACTATAATTCCCTGTACTGTATTCTCTCTCTTGTAAAGTGCTAAGTACAGCTGTGGGTGCTAGATAAATAAAGAAATACATACATTCTGCATTTAAGGTTTCTCTAAATGTCAGGCAGACGCAGTCTTCTTGGGATCGATTATCCCGCCTCTTACCTGTGCACACTGTAAAAAATTAAGTAGGGGATTCATTATAGTGCAAAATCCTTTAACTATCTTTATCTATCTATCTAACAGCCACTCACTAAATGGCCATAAAGGAATTAAACGGATACTGACGTATATATCTATGTATACATTTTGTGTACACTTGAATGGCCATTAGAAATTGTTCATGTCTTTTGTACAAGATCAAATCTAACCAAACGCCTAGGATTCCATTTCTATTTTGGGATTGAGATATCACTATCACTTTAATGTCAGTGCTGTTGTTTTATTTAGCGATGCATGCCTTGCTTACTCCTTTTTTATTTTTTTTACTATGTCGGAATCGGTGGGAGTCCTCTGGGCACCCAACTACGTTAATTTCATGCTCCAGAGTACCCTTGCTTCCCAAGATTAGATACATACCGAGAGAGGAGCTGCCAGTTAAATCTCCACCTCACGTGAGCCAATTGTAAACTGTGACATTTGACGTGGCAGATTCCTATTTGCCTGCGTAACATGGGAGACTTTAGCCGCTACTTTGATTCCCCTGGAGGGGACACAACCAATGTCACCTTCCCCAGCAAGTATCTTGCGAACTAGGGGGTCCCTGTCCACTAAGCAAAAATTAACATGATTCAGTTCTAGAGACCCCAGAGACGAAATGAGCAGGGTGAACTGCTCCTTTAAGCCCTTGATTTGGAGACACAAACTTCTTGTGGCTGCTCATGTAGTATTCCTTAGGCATGTTTAGCTATATGTGCTGTCATATTAACTTGGCCCCTCTTACTTTCTCCTCTGCAGGTTCTCCTTTGCACAAACAGGGTTCTACCTCTTCAATCGGTACTGAGAAATCAAGCTCCAAGTTCACTGAGGTGGGGGATGAGTTCCTTGGAGACTATGTGGTTGGAGAACGCGTGTGGGTTAATGGAGTAAAGCCTGGGGTGGTTCAATACTTGGGAGAAACCCAGTTTGCCCCAGGGCAGTGGGCAGGAGTTGTCCTGGTTGATCGCGTAGGAAAGAATGATGGATCTGTGGGTGGAGTGCGCTATTTCGAGTGCCAACCTTTACAAGGGATATTTACTCGCCCATCGAAGCTGACCCGGCAGCCTGTGGCAGAGGGTTCGGGAAGTGATACCCATTCGGTGGAGTCTTTGACAACTCAGAACTTGTCCTTGCATTCTGGCACTGCCACACCGCCTCTAACTACTCGGATTGTGCCGCTGCGGGAAAGTGTGCTAAACAACACCATCAAAACTGGGAATGAGTCAGGATCAAACCTTTCAGACAGTGGGTCGGTGAAAAAAGGGGATAAGGACTTGCGGATCGGAGATCGTGTTCTGGTGAGTCCTTCCCCCATTGTCATAAAAATGTAATCAAAGTATCTGTCTTTTAATTAACACCATCGCTGCCAAAGAGGATTTGAATGCATTGTGCGGCAATGGCTTATGCAAATAAAAGCGTTAATGTAGGTGCCATTTGCTAATGTAAGTTATTTTAGCCACCTGTATGTAAGACACGAAAAATTAATGTTAAGCTCTTAAGTAGGGCATCATTGTGCTTTAATGTTTCTATAATAAGAGCACTGCTGTATAAAATAATGTTATCAATATGTTTTGTTATAGATAACTTGATGAGTTCAGTACTTGAGCTGTGTATGCCATGTACCTTTTCGGCATGAAATCTACAGGGAAAGTTTAGGAATGAATGATGCAGGGCTGTGCACCAGAATTCAACACTGACAAGCGTAGGCATTGAGAACAAGAAAAAACTAACATACTGTACTTGATTAAATTCTAGTAAACCCTTTGAATGGGAGGTACATTCAGCATGAACAGTCCTCCCCCCCACCCCAACCCCACCCCACCCCACCAAACCATTTTTACTGGGATTTTATTTTTGCTCAATCATTGCTGTAAAAAGGTTAGCGTGACTACCATTAAAGCAGCAATTTCAACCTATTCTTGTTGTTAAAATCTAAATCAAACAATTTAAATAAATATTAGCATTAACAGAAATAAACCCTAACCTCTTCTGGTGTGCTTCCCCAAATTAACACACACACGCACACGTGATCTTGGAGGCCCAAGTTCAGAAATCCCCAAAACAGGTAACAATCACTGATGGAATCCTGAAGCAAACAAATGGTCACCAGTCCCTGCAATAGCCAGTCAGTGTAGGGAGTGCTGTGTGTCATAGCAAAGATCTCGTCATTGGTTTGTCGGCAATGATGGTAATGCCCATTTTAATTTCCCAGAGCACTGGGTCTTCACCACTGAATATGTTTTCAACTGTGAGCCTTCAGTTTTAGGAACGCTGGAGCCTCCCCAGTTCAAGTAATGAAAACATAATACTGTACTACTACTACTAATAATAATAATACTGTAATAATAACGATCGTAAATAAAATACTAAAAACGGGGGGGAGCTGCTGCTTTCCTGGAATACTGAAACAAAAACGGAGATGTCAAATTGATGCAACATGATCACATTATGAATTGTGACTGTGCATGAAAAGCAATGACCTCATATTTAATGGATCACTTCGAGACAATGTTGTCATGTATTTAACATATAGTTCCTCTGTGTACATTTTCTAAATAGAGTTTTAAACCCACAGGGAAAGATATACTGGTATTCTTTAAATGAATGGACATATTTGCAAGTATAATAAAGGCTCCTGCGAGTGGAAACACAGATATTTCTAGCGCTTCAGTCCCGGGCCCTCTGAGGATCTGACTTTCAACATCTACAGTACTTCTCTTCTGATAATCACCTCTGTGAAAGTCATTCAGGAAGTACAGCACTATCTGGGTAAATGAAGCCCAGCCGTGATATTCTTAGGACGTTAGATGTGCAGATCTTAGAGGAAGAATAAAAAAACAAACTATTTTTCAATTGGCAGAGGTGAACAATTTCCGGATCTGTCTTATCATTTAATAGCTTAGTACCATATGTATGTATCTAGCACTAAGATCAAGAGGATTTTATTTTCCATTCACTGTACGCTATGGGATAATGGGGAAAGGCAGGGTGCATACCTGTCTGAGATGTGAATATGCTCACAAGGGATATTTTAATTTGCTGTTTTCCATTCAGAAAGATAGCATATTCCATTGTACAATTGTAAATTGCTATCTTTTTAACCCGCTCACTGGCACTGTTCTGGTTCTGTTGGAGGAAGTCATGGATTCCACCAAGGTGTAAAAAACAGATAGGTAGCGCTATATCCTATTGTGCAGGCAGCCTGTGATATATCCCTGAACCCCAGTCAGGTGTAAATCAGTGCAAAAATATATATCAATGGCGCTCTGCACTAACAAATTGTAACATATAATAATAGTAATAAAAATATACAACCAGTGGCGTGGATGTTTCTCCTTGAATGGATACTCCACATGTGATGGGTGAACATGTAAGGAAAAAATCATAACATAGTGTAATAATGTTAGGCAAACATACAAACATATAACAAGACAGACGCTGGGAACAACAGATGACCAATTACAAACACATTTAATAAAGCATTAAAAATACATAAAATACATAAAAATGAAAACTGTAGGACACTCCAACTCAGGTGGGGGTACCTGCTTACCGAAAGTAAGAAGGTATCAGGCAGTGGATATATAAGAGTATCCCCTCTATGGATGGCTGCTGCTGCACCGCACTGCTGGGCTCACCCGTAATTCTCCACCGTAGATGTGGCTGGCTCACTTTGTTAGTGTCATCCGCCTCTGTACGCCGTGGACACGGAAGAATCTCGTGTCTGCCAGGGAATGGTAGTTCCTTCCTGTTCGGCTACTGGAAGCGCGCCAAACGGAGCTGATACGTTTACCCCTGAGGAAGAAAGCAAGCCTTTCGAAACGCGTAGGGTGTTCCTGAGAGGTCCTCCAGACTCGGTGGTGAATCCTGTCCCCCTTGGAACTGGCTAAACAGATGCCCGCTGACTGCTGAGATCGGGCGGATATCCATCCGCGCACGCATCAGCTCCGTTTGGCGCGCTTCCAGTAGCCGAACAGGAAGGAACTACCATTCCCTGGCAGACACGAGATTCTTCCGTGTCCACGGCGTACAGAGGCGGATGACACTAACAAAGTGAGCCAGCCACATCTACGGTGGAGAATTACGGGTGAGCCCAGCAGTGCGGTGCAGCAGCAACCATCCATAGAGGGGATACTCTTATATATCCACTGCCTGATACCTTCTTACTTTCGGTAAGCAGGTACCCCCACCTGAGTTGGAGTGTCCTACAGTTTTCATTTTTATGTATTTTATGTATTTTTAATGCTTTATTAAATGTCTTTGTAATTGGTCATCTGTTGTTCCCAGCGTCTGTCTTATGTTATATGTTTATATGTATGCCTAACATTATTACACTATGTTATGATTTTTTCCTTACATGTTCACCCATCACATGTGGAGTATCCATTCAAGGAGAAACATCCACGCCACTAGTTGTATATTTTTATTACTATTATTATATGTTACAATTTGTTAGTGCAGAGCGCCATTGATATATATTTTTGCATGGATTCCACCAAACATTTTTTTTTTATAATGGTGGATATTTTACTTTTTGTCGTCATAATTTTTTTTGGCTAGGTTTTTAAATTTAATGATTCAAAATGTTTTTTTTTAATGATTTTCTGAAAAGTTTTAAATATGATATATATGTAAAACAAAAGACAAAAAGGCTTAGTGATACATCTAACTTGACATATAATATAGTTCAATACTTATCTGTATATCTTCTCATAAGTAAGGGTAATTTAGTTAAATTCTTTGGCCAAAGTATGCCAAGCCTATAACCACGTCATGGTAGGGCCTAATATGCTGATTGTGTGTGTGTGTGTGTGTGTGTGTGTGTGTGTGTGTGTGTGTGTGAGAGTGCCTGTGTGTGTGTGTGTGTGTGCCTGTGTGTGTGTGTGTGTGCCTGTGTGTGTGCCTGTGTGTGTGTGTGTGTGTGTGTGTGTGTGTGTGTGTGTGTGTGTGTGTGTGTGTGTGTGTGTGTGTGTGTGTGTGTGTGTGTGTGTGTGTGTGCCTGTGTGTATGTGTGTGTGTGTATATATATAGTTATTATTTAAAAAAAAAAATTCAATACGCTTTTTAAAATTGGCACAACTGACATGAGTTGCTTGTAAACGCCATGGATGGTCAACTTTAATTGTTGTCGTCTCCTTCTGCACAGCCATATATGAACAGCTCTATTTGTATATGTGCCATTCGGGAGGTGGAGAGAGGCTTGGTTTGACTGAAACATTTATTTGGGAATTGGTTATGAAGCTTTTGGCCTGGGTGATGTTAGGCCTTAAAAATGACCTACCCTTTAGGCAATTACATGAATAGAAGAGCAGGAGAAGGGGAACAGTACAAGCCGTTACACAGCTGAGGCTAGTGAGTCTGGTTTATGTTGGCATAGTGAGAGGGGCCCACACAGGCCCCCATAATCAATGTAAATGTGGCGTATAACATTTTCTGCCATGTGGTGGCAGGTTTGACATGTTTTGGCCAAAAGATTGAACTAAATAACCCATACTTACAGTATAAGAAGAAAATCTGTAATTGAACTAAATAATTTGCCATTTTGGATCATATATTTCAGTTCATTCTCCCAGTAGCACTCCAGTTGGCACTGTAAATTATATAAATCTTATGGATTTGAGTTTTTGAGCTCATTAAGATAGGCTTTTGGGCATAGATCAAAGAAACTTTGAAAGCAGACGTGTCAACTCAATGATTTGGAGTCAGCCTCACTGATTTTATGGATCAGTTAACTGTTTGAGTGCCACAGAGAGCATGGCACTTCACGATCAATTGACCTTGGCATCACTGGTGACGGAACAAAAGAGCAGGAGTCTCCCTCTTCCTGTCAGAACCACAGGAACGCACACCGTGAGCTCCCCTAGAAAAATGAGCAAATAGAATATCATGTAGCTACTGCCTCATGGGGCCCCTATAGTGTCACTGACTTTTCCAATAAAATTACATTTTTGGCTCAGAACCCCCACACCTCACTGATTTCGGCCCTTGAAGTTTGACATCTCTGATATTGAAAACATGTTAAAGGGATAGATAAGGTGTATTTTTTAACGTTGTTACTTCTCTAATATACCTTATTAAAAATGGTTTCGTGTAGGGATGGTAAGACGTCTGGAATTTGGTAAACCTTTGAATTTCTATGGTTTTGATTATTTTTAATCACAGACTGAGATGCACAAATGGCGAGATGTATAGGAAGAGACAGCGAAAAGAAGGCAGGTCATCTATCTAGAGAACTCTCAGTGGTGCTGGCAAGAAAAAGCTACAGTAGTCTCTCGCCAACACTCATGCCCAGCCTGAGGCTGCATCAAAGCAAGGTCATCAGTAATCATAAGTGTCCCCTCTTCCCATGTTGTTGTAAAATGGGTAATCTTGTATAATTTATACAAATGAACCATGAATTACATGTAAGATTTCTTCAATGGTTTTATTTTAAATGGTTTTATTTTAAATGTTAAGATGTACTTGTTCGTTGCTCAGAGCCTGGCAGTTTGACTCTATTAGCCGGATTAAAAAGCTTTGGGAAATAAGCTGCTAGCACATTTTCTTTGGGCACTTAACATTCGAACTGTACTAAGCAGATATTTTTCTGAAATCGACAGTGTCACGGGAGACAAGTACTTTTTTTTTGTTTCAACTGAAATTTTTATTGGTTGCTCACATAGTTTACAAACATAGTGTCTTTGTATACATTACAGAATAGATTACATTTCTGAACCAACGCAGAGTTTCCGTGATCCATGACCATGATAAGCATCCCAATTTACAGGAAACACAAACAGGACGACGTACTAGGTGAACGAAAAAACGAACAAAAACGACGAACACAAAAAAAGGGGGGGAAGGGGTGCCTCAGCTGTAACTCCGCCGGATATTCTGTGTTCACTCATTCGCCGGGTCTGCTGTGGGGAATACTCCCCTGCCACGTTTCTCTCTCCTGACACCCAGCATGCCAGCTTTCCCTTGGCCTGGTGGGACCAGTACTTTTAATACCTTTTACCTTCCGGGATCACTTTCACTAGGCAGGACACAGGTTTTGGAATAAAATTAGGTTTATTCTGGTAAACCAGCAGACATACAAAATAACACTAAACAGGGAAAATACACATTCACTGGGGCCTGGGGGGGAGACACTAGCCTCAACTAGCTGCAGGGCGCCTGCTTTGGGAAGGCTTACCCTGTCCGCTCCATGTCCAGGAACACCATGGTACTATTTTCGGTATAGCTACCTGGCTTTCCACGCTGGCAGGGTCTTCGGTCGTTTGTAGAACTTTCCTGCGTCTCTAGAACTTGTCCTCAGCTTGTCTAGATTTCTCCGGCACCACAATGCTGAGTACTTTGCTATTCTGAGCAAAGCACTTTTGAAAAGCCGCCTCTGCTTCACCAGACCAAGCCTAGGAATTGACCCCCGGTACTCTGATAGGGCAGTCCTCTTACATAGACTTCGGTTGCCTATGTCTAACATGGAACAGGGACTGGCGGCCAATCAGAGTACGGATCCTAACGGGACAGCCAATTACAAGCTGGAGTCTCGTCTTGCTGCACCCGTCAGAGGAGGGGGCGTGCTTAGGGACTAGGGAAATTCGAACTGGACAATGGGAACCGTGCCTACGAGCTTGACAAAGGCTTACCTTGGCCAGCCCCATACCTCCCACTGGGTAGGCTCCACAGTATCTGGAAAGAACAAAAAGGCTCCCCCGCTGGGAGCCTTGTCTCTGGACCTGGTTCTCCTTCCTTCCCCGCTCACCAGATGGCCCAACACCTCATCGCTCCCATCCTCCCCTTTGATCCACCATCTCCATGCAGGCACCCCGGCTAATCGAATTACCGGTGCTGCCTCCATAGAGATGAATACACATTCCTATACATTTCTTAAACATGGGTACGGAAACTTGGGTTGTAAAACTTGTTCTAACAACTTGGTTTTAAAACTTGGTTGCAGAACTTGCTGGCTGGGCAATACATTACATAGGGAGCATACCTTTATTACAATACACACGCGTCCCCGCCAAACAGGCTTCTATAGCGTGAAAGAATTACAGTTCTCCCCATATGTATGTCTGTATTAATATAGCGCCATTAATGTACATAGCGCTTCACAGTAGTAATATACGTGACAATCATATAAATAACAAATAATATAAATAACAGATCATGGGAATAAGTGCTTCAGACATAAAAGTAACATTTCGGAAGAGGAGTCCCTGCTCCGAGGAGCTTACAATCCAATTGGTAGGTAGGGAGAACGTACAGAGACAGTAGGAGGGAATTCTGGTAAGTGCGTCTGCAGGGGACCAAGTTTTATGTTTCATGTGTCTAGTATTAGCCACGGTGCTACTCATATGCTTCTTTAAGCAAGTGTGTCTTAAGGAGGGTCTTAAAGGTGGATAGAGAAGGTGCTAGTTGGGTTTTGAGGGGAAGGGCATTCCAGAGGTGTGGGGCAGTCAGTGAGAAAGGTTTAAGGCGGGAGCAGGCTTTAGATACAAAGGGGGTAGAGAGAAAACATCCTTGAGCAGAACGCAAGAGTCAGGATGGCGCATAGCGAGAAATTAGGGCTGAGATGTAAGGAGTGGCAGAAGAGTGTAAAGATTTAAAGTGAGAAGGAGAATTGAGTGCCAGTAATAAAGTCCAGAATCCCTTCATACAGATTTCGGTCCTTTTTGCTCCCCAGTATCCACTATTAGGGTCCCGTTCCTGAAGTCCCAGTTTTGTACCTAAATCACATAAAGGGTCAAAACATAAACACTTTCCGCGGGTTATGAAGGCATGTAAGCGGCCGGGGAACCACGGTTTTAGCGGTAGCTAGACGGGTTTCACCTTTATTATGAAGACTGGCTACCCCAAATTTCAAAGAGAATTTTTGTTAAAGCAGCAAAATGCGAAAAATTCTATGTTTCTTTTATTGTAATTTTTAATAAATCAGTTCTGTAGTATTAGATAATATTGTCTGCATTTTTTGTTTTAACTCCTAATGTGATTTTTAATTACTTTTGTTTTATATACTGATCATCCTTTGGTTGTTACAGCAGCCATTTAGAAAATCCAATCCATTTCCCCTTTTGAAACAGGCCCAGACACACACATTATTGAGCTCTGCGCTTTGGCAACAAAGTATCACAAACTGTTGTTGGGTTCCAAACAGCAGACTGTCTATTACTCTGAAAGCTGTAACAATGTGTTACACTTAATAATATAATGTTACATATCAGCTGTAGCATTTCACAAAGTTAGAAGGCGGCCATTTCGTTAGGCACACAATCAGGATTTTTTACAGATTTATAACAGGAGCACCAAACGATTGCCAGTTTAGGTAAGAATGTACAATTATACATTATCACATGCTTTATATATTAAAAAAAAAAAGTAAAAAAGAGGAAATGTAGTATTGCTGCTTTAAATTAAAAAAGAATATATAAGTCTTAAATGTGTCAGTTTAGCTGGTTGTCACTGGGCACCAGTAGGTATTATCTCCTCTCTGTGTAAATGTAATGAGTTTCTAATGTGTGCACCTCCAGCTTATTAATTTAAGGTGCTCTAGCCTTTTTATATGTAATGACTGTTTTGGGAGGAGCAGTGGCGGTGCGGGAGATGGGGGGGGGGGGGAGAGAGGGGGGGTAGGGGGGAGCGGAGCAGTGGTGGCGCGTGGTCGTGGCTGGCCCCTGGGGCGGGGATATGTACTAGTCTCATTTCTAGCATTTGAAGCACACATTATATAAGTTGTGGTGGGTAAAAAAGTTACAAAAGTACAGCAAATACATTAACCACTTGTGAGCACATTAACATGTCTAGATAGGTCTGCAACCCTGCTTTGTTTGCTTATTTGCATGTCACTACCCACAATCCCTAGCTACAGTGGAAGCACTGTATGCTAAGTGAAAAGGGTGAAAAGCTGCATTGCAGACCTGTCTAAGACATGTTAATGTGCTCACGAGTGATATTTTTACTAGCATTTGAAGCTAATATGTTTGCCAATTGCTATACGAGACCTCTGAGAATTTTTCAGACACTAATAGACAGTAGAAAACAAACAGCTGTAGGCACAGGATGTATCCCATTTTAATATTGTGTCAAGTATCTTAACTTAAAATAAGGCAAGATAGGTCCTTTTGATACATTGATGATCCAGTGGTTTTTGGAGGGAGGCTCTGGGGCTCGAAACGAAAACATTTGAAATGCACATCGCTGTTTTGCTTTACATGGCAGTGTTTTTATTTTGAGGAAAAGACTCTAAGCATGACCTGTTTAAACAATGTTCAACATTACAACATAAAGAGTAATTAATAGAAGCAGTGCCATTCCAGAAAGCACCGTCCAGCACAGCTTAGCACATTAGACCCTTCACGCCCCATTTACATAAAGGTGCTGTAAAGTGACGTCATTTTTATAAATTTGAACTCATTTGGCGCACTTTGTGTTAAACTCCACCCAGGTGTCATATATACATTACTGTTCACCTTGTGCTCCCCTACTTCTTTGTGTTTTTGCCCTGTGGATGGATGCAGAAGTTGGGCCCAACTTTGGGCGCCAGCCGGCTGCATTGGCGGGCGCTGGGATGGCATTAACGAGCCCCGCAGCTGATAGCTGAGGAGGGGCTGATCCCCGAGTATCATCAATCATCAATGCCAATTGGCCCGGCCCAGAGGTTAGCCACCCCGGGGCTATTGGGTCTCTTGCACTTTGAAATAGTTTCATGAAGACCCGAGAATCAAGGCAATTTTTATTAAATTTTTTGCATCAAAAGGTTCTGCATCTATTCTACATCTCTTTGCATCCGTCTAGCCCCAATTGTGATAGCCGTCCCCCTACTCAATTCCTGCTGCCCCCCCCCCCTTTATTCCAACATGGGTCTGACCCGGGGGATCCCCAAAGTTCAAACGCACTATGTTAAGCTCTGGCAACACTCTGGTCCCCAAAATACATGCCTGTAAATTACCACCAGTACTGACCCAAGGAAAGAAAAAAATGGCATTTTTAATCTCTCTTCACGCGGGCCAATAGGAGGCCACAAGGTCGTGCGCTGCAGCTTCCCACTGGCCCCGGTACGTGGAGGATTTAGATACCAGGAAGTACATTACCACACTCCATGAGGGGGTGGACTGCTCCTTTAAGAACTGTTTAACAATATGTCAGGCGACTTGGCTCTGTAAATTCCTGGCCTTATAAACATGTTCCTGTTACAGCTACTTGCAGCAGTATATTACATCCTTTTGTAATTAAACTCGACACAGCAGTTGTCTAGGACTGTACCAAACAAAAGCAAACCTCGAGCCCTGAGGCCTGTACTTCCAGGTTCTATTTTATTCCGGTGTGATTTAACATTAATCCTGTTTATTCCTAAATGTTATTTTAACGTGTATTGAAAAAGGAGTTCGTCCTGATTCCCAGGGTAGTATTTCTTTAAAAAAAAATTATCTTTGGGAAACAGGTATCCAAAGTAGTTGGAAGCAAGGAAAATAACCGGATGGCCATTTGCTACTTGTAGTTACTCGTGGTTAAACCCTTCAGGGGATTTGTAGCATTGCTCCAAAAACGTGTGCATTTTTCATCATCTTACAGCAGCAGTTTGCGCTGATCTACGTTTTATTTTTAAAATCTGATGCTTGGTTCAGGAGTTAGTTCATTTGAAATATTAAGGAGTGTAGCATCCATTCCCCCCCCCACCCACCCACTGGAGATCTGGCCACTACATGGGTGTTTCTCTGGTGCTGTGAGCTCACCTGTGTGGCACAGAAGGCCTGAGGGCTTTGCTGGTGTTGTGTGGGAGCAGGAACAGGGCAGGCGTTTCCTCCTAGAGTGCAGCACCTCCATCCCATTGGGATCCTGATAGGCAGTATGGTTCCCATAGGCAACACTCTACTCCAAGACCACACATCATCGTTTGCATAACTGAGTCTTTATTCTGGGCATAGCATCCTCCAAGTTCCCTGGAGCAGATACCCAGGGCTTGAGGCCCCAAGCATCCCTCCTAAACTCCCTTACCCCTGATGGAATGAGGGGGACACTCCCACTCCTCTAAGGGAGGGAAGACACACACTAACCACACCACATCAATTTGGTGGAGTGTTAACTTTTATACCTGGGGGGAAGGACTTGTAACCCCGCCCCATAACAGGGCAAGTCCAAGTACTGACAGGCATCACACCATATACATGTGACCCAGTCAGTACACTCCCCAGGTATGACTAGGGTGACCAGATTTTGAAAATGAAAAACCGGGACACATTAACCGGGACATTTTTTTTTTACATAACAGTTTATTTATTGTAGTACACTTATACTTTACTACCATTAGTCCTTGTTACATAGTTACGTTTCTGTGTACATGTGTGTGTGTCGGATGACCTCACTAATTGAACAAAAAAAAAGCCAGATGTGAATGATTCTGAACCCATTAACCAGTGTCAGGATGCCCCCTCTTCACAATTTCTAAAGCAGCAATCCCGTCTGGGATCTTACCTGATCCGCAGTACCTCAAGGTACTATACTGGAGGGGAGGTGTTACCTACCTGTCTTCCGATGTCTCCCGTGTGAAACTTGAGTCAGATCTGGAAGAAAGCAGGGTAGGTTACTTCGGTGTAGGTATACGGCAGTTAAGATAAGACGGAGAGGGAGACAGGGAGGGAGAGGGAGACAGGGAGGGAGAGGGAGACAGGGAGGAAGAGGGAGACAGGGAGGGAGAGGGAGACAGAGAGGGAGAGGGAGACAGGGAGGGAGACAGGGAGGGAGAGGGAGACGGGGAGGGAGAGGGAGATGGGGAGGGAGAGGGAGATGGGGAGGGAGAGGAAGACGGGGAGGGAGAGGGAGACGGGGAGGGTGAGGGAGACGGGGAGGGTGAGGGAGACGGGGAGGGTGAGGGAGACGGGGAGGGAGACGGGGAGGGTGAGGGAGACAGAGACGGGGAGGGTGAGGGAGACAGAGACGGGGAGGGTGAGGGAGACAGAGACGGGGAGGGTGAGGGAGACAGAGACGGGGAGGGTGAGGGAGACAGAGACGGCGAGGGTGAGGGAGACAGAGACGGGGAGGGTGAGGGAGACAGAGACGGGGAGAGTGAGGTAGACAGAGACGGGGAGGTGGAGGGAGACAGACGGGGAGGGTGAGGGAGACAGAGACGGGGAGGGTGAAGGAGACAGAGACGGGGAGGGTGAGGGAGACAGAGACGGGGAGGGTGAGGGAGACACACCCACTGATACACACACACACACACACACACACACACACACACAACACAGATACACACACCCCCACACTGATACACACACCCCCCCACACTGATACACACACACCCCCACACTGATACACACACCCCCACACTGATACACACACACCCCACACTGATACACACACACCCCACACTGATACACACACTGATACACACACACACACACACACTGATCCACCCACTGACACATACACACTGATACACACACTGATACACACACTGATACACACACTGATACACCCACTCCACCCACTGATACACACACTCCACCCACTGTTACACACACTCCACCCACTGTTACACACACTCCACCCACTGATACACCCACTCCACCCACTGATACACACACTCCACCCACTGATACACACACTCCACCCACTGATGCACACACACACTGATGCACACACACACACTGATGCACACACACACACACACACTGATGCACACACACACTGATACACACACTGATACACACACTCCACCCACTGATACACACCCACACCCCCCCACACCCACCCACTGATACACACCCACACACCACTGATACACACCCACTGATGCACACACACCCCCACACCCACCCACTGATACACCCACCCACACACACACACACCAACTGATACACCCACCGACACACACCCACACACACCTATACATACACACACTGACACACACACACTGACACACACTGATACACTCCGCCTCCCCCTGCACCGCTCGCAAGCGACGGAAGTCACTGCTCGCCGTGCCCGTGGATGCGGGGAGAACCCGCCAGACCTGGCTCCGCTCTCTCCCACATATCGGGGATAAGGCAGCGAGCCTGGGCAGAAGCAGGAAGTTCCCCAACTGTCCCCTCGAGCCATCCGCGCTCCCGCCAACCCTGCTCCCCCCGCGCCTACCTCTCACCCGAGCAGCAGCAGCAGGGAACGGAGGCAGAGGGGGGAAAGCGCCAAACAGCCAACTGCTGTCCCCGCTCCCACCTCCCTGCCCATGCGGGCCTCAGGGATAGGGGGAGGAAGCGGAGAAAGCACCGCCCCCGGCATCCTCCAGCCAATCACCTGCAGCCCGGCATATTAGAAGCCCAATCCCCTGAAATTCAAAAAAATACTCACCGGCCGGGCTACCGCATCCTCGCCGCCACCGCGCACCGCGCACTGCGCACCGCCACCGCATCTACAGTGCAAAACAAACGGGACCAGGGAGAAAAACCGGGACATCGCCGGGACGGACCGGCAGCCGGGACAGCACAGAAAAAAACGGTACTGTCCCGGCAAAACCGGGACGCCTGGTCACCCTAGGTATGACACTGCAACTGCCGGTTTAGGCCCGCCCCTGGATATGGCAACATAGTACCCATCCAGGTTGCAACTGCAAGCTTGGCCCTGCGCAGGAGTTTAACCCCAACACTGCCTGTTCCTATCAGGACTTATAGTGTTGAGGCCAGGGGCACTAGGCACTAGGAGCATATCCACAAAGCTCTGTTATTGATTTAACGCGACGTTGGCTTAAGTTAACATCTTGGGAAGTACAAGCTTTGAAGTTCACTAACACAGCGTTAAGGCCAGTCTTAGGCCGAGCTCACGGTTGTGCGCCGGGCGTACGCTGGCGTGGGCACTTCTGCAGGCCCAGTGATGTGCGTGCTAGCTGCAGAAGATTGGGCGGGGGGTGTTGTGGGGGGCATGGCGAACGTGTCACGGATGCATCACGGAGCTGGTTCACCCTCATTGGCTGCAGCCGAAATCTCAATTTGAGTTGTGGTGGCAAAATGTAGCAGCGTCGATGCACACAGCAGCGGGGGCACTTGAGGAACTACTATAGGCAATCAGGTAAGAGTCCCGAAAGTGTGCGACGCCGCCACCATGAGCTCGGCCTTAGGCTACGGCCCCGTGCTCACTGGGCGGCGCGGCACACATTACAACCGCAATCTGGTCTGTAGGGGAGCAATGGGATGTGCGGGGGGCACGGCCATGACAGGGGGCGCGGCCATGGCAGGGCATATCTGCCCTTCCATTGGCTGCCCGCCGAGCTTGTGACCATGATGCGACACGGGAAGACAAAGTTCATGTGTTCCCTGCCGGTGGACGCGCCATCGTGAGAGGGGAGCGCATACACAAGTAGCTACTGGGCCTGCCTGACTAGAGGTGAGTGTCTGGTGTGCGACGTGCATGCCGCCGTGACCACTGGGGACCCGGCCTTACAGCTAACACGGCCTGGTGTTACATTTTGTGTTAATGATACACAAAAGAGGTGAGGAACACCTCAACGCATATCCACAGCAGGCTGTTACAGGTACCGCAGGGGTCTTACCGGCTGGGTTGTTTTAAGTCATGATTATTCGCTGGTGTTTGGAGCTTTCAACCATTATCACTACTAACCAGGGCTAACTGCCAATATAAACACAATATACAGTGACACTCTAATCAATAAATATTGCTTGGGGTGTCACTGTATATTGTGTTTATATTAGCAATTAGCCCTGGTTAGTAGTGATAATGGGCAGTGCTGTATGTATTGTATGTCTTAGTTTATATAGTGCCAACAGTGTACTCAGCGCTTCACAAAGAATACAGTACAGGGAATTATAATAATACAATAAGTGCAGCAAAATCAGACAATAGGAAAGGAAATCCCTGCCCCAAGAGCTTACAATCTAAGAGGTTTGATGGGGAACTTACAGAGACAGCAGGTGAGTGAGTAAGTGCTGTAGATGGCAGTGCTTGGTTACAATGGGTGATAGGAGTGACTGAGTGTGGGACAGTACCATCAGTGCAGGCTATTGGGATGCTTGATTTTAGGGGCGAGTTTTAAGGTTAGTCAAATAACTTAAGGGTTAACATACTTTACAGGGGAAGAGATGGCAGGGAGGCATGGGTGAAATCAGGTGTGTATGTCTGGCTTCAGGCTTAGGGGAGATCCCCAGCAGCAGGAAGGAGTAGATAGAGGGTGTGAATAGAGGATTTGTGGGGGTGCTTTTTATTGAGGGGTAAAGAAGTTTTTGGGAGAGAGGTGTATAAATAATGGTGCAGTGGGGAGTGGGGAAGTTGGCGAGAACAGAGACTTTCACCAAGGAGTGAGGAAACAGTAACAGAAATAGCAATAGGTAGGGCATAGTGAGATGCAGGAGGAGAGGTTCCAAGTTATTGGAGGATAGGAAGAGTACAAAGAATCACAGCTTTTCGAATGTTAAGTTCTCACCTGCAGAGGGGGGTTAGGTTTGTTGGAGGGTTGGGGTAGAGGGGTGGGTTTTGGGGGTAGAGGAGGGTGATTAAGCCACCCGAGTGTATTTAGGCGGACAGTTAACCCCTTGTATGCCATGGCAGTTATACCTCTATGCCAACAAAGGCTAGTAAGTTAGTTAGGGTATTGGTATTAATCCCTTGGCTACCTTAGTGTGACCATGAAGGCATGTACAGTATAGTGCATGCCCTTATGACCACTATGGCTTTGAAGGGGTTCATTATTATTATTTGTTTAAAAGGCAGATGTCTTTATATTGCATTGCAATATATACTTGGTATCTTCCTTAGGCCGCGTTTCTGGTGACGGCGACGTGACCGATGATGTCACCCGTCGCCACTGGCGAAAGTTGCACTAAGGTTTGGAGCGACGTCACTGGCGACAAGGCCAGTGATGTCATGAAGGGGGCAGGCAGAGTGCAACAGGCGCTCTAATTTCAGTGGCTTCAAAAATTTTGCCGCTCTGTTGCTGTCGCGCTTACTATAAGCGCATGCGACGGATCCAATGTACTTGTTTTGGCGCGACATAGCGTTGCCGGGCACTATAAGCGCAGCCTTAGAATATGGACAACCTGAGACAGCATTATTGGCAGCTAATGTCGGGGTATCTTATACTGATGTTAGCTGGTCTATCACTGTGTTGGCCATATGCAAATGACGGCCCTAACAGACATTGTTTTAGCATAAAATTCAGTTTGTGGATCTCTGTTAAACTCAGGGAAACTAACGTCCAGTAAACTTTTAGGTAACGTCACTTTATTTGCCCTGATTTAATAGAGCTTTGGGGATCTGCCCTAAGTGCCCAAGGGGCAAAATTAAGTTCTCCCCAGAGCTCACTGCAGTTTAAAGGTTAACTCAGAAGCTAGAGATAATGTATTTTAACACTATAAAAACATTTAAAAAATAAAAAGGTCATGCTCAAGGGACAAGATACTACATTATATGAGATAAAATCATGTAGGCTTCTTTGGAGGATTGCTGCTTTAAAGAGGCAATCTAAGGGGTACTTAACAGAAGATCTGTTGTCCCGTGATGGATCAGCAAAGATCCTGCTTCTCAGGGTTCACTAAATGGGCGCCATTCAGTTTCAATCAATCCGTCAGTGTAACTCAGCCACTACAATGTATTCTTATATTACTAAGGTTATATTATCTACAATATTTTTACAATTTGCAGCTCAAAGTGCTGTGAATATTGGCAAGAAATTATCACAAACAGGAAAGTGTTACAAAGATCTTGCACTGCTGGGGAGGTGGGCTAAAGCCTGCTATAGAAATCAAAGGATGCTCAGTATATTAAAACTCATTAAAAATTACATTAAGACTTGAATTGAAAAAAAAATGTTGTATTATTATCTAATACTACAGAACTGATTCCTTTTTTAAAAAGCACACATGTTGGATATTACACGGATTGCTTCTTTAAATCAATATATCAAGGTGCTTTGCTCCACTTTTACTCCACTTCTGCTCAACTTGCGGCAATGAGTGTTTTCGGGGAGTGGTTAGAGGAGAAGATAGGGGAGGATATTACTATTACCATATTACAGTGAGAAGTATCAATATCTCTCTGCCTGTAACTTGTGCAGATTTCCTTTAACTTTGTTTCATCACGTAAATCAGGTATGAGGGGATGTTAACCTCTTCTGCTCCTAACAGATCTACACCGAATGTAAACAGCAAGATTATCAAACTGTATACACATGATGCAAGTTGACTGAGATGAAACATTTGTCTTTGTGTTTTGGAGCAAATGGCACCTTCTTGATTCTATCCCTGCATCATTTTCCTTCGTACATGCACGTGTTATATTTTGACCCATATGTTTACATTTTTATCAAGATCACATCCTTTTTAAAAAGTACAAACAATTAAGCTTTTGTGTTTGATAGTGAATATTTAGGGTGGTATTGCACATTTAGGAATAAGAAAGTTATCCATGTTTCAAAAGGAATGCTAGAACCCAGGTCACGATGCGTAATGATGGTAGTTTATCGACTGGTAAAACCTGGGAGCTGTATATTGAGAAGGAACTTAAACATTGGCTATTTAGCATTAAAGGGAACTCTTAAAGTGAAAGAATTACTTATTTTGTATCTGGCGAAAAATGAAAATATTTGTATTGTGTACTCGGAAATTCAAGCTTTTCATGTACAGTGTATTGTACTTACGATATGCTGATCACTAATCATATATTGTATTTATGCTGATCACATATTGCCAGTTAGGTTTATTTGTATGGCTAATGATGGCATCATAACTATTTAAAAAAACTAACAAAAGAAAAACAAATTGCTTGGACATACTGGTATTGCCACAAGTCAATGAAAATGATTTGCTTACCATGGAAACCATATTTACTCCATAAAACACCTTCTGGGATGAAAGACACCCTATAGGTTAATCCATTGATTGAGCTGTATAGGGCCATATTTATTAAGCAGAACCAGAAAGTGCCTTTTGAAATTGCACTGCTTATTATATATGGCCCATAAAGTTTAAAAAATGATTAAAAAATACTAATACTTAATACCAGTTCAATATAGTGCAACACAGTATATCAAAAAGACACAAAATCCAGCGTCAAATGCACTCACACATTCCAAATTCTTTCCAGCATTAAAGATCAGCAGTGGAGGTTCAGGTGATGGTTAAGCACGAATCAGGAAATAACTCCAGGGCGTTCAGGTATGAAAAATATAGAATGCCAACATAGTGTAATTCCATAGAACACTTTATATATGTGGAAGAGTGCCTTGCTTCTTTTCGGATCACATTATCATGAGTACTGCTGCGGCCAAGTTTATTCGAGCATTTGCCCGTTCTTGGCCGCAGCAGTATCCTGGCGCGCACCGCAGGGTGACGGGCGCGCGCCGAAGCAGCGGAAGAGCGCCCTCCGATCGGGGCGCTCTCCCTACCGCTGCCGGGTCCGCCGGGTCCCCCGGAACCCCCTGCCGCCGTCCCGCGATCGGGGAGCCCTGGACGCGCGTGCAGGGGGCGCTGGCACCCGATGATGCGTGACCGCGCATCGGTGATGCGCGGCACGCTGAGGGAGTGCGGCTCGCAAGCAGGGACATTTCCCGGCTTGCGGAATGAGCCGCACTCGGATAAACTGTGTCGGCAGTGTATAACCAAGCATATTCTTGTTTCAGAGAACCTAGTGCTTTCAAGGTTAATATTTGTGTACAGATGCCTTTATGGAACTCATTTATTGTAATTGAAGCTCAGTAGATATAGGGCAAGATGTACATGCTAGAACATGTCACTTTGTTTCTGCTTACGGTTCACACTAACCTGCAACGCTTATTGATTGCAGGTCGGTGGCACAAAGACAGGAGTAGTTCGCTATGTTGGAGAGACAGATTTTGCGAAAGGAGAATGGTGTGGAGTGGAGCTGGATGAGCCTCTTGGGAAGAACGATGGAGCAGTAGCTGGGACAAGGTATGAGTTTATGTACTTTGACAGATATGAGGGAACAGTAGTGAAAAGAGGATATTACGGCCCTAAATTAGTGCAGGGTTTCTGCTCCACTCCACGGTGGAGATTTACCAAGGGGAATCCAGACCGGGACTTCTAGCTCTCCCAGCTTTCACAGTACTGGAGCAGCTGATTGAGCAGGGAGATGATTAAAAGGTTGCTCTAAACAGAGCAAGACAGGGCTGTTTTACTCTCATGAGGAGGGTGTGCTGAAAAGCTGTGTTATGCTGAGAGAAAGACTTTTGTTTTGTTTGTTTGATTTACTCCTGTTATTTGCTGTAGCATGTGTATGGCAAAATAAACAGGCCAAGCTTTTCACCTCTGTGTCAGAAGACTATCTCCTCTACCTGGAAGGCTGTGTGAAAGTGCTGATCCCTGGACAAAAGGTACATAGCAAGAAGGTACTTTGTCATAGTACTTAGAATAATTCCACAGCGGTCAAGATATTCTTAACAGCTTCTTCATGCTTGAAGTGGAGAGTTGTTCTGCTAATCTGCATATAAACGACTTTATTTGTCGATATATTATTGAAACTGTTACAGGCATTTCTACGCAAAGACCCAACATTAAACCAATACCCACGGCAATAAGAATACCTAACTGGTTGATAATCATATGTTTTGAATTCATGTTGTGTTTTTAACATATTTATGTTAGTCATTGATATTTTAATCAAAACAGATAACCAGAAACAATATAACATATCCTCTGCAACATGGTGTTCCATTTTGCCAGCCTGGAAAAATTTAAGATATTGTACTTTGAGAACACTACTTAAACCCAGCAGTGCTTAAGTACTGTCCTCATAGGCTACCAACAGATCAGATTGGCAGGGAATACATATCTAAGCATGGTGTCTTAGTGTCAACTAAGTCTAAGCTAATTGGTTAATTATGTTTTAATCAGAGACATCTTAAAAGCCTTCCCTGTAATATGGTAGCTCTTGAGGACTGAGATACAGGACCCCTACCTGAATGTTCTATGCTTGAAAACTAAGAACTGTGACAGGCTCAGAAGTTCTGTCAAAGGTTCTCAAATGACTTTTGTAAATTTTGTGTTGAATAATAGCACTGATGGATTCTACCAACTGTATTTTCATGGAGATAGAATTAAACAAACCTGTCTAAAGCATTTCAACTTTGTCTTCATAGAACTGACTGATGTTTTTTACTTTTTGCCTGTTAGCGAAAAACTATTGTCCAGTTCTGGGCTCAATACTTTTTGTTGCTACGACTTAAAGAATGAATCAGTATAAATTAATATATTGTTAGGAGTATAAAAAGTGAGTTATAATCTGCATTATACAAATCGACACTCTCCATTTCTTAATCTTGACAGTTTACTGCGCACATTTCACACGTTTCAATTCTGTGGCCAAACACCTGTTGTTTGTGGCTGCCATCCTAGACTTCTCTGACCTAATACACTTGTCCAATCAACATTCCTCAATTCTGGAAACAAAACAAGGAATGGAACATTCGACCAAAGCCAACTGGCTTAAATTTATTTCCTTGGACATTTCAATAGCATTAGTGCATCAGCAAGAGAGAGAAGACATGCAGATGCATTTGGAAGACAGCCAGAACAGATGGGGTGTAAGTAGAAAAAGAAACGTGGATTGAGAGCATGGTCGGGATGTGTGCTTGTTAGAATCAGATAGGCACAAGACGCCCTAATACCACGGTAGCCAGTGGCCTGACTTGTACACTGCCAAGATGAATGCTGCAGAAGGATAGAAACAGAGACAGAATGTTTTGTTGATATGTAATAGATTTCTGTGTGTACAATCATTACAAATAATGTAATGGGCAGATATCAGAAAACAAACCAGATGAGACAATGGCTCAGAGCCTCTAATACTCTTTGCTGGAGCGGACAAATAAAGGAACACACCCTTTCTTTCTCATGATTGGTTTTTATGGTAATGTAGTTTGCATCAGAAAAGGGTTAGGAAAGGGTCAGTATTGGGCTATGATATATTGTTTTCCAGCTGTTTTGGACTATATTGAAGAAGTTTTAGTCCATAAGACACCTTCCATGCTTCAAGTGAATGGGTCATAAAGGGCCATATTTACCATGCCTGGTACTCCATAAAACACCAAGGGGCACATGCCTGGATTAGGTGCCTGCACGGGTTATTGCACCTGCCCCAGCATGAACTCCTTTTGACTTGAATGGGAGTTAACCCCGTAACGGTACTGGAAGACACAGCCCTTTCACTTACACATGCTGTAAAAGGCCATATTTACTAATATTTACATTATTCCGCTATTCTGGAAGGTGCTTTATGGATTAGCACTGCTTAGTATACATGGCCCGTTCTGCTTGTGACTTTTAACATTAGTGCACTGTTTAGTAAAAAAAAAAAAAGAAGGAAATAACAATAATAATAATATCAAAAAGTACATTTTGTTCCCTCTTTATAACACAATCAAACCTTTTGATGCCATCTGAATTTAAAGAGCCCCTTAGTCTGGCAGCGCTCCACCTGCCATTGGTTCTATAACTCCTGCCCTGTAATGTGGGGATCAGTAAGGAAGGCGTCCTGCTCAAAGCTCTCTCCTCCATTCACAAGCTGCTCCATAGTGTTACATCCAATTCTCCAAACCTCAATATAACAATGTTTAATAAGCCTTTTCCACACTGCATTTGTGGACGGGTTCACTCTTGCTGACTTAAGCTAGTGAGCAGTCTTGGCTAAGCAATCTGTGCTGACTTTTAGCGTATACAAAAGATAATAAACATGCCCATAGCCAGAAAAGCACTGGAAAGCCCCTGCACCTGAAGTGAAAACCACATTGATGTTTTTATCTCTGAGAGTTTTCTCATCGCATGAGCTCATTTTATCAGTGCCTGCAGTCAATAAACCTCACCGGAGCAGTAATTAGAAAATTGCAACATGTTTTTATTTGGAAAGAGTGCTGTCATGTACACGCTGCGTGTTTAATAAGAACCAGCTCTCCCGTAATCCCACTCACCTCCCCGCAGGGCACCAAAAATGAGCACTCGCACTCAAAACTGCCACACTACACCCCAATTACACTGCCACCACCAGGAATAATTTAAGGGCTTACACCTCAGGAGTGCTCGGTCCCCCTCATACTAGTAAAATATGTAATTAAAAGAAAGACCCAATTTCACGTGTCTGAAAAAAGCAATCCAAGCGGCACTTTAAAAAAAGATTTTTTTTGTTTTAATATATGCAGCCTTTGATTACCTTTATTGAAAACGAGTTACCTAAGCTTCCGATCGATTAGTTCTCCCACGATAGATTAGCAAAGATCCTGCTTTCTAGGGTTCATTAAATGTCTGCCTTTCAGTGGCAATCAATCCTTCAGTCAGTGTAACTCAGCAGCTACAATGTATTCTTATATTACTAAGGTAATATTATCTATCATTAGTTTTCAGCTCAAACTGCTGGGAATATTGGCAACAAATGATCACAAACAGAGATAGTGAGCTATTGCAGCTAATTTGAAGCAATTAGAAGCCCCTACAATAGATCAGTGGACCAATAGAGTATGGGAAGTTATGCGGGTGGAACACATCTTGCAAGTACTGTAGTTAAAGACACAACGTCAACATTTGAAATCCTATGGACACCATGAACCGACTACATGGAGAAATGGGTGAATATGGATAAAAGTATAGAAAACATAGTAATGTAGACTAGAAGGGGTACGGCTTGTCACTAAAAGCAGCATTCGTAGAGAATATAACAAAATGATCCACCGGCACTAGGAGATCAATGTATCAAGTCATGCAACCATGGATAGCAACTGGAGAACGGACTTATCATTTATTTTATTTGATATATTTTATATTAGTATCATATGTAATAACGTTATGGTAAACATATATTAGTTTATCGAAGTTACAAGTTTTTTGTCAATACTGTATATCGTTGATTTGAATTCAATTTTCTTACATTATAATTTAATGTTATTAAACACAGTCGAATTTGTTACTGGCCAATATCATTCCTACGCAAGAGAATGTATATAAAACTGAGACAGGGTAATGTGATTAAGAGCATAAAAGCGTCTAAACAGACCAAATACGATCGCGAATAGGACAGACAGGAGCTACAGAATACCGGACAGACAGGAGATACAGAATCCAGGACAGACAGGAGCTACAGAATACAGGACAGACAGGATCTACAGAATACAGGACAGACAGGAGATACAGAATACAGGACAGACAGGAGCTACAGAATACAGGACAGACAGGAGATACAGAATACAGGACAGACAGGAGCTACAGAATACAGGACAGACAGGAGATACAGAATACAGGACAGACAGGAGATACAGAATACAGGACAGACAGGAGCTACAGAATACAGGACAGATGGGAGCTGCAGAATACAGGACAGATGGGAGCTGCAGAATACAGGACAGACAGGAGCTACAGAATACAGGACAGACAGGAGCTACAGAATACAGGACAGACAGGACCTACAGAATACAGGACAGACAGGAGATACAGAATACAGGACAGACAGGACCTACAGAATACAGGACAGACAGGAGATACAGAATACAGGACAGACAGGAGATACAGAATACAGGACAGACAGGACCTACAGAATACAGGACAGACAGGAGATACAGAATACAGGACAGACAGGAGCTACAGAATACAGGACAGACAGGAGATACAGAATACAGGACAGACAGGAGCTACAGAATACAGGACAGACAGGAGATACAGAATACAGGACAGACAGGAGATACAGAATACAGGACAGACGGGAGCTACAGAATACAGGACAGATGGGAGCTGCAGAATACAGGACAGACGGGAGCTGCAGAATACAGGACAGGTGGGAGCTGCAGAATACAGGACAGGCGGGAGCTGCAGAATACAGGACAGACGGGAGCTGCAGAATACAGGACAGACGGGAGCTGCAGAATACAGGACAGACGGGAGCTGCAGAATACAGGACAGACGGGAGCTGCAGAATACAGGACAGACGGGAGCTGCAGAATACAGGACAGGCGGGAGCTGCAGAATACAGGACAGACGGGAGCTGCAGAATACAGGACAGACGGGACCTACAGAATACAGGACAGACGGGAGCTGCAGAATACAGGACAGACGGGAGCTGCAGAATACAGGACAGACGGGAGCTGCAGAATACAGGACAGACGGGAGCTGCAGAATACAGGACAGACGGGAGCTGCAGAATACAGGACAGACGGGAGCTGCAGAATACAGGACAGACGGGAGCTGCAGAATACAGGACAGACGGGAGCTACAGAATACAGGACAGACGGGAGCTACAGAATACAGGACAGGCGGGAGCTACAGAATACAGGACAGACGGGAGCTACAGAATACAGGACAGACGGGAGCTACAGAATACAGGGCAGACGGGAGCTACAGAATACAGGACAGACGGGAGCTACAGAATACAGGACAGACAGGACCTACAGAATACAGGACAGACAGGACCTACAGAATACAGGACAGACGGGACCTGCAGAATACAGGACAGGCGGGAGCTGCAGAATACAGGACAGACAGGAGCTGCAGAATACAGGACAGGCGGGAGCTACAGAATACAGGACAGGCGGGAGCTGCAGAATACAGGACAGACAGGAGCTACAGAATACAGGACAGACAGGAGCTGCAGAATACAGGACAGACGGGAGCTGCAGAATACAGGACAGGCGGGAGCTGCAGAATACAGGACAGACAGGAGCTGCAGAATACAGGACAGACGGGAGCTACAGAATACAGGACAGACGGGAGCTGCAGAATACAGGACAGGCGGGAGCTGCAGAATACAGGACAGACGGGAGCTGCAGAATACAGGACAGACGGGAGCTGCAGAATACAGGACAGATGGGAGCTGCAGAATACAGGACAGACGGGAGCTGCAGAATACAGGACAGACAGGAGCTACAGAATACAGGACAAGACAGACAGGAGCTACAGAATACAGGACAGACGGGAGCTACAGAATACAGGACAGACGGGAGCTACAGAATACAGGACAGGCGGGAGCTACAGAATACAGGACAGACAGGAGCTGCAGAATACAGGACAGGCGGGAGCTGCAGAATACAGGACAGACAGGAGCTACAGAATACAGGACAGACGGGAGCTACAGAATACAGGACAGGCGGGAGCTGCAGAATACAGGACAGGCGGGAGCTGCAGAATACAGGACAGACGGGAGCTGCAGAATACAGGACAGACGGGAGCTGCAGAATACAGGACAGACGGGAGCTGCAGAATACAGGACAGACGGGAGCTGCAGAATACAGGACAGACGGGAGCTGCAGAATACAGGACAGACGGGAGCTGCAGAATACAGGACAGACGGGAGCTGCAGAATACAGGACAGACGGGAGCTGCAGAATACAGGACAGACGGGAGCTGCAGAATACAGGACAGACGGGAGCTACAGAATACAGGACAAGACAGACAGGAGCTACAGAATACAGGACAGACAGGAGCTACAAAATACAGGACAGACAGCAGCTACAGAATACAGGACAGACAGCAGCTACAGAATACAGGACACACAGGAGCTACAGAATACAGGACAGACGGGAGCTGCAGAATACAGGACAGACGGGAGCTGCAGAATACAGGACAGGCAGGAGCTACAGAATACAGGACAGACAGGAGCTACAAAATACAGGACAGACAGCAGCTACAGAATACAGGACAGACAGCAGCTACAGAATACAGGACACACAGGAGCTACAGAATACAGGACAGACGGGAGCTGCAGAATACAGGACAGACGGGAGCTGCAGAATACAGGACAGGCGGGAGCTGCAGAATACAGGACAGGCGGGAGCTGCAGAATACAGGACAGACGGGAGCTGCAGAATACAGGACAGACGGGAGCTGCAGAATACAGGACAGACGGGAGCTGCGGAATACAGGACAGACGGGAGCTGCGGAATACAGGACAGACGGGAGCTGCAGAATACAGGACAGACGGGAGCTGCAGAATACAGGACAGACGGGAGCTGCAGAATACAGGACAGACGGAAGCTGCAGAATACAGGACAGACGGGAGCTACAGAATACAGGACAGACGGGAGCTGCAGAATACAGGACAGGCGGGAGCTGCAGAATACAGGACAGACGGGAGCTGCAGAATACAGGACAGACGGGAGCTGCAGAATACAGGACAGACGGGAGCTGCAGAATACAGGACAGACAGGAGCTACAGAATACAGGACAAGACAGACAGGAGCTACAGAATACAGGACAGACGGGAGCTACAGAATACAGGACAGACGGGAGCTACAGAATACAGGACAGGCGGGAGCTACAGAATACAGGACAGACAGGAGCTGCAGAATACAGGACAGGCGGGAGCTGCAGAATACAGGACAGACAGGAGCTACAGAATACAGGACAGACGGGAGCTGCAGAATACAGGACAGGCGGGAGCTGCAGAATACAGGACAGGCGGGAGCTGCAGAATACAGGACAGACGGGAGCTGCAGAATACAGGACAGACGGGAGCTGCAGAATACAGGACAGACGGGAGCTGCAGAATACAGGACAGACGGGAGCTGCAGAATACAGGACAGACGGGAGCTGCAGAATACAGGACAGACGGGAGCTGCAGAATACAGGACAGACGGGAGCTGCAGAATACAGGACAGACGGGAGCTGCAGAATACAGGACAGACGGGAGCTGCAGAATACAGGACAGACGGGAGCTGCAGAATACAGAACAAGACAGACAGGAGCTACAGAATACAGGACAAGACAGACAGGAGCTACAGAATACAGGACAAGACAGACAGGAGATACAGAATACAGGACAGACAGGAGCTACAGAATACAGGACAGACAGGAGCTACAGAATACAGGACAGACAGGAGCTACAGAATACAGGACAGGAGAGACAGGAGCTACAGAATACAGGACAAGACAGACGGGAGCTACAGTATACAGGACAGGCAGGAGCTACAGAATACAGGACAGACAGGAGCTACAAAATACAGGACAGACAGCAGCTACAGAATACAGGACACACGGGAGCTACAGAATACAGGACAGACGGGAGCTGCAGAATTCAGGACAGACGGGAGCTGCAGAATACAGGACAGGCGGGAGCTGCAGAATACAGGACAGACGGGAGCTGCAGAATACAGGACAGACGGGAGCTGCAGAATACAGGACAGACGGGAGCTGCAGAATACAGGACAGACGGGAGCTGCAGAATACAGGACAGACGGGAGCTGCAGAATACAGGACAGACGGGAGCTGCAGAATACAGGACAGACGGGAGCTGCAGAATACAGGACAGACGGGAGCTGCAGAATACAGGACAGACGGGAGCTGCAGAATACAGGACAGACGGGAGCTGCAGAATACAGGACAGACGGGAGCTGCAGAATACAGGACAGACGGGAGCTGCAGAATACAGGACAGACGGGAGCTGCAGAATACAGAACAAGACAGACAGGAGCTACAGAATACAGGACAAGACAGACAGGAGATACAGAATACAGGACAGACAGGAGCTACAGAATACAGGACAGACAGGAGCTACAGAATACAGGACAGACAGGAGCTACAGAATACAGGACAGGAGAGACAGGAGCTACAGAACTTGGGGTGATAATGACTAAACAAAACTGATGCTGTACAAAAAATAAGAAACAAAACACCAACTGTCCCATGTTTTCTTGTTTGTTCAATGTTATTAAAGAAAAGAAAAATTTATGGAAATACATGTGTGTGGAATGATGTGTAATAACTGTTTGTAAACTAAAATGAAAATAAAGAATTTACACACAAAAATGTGTTGAATAAAAAAAATAGAGTAAGTATTATCTCATATTACAGAACTGATTTATTTAAAAATAACACACCTGTTGGGTATTGCATGGATTGCTCCTTGAAAATGCGGTCAATCTTTTCAAAAAGGTGCCAGGTTCAATTGGGTCCCAAAGACAGTACTTGTTACATTTTAGATTTAAGGCAGAGTAAATGAGTACTTCACTATCGCAACTGGACTAACACTGCTATTTCTACTTAATTCATGTTAGTTTTAATATTACAAAAAATGTACAGGGCTGGTTACAGAAAAGAAAGATGACAAAAACATACAGAACGCTACACACATGCAGACCGTTTTACAAAATAAAAAGGAATACAAACTAATACATTACCGACGAATGCTACTAGGCTCCTCAAGAGCTCATAGAGATAGGAAATATAAAAATTAATGTATCACACTCCTCTGGAGGAATTCTCCTTTAGGGGTTCTCAAATGCCACTTTTTAAAGACACAACTTTGCCTCTGTAACAAAAACCAGGCATGAGAGGTCCCCTTTGGTGTCTTCTCTCCCACTCATCGCTCTGCCGGTGCCACTTTTATGGCTGGATTTGCTAGAAGAGGATAAAACAGTTTAACCCCAAATTTATTTATTTATTATTTATTTTTATTTATTTATAAAATATTTTACCAGGAAATAATACATTGAGAGTTACCTCTCGTTTTCAAGTATGTCCTCTGCACAGAGTAAAAATTAATCTGAGTATCAAATACACGGTATCTCTATCCCTGTAATCATTAGATTACGTATAAACTTGAATTCAGATGATTTTGGCGCACGCATAGACGCCCCTTTTGATAGTCACACTGTTTAATATTTCAAGGGAAACTGATGATCAGATAGTTGCAATACAGATACTGTATCGTCTCACGTTTAATATGGTTGCACACGAGCACTTCTGCCCGTTACAGATTTATACTTTATATTATTGTGGGTTGTATCAGATATGAAGTATCTTGCATAATGTGAAACGCTGTAATATGAACGAATATACTGTAGTATTAGTGACCTTTTCATCACCTCTGAGCCTGGGATCTTAGGACTTTGAGCCCTTGAAGCATACACTGGCAGATGAGATCATTTCTGCCATCACGTAATCTCAATTTAAGCATGATTTTATTGTTTTATGGTTTAGGGTAACTAAGCCAGACCTGTCAAACACGCAGCCCGGGCCTTGTGCTGCCCAAGAAGCTTTGTTATTTGGCCCAGAGGTTGGCAGGGACGGAGTGAGTTTTTTGGGCGGGAGGGAGTGGGGAGTTAGTTGTTTGGCCGGGTGGGAGTGAGTTCGTTTTGCCAGGTGGGAGGGAGTGAGTTCATTGTTTGACCGGGTGGGAGGGAGTTAGTTGTTTTGCCAAGTGGAAGGGAGTTAGTGTTTTGGCTGGGTGGGATGGAGCGAGTTAATTGCTTGGTTTGGTTGGAGGGAGCGAGTTCATTTTGCCCGGTTGGAGGGAGCAAGTTAGTTGTTTGGTCGGGTGGGAGGGAATGAGTTAGTTTTGCCAAGTGGGAGGGAGCAAGTTAGTTTTGCCGGGTGGAAGGGAGCAAGTTAGTAGTTTGGCCAGGTAGGAGTGAGTTAGTTTTGGTGGGAGGGAGTGTTAGATGTTTTGCTGGGTGGGAGGGAGAGTTGTTTGGCTGGGTGAGAGGTAGAGAGTTGGTTGTTTGGCCGGGAAGGAGTTCGTTTTTTGGCCAGGTGAAAGTGACAGACTCAGTTCATTTTGCTGAGTGGGAGGGAGTGAGTTAGTTGTTTGGCCTGCAAGGAGGGAGTTAGTTAGGCCGGATGGGAGGGGGAATAGGAGGGAGTTGTTTGGCTGGGATGGAGGGTGGTGTTTGGCCAGGTGGGAGGGAGAGAGAGAAACAGGTGAGGGGAGAGGTGGAGAGAGGTGGGGGAGAGAGAGAGAGGTGGGAGTAGAGAGAGAAAGGTGGGGCAGACAGAGAGAGGCGATGGAGAGAGGGAGAGGTGGAGAGGAGGATAATAGTGACTACAATATGTGAGTTAGTTAGGCCGGAGGCCAATTTCCTTTTTCCTTCTGCCCCTCTGATGATGCGGCCCAAGTCTTTCAGTCGGATTTAAGAATTGGCCCCCAAGCTATTCTGAATTTGATGAGCTAGCACTAACTATGACAATTCTCTGGTACCCATCAGAAACAGAAAAATTGCTCTTTTAAACAGAAAGTTAACCCCTTGTTGCTGGACTGCTTCCATTCTGCAACCCTTGCATGGCTTTATCGTGACAGCTACATTTAAGTAGATATCAGAATCAGTTTTCCATACAGTGATTTTCAATGCATATGGGCACATGCACCAGCAGCTTAAAGGTTTTTGCAACAGCTCCACACATCTTTATCAACTACATCTTTAGTCTAATGGTTCCATTTCCTTCATGTATGATATGTTTATCTATAACCTTCCTGATTAAATTAGTTTATAACAAAGACTGAATGAACAGTTAGTTTTCTTTTGCAGCTTATCAGACAGTACCCTTTGGAGAGCAGCTGTTCGCACTGTTTATACTTGTCGGAAGTTGGGACCTAGATTTAAAAATACTTTACATGCCAAACCAGTATTTGTATGTGATTCTAACTCCTAACATGTAACCCTTGTACAGCAGTTTATACCCCAAGCTTGGTATATCATTTTGCTATGGCAAATGGCCTTGGCAACCCAATTCCTCATCTGTCTTTGGCACTAGGCACTAGGAGGGATCCTCTTTAGAACAGTCCAGCTCTTACAGACAAAGGTAGAATTCAGCATGGAGAAAGGCAAGCTTCTGAGACGACAACAGAGTAAATACCATTGCTATAAATACACTTCTTTCTTTATGCTCTAGGTACTTTCAATGTCCACCAAGGTTTGGTCTTTTTGCTCCCATTCACAAGGTGATCCGCATTGGCTTCCCTTCCACCAGCCCTGCCAAAGCCAAGAAGAGCAAGAGAATGGCCATGGGAGTCTCGGCACTGACACACAGTCCTAGCAGCTCCTCCATAAGTTCTGTGAGCTCAGTGGCCTCATCTGTAGGTGGTAGACCCAGCAGGAGTGGCCTGGTAAGAATATGATACATTTTTTTCTATATTCATAATGATGAAGCCATCATGAAATTAATTCACCGATACCAGGTAGCTACAGAGATGTCTGAATGTATTACATTTGTTTGTAATCATATTTTCTATTATAACTATACCATAGGGGTGAGTATGGACTTCATCCGCCTTGTCATTGATCACATGATAGCATGTGTAAGAGCCATAGAAATATTTATTTAAACCAGGAAGAGCCCAATAGCAAAACTGCAGAGTCGTAACACCAATTAATTTTCTCTTTCGGCAATATAGAACAAGAAGTCCTCGCACTTTTTATTAAAAAAAAGGGGGGGAAAAAAGATGTGCACTAGCCACAATAGCCACTCAGAAAGGTCAAGACACTTATTCATGACTAACTGTCAATGATGTTCTGAGCAACCAAATTTCTTACCTCTACGTATTTTCTGAATTAGGGGCTTGAAGTGGTAAGAATGTTGGTAATCCTGGTTTAAAAGAGATTACTGTTTTTAATGATTTCCTAGCATCCTGAAATGTAAATGTACATGTTTTGTTATTTACTAGAGATGTAAAAAAATGTTTAAACATATCGTGTGTGTGTGTGTGTGTGTGTGTGTGTGTGTGTGTGTGTGTGTGTGTGTGTGTGTGTGTGTGTGTGTGTGTGTGTGTGTGTGTGTGTGTGTGTGTGTGTGTGTGTGTGTGTGTGTGTGTGTGTGTGTATATATATATATTATAGGAAAGAGAAGAAAAATGAAGTGGCGCTTCCCAATATCTAACCTACACAGGTGTGACCAAAATGAGGATCTGTGAATCTAATTACTATGAGACCAATTGTGTTTAGGACACAAGTGCAAATAAACATATAAATAATGAATATATATAAAAAAACAAATATGCAACAATAAAAAAGAGAATACAATACAAATCAATGTCCAGTCCCACAACACTGTCCAACAGAGTCTCTGCAGCCTGTAAAAAGGGGAACACCACTCCTCCGAGATATCTATAGAAAAATATAAAAAAATTAGGTTTAATATTTAGAATTTTTACCAACTAATTGCCATGAAAACAAAGATATTCAAGAAGTGTGTGAAAGCTTTGGCCCTTCCATTCAATCTCTGTGTCTTGTCCTCAGCTCACGGAAACCTCATCACGCTATGCACGAAAAATCTCTGGTACAACCGCTCTGCAGGAGGCGCTGAAGGAGAAGCAGCAACATATTGAGCAGCTCTTGGCAGAGCGAGACCTGGAGCGAGCTGAGGTGGCAAAGGCCACCAGCCACATCTGTGAAGTGGAGAAGGAGCTCACACACTTGAAAACCCAACATGATCAGGTGAAAGCATCTGGATGCAGCAAGGGAGGCAAACGTAACCATACACTCATCGTTATAATGCAACCTCTTCTAAAGTGTTAAGTGTGATAATATTATGGGGGAGATTTACTAAACGGTGGCATAGCCCAGGCTGTGTGTTTTGCCACCACAAGAAGAATTTCAGCTTCCACCATATTTACTTAGTGGCTGTAAGGCGCCTGGTGGCTGGAAGCGAATGCAGTGGGGCTTCAGAAGATGCTCTTTGGCGTCTTCCTTTAAAATGAGCAATCGAAGAAGAAACCACCTGCTCACCTTGTATTAGATATGATCTGGATGCACTAGGGTATAATGCATATAAAAAAGAAAAAGGTGCCCCCCCTGAAAGGTAGGAGGAGTATAGAAACCCTATATAAGAAAGAAAAAGGTGCCCCACCTGAAAGGTAGGGGAGCACGTTTTTCTTTCTTTTAAAATGAGCTAATATTAATACAAGTCTACTTACTACACTAAGTAGCGGTAAGCACAATGTCTGCCAGAATGCATCCTCTGGAGCACTTGCTTAAAATAGGCTCCCTGAAAGACTAAGATATAGTTAAAACGGCATTAAGTACATATAAATAATGTAACCCAATGGAAATAAATGTACAATACATTTTTTATCATATTCATTTAAATTCCCCTCACCTTGTTTGGCGGCGTCAAATGACGTCACATGACCCGTTGCCATGAGACGGACGTGTGATGTCACTCCGCATGACACCACGGTGTTCTTTGACGCCGCGTTGCCATAGCAACGCGTCTTACCAGCTCTGCAGAATCCCGGTAAGTGAGTTGCAGAGGCCTCATTTAATTTAAATGCCTCGGAGAGTATCGCGGGGCCTCTGCAACCGCCCGTGCCCCCCCCAAACAAATCCAGCGCCCCCCAGTTGCACAACGCTGCGCTAGAAGACGGCATTCAACTGCGTAAATGCATTTCTACAAGATGTGAGAAAAATATGGAGTTGTGGCAATTTCCGGACCATGTCGGAGTTCCCTTTATACGAGAGCATATCAAATGTGACTTTTAGTAAGACATAAGCGCTGCTGTGTCACATACTTACACTTCTGTAGTAAATACAAACAACATAGCAAGCACTAGCAAAGGGTTCCTACTCAAGTTTGCAGTGTAGTATTACAATAACATGTTATACATTACAGGACAAAGTGCTGTAGGCAGACATCTTTTCAAGAATTACAAAGAAAACAGTCTTCTGGCTAGCTGCAGTAACAAACTAAGCAACAAAATAATCCCAGTAATTAGCACTGTATGCCATATAAACAATGAATGTTACAGGATACCCGAAGATATAACTTTTAATTACAACTTCCTAAAAATAAAGTATAGGGCTTCCCATTCTAAAAACTACGCAAAAAGAAAATGTGTAAAAACTTCTCTAGCTGCACATATAGGAGAACACCTCAGACTGCAGACTGGGTCATAAGTAATAGGTTCTCTCTTGAAATCATTGTTGGAAATCCATATATTATCAGAGTCCTATATAATTCCACAGTGTATTAGATCCAGTTAGCTACTGAATTTACTGTAGCTATAATTGCTTCATTAGGTTAATCTCATACTGTATGTTATATGGTTACCAGTATTCCAGGTAAGTATTAATGCCTATAGCCATGTATACATTCTCATTATTCTGCACCTATCTCTAGGTGAATATAGGTATATAATACCTCTTTATCTCCTAAATTCTCCTGTATCTTTAAATACACTTCCCCCTCCCCCCAAGCAATACAGCCTGAAAAAAAACAACAGAACGGGGGAGGGAGCGCAAGGTGCAGGAGTCACCATTGAAAATGTCTTCACACCCCCATAAGCATAGAGAAGGAGTGAAGATAAAAGCAGTGAAAAGTGTTAATTTAGAAGGCATCTATAGTCGGGACAAGCGCTCGGTGTAGACAAACACCATAGTTGAGCACTCTCTCCCCTGTGTCGTCATAGGCCGGCATCTCCCGACACACGTTTCGCATGTAATAATGCTTTCTCAAGGCTTAGAAAGTGTTGAGATTAGCACTGAGTGCTAATTACTAGGATTCTTTTCTTGCTTAGTTCGATATATAATTAATCCCAGAGGTGCACCTGCCCTTTGATCCACACAGAGGCTAGGCAAGGTTTTTAGTTCTAGTTTATTGTAGCTGTAGTAATACCAATATTAACCCCTCCCGTGCCATTTACTTTATATGTCTGTCATCTATCATTTTTGACTTGACCTGTTTCCTATTCTAATCTTTTTGCTTATCCGCCACTGATTTCCATTCACTGTTTCACTTTCTCACTTTGTATTTCTCTTTACCCTCTTCCTCTTATTTCCCCCTTCTATTCTAACTATATTATGTCCTTAATTCCTTGTTCGCTTTGGAAATGCCTCTTCATCTTGCTCATAGTAAATGTCCCTAACGTGGAAATGCTCTCTGTTCCTGGGACAGTATGTGACAGAAGCAGATGGCAACCTCCAGCGGGCCCGTACATTGGTGGAAACTACACAAAAGGAAAAAGTTGAGCTGCTGAATCAACTAGAAGAGGAGAAAAGGTGATTATTAAAATGACATCCTTTTCTATATAAATTACATATCTTTCTGAGCACTAAAGGTTGGAAACAAATCAGTGGATTAGAGTAATTCCTGCTCCACAGCAAAACTGATTTTCCTCTGGGATTGGATCCAGTATGCTCACATTCAATGTGTACTAGGCTGTGGTTGAAGTGGTTTAAGAAAAGTTGTGGTCCTGTGTCTAACTTCAAAAGACTACATTTATTTAATTTTGATGACCGTTTGACCATATTTTAGAAAGATTTATATAATATTAATGTTTAGAGAGCAGATTTGCTTTCTTTTTAATAGGAAGTAGAACCATATATTTATGGATCAATAATAATGGTCATCTATGTGCCCCCTGCTACCATGACAGTTTGACCACTGGCACATTTTGTGTAAGAGATTTAGTAGTTCATTTTTATTTTATTTATAAAATGTTTTACCAGGAAGTAATACATTGACCGTTACCTCTCGTTTTCAAGTATGTCCTGGGCACAGAGTTATGATGACAATACATGGTTACATTAAATGAACAGAGGTTATACATTATATTTACAGACATTTCATGAACAGTTAGAGATAATATGATTATGGGCGTATGTAAAAGTTACAGACAAGATTAAAATGTGAGACAGCTGAAGTCTTGAAATTACCATAAATTGAAGGTGGTTTTGAGAGTCTCTGATAAGTTGTTCCAGTAACATGTTCCATTAAAACTATTGGCAAGTTACTATTTCAGTCTGTGTTAGAGTTTAAAATAAACTATTTACATTACAAGAAAAGCAAGTCTTGTGAAATGTCTTTGCCATAGGATTTACCAGAAAGGATTACTAACATTAATCTATAAAGAGCTAGACGAGGAAGAGACCCAATCTGATCATTTATTTATGAGGAGAAGGGAGGCCGATCTGGAGGTAGACATTCCTAGAGAAGACTGGGAGGATATTTGGCAAGCTGCCTCAAAATCGGCCATTTGTACCACCACTAAAGAGAATCGGTAAAAAATATTGTACCGATGGTATTTAACCCACAAGTAGCTGAGCAAAATCTTTCCAGGCACCTCTAATCTTTGTTGGAGAAAATGTGGTCAGATTGGTGACCTAAAACATATATGGTGGTCTTGTCCCAAAGTACAGAGATTCTGGACTATGGTCCAAAACATAGTTGAAGAAATACTGGATATAACAATCTCACTAAACCCAGTGATTATCATTCTGGCTAAACCAATCAAAAACATTAACTCAGCCAATAGGAAACTGATTTCCCATTTTCTTACGGCAGCTCGCTGCTCTATTGCAAAAACATCATCTTCAGGTAAATCCACCTTTGAGCAGAGTGGAGGAGATAATGGAGATGGAAAGGTTAACCGCTTTCCTAAGACACAAAAGCCGAACTTTTCATAAAACGTGGGACCCATGACTTTTCACATAAGCCTTGAGTAATGCAGAGTTTAGCTAGATATGTTGTTCCATGATGGGGCATAAGAATGTCAGGTAACCACAAAGCTGATATCACTGTCTTGATACAAGCATTGTTTTACTGTAATTGCAAACCTGTTAACTACTGTTATCTGTCAACCAACCATTGGTGTTCCCATTCCCCTCTGTTAATCCCTTCCCCATCTCTTTTTTTCTTTTTCATTACCCCTTTACCCCAAAAAAAAAAAAAAAAGTAAATGATAAAAAAAATGATGATTTCTTCCCAATATAGGAAGGTGGAGGACCTCCAGTTCAGAGTGGAAGAGGAGTCCATCACAAAGGGTGATCTAGAGGTATTGTTTGTAGCTTGGTGTAATTGACATGGTTTCTGTGCTGGTTTTTCCTTCTGCGTGGTGAGGGTTTGAGTTGAAAGCTGCAGAAAACAAGATCACTTCTTTCTAATTCCTTTTAGTATGCTTCTTGATCTATTTTCTAAGCAGGACACCAATTCAGAAGATAAGTAATCTTTGGTCACATCAATAAACATTTCACTGCTTTCAAATATCCATTCATACAATAAGTCCACTAGTTCTACACAGCGCTTCTCATAACAAAACAAGTTATCAGTAGATGTCTTATTTATTTCTTCAAATAAGAGAATACAAGAATTAAGAGAATCTGTTAAAGAATAAATACATTTAGAAGATGTGTTCTTTGTAGCAATTTCAACCCTAGTTTTTCCACATATCAAGTAATCGCACCATTAGCAGTTTAGTAGTATTCAGCAATTAGTAATATTCAGTATTTAAAAATTCAATTAAAAAAAGGATTTCTGAAATTAGCACAACATGGATCCAGCTATAAAAGTGTGCCACAGTGAACCACATGTTGGGGGTATGTTTATCAAAGACCACCAACTACTTTTACAAATTTTAAAGGAGCAATCCAAGCCGTATCTTACAGGTGTTTTATTTTTATAAAAAAATCAGTTCTGTAGTTTTGAATAATATTTACTGCATTTATTTATTTTTTAATTTATCTCTCAATGCCATTCCTCATTCGTTTTAAAGCTGCAGTTCAGTCTTTTTTTTTTTTTTTTTTTACATTTATTTTTTTACTTCAATAGTTTCATGTGTGCAATCTCTAATTACCTAAAGAACAGTATAGCTGCAGGTCAATTCGTTTTCCATGTATTGATAGGTCGAAATTTGGTGACATATTAAAAGCTGGCATTTGTTTATAATCTGCTTGACTGGCAGTGGAAGCTCATGAATATTCATGAGCACTCCTGCACTGACATGTGCTAGAGGGAGGGCAGGGCTGACAAAGGGGTGTGCCAGGGCTTGTGACAGGACATGAAGGGGCAGTGCCTTAGCAAATGGCTGTTAAAATAGAATACAAGAAAATTGGTCTTTCAAAGTTGTTGTTTTTAAAACAGAAAATGCTGAAAGTATTTTTTCTTACTACAGAACTGATTTATTAAAAAAAACAAACATGCAGGATATTGACTGAACTGCAGCTTTAATATACTGAGCATCCTTTGATTTCTATTGCAGGATTTAGCCCACCTCCCCAGCAGTGCAAGATCTTTGCAACACTTTCCTGTTTTTGATAATTTGTTGCCAATATTCCCAGCACTTTGAGCTGCAAACTGTAACAATAGACAATGTTACCTTACTAATATAAGAATACATTGTAGCTGCTGAGTTACAGTGACTGAAGGATTGATTGAAACTGAGAGGCAGCCATTTAGTGAACCCTGGGAAGCGGGATCTTTGCTGATCGATCACAGAAGATTTAATCGATCGGCAGTTTAGATACTTCGTTTTCAATTATGGTAATCAAAGGCTGCATATATTAAAACAAAAATGGGTATATATATCTTTTTTAAGTTCCGCTTGGATTTCCTCTTTAAAGTAAGAAACCATTATTGTTCATGTTGCTACATTAGTGATATGTGTGACGGGGAAGAGGTAGCCAGGCTCACTAGTAAAGGTTAAGCCCATTTGGTTACCTCTGATCCATGTTTTTGGGGTTCAGGAGTGTCAGCTCATGGTCCCAACTGTTGTAAAAGCATTACCTGTAATTATGCGACAATAAAGAATTTTGGTGTTTTTACCTTTCCAGGGATGCCAGCAAGCAGGGATCACTGTGGTATGAGTTTCAGGGGAGTAGGGGTGGGGGGTTGGGGGGGAGGCGAGGGTTGCAGAGAAAGTGTTGTCAGATTTGTGTCTCTCTAGACAGGGCCCAGAGTTGCTGGTTCCTCTAAAAATGTACCCAGGAATCAGGTCGGATTCCTGGATGCATGAGACAGATTGTCTCGGCAATATCTCCCTTTGAAAACGCTTGCGCGGCTCACCACTAGGGGTCCCTGCTTCAGCACAGCCCAGAAAGGTAAATGGGGGGATTGGGATGTGAGGTGTCCCTGAAACAGTCAAGGAACTGTCCCTAGGTTAATGGGGATGCCCAGGTCACCCAGAACGTGTATAGGGGTTCTGAGGTGCTCCAACCATGCTTTACCACAGACCAGAAAGGTAAATGGGGCATAGGGGTGTGGAGTGTCCCCGAAACAGTCAAGGGGTCCCTAGGTTTTTTAAAAATGTTTTTAAACATTTCTTAATTATCTGCGAGCACGGTTACAATATACAATAAAATGAGCAAAACATAGTGAACATTCAGGCAACCATAAGCTCACAGCATTTTATATTTTCTTACCAACTATTGAACTTTAAGTGATAAAATTAATGATGATGGCGAAGGGGGGGGAAGGGATAGAGAGAAAGAAGACAGGAAAGAACGGGCTCTGCAGGTCCTCACATCTCGCCGCAAACTCCTCCGCGTAGAGTACCCTATAGTTCTTTTTGTCTATCCCAAGACCTGAGAAGCAGTGCAGTGGAGGGGTCCCTAGCTTAATGGGATACCCAGTAAATGTCCGGGTCACCCAGAACCGGTATAGGGGTTCTTGGGGTACTCCAATCATTTTTAAAGTTGTGAGGGGACTTTTAAAAGTCCAGTCCTACGTTTATTGTATAGAGTGTGGGGAATATGGCTAGTAAGCAATAACGTGCAGCTCCTTATTCTATTTCCCATTACCGAAAGACTTAGGATATTTTAAAAGTTTATATTATATGGAACAGTGTGTTTTAAAACATATCTGTTTGGGCACAGAAATGAGCTGACACGTTCAGAACCAATGCTCTGACAGGCCACTGGGCTACCAAGGGGTTCCAGGAGGTCTGGCAGGACATCTGGAGATGAAAGCCCAGAGGATGACCAAGGTGTCAAGACCATTTGGACAAGAGGGAAGGATTCAAGTATACACATCTTGAGATCAATGGACGCCCTTTGCATTTCCATTGATCCAACAGACTGGCAGGAGCCTGTCACTGTGGGTGGCATTGAGGGGGCCAGAGGTGCCAAGTTGCCAATGCCCCTTGGTTCATTCAGATGTCCAGGTAACCCTGTTGTGTCTACCAGCTTGTCTCTGATTGGCGGCAAAGAAATTTCTCATGCTTTGGATTGGGCTATAGTATTTTTTGAATGAAAATCAGAGGTATTTTAACCACTTGCGCCCATTAGAGAGTTGTTTTTTCAAGGCGTTCTCCAAGGTCTGTCATAGGTCTCCAATCCGCTAAGATTCTCAGATTCTAAGTTTCCAGTTGCAAGAAAAGGGCTGCTTCAGCAAAAGCTGCCTGGGATATTTTCTGTCCTGTTTTTGCAACTGTTATCAGGGATAGGATTCATTGCAGCTAGGAGAGTCTAGGTTGTTACTTACTCAAGTAAGTGTGTCTTTTTGTTGTAGTTTGTGTAACATTGTGTGGTTGCCTTTTCCTGTGAATAAATGTACAATTTATTTCATGAACTTGTTTTGCTCTATGCATGATCCTGGTAAAAAGGTGTAAATGGCCTGGTCTCTCGTGACAATATGTCCTGTTTTAAATGGGTAATTTCACATTTCTTATATATATAATGTACAAAATGTTTGTTTTTGGAGAATACGTTTTGTGAAACAGCAATGTTTTGGTCTGAATCCTCTCATTCCTCTGACTTCCAGTAGAATAAAAGCAAGCTGTCCCCAGCCACAAAAACACAATGTCACATTGGCTCTTTGCAACAATGCTCTCATTCTTTGCAGTTCATCCTCCCGGATGGCCCCTTCAATTGAAACTCACTTGAACAGCAGTACATTGTGGAATGACATTAAAATGCCCTTTCCCGGCTGCATGATCATATTTCTGACTGACCTGTTGGGCAATTTATTTGATAAGCTACCATTTTTGTCTAGCAGCATTGCCATTAAAAGACTGCAATGCAAAAAACTTACAAGGTCTGGTAGTAGAGTAGTGTTTTTTTAATTAATTTCGTTAATTTCTCAAAATTGCCTCTATCTTAGCAGTAGAAGCAGCTGGTCTAAACAATGTGGCACACAAGTGAATGTGATCCCGTCTGGGAAAGACGCAGATCATTGTTAAGCTGACACTGAGGCTTTGCTCACCATTTGCTAGCTTGACTCGACACTCCACAAAGAGAAGGATTTATATGTACCGGCATCAGCATGTGTTAGACAGGGAGGTTGTGTAAAAAGTCCGATTGTGCCAGAAAAGTCCTAACAGAATTAGTACTAGTCGGGAGAATTTGTTGACACAAATTGTGGTAGCTGGGTGGATTTTTTAGCCTCAGAGGTGGACATGGAATGGTTCTGGTTGGAAGGAGTATCACTGCATTTCTTTATTTCCAAATCTTCACCTTTTTTGGGGGTGGGAGGGGAGGGGTGTTGTTTATAAAGTTTGATATTAGTCGTGTTTACTTTGAATGGGTTATCATGAGTTGTTGGTCAGCTCATGCATTCGTGACACGTTTCTTTCTCAAGTAGACTTATGTCTATTAAGCTACTGCTGCGGCAGAGTTTATTCGAGCATTTGCCCGTTCTCTGCCGCAGCAGTAACCTGGCGCGCGCCGTAAGGGTGCCGGGCGCGCGCCGAAGCAGTGGAAGAGCGCCCTCCGATCGGGGCGCTCTCCCTACCGCTGCCGGGTCCGCCGGGTCCCCCGGAACCCCCTGCCGCCGTCCCGCGATCGCGGGACACCAGGGCTCCCTCGGGGAGCCCTGGACGCGCGTGCAGGGGGCGCTGACACCCGATGACGCGTGACCGCACATCGGTGACGCGCGGCACGCCGAGGGAGTGGGGCTAGCAAGCCGGGGCATCCCCCGGCTTGCGGAACTAGCCCTGCTCGATTTAAACGTGTCGGCAGTGTACACACACAGTCCCTGCAAGCTCAAAACCCAATAGGAGTACAACAGGGGAGTGACCTAATGTATGCAACAAAAGGCAAAAGCCCCAATGCTGTATCCAACATGACAAATTATTAAGTTAAATACTATCTATTATTCTTCTCAAAAGCAAGGGTCCTTTGGCCAAAGCATTTTAAGCTTGCAACCACGTCATGGTTAACTCTTTACTGCAGGTCCTACACTGCCTGAAAATGTTCTCTTTACCTCTACTGGAGGAAGAAGTCTCTCAATAGACTGGTCATTCACAAGTATATAACAGGACCTGCTAATTAAATTGGTGTGGGTGAGCTTACAACCAAGGACTGACTAATGACCCTTACTTATGAGAAGAATAACAGATTGTATGTAACTTAATTTGTTACATAGGTTTTGTCTTTTGTTGTCTATTAAGCTATTCTGCAGTGGTGGTTCCCACACTTTTTCAAGGGAGCACTCAAAGTAATTGTTTGCCTCTAGAAGGGCCCCACATTATTTCGTGCACAAAGCAAGATAACCAATGTTTCGGATTTGGGCCCTCCAAAAACTCCCATTTAAAAAAATAAATAAGGATTTCACATAGAGGAATATATTATTTTGGTTATTGATCGAGGAAAACTACCTCCATTCTTTTTGGTCATTTCTCTCTTCCACCCTCTCTTTATGTCCTTGTCAGTCTAAGCCACTGCTTTTGCATTGCACTTTCTGTATGTACCTTAGGATAGGGGTGCGCAAACCAGGGGTGCAAGATTTGCTAGGGGGGGGGCGGCGGCAACAGAGGCCCCGCGCCTTTCCCAAGGCAATTAAATTAAATGCTGGGGGAGGCATGAGGCCTCTGTAACGTCCCTTATCTGCTGCCAGCTGGGTCTTCGTGGACACATCACCATGGCAACGCGGCGTCAAATGATGCCACGAGGTCATGCGACGTGATGCGTCGCCATGACAACGTGCATCAAATGACGCTGCAGGCTCATGTGACGTGACATCACATGATGACGCCGGGTTCAGATCATGGGGGGCGCGAACGCTGGGGCTCCCAGGCAGGGGGGCGCATGCCAAAACCTTTGCGCATCCCTGTCTTAGGACACTCTGACACCCATCTCCCCCCTCCACCCTTTAAGTCATCTGTAACCTCCTGGTCTACAGTAATATCTATGAACAACCATTATGATGGCTCACTAAAGGTATCACAACCTGCAACATGCCTAGAGGTCGTATTTTAAAGTAGTTTAAAATGAGAAGTTGTATTCTCTAAAAGAGTGACAATTTGGAAATAAGCTACAGTACCATCCCAAGTACCATCCCACTTCAAGTAATGCTCCTGAAAGTGGCTATAAGACATTTCATTGTATTGTATAGCTTCACTTTGAGTCTGCTTCATTGTTCTTTCTGGCGGGATATACAGTACTGTAGTATGAAATACTGCAATATGTTTTGCCAACGTTGCCATTGAATCGTATGGAAATTCTGTGATAGTCCCGAGTTATACCAGGATGTGTTGTGTTATCACTAGGGATATTGACAATGGCTACATCTGCATATCCCTTTCAGCAGAGAAATGTATAATACAGTAAGTCTTTGAAAGGAGACAGAAGAGTGATACGCAATATGTGAAATATTTGAACTATGTGGCCTCAATGTTCTTGATAGTAAATGTATCATTTCTGTCCCTTCTATCTTAGTTAAGTATGGCCCAGATCTACAGAGGTCCCTTAACTCAGTGCTAATAATGGGTCATTATCAAAATCATTAACAGATGTTATTTCACTGAGGTTAACGCATGTCTACAAAGCTAATTATATAATGATATTGATTTTTAAGTAGCGACTTATATATACGTTTATATAGCTCCCCAAACACAGATACCTGTGAGCAAAACTGAAGTCACCTGAGATACCGGGGGAAATCTGCTCATTTTCAATTATTTCAATATTCTTTGCCTATTTAGAGAATCCACCCGCACAACCCTATTGGTAGTTAGGTGCACATCAGGGGTGAGCAAACTTTTTATGCCGCGCCCCCCTTTTCATCCATAAAAATTTTCGTGCCCCCCTGCCTGATGTAATCAAAATCACATGAAAAAAAAAAAAAAAACCTTTATTAAACGGTATACAATATAACTCCAAATATGTTTAAATACTTACATATTTCAACAGCTCACACTTGCTAAATTAGGCTGCGTCCACGCTGCCGCTGAGAGCGGTGACATCACCAATTCTCCAAGCATGAGCTCAGGGTGTCCTGCATAATTTTGCAAACGTGGATCGGGGCTATTTGTGTGTATGTCTGTGTGTGGCTGTGTGTGTGTGTGTATTGACTGCTGCTGAGCGCACATCAAAATCAATTTTGTTTGTCTCCCCAAGCGCCAAGCTTGGGAGAGCGTACATGCACAAAGGCAATCCTTTGGGGGGGCATTCATTCACCTCTTTGCTACCTCCCTTCCCTCTCCCCCCCCTTTTTTTTCTTCCTTCCCCTCCATGCTTTTTGTCTTGCCTTCCCCATTGTCATCCACACTCCTACCTACAGTATTATTTATTTTTTCCCGTTTTCAATGTTGTGTTTTCAGTTTTTTTACATTATTTCTGTCCATTCATAGTACGATTGATATAGTGGCAGCCGACCCTTTCACTTGCAGAGGATCGCAGCGAAGCAGGTTGCCAGCGGAGGAGAGCAGGACCACAGCGCTATTGCAGGGCAGACACCGAAGGAGGGGCGTTTGACTTCACCGAGCTCGGGCGTGCTCCTCCCCGTACCTCCGAAGCCCCTGCGTGCGCGCACACACCATCACGTTGCCGCCACCTGCACTATCCTGTTCAGCCACCCGCACACATCTTCAGCTGCCCGCCCGTGCACATCTTCTTGGCCGCCCCTCGCGCACAGCGTCTGTCGGCCCGCGCACCCAGTTTTCGTCGCACGCCGCCTGCGCCCCCCTAAATAATCTTGCACCTCATAGCCCCCCCAGTTTGCGCACCACTGCATTACAACACACACTCTCTCAATCAATCACCACATACACACACTCACCACATACACTCAATCAATCACCACACACACACACACACCACATTCCCTCAATCAATCCCCCCACACACACACTCAATCCCCCCCCCCACACACACACACCACACACTCAATCCCCACACACTCACACACTCAATCCCCACACACACACTCAATCCCCCCCCCCACACACACACACTCAATCCCCCCCCCCCACACACACACACTCAATCCCCACACACACACACAATCCCCCCCACACACACACATTCAATCACCCCACACACACACAACCCCCCCCCCCACACTCACACACACACACTCAATCCCCACACACACTCAAATCACCACACACACACTCAATCCCCACACACACACACAATCCGCCCCCCCACACACACACACACACACTCAACCCCCCCCACACACACAATCCCCCACACACACACACAATCCCCCCCACACACACACACTCAATCCCCCCACATACACTCCCCCCACACACACTCCCCCCACACACACTCAATCCCCCAAACTCAATCCCCACACACACACATAAACTCAATCCCCCCCCCACACACACACACACAATCCCCCCCCACACACAATCCCCCCCCACACACACACAAACTCAATCCCCCCCCCACACACACACACAAACTCAATCCCCACACACACTCAAACACACACACACACACACACACACACACACACACACACACACACACACACACACACACACACACACTTTCTCCTGGGGGGGACATGCTTCGATCCCCCAACCACCCATGCTGCTGAAAACTGGTGCGGAAGCAGACAGGAAGAGAAGGAGGGGCTGTCTGTGTGCAGAGAGAAGCCCCGCCCCCTCTGCAAGACACAGACCATAGAAGCAGCAGCACTGAGCTCTGGCCGCCCGTGCACAGCTCTGCCCGCCCCCAGGTTTCCCTGCAAGCAGCCCGCGCCCCCCCTACATAATCTTGGGGGGGCGCGCCCCACAGTTTGCGCACCGCTGCACTAGGGTAGTGTTATCAATAGCTACAAAGAGGTTGTTCCCTCCAAAAACAGAGGGAATGAAGAAAAGTCAATTGCACTCTCAAAACTACTAAAAAGTATCACAAGATTCTATGATATACTGTAATGTGTCTGAGACAATGAAAGAGTGATACCTGAATATGGTGGATGGTGTATACCAGCCCCCAACAAATGATTTTATTTTATTAATTGATGTGACTTTTTACCCCACTATTTTTTAACTATTGATCTAATTCATTGAATAATCAGCATCAATAAATGTTATTTTTACCCTTTCACTATTCATTTGTTTGGGGCTATTTGTTATTCACCATCCACCTTAGTCAGGTAGCCTTGTCTCAATCTCTCAGAGACATTATATCATATAAGCTTGTGATACTTTGTTGTAGTTTTGAGAGTGCATGCAATTGGGTTTTCTTCATTACCTCTTTTTAGTTACTTTGCTTATGGCTGTGCTGTTTAAAGTAGTGTTTGGGGAGATATAGAAGTCACTTGGTACTTCACAAAAATTCCTCATTTGGATATCATGAGAATTAACGACTGCTATACTTAACACAATGCCATTTTCCAGGCGAAAATGTGACTTGAGCTGACGTTAGTGAGCTTTGCAGATACACGGAAATGCATAATGAGTCATTTGCTTAGGTTTAGCGCCTCATAGAGTTAGTAACGGACCTCTGTGCATCTGGGCTGATGAGCACCGCTTGCACTGTTGCATTAGAGGGACTTCCTCCGGCCTCTCTACAGAGTTTTCTTTCTTGTAGATGTAGGATGATGTTGCAGCCTTTATTTTCTGCTCTCTCTCTGTTTCTTATTTTGTGTGTCCAGACTCAGACGCAGTTGGAGCATGCCCAAATTCGGGAGCTCGAGCAGAACCTACTGTCTGAGAAGGCAAAATCCGCAAGGCTTCTAAATGAATTAGAGGACAAAAGGGTAACATGATATCAATTGCCTGCAGAACAACGTGCTTGCCAGCAGCATTTATGCCCAAAAGCCCTGCCCTTCTTGTTTTAAGTTGTTTCAGCCCATTTTGGCTTTCATAATTTTTGTTTCTGCATTCACTTTTTTTGAACCCCTCCCCAGAAAAATTATAATTTGCCTTGCTTTTTCAGACTTAAAGCAGCATTACTTCAATGTTTTTCTAAGAAAACAAAAAAACAAAAAAAAACTACCTATTATTTTGTTAGTTCACTTTCCCTTTCTGTTAAGTGTATCAGAAATTCTGCTTCCCTTCTTATATGTAGAATTAGTAGTAGTTTTGCACGTTATGGGATTTGAGATAAGCGCCACAGCGCTACACAAACCTCGGTTTGAAATCTTTCTCTGCCAAGGTCGTTCTGCCTTGTTTTGGGGTATAAAAATTGTGTATGTATTGTATCTGTAATATTGATCACAGAAGCATGAATGTGAATCTATTTTCACAATAACAAAGTAGTTTTTAGAAGCTCCGTATTCTAATTTTACCATAGAAATAGAATACAAATGAACGTGCAACAAAGACATATGTATGCGTTTTGGTTCTTTTTCTGACTGCCTTTTTGAATGATATGCAGATGAGTTGCATAGTAGTGCTGCTTTACGTTTGCTGCTCAGCACATGGAACCATTGTTTTTTAGTTCTTCAGGTGAGTACCTTTTAGAGCATTTGTATTTTTTTCCGCATACAGTGATAGCCACACATTTCCAGGTGTAAGAAATGAATGTTGCAATACAAAATGGGATACATCACTTACGTTCATATATGTCATCAGCTAGTATAGATCATGTTGACGTTAGATGAATGTACTAAAGCCCTACGGATTGCCAAGAATTTCCAAAATTGTTGGCACTAGAAGCAGCATTATGCATCCGCATAATTATACAGAGTATCTCTGTGCATTACCGCTCATTTATCACGGTGCTTCCTAGTAATAACCAACAGGAACGTCTTTCCCTACTGTAGATCTCATCACTGTTAATGTTTACAGAGGTTTAGAAATGTGGTTCTCAATCCTCTCCTCAGGGGCAACCCACAACTCCAGGTTTTTGGAAACACCAATACATTTTTAATACATGGAAATGTACTGGACTCCATTTTTATATCAATATGATATTAATTAGCGGGGCTATTTTGTGCGGGAACGCAAAGGAACGGAGTTACAGTACTGTTATTTAAATTACTTTTTATTTCAGTTTGGCAGTATTGCAGGAAAGTCGAACAAAGAAAACAAGGTAAAGGGAAGGGGAGAAGGTAAAAGAGAATTGGCAGCAGAAGAGATCTTTCTTACGGATGATCTGGTTTAGGAGTTTCCTTTTTTAAAAGACGTTGTTGTGTAAACAACATAAATGCTCCTAGGCCAAATAACATAAATAAATAATTAAGTTCCAGCACCTTTTTTTAGGGGTTAAACCCCCTTCCCCCCCCCCTCCATATAGTGATTATGAACCTACTAGGTATACTGCTGGAATATCTGCTGGATGTTGATACATACACATTTATTTTTATTGCAAACTGAATTATTTAATGTAGTTATACATTATATTTGTTTTGGACCTACCACCTTTTCCCCTATAAACACCATTGATTTTTAGCAATAAAAAAAAAGAACTGGGCTGTCTCTGGGCCTTGAGGAGAGGTTTAAGAACCACAGGTTCTGAGGGTCTTATGGATATGTGATTGCGTCTCAACAGCAGCAGCTGATATACGGCTGCTGCACTAGAGTGGAGTCTCCATACTCCGAATATTGCTTTACATATTCATTTTCGTACGGTCAGATTCCCAAGTAAGAAATATTATTGAAATCAACAAACAATATTTACGATTGCATGGGAAACAGGCAAATATGATGTACTAAGGGGCACGTGCATGAAGAGCCAATAAGGGTTATCGCACTCCCTCCGGCGTTAATTCCAATTCAAGTCAATGGCAGGTAACGCTTGAACGGGCGCGATAACCCGTAAAGGCACTTAATGCCTGCCCCCCAAAACATCAAAGTGAGAAGTGACCTTTGAGAAAAAGCAATGCATGCTCATTATTAACGGTCAAGGACAAAGGTACAGTGTGTGTGTGTGTGTGTGTGTATATATATATACATATATATTTTTATATATATGTATATATGTATATGTATGTATATGTTATTAGTAGTATTATTAATATAATTATGTATATTTATGATGTTGGTGATTTTACCATAGGGTCTATAGAGAATATCAGGTATGCACTTTGCAGTTATTACTGTTCTAATAATGTGTAGTCTCTTGCACCCAGCACTAGTCCTGCATACAGAAATTCCTTACTAACCTTATATAGCAGATTTGTAATCATTGTTTTTTTTTCTTTGCTAACCAATGGCTGCTAGTACATATCCATATGCCATAGCTGATTCCTTTTACACTAGGGCATATTAGTCTCTGAATAATTCTGTAGTACTGTGCTCATTTATCATGACCTGCAAACAATCATTGTGGATATTCAGAGAGAACTACTAGGCTTTTGTGACACAGCACAGGCTGTTCCAGAACTCGTAGCCAATAATGCTGAGATTGCTAATGTAACACTGAAATGAAAATTAAAACCAATGCTATATATCCTAATTAAAATCTAGTGGATAATGGCACATCACACTGTTAATTAGCATAATTGTAACTGATTAGCATATTATACCCTGGTGTAAAATAACTCAAATCTATGTGTTCCTTCACAAATAACACTATTCCATTTGCAAACAAAGGTAAATGACAGTTTAATATGAAAAAGCAGAAGCTGATACCTTTTTTCTTCTCATCGTCCTTTCTGTAGCTGACCACCGTAGCAGAACAGTCAAGAATCCTACAGCTAGAGGAGGAGCTGAACCTTCGTCGCAATCAGATTGAGGAGCTTCAGCACTGCCTGATGAATTCAAGTCAGTCAGAGATGCCAGAACACAATCTTGGGCTGCAAACGGAGGCGCTGCGTTTGCGAGACCAGCTGCTGTCTGCCAGCAAGGAACACCAGAAGGAGAGCAGCCAACAGAGGGACAAGTATGAGAAGAACATGAAAAAATACCAACAAGAAATTGAAAAGCTAAAAGGCATGAACGAGAAACATGTCCACGACATTGCGGACTTGAAAAAGAAACTTGAGCAGGCCACGAAGGAAAACATTGGGATGATGGACAGTTGGAAGTTCAAATTGGACAGCCTAGTTACTAATCATCAGAAATCCTTGAAGGACTTGAAGGGGTCACTGTCCACAAGCCCTGACACCCACCACAGAGAGATGGGGGACGTTACAACTAACTTGGAAAGTCTTAAAATGGAACATCAGCTTGAGCTGGAGAACTTTAAAGCTAAGCATGAGATTGAGGTAGCAGTCCATGTTAAGGAGAGGGAGAGCCTGAAGGCCAAGCTACAAGAGCTTAGGGATGAAGTGGAAGAAGGCAATAACAACTGGAAAACACAATTGGAATCAAAAACCAACCAGCATCTCATAGACCTTCAGGATATTAAAGACAAATACAGAGATGCAGAACTGAAAGTGCACGAACTAGAAAAGCTACACAGTGAATACAGTGATCAGACGCACGCCATAACCATATTGAAAGAGCAGATTTCACTTGCTGAAAAGCAGATGCTGGATTATGATGCCCTCCAGAAAGCAGACGTGCGAAACAAACAAGAGAACCATAGAATGCAGGAGAAACTTCTGGTCTTGGAAAACAAATTGCAGTCAATGGAGGCTCTTAATTCTTCTCAAAATGCCAATGTATGATGTTGTGTCTTTTCCGTAATCCTACCATGCCACTAATCACTTTCCGTTTACCCTTTAGTTGTGTCGTAGCTTTACAGCAAAACTACTTTGGGAACAAAAGTCAGTTTTACCATATACAATGTCAAAGGAAGGATGTTTGTTTCTTATTCAGCATAGTTTTTCTTATGGATTATCGTGGGAAACCTGCTACAGGATCCCACCAGGATGTAGGGTAGGAGTAACAGCACTGCCCAGCAGAGGGCGACCTCACCTCAGTAGTGGTGTGACAAGATGCCCGTGAACACACCTGAGATGGGAAATATGTAAATTGAATAAAATGTAAATATGTTTTATTTGCATATCTCCCACGTATCTCGGGATCTCAGGTATGTTCCCAGCTATCTTTTATCTTACAAAACAGTATTAGGTGAGCTCAGATGTTACCCTGATGACAGACTGTATCAGTAACACTACAATTCAATACCTTTATGCTAGGCAAATAGAATTGGCTTCACATGTATGGAAAACAAAAATCCTGCGTGCCTCCCAAATTGGCAATTCCTTTGCGAAATTATACATTTGATCCCAAGTCAAATAACAAAGGAGTCATTTAGTTGCATCTTTTCATCAAAAAAGGACTAAGCCACCTAACCCCATTAAGGTAAACTCCATTTCAGCAGGTACAGTACCTACACTAAATGCATAGTATTTCTTATTGTCCTGTGGACTAAACTTAGTGAAATATGTGAAGGTGCCTAAGGGGTTTAATGAATGAAGCATAATGCCATCTGTGATATAGTGCAATTAAATACTGGGGAAACCAGAAACAAGGTTCCTTTAGCAGTGTGAAGGAAGATTGTGAGTGTGCATATTCCTTAGGGAAAAGTAATAATATAAACCATGTAGAGTATAGGTTATTCTATTTGGAGGTGCAGTTATAAGTATATAAGTAAATGGGCCCGCTCTTAACTTTTTTCTCTTTGTCTACCACCCTCCCTCTCCTGCCCCTTTCTCTTTCCATACTGCCCTCCATCTCCCCCTCCTTCTTTTTCTCTTTCTCTACCACCCTCTCTCTCCCCCTCCTCTCTCACTTTCCCTACCATCCTCCCTCTTCTTCCCTCTCCCTCTCCTTCTCTCTCTCTTCCCCTACCACCTTCCCTCTCCTTCCCCCTTCTCTCTCTTTCCCTACTGCTCTCCCTCTCCCCTTCCTCTCTATTTCCCTACCACCCTCCCTCTCCCTCTCCTTCCCTCTACCCCTTCTTCTCTCTTTCCCTACCACCCTCCCTCTCCCCCTCCTTCTTCTCTCTTTCCCTACCACCCTCCCTCTCCCCCGCCTTCTTTCTCTTTCCCTACCACCCTCCCTCTCCCCCGCCTTCTTCTCTCTTTCCCTACCACCCTCCCTCTCCCCCGCCTTCTTTCTCTTTCCCTACCACCTTCCCTCTCCCTCCTTCTTTTTCTTTCCCTACTGCCCAACCTCTCCCCCTCCTCTCTATTTCCCTACCACCCTCCCTCTCCCCCTCCTTCTCTCTCTTTCCCTACTGCCCAACCTCTCCCCCTCCTCTCTATTTCCCTACCACCCTCCCTCTCCCCCTTTTTCTCTCTCTTTCCCTACTGCCCAACCTCTCCCCCTCCTCTCTATTTCCCTACCTCCTTCCCTCTCCCCCTTCTTCTCTCTCTCTTTCCCTACCACCCTCCTCTCCGCCTTCTTCTCTCTCTTTCCCTACCACCCTCTCTCCCCTCCTCTCTATTTCCGTACCACCCTCCCTCTACCCCTCCTTCAAACTCCCTCTTCTTCCCCCTTCCTCTCCCCCTCCTTCCCTCTCCTCCTCCTCTCTCTCTTCCCCTACAACCCTCTCTCTCCTGCCCCTTCTCTCTCTTTCTCTACCACCATCCCCAACCTTCTCTCTCTTTCCCTACTGCCACCCCTCTCCCCCTCCTCTCTATTTCCCTACCACCCTCCCTCTCATTCCCTCTCACCACCTTTTCTCTCTCTACCACCTCTCCCCCTTCTCTTTCTTTCCCTACTGCCCTCCCTCTCCCCCTCCTCCTCTCTCTTTACCTCTCCTGCAATCTTGCATCTTAATAAATATATAATGGTGTTCTGCATGTTGCATGGAATTGCATAGCCAGAAACCAGACCACGTTAAAAAAAGGCAATTTCCGTACGGTTTGGACATACGATAAGGGATTAATGAATACGGCATGATGCAAATTTGTGTGAAAATGTCGGTTTCTGCCCCAAAACGCCATTATCGGTTATCAGTTATAAAATGTGGTGTTTTATTACGTCTCCTGTATGTGCTCTAATCGTATTTAAACGGTCGTACTAGCTACATTTTCAAATTGAATCTGTCACTTTGTGGACATAACCCTCCTGTATTTTTTTTTTGTATCCACCATTTACTTTGTATTTACTCAATTTAAATAGTGCCCCTCCAAGCATACTTTAACCTCTCCCCCCCCTCTACCAGATTGGATTTTTTTTAAAGACATACAGGGCAATATTCCTAAGAAACACATCTCGCCGTATTCATTAAACACTTCTAGAATGTCTGAGGCACGCAATAAGTGTTTCCTTAGTAGCAATTTTGTCTTAGGTTTATCGATTGCAAGTTTGCTAGGTTCGTGAGAAAAATCTTGGAAAATGAACTATGAGCGAGAGAGAGAGAGATATCGATAATGGGAGAGTATAGCACAGAAGGTTAAAGGTTAACGGAGCATTTACACATATGAACAAATTGGACCAATGTCAGTGATATGTTTAATAGGTTTAAGCTGGCGATAGATGATTTTGTAAAATCATTTTGCATATTTACATGTATTTTCTATTAACATTGGTTTCTATAATAGTTATTTTGTAACCCACAAATTACATTGTTGCATACTAAATGTTTCAGGCATTTAGAAACTGTGCTTCTTTGTAATATTTATGATTTTCATTTCAGCTTATGGTTTTAACACATGGATACCAGTTGCTGTTACACAACGCTGGTACCTATAGATAGAAATATTCTTAAATGACTTGAGCACATCTTTTCTTTCCTGTCTCCCCTTGGCACTTGTCTCTTTAAATGTAAAGCTACAACGAGACTGATCTAAAAATCGTAAATGCACGTTTTCGTTTAGAGTCAGAGATGGCATAAAATTCCCTGGAAATCTAATCTTGCATCAGTTGATAAGTAACTTGACTAATACGTTGTTTAGTCTAACACTGACACAATAGAAGAAAATATGTTTGAGTTCTTAAACTCAGCCCAGGGAACTGGATACAGAGGGGTTGAAGTGGGATGGTAATAGTTATTAAGTATCACTATATTTTTTATCACTCCATAGGACCACTATTTTTTATTATTTGTACAGTTTCAATATCTAGGTAAAGAAAAGTGGCTTTATTTTAGGAAGTCTTTCTCTCCGTTTGTTTTTTAAGCATAAACTCTTTCTAAAATATGTTCCAAACAAAGTCCGGCACAGTGCCACTACTTTTCAAGTCACTTTGACTCCTGTACTTAGAGGGTAGTTATTTTACACAGGTAAGTACAGTTTGGTATGAGAACTCAGTTGGGATATTCCATTGTTCCCCTGATCTCGAAATGTTTCAACCAAGAATTCGTTTTCTTTTGCACAAAATGTTTTATTTCTCTATTGTGTTCAAAATTATTTTAATATTTGCCCAGCTGTTGAGGCACCACGGACATGGGTTACCACACCAGGAGTGTAAAGAATACCTCAGGCATGTTTTTAAGTGCCTCGGAAGCAGCAATAAATCCTGTGAGGTTTGTGGGGGTCATTCATTAAACTGCGAGATTGCAGATCGGGGCATTATAACATGAAAACGCCGGTTGACTCGAATTGGTGTTTACATGTGATAGCGCCTTGATCGGCACTATCGCTGTTCAATGAATGATCCCCTACAGTACATATCGATCCGGAGAAAACTGTAGTACTCTTATTTTGCAGAGCACAGTTGCGTCAAATGTAAGAAATCGATTCTTACATCTGCCGCCGATTGTTGGAAGCCAGAAAGTTGCGCCACCCAAAAACGTGGCAGCTTTGTTGACATAGAGACAGACGGGAGAAAAAGAAATACACAGAGGCGCAGAAGTTAATGCCTCTTATAATAACCGGTGCACCAGGTAACTCCTCCCCAGCTTCCTACCAACACTCTGCTAGTTGAGTTGAGTGGGGCAAAATTGGAGCAGAGTACTTCTACTTAGATAGAGAATGAAAATGATAAATTCTTCAAAATGGCTTTGTTACATAGACCCCTATGTGCGGACAATAGAGGAGATCAGTGACCAAGCTCAATTCCAATTTCATTGGTCATGGGAAAGGATTTACCTACATTTATCTTTTTTTCTTTCAGATGGGAACAAATGATTTTTCTGAAGAAAGGATAAAAGTGAAACAGACAATGGAAGGTATCCAGTTTTAGGCAACTTTCATGTTACCTGTAATTTTTCTTTTTTTTTTCTTACATCTTTTTTTTTATTGGGAATCTTAGAAGCTTGCACGTGACATTTGTTTACAATCTTCCACAATAATATACGTATCTTGTCTATACATTCAATTTTGTTTCTCTGTGTACTTGGTCACATTTTGCAAGTTCCACATTTTTACTCTATAAACATAATAATAATTTGACTGTATATTGTCAATTATGTCTCATCTTTACCTTCTCTTCAACTGGTGAGTCAATCAGGCTTTTTATGCACCGTCTATTCCGGAGTATTGTCAGCTTATCTATTTTAGCTGTCTTGAGACACTATTCCTTTGCTTATAATTTGGAGATTCTACTTCTTAAGCTATTGATCCTTATACTTAAGCAATCTAACAACTTTATCACATTTTGTTTGCATTATATATATAATTATGCAAACATTTTGTTTACATTTGTTTGCAGCTGTCAGAAGAATGTTACCTGTATTAGTGGGAGGTTTAAAGCTTAGCCAATGCCTTGTAGCTATAATTTACAGCTTTATTTTACTGCTTTGCTGCCACAAAGCAATGCAACACATTGCGAACCAAAGTAGTTGATCGAAGTCAATTTGCCATTATACTATTTAAAGTAGGATTTGAGAGCATAAAATGCAAAAGTTTGCAGATATAATTTAAATTATGAAGCAAATTAAAGCCTCAGTACAGGCATACCCCGGTTTAAGTACACTCACTTTAAGTACACTCGCGAGTAAGTACATCTCGCTCAATAGGCAAACAGCAGCTCGCGCATGCGCCTGTCTGCACGTCCTGAACAGCAATACCGGCTCCCTACCTGTACCGAAGCTGTGCGCAAGCGGGGAGACTATAGAGCCTGTTACACATGCGTTATTTACATCAGTTCTGCACGTATATGACGATTGCAGTACAGTACATGCATCGGTAAGTGGGAAAAGGTACTGCTTCACTTTAAGTACATTTTCGCTTTACATACATGCTCCGGTCCCATTGCGTACGTTAATGCGGGGTATGCCTGTAATGTGTTTGTGATGTGAGTTCTTTAGGCATGGTTGGTGTGTACAGTTAAATAAAAAAACAAGGTCGGGTCACACACACATTTGATTAATTTAGAAAAGGTTAGTTCGCCAGCATACACTGAAATGTGATGCAAAAATCTTTATCCAGGGGAGGAGAGATACAACTTTAAAACATATATTTACCATTTCACAGACAATCATACTCAATTATAGCATATTAATTTACAGCGGGGATTGGGGCTGATTCTGGACAATTAGTGCACCTTTTAGTTTCCTCTAATTGCCTTTATTTTCAGGGTTGATATATTCCAGCACTGCTCTTGACAAGTAAGGCAAAGTAACTTTATCTGTACAACAATGAAACTATTCTGAAGGTCAAGAGCACCACTGGTGTCCTTGTAATGAGCACAAATTCAATATGCAACCCCAGGAATCCTGCAGGAGATGCCAAGCTTTTATTTCTCACATTTTCATTTTGTGGTGTTGGCATTTTTTGACGGGGGCATATCATCGCCACAAATCTGTTCCCACTCCTAGCAGCTTGAATAACATATGTCCACAGAAGATGTGAATATGCTTCTAGAATGGATGTTATTGATTCCAGGATTCCTAATATAAAATAATACCTTACATTTTATTTTCACCGAGTTTAATACACATTTGCATTATGCAACTGAGGTTAAAACATGGGTATAGCATTGAGTCTTGGAATATTGGAGTAGAACGGCTGTAGCTTGTGATACATTTTAAAGGATCATTGGGAGAGTTCTTCATAGCTAAAATGTATGTATATCTTTATTTGATTATTTGATCGTATTGATAGTGTATGAATCGTTTGAAACATCACAAGTTTCTGCATGGCCACATGAAGAATTTTTTTTTTCAAGCTTTGTACAATATAATTTAAACTACGAAGAACTCTTTTGCCAGTCCCAACAAAAGGTATCACACCCAGCCACAAATCTACACTCCTCCAAAAACAGATGGCGAGTAGAAATGTTAACTATATTGTATAATGGAAGAGTACAAATGATTTTGCGATCGGGCGGTAATCGGTATGTTTTCAGCTGGTTGTAATTTTTATTTCTTTTTGATTAAGAGCTACAACTCAAACTCAGCAAGCGAGACAAAGAAGCATTGTCCATGTCTGCCCATGTCGAAACACTACGGGCCCAAGTAAATGGTGAGGCTCTCTTGGATTATCAGAGCTGTTTATGTTGCATTATTTTGTTGTGTGATAGACAAAGTAGGCCATACTTACCCAGCAGTCTTCTGCCAGAAGACACATTTCCGGCACTGGAGGCCATTGCAGGCATATAAGTGAAGCTGTCTTCCAGCACCGGAAGGTGAGTTATAGCAGAAGAACGCGTACTAAATATTGTCCAATGTGAGTATTCTAAATCAGAATTTAGTGCCTCCGGAATGTAATACATTTTTCTATGATAATCATGATAAATGTACATTAGATCGTTTGACTTAGACCATGCTGCAATGGTTTCTAAATTGAAACATACAAACTAATTGAATATTAGAGACAATTTACCAATGCAGTCTGTCCATTGTACCTTGCACCTATCCTAACCAATAACGAAGCACTGTAAATACGAGAGATATGACTAACATAACAAAAATACATGAACTAATGCTATCTTTTGGGGGAAAACACTAATTGAAATAAATGCAGTCAAGAGTGTCACTCTGCGATAATGAGTGTGTATAATTGATATGCGTGATTCCCAGTACTATTTTCTATACTGCAAATCGGCATTATCAATTGATTTAGGCAACTACTAATCTTTCACATAAACTTACTAGATATTGTAGCCCCATAGGCATAACATAGAGGGTCTTTCATGTTATTATGCTTTTGTCAAGTTAGATATTCCGCAAATTATTCAATTACATTTCAAGATAAACTATCATCAATATTTCTTTAAAGTTTCTTTTATTTAAGTTCAAAGCCAAATACATTTTTATAAGAGCAAATCTTTTAGTAATCGCATTTTTAATTGCATTCATTCTTTTACTTTTCTGAGCAGCGCTAGAAAACAAATGCAAGTCAGGAGACAAGAAGGTAGATTCACTAGCGAAGGACAATAAGAAGCTGGAAGTGGAACTAGAAGCTCTTTCTAGGAAATCCCACGATTCCTCTGGACAGTTTGTCATGATCAGCCAAGATGTGCTCAAGAAAGAGAGGTGAGTGATCCCAACCCACTGAAAGAAATAGTGCACAGATGTTTACCCATCTAAAAAAGGGTAAACTTTTCTTTCCTACTACTTTCCATGAAAGCTCTGCAATTTTCCCTGCTAAGCTCTTTGTAAACCTTACCTGGTGAGCTACCGGAGTACCAGGATCACATGCTTTCACACAGGAGCCTCCTGGCTCTGTAGATATGTCATTTGTTTTGTTCTTTGGTACTTCGTAATGACCGACAGTTGTCCACAAAATCAATCATTACAACGTTGTTGAGACATAGAGGTTTAATGCATATATGTTCTGTACACCAACAGCCATATTATTTCTCACTTAATGACAGTGGTCATATTTTTATTTACAGAGCAATAGAACTACAGTACTACTTTTTATTTGCAAACTAAAAAAAATGTCTTTATCATTAGAGATTTATTAAAATAAAGCCAATGTTCTTTCTGTTTCCCTTTCTGTTTTTACAGTATTAATATTTCAGATATTCAAAAACTCTCTAAAGTTTCACCTTTTTAAGGGAGCCTATCTGGCATACTCCTAATATCCACCCACCAACCCTATTAGTGCCAGCTGTGCGGCTGGACCAAACTCCATGCTAACACCCCCTAACATCCACCCCCTCAAACCTTAATAGATCCAGTAGTGCGGCTAGCCCATACCCCACCCTGAGGTATACTCCACCCCCACATTGAGCAGCCACTTTACCTCTTGGTTCAACATTGCCCCTTATTTCCTCTCGGTTGTAACCTCTCAGGAGCAGAGACCTCATTACCTTCTATATCTGTTTGTGCTGCTCTGTCCTTACTTGTATGTCATTCCGTTTATCTAATACTAGCTGATATACCCGGCGTTGCTCGGGATGTAAATCCGTAATAGGTACAGTAGTATTATTTATAAATAGGGGAACAATAGGTTGACTATTTGGTGGAAAGGTTGTATAATGATGTTGAAAAGAAACATGGAAGAAAATGTAATACGATGTTGTTTAAAAAGGGTTTATTGTAAAGACACCACAGTGCAATGTATATTTTGGTGACATAAGTGATGGAAAAATGTGAGGTGTGTGTCCCGCTTGGGTGTGAGCGGGTGTGAGGCGTCGGGTGGGTGTTCAGAACGGGTGGCGGGTGGGTAGTGAGTGCTGGGTGTGGATGGGGGTCCTGCTAGGGTGTGAGAGAGTGGGAGGCGGCGGGTGTATGGTGAGTGGGTGCGGCGGCTGGTCAGTGATGTTGGTGCGTAGGGGAGGGAGGCGGCAGGTGTGTGTTGAGTGTGTCGGGTGTGTGAGAGGTGGCGGGTGTGTGTCGAGTGTGGTGGGTGGGTGCTCTGCGGGCGGCAGGTGTCTGAGTGTGGGCGGCGGCTGTGGGGTGCAGTAGTGTGAGGTGGCGGGTGTGCGAACGGCAGAGGCGGGAGTGTGGGCGGCGGGTGGGTGAAAGGCGGGAGGGTGGCAGGAGTGCGGGCGGCGAGTGGGTGAAAGGCAGAGGCGGGAGTGCGGTGGGTGGGTGAAAGACAGAAGCGGGTGGCGGGTGAAAGGCAGAGGTGGGCGGGCGGGGGGTGAAAGGCAGAGGTGGGCGGGGGGTGAAAGGCAGAGGTGGGAGGGTGGGCGGGGGGTGAAAGGCAGAGGTGGGAGGGCGGGCGGGGGGTGAAAGGCAGAGGTGGGAGGGCGGGCGGGGGGTGAAAGGCAGAGGCAGGCGGGTGGTGCAAGGCAGAGGCGGAAGGGCGGGCGGGTGAAAGGCAGGGGCGGGCGGGTGAAAGGCAGGGGTTTGAAAGGCAGAAGCGGAAGGGCGGGCGGCGGGTGGATGAAAGGCAGAGGCGGGAGGGCGGTGGTAGTGGGGGCTGCGGGCGGGTGAAAGGCAGAGATGGGAGGGCGGGTGGATGAAAGGCAGGGGCATGAGGGCGGGCGGCGGTTGGGTGAAAGGCAGGGGCGGGAGGGCGGGTGAAAGGCAGGGGCGGCCATGAGAGCCATGGGGGGGCAGGACACACGGGGTGGGGGGGGCGAGACACACCGGCCAATGAGAGCCATGGGAGGGCGGGCGGACCGACGGACCAATCAAATGGCCTACAAAGACTCACAAACAACATTTTCAGTTTTATATATATAGATACATAACTCTGCACCCCCACTGTACCGCACTGCTGAATATGTTGGCGATTTACAAATAAAGGATAATAATAACCATATTTCTAAAGTGGTGTGTAAAGAGTAAATCCAATGTAACAGGTTTAGAATACCTTGAAATCAGACACAGTACCACCACTTTTTTAAGACACTTCGACCACTGGTTCAGAGACGTTAGGACTGAGCAAATTTAACACCACTCTGCCGCATTTCTTTGGTTTACAGGCAGCAAACAGATTAAATAAAGGGAATACATGCTGTAAAAAGAGGCCGTGATTATAATAAAATCACACTGTGCTCCATTTTGTTGAAGGACTTTCATTCTTTATAACAACCATTTACAAAAACAGTGCAAAAGAATTGCATCAGAATTATCCAAGGAAAATGTCCAATTACATTCAATGGCACTTTTTCTTTGACAAACCTTTTCGGGTCCGGAAGACTGCCACGATCTTCCAGGATTGCGACCAGGTGGCCACTTGGGGTAGTGATCACATGTTTGCAACTGGATCCCAGTGACCGGAGAGGAAGGGGTTCCATTTCCATTTCAATCATGTTCAGCGGCCCATCGGGTCTCTCCTGGAAAATCAGCCACACGGGTTAATATGGTGCTGTTCTTTTCGCACTGGTTTTGACCTAGTTTAGTAAATAACTCTCTAAGTTGATATATTTGACTTTATGTCTTTGTACTTATGCTCCGCCTCGATGTTTGAAAAGTGTCTTCTATCTCCTGGTATTTCAGAAATTTAAATGACCTGCGAGTTTTGCTCTTGGAGTCCAATCGTCACTCGCCGGGGCCTGAGAAAGACTTGAGCCGAGAGGTGCATAGAGCTGACTGGAGATTGAAGGAGCAGAAACTCAAAGACGAAATCAGAGTATTAAGAGAAACACTAATGATTATGGTGAGTAAAATTATAATCAGGGCATCTTTTTGTGGTCTTTACACCTCAGCTCTGACCAAAAATATTATGCCACAGAAAGGTTAAAAACCACTGTACACTGAAGCAGTATTTGATATACCCCTTTATAATATGTGCATCATGTAGCTCTTACATATGTCCCATTATTGGTACAGAAATTGATGGCAGACAAGAACCTATTGGCCCCCCTAGTCTGACCATCTTCCTATCTGCTGTGAGACCTCCGTCCCTGTTAGATCCTTGGCTTTCTCTCATATTTAGGATATCCTTATGCCTATCCCAAGCATTTTATCTTTCTCTTACTGGATTAACCTACACCGCCGGTGTTGGGAGGCTAGTCCAAGAATCTACCACCCCTTCCATGAAGTAGCAATTCCTCACATTTCCCCTGATCCTGCCACCCTCCAGCTTCACAGCATGACCTCTTATTCCTCTCCGGTACCTCGTTGAAGCCCTTGATATATTTGACAGTTTCCATGGTATCCCCTCTCTCCCTTCTCTCTTTGAAGCTGTACATGTTGAGGTCCTTTTCTTTCCTCTTCAAACTGGTGCATTGAAATCTGAATTAGAGCCAAACTCTGATGCGCAAAGCTCCGTTACATCAGTGCAAATAACGTGACCAAATACGTAACGGATATTATTTTCCCTGAGTTTAATTGGTTTGCACTAAGCTAAATATATGCAAAACGAACGGCTGTTGGTTATCTCCTTAAAATAGGCTTAACACCATGTTAAATTAGCACTACCTTGCCTTAGCTTCACATCAGTTGCATTACGCCTGCCTTACCTAAAGGTTAGCTGCATCCGGACACTGAAATGAAAGAGAGAGTGTGGTGCATCTGGCCCATTGATGCAGCCTCCACATGTTTATCTATGCTGGAATAACGGCACAATAGATTGCAATGCTGCCATTCAAACTTATTGCGCATTGTATCATTTTTATAACAATTATTCTTTACATCATCATTTTTTTAATCAATTGACTAATATCTGATATACCGTATTTATTTATTTATATAATGTTTTACCAGGAAGTAATCAATTGAGAGTTACCTCTCGTTTTCAAGTTTGTCCTGGGCACGGAGTTATGATTTAGTATGATTTAGATTGAATAGTTTTAACGCCCACAAACCCAGCACACATACACAGGATCAACGGCATGCACAGCAAGTGCAAACAAGCTGGAATGCTGGAAGGGGTAACGACAACACAGACAAATCCAAAAGAAACTTCCTCAATTTACCAGCCCTCCCGATCCATAAGAAATCATTACATTGTACACAATAGCAAAACCGCAGTGTGTGTTGCTCGCTCTTTGTTAATTAAGTGGGAGCACAACTGCTTCTCCGTACAGATGTAGCAGACATTATTGCAGCCATTAATGCGACACTGTAAGTCAAAGCTGGCCCGAGATTTGACGCAGCTCCATTGAAACAAATGATAACGTGCGCACCTTTTCCTTAACGCACGTGTCGTTCCTGCAAAGCTGACGCATTAACGGGTGCAATAACGTCTGGTACCGCCGTGGATTCAAATGGTGACCTGGGTCCCAGTAGATAATATTTTTACATATGGTCAATAAAGATCCAATGAATTCGGCAACAAATCAACACCAGTGCCAAAAAACTCAGCGGTTTCGCACTTTATTAATACACCTGCAGTTGTTGTGGGCTATTTACTGTATGCTGTTTATGAATGATGTTATAGGTTTGTCTGCATTGTTTTTCTGTATATAATATAAAAAATATATATATTTATTTAGATTATGTTCATTGTAACTTTATTTCTTATGGATCTGGGGTGCTAGTAGTATGTTGATGGCATTCCTCTTCCTTCTTTAGGAGGTTTCTTTGGGGGGTTTCTTAGTAGGTTTTTATCCCTGCAGTTGCTGTAATGAGAAAGATGTTGAAGATTTATGATTGTGGATATACTGTGAGACTTCTCCACAAATAAGGTTGGGTTTTACAGTTGGCTGGTGTTCACACTTTTAATTCATTCAGACAACAGTGGCCCTCTAGTGGTGAGATTATCCGTCCATGTAAATTAAAAAAATGTGATCTGGAGTTTGTAGACAATATTTAGAAAATAATATGTGCTGTGCTGTACATAGAATGAGTCCCTCGTCCATAGAGCTTACAATCCAAGGTCACACGGAGCTGACACTGTGACCAGGTTCACCTGCTTTAAAAATGGAGTGACATTCCCACTTCAGCCCAAACATATTACATTACAATTTCTGTATGTAAAACAAATTCAATATGAGATGAAGATTAGAATAAAATTGTTATGTGATTTGTAAAAGAAAATTGTATTATAGCAGGATCTTGAGTGACTTGCCATGTTAAGTGTCATGTGTCCATGGAAAGTGCTATAATTATTTACCCCACAATCAAGAACATGGGTTAGAGTGTTACACAATCTAGATTCTGGATTTTAACTGGATTTTAACCCAAGCAATTTACTTTGATTAGTTGTAGTATTACTAGATTCATGCAGATTTGCATTAATTTTAATTTAGCCAATTCATTATACTGACAAATGTTCAAATACATGCACCTCTCTCTTTCTCTCTCTCTAAGAGGTAGCAAAAGTTACATATTTCCAATTCCCCTTCTAGTAAGTATGTGATGTAATTTTCTCTCCTATTGTGAGAACCTGGAGTCTCCCCTAACACCGGTCACCAGTCACCAGCCAACACCCCTCCTCACTTGGTGGCGTCTCTAGACCTGGGTCTCGGGAAAGCTGTCGGCATACCATAGGCTGACCATAAGACACCTTATGTCCAATTTAAGTGAATGGTCTGTAAGCTGCCATGTGTCTTAGCAATACTTAGTAAATATGGGCAAATAATTTTTTAACAGGTGTTTATCTGAGGTTTTTTACTGTATGTTTTCCTCTTGATACACCAGGATAAAGAGAGATCGGTATCAGATCAGAGGCGTTACTCCCTAATAGACCCTTCCACTGCGTCAGAAGTCCTACGGTTACAGCATCGCTTGGTTAGCACTGAAGACGCCCTCCGAATTGCTTTGGATCAGGGTCACCAAGTGGAGAAACTAATGGAAGCCATGAGAAGCAGCTCGGAGAAGTCTCAGGTACAACCCTCATGCAGATACAATGCAGAAAATCTCTAGTTTAGAAAACATGTCTTCTCACGACATCCTGGGGTTCCGTGAGAGGGTCAAAGGGGGCAGGGGGCTTTCCTCCATCTCCCAGAGCAGGGAGAAAGCAGAGCAGTTACTAAGGGGCTGGCCAGTTTCCTCAATCCTGATTGGCTGCTGTTGAGTAATGCAACCAATCAGGAGGTTGTGTGTGGAGCCTGAGGGGTGTGGCCAAGCAGAAGATGAAGCAGCATGGGCGGGGGAGAGGTGAGACTTGGTGTCTGTCCTGTGTGTACTTGTTTTGTCGTGTAGTGTGTGTGTATGTGTATGTGTTTCATCTGTCCTGTTGTGCGTGTGTTTTCTGTGACTGTCTCCTCCCTGTGACTGTCTCAGTTCTGTATCTTCTGTGACTGCCTGTCCTGTTATAGGGGTGTCTTAGCAACTACGCACTGTCATTAGGGGCGCCCTGAGAAAAAAAATGTTGGGTACCACTGGGCTAGACATTAAAGATTGCAAAAATTCTCTAAATCATGTTTTGTTTCTACCATGGAAAGGTAAGAATTAAAAAAATGACTTGCAGTACAAATATTTATACTTATCTGATTGTTTTAAAAAAGGTAGTATTATCATCTCTATTTGATGTACACCATGCCTCTGTCCTTAATTCCCTTTCACCCTAGGAGGGACTGCGGTTTAACTGTTTCTCTGCTGGAAGACCGGTGGTACTCTGCCTGAGTGCTGCCGCTGCTGTTAGAACATTTGGCCACGACAAACTCACCACCGGGCACTCCGTCGCCAGGATGACTCACCGCAGGTCATCTTGCAGTCAGTCACCTCGCCTCCATGTTTATATGTCCTCTTGGCCGCCATCTTTAAATTCCTCATGGCCAGCCGCAAGGCACGTTGCGCGGTCGCTGCTCCAACGGCATTTGTGAGCGCGCTCGTGCATGTGCCCAGCAGGGAAATTTAGAAGTGTATCCTGGCTGCTGCCAGCTGCCCTGAGTGTCCTGATGGGCGGACGCACAGATGTGCTCACAAATGCCGAAGCGGCAGCTGCGTGAGGTGCCCTGCAGCCGGGGAGGACATTTAAAGATGGTGGCCGAGCGAGGAGCCGGCTGCATGAGGCTGGGGAGGGCCGCTGCTGCAGGGAGTGGCCTGGTGCTGCAGGGGGGGCCATGTGGCAGGGGGTGGCACCTGCAGGTAGGGAGGGGGGTGATGCTGCAGCTTGCTGGGGTAGCCCAGTGCTGCAGGGGGGGGGGGGGCGATGCGCAGGGAGTGTCCTGGTGGTGGGAGCGATGCTGCAGGGGGGGCAATGCGCAGTGGGGGGCCCAGCGGCAGGCACCTATTCCACGAGGCTGCTCCTGCACCCGCCGGGCCTCCCTCTCACGCTGGCGCGCCGGAAGCATACCCAGCAGCTGACTTCCGGCGCTGCCAATAGGGAGACCCAGTACTTTTTTTTTTTTTTTAAAGTTTAGTTTAACTGGCGCCCGGCTGGGCCCCCCTGACTCACGGGGCCCGGGACGCCAGTATCCTCTGTCCCCCCCTCTTGGCGGCCCTGCACACACCAATATGTGTTAGAAGGAAAAATCTAATTTCTCCCTATGGTAAATAAAGTGTTGGGTTTTTTTGTACCAGTTTTGTTGTTATGAGACAGGGATGTCTGCTCCAAAAAGGACTTAGATAAGCAAAACCCTTTTTATTGTATGCAGAGACTGTTACACTGTGGCATATAACAGGGCATGTTTTTGGCTTGGGAACCACCTTAGCTGGCCATGCAGTTAGTGAGGGCGAAAGCTATGGTGTAGTTAGCTTTCCCTAAAGGGAATAGGTGTTTATTTCTATGATTTGGTTTTCTTAAAGGGATAGTGCACCCGGAATGTATTTGTTTGTGGCTAATAAACCACTACTATTAAAGCTTTACACAGTGTCTTAGCGTCTTACTGAACCTGCCACGAGGCCGTCCTGCCACACAACATTTCGGGCCAGCAACCTTTTGTCAAGCCTTGAATCTGGGTTGTTGGTAATTAGACACAAAGCTGTGCCTCTAAGAACCCCATTCAATTGATTATAAACACTATTAAACTCATCATAAATGAGGGTTACAAGCGCAAGGCTTTCATTTATTATTGCATTTATTGCACGAATGGAAAATAAAATGGAAACATCTGGCTGCCCCCATGAATCTCCTGTGCTCTTGGCTTCCCAATGAATAATTGGTTAGCCTTCTGTCACACATCTCTTGGTAACACTGCTATTTTTATTCACCCCTTCAGTACAGTTCAGCTTCTCTATAGCCTTGTAGCTCCAAGCTTTGTGATCACTGTCCTCTTGCATACGGTGACTACAGTTTCCCAGACTTGCTTTCTTATGTACTATATTTTCCCATCTCCTTTCCACCCCAAATCCATTATGACCCCTCTAATCTTACTTTACATTTGTCATCTATATTTGTCTGTGATCTCAGATTTTCATGATTGATCAGTCATTTAATAGGTTAAAGCAGCAGTCCACGCTGTCAGTTTTTGAAGTGAAACTTTTATATGACAGTGGCTCAAAGCAAAATCTCATAGGTTAAAATGGGTTTAGTTGTAACACACTTGGAAATGGAAGTAGCATACTGCACATCTGCAGACTGGGGAATACTGGCCAAACATAAAAGAGATTGGGAGCGTGTACGTGCCATGCACACGCTCCCCCTACCTTACCAGGTGACCTGGAGATTTATGCTTTTTTTGCCAGAAAAATAAGATTGTTGCTTATGTAACGGTTTTTGTGAACCGGCCTGACCCACCCAATCTCACGTTGGCCCCTGTGGTCTAACGGTCCCCATTACAGTGTGATAGTGTCTGGTGGTGCACCTGTTGGCAACAGGACTCCTGAGTCTCCCGCATGATGGTGTGTGGGGAGGACCCGTCCAGACAGGCAGCTGAGGTAGTGTGCTGAGTCCTACCTAGTTCCAGTGCAGCGCCTCCACCTCATCAGGGTCCCTTCGGTCACTTGGGGATGGTCAGGGTGAGGAACTCCTCTGTGGTGCTCCTCTCTGTACAATCACTCCACACATGTACACAAGAGGGTTTGTAGTTAAGAGCATCTTTATTGCTTGAGGTGGCTAGCTGCCCCTCGCAGTAGTTTATCTAGCCACTCATAATCATTCAGTGCTTCCCTTTGAAAGGTGTAATTCTCCTTTAATAGGGATTCCCTATCCCAGCCGGGATGTCTTTACTCTGTGCCAGGTCCCTGGACACAGTCTTCTTACTCAGCTACTATAACATAACTCTTACTCCTCTCAGAACTCTGGCAGAACTCCCCAGAACTAACTTTTAGACACAGTGCTGTGCCTTATGTATACTCTGGAAACTGACACACCTCTGACATCACTAACCATGGAGTCAGAGCCTGTGGCCACTCCCATCCATACACAGGGCACCTCACCAGGGTGTGAGGGCAAACCTCCATAATTACTGCTGGCATGCCCACAACTTACCAGGTCTTACTGTCAGCAGGAGAGATGACTGTAGCCATTTTACATGACCGCTACATTCTCCCTCTGGTGAATCCCATCGACCTCGCTGGGACCTAAATTTGCATACCTTCCTCCAGGAAGCACTGTAACACAAAACATAATTGTTAACATTACACAGATTACACCATATAACAGAAAAATGACCACAGTGACATCTCGCCAAGCCCGCCCCGACCAGTAGCCACGAGCCCGCATAATGCCTTAGTACCCCTTAATAATAGTGACTCGGGTCAGGTTTTCAAACCTCTCTACCACCCATGTCCAGGACCGTGACATGATAGTGCCTAGGCAGTCCCCTCTCGGGCCTATAGGTCACCCTGTGTTTGTGTATATTCCTCCCTATACTCCACACTCGCATCAAGTGATCTATTCTGTCCTCTGCCCTCCTTCCAGTAACTTCACTCCCCTTACTGACCAGGTACATCTCGATGGTTTCCCTAAGCCACCTTTCTCTGTTCTCTTCTATCTCCTCCATGAGGGGTTCAGGGACATAAGGGTACTCCAACCCGTGGGAAGACTTATATCGAGCCATTATTGCCCGTTCCGCTCTACTGATCCTAGTCAGGTCAGCCCTACCTGCCCTCCCAGGTAACACCCATGACAGGGGTTCGTCAGGATCCACAGGGTCTGACAGTGTGTCAGGGCCCATGGGCTCTATTTCCCTGTGCTCAATCTTAACCCACCGGTCCTGCAATTCCCTGTCTCTTTGCTCAGGGGTAAATTCTCCTTCGGCCCACCAAAAATCTACTATCTCCTCCCTACGGATGAGAAACCGCGTACGGTCCATCCAGGCCACATAACCTTCGAAGAGTGGGGCCCACCAACGGTGTTCCTTGAACCTGTGTGAATCCCCTGAGTCACTCTCTTCCGCATCCCCCATGAAAATACCCCCGATGTCCGTGCCGACCGTGGTACGGACCACCGTGATGATCCCAGGGCCTTGTCCTCTGTTTTGTTGGTCGCAGGAGGCAACCACCGGCCTACCGCGGCCTTACCTAATTCTCCCCCTCCCCGAGAAATGCCCTCCGTAGCGCAACTGCGCTGTCTTTCCCCAGTCCGTCTCTCCTCCCCCCCCCAAAGGTACGTCCACAAGTTCCAGGCTAGGCGGGGACCCCGTGGAACAGGTGATGGGGGCAGGGGTTTTACCTAGGGCGTAAGGGCAAGAGGGGATACGCCACGGGGCTACGACCCGTTCCCGGCTGTCCATGGACTGATCCAAGGAGGATAGTTCACCCTCCTCAGTCTGCAGTTCGCCCATCTAGCTCTTGAGCCCTTGAGGTGATCGGGGGCCTTCACCCGATCGCCGAAGCGTCGCTGCATCCTTCCCGTCTGCTCCGCCGTCGCAACCGGAAATGATGTCCTCTCCGGAACCGGAAGCGCCGCCATCTTGGGTTGGACCCCCATGCGGGATCTCTTCCTCGATGACGACATCCAGAAGCTCCGCCGTCGTCTCCACTGGAAGTGGTATCTTCTCCGCACCTGCGTCTTGGGCCTGGCACGGCCTCGATTCCGCTACACCGTCTACCGGAGCAAGGTAAGTAAGTGGCTTTCTCTTACCATTCCGCAGGGGTGTAGGCGTCTCTCGCCCGTCGCCGCCATATCCTGGAGCGGAGGGACTCCGTCTCTCGGCTCGCCGATCTGTGGGGGACGCCCTGCTTTCCAGGCTGCTACTCACGCCACGGGGTGTCGTCCTCCCCGGTTCTGTCCTGGGCCTTGATTTCACCTCCGCTAGCTCGCGGAGATCCTCATCCGAGTAGTCTCCCTTCCCCGACTTAGGGGTCACCGATCGGGGCGATAGTCTCTTTTCAGTGCGGTCGGGGGGTGACCCGACCGTCTCGGTTGCTGCTGACCCAGCCGATTTAATCGACTCCAGTCCCCTTTCGCCGGGACTTGCACGACTGATCCACAGTGCACCAGGGGACTCGGCGGAGCGCCTAGCCGTATCCCCCGGGGGGTCAGCAGATTGGATCGGAATGAACGTCGGCATTGGCCACAAGTATAATGTCCCGCATTGTGGGCAACGTGCCGCTGTGTTAACAATGCCTCCGGGCAGCCCGCATTGAAGGCAGAGCCCGACCACCATCTCGGTGTTGGCCACCCTGACTACCAGTACCCCGCCGGGTACCGAGTAGGGCTGGGTGGAGACCATAGTGCCCACAGTGGAGGAGCAGGCCATTCTTTTAGTAGGGACCACTTTCTGTATGGGTCTCTCCAGGTCAGTGGTTCCTCGCAACTGACTGGTAGAAGTTGCTGGGCCAGCCACTTCCTGCTTCGGCTCCTCCTTCCGCTGACATAGCTGGAACCCGCCCCCAGGGGTTGCAATTATGGGCGGGTCCCACAGGGGAATAGCATGCCCCTTAATTAAGGCCACGCCTTTCTCAGTCCTGGGGGGCGCGGTCGGCGTTTTCGCGCCAGTTTCCCCATCAGGGTGAGGTTCTTTTCCCGTGGCTAGTTCCCGCCTTCTCCTGGCAGCCGCCTTGCGTGCAAAATATCCCTCCTTTTTGTACGTTACCTCCGCGGCCGGAACTACCTCTTGTAGTGGCGCCGTCTGGATATCAGTCCCTGGGCCCAGTGGGTGCATTCCCACAGGCCATAGTTGAAAGTCACTCCCCCTGGTGGAAATCAGGGGAGGGTCCCATAGACTAAGCGGTTGACTCAGCACAGGGGCCGAGTGAGTCACTGTCCATGAAGGCGCAGCCATAGCTTTCGCGCCATACCCCCCATCAGGGCGGGGCTCTGCTGTTCGCGCCATTCCCGGCCAGCTTTTTGCAAGTCCTGCATCAGCCAATATCTTTCTGCGACTGGCTCACGCGGTCTCCCTAGCAAGCGGGAGCCGCCATTTTGGATAACTTTTAAGTCCGAAATGTCAGTTTGTTTGCTTTCCTCGCTGGGTTCCCCCCCAGTTAGCACAATGTCCTCACACTCTTCAAGGGTGGCCCCTTGATGTCCCAGACAGGACAAAAACGGGGCAGCCACAGCCTTCGCTCCACTCCAGAGCAGATTAGTTAGAGACAGCTCGGCGACAGTTTGCTCTTCAGTGGGGCGCACGCCACGGGTGCCTTCCCCATCAGCCTCTGATCGCCATTTTGGGCTCTCCGCACCACGCGGATCCTCCATTCCTTGGGTTGTCACGCTCTTGTACCAATTATCGTACATGGGGCTCCGCTCTGCGGGGCAGCCACCACACCAGTACAATAAAGATTTGCTCAGATGCACCACCACATGTGTACCTGATCTAGGCTGGACTCATGTTGCACTACCTCAGGCTAGGCTCACTCTCTCAGTGTCTGCTGTAACTCCTTCCTCCCAGTCTGTGCTCCCTATGGTAAGTGTCTGGAATGGGCTAGAGTACTCTGGCTCTGCCATGCAGTACTTGGGGCGTCTACCTCTCTTGGTCAGCCTAGCGCAGACCCTCTCCAGGATTCCTGGCCACGTTAACAGGCTATCCCTTCTGGCGTCCTACCAACTAGCACTACCTCAAAGTGACTCGGTCAGCTATAGCCCGGCTCCAAACCCCTCACTCCTTTCAGGCCCCTAGGTCGTCCCTGCGAACTGACAATACCCTGTCAGCCCCTGACCACCCCTAGGTCCGTCCCAACGCAGCACAGAGTGGCAGCAGACACTCTCCCTGTCTCCCAGTGTGCCTAGCTAGAGCCTGTCCTGTTGACAGATCTGATCTCAGCAGCTCGCCTCCAAATGTAACGGTTTTTGTGAACCGGCCTGACCCACCCAATCTCACGTTGGCCCCTGTGGTCTAACCGGTCCCCATTACAGTGTGATAGTGTCTGGTGGTGCACCTGTTGGCAACAGGACTCCTGAGTCTCCCGCATGATGGTGTGTGGGGAGGACCCGTCCAGACAGGCAGCTGAGGTAGTGTGCTGAGTCCTACCTAGTTCCAGTGCAGCGCCTCCACCTCATCAGGGTCCCTTCGGTCACTTGGGGATGGTCCTGGCGAGGAACTCCTCTGTGGTGCTCCTCTCTGTACAATCACTCCACACATGTACACAAGAGGGTTTGTAGTTAAGAGCATCTTTATTGCTTGAGGTGGCTAGCTGCCCCTCGCAGTAGTTTCTCTAGCCACTCATAATCATTCAGTGCTTCCCTTTGAAAGGTGTAATTCTCCTTTAATAGGGATTCCCTATCCCAGCCGGGATGTCTTTACTCTGTGCCAGGTCCCTGGACACAGTCTTCTTACTCAGCTACTATAACATAACTCTTACTCCTCTCAGAACTCTGGCAGAACTCCCCAGAACTAACTTTTAGACACAGTGCTGTGCCTTATGTATACTCTGGAAACTGACACACCTCTGACATCACTAACCATGGAGTCAGAGCCTGTGGCCACTCCCATCCATACACAGGGCACCTCACCAGGGTGTGAGGGCAAACCTCCATAATTACTGCTGGCATGCCCACAACTTACCAGGCCTTACTGTCAGCAGGAGAGATGACTGTAGCCATTTTACATGACCGCTACACTTATTTTACGATTTTACCCCCTTTTACGAAAAAGCCGCTCAGTCAGGGTTCGCAGAAGATTCACCAAGCATTAATTTGTATTAGCATGTAATTTTGTTTAACATGCTAATTTGCTTAATTCTCTAAAATCACTAGATTCACTTAATGCTGACACTATACTGTAAATAAGGCACAAACACAATGTTTCGCTCACTGTCGGACAATATTTTGTGGAGAGTTTACTAATTTGACAACAAGCCCTCTGAAGACTGCAAAATATTTAGGGGTTTATCTACAGAAGTCCGTTAGTGACATCTGGTTAAGTGCTAAAGAGATCTTCAAAGCGCACTAACGATGCGTTAAGTGCTGTTTTCAGCCGTAACGAGCCTTTGCGTTACTATTACAGGTGTCAGTGCTAATTATATGCAAAAGAGGCGTTCCCTCTAACAACACATATCCACAGAGCTACGTTATAGTTACCACAGGGATTTAACGTCATAGCTAAACGTGACGTTACTCACATCCAGAACCTTAATACAGGCATACCCCGCATTAACGTACGCAATGGGACCGGAGCATGTATGTAAAGCGAAAATGTACTTAAAGTGAAGCACTACCTTTTCCCCACTTATTGATGCATGTACTGTACTGCAATCGTCATATACGTGCATAACTGATGTAAATAACACATGTGTAACAGGCTCTATAGTCTCCCCGCTTGCGCACAGCTTCGGTACAGGTAGGGAGCTGGTATTGCTGTTCAGGATGTGCTGACTGGCGCATGCGTGAGCTGCCGTTTGCCTATTGGGCGATATGTACTTACTCGTGAGTGTACTTAAAGTGAGTGTCCTTAAAGCGGGGTATGCCTGTAGTTATTTTACAGGGTCTGGATACATGTAAGACCACAGGTAGGTATGATTTAACTATCATATTGTATTTACAGGGCTTGTTTCCACTCCTGTCTTCTCTTTTTTTTTTTTTACTTTAATTAAACCTATTCAGGGTCTGCATGGACGTAACGCCACCTTTGGGTAAGACAGGTTTGAACACCATGTTATTTGAAGCTAACGCAAGTCAGTGCTAACTTCACATGGAGTTGAACCTACCGTATGCTAATGAGATCACAAATGGCCGTGGTTTTTGCACATATTTAGCTTTGTGGATACCCGTTAAACTGCGGGAAACTAACGGATGTTACGTATTTAGGTCACGTTAGTAGCGCAGCTTTAACGGAGCTCTGTGAATCTACCCCTCAAATAAAATTTTAAAACCCTAACATTTTCACAAGTCTATTTTGGAACGTTTCGTGACACAAGCAGACGGAATAAGAAAAGTCAGAGCTCATAAATCCATAACGGACGTTCTGCTCCCCGAGGTTATCGCCAATCCACAAAGCTAATTATATGCAAAAACAATGGCTGTTAGTTATCCGATTAGCAGGGATTTAACTCCATGCAAAATTAGCACTGCCTTGCGTTAAGCCTGTCTCACCCAAAGGTGGTGTTACTTCCATGCAGACCCTGCATAGGTGTTTCATTAAAGTAAAAGTAGAGAAGACAGCAGAGGACTATATGATAGTTACATCATACCTAAATGTGGTCTTGCACTTATCCAGACCCTGAAAAAAAAACTATTTCAGGTTCTGGATGGCTAACTAACATTACGTTAATTCTCTGCCGTAACAATAACGGAGATCTGTGGATAGGCGTTGTTAGAGGGAATGCCTCTTTTGCATATCATTAGCAATAACATTCGTGATAGTACCGCAAGGGCCGTTGCAGCTGAAAATAGCACTTAACACTGCATTAGTGAACTTTGGAGACACCCGTCAGCACTTAAGTTAGCGCATCGTTAAGTCAATAATGGAGTTTTGTGGATGTGGGCTTTTGTATGGAAGCATTTTGAATTGGGACAGTGCTTTTCCACGATCCTTGGTAAATGAAACCAATTTTCACTGCCTCTTATTATGCACAGGAGCAACTTGCAATGCTGAAGTTCTAATGTATTTGCCCTGTCAGTTGTGCCCGACTTCTGTGAATTATATTCCAAAAACATTAAGGGAATTCTTTTTTTATTAAACTGGTGACAAATTGCATTGAAACATAAAACTATACTTTAATATAAAAATAAAAAGCAGACTTTTTTTTCTTCAATTTGTTGATAAATTCTGTATTATTATTCTGTATTAATAAGCATTTTACATGTTTCTGTGGCACAGGCTGAGGAATTTAGAATGTGGGTGTCAATCTGGGGTACCACATGGTAAAACTATACTAACTATTCTGTGTGATAATTTACAGCTCACTGAATGAACCCTACCCTGAATGCATGTGCAACATAGTTGTTATATGTGTTAAACTTTTAGTAATATCATACCAAGTATTGTTTTCCTTTTCTTATGTGACAGATCACTGGAAACTCAGGCTCAGCCAATGGGATCCACCAGCAGGACAAGGTCCATAAACAAGAGGTGGGAGATATTTCTACAGTAAGAATTTGATAACATATGCCATTCTATTTATTGTGAACCAAAGATTTATAATGCATGCCAACCGTGGCACAATGTACATGTGAGACCTCTATTTTCTACACTAATTTCACTCTTACAGGTTGTAAAATGCAGAAAAGCAGATCATTATGGATTAAATGCCCTGAAAGTTTCAGTTGATAGAAGCCTAGCTTCAGTTAGTAAACCCAGTGGAAAAGGAAAGTACCTATCACAAGAATTGTTGTCATTAAAAGACACTCCTCGTACAGTATTTATTTCCTATGTAAGGAAAAGTATGTTTGCGGGTGATCAAGGTTATAGGGATAATATATCCTCTAGTGCTAGATGTTTGTGTGACCCCCTTGAGAGGATACAGCTATGTATGCTGCCCCCTGGCTGATTCCTCTCTAGTGTGTGTGCTGCTGGTAAAGAGACAATGACTAAGAGAAGCAGCCGCGGTCGGACTACAACTCCCACAGGCCTCTGCGGCTTGGATAGGGACACATAACAATACAGCCAATCAGTGCAAAGGTCGGGGCAGCAAGGGAATGCTGAGAAGAAAGATGTTGAGTGGGGAGCACGAGGAAATCATAACTGCAGAGACCCTAGGAAAGAGCAGTCCCTGTCTCAGAGGAACTGCAGGCTGATTTGAGAGTGCCCTTAGGACCAGGCCATAAGAAGGATAACTGCAGAACTGGGTGACGAGGTCACAGACAGACTCTCAGAGGGGAGCTGAGAACGGACCAGCTGCCTACCAGATTAAGGGAGGCATGAGTAAAGACAAAGGGGATCCGCACTTAGTACAAAGGGTAACAAAGTCTTTGCGAAGAGACAGGCCTGCTAGAGAAACATACACTTTCGTAGGAGCTCCATCATTGTGTCGGCACTCACACTTGGGCCCCTTTTAACCCAGAGTCAAGGGGACTTGGGAGAGAGACTGATACACAACCGCTCAGCGAATTATGGGATATGTGATTGTATGTGTATGATCCTCCCGTTTGGGCTGCAGATATAGATATCAGTGTTAGAAGGGGTTTCTCTATAAATACGTTCTGGTTACAAAAGGTCCGGCGTCATGTCCTGTTGTCTGGCCAGCATGCCATGTACTGCGTTGGTGGCATAGCACTGGTCCTTGGGCCCCCACCTTAGCATATAGACATCAGTCGAAGGGAATAATGAGGGGTTACTTTTGTCATGGTGCAATTACATAAATTGTAGTAACATAAAAAAAAAAAACATTTGATGTAGGGGAACTTTATGCACTGATACTGTACATCAAAATATAAAGCTTATTATTCTGTGTACCCCCAGGGAACTAAAGAAAGACCAACCTAATTTATTCTTGATTGTTTTGACTTTAATCTATTTACTGAAGGAAGAGCCTCTAACCAATTTGAGAAACAGATTGTGCATCTGTCCCAGCACATCTTGCTTAAGTCCTCTGCTTATCACAGATAATAAGAGTTGCCATTAAATAATCTTAGCCTCTGCAGCTACCTGAACATTGTTGCTGTAATAATTTGCTTTTTCTTTATTTTAGGAGAATCACTGATATCCAGCAGACAGACGGAATTAAAGATGTACAACCGAACCTGAAACCTTTTCTGGCAGTTCCGCCATGGCAGAGGGACTTAAAGCAGTATTTTCACTTGAAAGACAACAGGGCAGTGTTTTTAATGTACCATTAGATATCCTTAGGACAATCATTCACGACTCTTCAGTAAAAGCTGGGATGGGGTACCGCTGGATTTCAATCATTGTTTTCCTTTACCAGAATCTTGCATTCATTGTCATGCTTTGAAGCACTTGGCAAGGTAAATGGCAGAGTATAACGTGGAAATCACCGAGGTGACCCGCTCCGACTAAGCAAGGATTTTCAGCGATTCTACCTGAGAAGGATTACTCCGGGAGGCTGATGGCAACATTTACTGTGTGTTCTTTCTTGTAGCTAGGTGAAAAAAGTGTCAACAGACTGAAGACAAAAAAAGAAGACATTATTTTCTTGAACTTGGCTACGACTAATAAACTGTTTGTGCAAAGTGTGAATGTAGAAAACATACAGGGCTATTTACTAGGGCACAGTAAGGCTAGGTCCCCGCTGCCTGCTGAAGCACGCTATGGCGTGCGCTGCAGGGGCAAGAACCGCGCCTCAATGGGGCCGGGCCCACTACCTACCTTGCGGCGCTGGCCACGCCCCCCGGCGGTTCACCCAATAAGGACGAACCTGCCGGATGACATCATGCCCTCTCTTCCCCCCCCGCCTCCCCCGTCTTTCCCCTGCAGCTCTGCACAGACCGGGGAACAGCTGCGCAGGCGGGCGTGTAGTGCCGACACTGGGGCCGTAGCATTAGGTGTCTTCCGATGCTGGAAGGTGCCTTGTGGAATAGCACCACTTAGTAAATATGGTCCATAATTCATCATGCAAAGTTCCCTTCTATTTATGGGAGGCTAAATTTAATGACAGGCGTGGGACACAGGCTTTCTTCTTTTTTATTGTACATAACCTGTTTTATTGCTATGACAGCCACTATTTAATATATAAGCTACATACTGTATACCGGTTACATAACGATGGAATGTTGAGGCTTTTCTTTAGGGAATAGACAAACAAAGGTCAGCGGTTACGTGTTGATACATTAACAACTGATTCCGTTCTAATACCTTTCTGTCTCACCACTCCTTACTGTTTGTTAATTAGTCTCTTCTGTGCGTGTTGGTCCTGCAGTGCAATCAGTTGCAGGCCCATTCTGCACTTGATTTGCGCGCACGTCACTCTAGGGGATTTTATTTTAATATAAGAGCTTGCGGCAAAGGGCATTAGTGATCAAACACTCCATAATTTAAAAACTAGAAGAAGGGGGTGAAAGAAGGGCGCACCGTCGCCGTCGTTTAAAGAAAGAAATGTCAATGTTTCCCTCCTTGGTGCTCACCCTCTGCTGATCCCGGCGTCTCAAAGCTGGATCCAAATGGACATGAAGAAATTCAGGTAATGGAGGAAGCACACAGACCATACACCTGAAGAAAGGACTTGGCAGTCCTGAAACGTTACTTTGTATATGCCTGCTCTGATGATTTAATACAGAACAAGTTTATTTAAACTTACCTAAAGGCTCCTGTGTGCTTCCGGTATTACCTGAATTTCTTCTTATGTTTAAAACTAAAAACGATGAAATAAGCTTTTTTTTTGCGTGTTAACGTAACTCCTTTTTGTTTCTTCCCACTGCCAATGTATTTGAGATCGTTCAACCCAGAAAAGAGAAAATCTGTCTTCATTTCCCTGAATAAGGCACAGACATGAGGGTAATTGCACAGCAAATGCATCTACAGCTGATGGGGATAACTTTGGACAATGCAAAGCAGCATGGTAGTAGTCTGAACCACTTCCTCCTTTCCTGCCTCTCCTGCCACATCCTTCTTTAATCAGTCACATTAAAGTCTGTTTCAGGTGGTACAGATGATAAGCTGAAATGATCAATGGACATTATTACATGAAATTGATGATTAGATCAAGTTACAGTAATGTATGAAGGTGGATCGGTGAATAGAGCAGAAACTTTGGCATGATGTGGCGAGCCATGCAATATTTGCCCATGTTTGAGTCTCAAATAAAGCTTCAGCAGAGGCCGCAAGCGATTCGCCAAGAATGAAGTCAGTACATGGCAATTTCAACATGTAAATTTGCAGAATTCTCTAACAATCGCTGGATTTTTATTTTGCTGAGGCTATAAAAAGCGCACACACCATGTTTTGCTCACTGTCATGGCGTACCAATCTGGCTCGCAATTAATCGAGTTTGGGAGGAAAACGCTTACAATTTTGCAAATGCATTTTGGATAGTTTCGCCACAATCGGTGAATGATATTTGGAGCGGCAAATTGATACAAGAGCAAGTTCTTGCACAATGCCAAGCAAGTAAAATGTGTCATATTTATACCTATCCATCTATATGCTTAAAGTCGCAATCCCAGCTGCTCATACTTGGGGCGGGGGGTAGAAATAGTGCAGCTCAGCCCCTAGTAAAAGCCCTGCTCAAGGGAATGCCATGGCCTCCCAAGCCGGCCAGGTCACTATGCTCAGAGAGATAATACCGGAAACATACATGTCTAGTATTTCCTTTAATTTTTTTACTGGACGGAGTGTCCAAATACAGGACAGTCCGGTTAAATTCTGGACGCCTGGCAACCTTAATCACCAATGAAAAATTAGCAATCGCTAACATCATACACGAGCTAAAAGACAAAACTAAGTGTGCCAGAGCTTTCAATTTTGCTACAGTATTTTCACTCCTTAGCCATATAGTTTTACATCCACTCATCGCTAGAAGGGCATAAAATGCAACTGAAGGCTTTACTGTAGCAAAATGATTATTCTCTTTAGTCATCACGGCCAGAGAGCCCTGTTTAGCATTTAGTGCTTATTGCCAGTGGAAAGCAGATAACAAATGATCCACATTAATGCGTTGCTTAATATTATTGCTGGAAAAAAAACATTGTTTTATATATATATATATATATATATATATATATATAACGAAAGAAGAAATATATTAGCGCCAACCTATCACTATATAAAATCTCTATAGAGTAAAAATATAAATAAAAGTGAAATGGAAAATGTTATTACAAATAAAAGTAAAAAACCTATGCTGAGCACAGTGGATGTAGTAAAAAATTAAAATAATGAACCAATAAAATACATAATAAAATATCAAAAAAGAAAATGTCCAGATAAATACATGTACAAGATATACAAATCCCAAAATGTTCCAGTTGCTATCCAAAAGAGTCTCTGCAGCCCGAATGAAGGGAACACCACTTCCTTAAGATATCTACAAGAACACAGAAAAAACAGGCGCACTCATAGCGTAAAATTGTATAACAATAAATTTATGGAGTAAGGGATAAAAATGCACACTCACAAACAAAGCTGAAAAAAATGCGTTTTTGAGTACAACTCAGCCCGTTCAGACGCAGGAACCCAAGGAGGAGGACTTCGGTGTGATGTCCGCGGTGTGTCTTGCCACAATAGCCCCTCTAGGTCCTGGCAGGGACCGAAAGCCACGAGGGACGCCGCCTTCCCCTCTCTCCGGTGCTACACAAAGCCTACACTGAATAGAGTCTCGCGTGAACTCGATGATGTCAGCGAGGTTTCAGCCGGGGAGAGTTCACAATGTAAACAGGAACTCAAATGTCTGAATGGCTGGTAGCAAAATGCTAGCAAAGCAGCAGGAGTGCAATAATGTAGATGAGTGCAAATAAAATATATAAACTGGACAGTAGGCTCCACAGCAATCTCTACGCGTTTCGTCTCAAGCGAGACTTCATCAGGAGATCTCTGTGTAGCACCTGAGAGAGGGGAAGGCGGCGTCCCTCATGGCTTTCGGTCCCTGCCAAATTTATTGTTATACAATTTTACGCTATGAGTGCGCCTGTTTTTTCTGTGTTTTTGTATATATATATATATATATATATATATATATACACACTCTACAATTATCCCTGAGTCTTCATTTTACTAAAGATATATTTTCCATCCAAATTCCTGAGGCACGAAGCGTGGGAAGTGCTTTATAAACTAGGTACCGACTGTAAATGATCTGGTTATTCAGAATAGAGCTGGAGTTTAAAAATAGACACAGCAGTACTTTCAAAATATGTTACTTAAGGATTTTTGGCTGAGATAAATATGTATATATACAGTTGCTGAACTAGCTTACTGAGCATAGAAATATTCACATTTTGTTTTTCACAGAAGCCGAGAGATTTATTTTCCCCTAAATGCGTTCTGTACCCAGCAGAAGATTGGTATACAATCCACTCAATATAATCTCATGTACATTTTTATCTTAATTATTATAATGTGATGTGTGAAATTAGTTTGTGATATAAAACCACGGGACTGCATCATGGAATATGAGGGTGACTACTACTCAAGGGAGTTCAAATTCTCCTACGATGAACCGAGAAAGGGTCCAATTTACTGATTCATCTGCATTTGCAAAGCTTAACAGCTCTTGGTTTGCCAGACAAATCTCCTATTGCTGTGACTGGGAATCATTTAAAGATCTTTCCATGCAAACTGTAGACATTTGGAGCGGAATATTCTAAACACCTCTCTACCTGGAGGATTCAACTTAAAAAGTATTCAAGTTAATATTGTACCGCGTGTAAATAGAAAATATGGACACTTTTTGGTCTCCTAGCCAGTTGTTAAGATGCACAAATAAAGTCTGTCCAGGTTATGAACCTAGCAAATATACTATCGGTACAAATAGAATCTAATTAAATTAAAACTCACACTCAAAACTAACAATTGCCCCTAACACTTTTGTCATTTGGTTTCATGGAAAACTACAGTACATGAGTCCAAAGCACCTGAAAGACAGAATAAGCCAAGAGTCGAGTGGACTAGCTGATGCTCATGGGTGCAGCATAACAATGTCAATAGTTGATCACATATTCATGATGATAATAATAATAAATCAGTAACATGCCAAGCAGTGCTAAAAGAATGAAGAATGGCTATTTACTAGAATGTTGTACAAGTGCTAAAGCACAATTATTGTGCCATGTATAGTTGCAAACAAATTTGCAGCAGAATGAGGGAATTTGCACTGTTGGAATTTATACAACACACACACACACACACACACACACACACACACACACACACACACACACACACACACACACACACACACACACACACACACACACACACACACACACACACACACACACACACACACACACACACACACACACACACACACACACACACACACACCCTCTCTCTCTCTCTCTTAACTCATTAAGTGCTGAAAACGCCAGCAATGCTGAAGGCGTTAAGTGTGCTTCAGGAAACTATACCTTTAACATTTCCCTGATAAAGGACCCCAATAACTAACAGTTGGGTTAGGGTTTGCTTCGTGTCAGCCTCAAGACTATTTATTATCTTGATTTGCAAGAGATTTATTTTAATCTTTTGCTACTATTGGTCGAAGTGCATTAACCCCTTCAGTGCCAGAAGAGCCTGCCATGTGCTGCGCTTTGCAGGCTCGGGTACTGAGGGGGTTACAAAATCAGCAGTGTGCAGGAGAACAAATTCTTGTTGCAAAAGGGCCTTATTTTTCTATGTCAAAATGTGAGTGGGGGGAAAAAAGGAGATATTCTGCCCAGCATAAATATCTTTATACTTTATTTTCCGCCAGCTGATTTTTTTTTTTGGAGGGGAAATGGGGTTCTCCTGAGCTGAACCGCGTTACTATTAAGCTCCGGGACCCTCTGGTTTCTGAGATATCTACTTCCGAAAGTAGCCCCGGTCGGTACCTGCCCCTGCCAGGGAAACAAAACAGAGGTTTCAATCTTCCGCACCACGCAGACTAACAGGCGGCCTCCAAGTCATCCATCGCGGCTTCGTTTTGGCTCGCATGCCGCGGGAGATTTATGTATCGGCAGCACCTACCGGCAAGTTATCTCGGGAAGTGGGGGACCCCAGAGCAGAAATTAACGCGGCTCAGCTCCGGAGACCCTGTGTTTCATAACCATGTTTTCTTGTGACCCCTGAATGGAAAGCTGCATTAACCACTATTATCATACTTGTTTCAAAGGATTGTGCTTCGCTGCATTCAAGCATAGTGTAAGTGACACTATGTGACACGTGGACCTATGCTTTTATCCTGCCTGAGCTTTTAAACCTTATAATACAATGTTTCTCAACAAAGGGGGGCTGGTTCCCCTAGAGGGTCCCAGAAGAGCCAAAAGTTGACCCAGTGACAGTTGGGATATGAACGCTGAAGAGATACATAAAGTGCCAAAGCAAAGGAGGGTGTAGAGTGGCGACAAATACATACTGTAGGGGGAGAGAAGGGGATAAAAGAGTGATGGGAGAAATGGCAGATTTCCTTAATCAATAACCCAATTAATATATGGGATGTTTGGGGGAATCGTGTCTTGGTAATCTGGGGATACATTAGGGGATCTAAATGCGCACAAAGGATTTTGAGTAGGCCTAGTTTGAAAAAGATTGGGAACCACTGTTTTAAAGAGATGTTGCAACTTAAATGGTAATCAAGGCAGACCCTAAAAAGGGGGGGAGGGGAGGGGTGGCGCATCAGTCAGATTAAAAGGGACAACAAAATATGCTTTTATATTGCTGGGAATGCAAATATAACATCAAATAACAAGGCTGTATCTATAACAAAACACATTGTAGTGAGCAAAATAGTATCTATCTTATTTAATAGGAAGAAGGGGGTAAGATGGTCCGTGGTTCACAGCAACTTCAGCAGCCAACGCATGGATGTCTAAAAAAAACTTTATTGATCGCTAGCAGCAAACATCAGGCAACCACTCTAACATGTTTAGCCTGGACGAAACATGTTAGAGTGGTTGCCTGATGTTTGCTGCTAGCGATCAATAAAGTTTTTTTTAGACATCCATGCGTTGGCTGCTGAAGTTGCTGTGAACCACGGACCATCTTACCCCCTTCTTCCTGTGTCATCATTTCCGGCGGAGCACGCTGACGCCAGCTACACCAGAGGAGGAAGCCGCTGCAGAATTCCCTGCACCAACAGGGACGGCTTTTTCGTGAGTACTCCTAACCTCCACGCGGTATTTCAGGGAGATTATTGAGGCGGTTAGTGCCGGGCTGTGATTTACTTGGGGGCGCCCCTTAGGGAGGTGTCCCCCTGTACCTCTATCCGGCTTACTATTACCCAACTCCCTGTTTTCAATACCGGAGGCTTATTGTTTCATTAATCATTGCTGGGTCTCTCTTCAATCAAGTTGCCATAAAGTGTGTGCACTACCTGTTAGCAGCCTCGGTATACTGGGTAATTCCATATTCTCTATCTTATTTAATAGACCGAGACCTAATGCATATATCAGAATAAGAGGGGACAATGAATGTATTTTTCTTCATTTCAAATATTATCTTGCATATATTGAAGTAAAGAGACATATACTTGCCAGTTGCAAATATTATTCAGCGTGGGAGCAGGGTTTCCTATTTGCACTGTATTTAAGTGTTCCGTTTCTGCAGTAGGCAATGCATGCTGATTTCAAACAACAAAACAATTAGAACGTACAAAATACAGCTAGCAACTAAACATTCATGAGTTAACAAGGTTTGCATTTTGTAGTACCTGATCCAAGATTTTACCACAGTGTGGCTTGGTGTTTACTAGACACACCATGAACCTCGCGTCATTTCCATCATAAAATGAAGGATCATTCTTGGTGACATTTTACCATTCCTGTATGCTTTATAGATCTGCTTTGAATCAGCAATTTTAATTTTCCTCATTTTGTGATTAAATCTATTTTGTGTCGTTAACCCCTTTGCCACTGATGGCTGTAGCCATAGTGCCCTACAGTAGATGGGTTACTATCCGGTGCTGATCCCAGTAAGGGGGACTACCTAATAGTAACCTTCTCCTGTAAGTGCCTTAATAAAATTACCTCCTACAGTGCTTGACAAACTTGCAAATCTGCTGCGCTTCAACCGTGATGGGATTAAAGCCTTATTACAACAGCACCAAAAATATTCTATCCATCATATGGAAATCTAGTCACAAAATGGACTCACAATGGTTAGGGGGTAAAATATTTCTCTAGTAATATCTTTTGTTGTATCTCTTTTGTTTGCCTCCCTCAGACCTGTAATGTACAAACTGTATCAAATGTATCATGTGTATGTATCCATGTACCATAAACTCCAACATTGAATTTTTGAAGTGTGGTGAACTCTCACGGAGAAATAAACGTGTGGCTAAGTTTGTGGCCTAGTATTCTGCTTGCCAGACAGGACTGTCTGCCCAACAGGCAGCACACATACTGAGGGGGAGATTCACTATGGTCTGTTGAGGATTAACCCACCCAATCTGGCATTCATTTTCAAATCATTCAAGTTCACGCTGGATCGGGTGCCATAACCCGAAATGGACCCTAGTGAATCTCCCCTTAAATGTGTCATGGATAGGATATCAATGGGAACATTGAGATGGAGAGCGAGTGCAAAACATAGAGGACACAAGGGGATTGGAAGGATGATGCGATCTGCTCCTCTCTTATTTTTGAGTGACCCCAACGTAATCCCATGCAAATGACCAGCATCCAGAACTCTGCTATTAAACAATGTCATTCATTATCCATTGGAAATGGGACAGATCTCACCCAGGTATTGGATAACTAAATAACTTCTTTAGAACAAGGATTGCAAAATGGTTTTTGAGTTCACCCTCCCTGCGTCAGATCCAGCAGCTCAGTGCAGCAATGGACCAATCTTAAGCCTTTCAGGGGTAAAGAGCCCGGCAATTAATTGCATAAGCACCGAGAGAATTAGTATCTTCCACAGTGTCTGCCCACAATACATATCACATTTGGGACCATATTTACTAGGTGATGCTGTTCGTTCTGTAAGACACTGTACGGCCCATTCAAGTGAAGGTGTCTTATTAAATAGCTTTGTAAATATGGGACTCATTCTCTACTTGACTTTGATTATGAAGTTTCTTTTAGGAGCCAGATTAATATGCTAACCAGCTGGTATTTTACTCTGTTATAAAAATGTTGCCACCCTTTCTGAACCTCTTTTTTAATATAGGTTGAAGTTGAGTGACACACAGTTAATGATACATTAACCTCCATGCAATTGAGTAGTAGTTGATGATGTATCAACTGTGTGTTAACCAACTTCTCATGATAGAGAATAGGTGTCCGACCGCCACTAATTTCTGGTGAAAACCGAACAAATGGCTGATTTTAAAACTCCAAGCACTGGCGGTTATTAATCAAAGTCTCCCAGGTGCAACACTGGTGCCTGAAAGATCAGAGATGTGTAAGAAAAAATCCCTGTACTTTCAGTGTTTTTGTTTTATTTGAAACAATCTGTCGCTATCTTACAAACTAGTTTTGCAGAATTAATAGTTTTACGAATACACCCTTTCAGCGCTGGGATCCTTTTGGTGAATCTGCTAGATAGTGCTAAGAGTGTGCCCAGTATCTATGAATGGTGCCACGCCATATTCATGGAAAATGTACTTTTGAAAGGGAAGTCAGTTCTAGGATGAACAGGAACTAAGAACAGTGTCACGTATAACAGGTTAAATTGAGCCGATTGGCATCTATTTATAACTTGCTGAAAGTACCCAGCGTTGCGCGGGAATCCCAAGAAACCAAAAAATACTGAGATTTATAAATGGATTATTTAATTTTTAAGTAACTTAATGGAAAAAAACAAACATTTTTTTCCAGTTTCACTTTGAAGAATCCAACACAAACTTGACCATGTGCAAAACATGGATTTTGTTACTTCAGTCCAGCTGCCGAATTTGGTTAAAATCAGTGCAGTTTTGAAAGGTTCAGTCCGACATCTTGATTTAAAAAGGCATCCAATTGTATCCAAACATAGACAACAACCTGCTGCTTGATTTCAGGAACCATCTTGCAAATTTTGGTTACGATTTCCTACAGAGGCAAGCCAAGCAGGAGGGTGAAACGCGTAGAGGGGGAGATCGCGGTGTAGCCCTTGTGTGTGGTGTCAATAAAGTTGGTTGAAGATCATCCGGGAGTATCATTGATTCAGTCATGCGCAGTTGCGCCGAAGTTTCTCTTCTATCCAGGAGAAGCTGCAGAGGCCTTGTGCGGTCCCCCCGGCACTTAATTTAAGCGCCTTGGGGGAGAGCGCGGGACGTCTGTAGCTGCCGCGCCCCTCCTGGAAATTCTGCCGCACCCCCCACTTTGGGCACCGCTGTGTTAGCGCATCAACATAAACTACAAACAGAGGTTCAATATTCTGCTTTCCATCAATTTAAGAGTTTCCTATGTGTGACACAAATTGTTAGCCAGAAACTTTTATGCCACTTCACACCTGGCAGAGTTTTTGAAGCAAATATAAGATACAAATTGACACCAAACTTTGTGTGTCATGTAATCTTTCCTAACTGTATTGACACTTCCTATATCACAAGCTGAAGCAGATTGTGCAAAACCGGGAGCAAAGACCTTGATGCATTGATAGACAACTTTCCCCTTTTTGTGAAACTGCACCATCATTTGAGGAACATCCCTCTTGTCTTGAGTTTGGGAGTAAAAATATTTAAGCAATAATAATACTAATTATGGTGAGTACATTATTGTTGGGCGTCTCCATGTAATTCCACAAACCACACTGCTCTTCATAAGAAAGTAACATTGCAGTTGAGATGACGTAAAAATAAGAATGGTCAAAGTTGTGACACAGAAGTGGAAGCCAATTGGCCGTAATGCTCAGCTGCTACAAACAACTATAAACAGAAATGTGATGGGATAGCAAAGTAAATATTACTAATAGATCTCTGGTCTTGCGGCATGTTAAATCATTCGAAAATGGGATGAAATGACCATAGTCCTCTTATCAAAAAGGATTATTTCCTCTAAAACTTTACTTCAAATAGTTTCCTTACGGAAACTATACTTGCCTGGAGCACATATTATTTGGTATAGAATTTGTGCGCCATATTTATTAAGAAATACAACTCCATAAGACACCTCCCTTACTGGAACACACTTTACGTCCGATTAAATGGCTGTAAGTGACATACAGCTCAACCCCCTTATAACGCTGTGCTTGGGGTCCAAAGAATCACATCGCGCTATAAGCGGATCGTGTTAGAAATAATGTACAATTCTATGCATTGCACAATAAAGTATTTAAGATACCAATAATTGTGTTGTAAAGTATTCATAGATATGAAAATTGGGAGCCACGCCTGCATCGCGTTATAAGCGGATTCGCGTTGTAGCGGATCGCGTTATAACAGGGTAGAGCTGTATTTACAAGGTTGTGCTGGACGGTGTGTTATGGAATAGTACGGCTTACTAAATATGTCCCTAAACCTGTGTTTAGGGTCTGTAAGCAATAAATTGAACAGTTTAAAGTTATTCACTATATTCAATTAATTAATTCATTACAATAGAGGATATTTATTAACATTTTATGGTTATTATTTAGAAATAGACTTCATTAGTATGTCATCAAACAAACATTAATTTCTTACAGTAGAGTGATATATTACATATTACACAGCTATAGAAATCGGTTTACTGTTACCACCATGCGTGATAGTTAATAAACTGGACCTGAACAATATGTTCAGACAAATCCAAAGGTCATTTTTTATTTGTCCTCATCAAATGTGACACTCTACAACTATACTGATAGCTAAATACTATAATTGACACAAAGACAGGGTGATCTAAACTTCAACGAAACATTATATTGTTTATAGATTGCTGTGAAAAGTTATTGCATTCCAGGGCTACAATGTGAGTAGATTGGATCAACCCAATAAGAAAATACAACAAAATGCTTATTCTTATAGAAATGGCAGATAGAATAGTGAGCCCTAAATTAGGGGGGGCGCAAACATTTTTTGTCTGCGCCCCCTGCCTGCTCTCCCCCCTGCTGGCGCACCCTTACCTTTTCTCCAGCATCATCTGACGTCACAACGTCATGTTACGTCTGACGCTGCATTGTCATGGCGACACGTCGCCAGAAGCCGCTGGAGACAAGGTAAGAGAGCGTTACAGAGGCCTGCCGCGCTCCCCTGGCATTTCATTGAAATGTTGTTGGGAGTGGAGTGCGGGGCCTCTGTAAGTGCCATTCTCCCCCCCCCCCCTAGAAAATATTGCGCCGTCGCGTTGCTCCTACTATAAGCACACGCAACGGCATCAATACATTTGTTTTGAAGCGACATTGTGTCGCCGTCGCCGGCACTATAAGTACGGCCTTAGCCAAAGGCCATAGAAAATAGATTCATCGACTTATGCTGATCCCTCAATTGACCCCTAGAGGGCAGCACAACATTAGAAAATAAATAGCTGTAATTTTTTTACAATTATAATGCTAAAGCACTCGTTCAGTGGTTCTGATCCTGAACCTTTTTCAATCGGCGTACCCTTTCGTCTCAGTGTGAGACGTCACGTACCCCTTCTCAATGGTGACTCAGTCACTTTTATTGTAATGCTAAACTAAGTGTCTCACAAAGAGACGATACAACTCAAAAACCTATATTGAGAATCTGAACAAAGATTATATTTCATTTTATACAAACTTTCTTCTGTCTCAGAAAAAGTGGCACAAGTCGTAATGGCGAAACTTAGTGTCATTGCGACGCCTGCGGCAGTGTATTAGCAACCAACACTTCGATTCTATGCAACGTCTTTGGGAGAGTCACACGCCTGTCATGTTTCAATGCACCTTGTTCCTCACTTTGATCTTTGCTGTTAAAAGCGCAGAAAATCCTGACACACAGAAATAGGTTATGAGAGACTTAAAAACTGGGAGGTGCTGAACAAAGGGGCTTTAAAAAAAAAAAAAGTACATAAAACAATAAAATCATATAGATACTTTTCTTTGTAAGTCACTTGGGGGATATGATACATGTCATATTCTGTATATGCCCAATATACCTTTTGCTCCTCGAAATATATCTCATGTATCCCCTGATGAGGCTTCAGATACCCCCTGGTGGTCCATGGACTCCAGGTAACTGCTGCCCTTGTTAAAAAAGAAAAGATGGTGGACTTTATACTGGTACAGCAATGAAGCACCAGGGATGAAATAAAAATACATTGCCACGAACGGCGCATCTATGAGCACGTCACATGCAAATGTGATAAGGGTTCATACACACAGCTATCTAGCTCTAACTCACTTTTCGCTCCTGCAGGGTCTCTCAAGTGAGTAATATCAAGCCTCAATCTGTCACAATATGTATCTCATATCGCTGCCACCACCAAAGAGATATCAAGATGTGCTTGCAGAGTCTGTGGTCTCTGTTTACTTGTAATTAACATACAAAAATCTATTGTAGCAACATGTGTCTGAAAATGTAATCACTCTTCAAAACGTACAAAGTTTAATCAGAGCCAAAAAGACAATAATTATTACATTTTAGAATTAATATACAAAAATAGTACAGTTCTTACAGAAACAAATTATTAGAAAAACATACAGTAGAATAAATGCAGACAGTTACCTAATATAAAAAATGGAAAGTTAAAAAATCTAATTGACGTTACCACATAACATTTATCAGATTTCTTCAAAAACCCCAAGGTAATTTCAAATGTGGCAGAAGTGTGATGTGTCCATATATGGCACATGATAAAAACATATATGACTTTAGAAACAAAGAACATCCCATCACTCATTTAATCAGCTGTCACACACCCTCTGTGGTGTATGTAATTAATTGCCCGTGTAATCTAAGATATGTGGGGAAAACTATAAGACCCCAATAAAATCAGAATTGGTGAACACATCAATGGGATCAAAAATGCACAAAGTAATCTTGAGAAAGGGAGAAATATCCACAATTTATCCCAGCATTATTTAACCCATCACCAAGGTAAAAGTAATGGATTACAATTTAGGGGGGTTGGATTGGTTGCAAGAGACCCTAGGAAAGGGGATCGAGATTTAAAACTCTTGCAAAGAGAGCAGTTTTGAATATTCACTTTGGGGAGCAAATCACCAGGTGGGCTCAATGAGCTGATAGAATTGGCCCCATTCCTCAAGTAGGACCTTTGTCCTCCCCATATCTGTACATTTATATTGGTTCTTTTTATTCATTTCCTGTGTTCTCTGTGTAATTCATTTTAATGTATTTATGTGTTATCAGTCATGTTATGTATGTCACAGTATGAGGTATTGTTTATTTTTATTTTCAGTTAGTAGTATGTCATATGTTAGTAGTATTAGTTTAGGGTTTGTGATGTTTGTTTGCATTTGTTTTCACTAGATACTGTTCAATTATCGCAATTGCTTATATACAATTTAGCTGTCTGTGTTGATTTATGTGCACAATTGTCAAGGTTATTAACATGCACTTTTTTAGATTTACACTTATTAATGTTATTAATGTTATTAAATTATATACATTATATAATGTTATATATATATATATATAGATATAGATATACATATACATTTGGGGAAAAAAGACTGCGCCTAAATGCAAGGATATAACCAGAAATATTAAATTGAAAATGATGTTATAATGAATCGATGTGAATACCACTAACTTAGCTAATAAGGTAATAATGAACAAAAATCATGTGCCCATACAATGATCAATAATGTAATTACAGTGCTGACTTAATGCAAATATAATTGAACAAAAATAATATATAATTAAATAAATATAAAGATTAAAAATACAAAAATAGAAAAAATAAAAATCCTGAGTGAAAAAAATATATATATGTGAAAAATATATATGTGTACAGTATATTATTGTCCAAATATATGTATGTATACTATGTGAGTGAATCTAATAAAAAATATATAAGAACTGTGTTGATCTCAAATAAAACAAAGATGCTGGCAGCTTTCTTCCTGGGTGCAACAAACTCCCTTGACGAACCTAAGAAAAAAGAGAAGAAAAAAGTGCCCGATCTTCGTGTAATAACGTAGAAAAAAATGTAATAAAACATGTGCGAAGACAATTCAAAGCTAACAAGAGTATGATATAAAACAGCATTGTATAAGTTTATACTCATATACAGGAGTAGCCTCGAGATGCCGCCGCGTCTCCGCTCTTCCACTGGGAAAGGATGTCGTCACTCCTCATCAGTGGTGTAACTGGTTTCAAATTCCTCCGTCAACCACAGACCTGTGGCGTAGGTTCCCTCTAATGAAAGAGTCCCAGTGTACCGGAGCAAAGTTTGGCCTGCTTAAACATTTTGGCTGCTAATAAAGTCAAATGAGCACTAAATCATGTGCAATAATACCATCCCTACGCGTTTCCTCAGACTTTCTCTGACTTCTTCAGGGGTTAATGAATAGGTTGGACCGGAACAGGGTTTAATATTATAATGTTATACACTTGATCTTAAAAGAAATACAACGAGTGAGATTGCGAATTGATTGACTGGAAACACAATGAGCTAAATGAGTATAAAAAAAACAATGTTAAAGCAACCCTTATCATGGTACTTGATTGTTAAACATATATTTACATATATTCATAAAAAACACACCTTTGTATTTTGTTAGATTTGATTTAAGGCTATTTAAGATTATTATTGTTAATCTTTTGAGGATGGCATAGATACAATTTGTTATTATAAATAGTTCATTTGAGGAAAGCAATATACATGTATATATAAGAATAGATCTTTTAGACCTGGAATCCATGTGACATTATACATTTTCTTTGCTGGAAAATGAAAAATAAAAATAGAAATAAAAATGAATATTAGATTGTCCAAAAATATTTATTATTAATATTACATAATTGTTTTTTGTACATATATATATAATTCATTATTTGTATCACATGGTTCCACGTAGAAATGATCCCAACCTATATCCATAAGTATAATATTGAATGAATGTAGGTGATTGTATACGATACAAGGAATACATTTGGATCACATGAAATCCTAATAGATGAATACAGAGATCAGAATACAAAAAACAAATAATTAAATTGATAATTAACTCATGAGGTCCTAATGATAACATATAAAAACCAAAATAAAAATAAAAATGAAAATAAAAATAAATAAAAAATATATAGATAAAAATAAGGAAACAATTGGTATAGTGATTGTACCTATTCTATATGATAGTACCATAGATCCTACATTAGTAATAAAATATTAAAATAAATAAACCATGGGTACCTGTAGTGACCCTAGGAGGAGTATTGTTGAACGCAAGCAAGGAAAGAAAAAGAACGGATAAATGACCCAATGTGTCTAGCAAAACGCTAATAATGAAGATATCAATATATCGTAAATATACTATATATAACATTATTGTGTGATTAATATGTGAATAAAAATAAATATGTCTTTCTTTGCTTATTAGCAAAATGTTGGTGTGAGAAGTCTATTAAGTTAACTAAAATAATGTGAAGTTAATGTGTAAAATATGAATATTAATGTGTATTTTAAATTTTGTGTTAGGTAACAATAATCAAAAATATTACTAATTTATAATGTCAAATAAAAAAAAAAGTGAAGTGTAAATGTGCTCAAAACCAGACCTCTGTGGAAAGCTACAACAAGTAAAAAACAGAACCAAGAAAAACATAGGAAACTTGAAATGTATGATTGTTCAAAAGATCAAACTATAGTACTAACATCTAGACACTCGTTTAGACCTTTTGGAATTAGAGTGTTAAGTGCATATATCCAAAAGATTTCTCTAAGATGTAATCTTTTATATCTATCCCCACTAAGCAGTGATACTGGAATGGCTTCTATACCCATTAAAATTAGTGAAGTAGGATCTTTATTGTGTTTCTCCATATAGTGCCTGGATAAATAATGAGATTGTAAGCCATGAATAATATTGCGACGATGTTCCAAGAAACGTGTGCTAAGGGTACGTGCTGTACGCCCTATGTAATGAAAACCACAAGGACAACTAATGCTATAAACAACGAAAGTGGATAAACAATTAATCCTGCCCTTAACTGGGATTATAGTCCCATTGGGATTTATACCTACAGTATTTGTTTTCTTCAGATGTTTGCAAGTTAGACAGCTTGTTGTCCCACATGAGAAATTTCCATGTCTAGACTTGTCTTCTATATCAAAATTTGTTGTGCTTTTTAATCTACTGGGGGCTACCATAGTTTTAATATTACGTGCTTTTTAATATACTAATGGTATTTTTGAAGGTAGATTTCTACCAATGAAAGGGTCCTCTAAAATAATCGGCCAATGTTTGTTTAGGATGGTTTTAATTTTCCATGAAGCATTGTTGAATTGTGTAACAAACATGGGTATTTTACCAAATGAACTGTTATCTCTTACTCGATCCTTGCCTGACTTATCCAAAAGACTTTGACGTGAAATCTGACCTACTTGTTTGAAAGATTCTAAAATTAGAGCTTTCTTGTAGCCCTTACCTATAAATTTGTCTATGAGAACCTGGCCCTGTATTATGTAATCTGAATCCAGGGAACAGTTTCTACGAATCCTAAGAAACTGTCCCCTGTTGGCTAACCATTTATTGTAATGGTTACTGTTGTTATGCAGAAAACTGTTAGTGGCCGCTTGCTTGAAATGAGTCTTTGTCACAATCTGATTGTTAGTGTCTATAGAAAGTACTAAATCCAAAAAAGTAACTTGTGTTTTATCCACCTCATATGTGAATTTTAGATCCATGTTATTTGTATTGAATGAACTCAAAATGTCTTTAAAGGTATCTAAATGCCCATCCCAAATTATAAGCAGGTCGTCTATGAAACGGCCATAGAAGACCAGACCCGTCACCAGCCGCGCATGACCCAAAACATGTAGATCCTCCCACAATCCCATGTAGAGGTTAGCATAGCTGGGGGCGAATCTAGTCCCCATGGCCGTTCCACAGATTTGGAAAAAATATTGATCCTCAAACAAAAAATAATTATGTTCTAAAATAAAATTTATGGCTTGTAAAATGAAAACCTTCTGAGTGTTCCCTAAATTTGGATCTCTATCCAAAAAGTATCCAACTGCATTTAAAGCCTTTTTATAATTTATGCATGTGTATAAAGAGGCCACGTCACACGTGGCCCATATATATGTAGATTTCCATTTTATCCCGGAGATGGAGTCAATGACATGCAGCGTATCCCTCAAATATGACCTGAGTTTAGTAACAAATGGCTGTAAAAAATAATCAACATATTGTGACACGCTGGACGTCATTGACTCCACCCCTGGAACTATGGGTCTACCTGGTGGATGTTGGATGTCCTTATGGAGTTTCGGAATATGGTAAAATGTTGGAGTTCTGGGATACTTTTTGTATAGAAAGCCAAATTCTGCTTTATCAATTATCCCATCTAATTGTGCCTTTAGTAATAGATTTTTATATGTAACTTGATAAGTTTTCGAGAGGATCACTGGCCAAAATAGAATAGGAATTTTCGTCTCCCAAAAGACGATAGGCTTCAGCCACATAGATGGACCTGTCTTGTAAAACAATACCCCCCCCCCCTTGTCGGCTTGTCTAATAACCAATTGTCTCAAACCCCCAAGTTCTTTTAATGCTAGCTTTTCTTCTTTTGATAAGTTATTTCTGTCACGGTAGCTTGTGACAGGTTGTAATTTACACCAAAACTATATATAAATATATATATACCTGGGTTTGAACTGGGACGAGACTTAGATATGATAAATATAATTTATTCCTTGATAAAGGTGAACACAGCAGATTATACAATAACAGCAAAATATAGACACTTACTTAAAGATTATGGCAAGAAAGCCATCAGGATTACAGACTGGCCACTTCTCCCATATTTCAGTTGACATCACAGCAAAACAGGCAGGATACATGCATGCATGAAGATCATTTGCATGAAGAACAATGAAGAACTTTGCATGAACAACATGGATAAAAGGGTGGCTCTGACTTATATATCATTTTAACCCTTGCATCCCAGCTTACGGCGCCGTGCCGTCTAGTAAAATCCCCTTTGAAGCTTTTGAAGCTGACTTTGGGCTTCCAGGGTCCAGTGTGAAAAGTTTCACTTACTCTGGTTATTCCTTTTGTCCATTGGGCCAAGCATAAGCAATTAGCCACTTAGCCTTTGATGACCAGGCTTGTAAATTCTGGCATTCCTGCTCATTATCATAGCAGGGGGTTGCAGTTTCTCAGAACTCAACCAAAATGTCATATTTACTGCAAATCACCTCATAACTTGAGTTCAGTAATACATACAGTCAGGTGAGATATATTAATACAGTCCGTCCCACCTGACGCTCGCAGAGAGACCAAACATTACAGTGTAATATGAAAATTAATAGAGATATTAATATCTGGCAGCCACTAAGGGCCAGATATTAAGTGTTTGTAACGGTTGGTGGCGGGGAAGTCCCACGAATACAAATATGTAATTCTTATCCTTTTCAGCCAAGGACATCTCATAATATTCTTATATTTAATAAGGTTACTCCTTTTGATTCCCTTCTTGGGTAGCTCCACCCCTACCCCCATCAATAAAACCTTTTGAAGTAGGCTTGTAGCTTCTCGCATAACCAAATAGGTAATTACCTGTTGGTCCTTCCTGGGTCTTGCATAGCAATTCCCCTGTGAAGCCAGGCTAAATTCTAGCAGGATGTCCTATTTAGCATCCAACTGGCCAATTCACACCTCCCTTTTGGATATGCACTTCCAGAGAGGAAGCTTGCATATCAAACGTGAATAGACTCATGAGTCAAACCATTTGGTCCTGGTACGCATTACAAAGGCAGGCAGAGGTAGTTAGCATTTGGCCTGTACATTGTAAGACTGCAAAAAGTCACTTTATCAAAAATATATGTTCCTCTTATGACAAAGTTATATTTTTAATATGTGTGTACTTGGGGGGTGACCCGGAGGCTGTACCCCAAGGCTCAGGGTCCTGGCTTACTCCGTTACCAAATTACCAGTTTTCAGGTAACTGTTTATTCAGCACTGCATATAAGATTAACCCCTTAAGTCCCAGTGGGTGGGTTATGCAGACACTGACCCAGCAAAAATACATTTTACATAGGGGAATAAGCATTTTCATGTTATAACAAGGGTTAAATCCCATTTCTGGAACTCAGCCCAGTTAACCCCTTGTCTCCCTGGCGAGGTTAGAGGGGGGCCCTTGGGGAGTAACCCCGTTAATCCCGGGCCAAACCCTCACTATCGTCACAATTTCTGTGTGAGAAAACAATATTCTCACACATAAATTCTAGGTCTTTTAGGACCATAGTATAAAAGGTTTCTATAAATGCCCCCTTTGATTGATAGGGGAAATAGGTGGATTGTGCTGAAAAGGGAGTATGTCTAATTTTAACCTTGGAACTTAATTCCATCTTAGTGGATAGAGACCCAGGTGTAAATAATGTATGGTCTAGTTCAAGGGGTGGGGACCCTAAATCACAAAGAGAAACCCCTAATTCATTAGTTATAAGTTGACCTTGAGAATTTATTTTACTTAGATCACATATCTGTATGTCCGTTTGTGTTTCATTGAAATTATTCAATATGGAGTTTTGTATGCTAACATTAGAGTCTCCAGTGTTATTGTCCCATAGAAATCCATCATGTATAGTTAATGATGGATCATCTGCTAATGGAGCATATTCTTTTAGTAAAGATGTCATTATTTCAATGTTCCTTTGTTCTTCAATATTAAAGATATCTTGTCTGTTTTTATTTTGTATTGCAAAGTGCCTCATCAATGTGACTTTTCTAATGTATTTGTTTAGATCTACAAATAGATTGAATTTGTTTGGTGAACTAGTTGGTGCAAACGAGAGTCCCTTAGATTAAAGTGAAATGTGATGTGTAGATAGAATGAATGTGGATAAATTAAAAATACCATAATTTTCTGATGTACCCTTCATTATTCCGTTCTCTTTCTTTCCTTGCTTGCGCCTCCCTGATCTTGTTCCTCGAAACGTCTTTTTCTGCGTTGTGGGGTCTGGACTTGTTGAGATGGTTGTCGATCCCATAGAGGGTATGCCCTCCCTTTCTCCCGTGCTTCGTGTTTTGTTACCAACTCTAAAAAGAGGCAGTGTGAGAGGTACTGTACTGGTAATAGATGTGGACCCTTGATTGCTTTTTTCTTTTTCATAGATTTTGGATATAGCCCCACTATTTTTTTTGACTCTTATTTTGTTGTTGTTGTTCTTTTATAGTGTTTGACTGGGGTTCACTAGTTTGAAGGACCTCATACTTATTCTCAGTTTGACAATTGAATTGAGATTTGTCTATGGATGATTGAAATAACTTTTTCTGATCCCTTGGGATCTCTGATAGAATGATTTTCCTTACTTGGATCCCTCGGTCTATCAAATCTATTGTCACGTCTGTGTTGTGAATAATGTCTAGATTTGTCCCTCCAATTAGGTTTTCTCAAATTTCTAACGTTATCTGTAGCATAGTCATTAGTGTCCCTATCATATTTTTTGTCTTTACGTTCTATAGTTTCTGTTTCAAAAGTAGTAACTCTTCTAATAACAAGATTATCCAATTCAATAAATTCTTCACTATCAATAAATGGTTTTAAGATTTTTTGTGTTTCCTCAATGTCTCCCTCAATGGATTTCAATTTTTCTTCTCTATAACCTATCAGGAGTTTTATTAGTTCAAAAGAACATGTTTCCAATATATGATTCCAATTGGTTGAAAATTCCACATTCATTTCAAACTTAGGTTTTTTTAAATTCTAAGTCCCCTTTGGACCAATTTGTTATCAAGATATTTTTGTAATGATAAAAGATCCAACCAATGTTTAGTTTCCTCTTTAGCCAACCTCTCTAGCCTAAACAAATTGGCTTTTAAATCTATGCCATCCTCAATAACATCATCCATAGCTGGTTCACAGTATTTAAAATGTGCTGTATCCTAGCTAACCTTTCTTTGCTATTTTTCATCATATTGATGTTAGTAGTGGTAGTATATAACGGATTATAATCCTTGCAAAAATTGGCTGCAGTCTTGAGTTGCAGCAAGAAAGCTCAATTTGGGAAAAAAAGAAAAAAGACTGCGCCTAAATGCAAGGATATAACCAGAAATATTAAATTGAAAATGATGTTATAATGAATCGATGTGAATACCACTAACTTAGCTAATAAGGTAATAATGAACAAAAATCATGTGCCCATACAATGATCAATAATGTAATTACAGTGCTGACTTAATGCAAATATAATTGAACAAAAATAATATATAATTAAAAAAATATAAAGATTAAAAATACAAAAATAGAAAAAATAAAAATCCTGAGTGAAAAAAATATATATATGTGAAAAATATATATGTGTACAGTATATTATTGTCCAAATATATGTATGTATACTATGTGAGTGAATCTAATAAAAAATATATAAGAACTGTGTTGATCTCAAATAAAACAAAGATGCTGGCAGCTTTCTTCCTGGGTGCAACAAACTCCCTTGACGAACCTAAGAAAAAAGAGAAGAAAAAAGCGCCCGATCTTCGTGTGGTAACGTATAAAAAATGTAATAAAACATGTGTGAAGACAATTCAAAACTCACAAGAGTACGATATAAAACAGCATTGTATATGTTTATACTCATATACAGGAGTAGCCTCGAGGTGCCGGCGTCTCCGCTCTTCCGCTGGGAATGGATGTCGTCACTCATCAGTGGTGTAACTGGTTTCAAATTCCTCCATCAACCACAGACCTGTGGCGTAGGTTCCCTCTAATGAAAGAGTCCCAGTGTACCGGAGCAAAGTTTGGCCTGCTTAAACCTTTTGGCTGCTAATAAAAGTCAAATGAGCACTAAATCATGTGCAATAATACCATCCCTACGCGTTTCCTCAGACTTTCTCTGACTTCTTCAGGGGTATTTAATAGGTTGGACCGGAACAGGGTTTTAATATATCTCCTGACCAATCAAATGGAGAAAGCATAATTACATAATGTTATACACTTGATCTTAAAAGAAATACAACGAGTGAGATTGCTAATTGATTGATTGGAAACACAGTGAGCTAAATGAGTATAAAAAAAACAATGTTAAAGCAACCCTTAACCATTAAGAGCGGAGACGCGGCGGCACCTCGAGGCTACTCCTGTATATATGAGTATAAACTTATACAATGCTGTTTTATATCGTACTCTTGTGAGTTTTGAATTGTCTTCACACATGCTTTATTACATTTTTTATACGTTATCACACAAAGATCGGGCGCTTTTTTCATATATATATATATATATATATATATATATATATATATATATATATACAGTGTTCGACAATCATATACATTTACACGCCCGGGGCGAGTGGATTTAACCTCCGGGCGAGTAAATATTGGCCCAAGCAGCACACGTTTGTTTTTTTAAATTTCTCCTGCTCGCGCTGAAATTTCTCCTGCTCGTGCTGAAAAAAAAAAAAAACCTCCCCCTACCTGACTGCTGATTGGCGCACGCTCCCAGGATTTGTAGGCGCGCGGCCAGGCTCTATATGAGCCCGCCCCCAACGAGCAGCCATTCTTTCTGGCCGCAGATATGTTGGGGGGTAAGTACTCTCCAATCTCTCCATGCTGCGGCCCCTCTGTTCCTTCCCTGCAAGCAAACCCGTGCGATCCATCTGGTCCCCACATGGCTCCCTACTCACCCCCACGGCTCTCTGCTCGTGCCCTCTCCCGCCAGTACGCGCCTCTGCGTTAGCTCTCCCCTCCTGTCCCCTTCCCCTCCTCCTGTCCCTCGATCCATCGATCGCTGCCCGGGACAGGAGGTCCCCACTGCTGCAGTCCGGTTGTCGTACAGGGGGGGGGGGCGCTCTCACCACTTGTCTCGCTCACCACGTGCCTCCCCGCCAGCTAACTTTATGACGGTGCAGCCGCCGCATGAAGTGAGGTGGGGGGGATGCCGGGCTGATCGCCTGCCCAACCACTAGCTTCATGGTGCAAACCTGTTTGCCCACGCACTGCGGGACATGCCGGCGAGGGGAGCAGGGCAGTGGCGGCCACGGCGGGGCTGACAGTCCCCTGGGGCGCCCGCTGGGGGACACCTCGCCACGTGACTCCCATCCACCCTGCCACCTCTCCAAAGCTTCCACTACGCCCGCGTGAAGTATGATGGGGGGGGGATGTCGGCCTGCCCCCCCCCCCCACGAGCGGGAGATGGGCGCGGGTGGGTGGGGGAGGAGCGTGGTGGTTGTGGTCGCGGCCTTTCCTCCCCCACCGTGTGTGTGTGTATATGTATATATGAGTGTGTGTGTGTGTGTGTGTGTGTGCTTGTGTGTGTGTGTGTGTGTGTGTATGGGAGTATGTGTGTGACACCAGAGGTACCCCCCCAGTCACTCACCCCCCCCAGTCAGTCACCCCCCCAGTCAGTCACCCCCCCACCCAGCCAGTCAGTCACCCAGCCAGCCATTCACCCACCCACCCAGCCAGTCAGTCAACCACCCAGCCAGTCAGTTACCCACCCAGCCACCCACCCAGCCAGTCACCGACCCAGTCAGTCACCCAGCCAGTCAGTCACCCAGCCAGCCAGTCAGTCACCCACCCAGTCCGTCACCCAGCCAGTCCGTCACCCAGCCAGCCAGTCAGTCACCCACCCAGCTAGTCAGTCACCCACCCAGCTAGTCAGTCACCCACCCACCCAGCTAGTCAGTCACCCACCCACCCAGCCAGCCACCCACCCAGCCAGCCAGTCACCCACCCTGTCACCCACCCAGCCAGTCAGTCACCCAGCCAGTCAGCCAGCCAGTCAGTCACCCACCCAGCCAGTCAGTCACCCAGCCAGTCAGTCACCCACCCAGCCAGTCAGTCACCCAGCCAGTCAGTCACCCACCCAGTCAGTCACCCACCCAGTCAGTCACCCACCCAGCTAGTCAACCACTCAGCCAGCCAGTCAGTCACCCAGCCAGCCAGTCAGTCACCCACCCAGCCAGTCACCCACCCAGCCAGTCAGTCAAGGTCAAATCCAGCCAGTCACGCCCCACACTCTCTCTCCCCCACACTCTCTCCCCCACACTCTCTCTCCCCCACTCTCTCTCTCTCCCCCACTCTCTCTCCCCCACACCCTCTCTCTCCCCCACACTCTCTCTCCCTCACACTCTCTCTCTCCCCCACACACTCTCTCTCCCCCACACACTCTCTCTCTCCCTCACACACTCTCTCTCCCCCACACACTCTCTCTCCCCCACACACTCTCTCTCTCCCCCACACACTCTCTCTCTCCCCCACACTCTCTCTCTCTCTCCCCACACTCTCTCTCTGTCACCCACACTCTCTCTCTGTCACCCACACTCTCTCTCTCTCTCTCTTTGTCACCCACTCTCTCTCTCTCTGTCACCCACACTCTCTCACACTCTGGATCTCTTATTTACCCTATATATCTTAACTGCCCTATACTACACCAAAATAACCTATACTGCTTTCTTCCAGATCTGACTCCCGAGCTTCACACGGAAGACATCGGAATCCCCCCTAACCTAGAAGACAGGTAGGGAACACCTCCCCTCCAATGTATAACATTGCGGGAATGCGCGTACCTGGACATTGAGGGGCTTCAGGAAACTAGTCATTCACATCTGGCTTTTATTTCTAGATCCGACACACACACACACACACACACACACACACACACACACACACACACACACACACACACACACACACACACACACACACACACACGTAACAAGGACGAATTGTAGTATAATGTAATACAATAAATACATTTATGTCAAAAACGAATGTTGTTCTGACTAGGAATTTATTAAATGTATTTTATTTTAAAGCGGGGTTGGGGGCAGGACTAGGGGCGGGACTAGGTGGCGAGTAGATTTTTTGGTTGGGCAAGTAGATTTTTGGGTGATTTGTCGAACACTGTATATATATATATACACATTTTTTAGATTTGTTTTGTTCCGTTATTCGTACCATGTATTACTGCACCGACACACTTTATTCGAGCAAATACCCAGTATGTACCTGGCAGATACCTGGAATGCGCCGCTCCTCACCTCTGACAAGCCCCGTTGCATTTGCCTTCCCAGCCTGGGTTCATGCCTGGCTGACGGGCGGCTGATCTGTTAAATGATAATGATTAGGATTTAATAGGCTGCAATGCTTCGCGTGTCTACCAGATGGCATAAATTCATGAATTGTAATGCAGTATATATATATATATATATACTGTGCAGTATTGCAGCCAGCGGGAATAAAATGCTTCAATCCCTGCTTGGAAAATACCTCAATGCACTCGGGCAGAAAACAGTCACAAACCTCAATACACCCGGGTATACTTGAATTCGTGGGACTAGCCGAGCTCGAATAAAGTGTGTCGCCAGTGTATGTAATGACTATGTTTTTAAACACTGATTGGAAGGCTTTCAATAGACACTAATATTATACTCCTGTTGGCTGAGGAATTATCCGTCTTGCTATTTAATAGCAGCTATTGGAGTAGTCAGACATACCTCCTGAAGAAGCGTCATATGACGCGAAATGCGTAGAGGTGACGTCATCACGCAGCGGAGAGCGGACATGACGACGAGTGCTCAGCCGGTTGCGGTCATTCCCTTACCTTGCATGGGGTGCGGTCTCTGTCCAAACACAAAGTAAGCTGTGGTAACATCCAGCATTATCCCAGGACTGTTTTTCCATTAGATCCAAGGTTTTTGGATTCAGGGACCCCTCCATTAGTGCTTTGTTATTGTGGAATCTTGGGTCGATTTTTATTAAGTGAATTTTATTATGCATTTTTTTTTGTTTCAATCTTTTTTATTAAGTTGTAACAACTTACATTTATATCACATCAAACAACAATATTCAAATTACCAGGTTTACATACTAGACGCACTTAGTGTTGGATTAGCGTCTGTCTAAAATAGACGTAATTTGTGTCTAGATACATCTATGCTTTCTTTTGGCGAGTGAGCAACTTAACTTTGGGACAGTGGCTGAAAAATGATAGCGTTTTGTATAAGTCTTTTGTTTTCTGTTGTTATTGAACCATTAGGGTAGAAAAGTACAGAAGAGAAAGAGAGAAGGATGAGGGATAAAAAGGAGAGGGAGGGATGAGGGGGGTGGTATGGGTAGCAGCCAGTACATCCTCCTGGGGAAACTATCCCCTTTAAATTTCAACGACATTCTAGTCTGGCGACCAAGATTCTTGTCGAATCAATCTAGTGATTGATTTAATTGGGCCGACAGTCTTTCCATCAGCCTGACATTATTAATTCTGTGTATTACTGTGCGCCTAGATTGTGGGTCTATGTTTTTCCACGCAGCTACAACAGAACAGCGAGCTGCTGTGAGAATAAATGAGATTCATTTTCTTATTGGTGCTTGTAGGTCGTCTATTGGTTTTGCTAAGAGGTAGGTCAAGGGTTCCAACGGGATTCTTAGGTCTGTGGTTTCAAATATCAAGTTATGAACCATGGACCAGAACCTCTGGATACGTGGGCATGTCCACCAGATATGGGCCATGTCTCCTCTCATACCACATCCCCTCCAGCACAGATCCGGCGTACCCGGGAAGATCTGACTCAGCCTACTCGGGGTTAAGTAACATTGAAATAGAATTGTGTATATATTTTCTTTAGTAACTGTACAAATTGATGTTTTGGCTGCCGCTTCCCAGATATCCCTCCACTCGTCATTATCAATTTCTATATTGAGGTCTTCAGCCCATTTCAACATATAGTTATGGGGTTTGGAAGTTGCGTGAGATGCTATCTCCGCATATATTCCTGAGATTAACCCTCTCCTGTAGAGCCCCTCTATGCATAGTTTTTAAAATTTCGAAATGGGTGGGAACTTAGCGTTCTGTGAGATTGTTTGCAGAAAGTGTCGTATCTGGAGATAACTGAATATTGATTGGTCTTGTTATTGTGGTTTCTGCTTTAGCTCTTGAAAGGAGAGAATCTCCCCCCCTTCTATGAAATCTTTTGCTGTCGAAATATCCAGTCTCCCGAACCGCTCCGCATATTTTGCGGAACAGCCCGGGGAGAATCTAGGATTATTTACTAAAGGGACAAGGAGAGAAGGGAATGTGTAGAGGGAATATCTCTTTTTGCTTTTAGACCAAATCTCCCATGTGCACCTCATCGCTCCAAGTTTAAATCTTACCGCGGGGCTCTCCCCCTCTGGGCAGCTCCAAAATTCTGCCGCCAGGGAGGAAGGGGCCACATAAGTAGACTCTATCCCCAACCAGCCACAAGTTGCTGAGTCACAGTTCCACATCACTACTTGTTTTAGGTGGACCACATGATAGTATTTAATGATGTCCGGGATGCCTATGCCTCCTCCTGATCTTAGAGCTAACATCACCGATCTCGCCACCCGTGGTCTTTTATTCTTCCATATAAATTGGGAAAGTCTATTTGGGATGTTTTTGAGTTCCCTAAGAGGGATCTTGATCGGGAGAGTTTGGAAAAAATACAGCAGCCTAGGTAATATATTCATTTTAACCGCTGCTATTCTCCCAATCCAGGATATCTGAAAGTTGTTCCAAGTCTGCAAGTCTTTTTTTTATTTTTTCAAACGGGGGGAGAAAGTTGTTTTCGTATAATAAGTTGAATGTGCTGGTTATATGAATCCCTAAATATTTGATATGTGTTTGGCTCCATTTGTAATTGAAATTTGCCTGTAGGAGTTTAATTTCCGGGACTGACAGTGTTAGGTTTAGTGCTTCTGATTTATCATTGTTAATTTTGTATCCCGAAACTTGTCCGAATTGATCTAGTTGGGATTGCAGATTTGGAATCGATATTAGTGGGTTAAAAAGAGATAATATTATATCATCTGCAAATAAAGAGATCTTACAGCTTGTTTCGCTTATCCGGACACCCTGGATATTTAAATCTTCTCTAATTATACTCGCTAGGGGCTCGATCGATAAAGCAAAGAGGAGGGGGGACAGCGGGCATCCCTGTCTGGTTCCATTTTTAATTTTGATGGGGTCTGAGTCTCCTCCTGGAAGCTTAACATAGGCAGTGGCCGTCCTGTAGCGGCCCACTTTATTCTATCAAATGCTTTTTCTGCGTCTAAGCTTAGTAGAAATGCCTTTGAGCCGGTCAGATGCACGTGGTCTACAATGTTTAGGACTTTTCGTGTGTCGTCTAAGGCATGTCTACCAGAGACAAAGCCCACCTGATCCGAATGAATAAGTCTTAACATTTATGGATATTCTTTTGTTTTTATTGAGGTTAAACTGGCCATGGGATCCTATTTTTATTAATAGTGTGCAGGAGCTCCTGAGCTGAACCACTTTGATTTCTGACTCAGGGACCCCCTGCTTCCCAAGTTACATGCCCCGGTTTGGGGCATCGGGTGCCAGTGTCGCCGCCATCTTTATAGCAGGCACATCGCGTCTTGGACGCTATAAAGATGGCGGCGACACTGGCACCCGATGCCCCATAAAGGGGCCTGTAACTCGGGAAACAGGGGGTCCCTGAGGCTGAAATCAATGCGATTCAGCTCAGAGGACCCCCTGCTCCCGTACTCCATTATTAAAAATACATTAATAATGCTTCATTACCATAGCAGATAGCCGCTACGGTAAGGAATTATTCTTTATTGATATGTGTGTTTAATTCATAGGGTAGATGTGCAGGGGGTCTCCGGAGCTGAACTGCTTTGGTTTTAGGTCCGGGGACCCCCTGCTTCCAGAGATACAGGCCCGTTCATGGGGTGCCGGTATCCCTCTGCTTTGTTTACATTCCGCGGTCACGTGATCGGGACATTAAAAGCAGAGGGATACCGGCACCTCATAAAGGGGCCTGTATCTCGGGAAGCAGGGGGTCCCCGGACCTCAAATCAATGCGGTTCAGCTCCAGAGACCCCCTGCTCATCTACACTATGAATAAAACATTTTATTAAAAAGTTGTTTTTTTGCCAAGATTTGTGCAGAGAGAGTCGCGGATCTCTCTATCTGCTGCAGGCTGATCTCGGCAGGGGACGCCTTATCGGCAGGTAATCACCAGGTAGACTGTCTCGCCACCGGCGACTCAGCGTGTTGCTCTCGCAGTGATTCAGCCATTCCTGCATACTGCGAGGGCAACACACCAAAAACATGCCAAGTTTGAACCCCTGCCGAGAGTGCTTTTTCGGTGCTTACTGCATGAGGCCCTAAGTCTCTACTATACGCAGACGACCTGATCCTGCTGTCTCCAACAGAACAAGGCCTCCAACAGAAACTGGCAATACTAGAAAAATTCAGCCAGACCTGGGCACTCTCTGTGAACCTAGAAAGAACCAGAATAATGGTATTCCAGAAAAAATCTAAAAAACATCTAATCATATCGCAATTCACACTGAATGACAATGCACTGGAACAGATAGTGAGCTACACATACCTTGGTCTAACAATCAACTCATCAGGGAAATTCAACCTGGCCATAAATACACTGAAGGAGAAGACCCGCTGAGCATTCTATACAATAAGGAAACAGATGTACCACCTCAAACCACCAATAAGAATCTGGATGAAAATATTCAACAGCATCATCACATTCATCCTTCTGTATGGCAGTGAGGTGTGGGGGCCCTATGACATACCCAGACTCCACAAAATGGGATACCAGCCCAACAGAAATACTGCATCTGGAATTCTGCAAACACCTTCTCCAAGTACACAGGAGTACATCAAACAATGCATGCTGGGCTGAGCTGGGCCGCTTTCCTCTACTGCTCACTGTACAGAAGAGAGCACTGACATTCTGGGCCTACCTAAACAACAGCCAACCACAGTCTTACTGCTACAGAGCAATGAAAAATCAGGACCTCCTCACTAAACCCTGTGCCATCAAAAAACTTGTCCTCTCACTCCAAGAACAAAACCCCACACAGATCAACAATCTGCCGAAAAAACAAATCAACTCAATCGCCAGCGAAATGAAGAAGCAGTATGTGACTATGTGGGAAAATGGTATCCAGCGCTCAAAGAAGCTGGAGACCTACCACAGCCTACAGAGAGAATACACTCTCAGCCCCTACCTACTGAAGGTAAAAGACCCAAAACAGAGACAGACCTTGGGCCAGTACAGAATAAGTGCCCACAGCCGGGAAATAGAAACAGGCAGACACAGACAGAACTGGAAGCCCCGGGAGATGAGACTGTGCCAGCGATGTGAGCTAGGAGGGGTAGATGAAACCCACTTCCTGTTGCGTTGCACACAATACTCTGAAGTGAGGAGTGCCCACCTAGAGAAACTCTCAGCTCTTATCCAGAACTTTAATAATACAGAAGAGAACCAAAAAATAGCGATCCTCATGGGAGAAGATGAAACCACAGCAGAACTGGCTGCCACAGGCTGAGAGACGCCCCACTAACCCCCACATCCCTGTGTGTTACTGTTACCCATGTATGGTGCAATCATTATACCCTACCCCCAATAATTAACCATTATACCCTACCCCCTAATATTCGTGTAATCATTGTCCCCCACCCCCTATTGTTCACGCTTTGGCAATTCTGAAATGTTCTATTGTCATGCCAAAAAAGCTAATTTGATTTGACACACAGAGAGAGACACACACACACACACACACACACACACACACACACACACACACACACACACACACACACACACAAACACACAGAGAGACAGAGAGAGACAAAGACAGAGAGAGTCACCCAGCCAGTCATCCCATCCCCTTTCACACTCAAACTCTCACACATGCACTCTCACACGCACTCACTCTCACACACGCACACTCACTCTCTCACTCACAGAAACGGAGCTGCTCGAGCGGAACCGGCGCCCGGAGTCCCGCTCACCATCGGAGGTATGTGGGAGCCATCGGGGCCTACGGGCGACATCGGAAGCCTGCGGGAGACATCGGGGGTATGCGGGGGTATATGGTGGCCATTGGGGGTTTGCGGGGGTATGCGGCAGCCATTGGGGGTATATGGAGGCCTGCTGCGGCCATTGTGGGAATGTGGGGGCCTCCGGGGTTGCGGCAGCCATTGGGGTATGCGGGGGCCTGCGGAGGTATGCGGCGGCCATTTGTGGTATGCGGGGGCCTGCGGGGGACATTGGGGGTCTGCGGGGGTATGCAGCTGTCATTGGGGGTATGTGGGGGACATTGGGGATATGTGGGGGACATCGGGGGCCTGCGGAGGCGCTCTCTGGCTGCCATGATTGACGGGGGAGGAGAGAAAACGTGCTCAGAGAGGCGGGGGAGGAGGAAAAGCGCTGTTCAGGGGGCCGGAGTAAGCACCTGCAGCAACATGAACCCGCCTCTGGCTTTTTTTTTTCTCCTTCAGCGTGCAGGAAAATTCGGCGCGAGCGGGGGAATTTAAACATCAGCACGTGGGCTGCTTGGGCCAATCGCCAAGGGGCAATTTTGAGTCGCCCCCGGCGACCGGGCAACTGCGTTTGTCGAACACTGTATGTATATATATATATATATATATATATATATATATATATATATATATTGGTCGACAAATCACCCAAAAATCTACTCGCCACCTAGTCCCGCCCCCACCCTAGTCCCGCCCCCAACCTCACCCTAGTCCCACCCCCAGGCCCGCTTTAAAAAAAATAAAAAAATTAATTGAATAAATTCCTAGTAAGAACAACATTCGTTTTTGACATAAGTTTATTTATTGTATTACATTATACTACAATTAGTCCTGGTTACGTGTGCCTCAGAGCTGCTGCTCCTCCCCGGAGGGCGGCGGCGGGCTGCGCTGAAGCGGTGGCTGCTGGAAGAACATGCCGCTCAGCAGCTTGGGCGAGTCCGGCAGGAAGAAGATGGCCCCGAAGCACAAGGTGATGAAGCCGCTGAACACCAGCAGCAGCACAAACATCTCCGTCAGGAGCCCCTCGCCGCCGCCCCCCCCCCCGCCCTGTGGCAACAGGCTGCCGCCCGGCATCACTCACACGGCCACTGGCTCTACGCTAGGACCTGTGAACCGCTAAGACACGGGGGGGGGGGGGCGGTAGGGCACCGCTAGGACACGCGTGTGCAGCTGCCGGACTCCGGTCCAAGTCACTAGAGATTTGCAGGAGGAGGGAGGGCGCGCGGGTGTATCGCTGCTCGGCAGCCACCGCTAGGACCTGCACATGTGTCCTCTGGACAGGCAAGCAGACAGCTAGGACTACTTTGTGACTTCTTCAGTGAAGGCTGACCGCTAGGACGCTGGTGTCCCCCCCCGCCGGTGGAGGCAGCAGACCGCTAGGTTTGCTCAGGCAGCGCCTCCCCGCAGGTGACAGATAATAATAAAGTTTGCTGGCTGTCTGTGATCAGCAGCACAGCGGACCCGCTGGGGGGAGGAGGGGGGAGTTCCTCCTGACTGCTCACGGTGTCCAGAGCCGTTTGTTCTCGGGGTGGGGAGGGGGGTGGGGGGAATAGGGGGGGGGAATATTGGCAGCCTGCCAAGTCCTGTCAGCCAATCAGGCTGTTGGATTTAAAAAAAAATTTTTCAGCGCGAGCAGGGAAATTTAAAAAAAAAAAACACCTTGGGCGGTCATAAGGAGCTCGCCACGAGGTCAAATCCACTCGCCCCGGGCGTGTGGGGGAACTGTTTCCCGTACCCAATCTCACATAGGGTCACCTAAGGGAAAACTGCTCTGGCTACTACGGTCTGTGTGGTGCTAAACCTACCTGTTGGTTCCAGGAGAACTGAGTGTCCGCGGTGGTATGGGGCATAGGACAGTCTTTTGGCTCGTTCAAATAGCTACTCACTCATGGTACAGTACAGCGGCTCCAGCCATGACAGGATCCCAGGACGTGGTATGTCAGCTCCCATCACTGCACAACTTTTCCCTTCTGCCCAGTAACCGACACCCAGACAGAAGTCTGATGACTCATCACGTTTATTTTCTCTCCCTTCATTCCCAGCACAGCATGGTCTCTGCAGACTGGGACATCTGGATGGTGCTTGCTCCATCTCTAGGGGCATTCTAGTCTGGATAGGGACTAAGCCAGCAGGCATAGAACGGCATGCATGCCCGTCAATGGGGAAGGCTCATAGCCCTCGTGCTCCTCTTTAGGGAGAAGAGCCAGACTGCATTCTCTCTTGCTTCCTCTCCCTTTGGAGGGTAGGGGGCAACTCCTTTTGCTTCCTCTCCCTTTGGAGTGTAGAGGGCAACTCCTTTTGCTTCCTCTCCCTTTGGAGGGTAGAGGGCAACTCCTTCTGTTTAGATCCTCCCCAGAAGAATCTAGAAGGGGCGGGCTCATGGACTGTACCACCTTCTCCTCTTCTAGGAAAGGCAAAGGGGGGGTCACTGTTTTTATCAAGCTGGCAACTCTGTCTGATTGGTCAGTCCAATTCCTCCCTAGAAAATGAGCAAGTGCTTATGACGTATCTGGTATTTCATAAGTGCAGTATCAGGGGCACTAAAATGTCCCTGTACTGGTTAAGTTATACCAACAGCAAACAGCGATTTTACTGGATTCCATTATGTGCGCACTACAAAACATTTACACATTTTTCATAGGAGACAGATAAAGATGTCAGGTCCATCAGTGTACTGCAGGGGTGCGCAAACTGGGGAGCGCAGGAATTTCTATGAGAAAACAGAGTCCCTGTTTGGATATACACTCCACCTTATATGTGTAAATTATACATACTGGAAAGAGGAGGTGTGTACCCCCTCCACTGATTTGAAAGAATATTTTATTTATTATGAACAAAAAGAAAACAAAAAGTTAGATTAAAACTAAAACTCGCAACAGGGCTTATTGTAGAACTGCAGGTCAATGTATAATAGTATTGTCCCTGCTAATGCGAAACTGTGAACCTAACCTAACAGATGCGTACAGCCATGGCAGATGTCTGCATATGATAATTACTGTATCCAGGCATATGTGTTAGTGCTTCAAAAGAAGTGCTAGGTGTACACTATGTAGTGTGAAATATTGAACCCAAGACTCTCACGATGATGAGAGAATTAGTGCCAAAATAAACTAAACAAAATAAACCTAAATAAATCCTGTTTGTGTGTGTGTTTATTTACAATGTAAGCTGCCTAGATAGCTGAATTACCTCCTATGCGACAACCTGATCAGATTAATCTTAGATCATTCCTCCTGTGCCTATCTGTGTGTATCATATAGCTATGATGGAAGCTATTGAACAGGCATAGTGGAAGGGTCCCGCGCTCATCCCTAAGGCATTAAATGCCGGGGGAGGCATGAGGCTTCTTTAACTTCCCTTACCTGCTCTCAGCCGGCTCTTCTGCGAGGCGTTGCCATGACAATGCGGCGTCAAATGGCAACGCTTTGCCATGGCAACGCGATGTTACATGACGTTGGATGTAATATGACGCCACGAAGCCCGAGAGCAGGTAAGGGTTGAGTTGTAGGCAGGGGGTGCGAACTGAAAAGTTTGCGCACCCCTGGTGTACTATATATACACCCCACACTTACTGATTCTTCTTTAACATATCCCAAACATTCCCAATATATCAGTAGCTAGTAACACAGTCACAGTCTTCTTGCGGTGGAAGAGTGAAGATCACACCCCGGTAGAGCTGAATTGATTTGTTGGATTATAAATTATATAGCTTACTGCACCTGCCACTTTGTAGAGCTAATACTGTAACTCCTAATGCAAGAATCTTCCCTGTCTCCAATCTAAAGTCTGGCAACAGAGATATCTCTTGTGCACAATGTACAGTTACACACTGATACTAACATGTATAACCTCAGACTGAGGACTGACAAGACAGGAACTGAAGCTGCAGTCCTAGTTAAGACCGTAGTGAACGAATGGCAGTGATACAGTTAATAGGTTAAAACTTATTGACTGATACCAGTCTAATGTATTCTAATGGGCCTATTCACTAAAGAAGTGGTTTAATGGTTGTTCTGGCCCTATAGCCCCTTGTAACAAAGAGGTAGGGTCAGGCAAGTTAACTCTCCCTTTAGATGCACACGGAGTCCTTCTTTCTTTTTGTTCTTTTATTACAAAACAAACAATAACAACAACAGATGAGGGGAACAGTGGGTGAGTGGCATATGTAGACGAGAGGTAAATTAATAATGCCTTTATGGGAGAGGCAGCAAGAGGTGTGTAGTCACAGACAGCTGGATCCAAAAGGAAATGTGCTAGTCTGGGCATGATTTAACACTATAACAGTCAATGGTCAACCTAAAAACAAAACAATCACCAAAATAAACCACAATTACAAAGTAAACGCCAAAAAATACCATAAATAAATAAAAGCAAACAGCAAAAAAAGTACAAGAATTAAAAATCAAAACACCAAAAATAAATAATTACAAAAACAATCAACAAATAAATACAAGATTAATACAAAGCAATAAACAAAAATACATTTTAAACAAATAAAAGCAAGCATTTGCCAAAAAATATAAATTTGGTTCTTTTCATAGTCTACCTTGTCCCTCTCGCATTTTACACTACCGACACACTTAATCACACTGCGGCCAGATCCGCAAGCCGGGAGATTTCCCGGCTTGCTAGTGGCCGCCCTCGGCGTGCCGCGCGTCATAGACGCGCGGTCACGCGTCTTCGGGAGCGTGCGCCCCCTGCACGCGCATCCAGGGGCTCCCCGAGGGAGCCCTGGTGTCCCGCGATCGCGGGACAGCGGCAGGGGGTTCCGGGGGACCCGGCGGACCCGGCAGCGGTAGGGAGAGCGCCCCGATCGGAGGGCGCTCTTCCGCTGCTTCGGCGCGCGCCCGTCACTCTTGGGCGCGCGCCAGGCTACTGCTGCGGCCAACAACGGGCAAATGCTCGAATAAACTTGGCCGCAGCAGTACTTGTTTTTTGGACATGATGTCATTTTCCTTTCTTCTTCTACCATTTCTTCCAATACATATTCATCTGCCTTTTCTTTCAGATTGTCCCCTTGTTTTTCTGGGTCTACCTTTTCCTCTTCTTCCATTGCTGCCGCTACCTCCATTTCTTTATCTATATTTTCATCCACTGCCTTCTCTGCAGTCTTTTCCTGAACCTCTTTCTCTTCTTCCATCATTGCTCCCTTCACTTTCTGACACGTCTCTTCTCCTGTAGTGTTGTCACCTTTGTCTTTTCTCTCCTTTTCCTCGTGCTTGTTTGTTTCTTCCCCCTTTTCTTTTCGGCCATCTCTTTTTTCTCCTCATCAACTTTCATCTTCTGCTTCATCTCCTCTTTGTTTTTCCTTATAGCTCTGGAAATGATGAACATTTTTATATTTCACATACAGCTATGCACTAAGCTGTGATAAGTCGTTTTAAGAACGCAAAGTGCTCTTAGAACGTGATGTTCCGCTGAGCGCGATTCACAGAGCAGTGCTAACAGGCACTTTGAGCTCTAAAACGGATTTTTTTCAAGAAATTTTTCTACAGTATGTCCAACTTTACTCGTACGATCAGCTGTTTGCACTGATTTCTGCCCTTCTACGCGATTCTCTAAGCTCCGCTAACTTATCGTACTTGAAAGTTGCGCTGAAACAAGCTCACCAGCTACAGTAAAAGGCAGGTGTTAAAAAAAGCAGGACTTAGAAAAATTTATTTATTTACGTTTTTGCAGGCGCAATACCCATACAACAGGCTGGCGGGTGTACTCGGCGGTCTCCGCGGGTCCCGTGGGTGTCCCCAGCTGACCAAGAGGGTGTCCGGGGGTGTCCGGGGTCATCCCGGGGTCCCTGCGGGCCTGCGGTACCAATGGTATGCCTCAAAAAAATAAACAATATTTCTAACTAAATACACCCCCTGCCCCCTAACACATACAATACAGTAATGGGCAAAATTACTATTATGCACATATGGATAATAATGCATTTGCCCATTTTAAATACATTAATCACAATAAATACAGTAAATACATATTACACTTACCTTTTCCAGGCACCCACGATGAAGGCAGTCTTCATCATCATCTTCATCCTGTCCATGTCCCCTCCTAAGCTGCAAAACATACACAAGAATCAAAATAGCCAATGTAATGTCCCCTAACCCCTTAATCACCTTAGCGGTCATTAACCGATAGTCATTAAGGGGTTAACCCACCCTCACCCACCACTCGGGAGGCCTATACACCCTCCTCCACTACCCACCCCGTGAGGCCTTACTACCCACAGGGAGGCCTACCCACCCTGGCTTGGGGACAATACCCACTTCCACCACCCCCGTTAACCACAATAAACATCACTATATTTAATAAACAATACATAACCCACCCCTTGTGCCCCCCCCCGCCCCCCATAAATACCTAATTTATTCTTTAACATACAGTGTTAATACCCCAGGCCCACTGAGTCCCCGGTGGTCTTGACGGGTGTCCGCAGGCCCCACAGTGGCCCAGCAAAGGGTTTCACACAGGGTCTGGAGGCCTACGGGTGGTCCCCGCCAGGCGCTGTGGTCCACCAGGTGGTCACCGTGGGCCCCAAATGGGGTCTCCACGGGTAGGCCCGCGGGTGTCTGGGGGGCCCCGGGTCAGCCCCACAGGTGTCTGAGGGTCCTCGGGTAGTTCCCACGAGGGTCTGGGGGCCCTCGTGTGCTCCCTACGAGTCCGCGGGACCCCCACAGATGTGGGGGCACCCAGTTTTTCCCCGCAGATATCCCCCATGGACCCGGCAGTATTGTACCCGTGAGCGTCCGAGGAGACCTCAGGTGGTCTCCAGAGGTCCCCGCAGACCTAAGGAACCAACCCTGTATGTAAAAAAAATAAACCTGTCCTACACATTGAAATAAATAATTCTGACGCACAGTGCTCTGTACCTCTAGGTAGTTAGGATTCTGTAGTCTTTGGATAGATTCCTTCACTATTAGTTTCAAAATAGGTGTTATACTCTTTAATAGAGTGCAATTCAGTTTTTATTTCAATTCATATTATTATTTTTTAATCAATTAATCTATTGATTTATTTGATCAATTCTAATACACTTATATAATTTTCATGTTTAGTAATTTTATGATTAATGTGAATGTAATCATGTAATTGTGTTATTTAACTATATAATCAATGTGCAGTGTTGTTAGTGGTACAGCTAAACCCCGTTATAACGCGGGTCTCGGGGTCCACCCCGAGACCACCGCGTTACTAACGGGGTCGCGAGAAAAAAAAATGGCCGCCGCTTTAGCTCATATTCATCCCGCGGGACAGGAGATGGGAGCGGGCATGTCCCTCCGCTCCCCGCTTCCCCCTGTCACCGCGGGACAGCCCGCGGGGCAGGAGATGGGAGCGGGCATGTCCCTCCGCTCCCCGCTTCCCCCTGTCACCGCGGGACAGGCCGCGGGGCAGGAGATGGGAGCGGGGATGTCCCTCCTGTCCCCGCTTCCCCCTGTCACCGCGGGACAGGCCGCGGGGCAGGAGATGGGAGCGGGGATGTCCCTCCTGTCCCCGCTTCCCCCTGTCACCGCGGGACAGGCCGCGGGGCAGGAGATGGGAGCGGGGATGTCCCTCAGGTCGCCGCTTACCTCAGATCCCTCCACGTGCCCGGTGCTCCCGCTGCCTGCATGGAGGTGGTAGCGGGGGGTTTCTTCTCCCCACCGCTGTCCCCGGTGCTCCCGCTGCCTGCGCGGGAGGATGGGGGGGGAGCGGGTGGTGGTGCTGGTCGCGGCCTTTCCTCTGCTCCGACCCCACCCCCCGTCTGTGTAGAGTGAGAGAGTGTGTGTGTGTATGTATATATGGGAGAGAAAGTGTGTGTGTGTATATGTGTGTGTATGTGGGTGTGAGTGTGTGTAAGTGTCTGTGAGTGTGTGTAAGTGTGTGTAAGTGTGTGTGAGTGTCTGTGAGTGTGTGTGAGTGTGTAAGTGTGTGTGAGTGTCTGTGAGTGTGTGTGAGTGTGTGTGAGTGTCTGTGAGTGTGTGTGTGTGAGTGTGTGTAAGTGTGTGTGAGTGTCTGTGAGTGTCTAAGTGTGTGTAAGTGTGTGTGAGTGTGTGTGAGTGTGTGTAAGTGTGCGTGAGTGTGCGTAAGTGTGTATGAGTGTCTGTGAGTGTCTGTAAGTGTGTGTGAGTGTCTGTGAGTGTGTGTAAGTGTCTGAGTGTGTGTGTAAGTAAGTGTAAGAGCCGGAGGTGAGCGGGAGGTGGGAGGTTTGACAGGGAGGGGGGGCGTGGCTTGAGCGGAGGGACCCGCTACTCTCCCCCCCCTCCCTCCACGGACTGCAGGAGGGAGCTGCTACTCTCCCCCCCCCTCCCTCCACGGGCTGCAGGAGGGATCCGCTACTCTCCCCCCCTCCCCGGACTGCAGGAGGGAGCTGCTACTCCCCCTCCCCGGACTGCAGGAGGGAGCTGCTACTCTCCCCCCACTCCCTCCACTGGCTGCAGGAGGGACCCGCTACTCTCCCCCCCCCCCCTCCCTCCACGGACTCGGGCTGGAGCACTCATACATACACACATACACACACACACACACACACACACAGGCACAGGCACTCACGCACTCATACACACACACACGCGCGCACACACATGCAGGCACTCACGCACTCACACACACACACACACACACACACACACACACAGACAGGCACTCGCACTCACACACACAGACCGCTAACCCCCCCCCCCCCCCCCGCCGCAGTACAGGGCCCGCCGTAGCCGCAGCGCAGGGCCCCGCCACCCCCCACCCCCCCACAGCACAATGACTTCCCACCCCCTTAACTTTGTCAAACAAAAGTCACAAGACGTTGTACAGGCAAAATACATCTGTTAAAGTGCAGTTGTCTGTTTATTTCTATATAATAATTGTGTGCAGTGTGCAGTGTGTGTGCAGTGTGTGTGCAGTGTGAGCAATGAGGAGTGTGTGTGCAGTGTACAGTGTGTGTGCAGTGTGTCAGTGTGTGCAGTGTGAGCAATGAGCAGTGTGTGTGCAGTGTGTCAGTGTGTGCAGTGTGAGCAATGAGCAGTGTGTGTGCAGTGTGCAGTGTGTGTGCAGTGTGTCAGTGTGTGCAGTGTGAGCAATGAGCAGTGTGTGTGCAGTGTGCAGTGTGTGTGCAGTGTGTCAGTGTGTGCAGTGTGAGCAATGAGGAGTGTGTGTGCAGTGTACAGTGTGTGTGCAGTGTGTCAGTGTGTGCAGTGTGAGCAATGAGCAGTGTGTGTGCAGTGTGCAGTGTGTGTGCAGTGTGTCAGTGTGTGCAGTGTGAGCAATGAGGAGTGTGTGTGCAGTGTACAGTGTGTGTGCAGTGTGTCAGTGTGTGCAGTGTGAGCAATGAGCAGTGTGTGTGCAGTGTACAGTGTGTGTGCAGTGTGTCAGTGTGTGCAGTGTGAGCAATGAGGAGTGTGTGTGCAGTGTACAGTGTGTGTGCAGTGTGTCAGTGTGTGCAGTGTGAGCAATGAGCAGTGTGTGTGCAGTGTGCAGTGTGTGTGCAGTGTGTCAGTGTGTGCAGTGTGAGCAATGAGCCGTGTGTGTGCAGTGTGTCAGTGTGTGCAGTGTGAGCAATGAGCAGTGTGTGTGCAGTGTGCAGTGTGTGTGCAGTGTGGCAGTGTGAGCAATGAGCAGTGTGTGTGCAGTGAGTGTGAGCCACGGGAAAACAGCGTTATAACCGAATCGCGGTATAACGAGGCGCGTTATAACGGGGTTTAGCTGTATATTGTTCTCACTACAGACAGGGAGTTTATCTATGTATCCAAATTTAATTTCATTTGATATTATAGTAATTAATAGTTATAATTGGTTATAGTTTTAGGTTCCAATTATTGGTTAATTTTCCATATTTGATGAATGTTGTTTAGTTGTTAGTAAGATACTTTTTTTTTTTTGCAATTATGCATGTAAACAAAGCAGAGGGATACCGGCACCCCCTAAAGGGGCCTGTATCTCAGGAAACAGTGGGTCCCCGGACCTAAAACCAAAGCGGTTCAGCTCCGGAGACCCTCTGCACATCTACACTATGAATAAAACACACATATCAATACACAATCATTCCTTACCTTTGCGGCTATCTGCTATGGTAACGAAGCAGCATGAATATATTTTTAATAATACTGTACAGTGAGCAAGGGGTCCCCTGAGCTGAACCGCATTGCTTTGTGGACCAGGGACCCCCTGCTTCCGAGTTACAGGCCCTATATAGCCTATAGGTAACCATGTTAAAAATGGTTTTTGAAGCAAAAAGTGGCACTGTGTGCTCATTTGCATGTCATTTCCCAGAATCCCTTGCTGCAGTGGAAGTGCTGTGTGCTGGGTGATAATGGTGAAAGGCGGGGTTGCAGACCTGCCTAAGACATGCAAATGAGCATACAGTTGTATTTCCATTTGCTATATAGATATAGATATAGATATAGATATAATAGATATAACACCAATATACAAATAAATGTTAAAGGATTACATAAACATGCATAAATAAAAACATGAAATCTTAATCTCAAAATCAGCACGTTGCATAATAAAATTAAACCAGCAGCACATTGCATCTTAAAATTAAACCAGCAGCACTTTAAAAAATAAATTATATCTCCTCTCCCAACAAAGCAGCACCTAGAAAAATATATATCAAATATCAAACAATTGCATTTTAGTGTGTACATCAGGCCTGCACAACATGCGGCCCCGGGACTCCCTGTGCGGCCCGCAACGCCCCCCTCAACCCCCGTCCCCTTTCAGGGAAGGAGCGGGCTCCAGCTGTGTGTAATCACAATGCCTTGGGCTTGAAATTTACCTATGAAATTAGTCCCATCTCAGTGTTATTTCTGGATCTGGTTTTGACTACAGATCCAGAAGGTAATATTATTACCACCACACATTTCAAGCCTGTCGCAGTGAACAACTATGTTCATGCCACAAGTAATCACCATGCACAGTGGCTTAAGAGCATCCCCCTGGGACAGTTTCATTGTCTCAAAAGGAACTGTTCCAGGGATATTGACTTTGGTCTCCAATCCAAAGAATTGACTGAAAAGTTTTTGCTGAAGGGTTATAACCCTGATCTGGTATCTGACTCTCTCAACAAGGTGATACTATCTGACAGGTCATCACTATTAAAAAAGTGCACAATTAAAAATAAAAATATCAGTTATAATACTCCAAGAAGTGGATCATCACAAGTAGATGGGGTTTCAAGGTTTATTAACACTTTTAACCAGTCCCACAGATCCATTCAGGGTATATTAAATACCCATTGGAGCATTTTAAAATGTGATCCCCATTTGAGGAATATTATTCCTGAGAAAATTCCAATTGTATATAGGAAAGCCAAAAATATCAAAAACATTCTTGCTCCAAGCAAACTTAAACCTATAGTTGCGGCAGCCAGTGCCACTTCAGTGAACCTTATGGGCAATCACAGGTGTGGCAGGGGACGCTGCATCACGTGTAAACATCTCAATACCAAAATGGAGTTTGCCTCCCTTCACAAGGATGAACGATATTGTGTGAGGGGCAATATCAACTGCCTCAGTACATTTATCGTTTATCTCATACAGTGCGGATGCGGCCTACAATATGTAGGGCGCACCACTCGGCCCCTTAGTACCAGATTCCTGGAGCACAGGAGGAATGTGATAAATGGTGTCACTACCCATAGCCTACCGAGACATTTTATTAACACATATAATAAGGATCCGGAATCCTTAAAGATTATGGGTATTGAGCACATTCCTCTTAGTGAGTCAGGAGGGGACCGGTTCAAGGCAATTTGTAGAAGGGAGACCTTTTGGATACACCGATTGGGGACACTCACCCCCGGTGGTCTAAATGAATGTTTAGATACCAGTACTCTGGTATAAGCTTGTTATAACATCTAGGTTGCTGGTTCTCTATATCATTCTCTGCTGCTCTTTTTGCCCACCCTCTCTTTTTACCATCCCCATCCACTGCTGCAAATTCCCTCCCTATCCCATTTCCCCTGCATTTCTCTCATCCTCCTATCCCCATTCCTATCCACGGTGCACCTTCCCCATTTTCCCTTCTTCCCTTCCCCCCCCCCTTTTCCCCCCTTCCCATTCCCTCCCCCCCTCCATATCTCCCTGCTCTCCCCCCCCTATTCTTTCCTTGCCCATCCTTGCCCTCACTTCCACACCCATTATTGATACTTTTATTCCATTCCTTCCTTTTCAGAATTATATCAATTTAATTGATTTATGTGGACATTTTAATATTAATTTTATAATATAATTTTATATATTTTTTATAGTATATGCAGGAGTTATTGTTTGTGTTTACTACTAATGAAACTATCAATATGCTATTGGTCCTATATAATTAAATATATTAAATATATGATTACTGTTTGTGGATTATATATCATTCAAGTGTTTTATACAAAAGTTTATTTACTTAATTGTAGCATTTAGTATTTAATCAAGTAATTTTAATTTTTGATGTATATGTATTTTGTATTATTGAGTGTAACACGAGGTATTTTTAATATTGTTATGCATTTTATTTTAGTATTGTACTTAAAAATTGTATGTATACTTATTGAAGCAGTATATACTCAGTTCCTATGCTTTACACTGTTAGCATTGTATTTCTATTGGAGAGTCCGCTTTAATTAATTATTTAAATGTTTAATTATTATCAGATATAGATGGTAATCATAACAAACAGCCTATCTGGGTAGTTATAGCTAAATTATATATATATTTTTAAGCCACGGCTCGTTTATAGGGGAGGGACTAACACTTAGTACTTCCACCAATCATATTTGGGACCTTCCAGTATTTATACACTACTATCCTTGTTCAGGGACATTCCCTTTGATAAAGTTGCATTTGTTGCGATGAAACGCGTCAGGGACGTACTTTACGACACTACGTCATCACGTTGTGTGCATCCTTTACGGCCGGGGAGCACATGTAGTGATTTTAAGGCCAACTCTGATGCCAGAATTAACTGGATGATTTCGAGTGAACCGAGTGAACCGGAGGGACTGTGCTGTTCGTGAGATCTACTCCAGCCTGTTTTGGACTCTCTGCTGCGGTTTGGACATGCCTTGGTGGTGATTATATATCACATACTGCTTATATTTTACCTTTCTATTGTGAGTGTTTTTAATCCCCCCATCCATCCTTCCCCACATTAATTGTTACAGTGTTACACTATGGGACGTGCGCTCTCTGTTTTGTCTTTCTCATAGATTTTGCTGTGGAACTGATTATTCCATGTGAGAGCTGCCGTGGGCCCCCGGACTCTGTACATTGTTCTGGTGCTACCTGTCAGGACTCATTGTGGGGTTTGGACATTGGACTTTTATTTTGTTATTTTGTGTATTTATATGTTTGCATTTATTATCTATTGATTTTTGTATATTTATTATTAAGGTTTTTTTACCTTTTAGGCTAATCATTTAACCATTATTAATATTGTATTGTATTGTATTGTATTGTATGTCTTTATTTATATAGCGCCATTAGTGTACATAGCGCTTCACAGTAGTAATACATGTGGTAATCAAATAAATAACAGATAATATAAATAACAGGTCATGGGAATAAGTGCTTTAGACATAAAAGTAACATTTCGGAAGAGGAGTCCCTGCCACGAGGAGCTTACAGTCTAATTGGTAGGTAGGGAGAACGTACAGAGACAGGAGGAGGGAGTTCTGGTAAGTGCGTCTGCAGGGGGCCAAGCTTTATGTAGCATGTGTTCAGAATATCCACAGTGCTATTCATATGCTTCTTTAAGCAAGTGTGTCTTAAGGTGGGTCTTAAAGGTGGATAGAGAGGGTGCTAGTCGGGTACTGAGGGGAAGGGCATTCCAGAGGTGTGGGGCAGTCAGTGAAAAAGGTTTAAGGCGGGAGAGGGCTTTAGATACAAAGGGGGTAGAAAGAAGACATCCTTGAGAAGAACGCAAGAGTCTGGATGGTGCATACCGAGAAATTAGGGATGAGATGTAAGGAGGGGCAGAAGAATGTAAAGCTTTCAAAGTGAGGAGAAGAATGGAGTGTGAGATGCGGGATTTGATCGGAAGCCAGGAGAGGGATTTCATGAGGGGAGATGCTGAGACAGATCTAGGAAAGAGTAGAGTGATTCTGGCAGCAGCATTTAGGATAGATTGTAGGGGAGACAGGTGAGAGGCAGGAAGGCCGGACAGCAGGAGGTTACAGTAATCAAGACGGGAGAGAATGAGGGCCTGAGTCAGAGTTTTAGCAGTCGAACAACAGAGGAAAGGGTGTATCTTATTTATATTGCGGAGGAAAAAGCGACAAGTTTTAGAAATGTTTTGAATGTGAGGGGCGAATGAGAGAGAGGAGTCGAACGTGACCCCTAGGCAGCGTGCTTGGGCTACTGGGTGAATGATTGTAGTTCCAACAGTAATGTGGAAGGAGGTAGTAGGGCCAGGTTTGGGAGGAAGTATGAGGAGCTCTGTTTTAGCCATGTTGAGTTTAAGGCGTCGGAGGGCCATCCAGGATGATATAGCAGAGAGACATTCAGAAACTTTGGTTTGTACAGCAGGTGTAAAGTAAGGTGTTGAAAAGTATATTTGTGTGTCGTCGGCATAGAGGTGATAATTAAACCCAAAAGATGTTATTAGGTCACCTAGAGAGAGTGTGTACAGAGAAAAGAGAAGAGGTCCCAGGACAGAGCCCTGGGGTACCCCCACAGAGAGATCAATAGAAGAGGAGGAGGTGTTAGCAGAAGAGACACTAAAAGTACGATGGGAGAGGTAGGATGAGATCCAGGATAGAGCTTTGTTCCGAATACCTAGAGTATGGAGAATGTGGAGGAGAAGAGGGTGGTCCACGGTGTCAAATGCTGCAGAGAGGTCGAGTAATATGAGCAGAGTGTAATGACCTCTGTCTTTGGCAGCATGGAGGTCGTCAGTTATTTTAGTGAGGGCTGTTTCCGTGGAGTGAGCAGTGCGGAAGCCAGATTGTAGAGGGTCTAGGAGAGAATAGGTGTTGAGAAAATGGAGCAAGCGAGAGAATACAAGACGTTCAAGTAGTTTAGAGGCAAAAGGCAGGAGGGAGACAGGTCGATAGTTAGAAAGACAGGTAGGGTCAAGCTTGCTGTTTTTGAGTAATGGTATGACTGTTGCATGTTTAAAGGAGGATGGAAAGGTTCCAGAGCAGAGGGAGGAGTTAAAAATGTGTGTAAGCGTAGGGATTATAGTAGGAGCTAGAGGTTTTAGGAGATGGGAGGGAATGGGGTCAAGAGGGTAAGTGGTAGAGGGAGAAGAGGAGATCAACAGCGACACATCCTCCTCTGAGACAGTGGAAAAAGACTCAAGGAAGGCAGGAGGAGAGTTAGGAAGAGGTGTAGGATGGGGGGAAGAAACAGAGGGGATGTTCTGCCGTATGGATTCCACCTTTTCCTTAAAATAGTCAGCAAAGTCCTGAGCGGAGATGGAGGAAGGAGAGGCAGCTGAGGGTGGTTTGAGTAGAGTATCAGTCGGCGTGGGTTAGACTTGTGCATGTTGATTAGTGCAGAAAAGTAGGCTTGTTTAGCTTGCGAGAGGGCAGAGTTGAAACAGGATAGCATAAATTTGTAGTGAAGGAAGTCTGCGAGAGTGTGAGACTTCCTCCAGAGGTGTTCAGAGGAACGAGTGGAGGAACGCAGCATGCGCGTGTGGGAATTTAGCCAGGGTCTAGGGTTAGAAGGGCGAGGGCGGCAGAGAGAAAGCGTGGCATGTAGATCAAGAGACGAGGACAAGACAGAGTTGTACTTTCTGACCAGGTTGTCAGGGTCTGTAGCAGAGCTGAGAGAGGAGAGGGAGGAGTGTAAAGTGGACTCAAAGTCAGGTAAGTGAATAGAGCGCAGGTTTCTGCAGAACCGGGGGGTAGATGGAGGTGGAGAAGGGGAGAAGCGAGATAAAGAGAATGAGATGAGATGATGGTCAGAGAGAGGAAAAGGGGAAATGGAGAAATCAGAGAGAGAGAAGTTTTTAGTGAAAACCAGGTCTAAGTAGTGGCCATCCTTGTGGGTGCTGGCTGCAGTCCACTGTTGAAGGCCAAAAGAAGAGGTAAGAGAAAGAAAGCGGGAAGCCCAAGAGAGAGAGGGGTCATCAATGTGGCAATTGAAGTCCCCAAGGAGAAGAACAGGGGAGTCTGAGGAGAGAAAGAAAGAGATATCATTTAATATCATTTGATATATATTTATTTGCTTGTTGGCGCTACTTTTTGTTTCTTTTTTGTCTAGAAAAATATATATCAAATGTCAAACAATTGCATTTTAGTGTGTACATCAGGCCTGCACAACATGCGGCCCCGGGACTCCCTGTGCGGCCCGCAACGACCCCCTCAACCCCCCTCCCCTTTCAGGGAAGGAGCGCACTCCAGCTGTGTGACACGCTCCCCTTCCCCAGCACAGGGCTGATACGCTCCCCCCCCCCCTTCGGCAAACGGCTGATGCGCTCACTCCCCCAGCAGAAGGCAGACGTACCCCCGTCTTCCCCCCTTCCAGCCCCACTCCAGTCAGGTATGACATGCTCCCTGCCCCCCAGCCCGCTCCAGTCCCAGAAGTCGAGATGCTGCTGAGATGTGCGCTCCCCCCTCCCCATTCCTCCTGGCTGAGGCCCGCCGCCGCTTCTTCTGCCGCCGCCACGATCAGGTAGGCATGGGGGGGGGGGGGACGACGACTGCTGAAGGGTGCTGGAGGGAGATGAAGAGTGCTGGGGAGAGCTGAAGGGTGCTGGAGGACTGCTGAAGGGCACTAGTGAAGAGCTGAAGGGTGCTGGGGGGAGAGCTGAAGGGTGCTGGGGGGGAGAGCTGAAGGGTGCTGGGGGGGAGAGCTGAAGGGTGCTGGGGGAGAGCTGAAGGGTGCAGGGGGGAGAGCTGAAGGGTGCAGGGGGAGAGCTGAAGGGTGCAGGGGGGAGAGCTGAAGGGTGCTGGGGGGAGAGCTGAAGGGTGCTGGGGAGAGAGCTGAAGGGTGCTGGGAGGAGATCTGAAGGATGCTGGGAGAACTGATGGAGGGTGCTGGGAGAACTGATGGAGGGTGCTAGGGGAGATGATATGTTTTGTGCATTTTTTAGTATGTCTGCGGTCTCACCAAATAAACCCCATTTTATTCAACAATGTTGTCCTGCCTAGTGGATTGATCCAAGAAGGTATAAAGGTGTTAAAAATGCTGGTCTTCTGTGACAGGCTTTTAACAAAAGAAATGTATAATTTTTAATAATAAATGCTGTTTTACCCGTGCGGCCCAAATCTGTTTTCCTTGGAGCATTTCGGCCCTTCTCACTTTACAAGTTGTGCAGGCCTGGTGTACATGATGCAATTAATCTGTGCATCATGTAACACAATGCAAAATCAATGTTCAAAATAAAATAAACTATGAACAACAACATACAATGCCATCCACAAAATAAAATACAAACTAAGCAAGTAAACATAAATAAATTTACCATCAATCAATGAATCAATTTCCAAAATCAATTGCAATACAATGCAAATCAATTATACAATTCACTATTCAATTCCTAAATCCAAACCATTGAGAAAAATATTCAACTTTAAAGTAACCACATCATACAAATCTAACTAACAAAAATAAGCCATTATTAAAAAGCAAGCCCCTGAAATAAACTATAGCAAAATCATGATAAACTACATGTAAATAAATATCAATAACATTACACACAACAATTCCTAACCAAAGCTTCAAAATACATGTTAAAAAATAAATAAACATTTGCAATTCAATCATTTATTTTCCCTGTATGTTTACCAAATATAGCTAAACATTAAATACAGGGGCAATAAATGAGCACAAAAAACAATGACATTACATCAAAAAATACAATACAATATAGCCATTCAGTGTCCATGTATGTATGTACTGTATGTATGTATGTATGTATATCCATAGGGACATACATAAATTCAGGGGCATTAAATGGACATTAAAAAAAACACATGAATAAAAAAAAATAAAAAAAACCTGTAAAAGTAAAATAATATACACTTTTCTTTTGTTTACTTACCATTAGATGGCCGACACAGCAAAATCCAGGGAAACCGATCCACAGGTAAACATAAAATAATAAACTCTTACAATCCAACTGTGTCTTCTTTCTTCTATTTAAAATCAGCAGTTAATATGATGGGTAGTTTGTCATAATGTTTGCTGAACAAGCCTTCACCTTCAATAGAGTACGGTAGTAGAATGAAATGAATGAATTTGATGATATTCTGTACTGTTTGGTTTGGGGAACAATATATGACGATGGAGAGGACAATTTTGCCATTTTGTAAGATATACTCTGCTGCACATATGTCTCCTATTGGTGGGACATTAACTGCTATCCCTGTAGTCTGACGGTCAATGATATGCATATGAGGCCTCATAATATGTCTATTGTTGTGTTTGTTAGTATATATAGCAACTCCACAGACTATAACATGTTGGCATTTAAATTTAACAACACACTCAAAGTTGGCAATAGTAACATTTTCATTATTGTGTAACCAAGTCTCGGAAAGTAGTAATATGTTACACTGTTGTGTAACTGTATCAGTGAGGTAGGTCTGTGTTGTGTGCTCGAAGGCTTTGGCAATTTAGTGAGAATACAGAACAAATAGTTGGGTCTTTGAGTACATTAAGTAAAGTTTCTTGCATGGTCTGTAGTTTGTTGTTTTTTAGTCTTAAACTCATTTTGTAGGTCAATTGTGGACATAGCGTTTCTAAGTCCATGATAAACATTTCTTTTGACCATTTGCTGCGACAATGTACAGTCCATTGATGTCAGTGACTCGCGATAAAGCAACGTATACTAATTGTTGCTCATGTCCCTTTTCATACTCGTAGACTACGGAATTAAATGTGCCACCTTGTATTGTTATTGCACCGTGATAGTTCTATTTTTATTTAGTGCTATACTGTCCATCATGCTTTGCCCACCAAAGTTGTTTTCAACATTTCCAGTTATCTGCTTCAGCCTGGCATGAATTTGAGAAAGTAACTCAGCACCTATCATGCTCACTTCATCAATGATAATCACTTTGACGTATTTGAAAAGACTTCTATATTGTTGTAGAACTTCAGTATCCATCACTGTTAGTGTCACGCTGCGCTCACCACGGACAAGGAGGGACCCCGGGAACTGAGGTGAAAAGGGTAATACTTGCACCCACAGCTGCGGGGGCACGCCTGGAAGGTGGATAGTAGGCGTCCGGGACTGCACGGAAGAAATGGTAAAAGTTAGGATACTTGCTGGATAATTGGGAAGTTCCAGTAGAATAGTCGGTGCCGAGAGCCTTGGGTTTGGAGCCGGGAGGTAGGTTGGAATCCGTAAGCCGAGGTGGAGGGTACGAGAGTTCGGGAGGTTAGAGGGCAAGCCAGAGGTCGAAATCCAGAGCGGGTCCACAGTCAAGCCGGTTCGGTACACAGGAGTTCACTAGAAGACACAGAGACAAAAGCACTAAGGCAGGCATGACCGTGGGTAACGCAGGTCACACAATGCTATGCTCAGCCAAAGAAGGAATGGCTGAGCAGGTTATAAATGTGGAGAGAGCCCAATGGGAAGAGGGGGAGGGACGGAGGAGCGACCCAATGGGAGGCAGGGATAGGTGGAGATGGTACCACAGCTGATTAGCTTGACGCGTGGCTTGTGGGCGGTGCATGGGCATCAGGCGTGTGCACCGCGCGGGAGAGGTGCGCGTGGCCTGACCTGGGGCCGGGAGTTCCTGCTGCGGGAGGACAGAAAGATCTGGGAATGTGGACGCGCATGCGCGCGTCCTGTGGCGGCCGCGGAAACCAGGCAGGAAGGAGGAGGGTCCCGCTCGCAGCGGAGACCCTGTGGAGCCGGGGTCGGGGAGGGCCGGGTAAGTTGTGGCATCGGAGGAACCCTCTTTGGGAGAGGTGTTCCCCGCGGTCTTACAGTACCCCCCCTTGAGGAGCGGCTTCAGGACGACTCCAATATGGCTATTGGGGAAACTTAGAATGGAAGAGTCTCAGCAATCTGGGGGCATGTATTTGGTGGTAGGGTACCCAAGACCTTTCTTCTGGACCAAAGCCCTTCTAGTGAACCAGATACTGCACCGAACCCTTCGTTTTTCTGGAATCCAGGATAGACTGAACCTCAAACTCCTCCTGCCCCTGAACCATGACTGGTTTAGGGCCATCTGGTGTCTTGTGGAACCATGGGTTTTGGGACACAGGTTTAAGCAGTGATAAGTATGACACGGAGGGTATTCTCATGGATGGGGGAAGTTCCAGGCGATATGCCACAGGATTGATTTGTTCTACCACTGAAAATGGGCCAAAGTACCTGGGGGCCAGTTTAAGGCTAGGGGCCTTCAGTTTAATGTTCCTGGAGGAGAGCCAGACCTTATCTCCTGATTTGAAGACTGGTGCCTGTCGACGGTGAAGATCTGCTTGTGCTTTTTGTCTGCAGGTTGCCCTTCCCAGAGCTTCTTGGATCTTTTTCCAGGATTCCTGCAGATCCTTGATTCGGTCATCCGCCGCTGGGACTCCGGAAGGGACTGAAGTGATGGAAAGCTGAATCGGGTGGAAACCATAATTAATGAAAAAGGGGGATTTCAGTGTGGAGCTGTTCCCCAAAGAGTTATGGGAGAACTCAGCCCATGGGAGCAAATCTACCCAATCATCCTGACTGTCCGCGACGAAGCACCGGAGGTATTGCTCCAATGTCTGGTTCATTATCTCAGTTTGCCCATTAGTCTGGGGGTGATACCCGGAAGAAAAATGGAGGGTGATATCCATCCTACGAGCGAAGGCCCACCAAAATTTGGAGATGAATTGTGTACCACGATCGGATACGATGGAAAGGGGAACTCCGTGGATGCGGAATATTTCCCTAATAAAAATGTCTGCCAGGGTGGTGGAAGTGGGCAGCCCTTTGAGAGGGACAAAATGGGCCTGCTTGGAGAACCGGTCCACGATTACTAAAATGGTATTCATCCCCCTAGAGATCGGAAGTTCCACAATAAAGTCCATGGACAGGTGACTCCAAGGGCGTTCCGGTATGGGCAGGGGTCGTAGGAGACCGTAAGGCTTTTTACGAATGATCTTGACCTGGGAGCAGATTGGACAGGTTTTCACATATTCAGAAATATCTTCCGACATGGTAGGTCACCAGAAGGTGCGGCCAATGAGGTCAGAAGTTCTACTGATACCTGGGTGACCGGCTGACTTTGAAGAATGACCCCACTCTAGAATCTTCTTCAGGAAGCGTGGAGCTTCATATAGATGGCCGACTGGCCCCCTAAGGCCTTTTCGGGAGGTTAGACTTTCCCATCTTGTCTAGGTTGAGTGGGTATCCTTTGTTTATTCATTTTAGTTTTATTATATATGTTTATTGCACTTTTTTTGGTTATTTTCTTGTAGTGAGCCCTGGTTACCAGAGGGTGTCACTATTTAACTGTTTTAATTTGGATTATTTCCTTGTGGCATTATCTCCTCTTGAGCGCCAACCCTGGTTATTTTCTTGCTCTCGGGAGGTTAGACTGTGCTGCCATGACCTGGTCCAGGATATCGAAAGAGTTGGCCGAGATTATATATTTGGGGGGTAAGATTGTCTCTGAGGTATCTTCGGAGTTGTCCTCGAACAGGAATTGTCGTGAGAGTGCATCCGCCTTTTGTTTTTTTGAGCCAGGGATGTAGGATATGAAATAATTGAATCTCAAAAAAAAAAAAAAAAGGGACCATCGAGCCTGACGTGCTCCAAGACGACGTGCACTCTCAATATATAATAGGTTTTTATGGTCGGTGAGGATTGAAATGGGGGTCTCTGTTCCCTCCAGAAGATATCTCCATTCCTGAAGGGCGAGTTTAATAGCCAGGAGTTCTCTATTTCCGACGTCGTAGTTCCGTTCTGCCGAATAATAATTTTTTTGAAAAGAACCCGCAGGGGTGAAGTTTGGACTGTGGGGACTGTCTTTGTGAGAGGATGGCGTCTGCACCGATATCGGATGCATCTACCTCCAGGGTAAAGGGAAGCCTGGGGTCTGGATGACGCAAGATGGGGCGGAAGCGAAAGACTTCTTGAGGGAGTCGAAAGCTTGGAGGGCCACGGGAGACCAGGCTGCAGTGTTAGGTCCCTTCTTAGTCAGGGCAGTGATGGGGGCCATGGTGGATGAAATGTTCTTGATGAATTTACGGTAATAGTTCACAAATCCTAAGAACCGCTGTATGGCTTTCAGGGAAGTGGGTTGCGGCCTGTTAGGAATGTGAGCACACAGGGCCTCAGGCGGAGCTCACGACTCTCTCCTTACACTGCTCAGACCCTTCCACTACAACCACGCAAGCCCCCTTCAGCTGCATCACTTACCCCTTGGCATGGTGGGACGCTCCACGAGGTACTTCCTCCACGCTCTGTGCCACAGCCGTCGGCGCAGAATCGCCCCCCCGTGCGCAGTTGCACACCCCACGTTGCTTCCTCTCATGCGCACGTCGGACTTACAGTGCACACACAACAGCCCCTGAACTTATCCCCACTCAGGCTCCGCCCCCAAACACCTTACGGTTACAATCTGGCTCTTGCTGAGTGTCACCTGGGCTCTAAGAACAGCATCCAATGCACTGAAGCTCCCTGTGCTCCTCCAGGCACACCCCCTCTCCTGGTTGGCTGTTCCAGCTTTATATACCCTCTCTGTTCTGTGCTTCCTCGCTCGTCATAGTTTTTGTATGGGTGTTTCACAGTGCTTGTTCTTTGATTCTCTCAGTTTTGACGCGGCTTGGCAGACTACCCCCTTTGGCTCTCGACTTCGGATTGTTCCCGTTTACGTACCTTCTGGCTCCCTTCGACCACGGCACTCATCTCAATCCTTCCATACATCTCCTACCCCTGATCTCGGCAACGACCATTCTTCTGGGAAAAACCGGTACCGGCAAGTATTCATGCAATACTCCCCATCTGGCCAGGCACCATCTAATACCATAACCCGGACACGTCCCTCGCTCTGTCGGTGTGTGAATTCATACCTGCCACCTCAGTCCTAGGGACAGGTCTGGTCTGTGGGCTACTCCGGCGTAACATTATGACGAGCCCACAAGACGCAGACCAGGCCGAACTGAGGCAAGCAATCTCTACGCTGATACAGCAAAACCAGGCCATGGCCGATCAGATTGTGGCCCTAACATGCCAAATTGCCAAACTTTCGGCTCTGGTACCGGAAGCACCTGTTCCTCTTTCTCCTCCACAGGCTGCAGAACAAGTCAGACCCAGCAGTCAGGACGTGAAGATACCACCTCCCAAGCCGTACGCCGGCAACTAGCAGGAGTCCAGAGGTTTCCTTAACAAGTGCGAGGTTCAATTTGAAATGGCACCCTTTCAGTATGACACCGGCCGGAAGAAGGTAGCCTACGTGTACAACCTACTGACGGGCAGCGCGCTGACATGGGCCTCGCCAGTCTGGGAGTTGCGCCCGGACCTGACACAAGACTACCTAGCCTTCAAGGGTGAGTTCCGACAAGTCTTTGATTCCCCTGCACGCCGGGAGATGGCGTCTGTTTCCCTCCTCCAGATAACTCAGGGGCGAAGATTGGTGACACAGTATGCGGTGGAATTTCGCACGCTTGCCGCCGAGACGAACTGGGGACAAGAGCTGCTCATCTCCGTCTTCTGGCAAGGTCTCTCGGAGTCCATCAAGGACGAGCTTGCTCGGCAACCCAGGCCAGACCAATTGGAGGCGTTCATCGACTTGGCAGTACGCATTGTTCAACGCATCCAGGTACGACGCTCGGAGCGTCAGCATGCCCGGCCACTAACCTTCCAAGCACCCTTCCCCAACTCTCCTCTGGTTCCTAGACCGCCTGCTTCGCAGCAGCTGGCACTGGAGCCTCCCGAGCCAATGCAATTAGGGGTGCAACAGATCCGGAATCCACTATGACAACACTGCTACGCCGGCGGACTCTGTTTCTACTGTGGATCCCCTGAACATCTGGTCCGTGCATGCCCTTTGCGTCCGGGAAATGGGAACACTCAGTGAGTATGGAGGGGCTCTCACTGGGTGTTATCTCTTCTCGTCCCCTCCCCAAGGAGGCACTGCCTAAGAAACTTACGATTCCTATTTTTCTCGCAGGCGCTGAGTTTCGCACATCTACTGCTGCCTTTATTGACTCCGGTGCTGGAGGAAACTTTGTAGACCTCGATTTCGCCAAACAGAACCGGATACCTTTGGTGAAGAAGGCCCAACCTATTGCCTTGGTTGGGATTGACGGACGTTCGCTGTCTCCAGCCTTTATCTCGCTACAGACCGTACCTCTCCTCCTATCTACCTACTCCCACAGCGAGACCCTGGTCCTTGACGTCATCCAGGCCCCAGGTACGCCGGTAACCCTCGGCCTACCTTGGTTGCAGAAGAACAACCCTCCAATTGACTGGGTCTCACCTACCGCCATCACCTGGAAACCGAGGTCAGGGAAGTCTCCTAAACTCTTGACTAACACAATGACTCAGGATTCCATTCTTCCCCCAGTGTCCCACCCTTTCCGCGAGTTCTTTAACAAGGTCCGCTCAGAACAATTGCCTCCTCATCGGTCCTACGATTGCCCCATCGATTTGGTCCCAGGATACACCTTGCCCAAGTCCAAGACTTACCCAATGTCGATACCTGAGTCTCAAGCCATGGAAAACTACATAAAGGAGAATCTTGAGAAAGGATTCATATGGTCCTCCAGTTCCCCGGCGGGAGCAGGGTTCTTCTTCGTGAAGAAAAAGGGTGGTACTCTGAGGCCATGTATTGATTACCAGGGCTTGAACGGTATCAACATCAAGAACTGCTATCCTCTCCCCTTGATCACGGAACTCTTCGATAAACTACGTGGGGCTAAGATATTTTCCAAATTGGATCTCTGTGGGGCTTACAACTTGGTCCGCATAAGGCAGGGCGTCGAGTGGAAGACGGCCTTCAACACCCGCTGTGGGCATTATGAGTACCTCGTCATGCCTTTTGGTTTATGTAACGCCCCGGCCGTCTTTCAGGACTTTATTAATGACGTATTTCGTGAGGTGCTCAACATCTTTGTTATTGTCTATTTAGATGACATTTTGAACTTCTCCAAAAATCTCCAGAATCACATTCGTCACACCTCGTACGTCCTCTCACGTCTACTCAAACATCACCTGTACGCCAAACTAGAGAAGTGTACCTTCTATCAACGCTCTACCCAATTTCTGGGCTACATTATTTCGGACAAAGGCTTTTTGATGGATCCAGGTAAACTCCAGGCAGTTACGGAATTGCCCAGACCAGAAACTCTCAAGGCTATCCAGCGCTTTTTAGGATTTGCGAACTACTATCGGAAGTTCATTCGTAATTTCTCCACTCTAGTGGCCCCCATCACAGCGTTGACTAGGAAAGGGGCTGACCCTTCTGCCTGGTCCGCCAAAGCTATCTCCGCCTTCCAGGCCCTTAAAGAGGCATTCGTCACGGCACCGATCCTGCGCCACCCCAACATGGATCTTCCCTTTGTAATAGAAGTTGACGCATCGGACTGCGGTGCAGGGGCTGTACTATCACAGAGGTTCTCGCCCCAGGATAAACTTCACCCTTGTGCGTATTTCTCCAAGAAATTCTCCTCCGCCGAGAGGAATTACGACATCGGCAACAGAGAGTTATTGGCCATTAAAATGGCACTACAAGAGTGGAGACATCTGTTGGAAGGGTCAAGGGAGCCATTTTCTATCTTAATGAACCACAAAAATTTACTGTATATTGAAGGAGCACGTAGCCTCGGTCCTCGACAAGCTCGCTGGGCGCTCTTCTTCTCTCGATTCAACTATCACCTATCCTATATCCCTGGAACGAAGAACGTGAAGGCAGATGCGTTGTCCAGACAATACTCCTCGGAAGACAGGCCTGAGGCAACTTTGGAACCTATCCTACCACCCGAAAGAATTTTGGCTACTTCCACCTTCAAATCGCTAGACAAGATCAAAAGGGACCAGCAACAGATCCCTTCAAACACGGCGATCCCCTATAACAGGCTCTTCGTCTCGCCCAGATTCATTCCAGAGGTCCTAGATTGGGGACACTCTTCTAAACCCACAGGTCACCTGGGCTTCAGAAAGACATTGGACTTAATTCGTCGGAACTTTTGGTGGCCCAGTATGTCTAAAGACATTGCGGAATACACTCGTGCTTGTCCTGTATGCGCCCAGAACAAGACACTTCCACAGAGACCTCAGGGACTTCTCCTCCCATTGCCAGTGCCTGCTCGTCCATGGTCCCATATCTCCATGGATTTCATAGTCGAACTCCCTAGGTCTAGGGGCTTCAACACCATTTTAGTTGTCATAGACAGGTTTTCGAAGATGGTCCACTTCATCCCCCTCAAGGGACTGCCCTCCTCTCCCGCCCTAGCAGACATTTTCTCCGAGCATATCTTTAGGATCCATGGCATTCCGTCTTCCATTGTCTCTGACAGAGGATCCCAGTTCATCTCCAAGTTCTGGAGGACCTTCACTAAAAGACTGGGCATTGTCTCTTCCTTCTCCTCTGCATACCACCCCCAGTCCAATGGACAGACAGAGAGAACTAACCAGTCGCTGGAGAAATACCTCAGATGTTTCATCTCCGATTCCCAGGACAATTGGTCCCAACTCCTCCCGTGGGCAGAGTACGCGGTCAATTCTGCCCGAAGCGAATCCACCCAAGAATCTCCATTTTTTGTCAATTATGGGTTTCACCCTCCCTGCCTACCTATTTCCAATGTTGCTTCTGGGGTACCGGCGGTAGACGAACGGATTTCCACTCTCCAAGACATTTGGTCCAAGGTACAAAAGTCTCTCCACAAGGCTGTATAGCAGGTGTAAGGTCAGGTGTTGAAAAGTATATTTGTGTGTCATCAGCATAGAGGTGATAATTAAACCCAAAAGATGTTATTAGGTCACCTAGAGAGAGTGTGTACAGAGAAAAGAGAAGAGGTCCCAGGACAGAGCCCTGGGGTACCCCCACAGAGAGATCAATAGAAGAGGAGGAGGTGTTAGCAGAAGAGACACTGAAAGTACGATGGGAGAGGTAGGATGAGATCCAGGATAGAGCTTTGTTCCGAATACCAAGAGTATGGAGAATGTGAAGGAGAAGAGTGTGGTCCACGGTGTCAAATGCTGCAGAGAGGTCGAGTAATATGAGCAGAGTGTAATGACCTCTGTCTTTGGCAGCATGGAGGTCGTCAGTTATTTTAGTGAGGGCTGTTTCCGTGGAGTGAGCAGTGCGGAAGCCAGATTGTAGAGGGTCTAGGAGAGAATAGGTGTTGAGAAAATGGAGCAAGCGAGAGAATACAAGACGTTCAAGGAGTTTAGAGGCAAAGGCAGGAGGGAGACAGGTCGATAGTTAGAAAGACAGGTAGGGTCAAGCTTGCTGTTTTTGAGTAATGGTATGACTGTTGCATGTTTGAAGGAGGATGGAAAGGTTCCAGAGCAGAGGGAGGAGTTAAAAATGTGTGTGAGCGTAGGGATTATAGTAGGAGCAAGAGGTTTTAGGAGATGGGAGGGAATGGGGTCAAGAGGGCAAGTGGTAGAGGGAGAAGTGGCGATCAACAGCGACACATCCTCCTCTGAGACAGTGGAAAAAGAGTCAAGGAAGGCAGGAGGAGAGTTAGGAAGAATCTTCCCTGTCTCCAATCTAAACGCTGGCAACGGAGATTTTTCTTGTGCACAATGTACAGTTACACACTGATACTAACATGTATAACCTCAGACTGAGGACTGACAAGACAGGAACTGAAGCTGCAGTCCTGCTTAGGACTGTAGTAAACTAATGGCAGATACATTTAATAGGTTAAAACTTATTGACTGATACCTGTCTACTGTATTCTAAGTCTTTTAAAAGTCTGCAAATTCTCCTTGTTTTCAGTTCTAGGCCCATATTCACTAAAGAGTGATATACGATAGCATGCCCAAACTTCCATTCAGATGAATGCATGTTAAGACGTGCTAATGCTTAGCACCCTTTAGTGAACAGCGGACATATTGAAGACAATGGGGGTTATGCACTAAGCAGTGATAAGTGCTTTTAAGTGAGATAAAAAGCCATTATAGCGTGATATTGCCTGCTGTTAGATTCATAAAGCAGTGATTAGTCTTTTAAGTGAGATAAATGCCTTTATAGCGTGATACTGTCTCCTATGAGATTCACAAAGCAGTGATAAGTGCTTTTAAGTGGGATAAAAAGCTATTATAGCGTGATACTGCAGTGTTATCACTGCTTTGTGAATCCCACAACAGGCAGCATCACGCTATAAAGGCATGTATCTCACTTAAAAGCACTTATCACTGCTTTGTGCATAACCCCCTATGATTTAAAGCGGGGGAGGGGGCGATTGTCGATGTTGTTTGCTCCATGCCAGTGATAAAGTAACTCGATTTATAGTCAACCCCAAACTATGGGCAGTAAACCCCACCATGTAATAATATTACAATAATGTGACATACCTGTGCCACCACTTCTTCCTAGTTGTATTGCTTCTTGTGTCTATAAAACAACACAAAGATCACAACTTTTAAGAGTAACATAATCACATAAATAAACAGCAGAAAGTAAGTTATTTATTTAAGTAATAATCCCTGAAGAACAGGGACTTTAACCCAGCCAGGGCATTATTGGCCAGTAATGCCCTGTTCGGAGGGGATTATTACTATTACAGGCTAAATGTAGGCTTTTTAATTTATTTTTAATTTTCCATAAAAGATACATTTTTGTAGTCATATTGATTTTTATCAGCATGATTGTCTACATTCTTATGCTTTTACTGCAAATGTATTAAACGGAAATTGTACATACACACAGACACAGACACAGACACAGACACACACACACACACACCCCCCCCTCTATATACATAAACACACTCTGCAGTCCCCCCAACACACTGTGCAGCCCCTCTCCTCTACAACCACAAAACACACTGCAGCCCTCCTCCACACTCACAAAATACAGAGCAGCCCCCCTCCACACACACACAAAACACAGAAACACACTGTAGACACACACCAAAACACACTCTGCAGCCCATCTCCACCCACTGACACACACACACACACACACACACACACACACACACACACACACACACTGCTGTCCCCCTCTACACCCACAAAACACACTGCAGACACACTCACCAACAAAACAGACTGCTGCCCCCTCTACATCAATAAAACACACATCAGCAGCCCCCCTTTACACCCACCGCAGCCCCCATGTAAACCCACACACTGCAGACACACACACACACACAAAACACTCTGCACCCCTCCTCCACCCACAAAACACACTGCAGCCCGCCCTCTACTCCCACAAAACACACACTGCAGACACACACAAACCAACACTTTGCCAGCTCTACATCCACAAAACACACACTGCAGACACAGACACAGACACAGACACACACACACACACACACACACACACACACCACTCTGCAACCCTCCTCCACCCACAAAACAGACTGCAGCCCCCCCCTGCACCTACAAAACACACACTGCAAAGAAACAAACAAATCTGACTGCCAGCTCTACATCCACAAAACACACACCAGCATCCCCCTCCCTACACCCACTGCAGCCCCCTGTAAACCCACATACTGCAGACACACACACACACCAACAAAACACTCTGCACCCCTCCTCCACACACAAAATACACACTGCAGCCCCCCTCTACACCAACAAAATACACACACAGCAACAAGTCTCTGCTGCCCCTTCTACACCCACAAAACACACACCAACAGAAGACACACACACTAATAAAACACACTGCTGCCCCCTTTACACCCACAAAACACACAACAGACAGACACACAAACCTTTCCCCTCACTCTCCTGTGCAGAGCTCTCAGAGGCAGGGTGGGGAGGAGTCAGTGCCTTGCTGCTACCTTCTGTCCAATCACCTCCCCTGTCTAAGAGCAAATTTCACACTTTGTGAATGAAACCTGAAAGCTGAGTGACTGAAAAACTTGGCAATGTGCCAAAAATTCCGGCCCATTACTGATTGGATAATGCCCGGAATTTCAAGCAATCAGAGAGCAGGGATTTCAATAATGCCCGGAATTTACCAGCTTTAACCTATAGTAATGTTTATACAGTAAAAAACATTTTCTTATGTTTAGTTTGCACTTGGGGGAGGGGGAGGGGGGGGGCGGTGCATCAGGAACTTTTCTTTATTTTAACCCCTTTGCTGCCATAAGGGCAGGAATGCATGGCAGGCTTCTGCGGCAATGAAGGGGTTAATGTTTGTAAGTAATTGCCGTTGTACTCTTCCTGTTTCTGACGACAACAATACCCTTAGATAGAGACGCACATGGTATCACTGCGTATTCTAATGTAAGATCCTGATTATGAAATGAAAAGCTGCCCCTCATTCTGCTCCTGATTCTCATTTTACAGCTAATGCCACATGAAGTGAGATTAATAGGAAGACAAAGGGGAAACATATGACTTACCTCTTAACTGTTTCTCTGGGATAGTGTCCTGCAAGAGAAAATCCCCAGAAATCAGAAAGATATTTATCAGAATACATCTCCCCGGCTGCCCATTGAAGGGTCATCATTATAGTCTGAGAGAGCTCAACTCACCTCATGCTATCTATCTGACATCCCAACAAATGATGCTCATGTAGCTGATTTTTATTGCATCATAAATGTTTTCTGCTGAAGCAGTTTTGTGTTACTTTAGATCAGGCCTGCACAACATACGGCCCGCTCCCTGTGTGGCCCGTGATGCCCTCCTTCCCCCCCCCCCCCCCCCCCCCAAGCCCGCTCTGCAGACACAGGAGGGATGGAGCGCCAGCATTTTGACACGCTCCCCACCCCCTCCTGAGCCCGCTCTGCTGACACATTGAAGGAGCACTAGCATTGTGATGCCCTCACCCTCTCCAACCCCCTGAGCCTGCTCTGCCTATTAGGAAGGAGCACCAGCCGTTTGATGCGATCCCCTGCAGGCAGAGAGGAGAGAAGGAACAGAGCTGAGGCCGGTCTGACTGCAGAGGGTGGGGGCGGGGTTAGTGACAGCGGAGCCTCATTAGTGAGAGCAGGAAGTGAGGTGCCTGCTGCCAGAGCCCAAGATGGCTCCCCCCCATCCCCCCATGCAGCTGCTCCTCAGAGCTGGTGGCAGTGTCTGTGCAGGTCAGTGTCTCTGTGAGTGTCTGCACAGGTCTGTGTCTGTGAGTCTGTGGAGGTCAGAGAGAGAATGGGGGTAGAGAGAATGGAGGAGGGTGGAGAGAGAGACTGGACTAGGGAGGGGGAGAGAGAGAAAATAGAGGAGGGGATTGAGAGAGAAAATGGAGGAGGGGATTGAGAGAGAGAAAATGGAGGAGTAGATTGTATTTCATTTCACATTCTATTTTGCACTGTTTATTTATCATATATTTTTTATATATTGCATTCCGTGAATAAATTTATTTTTATTATTTTTATTTTCACCTATAATCCATGTTTAGGAACATGAGTATAAATAGGATGTATTATTGCAATTAATTTACATTATTAATATTATTTATATTATGGTTAACAATGCGTGGTTCATTTGATATATAACAAGTTTCAAATAAGGGTTCTGCGAGTTTATCTCTGACCATGGTTTAATTCATGCAAGCTGCGATGAGATACATGCATATACATTGATTTTTAAAGGTATTCCATCTCTTGCATATGTATATATATCCATATTTACATTTTTGTATATAGGAATTGAATGTATAATATAATATTTTTTTTATATACTGGGTTTTAAATATTTTATTGGCAATATAATTAATATTATTATCAATATATATAGAAAGTTCTTTTGGGTCCTGAAAGCTCAGCTCTGACCCTTATGTGTTTTGATGCAAGCTGCGATGGTTTGAATGTATTTGAATCCACCATCTCTTGCAATTATTATTATTATTATAATTATATATTTTCTAAGGGTTTTATATTTTAGTCCTTTATGAGTTGCACAAACATTCTCTTTATGTTTCCAATGTTTGACCAATTCCTTTTATGTTTTTATTGTTTATGTTTTTAGAGTTTGTCCTATTGTATTTAGTTTTTTCATTTGTTTTCAGTTTGTTCTATTGTCATGTCTAGTACACTGATTGGAGGGTTGTATCACCTGATTTAGAAGTGGTTGCGATTGGTTGATACATTAATTCATAGAGGTATTTAACCATCACCATGCAACCACATGACCAAGCCCTGAAGAAGTGTCACAAACGCGTAGGTGGTGACGTCATACGCAGCGACGCTGTGTCCGTGACGACGGACTTCCGTGCTGCTGCCCCAGGACACCACGAGGACGTTACTAGGGGATCTTTTGAGATACAAGGTCTGTTTTATACCAACTAGACAACTGAATGCTCTCTCTTCCCCTTACCAACTATGGTGTTTCCCCTCAGTACCTTGGGTGTTAGTACCCTGTCCTCTGTGGGTGTCACGGGCGTTATCTGATCTTTTAGATCATTTTGAATGTAGTGTCATTGACTCTCATTGCTATACAAATTTATTGTGGCATTTTTGTGTTTTTTTTTTTACTATAAAGAATTGTGCATTAATCTCGGTTCTCTGGTTTTCTTTTTCTAATGACAGGATTAGATCAACAAGTTATTACAAAACAAGAATTTGATTTCCTGTATAATTTATATCACAAAATACCAATTTTTTATATAATACCCAAAATTCATAAAAATTTACACTCCCCACCTGGTCGCCCGATTATATCAGGCATCCAGTCACTCACTTCACATCTTTCCCAATACATAGATCACCAGCTACAACCATATGTTATTCAGTTGCCTTCATATTTGAGGGATACTACGCACATACTGCAGACTTTACATGACATTCAATGGCAACCTCATTATTATTTAGTTACAGCAGATGTAACATCACTATATACAATAATCGACCACGAACAAGGGTGCGAGGCCATTCTCAATACATTAAATAATGATCCGTCCATTTCCGCTGCATCAAAGTCTTTTCTAATTTCTGGGATTAAATTTATTCTTTCTCACAATTTTTTTTATTTTATTTTAATAAATCTTATTATTTACAGGTATGTGGCACCGCCATGGGACCCAGGTTTGCACCAAGTTATGCTAATCTATTTATGGCCAGATGGGAACAGCAGCATATCTGATCCAGCTGTCCCTACGGTGCAAATCTGGTGCTCTGGTGGCGCTACATAGATGATATTATTTTTATTTGGTCGGGCACTTTATCACAATTAGAATTATTTCAACAGTATATGAATGATAATATTTATAATCTTAAATTTACATTCACATCTAGCAGTACATCTATTGAATTCTTAGATTTAGTTATTTCCATCAGGGATAATTTTATACACACTAGTACATTTTTCAAAACTGTTCAAGCGAACAATTATTTACATGCGAACAGTCACCACAATCCATCCTGGATTAACAATATACCGAAAGGACAATTTATCAGATTAAAAAGAAATGGTTCTAGTTTAGAGACATTTAATACCCAAGCTAAGGATCTTAGACACAAATTCATTAATAGGAAATATTCACCTCACATGTTAGATCAAACGATTACTGAGGTTGCAACGATGGACAGATCCAGTCTTTTGAAATATAAAAAGAAAAAAACAGACACATCATCCAGTCTGGCATTTATCACTCAATATAACCAAATGGCTCCCAATATACGGAAGACCATCAAAAAATTTTGGCCTATTCTAAAAAAGGATAAAGAATTGGTAGATATACTGCCGGTTCATCCGAAAATTATATTCACTAGAGCCCCTAATATAGGACAAAAGCTGGCTCCAAGCTGTCCATCGCTGCAACCCTCTCGTCACACTAATACCATTTGCAAGGGATATTTCCCTTGTAATAGATGTAGAGCCTGCAAGTATAGTTCTAAAAGTTTCTCATTTTCATCCACTAATACAGTACATCAAAGACTTATAAAATTAAACAACACATCACCTGTAACAGTTCACACATAATATATCTCCTTGAATGTCCTTGAGGTCTGCAGTATGTGGGTATGACCACCAGATCTGTTAAACGACGTTTATACGAACATATATACAACATAAAAAAAGGCCTGACTACACATAGTGTTTCAAATCATTTTCTTCAAGTGCACGGACAGGATCCCAAGGGACTCATTTGTGTAGTCATTGAGACAATCACACCAAATTGGAGAGGAGGCAATGTTGTGAGCCTGCTGGGGAGGAGAGAATCTTTTTGGATTTATGAACTCTGTACTCTGTCCCTACTAGGCCTCAACATTGAATTTGACCTTAAAGCCTTTTTGGTTGGCACATAATTTATAGTCATCTAAGTTTACAAAAGGAATTCTTCTGCATATTCTGTATATTTCTGCATGTTGATCCATTTTATGACAAGTAGTTTTGAACCAATGAATTATGTATCTATATGCATTTTATTCTGACTGTATATTACAACATTTGTATATATTATTATAATAACTAATACATACAATATATACAGTAGTTGTCATACTATTAGGGTATAACACACATGATTGTCACAAGACACATATAACATGACCTACTGGTACATTCAATACACTGTCTAAATTATACAATTTACTCACATTCACATGACCAAATAGATAGGCACAATAAGTGTCCATACACCTCTTTTTAGGTGCAATTGGACAACTATACAACATAATACTATTCAATAAATTTAAATTGATACACCTATTCACATTTGAAGTATATAAAATAAAAATAAAAATATATTTTCTATCACAATTTATTTTTAATTATAGCATAAATATAGATCACTTATCATTATTAGGTTATTTATCACATCATACACATCTTCATAGTACTGCTGCGGCACAGTTTATTCGAGCATTTGCCCGTTCTGTGCCGCAGCAGTAGCCTGGCGCGCGCCCGAGAGTGACGGGCGCGCGCCGAAGCAGCGGAAGAGCGCCCTCCGATCGGGGCGCTCTCCCTACCGCTGCCGGGTCCGCCGGGTCCCCCGGAACCCCCTGCCGCTGTCCCGCGATCGCGGGACACCAGGGCTCCCTCGGGGAGCCCCTGGACGCGCGTGCAGGGGGCGCACGCTCCCGAAGACGCGTGACCGCGCGTCTATGACGCGCGGCACGCCGAGGGGCGGCCACTAGCAAGCCGGGAAATCTCCCGGCTTGCGGATCTGGCCGCAGTGTAATAAACTGTGTCGCCAGTGTATATGTTAGAAATCACATTACATTTAGAATTAATATATATATTTCATTATTCAATTTATTTACAAGTATGTCATATGTCACAACCACTCCATCACATATTCACAGCATTTATTGTTTATTTGTTTTCTGTTTAGTTAATCGTATGTTTGTTTATCAGCTGAGTTTTTTTATTTCATATATTGTTGGGCAAATGCAGGACGTTTTACCTGCGAGTGCGCATGTGCGGGACTTACCAGGTGAACTAATTCATTTTCAATTAACCATCTACAAAAAGGACATTTTGGGACAGAATTATCATACCCCTGAGGAAGCAAGCAGTGCTTCTGAAGCGCGTAGGGTGGTCACGCTGATCATACTCTGAATCTTTGATTTATCCCCCCCCCCCACTGACTGCTATACAGAATCTGCCATTACGGACTGAGAAATCATTGCCAAATCCCAGGCGAATCTGCTGTCGTCATTCACGGGCTAGCTACACACTTTGAATAGTGTATTGAGAGGAGCGTTCCGCCCACACACCAGCCGGTGTGTGCAACACTCCACAAACAGAGGAACAACGTGTCCAGCTGCATTTAGCCATGGAGGAGAGGGGATACTCTCAAATAGATCCACTGCCTGCCCTTATCATCTATCTGGTGAGTGGGCAATTCTACCATTGTAGCAGAATATCAGTCTGACCTATCTCATTATTATTTTATTTTTGTACTATCTTTATTATTTTTATATGTCATTTGTATGTTTTTTTATTAAATGCTAATTTTATTTTTCACCTGTTGATTACCTCAGCTGTTTGTCATATGTGTTATATGTTTTGTTTGTCATGTTTATCATACAGTATTATGCTATGCACTGTTTTTATTCTTTTTAAGCACCTATTACTTCACCTGGAGATACCTTGAGATCTGCACATCTACCAGGCTCGGCTGTTTATATCCTTTTATTCATAATTCTTTGTTAGGCGCCTTAGGTACATATTTCTTTTCCATCTAGTCATTTTCTGACCAGGGGGTCAGAATTGTATCAGCGGCAGCCACTTATATATATTTATATTATATATAAGGTTTTGTTCTTGTCACATATGTTTATACTGTATATTCATTTTATATGTTGTATTAATCACCGTATTACCATCTCAGTCTAGTTAGCGCTACCTATCTTGTTTTTTGCTTTCTTTTCCATGCGCTCCTATTTTTGTGTTTATATGTGCTGAGTATGCCCCGCTGATCACGGGAGACTAGGAGCTGCAGGGGAGACTGGAATAGCCAAGGGAGAGCTTTTGGAGGGACAGCGCGCTCAAATACCCCCTTTTCACTCCTCAGAGCTAGTGGCAGTGCGACAGTGGCAGTGTCTGTGCAGGTCTGTGTCTGTGCAGGTCTGTGTCTGTGCAGGTCTGTGTCTGTGTCTGTCCAGGTCACTGCCTCTGTGAATGTCTGCACAGATCAGTGGCTGTGAGTCTGTGCAGGTCAGAGAGAGAATGGGGGAGGGTGGAGAGGGAGGGGGGAGAGAGAGAAAATAGAGGAGGGGATTGAGAGAGAGAAAATGGAGGAGGGGATTGAGAGAGAGAGAGAGAATGAGGGGATGGGGAGAGAATGGGGAGGGAAGGGAGAGAGAGAATGGGGGACGGAGGGAGAGAAACGGGGGAAAGGGAAGGGAGAGAGACTGGTGGTGTGAGAGAAAATGGGGGGGGATAGAGGGAATAGGGGAGAAGGTAGAGAGAGAATGGGAAGAGGTAGAATGAATAATACAGCATCAATGGTGACACTATTAGATATTATAATATTAATTTTTTAGTAATGTAATTTGTTGCATTAATAATTTTTTTATGTGTCCCGGTTTTTCATTTTCAAAATTTGGTCGCCCTATGTGAGGTGCAGGGGGGGGAGAGGGTGATGTGAGGTGCAGGGGGGTGGGATGTGTGCAGTGTGCAGCGGGGTATTGTGTGATGTGGTTGGGGAGTATTATGTGTGAGGTGGAGAGATGGTGGTGCGAGAGAGAGGGGGAGCCTCCCAAAGGTCGCTGACACTGGGCGGGTGGGGGCAATGGAACAGTTGTCTTGAGCCCCAGGAAAGCAGTCTACGGCCCTATCTGGTATGACCATCCTCATATCTCCCCCAGCACCCCTCATCATCACCCTCATATCTGGGTTGGGGTGGGGGGTGATATGATGATGATCTGTAGGGGGGGGAGAAGATATGATGAGGATGATGATGATGAGGGGTGCTGGGGGAAATATGATGATGATGATGATGATGACGATGATGATTTTACCCGTGCGGCCCAAATCATTTTTCTTTGGAACAGTTCGGTCCTTCTCACTTTACAAGTTGTGCAGGCCTGCTTTAGATTCTAGTGTCAAGAGATGAATTTACTAACAGCCAAAACCTATGTCTCAGTCTCTCTCCCCTGTCTCACCACCATTAAGGGATCGTTGACTTAACAGACATACAGTAGAAGAAAAAATTCCATCTACAATATGTGCTGGGTAAAATGCCCTCATCCCAACAAACTTTCCCTGTTTTTGTAGAAACATTAATAGGTTTCCATTATACCTCTGTGGGGGAAGCATTAACATGTTTCTCTTCCTTATTCTCCTCCATCTTCTGATCTTGCTCAATCTTCTTTTTTTCTACCATTTCCACTGCTATCTCACTTCCATCCGCCATTTCTTCTTCTACCATTTCTTCCAATACATATTCATCTGCCTTTTCTTTCAGATTTTCTGCGTCTACCTTTTCCTCTTCTTTACGAGTGACTCCTCCCCCTGAAGAAGCGTGCCAAGCACGTGAAACGTACGTCGGGGTATGGTGACGTCAGACGCATGACGCATACCAGGAGAGACGGCTTTGTTTATCTGGCGATATGAAGGGAAGGTAGTATTACGGCGGACACAGTGAGACTGCTGTATTTCCCCACAAATAGGAGTAATATTGACCCCTGCAACACTGTTTACCATCGGGGTACTATTGCGATACCTAGACCTATGGGTGACGACACTCCTATGTGTAGCTGTATATTTATTCAGCTGCAGCGTCTCTAAATGGCAAACCACGACTGATTTGCTAACTGACATCAGCCATAGCGTTGCGTTTGTATCCCTAACATAGCTATTGTGGATATATGGGATCTTATGCTGTTCTACCTTCTGGTGGTGATTATTACCTATGTTTCACCTCAGTCCATTGTTGACTATATATAATCGTCACTTCACCATATACCTTCTCCCTTGGATATTTGAATCCTATATGAACAGGGTATATACATATCCTGTCCAGATTATAGCCATTTCCTTCACTGAGGATTTTAATATCCTGTGTGTTTGTTTTCTATATATGTCGTTTTTAATGTGTTTTTGTCACTATGAGATTTATTAAAACTTTATTATTTTTCTGGTTTTAATCTGCGCCTGTGCATTTTGGTCTAGGGTCAGTGGACCCTTCCTTTGGTCCTAGTTATTCACACTATTGTCCACTCCTACTCTGTGCCTACCCATACAGTGTAACTTTGAGTGCAATTATTAGGGCTTATGGTGACCCCAGGTGGTCACTTGTTCAAGTGTTCGTTTGTAAAAAAAAATAAACCTGTCCTACACATTGAAATAAATAATTCCCCCTCCCCCCCCAAACACATACAGTAATGTGCGAAATAACTGTTATCTAGATATGGATAATAGATTATTTGCCCATTATGAAACACAAAACACCATCAATAAAGTAAATAAATAGAGTTCTACTTACCCCCTGGCAATGAGATGGGCAGTCCGGTCATCAAACGGGCTCCGTTGGCAAAAAAAAAAACATTGCACATATTTTCAAATGTCAGTTAACCCCTTAATCACCTTAGCGATTAATAACCGCTATAGGAATTAAGGGGTTAACCCACCCTGCACCGATACCAACCCTTCACCCATTAATTTGTACAGTGGGTATAATATATATACGAATCTGAGAACAAAAAACAAACAGAAGCGCAAGCTCCATAGCATGTAACTGTTTTAAACAATTGAATACATTTATTATAAAACTGCAGCCCAAAGGAATTGCACTTACAGGATTAAAAAAAGCAACTATACGTTGGAGAGAAAAATCTCTGTAATCAGACATCAGCAGGGGTGGTGGAGTCCTTGAAGGCAGGGAGCACATGATCAGCTTGCAGCAGCATCCAACTCCTGTCACAAGTTGGCGCCAGATCACTATAGCTCACAGTGTTTCCACGTCCACCGTTCCTGTTTGGATCAATTTCCAACTCTGAAATACAGCTAACTGGAACACCAGGACGCCCAGGAATCCACGTGTATACACCCTCACGCGATGACGTCACCAGCCCTACGCGTTTTGTCACAGTAATGCGACTTCATCAGGGGTAGTGTGATTGGTCAGTAACAGCCAATGAAATAGGCTGGAGGAGGTAAAATCATTCTACACTGGCAACACACTTTATTCGAGCTTGGCTAGTCCCACGAATTCGGGTATACCCGGGTGTATTGAGGTTTGTGACTGTTTTCTGCCCGAGTGCATTGAGGTATTTTCCAGGCAGGGATTAAAGCATTTTATTCCCGCTGGCTGCAATACTGCACAGTATATATATATATATATACTGCATTACAATTCATGAATTTATGCCATCTGGTAGACACGCGAAGCATTGCAGCCTATTAAATCCTAATCATTATCATTTAACAGATCAGCCGCCCGTCAGCCAGACATGAACCCAGGCTGGGAAGGCAAACGCAACGGGGCTTGTCTGAGGTGAGGAGCGGCGCATTCCAGGTATCTGCCAGGTACATACTGGGTATTTGCTCGAATAAAGTGTGTCGGTGCAGTAAGTATTTGGTTACTGATTCACCACAAATCGGTCCTTTGTAAAGTTGAATACATTTAGATAAACAGTGGTACTTGCTAATGCATCATAATAAATAAAATCATTCTCACCAAACACTAAGAATATCATAACCAATTAAAATATTGAAAAATATATATGTATATATACTCTTAATGCATAATTGCAAAAAAAAAAGTATCTTACTAACAATCCAACATTCATCAAATATGGAAAATTAACCAATAATTGGAACCTAAAACTATAACCAATTATAACTATTAATTACTATAATATCAAATGAAATTAAATTTGGATACATAGATAAACTCCCTGTGTATTTTGAGAACAATATACCACTAACAACACTGCACATTGATTATATACAGCTTAACCCCGTTATAGCGCACCTGTTATAACGCGAATCCGCTTATAACGCGGTTTGGGCATGGACCCCGAATTTTTTAAAAAAATTAACATTTTTTTAAATATTATTTTGCACACTGCCACACTGCCACACTGCCACACTGCCACACCAGCACACACCAGCACACACTGCACACCCCAATACACTGCACACACTACCAGCACTCACTGCACACTGCACAGCCCACTGCACACTGCACAGCCCACTACACACACTACCAGCCCTCACTGCACACTACACACACACTACCTGCACACACAGCACTCACAGCACACAGCACACAGCACTCACAGCACACTGCACTCACAGCACACCGCACACAGTGCACTTACACCACACTGCACTCACACCACACTGCACTCACACCACACTGCAGTCACACCACACCGCACTCACACCTTACTCACACACCCCCTCCCACTCCCTCTCCCTACCTTTGGTGTCGGCTGCTGAGCTCGGAGCGGAGCTGGCATAGGGAGGAGGAGGGGGGTGTCAGTAGGAAGGGGGGGGTGGTGTGGATGCCGGTAGGGGGGGTGAGTGAGGAGCAGGCTGGGACTCAGAGGGCCGCGTAGGAGTGGTGTGTCAGAGACACACAGACTGAGGGCGGGAGTGGAGGGTCTCTGGATGCCGGGCGACAATAAAATTACTAAACAAGAAAATTATATAAGTGTATTAGAATTGATCAAATAAATCAATAGATTAATTGATTAAAAAATAATATGAATTGAAATAAAAACTGAATTGCACTCTATTAAAGAGTATAACACCTATTTTGAAACTAATAGTGAAGGAATCTATCCAAAGACTACAGAATCCTAACTACCTAGAGGTACAGAGCACTGTGCGTCAGATTCCTTGAGCACAGACATGCTATTGTCAAGGGAGTATTGGTGCACAGTGTTCCTCGTCACTTTGCCCAAGTACACTCAAAAGATCCTAGGGGACTTAGAATCATGGGCATTGAGAGTATCCCAAATACCAAATTAGGTGGGGACAGGTTTAAATCACTTTGTATGAGAGAGTCCTTTTGGATTTACTCTCTCGATACATTATCTCCTAAAGAACAACAATACAAACCGGCGCCTACAGAGTCCCATATAGGAAAAAAGTTCAGTCCAATGGTAAAGAAGTGTCCAGAAAAGTCCAATCTTGCACTTCACACTCCACAGCTGTGTTTTGGGTTAGTTTCACTTGGCAGCCTAGCCTTACATTATTACGGTATAATGTGTAAGGTCACACACATTTTTTATCACCTTATATGTTTATATACACTGTTTATTATATATGTGCGCAAGCGGGGAGACTATAGAGCCTGTTACAAATGCGTTATTTACATCAGTTATGCACATATATAATAATTGCAGTACAGTACATGCATCAATAAGTGGGAAAAGGAAGTGCTTCACTTTAAGTACATTTTCGCTTTACATACATGCTCCAGTCCCATTGCGTACGTTAATGCAGGGTATGCCTGTATTCACAGCCTTTTAGCGCTACATGCACCATTCTTTTTTTCCATTATCTTCTAAAGGTTTAAATGAGTTCTTGGACACAAGCACTCTGGTTTAGACTGTTCTTCTTTTGCTGTTCTTTGCCTAACTACATAGGTTTATTTCTTATTTTATATTATATCATTATCTCTCCTCTTGTAGATATTCAGTACCTCTAGGTAGTTAGGATTCTGTAGTCTTTGGAAAGATTCCTTCACTATTAGTTTCAAAATAGGTGTTATACTCTTTAATAGAGTGCAATTCAGTTTTTATTTCAATTCATATTATTATTTTTTAATCAATGAATCTATTGATTTATTTTATCAATTCTAATACACTTATATAATTTTCTTGTTTAGTAATTTTATGATTAATGTGTATGTAATCATGTAATTGTGTTATTTAACTATATACTCAATGTGCAGTGTTGTTAGTGGTATATTGTTCTCAAAACACACAGGGAGTTTATCTATGTATCCAAATTTAATTTCATTTGATATTATAGTAATTAATAGTTATAATTGGTTATAGTTTTAGGTTCCAATTATTGGTTAATTTTCCATATTTGATGAATGTTGGATTGTTGTTAGTAAGGTACTTTTTTTTTTTGCAATTATGCATTAAGAGTATATATACATATATATTTTCCAATATTTTAATTTTAATTGGTTATGATATTCTTAGTGTTTGGTGAGAATGATTTTATTTATTATGATGCATTAGCAAGTACCACTGTTTATCTAAATGTATTCAACTTTACAAAGGACCGATTTGTGGTGAATCAGTAACCAAATACTTAGAATGATTTTACCTCCTCCAGCCTATTTCATTGGCTGTTACTGACCAATCACACTACCCCTGATGAAGTCGCATTACTGTGCCGAAACGCGTAGGGCTGGTGACGTCATCGCGTGAGGGTGTATACACGTGGATTCCTGGGCGTCCTGGTGTTCCAGTTAGCTGTATTTCAGAGTTGGAAATTGATCCAAACAGGAACGGTGGACATGGAAACACTGTGAGCTATAGTGATCTGGCGCCAACTTATGACAGGAGTTGGATGCTGCTGCAAGCTGATCAAGTACTCCCTGCCTTCAAGGACTCCACCACCCCTGCTGATGTCTGATTACAGAGATTTTTCTCTCCCACGTATGGTTGCTTTTTTTAATCCTGTAAGTGCAATTCCTTTGGGCTGCAGTTTTATAATAAATGTATTCAATTGTTTAAAACCGTTACATGCTATGGAGCTTGCGCTTCTGTTTGTTTTTTGTTCATATATATATATAGATATAGATATATATATATATATATATATATATATATATATATATATATATATATATATATATATATATATCTATAACACCAATATACAAATACATGTTAAAGGATTAAATAAACATGCATAAATAAAAACATGAAATCTTAATCTCAAAATCAGCACATTGCATAATAAAATTAAACCAGCAGCACATTGCATCTTAAAATTAAACCAGCAGCACTTTCAAAAATAAATGATATCTCCTCTCCCAACAAAGCAGCATCTAGACAAATATATATCAAATGTCAAACAATTGCATTTTAGTGTGTACATCAGGCCTGCACAACATGCGGGCCGCATGCGGCCCGCCGGGACTCCATGTGCGGCCCGCGACGACCCTCTCAACCCCCCTGCCCTTTCAGGGAAGGAGCGCGCTCCAGCTGTGTGACACGCTCCTTTTCCCCAGCACAGGGCTGATGCGCTCTCCCCCCCTCCAGCAAACGGCTGATGCGCTCACTCCCCCAGCACATGGCAGGCGTACTCCCCTCCTCCCCCCCACCAGCCCACTCCAGTCAGGTATGACGCGCTCCCTGCCCCGCAGCCCGCTCCAGTACCAGAAGTTGAGACGCTGCCGAGATGCGCTTCACCCTCCCCCCCATTCCTCCTGGCTGAGGCCCGCCGCCGCTTCTTCTGCCGCCGCGACGATCACGTAGGCATGGGGGGGGGGGACTGCTGAAGGGTGCTGGAGGAGAGATGAAGGGTGCTGGGGGAGAGATGAAGGGTGCTGAAGGGCGCTGGGGGGAGATGATTAAAGGCGCTGGGGGGAGAAGGGTGCTTGGTGGAGAACTGAAGGGTGCTTGGTGGAGAACTGAAGGGTGCTTGGTGGAGAACTGAAGGGTGCTTAGGGAGAACTGAAGGGGGCTGGGAGGAGAGTTGAAGGGTGCTAAGGGGATACCTGAAAGGTGCTGGGAGAGAACTGATGGGTGCTGGGGGAGATGATGAAGGGTGCTGGGGGTAGATGATATGTTTTTTGTGCATTTTTTAGTATGTCTGCGGTCTCACCAAATAAACCCCATTTTATTCAACAATGTTGTCCTGCCTAGTGGATTGATCCAAGAAGGTATAAAGGTGTTAAAAATGCTGGTCTTCCGTGACAGGCTTTTAAAAAAAGAAATGTATAATTTTTAATAATAAATGCTCTTTTACCCGTGCGGCCCAAATCTGTTTTCCTTGGAGCATTTCGGCCCTTCTCACTTTACAAGTTGTGCAGGCCTGGTGTACACGATGCAATTAATCTGTGCATCATGTAACACAATGCAAAATCAATGTTCAAAATAAAATAAACTGAACAACAACATACAATGCCATCCACAAAATAAAATACAAACTAAGCAAGTAAACATAAATGAATTTACCATCAATCAATGAATCAATTTCCAAAATCAATTACAATACAATACAAATCAATTATACAATTCACTATTCAATTCCTAAATCCAAACCATTGAGAAAAATATTCAACTTCAAAGTAACCACCATCATACAAATCTAACTAACAAAAATAAGCCATTATTAAAAAGCAAGCCCCTGAAATAAACTATAGCAAAATCATGATAAACTGCATGTAAATAAATATCAATTACATTACACACAACAATTCCTAACCAAAGCTTCAAAATACATGTTAAAAACATAAATAAACATTTGCAATACAATCATTTATTTTCCCTGTATGTTTACCAAATCTAGCTAAACATTACATACAGGGGCAATAAATGAGCATAAAAAACAATGACATTACATCAAAAAATACAATACAATATAGCCATTCAGTGTCTATGTATGTATGTACTGTATGTATGTCCATAGGGACCTACATAAATTCAGGGGCATTAAATGGACATTAAAAAAAACCACATGAATAAAAAATAAAAAAAAAACCTGTAAAAGTAAAATAATATATACTTTTCTTTTGTTTACTTACCATTAGATGGCCGACACAGAGAAATCCAGGGAAACCGATCCACGGGTAAACATAAAATAATAAACTCTTACAATCCAACTGTGTCTTCTTTCTTCTATTTAAAATCAGCAGTTAATATGATGGGTAGTTTGTCATAATGTTTGCTGAACAAGCCTTCACCTTCAATAGAGTACGTAGTAGAATGAAATTAATGAATTTGATGATATTCTGTACTGTTTGGTTTGGGGAACAATATATGACGATGGAGAGGACAATTTTGCCATTAGGTAAGATATACTCTGCTGCACATATGTCTCCTATTGGTGGGACATTAACTGCTAACCCTGTAGTCTGACGGCCAATGATATGCATATGAGGCCTCATAATATGTCTATTGTTGTGTTTGTTATGATATATAGCAACTCCACAGACTATAACATGTTGGCATTTAAATTTAACAACACACTCAAAGTTAGCAATAGTAACATTTTCATTATTGTGTAACCAAGTCTCGGAAAGTAGTAATATGTTACACTGTTGTGTAACTGTATCAGTGAGGTAGGTCTGTGTTGTGTGCTCGAAGGCTTTGGCAATTTAGTGAGAATACAGAACAAATAGTTGGGTCTTTGAGTACATTAAGTAAAGTTTCTTGCATGGTCTGTAGTTTGTTGTTTTTTAGTCTTAAACTCATTTTGTAGGTCAATTGTGGACATAGCGTTTCTAAGTCCATGATAAACATTTCTTTTGACCATTTGCTGCGACAATGTACAGTCCATTGATGTCAGTGACTCGCGATAAAGCAACGTATACTAATTGTTGCTCATGTCCCTTTTCATACTCGTAGACTACGGAATTAAATGTGCCACCTTGTATTGTTATTGCACCGTGATAGTTCTATTTTTATTTAGTGCTATACTGTCCATCATGCTTTGCCCACCAAAGTTGTTTTCAACATTTCCAGTTATCTGCTTCAGCCTGGCATCAATTTGAGACAGTAACTCAGCACCTATCATGCTCACTTGATCAATGATAATCACTTTGATGTATTTGAAAAGACTTCTATATTGTTGTAGAACTTCAGTCGAAAGAGGTACATTTTTAGAAATAGATATTTTTAGTGCAGTGTGTACAGTAGTGCCATCTATTGCAACGGCAGCTTTTCCAGTTGATGCGCAAGTAATATATGAATTGCAGTATCCATCAGTGTTAGTGAAGCGATTGAAAATGTCCATTAGAAGGCGTATGACAAAAGTTTTGCCACAGCCCGCGAGGCCAGTAAGGAATATTTGAAGTGGTTCGCTATTTGGAGAAAGTAGGCTCCAAATGACATGCATCAAGAGTCCTTTTTGTTTTTCATTTGCATTAGTTTGCAGAATTGCTCCTTAGGCCTCGGTCCCGCTGCGCTCGTTGGCGCGGGCGGCGGGTCGCGAGTCCCCCACCAGCAGGGGAATCCTCGCGAGCCGGTCCCGGTCCCCCCTGGCTGCACAGCTGACTACACGCTGTAGCGCGTCAGCCGCTGGAGACACCAGAGAATGGTGTTTCCTAGCGTTGACGCGTGACGTGTGTGGCTGTGAGCCAATGGGGAGGGGAGGGGAGGCTTCGGGAGGAGGAGAGGCTTCGGGGAGCGGGGAGGAGTGTGGAGTGAAAGCAGGTGAGTGACTTTCTCTGTGTGTGTGTCTGAGTGCGTGCCTGTCTGTGTGTGTATGTGTCTGAGTGCGTGAGTGCCTGTGTGTGTGTGCCCGAGTGCCTGCCTCTGTCTGTGTGTGTGTGTGTGTATGAGTGCGTGAGTGCCTGCCTGTGTGTGCGCGCGTGTGTGTGTGTGTATGAGTGCGTGAGTGCCTGCCTGTGTGTGTGTGTGTGTGCGCGCGTGTATGAATGAGTGCCTGCGTGTGTGTGTTTAAACTTACCTTCCAGCTCCAGCCCGAGTCCGTGGAGGGAGGGGGGGGAGAGTAGCGGGTCCCTCCGCTCAAGCCACGCCCCCCCTCCCTGTCAAACCGCCCACCTCCCGCCCACCTCCCGATCAAACCTCCCACCTCCCGCTCCGGCTCCCGCTCCCTACAGACCGCAGATCGCGGTCTGTGTATCTCAGCGCACCGCCTGTCAGCAGCGCAGGTGCGCTGACTCTGGGAGCGGGGCCTTAGCCTTACAGAGTAAGTTCTCACGTTTCTTAGCTATAGCACCAAGTTTGTTGAGGGTGGCGAGTTTAAGATCTGCATTCATTTCACTTTCAGGACTATCATAAAACTGTTTGAATGCATTGGGGTCTTCTTGTAATCGAGTCACTAACGTATTTAAGTCGTTTTGGCATGTCTCGTCGGGATCTGCTGTCCCTTCCTCTCTGCACATTTCTTTGCATATTTGTATTGTTTTACGAATGTCCAAGTTGGATTCGTATATTTTGCGTTGTTGTAAGATGAGCTCTTCATTATTATTGTATATGGTAACAAATGTTATCTCTGATAGAATGTCGTCCTCCTCGTTGCGAAATGGTATGTGTAAAGTAACCATTTCACTTTTATATTCGTTAATATCTTCAGCCATGTCATAATTACAGTAGCGTATGATGAGTCTAAACTGTCGTTTTTTGTAAACTTTTTTGGCATTACATGTGTAATTTGCAACAAAAGATGCCAATGTTAAATTTTCTAAATGTAATGGTCTTTTCTCATATTTGTCAAACCAGTTGTCTTTCCAAATATCACTGGAATCATCTGTGAGGTCCTGTTCATTCATTTCATCGTTGGATTTCTTAAGTCGCTGCCGTTCAATGGGCCAGACTGTGGGTATGTAAACTATGACTACTGAGCTCTGAGACATGGGTTGGCGTAGTAAATACCAGGCGGCTTCTTGGCTTGTGATTTCTACGGTGTTGAGCATGTCAATGCTTAGCTTTCTGGTAATTTCAATGATGTCAAATTCAGGATGTTCATTCATGATGTTAATGATCTGTCGTTGTAGGTTACTGATACCTCTATTTGTTTTGTTAACATATTCTACGACATACGCAGCACAAGAGTATTCTTCAGTTAAATATTGTATGTCAGTATTGGACTGTAGAACGTTAAATATGAAAGTATTGAAAGGATTGTGCCACTTTTCACTTGGTTCTCTGTTTAGGAAAACTTTCGGTCTTTTAATGCCAGCTCTAAGTAATAGTCGTATGAATGTATATTATTGGCCATAAAGAATGTGTCTATATTGGCGTAATTGTTGTTCTCTAGATTGTTCCACATTGTTTTGTAATGAGCAGCATATTTTTTTGACGTTGGTCTGTTTTGGACATTGGCACTAATATAGTTGTTTTGCGACACGGCATGAATGGAGCTTCAAAACGACATGTTTGTTGCTTATTTGTGGCAATTTTCTTGTAACACGTAAACGTATGTTTGTGTGTTTGAAGTTTGATATGTCCTGAAGCATTGCTAGCCGTTACAGATATTAGTTGGTCTATCATGGCAATGGCGTCGGTTTTGTTTGCACCAAGTGGGTCAGCTGGGGCGTTATTTAACCAAAGGAGAATGTGAGCATGTGGACTACCACGATGTTGGAACTCTATTCACTTAAAATAATTAATGACATAGAATGTTCCAAAGGGGCTTGATCTTTTTGACTGTAGTATACTGTATTCATAAGAACATCAACAATTGTATTGAAGTATATGACACATATATGCATCCTCATTAATTAATGTAGTCTTGTCCATGAAATATAAATTTGCTGCATCATCCTCACTAATATCTGTACCATTGTTTTGGAACTTCTAAAGTATTTTAAGTAATCGAGGCCAACCAAGTTCATTAGCGCTCAGAGTTAAGAACATGGTTGGTTTTCCAAGCTGTCTAATCATAGCAAACAAATCACGTTTGCGTTGTGCCCAGTAATATGTAGAATTTGGAATGGTACGTAGGAAAGCTAAGTTGTTCTCTATGCAGTTGTTGATGTACTGTTTAGATTCAACTTGGTGACGTGTAAGTTTGGTGTCCTTTCCTATGAATTTGAATGCAACCGTAAGAGTCGCGTGTTCTCAAACGCATAATTTTCATTGCTACATATAGTAGATGATATGGCGTGATGGCACGTCAATCAGAACGGCATAATTCGCTGGTTGCCATCATAAATGGTGTTACACATAAACGATCTGGAAAAGTTTTGAATTGTCCAAGATATATGCTTAGAAATGATGGTTCCTCTGTGTACTCGTCAAATAGTAAACTGTGTGGTCTGCTCATTTCTCCAGGTGCAATGCGCAGATACTTGTCCTCGCTCCATAATAAAGTCGGCTGTTGTGCAACGAGATTATCGTCAATTGTTATGAGCTCACTTATTGTTTCTTGATGTTTCTATTTGCATTTCATTGTCATAAAAGGATTGATCAATTGTGATTTGATGCAGACGATAGAGTGGTGTTTGTACGAGATACTGTAACCAACATTTAACCACTCGCTTGTTAACCAACCCTAGTGTAATTTTTTGCGTTTTATGTGAACGTTAATACAGTGATCATCGTTGAGCTGTCTTGGCAAACAATTGACCATGGTATTAACAGAGACATACTGGACACCTAACAAGCTCCTATTGAACCCCCAAAATAACCACAACATATATATAAGCATATGAGTGTCACAGAGGAGTGCTACTGAGCATGGCAATATATATTTAAAACCAGAGACAGAACATAAAACACAGACAAAGCTCAGTTTTAGCACATCCAGTGAAACTCATACACGGTACAGTGCCTAAATATATATGTATAAATATCTATTAAGTAAAATGGTCTTTTAGTTTAACATTTTTGGCCAAAATTGTTGTAAGCCCCTGAGCCAACTGCATGGCAGACCACAATTCAGGGGCCCCTAACGCTAATATAAATTCTTAATAACCTGTGTAATAACAGGAAGAATGAGTTATAGTAAATCTGTCAATATTAGTTGCAAAGTTGTAAGTCTGATTGAAGCTTTTATTAACCTGTACATTACCAGGAAAAGCACTCTGTATTAGAGTTGTCACAACCATACTGCAAGCACGCAAGTTCCCCTGAGTGGAAGATGCTATGGAGTGAGCCCTTAACCATTTAAATGTGGGAGGGGGTGAGCTACAATTAGGTAGGAGGTTGCCACCCTCCAATCAGCCAAGACTAGCTGAACAACAATTGTAAAACATACTGGACACCTAACAAGCTCCTATTGAACCCCCAAAATAACCACAACACATATTTTATGTTCTGTCTCTGGTTTTAAATATTAACAGAGACAAGAATATTTATTATTTGTCCTAAAATGGCATATTGTCCATATGCGTGTCTCAAGTGTCTGATTTGCATAAATGGTAGTCGTGGCGAAATTAGGCGCTTTGTAACTAAGTCAAGCTTAGGTAAATGTACTGGTACTTTAGGGTAAATAAAAACATTTGAAGTAGATAAAGGTGGAATTGTGTTTCTAGCGAGAGAAGCTCTGCAACTGTTACACACTTTAATGTCCTTAACATTGATGTGTGGAAAAACAGTTTGTATTAGTGGAGCATGTTTCTCAGCAGGTGTTTTGATATAATTTTTGAACCATAAACTTTGGAAAATGTCACATTCGTATCCAAGCATGTTGTTATAGAATGTTCTTTCAAAGTGTCTGTGGACGGACGTTCACAGAGGTACACAATTAGGAGGCTTTATAATGTGAAATTATAATAGGCTTTATTGTGCCTGTTCCTTTTCATCAGGAAATTATCCAAACATAGGGGGGAACAAAGCTTCCATTCACTTGGGAGTATTTCTAGTGAATCCTTGCAATTAGTTCACATCTCCATTAGTTAAGCATTTCTCCCATCCCAAACAGATTGCATGAAAATAAGCAGATATAAGCAGTCTCTTAATAATGAAAGTCTTATCTGTTTATCAGCTGTAGAGTAAGCTTCTCTGCTCTCCTGGAACCGCACCCGTGCGTGGACAGAAAAATATCAGCATCCAGGTTTAGAAGTCTTATTGGGAATCTTGCAATCAGCTCTGCTGTGTGGCTGGCAGAACTCAAGACATTGTGGTGTCTCCAAAGGTCAGCTCTCAGTCAGAGCTAAAGAGAGACTCACATCCTGTCTCAAGGCAGGCTTTTTGTAAACAATCTAATCAGGCAGGTGATGTTTAGTAATTAACTACCACACTGCTAGATTAAAGGAACATTACTGAACAGGGATAAATCCCCTGTTACAGTGTCGATGAGTATTTAGATGTAAATTATAATTGTCATAAGGTAATGAAGTCTGGTCTGTAATTTCAGTATTATGTGGTGGATTACTGTTAGGACTTGCCGACGGAGTAGGGCTACATGAAGGTAAAGCCACAGTTGTGGGTGTTGTTTTCATGTTTTCAAGTTGTTTTTTTCGTTGTCTCCAATCTCTGTTACGTTGCAGGTGACTTATTGGTGTTTGTTTTGGTGTTTTCGTAGCTCTAGTACGAGCACGATACTCACGCACTCTTTCTGTGTTAGTCTTAGCCATTTTTATTTTTGAGATTATTTTGAGATAATTTTTTTGAGATTATTTTGAACGTAATTTTATTTCTGCGCATAACTGTGAATTCCTCGTGTGTGTGTGTGACAGGGTGTGTGACACAGGGGTTGTGGGTGGGTGGTCTGCGCTCCATGTCCTCTTTTCCTCTGCTGCCCATGCGCGACGCACTGCCGAGCTCCAGAAGCCTGTTCGCATGCGCGCCAGAGAACTGAGCAATGCCAGCCGCTTCTGCGTATGCGTGGCATCCGTCAGCAGCGCCATCACTACTGCAAATGCGCGGCAAATGTCAGCGGCCGTGTGGGGGGAGCGGCGGCCGTTAGGACCCGCGCCGGCGGCTATCGTCACCGCATGTGACAATGGGCGTGTGGGGGGAGCGGCGGCCGTTAGGAGCGTGACATCATTTCCGATTTCACATTTTCGTCTCCATGAAGGCGTTTTGTTCCATCAAAATTGACTTGGTGCCACTAAAAAAGTTTCACTTCAAAAAGGACGGACAGGACAGAGATGAGGAATAGAAGAGGTCACAGGGTGTAGAGCTACACGAGGAGGAACAGTGAATGGAGTTATAGAGTAATCGAGAAAATATAGGGGTACAGAAGAACATCGGGAAAGCGGGTAGACTAAAAAAAAGAGGGAGATACAGTATATGGAAGAGCCATAATTTCCCCAATTTACATTTTTTTCCTCTCGCTTTATCCCCACTAACTTCCCAACTGCTTAATAGTAGAAGGGGAAGAGGAAGAGGCAGATCAGTTCTTAGCTGACCCATCCCAATAAATGTGTCAGATTGAGTGAAGATATTGGGGGGCTCAATGCAGGAATCACAATGCTGGAGAAGAATGATTCCTCTAGCAGCCAGGGGAATAGCTCCTCCAGCAGAGGGGATCTAAGAATACTCAGAGACCAAGAAAGGTTGTGGTGGTAGGGGACATCTTTATTGGGAGGGTAGAGAGGGCAATTTGTTGCCATGAATCGAACATTTTGTTGTCTCCCGGGGGCTCAGGCTCGTCAGATTGCAGATCGGGTGGACAGATTGTTGGGAGGGGCTGGGACTGATCCAGCGGTTCTTGTACACACACACCAATTACAGTTAGAGATAGATGGAGGGTTCTAATAAATTATTTCAAGTATCTAGGCCGCAAGCTTAAGGCCATGGTAGTACTTTCAAAAATACTACCACAGCCATGCGCTAACGAAGGGAGACAGTTGGAGATTAGAGTGGTTAATGCATGCCTATAAAAGTGGTGTAGGTAAAAGGGTTTTGGTTTTTAGAGCACTGGGAATCCTTTTCTGAGAGGTGCTATCTTTGAGGTAGCGATGGATTGCACCTCAACGTAGAGGAGGGAAGGATATTTAAAAGGTTGAAGGATATTTAAAACTAGGAAGGAGTGGTGAGGGTCAAGAGAGAGGTAATAAACTAGACAAAATATATAGGAATGGGGAAATAGTTGGTAGAGTGGGGGGAAGTTGGAGTTTGGCAAGCAGGGAGGCACCCATATTAAATACAGATAATACTAGAAAACATTGAAAGACTAAATCCAACTGGAGCAAAAAGGCAGGAACAGATAAGAAAATAAGAGTGCAGACTCGAAGAAACTTAAATGCATGCTTGCTAATGCAAGAAGCCTGACGGATATAATGGCGGAGCTTGAATTAATAGCTACAGTTTACAAGGGAGCAGTATGGTATCAAAGACATTTCTGAAATATGGAGGGATGAAACTCATAACTGAGCTTCATTTAGAGGGTTTTCCCTTTTTCGGATGGATAGAGCAAATAGAAGGAGGTGGTGGAGTATGTTTATATGTTTATATGTTAAACGTATTATAAGGGAAGATCTTTATGAAGGGAATTATGAAATTATGAGATGCCTGTGGGTAGCTGTATCGGCGGCGGGTGAGTGTGACCAATGAGAGGAGTGGGGGGGCTGACGGAGCAATCTGATTGGCTAGAGACTGAGTGACAGACCGACGAACCAATCAGATTGCCCATAAGCACAGGCAACATACAACGTTTTCAAAAAATTATATATAGATTTATGGCAGAAAGGGGGGTGATAGACCGCACTCTGACTGAAGAACTCAGCAAGGTTGCAGGGTGCACGGAACAGGAAGGGACCCTAATTCCCCTCACAAGTACTAACAAACCAAAAGATAGTACCAGCACTCTCTGTCTCATGAGACAGAGAGTGCTGGTACTATCTTTTGATATATAGATTTATGTTGCAACCAGAATTTGTCCTATTGCTGTCTAACCAGTGCAGTTTGGTACACAAGAGACACTATATACGGTACACTATCAGCAGTGTGCGAGCTAGCCGCATATTTTAATTAATTAAGCACCCCCTCTTTTTAATTGTTTTTATCAATTTGAGAGTATTTATTTATAACAAGATGAATTAAAGTTTGTTTTAAACTTACCTGGACGCTCCAGCAAACACTATACATCAAGGTGTTTGTTTTTCACTATTCAAACAACTATCATTCTGTGATCTCTGGCATAAGGTTTTGTTATAGAATGAGAAATACCAACTGGTACTATTAGTACAAGTATTTCACGTGATACCGGTATGTTTGGGTTTAACTAGGCGTGCACCCTACAAAAGGATACTTCATAACTCCCTTCTCCCCTGTCCTTTGTCTCAGTGTGGGAGACAGAGAGAGAGAGAGTGTGGGAGACAGAGAGAGAGAGATTTTGGGAGACAGAAAGAGAGAGAATGTGGGGGAGCGGGCGACAGAGAGAGGGAGAGAAGGAGAGAGAGCGGTCGACAGAGAGCGCGGGCGACAGAGAGAGCAGGCGAGAGGGGGAGGGAGAAAGAGAGGGGGCGGAGAGAGAGGAGGGGAGAGGGAGAGAGAGAGGGGGGAGAGAGAGAGAGCGAGGGGGGGAGAGAGAGTGGGAGAGAGCGGGCGACAGAGAGAGAGCGCGGGCGACAGAGAGAGAGAGAGCAGGCGACAGAGAGAGATAGTGTGACGGTTCAGGGGATTCCTGCTTCCCAATGTGTCCCCGTCACCCCTGTTCTCCCTGCCTCTGACCTCTCCCCTCCGCCTCCTCGTTCATCTCTCCCTTCCTCCTCCCGCACCCGTTCCTCTGCGGCCTGTCCCGACGCACGCCCCGCTGTCACGCGCAGTCCCCGCAAGGTGCGCGCTTATCCCCAAACACCCGATCCCCCCCGCGACACTCATTGCTCGCGGCATCTCTCTTCTCCCTCTCCTGTTACACTACCTCCTTCAGCTGCTCCTCCTGCCCCCTTGCCGTCCTTGGCAAGCGTCCCCACGGCGTGATGCTCCTCACGCTCCCTGGCACACTCTGTGCGCGCACATCCAATCCTTACAGAGGGCGCGCATATGTGCAAGCCATACCCGTCTGATTTACCTGTCTCCTCCCTTTCTCCTTCTGACCTATCTCTGCAACCCCTCACTCTACCCTTTGCTCCTCCTCTCTCTCCCATTGGTGCTCCCTCCTTTATAATCCCTGTCTGTCCTCTAGCTCATTGCTCTGCATAGCTTCTTGTGACCCCTGTGTGTGCAGTCTCTATGCTTGGATCTCCTGTCTCTTTCAGCGCTGGTTCCTGTCCCTGTTTACCTTTGGATCTCCCTGGCTTGAACTCTGCTTTGATTTGGATTACCCTGCTTTCTCCTGCCCTAGGACCCTGCTTTCGGATACATTTACGCTGCCCTCTCCTATCCTCGAACACTGGCTTATGGACTTGATTACGCTGCTCTCTATTACCCTGAACTCTGGCACATGGACATTACTACCCCAACTCAGATATCCAGGATATTGCAAGTATCTGTTAACCTTTTCTCTACAGGCCCAGCAACGCACTACCACACTCCGGGCACGCTCCCACTGCTGTGGGTGCGTGTTATAACCTTACCCACCTCAGTACTTGGGACTGGCCAGGTCTGCGGGCATACAGGCATTACAGAGAGTGGGCGACAGAGAGAAAGAGCGGGCAACAGAGAGAGAGAGCGGGCGACAGAGAGAGAGAGCGGGCGACAGAGAGAGAGAGCGGGCGACAGAGAGAGAGAGCGGGCGACAGAGAGAGAGAGCGGGCGACAGAGAGAGAGAGCGGGCGACAGAGAGAGAGAGCGGGCGACAGAGAGAGAGAGCGGGCGACAGAGAGAGAGAGCGGGCGACAGAGAGAGAGAGCGGGCGACAGAGAGAGAGAGCGGGCGACAGAGAGAGAGAGCGGGCGACAGAGAGAGCGAGAGCGGGCGACAGAGAGAGCGAGAGCGGGCGACAGAGAGAGCGAGAGCGGGCGACAGAGAGAGCGAGAGCGGGCGACAGAGAGAGCGAGAGCGGGCGACAGAGAGAGCGAGAGCGGGCGACAGAGAGAGCGAGAGCGGGCGACAGAGAGAGCGAGAGCGGGCGACAGAGAGAGCGAGAGCGGGCGACAGAGAGAGAGAGAGAGCGGGCGACAGAGAGAGAGAGAGAGCGGGCGACAGAGAGAGAGAGAGAGCGGGCGACAGAGAGAGAGAGAGAGAGCGGGCGACAGAGAGCGAGAGAGGGAGCGGGCGACAGAGAGAGAGAGAGAGCGGGCAACAGAGAGAGAGAGAGCGGGCGACAGAGAGAGAGAGAGAGCGGGCGACAGAGAGAGAGAGAGAGCGGGCGACAGAGAGAGAGAGAGAGCGGGCGACAGAGAGAGAGAGAGCGGGCGACGGAGAGAGAGAGAGCGGGCGACGGAGAGAGCGGGAGAGGGAGAGAGAGAGAGCGGGCGACGGAGAGAGAGAGAGAGCGGGCGACGGAGAGAGAGAGAGAGCGGGCGACGGAGAGAGAGCGGGCGAGGGAGAGAGAAAGAGCGGGCGAGGGAGAGGGAGAGAGAGCGGGCGAGGGAGAGGGAGAGAGCGGGCGAGGGAGAGGGAGAGAGCGGGCGAGGGAGAGGGAGAGAGTGGGTGAGGGAGAGGGAGAGAGTGGGCGAGGGAGAGGGAGAGAGCGGGCGAGGGAGAGAGAGAGAGAGAGAGCGGGAGAGGGAGAAGTCGACAGAGAGAAGGAGTGGGAGCCGGCGACAGAGAGAGGGAGAGGGAGCCGGCGACAGAGAGAGGGAGAGAGCCGGCGACAGGGAGAGAGAGGGAGCGAGCAGGCGACTGACTGGGTGGGGGTGACTGACGGACTGGCTAGGAGTGACTGACGGACTGGGTAGGGGTGACTGACGGACTGGGTGGGGGTGACTGGGTGGGGAGTGACTGAGTGGGGGGGGGTGATTGACTGGTGGGGGGGGTGACTGACTGGGTGGGGGGGTACTTCTGGTGTCCTGCACACACACACACACACTCTCTCCCATACACTCACACTCTCTCACACACACACACACACACACACACACTCTCTCTCTCCCACACACACACTCTCTCTCTCCCACACACACACTCTCTCTCTCCCACACACACACTCTCTCTCTCCCACACACACACTCTCTCCCATACACACACACACACACACACACTCTCTCTCCCACACACACACACTCTCTCTCCCATACACAGACACTCTCTCCCATACACACACACTCTCTCCCATACACACACACACTCCCATATTCACTATCCCATATACACACACTCTTCCATATATATACACTCACACTCTCTCTCTCCCATTCATACACACACACACACACACACACACACACACACACACACACACACACACCCAGTCTTTCCCTCCCATACACTCTCTCTCCCATACAGTACACACACACGCATAGTGGACAGGAGGAGGGGGGAAGGGAGAGAGTGAGGAACGACTGGCGATCCGAGCAGGCGGCTCCCCACCTCCCGCCAGCCGCGACTGCGCACAACCAAGGGAGCGCCGGGGGCAAGGGGACCGAAGGGAAGGTAGCTCCGGGGAGTGAAGGGAGCGCCGGGGAGGGGGGACCGGGAAGAAACACCCCCCGCTGGGTTATCGTGAAGCCGCGCAACTTTCTGAAGTAGATAAACAAAAAGGGAACGTACCACATCCCGCCGGGCAGACAGCCAGCCACGGGGACCGAGGGCAGAGGAGGGGCACCGCGCTCGAGCAGCACGCACGCTCGTACACATCCTGGCAGCTCCAAGACGTGTCACACCCATTCAGCCAATAGGGGATGGGGATTTTTTTTTTTTCCCCCAGCAGCCACTGGGTTTGTCGAGCACTGTATATGTATGTGTGTGTGTGTGTGTGTGTGTGTGTGTGTGTGTATATAGATGTAGCCAGGTACCCTCCGGTCTCCCCGCGCTCCTATTTTGCACCTCCTTACCCTCAGTGTGTGCAGGCAGGGCGACAGAGTCGCCGGTGGCTCCCGCAGCAGGGCGCCGCCATGTTGGGCATGCGCGCGCGAGAGTTGCGCATGTGCGGAAGTAGCGAGGAGCCGACAGAGTGCAGGAAAGGTTGCGCATGAGCAGGGCAACCCCACGGCGGCCATTTCAGGAGTCGCACAAGTGCAATGTGCAGAGTGGCGGCCATTAGAGGGAGAGCACGAGGCTCCTAATGTTAAGTGTGCAGCAGAGACTAAAACTCACATGATGCTTAGGGAGAAAGCTGCCTAGTGACACACGATAGCAATGGGATGGCTGGGTTGCTTTTAAAGTAAGGAAAGACTACTGCCTGCTGGGACAGGAAGTGAGGAGTCAAGACCTGGACACTAAAGGTGCAGGTAGTGTCCACGGAGCAGTGCTCCAGGGACTAGGCCAGAGGTATACCCCCAGGACCCAGTTAGTCCCCTGAGACACTGTAGAGAATTACTGTATGATATAGGGAAGGCCTTAAGTTAGGGAATCCTTCACTATACTCATAGAGAGAGAGAGAGATGCTGCAGGACAGTGTCTGACTGTCAGTACAGCGTGTAGCTGAAAGAGTATCTGACTCCATAGCAGAGATTGTTGCAAAGGATCATCCAGCTGGGGGTCCCTCCCCTGATGAGTCAGACAGTAATCATTCCTGCAAGGAGCAGCGCGTCGCGCCGTGGGACCACATTAAGGAGCTGCTGATTACCAAGGATTATCCTGGTCAGGACCATGACCAGGAAGGTATATTAAGTGCACCAACGGGCCCCAAAACAGGGAAGCGCTATCCCTCACACTCACTTTAATGTTTGTGGACACTCAGAGGTTAAGTGCCCAGGCACATTGCTACTCAAAGGACAAAGGGGATGCAATGGTTGACATGTGTGATGTTGTAATGCTATTCATGCAGGGGGATGTAATGATGTTTATGTAATGAGAGTTATGCAAAGGTTATTATGATGATGCTTAGTAAATACTGTTTTATCCAAGTGTGTGCATTTACTGTATGGTTGTTCTGGTGAGGGCACACTCCCACCACGTTGGGATCCCTCATCAGTGGAGGCGCTGCACCGCCTGTAAGTATACCCCAGGCTCCCAGTGGCGGAGGCTCAGGCCTCTTGTTGGCCTCGCAGGTGACAGCAGCACACACCCGCTACATTTGGAGGCGTTGCTGAGATTCAGACCTGGGGTGCCCGAACTCATTAAAAATGTCGCTAGAATTCACGTTACCTTCCCGCCAAGAGATGTACATGTGAGCGGTAAAGAAGCAAGTCCCGCCCTCACAAACCCTTGCTCTAGGGCAAGTTCCCGCCAATGCCTCATCCAATGTGATATGCCTAATACTAATGCAATATCCAGGCTTAGAAGATGCGAAAATCTTGGGTCGTCGCACCGACACCAACGGATTATGGTGCACCATAATAGTCACCGGGGGATGTGAACTGTCAGCAGAGCAAGGCCCATCCTACTTTCGGTTCCCCGGGGCTTTCAGCTCAGGGTGTCTTGTTATCTACCCTGAAATGCCGATTAAACTCGAACCCTGTAGTCCCATTACAGACTTGCTAGAGACTAGTATGCGCATGTCCCCGTCCCCACCTGAAAGTATATATGGGGATGAGGCCAGTGTATTATCCTGTGCTAATTGTCGCTCAAGTAGGCGGAGCTCCAGCCCCAACCTCAGTCCCAGTAGAATGGGGGAAATTCAACTACTTGCCCAGGCCATACAACAATTAGGTGGGCCCAAGCATGAATCCCCTCCCCCGCAACCCTACCGAAAATTAAAGCTCTTTTCCGAGGTAAAACCTACTCCCACGGGTGAGGAGGCTTTTGAAGTGTGGAAGGAATATGCTTCACAGGTACTGGAAGAGTAGACCTGTCCTGATGCGGTGAAAAGACAATGAATCATGGAGTGCCTACGGCCGCCTGCGTCCACTACCATCAAGATTTCTAAAGATCAGCATACTGAGGTTACAGCACATCAGATGATGGAGTCTACTACTCGGGCATACGGTAAGGAAGATGATGTGAGTGAGTTATGGACTAAGTATTACAATCTCCGCCAGAAGGAGGGGGAAGAACCATCAGAGTTCATACAATGGATCCAATTGCTCTTGTGGGATCTATGTTCCCGCCAAGTAATCAATGCTTCAGAAGTGAATGAGTATAGGCGCACTCAATTCCTGCGGGGAGCCATACCCACTCATCATATCGTAGTAATGATCAGATGCGCACTACGGAAGGTGGACCCCCCTACTCTAGAAGACCTATTGGTCGAGGTGAAGAGTCATGAGGCCTACACTAGGTTGCATACGCTCAAGAAGGATAAAGACTCTTGCAAGGATGAGACCAAGGAAGCAACAGTACCCAAAGCAAAGGGGAGCAAGAGCGGTAAGGATACGGCCACCCCGGAGGTGCCTGAATCCGCTCCCAGGTCACCTGGCAGTCCGGGTTCCCGCCCAGACTTCCATTGCTTCAACTGTGGCGAGAAGGGCCATGTGGCACGGGTCTGTCCTAACCCCAAGAAGCCCACTAAATTCCAGAAAAATATACCATAAAAGTGCGGAAGTCCCTCTCGTCCTTGTCAGCCATACCCGAGGAGAATGAAGGAGAGTCTGAAGCCCCCATAGGAGAGCCTGAAGCCCCCATAGGAGAGTTATTCCCCAAGATGCTCACAGCAGGGTAGGACCTACGGCTATAATAAGAGTCGTCGTATAAGGCGTATATGCCTCCGCTTTGATGGACACAGGGTCTCAAGTGACCATTATTTATAAGACATTCTACAAACAACACCTCAGCCATCTGCCCCTACAGTCGGCTGAAAGATGAAGTTGTGGGGCCTCAGCAACGAGGATTATCCCATCGATGGAGTAATAGCCGTGCAGATCAACATATCCCAGTTGAACACCAATCGGACTCACCCGATGAGTGGAAGCCCTGGTTTGTCCCGAGCCCCAAGAACACCTGAGTGCTCCCATCATATTGGGAACTAATGCTGACGTAATAAGGTCAATGATCCGAACATTTCTTCAGGAGACAGGTGAATTACCTCTGTCTGCACTGCAGCTCCCTCCAGCCCTTATGGATGAATGCTTACGAGTCGCTTCCCAGGAAGAATACGGGAGATCTTCAATCACAAGCACAATCACTTTCGTACGTTGAATCGACGTACCATCCCCGATCAGTACACCCTACCCCGGATCGAGGAGATCCTTAGTGCGCTGTCGGGCAGCCAATGGTTCAGCATGTTGGATCTACACTCGGGCTGCTATCACGTCCCCATGAGCCCGGCTGACCAAGAAAAAATGGCCTTCATCTGCCCTCTGGTGTTTTACCAGTTCACCCGTATGCCCCAAGGAATTTGTGGTGCTCCTGCGACGTTCCAGAGGCTGATGGAGAAGACGATCGGGGACTTGAACCCGCGCGAGTGTCTCGTCTATCTGGATGACATAATCGTGTTCGGGAAGACCCTCGAAGAACATGAAGCCCGTCTCCTAAAGGTGTTGGATAGGTTGGGAAAGGAAGGCCTGAAGCTATCCATAGATAAGTGCCGGTTTTGCCGAACCTCCGTCTCCTATGTAGGCCACATAGTTTCTGCTGAAGGAGTGGCCACGGATCCTGCCAAGGTGGAAGCCGTGGTTAACTGGCCAAGACCCGACAATGTAATGGAGTTATGAGCGTTCTTAGGGTTCTGTGGCTTTTGTCGAAGGATACTCTAGCAAGGCCAAAGCTCTAAATAGTCTACTCAAGATCTACCCAGAGGAGCCTCGGCAGAAAGCTATGTCTCCCAGAACACCCTTTGGGGATAAATGGACCTCTGACTGGGAGAAGTCATTCCTGGGACTGAAGAAAAGTCTGACGGAAGCTCCAGTCCTGGCTTATGCCGACCCGGAAAAACCTGCATGTGGATGCCAGCTTCAATGGGTTGGGAGCGGTATTACATCAGAAGTTCCCGGCTGGTCTGCGCCCCGTAGCATATGTGAGCCGAAGCTTAACTCCTAGTGAGAAGAACTATCCGGTTCACAAGTTAGAATTTCTCGCCCTCAAGTGGGCCATAGTGGAAAAGCTCCACGATTCTGTATGGGGTCTCCTTTGAAGTAAGAACAGACAACAACCCATTGACCTACATCCTAACAACTGCCAAACTGGATGCCACTGGTCACAGGTGGCTGGCAGCCTTATTCAACTACCAGTTCACATTAAAATACAAGCCCGGGCCTCTGAACATAGGAGCGGACGCACTATCCAGAAGACCAGGGCTTAGCACTATGTCTGATGACGGGCCTTGGGAGGAGATTCCTGGACCAGGAATGAAGGCGATATGCTCTACTGCAGTGGTAGTGGAAGATAAGGTGGCGTTCTCGGAGTTACGAGTAGTGGATTCATTGGGATGCCGACCCCAGGCCCTTCCGGATGCATACTGCCACCCTGATGGTATGGGTCTTACTCAGAATGTGATCTTCACTTGAAAGGAAATGGTACTGGCCAAGATAAGTGATCCAGTGATTAACGCGGTCCGTGAGGCTTGCCATAAAGATGACCCGTCTACGATGAAACAGGTTCCCAAGGACATCTTTGCCATCCTCCTGAGAGAGTGAGACAAATTTGAAATTGATCGTGGCTTCCTGTATCGAGTCATTCCCTACCACAATCATCCGGACCGACGACAACTGTTTCTGCCACGGCATCTGCAGCGACTTGTCTTACGCTCCTTACACGATGATCACGGACACCTGGGGGTGGATAAGACTATGGGATTAGTAACAGACCGATTCTTCTGGCCTAAAATGATGGATTTAGTAGAACAACATTGTAGGAAATGCGTACGGTGCATTCAGAGAAAGACACTGCCTACCCGTGCTGCCCCAATGGGCCATCTCAAAAGCTCTGGCCCTATGGACTTAGTCTGCATGGATTTCTTATGTATAGAACCGGACTCAAGAGGCATAGGCAATGTGCTAGTAGTGACAGACCACTATACCCGCTACGCCCAAGCGTTCCCGACTAGAGATCAGAAAGCTACCACAGTGGCCAAAGTGCTGTGGGAGAAGTATTTTGTGCACTATGGTCTACCAAAGGATGCACTCCGATCAGGGACGAGATTTCGAGAGCAAGTAATTAAAGAATTGTGAACACTGTTGAATATTCAGAAAGCCAGGACCACTCCCTACCATCCTGAGGGAGATGCGCTCCCTGAAAGATTTAATCGGACATTGCTAGATATGCTAGGCACTCTAAAGTGTTCCCAAAAAGGAGAATGGAGCAAACATGTGGAGGCCTTGGTGCATGCATACAATTGCACTCGGCACGAGTCCACCAGGTACACTCCGTACTTCTTGATGTTTGGGAGGGAAGCCAGGTTGCCGGTCGACATTCGCCTGCGGGTATCTACCGATAGGGTACCCAATACGGCTCATTATCGATATGTGAGAAGACTCCAAGATAGGCACGGTGTAGACTATCAGCTAGCAGAAAGAGCCACAGCTAGACTGAATGCTAATACAAGAGAAGATACGACCACAAGGTACGTTATCGGGAACTCCGACCTGGAGACGCCGTTCTCCTACGCAACTTAGGAAATCCCGGCAAACACAAGCTGGCTGATCGCTGGAGAGAAGGTCCCTTCCAAGTAGAGTCCCAAATACCGGGCCTTCCTGTCTATCGCATACGCGATGTGAATGACAGGGTAAAGGTCTGGCACCGAAACCACTTGTTGCCTATCACACAACTGGGAGAAAGTGATACAGAAACAGTAGTAAATGATAGTGGGCCTGAAGAGTCTACCAAGAATTCAGAGTCAACAGATGAAACGATTCAAGATCCTCTGGAAGGAACTTCCAACAGAGATTGGTGGGCACCACCAGAAGGAGCAATGGGTAAAGGGCCTGCGACCCAAATACCAGCAACAGGCGAGTCATCAAGTCAACAGTTAAATCCTAATAGCCCGCGTTTTGTGCCACACAGAGACAATGTTCAGTTACCTAGAGACTTTGCCCAAAATGGTTCACCCTCTACCTGAGAGTCCTGGCCTCAAGCCTATGATGGTCTCTCCCAAGGTGAAGAGATGGAGACTGAGACTCGCAAAAGCCAGCGAGTGAGATGCCCTCCCACTAGAGTGGCTTATGATTCATTAGGGGCACCTCACTATGAGTCTCAGCAGCCAGCAAAAGTTAAGCTAGCCTCTGTGATAAATATGTTTGTAGAAATGTACAATCTCGTTTAAAGTTGATCGTTAAGTTGTACACAGAGAACTGCATTTTTATTATATAATGTTGTTGTGCATGTTACTTCAAGCGGGTACCTTGAGGTTTTCATCAGGGGAGGATGTAGCCATGTACACTCCGGTCCCCCCGTGCTCCCGTTTTCCCCCTCCTTACCCTCAGTGTGTGCAGGCAGGGCGACAGAGTCGCCGGTGGCTCCCGCAGCAGGGCACTGCCATGTTGGGCGCACGCACGCATGAGAGTTGCGCAATCGCGGAAGCAGCGAGGAGCCGACAGAGTGCAGGAAAGGTTGCGCATGCACAGGGCATCTCCACAGCGGCCATTTCAGGGGTCGCACAAGTGCAAGGTGCAGAGTGGCAGCAATTGGAGGGAGAGCACGAGGTTCCTAATGTTAAGTGTGCAGCAGAGACTAAAACTCACATGATGCTTAGGGAGAAAGCTGCCTGGTGACACACGATAGCCAATGGGATGGCTGGATTGCTTCTAAATGAAGGAAAGACTACTGCCTGCTGGGACAGGAAGTGAGGAGTCAAGACCTGGACACTAAAGGTGCAGGTAGTGTCCACGGAGCAGTGCTCCAGGGACTAGGCCAGAGGTATACCCCCAGGGCCCAGTTAGTCCCCTGAGACACTGTAGAGAATTACTGTATGATATAGGGAAGGCCTTAAGTTAGGGAATCCTTCACTATACTCATAGAGAGAGAGAGAGATGCTGCAGGACAGTGTCTGACTGTCAGTACAGCGTGTAGCTGAAAGAGTATCTGACTCCATAGCAGAGATTGTTGCAAAGGATCATCCGGCTGGGGATCCCTCCCCTGATGAGACAGACGGTAATCATTCCTGCAAGGAGCAGCGCGTCGCGCCGTGGGACCACGTTAAGGAGCTGCTGATTACCAAGAATTATCCTGGTCAGGACCATGACCAGGAAGGTATATTAAGTGCACCAACGGGCCCCAACACAGGGAAGCGCTATCCCTCACACTCACTTTAATGTTTGTGGACACTCAGAGGTTAAGTGCCCAGGCACATTCTCAAAGGACAAAGGGGATGCAATGATTGACATGTGTGATGTTGTAATGCTATTCATGCAGGGGGATGTAATGATGTTTATGTAATGAGAGTTATGCAAAGGTTATTATGATGATGCTTAGTAAATACTGTTTTATCCAAATGTGTGGATTTACTGTATGGTTGTTCTGGTGAGGGCACACTCCCACCACGTTGGGATCCCTCATCAGTGGAGGCGCTGAACCATGTGTAGTATACCCCAGGCTCCCAGTGGCGGAGGCTCAGGCCTCTTGTTAGTCTCGCAGGTGACAGCAGCACAAGTAGTTATAGTACCCCAGGGGTACACCCGCTATATACATACATACATACATCAGACCTGTGGCAGACCTGTGTGGAGTATATGAAGATACTACTAACATCCTAAATATATCTGGGGAGGATTGAAAGATTGTGTCAAGTTCCAGATCCCAGTGTGGATAAAAGGCATCATTTTTTCTTACTAACTGTGAGTGCATATCTTACCAATTTTAGGTTGTCATTAGTCACTACATACTACCCTATATTTTTTCCTTTTTTCTCCCTTTGCGCCTAGGTCATTCTTGTGGAATTTACTTTTTACAGCCAATGTGGAGCTGTAGACCTAAATGGCAGCAGGTTGAATAGGGACAGTTAGATTGTAAAGGGTTATAAACTTCATTGCATAAGTGTCAGTGATATAATCACTAGCTGTTTTTGATTGATTATTGTTCAGGGTTGCGATGTGTGATTCTTTTGTATATATATACACAAGGTGCACATATTCCCATATGATATATGTATATCGCAGAATGCATATGAGAATATGTGCACCTTGTATAAACAGTGACTGATTGAATATATAGACTAAGTTATGTGCTATGTCTTCATCTTGAACCAAATGGAAGCTCCAGAGACAGGTATACCAGATTGAACTATTGATATGAAGGACTCTTGGCCCGGGTTATAAGGGACTTCTTATATATGCATGACGTCAGTATAATTGTCTAATGAATATGTATGACCTTGTTGACGTCATTACATTTGCATATGATATGAAAATAACAAGACAAGCCGGCTCTGTACAAGGGTATTTTTTTTAAATTCTGTATCACTTGGCGGTTGTGAACATTATACCCGAGGAAGGGGTTTCCCCAAAAAATGTTGTGCAATAACTAGATATCTGCAATAAAAGAGAAAAATGATTTAAATTCTAAATGTGATGTCGGAGTAGTCTGAATGCAGAATGGGATCTTCCCCTTCAGCCGTTCAGCCACCAATGACAGCCAGCTGCTGGCCGTTTTGCCACTAAAGTTAGTGGTTCACATTAGAGGGTAAGGTGTTATGATTCTTAGGATAAGAAGTAGGGTTAGGTGGTTAAGGAAATGGGTTAAGGTTAAGCTTCTTAGGGTAAGGGTTTAAGGTTAGGAGTTTTATGGTTAGGAGTTTCAGGATAAGGGGTTAAAGATTTTTAGTTTACACATTAGCGTTTGTATTAGGGGTTTTAGGGCAAGGGGTTAACAGGTTAGGGTTAGAGATTTTTAGGGTAAGGCGTTAACAGGTTAGTGTGAGGAGTTAAGGTTAGCGGGTTTTAGCGTAAGGGGTTAACAGTTTGGGTACGGAGTTAAGGTTAGGGGGTTTTGTGTAAGGGGTTAACAGTTTAGGGTAAGGAGTTAGGGTGTTTTAGTGAAAGGGTTAAGGTTGGGGGCGAAATGGCCGGCGGCTGGAAAATGCTCTATACCATTCTGAATGTGCGGCGAATGAGACTTTTATTTTTATCAAGATTTCTCTCTTCCCATGAGTGAACCTTTCACATCCTCACAAGTCTCTTCTCACATATAAAAGTGAATTAGAGGCCGGCGAGGTTTTGAAAGCTCAGCACGCTATAATTAAATCTGCAAACTGAAACATTAAAAGAAACAAATACTTTTTATTGCTTGACAAATGTCCAATACAAATGCTGAAGAAATGTTTCACAAGCAGAGGGCAGAGGAACCCTGGTGTGCCGGAAACTCTGCCAAGGGTGCTGCGACCCACGGGAGAAACTCAGTTGGATGCGCTTCGGGTGCTTCCTGCACTTCCTGGAGATGTACAGTAGAGGCTGCGATCTGCCTTTGCTCTCAGCCTGGCACACAGGAGAGAGAGAGAGAGAGAGAGAGAGAGAATCCTCTTCACCTCCAGACAGCACAGGACGTGCCCACTGAGCAGCTGACCTGTGTGAGGTGTGTGAGGTGTGTGGGAGGGAAGGAGTGAAGATTTTGGGGGTCATGCAGTAACCGGCGAAAAGTCACTTTTCGCCCGTTTCGCGTCAAAAATGCCTACTACGATTCAGTAAGAGAAAAATGTACCGGGCGCGTCTATGTGACAAAGTGAACAAAGTGCAAACTCACATAAATGGTATAAAAACCAAAAATACAATGTGATAGTGATAATGTGCAAATAATGTGATAATAATTAGTGTGATAAACAACCACCAAGTGTTCCCAAATAATGTTGCTAATACAACAATTATAATAAAATAAGATGCTCAAAAAACCTTTATATTCAACCGTTCGCTAGTCCAAAAATGGTAATGTTCTTTTCTTGCTCGTGAGGGGAGCCTCTGGCGCTTGGTTCCACTTGTGATTCCTGAGGAAGCAGCAGCGAAACGCGTTGAATCGATTGGCAGAGTTTGGAGACGTTAGAACTTGCATTTACAGAGAGCAGAGCACTGGCAAAGCTGAAACAGCCGGAGAGACCGCACGAGCACTTCCGCCCTGAAGTAAGACTTCACCGGAAATGACCGTATGCGGATGCGGTCGCATGCGAGCCGGGTAGCTGCCGAGATCTCTCTGTATTTCTACATTTCTCTCCCACGAATGTTACCCTGCACAAAATGTGAGTGCACTTATTTGCATTTATCGCAATACATGTTTATTATATACTAGCAATATTGCACTATTGTGTTTTTTTTCTCCCTTCTCTAACGACTGCATGTGGAAGTACTACTATCACAGAGAAGATATCCAGAGCCTAATCTGAGTCTATTAAACCGTGTCCATAGATTAGAGGTGGAGGAAACAGAAAGAGCTCTATTCAGAGGGAGAAGAGTCTCTGTTCTGCTTGTATTTCCCCTACACTTGTGAGTGAGACATATTGCCTATACTAGATAGGGTCCATTACCTGTTGGCTGCACAATATTTTGTCATTTCTTTTTTCTTCACATATATCCACGAGGATTATCAGCAATCCCCTTACCAGCAAGAAAAGAACACTTCTACGATTCAGTAAGCCCCGAGAAGTTGGCGAAAAGCGAAAAAAACGCCATGTTTCTTGGCGGTTTTTTTTCCAGGCAGAGGCTCGGCGAAAAGGCACTTTTCGCCGCCACTAGCCATGTTTTCAAACCCGCTCAATTCTAGTAGCCCAGAGCAGCGTTTCGCCACTCTAGAATGGAGATTTTCAAGCAACTCCGTCACGGCAACTCAAGTTGGCAAGTTGGTGGGGGAGAAGCATCGGCAAGGGCGACAATTATAAAAATCAGGCCTTTTTCCTGCCTGGGATTGATGCCGGGGGTCTCTGGAGCTGTTACCCATTAATACTAGCACAGGGCCCCACCCGGCATGCATCCGAGGCAGGAAAAATGCATTTACAGCCCACTTCATTACCTTAGCGGCTAACCACAAAGGCAATGAAGGGTTAACCACCCGTGCCAGGTTTATTGTGGGTAGCGGGGTTGGGTAAAGGGGTATTTGGCCCTTGGTGGGTGTTTAGGGCTTGCGGGGGGGTTGCGAGTACTGACTGATATGTGTGGTTGATTTCAAGTGCTGGTTGTTTAAAGTGTGTGCAGTTAGAACCAGAAGGAAAGGGAAGTACTGGGTATACTAGCAAGGGTGGCTGTTTTGGGGGAGTGTGCAGTGGGTTAATCTATTTTTAAAGTGTGTTGTAATTTGAAGCCTTTAACTTTTTTCCCCCTTTCTCCTGCCTGAGGCAGAGTGGGTGTGGTTGGTTAATTGGCTGGCCTAACACACCTGCAGTGGGTGGGGTTAGTTAATTGGTAACCTAACACACCTGGTGGGTGTCCCTATTTAAACAGAGGCTTCTAACGAATCCTGAGCTTGCGTGTACTGACTGATATGTGTGGTTGATATGAAGTGCTGGTTGTTTAAAGTGTGTGCAGTTAGAACCAGAAGCAGTTTGAACAAGGAAGCGGTTAAACAAGGTATAGTTATTGAAGTACAGTTTACTGTTAGTACTTCAAAACTTCATAGTTGCTAGAATGAGCAGGATTGAAAATGCCACTCAATGCACATCTTGCCACATGTATGTGCACTTGGAGCAGCTGTTCCAAGGGAGCATACCGCTGTGAAAAGTGTGAGCGGGTGGTCTCTTTAGAGTCAGAGACTGCTGATCTGAAGAGGCAACTTGCAATATTGAGGGACATTGGCAATCTTGAAAGGGAATTAGAGCTCACTGAGCAGGCCCTTGCTTCGACTAGTGGTGCAGATGGTGGCGCTGTTAGTGAGGAGCAGGTAGGTAGCTTGGTTGCTGTTAGTGAGGAGTAGGTAGGTAGCTGGGTGACAGAAGGGGAAGCAGGGGCAATAGGGAGAGGCAGGTCGTTTCTGAGCTGACACATCCCAATAGATTTGCCATGTTGAGTGAAGATATTGGGAATGTTGGGGCAGAAATGGCAAGGCTGGGGGAGACTAATTACTCTAGCAGCCAGGGGAATAGTTCCTCCAGCACAGTGGGGACTCAGGATGCTCAGATACAAAGAAAGATTGTGGTGGTAGGGGACTCCATTATTAGGAATGTAGATAGGGCAATCTGTTGCCAGGACCGCATGAACCGAACAGTTTGTTGTCTCCCGGTTGCTCGGGTTCGGCACATTGCGGATCGGGTAGACAGATTGTTGGGGGGGCTGGGATTGACCCGGCGGTCTTGGTACACGTTGGCACCAATGACAAAGTTAGAGAAAGATGGAGGGTCCTAAAAAATGATTACAGGGATCTAGGCCAAAAGCTTAAGGCAAGGACCTCCAAGGTAGTATTTTCTGAAATACTACCAGTGCCATGTGCTACCGCAGGGAGACAGTCAAAGATCAGGAAGGTTAATGCATGGCTAAGAAAGTGGTGCAGGAAGGAGGGGTTTGGGTTTTTAGAGCACTGGGACTCCTTTTCTGAGAGGTGCCATCTATATTTTAGGGACGGATTGCACCTTATGAAGAGAGATCTTCTGTGCTAGGGGGAAGAATGCTAAAAAGGTTGGAGGAGATTTTAAACTAGGATGGAGGGGGAGGGGAATGAAACAGATAATGAACTAAATGGAATAGATGAGGATACAAGGTGGTATGTGTCACGGTAACTTATGACAGATTGTAATTTACACCAAATATACCTGGGTTGAACTGGTACGAGACTTAGATATGATAAAATATAATTTATTCCTTGATAAAGGTGAACACACAAGATATACAAATAACAGACAAAATATGGACACTCACTTAAGATGGAAATGATGAAACAGTCAAATCTAGACTGGCAGTTTATACAGCAATCTTCATAATCCCAAGACACGAAAAGACATGAAAGACAATAGTCATAGGCTGAGCCTGGTTCTTATACCATTATTTCCCATTGAACACAACCTAAACCCAGCCCCTCTCATAAATCTGTGGTGAAGTTGACAGTTTTCCTCAGAGTAAAACTCCTCCCACCCAAGGACGTTTAAAAACTGTTTTTCCTATCTAAATAACTTCATAACTTCAGTTCAGTAGTACTTACTGGCACGCGAGCCATATTAATACATTCCGGCACGCATGACGCTCCCAATGAGACTAAATATTACCGTGTAATACTATAAGCAGCTGTGTAAAATTAAGAGAGATATTAATATCTGTCGCTTAGGACCCGCTACACATCATGTGTTTGTAATCGTTATGTGCGAATCAGTCCCACGAATACACATATGTAGCTTTTAGCACGTTCAGCCGAGGACATCTCATAATATTCTTATATTTAATAAGGTCACTCATTCTGATATCTCCTTGCGTAACCGCAGCCCTGGCCCCCATCAATACATCCTTTGAAGCAGGGACCCATGGGTACTGGACATTTGTCACCTGGTGTTAGATTTCACACCCAATGCCCCAGACCTCCTGTCCCAGCTGTCTCCCAGCAATATATGTTAACATACACCAAACCCCCTCTGTACCTTTTCACACCCAAACTTCAATCAAGCCTTTTGAAGCCCAGATTTTTCTGAAAAGACACACCACATTTGTATTTTCTTAAACTGTAGCTCATTAACCCCTTAAGCCCCAGTGTGTGTGTGGTGCAGACACTGGCATAACACGATACATTTACACAGGGGAATAAACATTTGGATATTGAAGCAAGGCAAAACACATTACTGGACATCAGTCCAGTTAACCCCTTGCTCCCCTGATGAGAGTAGATGGTGGCCAAATGGGGTTGTAACCCCTTTAATCCCGGGCCAAATCCTCCCTCTCGTCACAGTATGGAGGTAGAATGGGGGCAAGTGCACGTTTGACAAGCAGTGAGACACCCATAGTAAATATAGATAATACTTGAAAACTTCTAAAGACTAAACCAAGTGGGAGCAGAAAGGAAGGAGCAGATGAGATAATAGCACAGGCTGAAAAAAACCTGAAATGCATGCTTGCTAATGCAAGAAGCCTGACAGATAAAATGGGGGAGCTTGAATTAATAGCTGCAAGGGAGCAGTTTGATATCAGGCATTACTGAAACATGGTGGGATGAAACTCATAACTGGACAGTTAATTTAGAGGGTTATTCTCTTTTTCGGAAGGATCGAACAAATAGAAGGGGAGGTGGAGTATGTTAATATGTTAAACCGGATCTAAAACCTATTATAAGGGATGATGTCTATGAAGGGAATGATGAAAATGTAGAGACTTTGTGGATAGAAATTATCAGTGGAGGTAAAAGTATATAGAAAATGTTTGTGGGAATATGCTATAAACCACCAAATATCTGTGAGATTAAGGAAGCTAAAATACTTTTGCAAATGGAGAAGGCATCAAAACTGGGTCATGTTTGCATAATGGGGGATTTTAATTATCCTGACATAGACTGGGGCAATGAGATTAGCGTTACAACAAAAGGGAACAGGTTTTTGGGGGTGCTTAAAGACAATTATATGACCCAAATTATTGAGGAACCAACCAGGAGAGGGGCAGTTCTGGATTTGGTCATATCAAACAATGTAGAAGTAATAACAAATATTCAAGTCCTGGAACATTTGGGTAACAGTGATCATAACATGGTCTCATTTGAAATAAATTATCAAAAAACAGATTACTTGGGTTCAACAAAGACCTTCAACTTTGGAAAGGCAGATTTTAATAAACTGAGGTCTAATCTAGTAGTAATACAATGGGATGATGTTTTTGCAGGGAAAATGTAGAAGATAAATGGGCAGTCTTTAAAACATTGTTAGAAAAGCACACTTATCAGTGTATACCCTTGGGTAATAAGTATAAAAGAAATGTCAAAACCAATGTGGCTAAATAAACAGGTAGGGGAGAAAATGGACAAGAAGAGGAAGGCGTTTAGATTCTTTAAATCAGAAGGGACAGAGACATCGTATCAGAATTATAAGGAATGTAACAAAAATTGCAAAAGGGCAATCAAATTAGCAAAAATGAATAATGAAAAAAGGATTGCAATAGAAAGTAAGGTCAACCCTAAAATATTCTTTAAGTACCTTAATAACAAAAAAATGAGAAAAGAAAATATAGGACCCTTTCAGTGTGAGATGGGTAGGAAGATTATTGGAGATAAGGAAAAAGCTGAAGTATTAAACAAATTCTTTGCCTCTGTGTTTACCAGGGAAGAATCAAGTTCAATAATAGTGCCGCAGGAGGAAGCCACAACCTCCATATTAATGAACAATTGGTTAACTGAGGAAGAAGTTCATAAGCGACTTGAAAAAATTAAAGTTAATAAGGCACCTGGCCCCGATGGCATACATCCAAGAGTTCTCAAGGAGTTAAGCTCAGTAATAGCAAAACTATTATATTTAATATTCAAGGACTCCATTTCCACAGGCTCAGTACCACAAGATTGGCGTAAAGCAGATGTGGTGCCTATATTTAAAAAGGGAACTAGATCACAACCGGGAAATTACAGACCTGTAAGCCTGACTTCAATAGTAGGGAAACTACTTGAAGGTTTAATACGGGATAATATTCAGAAATTCCTAATGGAAAACAAAATTATTAGTAATAGTCAGCATGGATTTATGAAGGATAGATCTTGCCAAACTAACCTTATTTGTTTCTTTGAGGAGGTAAGTAGGAATTTAGACCAGGGTAATGCAGTTGATGTGGTCTACTTAGATTTTGCAAAGGCTTTTGATACGGTTTCACACAAGAGGTTGGTGTACAAAATAAAGAAAGTTGGATTCAGTAATAATATATGCACCTGGATTGAAAATTGGTTAAAGGACAGACAACAGAGGGTTGTCATTAATGGAACTTTTTCAGGTTGGGCTAAAGTAGTGAGTGGAGTACCTCAGGGATCGGTACTGGGACCCCTGCTTTTTAACTTGTTTATTAATTACCTTGAGGTTGGGATCGAGAGCAAAGTCTCCATCTTTGCTGATGATACTAAATTGTGTAAGGTAATAGAATCAGAGCAGGATGTAATTTCTCTTCAGAAGGACTTGGAGAGACTGGAAACATGGGCAGGTAAATGGTAGATGAGGTTTAATACAGATAAATGTAAGGTTATGCATTTGGGATACAAGAATAAAAAGGAGACTTACAAATTAAATGGAGATATATTGGGGGAATCCTTGATGGAGAAGGATTTAGGAGTGCTTGTAGACAGCAGGCTTAGCAATAGTGCCCAATGTCATGCAGTAGCTGCAAAGGCAAACAAGATCTTATCTTGCATCAAACGTGCAATGGATGGAAGGGAAGTAAACATAATTATGCCCCTTTACAAAGCATTAATAAGACCACACCTTGAATATGGAGTACAATTTTGGGCACCAATCCTAAGAAAAGACATTATGGAACTAGAGAGAGTGCAGAGAAGAGCCACCAAATTAATAAAGGGGATGGACATTCTAACTTACGAGGAGAGTGTGACGGGAGCTTTGTGACAGGCTATTAATAATACACAAAAAAATATATATATATAATATATATATTTATAACTGGGTCTGAACTGGGACGAGACTTAGATATGATAAAATATAATTTATTCCTTGATAAAGGTGAACACATCAGATATACAAATAACAGGCAAAATATAGACACTTACTTAAAATGGAAATGATGAAGCAGTCATATCTGGACTGGCAGTTCATACAGCACTCTTCATAGTCATCAAGACACCAAAGACATGAAAGACCTCTGGCATGAAGACATTGCATAGCGTTTCTCTCAGCAATCAAGATGGTATAGAACAGACAAAGGATAAAGGGTGGACAACAGTTTATAAACCTTTTGTGCCCTATCCTTAACATTGAGTACAGTGGACTGGTTTTCAATTAACTCTAGCCACTCATTAACGTGGGAACACAATTTGATACATGCCCCCCTAATAGCTGGTACATGCGCAGTAGAGCTCTGTGGTCTCATTTCTGTAACCCCTCCTCTGCATCAGGAATGCCAGCTAGTCTACCAGATTGGATTCCTGGCAGGAAATTCTTTGTTGTGAGGTGTGAACTGGAACACTTGAAGACTGCTCTGGTTTGAGTAATCTCCGCCCTCATGTAAACAGTAGAGGTGACAAAATCCTTTGAACCATACTTAAGTCCTAGACATTGGGTCGCCTTTCTGGCCATATGCTACCCTGGTATGCAAAGGAATTTCTTCTGGGTTTTACCCATACCTTGGAACACAGTATGAAAGATAAAACATAAACATATTAAAATATCCGGTTCCGTTGGGTCCAGCAGGTCCAAACTTCACGTTCTCAATGCCGGAGCTGGGACACCCTATGGTCCAATTTGAGACTTGCTACGACCTTCGGAACCGGAGATACACAAATACACTTAAAACCGTTTCACATTTTAATACAAAAATCTCCGCTGTAAATTAAATCACGGTTTTTCACTAAATCCCCATTGAAAACAACGGGCTTCGCCGCCATAGACTTTCAATGGCAAACCGCCGCCGTTGGCGGCTATGGGAATCTGCCGCCATAGACTCTCAATGGGGCGACGCCGCCGTTGAAGTCAATGGGGGTTTTCCGCCATAGCCGGTCAATGGGGTTTGGCCACCATTGGAGTCTATGGGAAAAGTCCCGAACTTTCAAGGGGGTCCATACTCCGTCGGGTTGGTCCAAGAGGGTCAAGGATGGTTCTGCAGTGATGCCGGAGCAGTGGCTACAGATACCCCAAACCCTGATCCTCTGGGCCCTCCGGAACCGGAGCTATGGATTACCAATTTTCAGCTTTTGACACTTAGCCGTTTTCTTGAGCTGTTTCTGCCGCCGCCATTGGAACCTATGGCGCGACCCGCTCTTCTCGGTTCGACCCTTATCGGGGGTCCAGGATACGGGGACCCGGTTGTGGTCGAGTGGGGGGAGGTCTAGGAACTAGGGGCAGACAGAATTTTATTTCTAGGTGCTCTAGAACTGTTTATTCCCACGCCACTTGTCGTTGAACTTGGCTAATCAGTGATCAAAGATCTCCTATTGAAAATGTATCCGCTTTGCGGTTAAGCGGTTTGGACGGCAGCCAACTCGTGCCTGGAAAGCTCCTTCGAGGATTTCCATTGAAGTCAATGAGCCCATTGACTTACAATGGGAAACCGCCGCTCCTCCTCTCGGACGCCATCTGCTGGTCTTCTCAGGAAACAGGACCCAAACAGCAAGATTCACCATTGAAACACATGGAGCTCAATGGCGGCCTATGGGAGCCTGCAAAATGGTGCCTGAAAAGGCGGGAAAATTACACAAAGGGCTATAATCACTAAACAACTATTAACCCTTGTGCTCCCGGATGGATCCTAGTGTGTGTGATGCAGACACTGATATAACAATAAAACGGGAACAGTGGAATATACATTTTCAGGTTATGACAAGGGTTAAATCACATTTCTGGGCCTCAGCCCAGTTAACCCCTTGTCTCCCTGGTCGGGTTAGAGGGTGGGCAATTGGTGTGTAACCTCTTTAATCCTGGGCCAAATCCTCCCCATCGTCACAGAGAGGCTAGCTAAATTAGATTTATTTACATTAGAAAAGAGGCGTCTAAGAGGGGATAAGATAACTATATACAAATATATTCAGGGACAATACAAGGAGCTTTCAAAAGAACTATTCATCCCACGTGCAGTACAAAGGACTCGGGCCATCCCTTAAGGTTGGAGGAAAGGAAATTTCACCAGCAACAAAGGAAAGGGTTCTTTACAGTAAGGGCAGTTAAAATGTGGAATTCATTACCCATGGAGACTGTGATGGCAGATACAATAGATTTGTTCAAAAAAAGGTTGGACATATTTTTAGATGGGAAAGGTATACAGGGATATACCAAATAAGTATACATGGGAAGGATGTTGATCCAGGGATTAATCCGATTGCCAATTCTTGGAGTCAGGAATTAATTTTTCCCCTTAATGGGGTTTTTTGTTTGCCTTCCTCTGGATCAATAAGTATAGATATAGGATAAAGTATCTGTTGTCTAAATTTAGCATAGGTTGAACTTGATGGACGGAAGTCTTTTTTCAACCTCATCTACTATGTAACCTCTTCATTACCATAGCTGTTAATACCGCTACGGTCATGAAGGGGTTAAGCCCTCCCTCTACCCACCCGCAAGGCCTAAACACCCACCGTTAGGGCTAATACCCACTTCACCCACCCCCGCTAGCCACAATAGAAACAATACACACTACAGCCCTACAATAAATATATATATTTTACACCAACAAACCCTATACCCCCTAACATACAGTACATATACGCACAGCAATGATACTATAGGCCGGCGATGGCCCTCGGGTGTTCCCCGCAGGTGTCCCCGCGGGCCTGCAGTACCAATTCTGTGCCCCCCAAAAAATTATTTCCAAACACTATGATGGGGAGGAAGGGGTTAATACCTGATTTGCTATGCATTACTGTGGTTGCCCTGTCCCAGACGTTTTTGTTCCCCATTTACAAGCCATTCCCTGGCTGCCATGTGAAAAGACAAAATGCATTGCTCGCCATACCCTCTAACCGACACATGATGGCAGTATAGAAACCGGCATTTCAATGAGCTGTAGGTATTTTTATGACCGAGCTTCAAAGGGGTCTCAATGGGCAAAAATAAACACAGAAGCGCACCAAGGGTTAAGAAAATTGTAATACCCAATAAGTATAATAACAAATAAAAACTTGTATATCAAAATATATAAGTCCAGTAGCGGCCAGTGCATCGGTGATAGGTCCAAACGCGTTGGTGGGCGCAGGAGGTATAAGCTGGAACTCGCAGATCAGTCCCGCGCGCTGGGGCTGACTTGCTTGACAAAACCTCAGATGTTACTTCCGGGTTGCGGCTTGTCGCAGGACCCGTGTTGAGTAGCCCTCCAATCGCCTGTGTACTTTCTTCCCAGCACACGTCCCGCTCGAGCGAGCAGATGGAAGCAGCACAAAGCTCCGTGGCAGAGCCGGGACCGGTACAACCAAGCGTCTGGGCACCGTCTGGACACCAACATGCACTGTGTGAACTCCGCAACGCGTTTCACACAATTCAGTGCTTCATCAGGCAGTGTTGAGGACACCTACAGGGGGGCCTTTTATGCAGTCACTCCAGTAAAAATTAATTAAATGATTAAATATATATGGTATATACTATAGATGTAAAGTATCTATCGAACTGTGAGTGTATATAAACACTCACCTATGGATGTAATGTATTTACTAATGTGTGTATGGTTTCATAACACATAGATATAAAATAAGTGTAAATATACAAAAGGAGTGTTGAATTAATACACTGCTAAAAGCCGTCCATGTAAGTGATGTAAACATGCTTGGTCATGTATGAATAAAATAATTCCACAAGACCACAATTAATCTCATAAATACAAACACTACATAAGAAAATAATTGAATAAAAAAGAGAAAAGTGGAATAACAATAAATAAATGGGAAGGGAGAAAAAGAAGGGAGGGGGGAGGGGGGGGAAAGAGATTGATGTAATCACAATGCAACCTAATTCCCGTCTATCTTAAAAATGGTGTAAGTTCAACATAGTCATTGAGACCTCCTGGGTACTTGGACTGCAGTGTAAAAATCCAAAATTGCTCTCTTTTGGCAATTTGTAGATCTCTATCTTCTGCTCTCACACCACCCATGATCCTTTCAATTCCCATATATTGTACAGCCACCGTACTACAATTCTGTACATCTTTAAAATGAGTCAAGAGGTGTGTAAGGGGTTTAGAGGCTGCTTCTAATTTAGGGATATTGGAAATATTGCGTAGATGTTCCATGATGCGTATCTTAAAATTACGTTTAGTTCTGCCCACGTATTGCAGTCCGCAACTGTATTGCAGTATATACACTACATACGTGGACAGACAATCAACGTAACCCGAAATTTCATATTCAAGCCCTGTAACGAATGATTTAAAAGATTTGTGAGTTAACATTTTTGGGCAAATCTTGCATCTGGCGCATCTATAGTTGCCCACTACTCCTAATGTATCCCTCAAATCTTTTTTCTTAGGTTTATCGGTGCCCTTTAGCAAACTAGGGGCAAGGATAGTTTTGAGGGTTGGTGCCCTTTTAAAAACAATAGGTGGTTTTTTGGCAAGAATTTTTTTTAAAATGGGATCCATAAGTAGAATGTGCCAATGTTGTGACAAGATTCTTTTTATAAAATTGTGTGATTTATTAAATTGGGTGACAAAGAAGGGTGTTTCTTGTTTAGCCTTAATACAGTCTACAGTAGTGAATTCATTTATATGTGTATTGTCGGCTTGCTGATCATTAAATAAACTTTGTTTATTTTTAATAATCTTTTGTTTTTTACTTTTCTTTTTTAATAAAGATTCTCTATTTTTGTTTAAAGCTTTGAGGTAGGATTCAGAAATAAGCTCCTCTTGGTAACCCTTTTGTCTAAAGCGCTCATTGAGTACCTTAGACTGTTCCTTATAGATATCAATATTTGCACAATTTCTTCTAATACGAAGAAATTGGCTATAAGGAATATTTGCAATGCATTTCTTTTCATGTCCGCTCTCTGGATGTAAATAAGAGTTTACATTGGTTTCTTTGAAAAAGGTTTTAGTTAAGAGTGAATCCCCCTGAGTATAGATGATCAAATCCAAAAAGGTAATGTGATCCTTCTGGACATCACTGGTAAAGGTGAGGTTCAAATTATTAACATTGATTTTGTCAACAAAGCTATCAAATGACGCCTTGTCACCGTCCCAGATGACCAGAATATCATCGATGTATCTCCTCCACAGTTTTAATTGTGGAAGAAACACACCGGAACTCTAAATATGCAATGACTCCCACCATCCCATGTAAAGATTAGCAAAAGATAGTGCAAAGCGTGTCCCCATTGCAGTGCCACAAAGTTGTAAATAAAATTCGTGCTGGAATAAAAAATAATTGTGTTGAAGAATAAATTCAATAGAATCGTGAATAAAGTGACGTTGAATGAGTGGAAGTGTATCGTGAAGTGCTAAATAGAAATCTATAGCCTCCAGTCCACCCTGATGTGGTATAGATGTATAAAGTGCCTGAACATCTAAAGTGGCCAATAAATATGTGTTAACCCAAGGAAAATCAGTAAGTAAAGTGAGAACCGAAGTAGTGTCTAATAAATGTGAAGGGAGTGTGGGCACAAGTGGTTGTAAGAATGTGTCCACGTACTGAGAAAGATTAGCTGTGAGAGAATTGATACTAGAAATTATAGGACGCCCAGGTGGATCAATAAGTGACTTGTGAATTTTAGGTAAGTGATAAAGAATGGGGATGGTGGGAGCAGTGCAAAGGAGATAATCATATTCTCCCTTGGTCAGTACACCCGACTTTTGTGCCCCATCCAACAACAATTTTAAATCTACTTGATACTGTGTAGTCGGATCTTTGAGTAATTTGCAATATGAGTTGTTATCAGATAGCAATCTCATGGCTTCCTTACAATAATCAGTCCTATCTTGAAGGACGATGCCTCCCCCTTTATCTGACTCTCGTAAAATGACATCTTGGTTGGTATTTAGTTGTCGTAATGCCTGTTTTTCTTGAGCAGTTAAGTTATTGGTATATCTATAGTTCTCTTCCTGTGATAAACATAGTTCCCCAAAGTCCTTCTCTACCAATTTGTTAAAAATCTCGACATAGTGACCCCGAGAATGGTATGGGTAAAAAACTGATCGAGGTTTATAACTGGTATGATTCACTGGAAACTCAATATGGGCATCCATATAGCCTTCATCAGCTAGGTTGGTAAGATCAACTAAGACAGCTTGTTCTTCAATAGTAAATTCTCCAATATTGGAACATACATTGGAGAATGCTGATTCTGATGTACTTGGTACAGTAGAGAAGTGTCTGCCCAATGTGAGTTTTCTAACGAATTTTTGAAGGTCCACATATAAATCAAAGTTCTGTGCTTTACATGTGGGGACGAATGAAAAACCCTTACTCAACAACATCATAAGAGTGTTATCTATAGTGATTGAAGATAGATTGAAAATGCCAGTGTTAATTAATGTAGTATTATCTGGGTAGGATTTTTGGAGATGTGTGGTGATTCCTCCTCTCCCCCTTGTTCCTCTTCGGAATCCTCTCTTTTTCTGGATACCTTCTTTTTGGTCACTGGTGGATGGTTTGGATCCCAAGTTGGTATTGGTTGTCTCACTTGGCTCAATTGGTTTAAAAAATCCTCATTGTGTGTTTCTGGCAGAGTATTTAGCACCTCATATTTGTTTTTCAAAGGGATTTGTATATCTTTTTTATCTTTATTGTCTTGTTGGGTCATAGTGCCCCTTGAGTCCCTATGTGGTTCTCTGGGGTTATGTTCCCGTGTATAATGATATTTCTGGTAATTCTTATTATTTATTTATTTTGATATTTCCAATGGGTGGGGGGTCCAGTAGGATAGCCCCATGGTGGTCGGTATGGGGTATGTACCTATATTGTTGATCATTTGGAGGGGAAAAATGTGGACTGGCATGATGATTAGGATCTCTAGGTGTTCTAGACAGATGTCTATGGTGTTTTTTAGTGGTTTTGTGAGAGTTAGTACTTACATGTTCTGGTATGGAGATGGGGACTGGATTCTTTGGATTTTGTGGGACATCTACTCCCTCATTAGATTTTTTTATCTCTTGAGTTGTCCCACAATCTCTGTTGGTTTAAGGAATAATCAAGTTTGTCCCTCAAGAATTTTCTATTCTTAGAGGCCAATAACTGATTTTCAAATTTCTTCAATTTAGAACACATGTTCTCTGTTAGTCGTGGTAATTGATCTAAACAGGACATTGTTAAAATCTCATTTTGATCTGTGTGATCTTGGAGTCAAGATCCGTCAATTCTTTCTTTCACTCCAAGATCAACAATCTAATCAACTCAAATGAACAATGGTCAAGGAGTCTTTCCCATTCCTTGACAAATTCTTCATTATGAGCACTATAGGTAGGTTTCTTCCGAAATCTCAAGCCCCTGGGGATACGACCGCATCTAGCATACTCCTTTAGTGTGATCATATCCAACCAGGACCGGGTTTCCTTCTCTATTAGCTTATGAAGATTGTCCATTTGGTCAGGTAGTTTAGGTACATTTTCCTCAATACAGGCATACCCCTTTTTAAGGACACTCACTTTAAGTACACTCGCGAGTAAGTACATCTCGCTCAATAGGCAAACAGCAGCTCACGCATGCGCAAGGCAGCTCACTCATGCGCCTGTCAGCACGTCCTGAAAAGCAATATCGGCTCCCTAACTGTACCGAAGCTGTGTGCAAGCAGGGAGAGTATAGAGCCTTTTACACATGCGTTATTTACATCAGTTATGCACGTATATGATGATTGCAGTAAGGTACATGCATCGATAAGTCGGGAAAAGGTAGTGCTTCACTTTAAGTACATTTTCGCTTTACATACATGCTCCGGTCCCATTGCGTACGTTAATGCGGGGTATGCCTGTAAAAGGTTTATCAGAAAATAATTTGTTAAGTATTTCTGTTTTCCTGTATTTGTTATTGCTACATTGTAAAAATTGACTGGTATGTGGTACATCCATAATACGTCTAATAAGAGCAGGGGAAGGGTCGGGGCACAGACCGAGGGGGGGGATGAGGGGAGGGACAAGGGGGAGACAAGTGGTAAGGAAGATACCCTAGGAGAGTGAGGAGGAAAATGAAACATGAGGAACAATGAATAATGAATACAATAGTATGAAGATCAATTGAATAAGAGCTACTGGATATAAAACAATTTATATAATGGAAGTCTTTGATAGTGCAGCGAGATTGATGCGAGGAAGAGAAAAAAATGTTCCTTAAAAAAATAAGCAACACAGTTACCATGAAAAAGATCAAACCGCGCTCATGCTTCCAAAAGGGGATCTTGAAGTAGATCAACTCACCCCTCTTGCTGCTGCTGTGATGTGAAGGCACCCCTCCTCCACCCATGACTTTCGTAGGAAAACTCCGACGTCAGATGATGATAGAAAATAAACACAGAAGCGCACCAAGGGTTAAGAAAATTGTAATACACAATAAGTATAATAACAAGTAAAAACTTACATATCAAAATATATAAGTCCAGTAGCGGCCAGTGCATAGGTGATAGGTCCAAACGAGTTGGTGGGCGCAGGAGGTATAAGCTGGAACTCGCAGATCAGTCCTGCGCGCTGGGGCTGACTTGCTTGACAAAACCTCAGATGTTACTTCCGGGTTGCGGCTTGTCGCAGGACCCGTGTTGAGTAGCCCTCCAATCGCCTGTGTACTTCCTTCCCAGCACACGTCCCGCTCGAGCGAGCAGATGGAAGCAGCTCAAAGCTCCGTGGGAGAGCCGGGACCGGTACAACCAAGCGTCTGGGCACCGTCTGGACACCAACATGCACTGTGTGAACTCCGCAACGCGTTTCACACAATTCAGTGCTTCATCAAGCAGTGTTGAGGACACCTACAGGGGGGCCTTTTATGCAGTCACTCCAGTAAAAATGAGCTGTAGGTATTTTTATGACGGAGCCTCAAAAGGCTCTCACAGATTTAGCGTCCCCCTGTCTAAAAGAGTGTCAGTTATGAAAAGACCCAGAGACCCATAATGTATACAATACTGGCATACTGAAGCACATCAGATGTCAGGCTAGTGACGACTCTGAGTCAGAAATCAGACACAGTGGCCCCAAGTTATGGATGTAGCCCAGGTATGCTAAGTGGCATGGGCGTCAACCTGACCCATGCGCCCTGCCCACCGGACAGCCCTTTTGACCGGTTTTATGAACTGTGGGTAACTTGGCTATTCGTGGGTTTTTTTGTTCCCACGAGGGGATTGGATCCACATGTTAAAGATAGCTTTGGGCAGTCTATAACTGTGGCTCATATAAGGATTGTGAAGAACTGCTCACCTATTATACCGTAGGTCCATAAAACGTTAGGTGCAAAGAGGTATGAGGTCAATATTAGAAAGAGTGAACAAAGTTGTGCTTATATGTATTCTAGCTAGCCGCCGGGAAGCTGTTATTATACAACGCTTTTCTGTTACAGGCTTGTTACACTGATTGCAACACTTGTATCTACACAAGTCTGAGGGAAGGGATAACACCTTTGAAAGTAACACAGTCCCAGGAGTTGCTATTTGGTTATGAGCATAGACCATTTAACACCACGTTACTATATACAGTGCGATACTTATATTTATCTGTGTAGTGCTGTCAACATTGTGTACTACTAAGTCTGATACAGCTACCTTATTTTTGCCTACGCAGCATGCATTTGATATGTGTTTAGTTCATGAGCATCATATGTCCTAAATAACACGCAGGAGTCTATGGGGTTTACATCCCTTATATGTTCCATAGGAGATTACTAGCTTTACTATTATCCCTATCTTTGACTCCCTTCGCTCCTCCGAGGGGTCAGTTCATACCCATATTTTATCCATTTGAGTGTAATTATTAAATTTAAAGATGTATTAAAACTTTTTTGTTTTTTGCGCCGTTTTCGATTTTAGTTTCAGGTATAGGGGATTCTTAACCTTATAGCCCTAGAAACATACACCATTGGTTTAGAGTGCAGTTATAGGGGAACCATTTGAACTTCTTTGTTCACTCTTTCTAATATAACTGTGGCTCCCCAGGTATCCCCAGTGTGATTACTGAATTTTAATCCATGATGTAAAGATGCAAGACTTTGTTCCAGCCCAGCAGCAACCAGTCCAGGAGTGAAGGAGTTAACAACAACATAACCACAGGACTTTTAAAACCAAGGCTGCATTTCTTGCACTGGCAAGCAAAGGACAATTTCTTTCATTCCAAGGACAATTTATTTTGTTCCCTTATCCCAGTGAGTGTTGTTTTAAGTGTATTCTGCAGATGTCGTGTGTTTGTCTATTAAGGAAATAAATCACAATTTATTTTGCAACTTGTTCTGTTCAATCAAGTACCCAGAAATATAAATGTGTTGATAAAAGTTGGTGTCATCGTGACTAACACATAAATACTTTTAAATAAATACACACCCCCCTAACACATACAGTATAGTAATGAGCAAAATTACTATTATCAACATATGGATAATAGTGCATTTGCCCATTTCAAATACATAAAGCACAATACACTGGCGACACACTTTATTCGAGCTCGGCTAGTCCCACGAATTCGGGTATACCCGGGTGTATTGAGGTTTGTGACTGTTTTCTGCCCGAGTATATTGGGTTATTTTCCAGGCAGGGATTGAAGCATTTTATTCCAGCTGGCTGCAATACTGCACAGTATATATATATATACTGCATTACAATTCATGAATTTATGCCATCTGGTAGACACGCGAAGCATTGCAGCCTATTAAATCCTAATCATTATCATTTAACAAATCAGCCGCCCGTCAGCCAGGCATGAACCCAGGCTGGGAAGGCAAATGCAACGGGGCTTGTCAGAGGTGAGGAGCGGCGCATTCCAGGTATCTGCCAGGTACATACCGGGTATTTGCTCGAATAAAGTGTGTCGGTGCAGTAAATACAATAAATACATATTGCACTCACCCATGTCCGGCTGCCACGATGAAGGCCATCCTCACCTTCATCACCGTCCATGCCCCCCTCCTATGCTGCAAAACATAAACTAGAATAAAAAGAGCCAATGTAATGTCCCCTAACCCCTTAATCACCTTAGCGATTATTAACTGCTATAGTCATTAAGGGGTTAACCCACCCTCACCCACCACTTGGGAGGCCTATACACCCTCCCCCACTACCCACCCCGTGAGGCCTAACCACCCTCACCCACTACCCATGGGAGGCCTATCCAGCCTGGCAAGGGGACAATACCCCCTTCCCCAACCCCAGCTAGCCACAATAATCATAACTATATTTAATATACAATATATAACCACCACCCCCTGTGCCCCCCCCCCCCATAAATACATGGTTTATTCTTTTACATAAAGGGTTAATACCCCAGGCCCAAGGGAGTCCCCGGTGGTCCTGGCGGGTGTCCGCAGGCCCCACATTGGCCCAGAAAAGGGGTGTACACAGGGTCTGGAGGCCTACGGGTGGTCCCCATCAGGCGCCGTGGTCCTCCAGGGGGCCTCCGCGGGCCCCAAATGGGGTCTCCACGGGTGGGCCGTGGGTGTCTGGGGGGCCCCGGGTCAGCCCCACAGGTGTGTGAGGGTCCTTGGGTGTTTCCCACGGGGGTCTTGGGGGCCCTCAGGTGGTCCCTACGGGTACGCGGGGCCGCCACAGATGTGGGGCCCCCGGTTCTTCCCCGCAGGTGTCCCCTGTGAGTCTGCAGCCTGGTACCAGTGGGTGTCCAAGTAGTCCTCGCAGACCTAAGGAACCAACCCTGTATGTAAAAAAATAAACCTGTCATATACATTTAAATAAATACCACCCCCCACCAAACACATACACACATACAGTAATGTGCAAAATAACTATTATCCAGATATGGATAATAGCTTTTTTTGTCTATTATTAAACACATTAACTAGGATAATAAAATAAATACAGTTCTACTTACCTCATCAATATGAAGCCCCTTCGCCAGCAGGAGCCCTCTGTTGCCAAAAAAATACATAGCAAATACATTCTGATATCAGTTAACCCCTTAATCACCTTATCGGTTAATAGCCGCAAAGGTAATTAAGGGGTCAAGCCACCCTGTCCCGATACCCATCCTTCACCCATTCATTTGTACAGTGGCTTCATCATGCATATATATATATTGTGACATAGTCCAAAGATGTTAGGCAGCTTTCTGCCCCATTTTAGAGCAGAAAGTGCAGGAATAGTTACAAATGATCCGTTCCACAGCTTCCCATTACCTCAGGCAGCTGGATGGAAAATCCAGACCACAGATTACAATGGCTCTAGTTCTCCCTCACCTGCTCTTCTAATCACATGCACAGGTATTTAGAGCAGAGAGGTTTTGCATTTCTCTCTCTCTCTCCTTGGAGCCTGGAGGCTAGGGGTATCGCTGCTCCCCTACATCCAGTATCGGGGTTGACGGCCCCTCCACGTATCACAGTACCAGAGGATTTGCCTGGACACGGGACCGAGTTCCCACCACGAACAGATAAGACCAAACAAATGTTTACTGCTGTTGCTAAAAGACTGTGCTGTATCTAAGTGACCCTAAATGAGAGAGCATTGTTTTAAGCTGGGGAACCAGGTTAGTTGGCCAGCAGCTGTTAGAGAGACTGATTCTATGTGTAGTTAGATCCCTGAAAGGGATAGGATTTTGTTTATATAATTTGGTTTCTTTTTACTTGAAATAACAGTGTGGGAAATACTGTAACAATGAAATGAGTGAACTGCTGAATGAAAGTATCTGAGTACCTCTAACCTATACATGTTAAAGCTGCAGTACCTTACTTGGATGAAAATAAAGCAGGCAGAAGCCTGAGTTAAGCAGCTTAATACTTTGCATGATCCTGTTTTTTGTATTAAATAACCCTAGAAGACTGTGTCGGGAAGAACCCAGACAGACGTCAGCACTACAAAAGAGGGGCGTTTGTCACATATGGTGGAGAATGCGGGCAGACACTAAAAAGTCTGTGGGTTTGCAAATAAATGCGGGGGGTTAAAATGGCCGCCCAGCTGAACTAAAGTACAGATGCTATGAGTGAAGTCTGTCCCGCTGTGTATATCAGTTGTGCTTCTAGCATACACAGAGAATGTGCGAAGTGTGGATGCAATAGCACCCTGAACCCAAACAGAAAACCAAAATGTTTTGCTGAAGAAAAAAAAAAAAAATTTTGCATCTAGCAAGTGCTGTTTGTAAAGCTAATGCCTTTTGCTGAAGTGAGTGAATTTGCAGCTAGCAAGTGCTGTATGTAAGCTGCTGAAGTAAGTGAAATTGCAGCTAGCAAATTGTCCCTGCCGGGTTTCTAAAATGGCCGACGTGAAATGTTTGTTGTGTAATGTACGTAACCATACAAAACAGTGTCCCTTCAGGCCATACTATGATCACGACCCTGGAGGAGAGCCGTACCCACAGATGAATTTAGTATGCTGGGCCTGTCGTGAAGTAGGTCACATGGAAGATGTGTGCCCCAAAATTTTCAAAGACAAACAGCTGCAAAAGCAAGCAACGCCCTGTGAGTGCAAGCAAGATGTGGAAGCTGATAACAGTGAGTGTGTGCCCAGTACCACTGATATCTCTGGAGCTAATAAAGCAAAAAGAAAGAAAACTGTTCCTCAAGTCACAGGGGAAGTGACCGAGCCACTTGAACCTGCACTGTCAGGACATGCGTCAGAAAGGCGCCGAGATGAGCAACAGCCCATAGGGCCTGGCGCAATCGTCCCAGGAATGACGACACGCCTAGAGATGACAAAGGCTACTGCTACCATCATAGGCAGAGAGCCAAGCGAATCAAAGAAAACAAGAACTGACTGGAAACTATGCTATGAGATGTCCCAGAAAGATGTGCAAAACTTCATCACAGAGTTGGGGGTTTCTCGGCAAGAGGCTAGCGCGCTTAAAGCAGAGCTGGAACTCTCACGCCATGAGGTCTACGCTCGCAGCACAGAGCTGTGTACATTGAAGAAAACCTATGAGAATACCCTGAGTAATTTAGAGACTGTAAAAAGAGAGAATGTAAGTCTGACACAGAAAAATTCAGACTTGACTGACCAGATCAGTGAAGGTGATGAGAAGCTTCACCAAGCAGAAAAAGTGGAGAAGCAATTGATCCAGGAAAAGTTAGAAATGCAGGAAGCACTGCAGAATACAGAATCAGCGGCGATCCAGGCGACACAAACTGCAGAGCTCCAAAAAATGGAGGCGCTGATGCAAACCCAGAGCAAGCACCAGAAAGAGGTGAAGACCCTGAGGGAGGTCTGGCACGATCAGGTTGAAGAGCTGCAGAAGCAGATGGCTGAGCGCGAGATACAGTGCGCCAAGAGAGAGGAGGTGTCCGTCCGTCAGGTGGTTTGCCTGACACTGCGCTATAAAAGCGAGATGGCCGATATCTACAAGCAGCTGGACCACACGGCAAATGAGGGGGCCCGGCTGCAGCTGGAGCTGGACAAGACCCGGAAGGAGCACCTGCAGCTGCAGGTCAAGAATAGAGAAAATGAAACAGAGTTAAACCTCGCTCTGAAACAGATGACGGACATGGGAGAAGCGGCTAAAGTGGTTCAGTCGGGCTATCAATCCTACCTCCTAACCAAGCAAGCTGTACGTTCCTATACGTGTATCTTCAATGCTGTTGCAATATTACGATTTGCTATAAAGATGAAGTTGGAGAAAGAGATTCCAAGGCTAAAAGAGACACGGTCACAAAAGGAGACCAGGGAACGTAAACTCAATGCCCTCACTGATGACAAAGAGGAAGGAGAAAGAATTGACTTTGATTGTGCTGCTGTTATTCCAGAAACAGATAGGCACCCTCCTGAGAATATTCTCCCTGATCTGGGATTCAAAAATCCAGATCCTCAATTTCATTTACGTTGTCCAGAACATTATCAAACCAGTGGACACACCCAGGACACCAGAGAAGATGTTTTAGCCAAGTGGGTGGCAGTTCCTGAAAACACAAACTTGTTGACAGATCCTGATGACGTTGTTAATATGGACTACGTTTGTACAGAGGCAACTAGGTCTCCAAAACCCAAAGGCCTGATAATGGCCACAAAAGGGAAATCAAAGGTTGAAAAGAAAAAACAACGAAGGTTAACACGGCGCCTGAATAGTTCCATATCTCACCAATCTGGACCACACTGTGGAGCCAAGGAGAATCCGGTCCAAGGGTCTCATCAGAAGCTAAAGAAACAGTTCAGTCATTTGCAGGTTGCAGCGGACTATGAAATAAAGTCAAAGGATGCAATAGACTGGAAGTCAAAAAAAAAAAAAAAATGTTTGGGGGAACTGACCGATTTATTTTTTTTATTACACGTGTGGACTATGTCACGGACACTTAACTTTGCAAATAAGCATTTTTGTCAATATTACAATGTTATATTGGTTCTCTGTGTTGAAAATGTAGCTAAACTACAAATTAATATACAGGGTTGATGGCCCTTAAGATTACAAGGCTGTAGTATAAGAAAAAAAAAAAAAAAAAAATATTGGTTGCTTACAATATGGAAAAAAAAAAAAAAAATGCCCTTTTCGGTTGGTAAATTTATAATGAGGTTCATATTCTAGAGTAGAAAAACCCAGGGAGGTAATAGAAATTGTTTGGTTTTGTGAATATATTTAGCATATCCTGGGTTGTAAGAATGTGTGCTAGACATTTATTTTTCAAAATAGTTCCCTAATAGAGAGCAACAAAAAAAAAATATGTTTGCCAAGTATAGTCTCTTATGACGAAACCTATTGTCCATAATTGCCGTGGAAAAAGTTCATATTCGTGTCATGTGAATACTTAATGTTGTACTGAGGAGTTAGCTCAAGTATTTCAGGTAGGACGCTCACCCCAGTGAGGTCCATGGCCGCTCACCCCAGTAGGTGTGAGCTGGGGAGGGGGATATGTGACATAGTCCAAAGATGTTAGGCAGCTTTCTGCCCCATTTTAGAGCAGAAAGTGCAGGAATAGTTACAAATGATCCGTTCCACAGCTTCCCATTACCTCAGGCAGCTGGATGGAAAATCCAGACCACAGATTACAATGGCTCTAGTTCTCCCTCACCTGCTCTTCTAATCACATGCACAGGTATTTAGAGCAGAGAGGTTTTGCATTTCTCTCTCTCTCTCCTTGGAGCCTGGAGGCTGGGGGTATCGCTGCTCCCCTACATCCAGTATCGGGGTTGACGGCCCCTCCACGTATCACAGTACCAGAGGATTTGCCTGGACACGGGACCGAGTTCCCACCACGAACAGATAAGACCAAACAAATGTTTACTGCTGTTGCTAAAAGACTGTGCTGTATCTAAGTGACCCTAAATGAGAGAGCATTGTTTTAAGCTGGGGAACCAGGTTAGTTGGCCAGCAGCTGTTAGAGAGACTGATTCTATGTGTAGTTAGATCCCTGAAAGGGATAGGATTTTGTTTATATAATTTGGTTTCTTTTTACTTGAAATAACAGTGTGGGAAATACTGTAACAATGAAATGAGTGAACTGCTGAATGAAAGTATCTGAGTACCTCTAACCTACACATGTTAAAGCTGCAGTACCTTACTTGGATGAAAATAAAGCAGGCAGAAGCCTGAGTTAAGCAGCTTAATACTTTGCATGATCCTGTTTTTTGTATTAAATAACCCTAGAAGACTGTGTCGGGAAGAACCCAGACAGACGTCAGCACTACAAAAGAGGGGCGTTTGTCACAATATATATATATATACACACACATACATATATACAAACAGAAATATAAAGGAGCGCCTAATATAACAACCTGCCTAACTGTGGGTGGGTTAGCTATTCTGGTGTAACAACCTATGGGGTGGCCAAGAGGGATAAAATTAATAAAAAATAGAACCTATGTTATTATAAGATAATACATATGTGACAATAATTAAACTTAATTATAAAAAATGCATACAAATAAAAAAAAAATTTAATTTAAAAATAATGTTTCAATGAAATGATACCAAACTATTAAAAAACCTTTAAAAAACATAGAGTCCCGTTCCAAGTGAATGCATTCAGGTATAAGGCAGCCCGTTTGAAAGGGATCACAACTCCCTAGGAATACCTATGGAAAGAAAAAAGAAAAAACAGGCGCACACCTAGTGCATTAAAGTATAACAATAGATTTATGGAACATTAAAAACAGACAAATGCCCACTCACAAGAAAAACGATAATATAGTGCAGTTATGAGATTGGCTCTCATATGCCAGTGGTAGCGTCTGGATCAGCAGTAGTGTCTTTTCCTAACACATGGCGCCGGCACGGCGTGGTCTCCTTCACCGAAAGTGACGTCCACCCGATCTAGTGCCCCGCAAAAGGAAATCCCGCCGGGAAACAAGGTCCTCGTCCGCCTGCCTTTGATTACCGCAACACCAGGGGAAACAAGGATGTATTCGCTCCTCTGTTTGGCTTAGCCGCTCCCAACTTGCATCAGTCTTTCTTGGTTGGAAAGTGCCTGTATACATACACATATATATATACATACATACACATACACATATATACATATATACACATGATTAACCAATATACAAAGAAATGTTTAAGGATTAACAAAAACATGCACCAAAAAAATACCAACAATCCAAATCAATACATCACATTGCATATTAAACTTTAAATATTATTTAGCCACATTAAAATAAAAGAACAAAAGAAAGATGGCCACCCTCACATGGTATGGTAGCCAATCAGAGCGTGGGAACTACATCCCAACTCTGATTGGATAGCGTTCCAGGTGACAGGCTTTGCATGACGTCACATCCTTTCTCCCCAAAGCCTCTGTCACATGGTCTACAAGAGCCAATCAAAGTTGGGATTGAGTTCCCACGCTCTGATTGGCTACCGTACCATGTGAGGGTGGCCATCTTTCTTTTGATGACTTCATCTTAAAGGCAAATGAAGCACAGTTATTCTGATTGGCTAGCGTCATTTCCTATAAATGACGTCATCAATTTTTAATTTTTTTTACAAAATCACATGGTTTTCACGGCCCAATCAGGGCCGTAGGAACCATATGATGAAAATGTGACATCATAGGCCTATAAAAGTGGGTAGCAGGGGTGTTGTCCCCAAGCCAGGGTGGGTAGGCCTCCCGGTGGGTAGTGGGTGAGGGTGGTTAGGCCTCATGGGGTGGGTAGTGGGGGGAGGGTGTATAGGCCTACTGAGTGGTGGGGGAGGGTGGGTTAACCCCTTAATGACTATAGCGGTTTATAACCGCTACGGTGATTGAGGGGTTAGGGGACATTACATTGGCTCTTTTCATTCTTGTTTATGTTTTGCAGCATCGGAGGGGGGCATGGACGGGGATGAAGATGAGGATGGCCTTCATCGTGGCAGCCGGACATGGGTGAGTGCAATATGTATTTATTGTATTTATTGTGCTTTATGTATTTGAAATGGGCAAATGCACTATTATACATATGTGGATAATAGTAATTTTGCCCATTACTATACTGTATGTGTTAGAGAGGGGTGTATTTATTTAAAAGTATTTATGTGTTTGGAAATTATTTTTGGGGGGGCACAGAATTGGTACTGAAGGCCCGCGGGGACACCTGCGGGGAACACCCGAGGGCCACCACCAGCCTATAGTATCATTGCTTTGCATCCCAAAAATGTAATATATGTACTGTATGTTAGGGGGTATAGGGGTTGTTGGGGGCACAGGGGGTGTGTGTTTATTGCAAGGTTTATTGGGGGCAATTGTGTCCAATAAACATGCTTGTAAGAGGACATGTGCAGAGGTACATAATGGAGACTGTTTTAAGGTGAAATTAAAACAAGGCTTTATTGTGCCTGTCACTTTAAACACAGCAAAAATCAACATAAGAAAAATAGTGAGCCCAACAAAACCTGCTCCACTTTGGCATATATGTATCCTTATATTCCAGCCCCTTTTAACTGGGTGGCTACCCAAGCTATTCATCAGCCCAAGTCATATACTGCACCGACACACTTTATTCGAGCAAATGCCTGGTTTGTACCTGGCAGAAACCTGGAATCCGCCGCTGCTCACCTCTTGCATGCTTCGTTGCGTTTGCCTTCCCAGCCACGGTTCATGCCTGGCTGACGGGGGCCTGATCTGTTAAATGATAATGAGAATGATTTACTAGGCTGCGATGTTTCGATTGTCCACCAGATGGCATAAACTCATGACTTAAGTAATGTGTGGCCTTTGCAAGTTGTTTCGTTTCCAAAAAAAAGTTACTTTATCCCAGTACAGTATGCTATTGTGTAACTTGTCCTTGAGACTGAAGGAATAGTTGCAAAAAATGTATCAATTTAGGCTTTACATACAGTAATGTATTAAATAAAGACAAAGATCATTTTCACTTACACTATTCTACAGAGACATGAGTGTTCAAGTGGAGCCCGTGTTCCAAAAACCTGACAGAAGTTATGCTTATTTGATATGGGCCGCTATAAATGCAACAGAGGATAAGATGGCAACAGTTGTTCAAATTTATCAGTATTTTATCGAAAATTATGACTTTTACAGATTTTCGCCAACTCCTCATTTGTGGAAGCATGCAATAAGGAAAAGGTTATGTAGTGACCCCTGTTTTCACCGTATTGAGCCCCAATTTGTTGGAGGGTATTGGTGTGTGTCACAGGGTTTTTCCCGTATCTATGATAATGGAGGCGGCAAAAGGCGAAGGGTCGTGTTAAAACGAAATAAGAAGCGACAGTCCCTGCCAAGCAATGCGCCAGAACCAGAACCAGAACCAGCAGCAGCACCAGCTTATCATCATGGTCCCGCCGTCGGTGACAACTCTGAGATGGATTTCGCAGCCAGTTTTGATGAAGCTTGCATGTACCTAAGCGATTTCCCGCTGACTACAGGTGGGCTAGTCCCTCTGCAAAATGATGAAAGCTGGACTGGAAGTGGGCCGGCGCCAGCGCAAGCTGAATGGGAAATTTAGTACAATACTGTACAGTATGGTGAGTACTGTATTTTTGCCGTATTATTTTGGTGGGGCTGGCTGGGAACTTCTTTAGGGGGCTGACCATTACTGTACATTAAAACTTTTCATTTTGTTTTTCCTCAGAAAAGAAAACGGCTAATGGGGGGATTTCGATGGATTATATTGTACTGTATGCTGATGTTTTCCGGCCATACAGTATACTGTGTAATAAACCCGAATAAATAAAACTATGCATTTATTCTACAGTATATGTTCAGTAAATTACTGCACATACTGGGGGCGAGATGTGTTTGCAGCAGAGAGAGATTTAATAATATTGTACAGTGAGCAGGGGGTTCCCTGAGCCAGAAATTAATGATTAATGCTCAGGGAACCCCCCCCCCCCCCCTGCTCCTGATCAATATTATTAAAAATACGGAAAATTCTGCGTCATTACCATAGCGGATAGCCGCTAAGGCAATGAAGGGGTTAACCCACCGTGCCCGCTTTATTGTGTGTAGTGGGGATGGGTGAGGGGGGTATTTGGCCCTTGGTGTGAGTTTACGACTTGCGGGAGGGGGGGGGGGTTGCGGGTGCACTTAACCCCTTCACGATCGTAGCAGTTAATACCGCTACGGTCATGAAGGGGTTAAGCCCTCCCGCTACCCCAACCCCCCCCCCCCCCCGCAAGCCCTCCCCAACCATCGTTGGGGCGAATACCCCATTCACCCACCCTCCCGCTACCCACAATAAAAAAATACACACACACAGCAGCCGCCAAAAAATAAATAAATAAATGACAATAAATACATTTGAAATACATTTTTATTGATAGTGTAGATGTGCAGGGGGTCTCCGGAGCTGAACCGCGTTGGTTTTAGGTCTGGGGACCCCGTGCCCCCCGAGATACAGGCCCCTTTAGGGGGTGCCGGTAGCCCTCTGCTTGGTTTAAAGGTCCGATCACGTGATCGCGGCCTGTAAACCAAGCAGAGCAGAGGGATACCGGCACCCCCTAAAGGGGCCTGTATCTCGGGGGGCACGGGGTCCCCAGACCTGAAACCTGTGCGCTTCTGCTCTGGAGACCCTCTGCACATGTACAGTATCAATAAAACACATACAATATACAGTATAAATAAACACTCGTTCTTTACCTTAGCGTCTATGCGCTATGGTAAAGAAGCATTATTTTAATAATATTGTAAAGTGAGCAGGGGGTTCCCTGAGCCAGAAATTAATGATTAATGCTCAGGGAACCCCCCCCCCCCCCCTGCTCCTGATCAATATTATTAAAAATACGGAAAATGCTGCGTCATTACCATAGCGGATAGCCGCTAAGGCAATGAAGGGGTTAACCCACCGTGCCCGCTTTATTGTGTGTAGTGGGGATGGGTGAGGGGGGTATTTGGCCCTTGGTGTGAGTTTACGACTTGCGGGAGGGGGGGGGGGGTTGCGGGTGCACTTAACCCCTTCACGATCGTAGCAGTTAATACCGCTACGGTCATGAAGGGGTTAAGCCCTCCCGCTACCCCAACCCCCCCCCCCCCCCCCCCCGCAAGCCCTCCCCAACCATCGTTGGGGCGAATACCCCATTCACCCACCCTCCCGCTACCCACAATAAAAAAATACACACACACAGCAGCCGCCAAAAAATAAATAAATAAATGACAATAAATACATTTGAAATACATTTTTATTGATAGTGTAGATGTGCAGGGGGTCTCCGGAGCTGAACCGCGTTGGTTTTAGGTCTGGGGACCCCGTGCCCCCCGAGATACAGGCCCCTTTAGGGGGTGCCGGTAGCCCTCTGCTTGGTTTAAAGGTCCGATCACGTGATCGCGGCCTGTAAACCAAGCAGAGCAGAGGGATACCGGCACCCCCTAAAGGGGCCTGTATCTCGGGGGGCACGGGGTCCCCAGACCTGAAACCTGTGCGCTTCTGCTCCGGAGACCCTCTGCACATGTACACTATCAATAAAAATGTATTTCAAATGTATTTATTGTCATTTATTTATTTATTTATTTATATTTATTCATTGTGCTGCTGCTGCAAGTCGTAAACTCACACCAAGGGCCAAACACCCCCCTCACCCCCAATAAAAAAAATTCACGCACAGCAGCCCCACAATTAATAAATAAATCTAAATAAATAAATAAAATCTATGTAAAACCCCCTCCCCTATTCTCGCTTTTAAAACGCCCTGCCTTCTCTCTAATCTATGTAAAAAACCCTCCCCCTATCCCCCTATTGTGTGTGCGTTAAACTTCCCTGCAAGCTATGTAAAAAAACCTCCCCCTATTGTGTGTGTGTTTAAATCTGTCTGGCCTGTGTTTCTGAGTGCTGAGTGCTCTGCGTTTAAAGGTCCCGATCACGTGATCGCGGCCTGTAAACCAAGCAGAGCAGAGGGATACCGGCACCCCCTAAAGGGGCCTGTATCTCGGGGGGCACGGGGTCCCCAGACCTGAAACCTGTGCGCTTCAGCTCCGGAGACCCCCTGCACATGTACACTATCAATAAAAATGTATTTCAAATGTATTTATTGTCATTTATTTATTTATTTATTTATATTTATTCATTGTGCTGCTGCTGCAAGTCGTAAACTCACACCAAGGGCCAAACACCCCCCTCACCCCCAATAAAAAAAATTCACGCACAGCAGCCCCACAATTAATAAATAAATCTAAATAAATAAATAAAATCTATGTAAAACCCCCTCCCCTATTCTCGCTTTTAAAACGCCCTGCCTTCTCTCTAATCTATGTAAAAAACCCTCCCCCTATCCCCCTATTGTGTGTGCGTTAAACTTCCCTGCAAGCTATGTAAAAAAACCTCCCCCTATTGTGTGTGTGTTTAAATCTGTCTGGCCTGTGTTTCTGAGTGCTGAGTGCTCTGCGTTTAAAGGTCCCGATCACGTGATCGCGGCCTGTAAACCAAGCAGAGCAGAGGGATACCGGCACCCCCTAAAGGGGCCTGTATCTCGGGGGGCACGGGGTCCCCAGACCTGAAACCTGTGCGCTTCAGCTCCGGAGACCCCCTGCACATGTACACTATCAATAAAAATGTATTTCAAATGTATTTATTGTCATTTATTTATTTATTTATTTATATTTATTCATTGTGCTGCTGCTGCAAGTCGTAAACTCACACCAAGGGCCAAACACCCCCCTCACCCCCAATAAAAAAAATTCACGCACAGCAGCCCCACAATTAATAAATAAATCTAAATAAATAAATAAAATCTATGTAAAACCCCCTCCCCTATTCTCGCTTTTAAAACGCCCTGCCTTCTCTCTAATCTATGTAAAAAACCCTCCCCCTATCCCCCTATTGTGTGTGCGTTAAACTTCCCTGCAAGCTATGTAAAAAAACCTCCCCCTATTGTGTGTGTGTTTAAATCTGTCTGGCCTGTGTTTCTGAGTGCTGAGGGCCAAACACCCCCCTCACCCCCAATAAAAAAAATTCACGCACAGCAGCCCCACAATTAATAAATAAATCTAAATAAATAAATAAATAAAGACATGAAGAGAAATAAATATATACTGTACAGTATATACTTTGTATATATATATACACTGTATATATATATATATATATATTGTGACAGAAACCAGGGGATGGTAATAAATTCCGTATATAGGGCTCCCAGGATACTAGACAGTTTCTATCCTGTTTGGCCTGGGAGTGCAGCCTTATAATACATACACTCCATCCCACAGTTTGGCAAGCGCTGGAACTGAGGGATGAAAGATCCAGACCAGAGTTTGTCTGCTGCCTGATTTCTGTCACCTGTCATGCTAATTAGGAATCAGGTATGAAAGACTGATTTCCTGTTTGCTCTGGTCTCCCCACAAGAGCCAGGAGGCTGGAAGGCTGCTGAACTACAGAGGGGAGAAGCCTCTTCCCCAAACAGGTTCAATCTTTCTGTTCATTTGTGTAAGACTGCAAAAGTACCTTGTTTTGTTGTTGGGAGTGGAAAAGCCACTTCCAACCCTGAGTCAGGGATATCTAAGTTAAGTTATCGCTCAGGTGAGCAGCTTTTGTTTTGATCTGTTTTCTGTTGTATGCACTGTGGCAGTCTCAGTGCCTGGGACTGAATAAACCAGGCATAGCCTGTTTAAAGGAACAGTACGTGACGCCTCATCATTTAACCTACCCTAAAAGACCGTGTTCTAAACAGTCCCGGACAAACGACGGAGCCCTGGAGTAAGCCGTTTGTCACATATGGTGGAGAATGCGGGCAGAGCACTAGGGGGTCTGCGGGTTGAAGAACTTTGAAAAAAAAAAAAAAAAAAAAAAAAAAAAAGTTTTTTTCATCCTCTGCAAACAAGATGGAAGACGTGGTGGGTGCGCTGGTACGCAATGTCGCTGCCCAGAAAGACGTGAATGAAACCCAGCAACAGCTGTTAATAGCCCAGCAAGAAACTAATGCAAACCAGCAGCAGACGAATGCAGCCCAGCAACAGCTGCTAATAGCCCAGCAAGAGATTAATGCCAACCAGCAACAGGCGAATGCAAACCAGCAACAGACGAATGAAGCCCTGCAAAACGCGAATGCAAACCAGCAAGAGACAAACCGCTTGCTGAGAGAGGAGCAACAGCGGTTCGCTCAGGGCTTACAGCAGGAACTCGAGATCCTGAGGGGGACTATCAGTAACCTTCCACTGGCAGCGGCAGCCCAGTTCCGAAAATGACCAGGGCAAGCCACTACCTTCAGAAGATGGGACCCTCGGATGATGTGGAAGCCTATCTTCTCACGTTTGAACGCACGGCACAGAGAGAGGGATGGCCAGAAGCTGAGTGGGCTGGTCTAATCGCACCCTTCCTAAGCGGCGAACCCCAGAAGGCTTACTTTGATCTAGAGCCAGCCGAAGCTAACGTCTATGCAAAATTGAAGTTCGAGATCCTCGCCCGCCTCGGCGTAACCACGGCTGTTCGCGCCCAAAGGTTTCACGCATGGTCCTTCACGATGGATAAAGCCACCCGAAGCCAGATGTATGACCTCATCCACCTCGCCCGGAAGTGGCTACAACCCGAGATCAACTCAGCCAGCCACATCGTGGAACGGTTGGTCATGGACCAGTTCTTGAGGAAACTTCCCTCTGCCTTACGCCGTTGGGTCAGTCGGAGTGACCCCCACAATGCGGATGAGCTTGTGGCCCTCGTAGAAAGGTACAATGCAGCAGAAGAGCACCCGCAACCCACAGTCGTGGAGCAACCCCACTACCCGAGGTTCCAGGACTCTTCCAGAGACGGTAAAAGGGTACCGGGGTTAAGGGGCGCTGAAGAGCGGCGACCACCTTCACGCAGCACCAGCAACAGTGGTTCGCACACTAAGGGCAATAGCCAACATGGGGAGCCGGGAAAAGGCTCTAAGTGGGACACAGACTATGTACCTAAATGTGTAAATTGTCATGAGAGGGGCCACACAGCAAAAATCTGCCCACTAAATGATGAGCCCATGCAATGCAACAGCGTGGAACCTTATTCGCTGTTGTCCCAATGTATGGGCCCTAGCCCAGAGGACCCCTTGAATAACCATCTGTGGGCATTTGTAAAGGTTAATGGTAAGAGGGTTCGGGCACTTCTTGACTCTGGGAGCATGGTCACACTAGTGTCCGAATACCTCTTGCCCATTAAGAAGAAACAGAGAAACAGTTCACAAAGAGTGGCAATTTGTTGTATACATGGGGATAATCATGAATATTCCACTGTTGATGTTTTTTTTGAAACAGAGTTTGGTTCTTTAGATTTCAAGGTGGGTATTGTACCCAAACTGGCACATGATGTGTTAATAGGGACCGACTTTCCCCATTTTCTAAAAATGTGGTCCCCCGCTCAGAATAGCGCCCAGAGTTCAATAGCGGACCATAACGAAGTATTAGAAGAAACAAATCCTTTCCCTTTTTCAGAAATGGAGGTTGACGAGGGCCCAAATAAGAAGGGGGAAAAGGAGGAGTGCTGTAAAATTCCCTTCCCCATCACTACTTTGGTAGGGAATACCCCAAATCAAGATGTTGAGCAGACACTTACCACCCCAGAACCGGATAAGACCCTCGCTGACCTAGAGGTCAGTCCTGGGAGTTTTAAGAAGGCCCAGTGGGAGGACCCCACATTAGCGGTAGCAAGGGGAAATATACGGGACCAGAATAGTACTCCTGGCCAACCAGATGGGTCACTTGCTTACCCCTACTTCGAGGTAGAGAACGACCTAGTATATCGGGTTGATAAAAGAAAATCAGTTACAACTAAACAATTGTTGGTACCACGGACATTCCGTAACGTAGTATTACACCTCGCACATAGTCATCCATTGGGGGGACACCTAGGGGTGGAAAAGACAAAAGAAAAGGTTCTCCGAAGCTTCTATTGGCCTGGGGTTCTGGCAGAAATTACGAATTATTGTTCCTCATGCCCAGAATGTCAGATCACCGCCCCGTTCAAGGCGTACCGCAGCCCATTGGTACCCCTTCCCATAATAGAGGTACCATTTGACCGGATTGCTATGGATCTAGTAGGACCCCTAATAAAGTCTGCTAGGGGACATCAGCATATATTGGTAATATTAGATTATGCCACCCGATATCCGGAGGCAGTTCCCCTACGTAGCACCTCAGCTAAAAACATAGCAAAAGAGTTAGTAGTTCTGTTTTCCCGGGTCGGGATTCCTAAAGAGATTCTATCTGACCAGGGAACACCATTTATGTCCCAAGTAACGAAAGAGCTATGTAAACTCCTAAAAATCAAGCATCTCAGAACCTCAGTCTATCATCCACAAACAGATGGTTTAGTGGAAAGGTTCAATAAAACCTTAAAGAGCATGTTACGGCGGGCGGTTGATAAAGATGGGAAAAACTGGGATTGTTTGTTACCGTACCTGTTATTTGCCATTAGGGAAGTTCCCCAATCATCCACAGGCTTCTCCCCGTTTGAACTATTGTATGGCCGACACCCAAGGGGCTTACTGGATATAGCCAAAGAGACTTGGGAACACGAGGTTACCCCTTACAGAAGTGTAATAGAGCATGTTGCCCAGATGCAGGACCGCATTGCTGCAGTCCTACCCATAGTGAGGGAACACATGGAGAAAGCTCAAGAAGCACAGAGGAATACATATAATAAGGGTGCTAGGGTCAGAATTTTTTCTCCAGGTGATAGGGTACTAGTTCTGGTTCCCACCGTGGAGAGTAAATTCCTTGCTAAATGGCATGGGCCATATGAGGTCTTGGAAAGAGTGGGAGAAGTAAATTATAAGGTAAGACAGCCAGGTAGGAGGAAACCTGAGCAAATTTACCATATAAACCTACTCAAGCCCTGGAAAGATAGAGAAGTCTTGTTAACCCTAGTACCCCCAGGTCCGTCAGAGAATCAAGAAACTGACCCAGAGGTTAGCATAGCTGAAACCCTGTCTGTTCATCAGAAACGAGAGGTTCAGAATTTAGTGAAAAGAAACAAAGAAATCTTCTCTATACGGCCAGGTAGAACTAGCGTAATTGAACATGATCTAGTCTCTGAACCGGGGGTCCGAGTTAACCTTAAACCGTACCGAATCCCAGAGGCCAAAAGAAAGGCTATAAGTTTAGAGGTTAAAAAAATGCTAAAACTAGGTGTAATTGAGGAATCCCAAAGTGGGTGGAACAGCCCTATAGTCTTAGTCCCAAAGCCAGATGGTACAACAAGGTTTTGTAATGACTACCGGAAACTAAACGCGGTGTCAAAATTTGATACTTATCCTATGCCCAGGGTAGATGAACTTGTAGAGAGACTGGGCAAAGCCCGATATCTCACAACCCTAGACCTAACAAAAGGGTACTGGCAGGTTCCCCTCACAGAAAGGGCAAAAGAAAAGACAGCCTTCTCAACCCCAGACGGCCTCTTTCAGTATAAGGTGTTGCCTTTTGGCTTACATGGAGCTCCCGCCACATTCCAAAGAATGATGGATAAAATTTTAAAACCACATGCTCGGTATGCTGCCGCCTACCTGGATGATGTGGTAATCCATAGTGAAGATTGGCAATCCCACCTTCCAAAGGTCCAAGCTGTGCTTGACGCAGTCCGGTCTGCTGGACTAACTGCTAACCCCGCTAAATGCACTATTGGTCTGGAGGAGGCCAAGTATCTGGGATATTCTATTGGCAGAGGTTTACTCAAACCCCAAACACTCAAAGTGGAGGCGATACAAAATTGGCCAAGGCCAGTTACAAAAAAACAAGTAAGGACCTTTTTGGGGTTAATTGGGTACTATAGAAGGTTTATTCCCAATTTTGCAACTAAGGCAACCCCACTAACTGACCTCACAAAAGCAAGAGGACCGCTAATGGTAAAGTGGTCCCCCGAAACCGAACAGGCCTTTAGAAGCCTGAAAGAAGCTCTCTGTGCCCAACCAGTGTTGGTCACACCTGACTTCTCCAAAGAGTTCATAGTCCAAACCGACGCATCTGAGGTAGGGCTGGGGGCGGTACTCTCCCAGGAGTCTCAAGGTGAGGAGCACCCCATCCTTTATTTAAGTAGGAAACTAAATCCCCAGGAGAAAAATTACTCCATAGTAGAGAAAGAGTGTCTCGCAATAAAGTGGGCTGTAGAGACACTCAAATACTACCTGTTGGGGAGAAAATTCCGGTTGGTCACAGATCATGCACCCCTTACCTGGATGTGTCAAAACAGGGAAAAGAATGCTAGAGTGACCAGGTGGTTCCTAAGCCTACAACCCTTTAAATTTTCTGTGGAACACAGGTCAGGGCACAAACATGGCAATGCTGACGGGTTGTCAAGGATGCACTCCCTAATATCCATGGTCGCTCATCCCTCGAGGTCTGAGCTGGGGGGGAGGATATGTGACAGAAACCAGGGGATGGTAATAAATTCCGTATATAGGGCTCCCAGGATACTAGACAGTTTCTATCCTGTTTGGCCTGGGAGTGCAGCCTTATAATACATACACTCCATCCCACAGTTTGGCAAGCGCTGGAACTGAGGGATGAAAGATCCAGACCAGAGTTTGTCTGCTGCCTGATTTCTGTCACCTGTCATGCTAATTAGGAATCAGGTATGAAAGACTGATTTCCTGTTTGCTCTGGTCTCCCCACAAGAGCCAGGAGGCTGGAAGGCTGCTGAACTACAGAGGGGAGAAGCCTCTTCCCCAAACAGGTTCAATCTTTCTGTTCATTTGTGTAAGACTGCAAAAGTACCTTGTTTTGTTGTTGGGAGTGGAAAAGCCACTTCCAACCCTGAGTCAGGGATATCTAAGTTAAGTTATCGCTCAGGTGAGCAGCTTTTGTTTTGATCTGTTTTCTGTTGTATGCACTGTGGCAGTCTCAGTGCCTGGGACTGAATAAACCAGGCATAGCCTGTTTAAAGGAACAGTACGTGACGCCTCATCATTTAACCTACCCTAAAAGACCGTGTTCTAAACAGTCCCGGACAAACGACGGAGCCCTGGAGTAAGCCGTTTGTCACAATATATATATATATATATATATATATATATATATATATATATATATATATACATACAGTATACATATATACACTGTGTATATATATATATATATATATATATATATATATATATATCATACAGCTATATTTATATATATATATATATATATATATATATATACTGTATATATATATATATATATATATATATACATACTGTATGTGAGTGAAAAGAGAAAAAAGTAACCCGTATGGGAGCACTCAGGTATGCAATTGATATATTTGTTTATTTATTTGACACAGTGCAAAAAGGGATGAATAAACAGTACATGATTTAAAAACACTTAAAAAAGAGGCATGGACCCTTAAACACTAATGAACAGCACTAGGGAACGACACACACTGTCAACCCTAAACATGAAAAGGATAGTGACTCAAAAAACACTAGGGAGAATCAAAGTGAATCACAATACAGTAGGTTACTGGGTTTAAAGGCACCTACAGTATACAACGCTAAGGATAATGCACACTACACACCAAAAGGTAGACTTGTCAAAGTATAAATGACAGTCTCAAAGCATCACACATCTGCATTAGCATACAGTAATATACAGTAACCAATGCCTACAGCACAAATCATGTGTAGGAAAGGTGGTAAGGTGGAATGAAATCCCTAGATGTGTAGAGCAATGAAGTTAATGAATAGCATACAGTATAAAACATAACATTACAATCCACACAGTTGCATTTACAGTACATTGTATACTGTAAATGATGCATAGCATTAAATCTATGCACCATATACAGTACTGTACATTCTGCAAATGAATGTTAACAATATAATTGCAAGCTACTCTACCAGTAAATACTGTACAAACACTTCCAAACAAGTCAACTTACAGTAACTACAGTATTTTAACCAAGCAAGTAAACCAAAATCAATATATACTGTAAGTAACAACCAGAAAAGACAATTTAAAAACAAACTAACCCTTACAATACCAAGGATTACATCTATCTAATTGTAAAAAACCTTATACATTATACACAGCATTGTTTAAAAACCCCTTCCCCCCTAATGTTTGTGTTAAGCAGATTACACTGAAGGGAGAGAGATATAAAGGCCTAAAGCCCCTTCCCCCCCTAATGTTTCTGTTAAACAGATTACAGTACATTGAAGGGAGAGAGATTTTACAGAAACACACATTAGGGGGGAGGGGGCTTTAAACAGATTACATTGAAGGGAGATAGATGTTTCTGTTACCAGTAAATCTCCCTCCCTGCATTGCTAACCACCCTCACCCCCTACCCACATACCGTTAACCCCCCCCCCATCCTGGCCATGGCCCCTCCGCTTCTGCAAAACAGACACAAAAATTAAAACATACAAAGTAATGTCCCCTAACCCCTTAATCACCATAGCGGTTATTAACCGCTACAGTCATGAAGGGGTTAACCCACCCTCACCCACCCACCACTCGGGATGCCTACATACCCTCCCACACTAACCCCCCCCCCCCCCCCACCCGTGAGGCCTAACCACCCAGTCAGTACCCACAAGGGAGGCCTACCCACATACCGTTGGGGAAACACCCCACCCCCACCCCAGTACCCACAATAAAAACAGTACAATCACCCACAATAAACAGCATTCTATTTATTAAATACATTACCCACCCCCTGTGCCCCCCCCCCCATAAATACAAGATTTATTCTTTTACATTCAGGGTCCATAACGTAGCCCCACGCTAGTCCCCGGTGGGCTGGCAGGGCACCTGGACAGACCTACAGTTTACCAGCAGCATTCCACAGGTTCTGGAGGCCTGCTGGTGGATCCTGCCAGCACCATGGCGCTCAGGTGGTCTCCTTGGGTCACCGTGAGCCACAATTGGGTCCACACGGTAGGCCCAAGGATGTCTGGGAGCCCCGGGTCAAACCCACAGGTGTCTGCGGGGCCTCGGGTGGTTCCCATGGGGGTCTGGGGAACTCACGGGTGCTCACTACGGGTCCGCGGTGCCCCCACAGAAGTGGGACCACACATCATCATCCCCGCACCTACGGCTCGGAGGTGCCCCCACAGAAGTGGGACCACACATCGTCATGCCCGCAGACTACGGGTCCGCGGTGCCCCCACAGAAGTGGGACCACACATCATCATCCCCGCATGTGTCACCCGTGGAACCACCAGCCTGCTACCCTTTAGGATACCCGAGGATTCCCCGCGGGTGGTCTCCAGAGGTCCCACGCAAAACCACGGAAGTAACCCTGAATGTAAAAAAAATAAACCTGGCCTATACATTCAATACATACACCCTCCCCCCCAACACCTACAGTACAATAATGTGCAAAATAACTATTATCCAGATATGGATAATAGATTAATTGCCCATTATTAAAAACATTAACTAGCATATACAAATAAATAAAGTACTACTGACCTCATCAATACGAAGTGTCCGACGCCAGCGCCTTCCTTCTCTTGCCCACACAAAACATAGCCAAAACCAAGCCAATACATTGCAATTACATTCAGATATCAATTAACCCCTTAAACACCTTATCGGATAATAACCGCAAAGGTAATTAAGGGGTTAAGCCACACAGGCACGATACCCACCCTTCACCCATGAATTTGTACTGTGGCTTCATCATGCAACTATATATATATATATACTGTATATATATACATACAGAGAGACAGAGAGAAAGAGAGAGAGAGAGATATATACAGTATATATATATACACACGTTATATACACACCCATGATAAACCAAATATACAGTACAAATAAATGTAGAAGGGTTATCAAAACCATACTGTTCTACAACCAAACACTTCTCCATACAGACACTACATTAAAAATCAATTTCCTTTAAAAATCCTAACTGATCTCACAATCTACTGTACTGTATATGATCACAAACCAATGAAAAAAGTCACATTCCAAAATGCATAAAATCTATGCACCATACTGTATACATTCTGCAAATTAATCAACGTAAACAAAAATCAATTAGCAATCATTATTTAGATCTCTAAACATTTCACACTCAATCATGAACAATGAAACCATTAACAGATTCACGCCTAGAGCAGAACAATTAAGCCTTTGAAAAAATATAAGTACCGACAAAAATACAACCTTTCCAAACCAAGCCTACAGTACCTACAGTATCCCTGACCTTCCTCAAACACACAATACAATACCAAGGAATAATACATCTATCTAATTTTAAAATACTTTAAACTCACAAAATAATTAAAAACACATCTAATCCAGCTTTTAAAACATCATCATTTCTTACCCTGAATGTATACTGTACAGTATATCTCTCTAGACATATATATTGTACATACATACATACAGTGGCAAGAAATGATATACCACAAAAAAATAAAAATACACAGGTTAAAAAACCTTTTGAAAAAATTAACAAGTTAAATAAAATACATTTCTTTACTGTAGTTCACTTACCATTACTTGCCCCCACCGACTCCCGTTGCCCAGCTTACTCACGAACCAATCCACGATCAGGAACCCATAAAATAATAAACCATTGAAAATAATAAACATTAAACTAAAAATCCAAACCAATCCACGGGTCTTCTACTTGTAATACACCTTCATCTGTATTCTTCTTTCTTCTATCTCCTTCCGGGCGGGGCAGGGCGTGGTCTTCTTTCCATCATCGGCCACGCCCTTGTCTTTTTCCTTCTCCGGAGGTCCTTCCTCCGCGGCGTCTGGCTGCAAAATGAGACGACATAGGCTTTTAAAGGCCTATGACGTCACATTTTGCGTCATGGTTCCCACGGTCCTGATTGGACCGTGAAAACCATGTGTGTTGGCCGATAATAAAAAAATGATGACGTCACTTAAAGGGAATGAAAGCACAGCCAATCAGAATGGCTTTGCTTCAATTGCCTTTAAGATGACGTCATGAAAAGGCACATGGCCGTGCACACATGGTACTAGAGCCAATCAGAGCGTGGGAACTTTATCCCTACTCTGATTGGCTCTGGTATACCATGTGTCAGGGGCTTGGGGGAGAAAGGATGTGACGTCAATGAAAACCTGTCACGTGGTACGGTAGCCAATCAGAGCGTGGGAACTTTATCCTTATTGACGTCACATCCTTTCTCCCCCAAGCCCCTGACACATGGTATACCAGAGCCAATCAGAGTAGGGATAAAGTTCCCACGCTCTGATTGGCTCTAGTACCATGTGTGCACGGCCATGTGCCTTTTCATGACGTCATCTTAAAGGCAATTGAAGCAAAGCCATTCTGATTGGCTGTGCTTTCATTCCCTTTAAGTGACGTCATCATTTTTTTATTATCGGCCAACACACATGGTTTTCACGGTCCAATCAGGACCGTGGGAACCATGACGCAAAATGTGACGTCATAGGCCTTTAAAAGCCTATGTCGTCTCATTTTGCAGCCAGACGCCGCGGAGGAAGGACCTCCGGAGAAGGAAAAAGACAAGGGCGTGGCCGATGATGGAAAGAAGACCACGCCCTGCCCCGCCCGGAAGGAGATAGAAGAAAGAAGAATACAGATGAAGGTGTATTACAAGTAGAAGACCCGTGGATTGGTTTGGATTTTTAGTTTAATGTTTATTATTTTCAATGGTTTATTATTTTATGGGTTCCTGATCGTGGATTGGTTCGTGAGTAAGCTGGGCAACGGGAGTCGGTGGGGGCAAGTAATGGTAAGTGAACTACAGTAAAGAAATGTATTTTATTTAACTTGTTAATTTTTTCAAAAGGTTTTTTAACCTGTGTATTTTTATTTTTTTGTGGTATATCATTTCTTGCCACTGTATGTATGTATGTACAATATATATGTCTAGAGAGATATACTGTACAGTATACATTCAGGGTAAGAAATGATGATGTTTTAAAAGCTGGATTAGATGTGTTTTTAATTATTTTGTGAGTTTAAAGTATTTTAAAATTAGATAGATGTATTATTCCTTGGTATTGTATTGTGTGTTTGAGGAAGGTCAGGGATACTGTAGGTACTGTAGGCTTGGTTTGGAAAGGTTGTATTTTTGTCGGTACTTATATTTTTTCAAAGGCTTAATTGTTCTGCTCTAGGCGTGAATCTGTTAATGGTTTCATTGTTCATGATTGAGTGTGAAATGTTTAGAGATCTAAATAATGATTGCTAATTGATTTTTGTTTACGTTGATTAATTTGCAGAATGTATACAGTATGGTGCATAGATTTTATGCATTTTGGAATGTGACTTTTTTCATTGGTTTGTGATCATATACAGTACAGTAGATTGTGAGATCAGTTAGGATTTTTAAAGGAAATTGATTTTTAATGTAGTGTCTGTATGGAGAAGTGTTTGGTTGTAGAACAGTATGGTTTTGATAACCCTTCTACATTTATTTGTACTGTATATTTGGTTTATCATGGGTGTGTATATAACGTGTGTATATATATATACTGTATATATCTCTCTCTCTCTCTTTCTCTCTGTCTCTCTGTATGTATATATATACAGTATATATATATATAGTTGCATGATGAAGCCACAGTACAAATTCATGGGTGAAGGGTGGGTATCGTGCCTGTGTGGCTTAACCCCTTAATTACCTTTGCGGTTATTATCCGATAAGGTGTTTAAGGGGTTAATTGATATCTGAATGTAATTGCAATGTATTGGCTTGGTTTTGGCTATGTTTTGTGTGGGCAAGAGAAGGAAGGCGCTGGCGTCGGACACTTCGTATTGATGAGGTCAGTAGTACTTTATTTATTTGTATATGCTAGTTAATGTTTTTAATAATGGGCAATTAATCTATTATCCATATCTGGATAATAGTTATTTTGCACATTATTGTACTGTAGGTGTTGGGGGGGAGGGTGTATGTATTGAATGTATAGGCCAGGTTTATTTTTTTTACATTCAGGGTTACTTCCGTGGTTTTGCGTGGGACCTCTGGAGACCACCCGCGGGGAATCCTCGGGTATCCTAAAGGGTAGCAGGCTGGTGGTTCCACGGGTGACACATGCGGGGATGATGATGTGTGGTCCCACTTCTGTGGGGGCACCGCGGACCCGTAGTCTGCGGGCATGACGATGTGTGGTCCCACTTCTGTGGGGGCACCTCCGAGCCGTAGGTGCGGGGATGATGATGTGTGGTCCCACTTCTGTGGGGGCACCGCGGACCCGTAGTGAGCACCCGTGAGTTCCCCAGACCCCCATGGGAACCACCCGAGGCCCCGCAGACACCTGTGGGTTTGACCCGGGGCTCCCAGACATCCTTGGGCCTACCGTGTGGACCCAATTGAGGCTCACGGTGACCCAAGGAGACCACCTGGGCGCCATGGTGCTGGCAGGATCCACCAGCAGGCCTCCAGAACCTGTGGAATGCTGCTGGTAAACTGTAGGTCTGTCCAGGTGCCCTGCCAGCCCACCGGGGACTAGCGTGGGGCTACGTTATGGACCCTGAATGTAAAAGAATAAATCTTGTATTTATGGGGGGGGGGCACAGGGGGTGGGTAATGTATTTAATAAATAGAATGCTGTTTATTGTGGGTGATTGTACTGTTTTTATTGTGGGTACTGGGGTGGGGGTGGGGTGTTTCCCCAACGGTATGTGGGTAGGCCTCCCTTGTGGGTAGTTAGTGGGTGAGGGTTGAGGGTGGTTAGGCCTCACGGGGTGGGGGGTTAGAGTGGGAGGGTATGTACAGTAGGCGTCCCAAGTGGTGGGTGAGGGTGGGTTAACCCCTTCATGACTGTAGCGGTTAATAACCGCTATGGTGATTAAGGGGTTAGGGGACATTACTTTGAAAGTGTTATTTTTTTTCTCTGTTTTACTGTACAGCAGCGGAGGTTGCCATGGGTAGTGGGTAGTGTATTGAATGTATTTATTGGTTATTATGCGTTAACCCCTTCATTACCTTAGCGGCTATACGCTATGCTAATGAAGCCTCGTTTCTGAACTTTTAATAATATTGTGCAGGAGCAGGGGGTCCCCTGAGATTAGATTTCTGTCTCAGGGAACCCCCTGCTCACTCTACAATATTATTAAAAAGACAGAAATGCTGCTTCTTTACCATAGCGCATAGCCGCTAAGCTAAAGAATGATTCTTTAATGATGTGTGTGTTTTATTCACAGTGTAGATGTTCTCCGGAGCTGAAGCGCACAGGTTTCAGGTCTGGGGACCCCGTGCCCCCCGAGATACAGGCCCCTTTAGGGGGTGCCGGTATCCCTCTGCTCTGCTTGGTTTACAGGCCGCGATCACGTGATCGGACCTTTAAACCAAGCAGAGGGCTACCGGCACCCCCTAAAGGGGCCTGTATCTCGGGGGGCACGGGGTCCCCAGACCTAAAACCTGTGCGGTTCAGCTCCAGAGACCCCCTGCACATCTACACTATCAATAAAAATGTATTTCAAATGTATTTATTTGTATTTATTTATTTATTTATTGCGGGGATGCTGTGTGTGATTATTTTTTATTGTGTTTAGCGGGGGTGGGTGACGGGGTTTATAAATGTGAGTTTATAAATAAAATAAAGAATATTATTTATAGGGGCCTTAGAACAGAAGTTCCCACGCCAATTGCGCGCTCATTGCTCTTTTGTTACAATGTTGCTGGTCTTGCGGGTTTGCAGTCTGGCAGCAAAAAGCAGTTTGTAGTACTGTGTGTGAGATAAAGTAACCAGTTCTTTTATTGCTGAAGTCGCCACTAAAAACTTTTATTTACAAATACAGTACAAAAACCGTGCAACACACAACAACATTCAGTATCCTTTGTTTAAGTACAGCAGGTACTATAGGGTAAAACATGTACTGTACAGTACAGCACAACATTACAGTATGGTCTCACTGAAAGTCCTCCCCATTTTCCAGCCATGGCCGATGCCTTGCATGGCGCAAAACGCCATTAATGCAGTCTCTAACGCCTCTCATTACAGGATCTGTAACAGGGTAATAGCGCTGCATTTCTTCCACAATCTTTTTCCTTAAATTGGCAGGAAGGGCATTTTTTTGGCGATTCCCATCATAGTTCACTTTGAACACCCACTCGCAGTACAATGTGTAGGGAACATGGTGTTTAAATATGATCAAGGCATACTTGTGTGGTATACCAGCACTCCTCACCCTATACTTCTCCCTCAGCGCCGGTGTCAGATCGCACAGGGAGATGTCGGGCACTGTTTGTATGCGAGCGGGTGTAGGAAGTCTTTTGGGAGCGGGTGTACTTGAGGCGATGGGCAATGGTAGGGTGTCTGGGAGGAAGCTTTCCTCCGGTAGTGGTCGCCGGGTTGTCTCCTGGCGTGGTCTAGATGGGGTTGTCATGTCCTCCTCAATAGCATAGTACACTGTATCTTCTGGTGGAGGGGGTGTGCTTGGTGATGGAAGGGGGTCGAAGGTACCATGCATCACATCCATGTCACCCCCCTGCTCCAGCGTCGGGGAAACAGGGGCATTAACACCGAGCAAATAATGTATGCCCGCTATGTCTGCCTCTATCTTGTCCATCCGTTGATCCATCCGTTGCTCCATATGTAGCATCCGTTGATCCAGCCGTTGCTCCATATGTAGCACCGACTCCAGAAGCAGATCTAGCTTTGCCAGCACACTAGAATTCCCGGGGAGATCCACACTTAGCCCATTCAGGATCCGGTCCAACGAGCTGCTTGTGCATGGCATCTGGAGATCTGGGGGGATGGGTGCAACGGAGGATGAGATGGGGGTTCCCTGGAGAGAAGCGGCATCGATGGAGAGTGGAAGAGGTGACCTGGGGATGCCCGGTACAGGAGAAACTGCAGCGTGGTGGAAGAGGGATGGAGAAGGTGACCGCTGGATTTCCGGGAGAGAAGCAGAGTCGTCCAAGAGCAAAGGAGACAGTGACCCGTTGATTTCAGAGGCAGCAGCATCTTCAGATGGAACCGGAGAAGATGGGGGTGGAGAAGCCGGGCTGAAGATTTCCGGGACAGCTACAGCAGAGTCGTCGAAGCATATGGGAGCAAGTGGTCTGCGGATTCGGTGAGTTGGCTGCCATGCGTCTTGCGAACCGAGCACAGTACCGTATTTCTTCTTCACATAATAAGGCTGACGTGTTTTAAAAGCCTTAGCCTTTGGGGTCAGCAGAAGGTTTTCTTTGTTGGCCTTAGCCTGTCGCTTTGCCTTTGGCTTGGGAACGGTAACTGCCTTTCTCTTTTTCAGTGTGGCAGGCACAGCAGAGGTGAGATGATTCTTTCGTCCATAGAACCGGGGATGCTCCATGTAAGCGGGAGGCACAATGCAGTATCTGGACAATGCCTCAGATAAAGATCAGCAAGTGGTGGGCTATGCAACGTGTACAACCTTTTATGCATGGTGGCCAGGTACAGGTGTTGAAAGTGGGTGGTCTGTTATGTGAGTCATTAACATATAAATACACCATCCATTTTGTGGATTCACTGCACATTGAATACACATCGACTAAACATCGAATACACATTCTTGTGTTTGTATTTCTTTCTACAGTACTCGCAGCAATGCCTGTTAAGAAGATTTCAAAGGATCTCAGCATGAGAATGAAGGAGATGTACACGAGCGGACAACGAATTGCAGATATCCAGCGCTGGTTAACTGCTTCTGGCCTCGTTGTGCCATCAAGCACTGTGTGCTATCATGCACAAGGAAAAAACAGAGACCGCAAAAAGGCACCAAGGGTAACAAATGCGTAAGTACTGTATACTGTATTTATAAAACTTAACCAAAAAAAATATAGAAAACTGTAGTGTACATCTACAGTATACCGTATTTATATAGTATATTTATTATATTACAACAGTATATACTGTAGTGTACTGTATGTGTGGTCAATTTATATTTTTTGTGCAGCAGTATACACTTTTGGTATATTGCAATTCATCTTACAACGGAATATACAGTATATGATGTGTATTTATTATGATATAACAACAGTATACCGTATTTATATAGTATATTTATTATATTACAACAGTATATACTGTAGTGTACTGTATGTGTGGTCAATTTATATTTTTTGTGCAGCAGTATACACTTTTGGTATATTGCAATTCATCTTACAACGAAATATACAGTATATGATGTGTATTTATTATGATATAACAACAGTATACCGTATTTATATAGTATATTTATTATATTACAACAGTATATACTGTAGTGTACTGTATGTGTGGTCAATTTATATTTTTTGTGCAGCAGTATACACTTTTGGTATATTGCAATTCATCTTACAACGGAATATACAGTATATGATGTGTATTTATTATGATATAACAACAGTATACCGTATTTATATAGTACAACAGTATATACTGTAGTGTACTGTATGTGTGGTCAATTTATATTTTTTGTGCAGCAGTATACACTTTTGGTATATTGCAATTCATCTTACAACGAAATATACAGTATATGATGTGTATTTATTATGATATAACAACAGTATACCGTATTTATATAGTATATTTATTATATTACAACAGTACTGTATACTGTATATTTTGTCTATTTATATTTATAGTACAGCAGTATACATTTTTTGTATATTTATATTTACTGTATATTACAACATTACATGTACAGTATACAATATACATTTTATATTGCTGCATATTAATAACACAATATAATTTCTTTGCATTGTAGGGAGACTACTCTTCTGGTGGACAGAATAAGTGAGGAGAATGATGAGAGGAGCGCATTAAGGGTTAAAAACACTCTTCAGGAAAACCACAATCTGACTGTATCCGAGAGCAGCATAAAGAAGATGAGACGCAGAATTGGATGGAAATATGGACGTGTGAGGTTAGTAGTGGACAGTACAGGAGGTACTGTACTGTAAAGTAAAAATGTTGTTTTGCAAACTGTACTGCGCTGTGACGCTAACATTTTTTATTCATTGTCATTACAGAGCGTACCCCATGATACGGGACGCAAACAAAATCAAAAGAGTGCTCCAGGCCCAGGCATGGATCGACAGCGGTGAGACTTTCCAGGATTGCATCTTCACTGATGAGTCTACTGTGTCGCTGGAGAGATTTGCAAGATTTGCGTTCCACAAAAAAGGCCGCATAACTTTGAAGCCACGGCCAAAACACCCTGTGAAGCTGCATGTGTGGGGTGCCATCTCTAGGCGTGGACCGGGATGCATTGTCGTCTTTGAAGGTACAATTTCTCAAATATAATGCCGCCTAATGCACTGTACTTGACTAGTGTTGCCTTACCGTATGCACTGTACTGTACTATTGAGCACTTTTCTTTTCTTGCTATAGGAATCATGAATAAAGATTTCTTCCAAGACAACATTGTGCCCGTGATAGTGCGATACATCACACAAGACTTTCCCAATGGTCATCGCTTTTACCAGGACAATGATCCCAAGCACACCGCGTCGACGGCGCATATCCTTGAGCGCGGCATCAACTGGGTGAAGACGCCAGCGGAGTAAGTGTAGTAGACCGTGTCCCATTTATATGTTCCCCACTGTTTTTACTGTGTACTCTATCTCTTAAACTAATTGTCCTTTCTTTCCAATCACAGATCACCAGACTTCAATCCGATCGAAATGGTCTGGCATCAGCTGAAGGACCACATCCGTAAAGTGGCGAAACCCTCCAAGAAGGACGAGTTGTATACAGCCATAATGAGTTTTTGGAACGATGTACTCACCGAGGAACGATGCAATAAATATATAGACCATATTGCCACTGTGTTGCCCATTGTCATCGCGCGCAATGGACAAGCATCAGGAAAGTAGTACAGTGCTGTAGTATTGTACAGTAGGTACACTATGATACAGGTAAGTATGGCACAGATTTTAGCTTTCCCAATAGTCAGAGTTTACAGTAGTTCCAGTATACAGTACAGTAGACTAGTTTGACATACTACAGTAACTGCCTACTAACTGCTCCATTTTTTCTTTCCAGAGAAAGCTGCACCAGCCACCTACTGTACAGTAGGTCTACCATAATACAGTACGCACATACAGTACAGTACAGTAACTGAACAAAGTTTTTGTTTTCTTGTCGTTCCAGGAAAAAGGGTGCACCAGAGGGGAGGGGGGGCCTTGTGTTCGTCAAATCTGCTTGTGCAGTCAAATGTACAGTATATAAACAGCAGTAATGATGTACACAAAACCTCTCCTCTCTCAATGAACTACTGTACCGCAGACACAATGAGGATACTGTTACAGTATGAAGGGAAAAAGAACAGGATGGGTTATTTAACATTACAGTATACTGTGCAATATTTATACTGTATATTTATATATACTGTATTTTTATTCTAAAGGTATTCGAGAATGTACTCTACTAGATGAGGACCTGGTGACTTTCAACACTCTCAGACACACAGAAAGGATTATTTCACATCACTGTATATTTATCCTGTATATTTTCAGTAATTTAGAAGCAGTGGCTGTTCTGAACAGCCCAGGGCCAGATTAACAAAACAATGGCTTGGATTGGATTAGCCAGACGATTGATGCTTGGCCAGGGAGGGATTAAAAACTCTAAGGGAGGGGGTGGGTGGTGTAGCTGTAGGATTGTACTGTGTCAGTATTTCCAACGCCAGGTCACCCTAATAATTGCATGAATAAACCCCCAAAGACAAGGCCCAAATATACTAGTACAGTATACTGTACAGTACTGTAAAGTATGTATTATTGTGTGTTGATGTTTTGAATTGCTGTTAACTTGAAAAGTTTCACCATTGTATTGTACTGTATTTGTAAATAAAAGTATTTTGTGGCGACTTCAGCAATAAAAGAACTGGTTAATTTATCTCACATAAAGTACGTGAATACGACCGCAATCACCATTGTACAGTAAATGGGTGCATAGGATGGAACGACAGGTGCTAAAGGGGTATAAATATGATACTGTATTTATCAGTATTGATCAAAGAGAATTGATCAGAAGGATTCCCCTTATAAAGTATACAGCACTCTATTGTCATTCATACAGTACAGTATACTGTAGTAAAAGGTAGACAACACATGGTCTTGCAGTACAGTATACTGTATTACTAAAAATCTGTCAGGTTGACCAGAATCACTGCGGATATCGGAAAATAATACAATTTTATTAATTCTACGTACTGTATATAAGGGGAATCCTTCTGATCAACTCTCTTTGATCAACACTGATAAATACAGTAATTTATCTCACACTCAGTACTACAAACTGCTTTTTGCTTGCAATAAACAAACAAACAGGGAAGCGCTACTGTATACTGTATGAGTTAGGATCAGGCCCAGCAGCCACTTTATGTTGAAAACCACATATGAAATGAGCATAAATTTGCATGAATAATTACACAAAAATATATAAAATAAATAGCACAAGTCTCTGACAGAGAGAAATTGTCCAGGTGGTGTGGATACAGGTTAATGCCCCTGTCTGATAGGACAGACTCGGGCAAGAATGGCCTGTGAGAGGTGAATATCCAGAATGGTAGCTGGGATGGAAAGCGCTACCAACTGTGCAGGTATTGAAGTGTGTAGAAATGGGAAGGTGCCGTAGGCATCAAATGTGGAAAGCGCTCACCCAGACTTCATACACTGCGCTTTTTGCTTGCATACTGCAAAGCCGCAAGACCAGCAACATTGTAAAAAAAGAGCAAAAAAAGAGCAATGAGCGCGAAATTGGCGTGGGAACTTCTGTTCTAGGGCCCCTAGAAATAATATTCTTTATTTTATTTATAAACTCACATTTATATATAAAGTATATATTTATTTCTCTTCATGTATTTATTTATATTTATTTATTAATTGTGGAGCTGCTGTGCGTGAGGGGCCATGGCCAGGATGGGGGGGGGGGGGGGGGTAACGGTACAGTATGTGGGTAGGGGGTGAGGGTGGTTAGACCTCACAGTACATTATGCACATTGGGCCCCCCTCCTCCCCACATTTACATACTGTACACTACACGACATCAATGCAGGGAGGGTTTACCAATGCAGGGAGGGTTTACCAATGCAGGTAAGGCTTTAGGCCTTTATATCTCTCTCCCTTCAGTGTAATCTGCTTAACAGAAACATTAGGGGGGGAAGGGGCTTTAGGCCTTTATATCTCTCTCCCTTCAGTGTAATCTGCTTAACACAAACATTAGGGGGGAAGGGGTTTTTAAACAATGCTGTGTATAATGTATAAGGTTTTTTACAATTAGATAGATGTAATCCTTGGTATTGTAAGGGTTAGTTTGTTTTTAAATTGTCTTTTCTGGTTGTTACTTACAGTATATATTGATTTTGGTTTACTTGCTTGGTTAAAATACTGTAGTTAAGTTGACTTGTTTGGAAGTGTTTGTACAGTATTTACTGGTAGAGTAGCTTGCAATTATATTGTTAACATTCATTTGCAGAATGTACAGTACTGTATATGGTGCATAGATTTAATGCTATGCATCATTTACAGTATACAATGTACTGTAAATGCAATGTACTGTGTGGATTGTAATGTTATGTTTTATACTGTACAGTATGCTATTCATTAACTTCATTGCTCTACACATCTAGGGATTTCATTCCACCTTACCACCTTTCCTACACATGATTTGTGCTGTAGGCATTGGTTACTGTATATTACTGTATGCTAATGCAGATGTGTGATGCTTTGAGACTGTCATTTATACTTTGACAAGTCTACCTTTTGGTGTGTAGTGTGCATTATCCTTAGCGTTGTATACAGTAGGTGCCTTTAAACCCAGTAACCTACTGTATTGTGATTCACTTTGATTCTCCCTAGTGTTTTTTGAGTCACTATCCTTTTCATGTTTAGGGTTGACAGTGTGTGTCGTTCCCTAGTGCTGTTCATTAGTGTTTAAGGGTCCATGCCTCTTTTTTAAGTGTTTTTAAATCATGTACTGTTTATTCATCCCTTTTTGCACTGTGTCAAATAAATAAACAAATATATCAATTGCATACCTGAGTGCTCCCATACGGGTTACTTTTTTCTCTTTTCACTCACATACAGTATGTATATATATATATATATATATATATATATACAGTATATATATATATATATATATATAAATATAGCTGTATGATATATATATATATATATATATATATATATATATATATATATATACACAGTGTATATATGTATACTGTATGTATATATATATATATATATATATATATATATATATATATATATATATATATATATATACAGTGTATATATATATACAAAGTATATACTGTACAGTATATATTTATTTCTCTTCATGTCTTTATTTATTTATTTATTTAGATTTATTTATTAATTGTGGGGCTGCTGTGCGTGAATTTTTTTTATTGGGGGTGAGGGGGGTGTTTGGCCCTCAGCACTCAGAAACACAGGCCAGACAGATTTAAACACACACACAATAGGGGGAGGTTTTTTTACATAGCTTGCAGGGAAGTTTAACGCACACACAATAGGGGGATAGGGGGAGGGTTTTTTACATAGATTAGAGAGAAGGCAGGGCGTTTTAAAAGCGAGAATAGGGGAGGGGGTTTTACATAGATTTTATTTATTTATTTAGATTTATTTATTAATTGTGGGGCTGCTGTGCGTGAATTTTTTTTATTGGGGGTGAGGGGGGTGTTTGGCCCTTGGTGTGAGTTTACGACTTGCAGCAGCAGCACAATGAATAAATATAAATAAATAAATGACAATAAATACATTTGAAATACATTTTTATTGATAGTGTACATGTGCAGGGGGTCTCCGGAGCTGAAGCGCACAGGTTTCAGGTCTGGGGACCCCGTGCCCCCCGAGATACAGGCCCCTTTAGGGGGTGCCGGTATCCCTCTGCTCTGCTTGGTTTACAGGCCGCGATCACGTGATCGGGACCTTTAAACGCAGAGCACTCAGCACTCAGAAACACAGGCCAGACAGATTTAAACACACACACAATAGGGGGAGGTTTTTTTACATAGCTTGCAGGGAAGTTTAACGCACACACAATAGGGGGATAGGGGGAGGGTTTTTTACATAGATTAGAGAGAAGGCAGGGCGTTTTAAAAGCGAGAATAGGGGAGGGGGTTTTACATAGATTTTATTTATTTATTTAGATTTATTTATTAATTGTGGGGCTGCTGTGCGTGAATTTTTTTTATTGGGGGTGAGGGGGGTGTTTGGCCCTTGGTGTGAGTTTACGACTTGCAGCAGCAGCACAATGAATAAATATAAATAAATAAATAAATAAATGACAATAAATACATTTGAAATACATTTTTATTGATAGTGTACATGTGCAGAGGGTCTCCGGAGCAGAAGCGCACAGGTTTCAGGTCTGGGGACCCCGTGCCCCCCGAGATACAGGCCCCTTTAGGGGGTGCCGGTATCCCTCTGCTCTGCTTGGTTTACAGGCCGCGATCACGTGATCGGACCTTTAAACCAAGCAGAGGGCTACCGGCACCCCCTAAAGGGGCCTGTATCTCGGGGGGCACGGGGTCCCCAGACCTAAAACCAACGCGGTTCAGCTCCGGAGACCCCCTGCACATCTACACTATCAATAAAAATGTATTTCAAATGTATTTATTGTCATTTATTTATTTATTTTTTGGCGGCTGCTGTGTGTGTGTATTTTTTTATTGTGGGTAGCGGGAGGGTGGGTGAATGGGGTATTCGCCCCAACGATGGTTGGGGAGGGCTTGCGGGGGGGGGGGGGGGTTGGGGTAGCGGGAGGGCTTAACCCCTTCATGACCGTAGCGGTATTAACTGCTACGATCGTGAAGGGGTTAAGTGCACCCGCAACCCCCCCCCCCCTCCCGCAAGTCGTAAACTCACACCAAGGGCCAAATACCCCCCTCACCCATCCCCACTACACACAATAAAGCGGGCACGGTGGGTTAACCCCTTCATTGCCTTAGCGGCTATCGCTATGGTAATGACGCAGCATTTTCCGTATTTTTAATAATATTGATCAGGAGCAGGGGGGGGGGGGGGGGTTCCCTGAGCATTAATCATTAATTTCTGGCTCAGGGAACCCCCTGCTCACTTTACAATATTATTAAAATAATGCTTCTTTACCATAGCGCATAGACGCTAAGGTAAAGAACGAGTGTTTATTTATACTGTATATTGTATGTGTTTTATTGATACTGTACATGTGCAGAGGGTCTCCAGAGCAGAAGCGCACAGGTTTCAGGTCTGGGGACCCCGTGCCCCCCGAGATACAGGCCCCTTTAGGGGGTGCCGGTATCCCTCTGCTCTGCTTGGTTTACAGGCCGCGGTCACGTGATCGGGGCTTTTAACGCAGAGCTGGATACCGGCACCCCCTAAAGGGGCCTGTATCTCGGGGGGCACGGGGTCCCCAGACCTAAAACCAACGCGGTTCAGCTCCGGAGACCCCCTGCACATCTACACTATCAATAAAAATGTATTTCAAATAATTTTTAATGTGTGGATGTTTGCGCAGAGAGAGAGCAGCGGATCTCTCTCTGCTGCAAACACATCTCGCCCCCGCCGCCCATACAGTAGTATCATTTATGTATGTGCATATACAGTACAGTACTGTACAGTACTGTATGTTAGGGCTTACAGGGGTTGTTGTTATACAGTACTGTATATATATATATACTGTACTGTATACTGCATTACAATTCATTATAGGGGACGGCTTCACAGAGAATAGCTCGCAAGCGCCACCATGTGTATTTTGACGGCATTGCAGTATTGTAACCAGCCGGAATAAAAAGCTTAAATTCCTGCCGGAAAATAACGCAATGCACTCTGGCTGAAAAATATCAGAAACCTGAATACACCCGAGTATACCCGAATTCGCGGGACTAGCCGTGCTCGAATAAAGTGTGTCGCCACTGTAGATATATATATATATATATATATATATATATATATCTGTCATTGGAAAATAAAGTCTTATCTGTTTGCAGGGTTGCTGCCTTTTCTCTAGATTATCAGCATCCAGGTTTAGAAGTCTTATTTGTCAGCTCCAGAGATCTGTGTTCTCTTGGTCAGTCTCTCCTGGGGGACTCAAGAACCTCTGCTCTGTTTCCTTGTTCAGCTCACACGTGAGCTAAGGAGTCTCACTTCCTGTCTCAAGGGCAGGCTTTTTCTACCACCTGCAATCAGCCAGGTGGTGTTAGTTAATTGCCTACCAGCAGTTAACCACCACACTGCTGGATTAGAGGCACATTTGTGAACGGGGATAAGTCCCCTGTTACATACCTCCCCTGTTTGTGGGAAGCTCGGGCTTACCACGGCCAAAGCCCATCCTTCCACTCTCATTCGAGATCTTTCTGTGACTTGAATGAGAGTGGATGGAGGAAGAGAAACCTCTGTCCCGCTGGGATTGGAGCCCTTTCTCCAGTTTATTTTTGTCTCCTCCTGAAGGTGCTTGAGATCAGCACTCCTCAGTCGCTCGAGGAGGACTTTTTCCAAGTAAAGTCTTTTTACCGAATGCGCGGTCATGAGATTTCTGTTGCATCGGGCACTCCTCTTTTTGTAGACAAACTGTATGGCAGCAGTTGTAGAGCAGTTAGGACTAGCCCTTAGAGTTTTCCGCTCTTGAAGCGGTCTTTCTGCACCTCCTCCACACAACGGACTCGCCAGTTCAGCTTCTTTGGGACTGAGTTGCACCTCCACCTCCCTTTCCAGAGAACGTCCTATCTTTTCAGCTTCCTCAGCTAAGAATTCTTCTGGCTTTGATTCTGCACTCCTACCTCTGTTTGTTGCCTGTTGGGCAGCTGTAGGTTTGGCTAATGCTTTCTTAGGTGGCTGAAACTTCATAATCTTGTTTTGAAGGTGCGTGGAGTCCCCAACTCACTGTACCCTTGTTATCACGGGCATTGGTTACTGTGGGATACCGGTGCTTGGGCAGAGCCAATACCTTTTTCCGTATTGGAGGAATCTGTAAGTTACTGGTCGACAGAGTCTCAATCTGTTTGAGTGCGTCTTGCAATTCTCAGGGAATTTATCTGCGCACTTTGCTTTCTCTGAGTCTGTATCAGTGTCTCCTTCATATTCTGGAGCTCTGTAAATTTTGTCGTCAAGGTTGCCACTGCGTCTGTTTTCTCCTTGGTGTACTGACTCAAGGGAATGGAACAGTCTCTCTGTCTCTCCAGCTCTTGCTCCAGTTTCTGAGCCTTCTCACGCTCCCTCTCATACAGAGTCACCTGGTATCGAAGCTCCGCCTCCAATGATGCTCTGAAGACATGCAGCGTGGCCTTTAGCTCCTCATACTGCTCTGTCGGGACGTACTGGGTATTCAGACGTTCCTGCAGAGCTTGTACCTCTTTAGCAGCCTGCAGCTTTTCTTCCTGAAGCGTTTGCTGCTTCTCAGCATACTGGAGGTGCGTACGCAGACGTTGCAGTTGGTTCTGCAGTCGGTGTTCTGCTTCAAACTTTTCCTTGACATGTTCTGTCAACTCAGAATTTTCTTTTTTTAATCTTAAATTTTCTCTTTTTCCAGTCTCTGTACTATTCAGGGCCTCCTTGCAGTCCACCTTCCATTTTTGCACATCTGCTTGGAGGCGGGCTGTCTCCTGGCGTGAGACTTCCATCTCCAGGTTTAGGTTCTGAAGCTACTTCTGAGAGACTTTGAGATCTAAGTTAAGATGTAGGATAGTTTTCTTTGAAATGTCCAGCTCCTCAGTGAGACTGTGAAGTTCCTTTCTGGAGACTTCCAGTTCTGTGTGGCAGCTGTTGATCTCATGATGTGAGGCATCCAGTGCTCTGCGGAGTGTATGAATCTCCTTCTGAGATACGTCTACCTCTGTCCGGACCCTGTTGACCTCCTGTTGTGAGGCATTCAGCTCTATGCGAAGAGTGTGCATCTCTTGCTGGAAGACTGTCATCTGCTTCAGTGTCTCCTCATACTTCCGCTTCAGCTTAGCCATCATTTTATCAGATTGGCTCTGCTTTTCATCCATGGTGGTAATAGTAGAGTTTGCAGTATCTAGCTCAGTCTTGAGATCGTTCAATTCTGTCCTGGCCAAAGAGTACATTGTGAGCACATCTTTCTGTAGCTTCACGTTATTTTCCCGTAGCCGATCACAGTCACGCCTGGCAACCTTCAGGGCATCCCCAGGGCTGGTCAAGGGATCGTCACTCACCGGTACCGGCTCTGCTTCCCTGGGATGGTTGGTTGAGGTTTTTTCACTATTAGCACCGGACAGACACTTCTTTGGGGTACACGACTTCTGCCTTGGGCCCTCTGGATATTCGGTCATCCGCGGAACGACTTCTCCATTTTCTCTAGGCTGCAGGGCATTTCGGACCCCCTTTTCCTCCGCAAGATCTGCAGATGTGTCTGTTCCTTCCACGGTAAGTGAAGAACCGCTTTTCTTTTTCTTTTTTCGCCTTTTTGTTTTGGATGACACCGTCCACTCAGGGATACTGGGGTCTCCATCTTCATTTGACATTTTAGCAGCATCACTGGATCCACCTGGCTTTTCTTGCAACTGTAATAGCTGACGGAAATATTCGGTGATCCACTGCTCCCGCTCTTTCTCCCGCCAATCATATGCGTCATCATAGGGAGCGGTCTTTTCGGTTCGTACCGAGTTCAGGCACCCCCACCATTCTTGGGGTGTTTTGTGGGTGTGACTCGGTTTGGGTTCCCCATAAGAGATATCTTCCTCCTTATCGGACTGGAAGGGCCACTCTTCCGTGGGGTAGGGTTCATTACAGGAACGCTGTATTTTGTCCTCCATTTTGGGGCTATCAGGTATATTTTTCTTCCTGACCTCAGGAGGCGCTATTGCAGCTGTTGTCACTGTATTTGCTAGAACCCCAAATAGTTGTAGTCCTACAGGTGGGCATATTTTGCTTGTAGAGGTCGTAGCTCTCACAGGCCTCTCTGTAGACTTTTCCTTCACTTTGGTAAGTTTTACAACATTAGCATTACTGTGCGTGCATTCATTCTCAACGTCTGAATAAGGCCTGAAGGGACACTGCTCCGTGTGTTGGGGTTCTTTTCACCAGGAACAATTTTTTTTCCCTATTTTTACAGAGTCTGTATTTGACTTCAGCTGGGTGGCCATTTTAAATTCCCAGGGTTCTATTTCTTTAAATACAATGCTTGCTAGCTGCCCATTTTCTGGCATCAGCAAAGGCATTTGCTTTAAACCATTTACTTGCTATGTGCAATCCCTCCGCTTCAGCAACAGAATTTGGTTTTCTGCTTGAGTTCAGTAATTTTCAGTCTCATCTTTGGGTATTATGGCATTCACTCTTCACACTTTGGTTGCCTCTTTTACTCCCAAGATACATAGGCAGACTTTTTTTTACTTGCAGAAAAAAAAACATTCTTTGCAGTGGAATATTTCTTTCACTCCCGGCAGGGTGACTCAACACTCAGCAATTGGCTTTGGAATACCTTTTACACAGTTCAGCAATCCCTTTTTCCCCAGTAGGGCAATTTTACACTCAGCATTTGTTTGCTGAAAATTCCCCTGCTTCAGCACAGTCTTGCATTAATTTTCACACTTTTATGCATATACTCCATTCACAGCTGGTAGTCCTATGCGGTGTGGCAACCTTTATTTGCAGAATCATTACCGCTCGTGGGTCACCATCTGTATTCACTGCTTCAGCGAAACATTTGAAAACAACAAACGCCTATCTCTTCTAAGGGCTAACTCACTTCTTGAACCCTGACTACGGCTGTAAGGCAAAACCCCTATTTCAATGACCATATTACACTTTATTGTGATAGGCAAATAAGGTTTACCTGCTTCAGCAGTCTCTCTCTCTCTCCTCTTGGGATTGGGAAAAAGAGTCCATCTGTGGTTTTGTGAGTTTCAGTACAGTGTAAATTTCCTGCCTGGGTGTGTCGCTTTAACTCTGATCTCTGCTGCTGGTGAATCTTTGTTTTTGTTGCTCAGGTTTGTTTGCAAGACTGTATGCAGGCAAAAAGCACAAAAAATTTCACAGGAAATCTCAGGCACTTTTAACTTCAAAGGCCACCTCTCATCCCAAACTTCTGACACCATATGTACGAGGACATGTGCAGAGGTACATAATGGAGACTGTTTTAAGGTGAAATTAAAACAAGGCTTTATTGTGACTGTCGCTTTAAACACAGCAAAAATCAACATAAGAAAAATAGTGAGCCCAACAAAACCTGCTCCACTTTGGCATATATGCATCCTTATATTCCAGCCCCTTTTAACTGGGTGGCTACCCAAGCTATTCATCAGCCCAAGTCATATAGATATATATATATATAGACAACAGTCATTGGAAAATAAAGTCTTATCTGTTTGCAGGGTTGCTGCCTTTTCTCCGGATTATCAGCATCCAGGTTTAGAAGTCTTATTTGTCAGCTCCAGAGATCTGTGTTCTCTCGGTCAGTCTCTCCTGGGGGACTCAAGAACCTCTGTTCTGTTTCCTTGTTCAGCTCACACGTGAGCTAAGGAGTCTCACTTCCTGTCTCAAAGCCAGGCTTTTTCTACCACCTGCAATCAGCCAGGTGGTGTTAGTTAATTGCCTACCAGCAGCTAACTACCACACTGCTGGATTAGAGGAACATTTGTGAACAGGGATAAGTCCCCTGTTACAATGCTATTATGACTTAACCCCTTCATTGCCTTAGCGACTATCCGCTATGGTAATGAAGCAGCATGAATGTATTTTTAATAATATTGCGCGGGAGCAGGAGGTCTCCTGAGCTGAACCGCATTGATTTCTGGCTCAGGAACCCCCTGCTTCCCAAGTTACAGGCCCCGGTTTGGGGCATCGGTGCCAGTGTCGCCGCCATCTTTATAGCGGCACGTTGCGTCTTGGACGCTATAAAGATGGCTGCGACACTGGCACCCGATGCCCCATACTGGGGCCTGTAACTCGCTGAGCCAGAAATCAATGCGTTTCAACTCAGGAGACCCCCTGCTCCCGTACACTATTATAAAAAATACATTAAAGCTGCTTCATTACCATAGCGGATAGCCGCTATGGTAATGAATTATTGTTTATTGATATGGGTGTTTTACTCATAGTGTAGATGTGTGGAGGGTCTTCGGAGCTGAACCGCTTTGGTTTTAGGTCCGGGTACCCCCTGCTTCCCGAGATACAGACCCCTTTATGGGGGCCAGTATCCCTCTGCTTTGTTTACATCCCGCGGTCACGTGATCTGGACATTTAAATGCAGAGGGATACCGGCACCTCATAACGGGGCCTGTATCTCGGGAAGCAGGGGGTCCCCGGACCTGAAACCAATGCGGTTCAGCTCCGGAGACCCCCTGCACATGTACACTATGAATAACATTTTATTACAAATATTTTTGTTTGCGCCGAGAGAGTGGCGGATCTCTCTCTGCAGCAGCCTGATCTCGGCAGGGGAGCCCTTCTCGCCATGTTTTGAAATGTTGCTCACGCAGTGATTCGCCATGGATTCGGCCCTTCCTGCATACTGCGAGGGCAACACGCACAAAACATGGCGAGATCAAACCCCTGACGAAAGCAATTTTTTGCTGCTTAGTGCCCCTTTGTGTGGGGAAGGGAGTGTATATGCATGTAAGCGAGGAGGGGATTGGTGAGGTCTGAAGAGCAGGGGTGCCTCGAGATTTTAAAACTCCTTTAGGGGTGCCCCTGCAACAAAAAGGTTCAGAATAACTACACTAAAGTGCTAATGAGCAGATTAAATCATGAATGTCCAGTACTAGAGCAGAAAATGTAGGCATCAATTGATAACATTGATGCCTATTATTTTTCTTTAATTCATTTTTCACTAACAGTGAAGAACAGCTGCTTTCTTGCATATTGGTCCAAGACTCCGTCTTGTATTCACCTCTTTGCTGTATGAAATGTTCATGATTTCTTTGTTTTTCAAACTTAGGTTATTTGCACTTTGCAAAGAAACTTTTTTTTTTTCGCAGGAAAGTCCAAGTAAGTGTGTGGGGGGGGGGGAATACACGGTATTAATCGCTACGCAGAAAATCCATTTGCAATGGAAGTGAAAAAGCTTTGAAGTGTAAATGAAACTAAAATTATGCAAAGATTTGAAACATTCCATGTAATCTTAATAAGGTGACCCAATTAGGGGAAAATGTAACAATGGGAAAATGGATTCAAGAAAGCAAAAGTATGTGAATCAATATAATTAATTCATATGCAAGATGAGATACCAGTTAGCGGTTCGTTCATCAATGAATGCCCTTCAAAATTAATTTTCTTGCTTAAAAAAAAAAAATAGCTAACATGTACTAAACATCAGGGAAGCCCCCTACACCCTGTATTAATTGTAATCAATTAGGTTTAGCATTACAGTATTTTAGTTTGAAGGAAAGTGTCGTCTTTTGTATACTTTATGGATGTCACACAAATGGAGCTTTATTAAAAGCACACTTGAAAAGGCCACTAGGTCTACGACCTTAACATTCGCACATTAAAAACTTAAAATGTAACATTCACATCAGACCTCATCTAAAAGAACTACAGCAGGTTTTTTTTGCATGTTGTTTTTTTGTATCAATCTATATTTAACCATGTGAGTAAGAAAATTATGTTGTAAAAGAGGAAAAAAGTCATTAAAAGTCATTAAATTAATTAAGATTTAATTAACTATTGGGGTATGTTTCATTGAGCTGAATTTCTACCATCAAGAGAAATTACGATTTAATTAACTATTGGGGTATGTTTCTGTGAGTTGATAGGCAGACCCCTTAATTGTTATTCAATTCCATGTGATCAGAGTACTTAAGACAGAATACCTTGGCTGTAAAGCCATATGGTTATGTCCCATTATTAGTGTAATATTAAAAGTGTGTGGCAGAGTTAATTTTGGAGTTGAAATTGGAAGAAGATCAGGACTCTGCACAACAACTTTGCAACTGTGAGAACTTTACTTTTGATACGCTGTGATTCTTTGTACTCTTTCTATCCCCCAGTACCTGGGAAGTCTCTCCTCCTGCATCTCACTATGCCCTCCCTAATGCTTTTTCTGTTTACTGTTTCCTCACTCCTTTGTGAATGGGTCTGTTCTCCCCAACTTCCCCACTCCACCATTATTTATACACCTTTCTTCCATCAACTTCTTTACCCCTCAAAAAACACCCACACAAATCCTCTATTCACACCCTTTATCTACTCCTTCCTGCTGCTGGGGATCTCCCCTAATCCTGAACCCAGACATACACACCTGATTTCACTCATGCCTCCCTGCCATCTCTTCCCCTGTAAATGGTGTTAACCCTCTCATTTGAATACTGACTAACCTTAAAACTCACCCCACAAAGCATCCCAATAGCCTGCACTCATGGCTATTATCCCACACCCATAGTCACTCTTACCAACCATCGTGGCCAAGCACTGCCATCTACAGCACTTACTCCCTCACCTGCTGTCTCTGTAAGTTCCCCATCAAACCTCTTAGATTGTAAGCTCTTCGGGGCAGGGATTTCCTTTCCTATTGTCTGATTTTGCTGCTATTGTATTATTATAATTCCCTGTACTGTATTCTTTGTGAAGCGCTGAGTACACTTTTGGCGCTATATAAAAAAAGATATACTGTAGTGCCCACGGTTATTCTAACACAAACAAGTGGCAATCGCCAAAAAGACCCAGGTACACCCAGGTACATCCTGGATACATGCCTTAAACTTGCCTTAAACTAGACCCAGCATTTCTGCATTGATTAATGGCCCATCAAATTAACAGCGGGGGTCCCTGGCAGTCCCATTCAACTGAATGGGACTGCCAGGGACCCCTGCTGTGTTAATCCTATGGGTCATTAGTCAATGCAGAAATGCCTTAAACTAGCCTTAAACTAGCCAGGTTACATCCAGCACATACCCAGAATGTAACCGGGCTAGATTAAGGCAAGCTTTAGAATACTCGTGGTCTCGTCTATACAATACAATACAATTTCTTTGCATCAAAATAAAACAATACATAAATATAAGCAGATATCTTCAGAGGGAATGATGAAGGGGAAAAGGACTGTAAAAAAAGTTTGCCATAAACCATAAAATGAGTTTTTGTTCCCTCATACACCTGGACCAGGTTGGCTTTGTTCCAAAGTGACAAGCTGCAGACAACATCTGGAGGATAACCAACATTATTCAGAACAGTAACAAGAACCAGACTCCCACAGTTCTGGGATTAGATGCCGAGAAGGCATTTGACAGGGTGAGTTGGCCCTTTATGTTCCAAATTCTCCACAAATTTGGGTCGGATCCCTGCTTCCTAGCGGGCATAAGATCTCTTTATTCATCATAAAAGGCTACAGTAAAAGCTGCAGGGTGCATGTCCAAGTCATTCCCGATTAAGAACGGGAAATGCCAGGTATGCCCAATGTCAGCACTGCTTCTCACCCTAGTGATAGATGCGCTAGCATCGTCAATTAGACTAAACAAGAATATCACAGGTGTGACAATAGAAAAAAGGACTACTATTTAACAAATCCAGAAACGTACCTGCCAGAACTTTTTAGAGAAATAGAGCACGGGTGGCCAACTCCAGACCTCAAGGGCCACCAACAGGTCAGGTATTAGGGATATCCCAGCTTCAGCACATGTTGCTCAATCAGTCATTTTGACAGAAGTCTGAAGCTCCAAGTCTTAATATATTGTCTGCTTCACAAACCCAATTGAAGCAAGATTTTAAAATAATTTGGAAATAAATGAGTCTAAAGTATCTGGGAGTCTACATAACAAAACATTATATAAACCTATGTAAACCCCTGTGCGATGCAATCAACACACTCACACTGCCCCTTGCCAAGTTTCTCTCTAGTGTGCCATGAACATGTGACTATAGGTGGACATAGACTCAGCCAATGAGTAAGGATGTGGAAGATGCAGGATTTAGGGGAGATGAACCTTTAAGAGGAGTTACCAGGACACGTGGAGTCAGATCTGCACGAGCCTGAATGAGTTCTCTTAAATCTAGAAAAACCAAGGTGGCTCTATGCTACCAGTGCAGATATTTAATAAGTGGAAACAAGTAATTTCTTAAGTAAATAATATGGAGCTGAGTTAATAACAGCCCCCAAAAAAGGGCAGATGCAAATATTCTATACAATAAGGTGCACAATATGAGAATATAACAAATAAAAAATAAATAGTATACTCCTCCACTCAAACCCTGCGGAAATTTCTTGTGGAAGCGGTCCAAGAGAACTGGAGCATGGATGTCCTCCTTGGGTACCCAAGAGCGTTCCTCTGGACCATAACCCTTCCAGTGAACAAGGAATTTTATCTTTCCTCTGGATACACGAGAATCCATGATTGTCTGGATTTCGAATTCAGGTTGTCCTTGGACCGTGACTGGTTTGGGTCTTTGGGTCTTAGCAGGGAACCGTTTGCTCTGGACGAATGGCTTGAGCAGGGAAACATGGAATATGTTTGGAATCCTCATGGAAGACGGAAGTTGCAGACGAAATGCCACAGGATTGATTTGTTCCTCGATCAGAAAAGGCCCTAAGAATCGAGGTGCTAATTTCGGGGTCGGAGACTTCAACTTGATATTTTTAGACGAAAGCCAAACTCGGTCCCCTGGCTTGTAATTAGGGGCCTGTTGACGACGGTGGTCTGCCTGAGACTTGAATTTCTGAGCGGCGCTAAGAAGCGCGGACTGAATCTTGATCCATGACTTCTGAAGAGTAGTTACCCGTTCATCAGCCGCCGGCACTCCTATCGGAATGTTTGAGATTGGCAGTCGACTTGGGTGGAAACCATAATTCACGAAGAACGGGGTTTCATGCGTGGATTCATTACGAAGTGAATTGGTTGCAAATTCTGCCCAAGGTAGCAGATCAACCCAATTATCCTGGGAATCGGAAATAAAACCGCAGGTATTGTTCCAGCGTTTGATTAAGTCTTTCTGTTTGCTCATTAGTTTGGGGGTGATAGCCTGATGAGAAGGATAGCGCCATGCCAAGCCTCTTGGAGAAAGCCCGCCAAAATTTCGATATAAATTGTGTGCCTCGGTCCGAGACTATGGATGTAGGTATCCCATGGATGCGAAACACCTCCTTGGTGAAGATATCAGCTAGGGTGGGCGAGGAGGGAAGTCCTTTGAGTGGAACAAAGTGGGCCTGTTTTGAAAAACGGTCAACGATGACCAAAATGGTATTCATCCCTCTGGAAGGGGGTAGATCCACAATGAAATCCATTGAAATATGTGACCATGGACGTTCGGGTACTGGCAAGGGCATGAGCAAGCCTGAGGGTCTTTGATGAAGAGTCTTGTTTTGTGCGCATACTGGACAAGCACTAGTAAATTCATGAACCATCTTTGCCATATTAGGCCACCAAAAAGTACGTTTGATAAGATCCAAAGTTCTTTTGAAACCGGGATGGCCGGCTGAACGGACAGAGTGACCCCATTCTAATACCTTTTGATGAAACCTGGGTGCGGCATAAAGAGTTCCCTCCGGTACCTCTAGACCACTCGGAATTTGTGTTTGAGCTTCAACGATCTTTTCGAGAATGTCAAATGAGTTGGCGGAAATTATAAACTTAGAGGGTACGATAGTTTCAGGGGTTTCTTCGGATCTTTCCTCCGGAGAAAATTGTCGGGACAAGGCATCAGCTTTTGTGTTTTTAGAACCAGGAATATAGGACAGAGTATAATTAAATCTTGAGAAAAATAGTGCCCAGCGAGCTTGACGAGACCCCAGACGACGTGCATTTTCGATATACAGAAGGTTTTTATGGTCGGTCAATATAGAAATAGGTTCGCGGGAACCTTCCAGGAGATGTCGCCATTCCTGTAAGGCCATCTTGATAGCCAAGAGCTCTCTATTGCCAACATCATAGTTCTTTTCAGCGGGCGAAAACTTCTTTGAAAAAAAACTGCATGGATGAAGCTTATCTTGAGGGAAGAATCTCTGGGACAGGATGGCGCCTGCACCACAATCAGACGCATCAACTTCTAAAGTAAAAGGAAGACTAACATCGGGATGTCGCAGGATGGGTGCCGAGACGAAAGCTTGTTTCAGGGTTTCGAAGGACGAGACGGCCTGCGGAGGCCATACAGATGGGTCAGCTCCCTTCTTGGTAAGGGCCGTAATGGGAGCCACAGTGGTGGAAAAATTTCGGATGAATTTCCTATAGTAATTGGAGAAACCCAAAAAACGCTGGATGGCTTTGAGAGAGTTTGGCTGAGGCCAATCCAAAACAGCCTTAAGTTTTTCAGGGTCCATTGAAAATCCTTTATCAGAAATTATATAGCCTAAGAAGGCAGTAGAGGTTTGATGAAAAAGACATTTCTCGAGCTTAGCGTAGAGATTATTGACACGAAGGCGAGCGAGAACGAGCCTGGTATGTTGGACATGATCTTGAAGATTTTTAGAAAAAATTAGGATATCGTCCAGATAGACGATTACGAAAGAATTGAGAACATCATGGAAGACATCATTCATGAAATCCTGAAAAACAGCAGGAGCATTGCATAAGCCGAAGGGCATTACAAGATACTTGTAGTGGCCGCTTCTGGTATTGAAGGCAGTCTTCCATTCATCGCCTTCTCGGATGCGAACAAGATTGTAAGCTCCTCGGAGGTCTAGCTTGGAAAAAATCTTTGCCCCTTGAAGCCTATCAAAAAGTTCGGAGATCAGCGGAAGGGGGTGTCGATTCTTGACTGTGATGAGATTGAGCCCTCGGTAATCAATGCATGGTCTCAGGGATCCATCTTTCTTTTTGACAAAAAAGAAACCGGCACCAGCGGGGGACGAAGAATTACGGATGAATCCTTTTTCAAGGTTTTCTTTGATGTATGCTGCCATGGCTTCAGTTTCAGGGAGAGACAAGGGGTAGGACTTACATTTTGGAAGAACAGCGCCGGGAACCAGATTAATGGGGCAATCATAAGGTCTGTGAGGAGGTAGAACCTCCGATTGTGTCTTGCTAAACACGTCGATGAAATCCGCATATGCTTCAGGAAGAGCGGAATCATTAGCCGGGGGCGTTTCCACTCCCGCGAGGACTGTGGTAGGAGAAATGACCGGCAATGGTGAGGCGTCTGACTCTGGCTCCCACTGAATTGTCTTGCCATCTCTCCAATCAATGCGTGGGTTGTGCTGCTGTAGCCAGGGTAATCCTAGGATAACTGGAACGGCAGGAGAGTGCATCACGTCAAAGGATATGATTTCGGTATGAGTACCGGCAGAAAGGGTGAGAGGAAGAGTCTCTAACGTGATGAAGGCAGGTTGCAAAGGGCGACCATCAATAGCCTCGAGGCCAATCGGTGATTTCTTAGCGATGAGCGGAATCTTGTTAAGAGTAGCAAAATCTTGATCCACAAAGTTACCACCGGATCCTGAATCAAGAAAAGCGGCTGTGGTTACGCGAAAATTCGGACCCTCAAGCGAGACTGGAAGCATAATTCTCTTAGGGAGTTCCTCTTCAGAGATAGGGTGAGAAGATATTGACCCCAAAATGAGTCCCTCTTGCCCTATTGGTCGTGTTTGTTCTTTGGGCCTTAAAGGACAAAAACGTACCGTATGTTCAGGAGATCCACAATAGTAGCAAAGGCCCTCATTCCGGCGACGAGCCCTTTCGGCAGTCCGGTCAGGAGTTCTATCGGCAGTCCTGTCGGTATTACGGAACTCTTGACTGGCAATCTGCATGGGTTCCACAGTGTCTAGAACAGGACGAATAGCTGGGAAGGATCTGGGGAGAATAGGGTCAGAAGAGAAAATTCTGGGATGCTGGCGTTCATGACGGCGCTGTTGAAGGCGCTGATCCACTCATATGCATTGTGCGATCAATTCCTCCAATTCCTGGGGCCTGGGCTGAACTGCAAGTTCATCCTTTACAGAGTCGGACAAACCTTGCCAAAACACAGCAATAAGGGCTTCTTGGTTCCAATGCGTCTCCGCCGCGACAGTCCGGAATTCCAATGCATATTTGGCTACGGACCTACGACCTTGAGACAATTGAACAAGAGAAGCAGCGGCAGTATCACTGCGGGCGGGAATATCAAATACCTGCTGGAATTCTTGGCGGAAGAGCTGGTAATCCTGGGTGGTTTCCGCACGCAACTCCCAGATGGGAGAGGCCCACGCCAAGGCGTCCCCTGTTAAAAGAGAGTAAACATAGGCTACCTTGGTGCGTCCGGTGGGGAACAGGCTGGGAGAAATCTCAAATTGTATTTCACATTGATTCAAAAAACCACGACAGGCTAGAGGGTCACCCGCATATGCTTTAGGCGTAGGAATCCTGAGTTCTGATGGCCGGTCGCCACCCTGCGCGGCTGGGGCCGGAATAGGCTGTAGTGAAAGCTGGGAAAGCTGTTGTACCAAGCTTGTGATCTGAGTTCCCAAAGTACCAATGCATTGCGCAAGTCCCCTGATTAGTTGGCCCACCTCAGTCATTTCTGTTGGGCTCTGCATAATGTCACGCTGTGCAGCCCATAGACCAGGCCAGTCCCCTGTTCTGAGGTGGGATGTTGAATATACACACCGACAGCAGAGGGAGTGGGTCCGGGATGTGGTTGTAGCGTGGCCAGGCCTGGGTTAAGATTTAGAATAGTCGTTGTACTTGCCGAGTTCAGGAGTATAGAGAGTTCCGTAGTTTAAATCCGTTTCCGTGTCCAAGGGTCTGAGAGGTAAGAATCGTGATGGGTAAGCTGAAGTCGGGAGCCAGAGGGGTAAGTCAGACAAGCCAGTTCAAATCTGTAGGAGAAAAGACAAACAGGAGCACGACACAGTATCCAGGCTACACAGGAAGCAAGGAGCTATGCAGAGCAAGGAAGTGAAGTCACAGCCGGATATTTAAAGCGACAGTGACCAATCCGGACGAGGGGCATGGCGGAGGCGTGTCGAGGAGCTGCTCGTGAGTGGCTGAGAGACCAGGAAATAGTAGAGCCCAGCTGAGGGTCTGTAACACCAGTGCCAGAATCCAAGATGGCGACGGCAGAGTTCAAGGTATGCACTGGGCGGCGGCATGGGTAGCGACGGGGGGCAGGGGCAGCAGCCGCTGCAGTACTGGTAGTGGTTAAGGAGGGATCACGCCGCAAGGGACGTGGCCCCCGATTCCTTACACCCTTGAATAGAGACTTGTCCCTGTAGCCTTTTCCAAATGAAAGCCCCCAAAAACAGGAAGTGGGGGACTGTACCAAAGGAGAGGGAGAGAAAAAGAACTACATAGAGCTGTATTGCAGATACAATGGGACATCCAAGCAGCGCAGTACCCTCTAATTGTTATACTCACAATCGAGTATAGCCCAAGTCCAGTCTGTGTCCAGCCAAGAGAGAGCAGACATTGACTTTAAGGCCTCGGGCATGGTGCCTCGGGCCGCGCTGAGCCGTGCTCCTGCTCTGCTTCACCTGCTCAATCTGGTGATTTTTTGTGTCCTGGCAGGGGAGGCAGTGAGCGCGCTTTGGGGGCGAAGGCGTGACGGAGCGGAGGCGAGGTGGAGCTAGTCCCTCGCTCCCATTGGATGTTTGTAGTCACATGACCGCTCCTCCGCTCCCCTCAGTGCGAAAAGTTAAACTTGCCTGTTTGCTGAAATTTTCTGAGCCTACGCACGCATGCGGAAGCGAGCCGGATGGTGAAGCTTTGTTATACCAGGAATATTCCGAGGGACTTCAGCCTGTAGCATTTGTGAGTCGAGGATTGGTACATCTGAGAAGAATTCACTGTCTTCTTGCCGCAGCTCCTGCTCCCACGCATGCGCACAAGTCACAGTGCTGTCTTAGTGCCGAGTGGAGCTAATCCTTCTCAACTTCAGTGGCTTGTAGTGCCCAAAGTTAGTCAGACACTGAGGAAGCCAAGGATGAAACGCATCTGACTAACTTTGGGCACTACAAGCCACCTTAGTTGAGAAGGATTAGCTCCACTCGGCACTAAGACAGCACTGTGACTTGTGCGCATGCGCGGGAGCAGGAGCTGCGGCAAGGAGACAGTGAAGGGAGGAACCGGACAGTGCACGAGCCCGGAAGAGTCCCCTGCTGATATCACTTGCTGAAAAATATCTCTTACGCCGAGGCAGATCCCACATCAACACCTGGAGGTTCCGGAGATAGACCTGTGGAGTCTGGGATGCATTCCTTCCAAATGCTATATATCGTTGGCTGTTTGAGTTTTCAATCTCTTTTTTTATTTATTGTTAATAAATGGTTTTACACTATATTTTCTTTTTTTCCCTTGTACTTTGAGGCACCATCAGGAACTTTTTCCCATCTCTCCTAAGAAGCAACTTTTTGATGTGAGTGCATTTTTCTAAATGAACTAACCAAGTTGTATTTTGTTTTACTCTGACCACTCCTCATTGTGGTTTTGTTCTCTTTTCTTATTGCATGTGTCTTGGAATCACGAGTGAAACCACGCGCCGGAGAATCTCCCTTTTTTCATGACTGATATTGTGTAGAGCAGGGGTGAGCAAACTTTTTATGCCGAGCCCCCCTTTTCATCCATAAAATTTCTCGGGCCCCCCCTGCCTGATGTAATCAAAATTACATTGGAAAAAAAAACAAAAAAAACCCTTTATTAAACGGTATACAATATAAATCCAAATATGTTTAAATACTTACATATTTCAACAGCTCACTCTTGCAAAATTAGGCTGCGTCCACGCTGCCGCTGAGAGCAGTGACATCACCAACTCTCCAAGTATGAGCACAGGGTGTCCTGCATAATTTTGCAAGCGTGGATCGGGGCTATTTGTGTGTGTGTGGCTGTGTGTGGCTGTGTGTGTGTATTGACTGCTGCTGAGCGCACTTCAAAGTCAATTTTGTTTGTCTCCCCAAGCGCCAAGCTTGGGAGAGTGTACGTGCACAAAGGCAATCCTTTGGGGGGGCATTCATCCACCTCTTTGCTACCTCCCTTCCCCCTCCCCCCCCCTTTTTTTTTCTTCCTTCCCGTCCATGCTTTTTGTCTTGCTATCCCCATTGTCAGCCAAACTCCTACCTACAGTATTATTTATTTTTTCCCGTATTCAATGTTGTGTTTTCACAGGTTTTTTTACATTATTTCTGTACATTCATAGTATGATTGATATAGTGGCAGCCTACCCTTTCACTTGCAGAGGATCGCAGCGAAGCAGGTTGCCAGCAGAGGAGAGCAGGAACACAGCGCTATTGCAGGGCAGACACCGAAGGAGGGGCGTTTGACTTTACCGTGCTCCTCCCCGTACCTCTGAAGCACTGCGCGTGCGCTCACACACCATCATGTGTCCGGCACCTGCACTATCCTGTTCATCCACCCGCACACATCTTCGGCTGCCCGCCCGTGCACATCTTCTTGGCCGCCCCTCGCGCACAGCTTTTGCGTCCTCCTGCGCACAGCGTCTGCCAGCCCGCGCACCCAGTTTTCGTCGCACGCCGCCTGCGCCCCCCTAAATAATCTTGCGTCTCATTGCCCCCCCAGTTTGCGCACCACTGTATTACAACACACTCAATCAATCACCACACACACACACACTCACCACATACACTCAATCAATCACCACACACACACACTCAATCCCCCACCCCACACACACACACCACACACTCAATCCACCCACACACACTCAACCCCCCCCACACACACTCAATCCCCCCACACACACACTCAATCCCCCCCCACACACACTCAATATCCCCCCCACACAAACTCAACCCCCCCCCACACACACACACCACACACTCACACACTCAATCCCCACACACTCACACTCAATCCTCACACACACACTCAATCCCCCCACACACACTCAATCCCCCCACACACACTCAATCCCCCCACACACTCAATCCCCCCACACACTCACACAACCCCCCCACACACACAACCCCCCCCACACACACACAAATCCCCCCCAACACACACACACACACACACAATCCCCCCCACACACACACTCAATCCCCCCCACACACACACTCAATCCCCCCCCACACACACACTCAATCCCCCCACACATACACACTCAATCCCCCCCACACACACAACCCCCCCCCCCACACACACACAAATCCCCCCCCACGCACACACACAAATCCCACCCCCCCACACACACACAAATCCCCCCCCACAGACACACACACAAATCCCCCCCACACACACACACAAATCCCCCCCCCACACAAATCCCCCCCCCACACACACAAATCCCCCCCCACACACACACAAATCCCCCCCCACACACACACACAAATCCCCCCCCACACACACACAAATCCCCCCCCCCACACACACACACACAAATCCCCCCCACACACACACACACACTGTGGCAGGACGGCCTCGCGGCGGGGTCAGTAAGATGCTAGACACGGTGGGAAATGTTCAACTATGGTGGTTTATTAGCCACAACCAAAATAAGTACTGGTGCACTGTCCCTTTAAGAAACTACTTTCTTGAAAATGAAAGCCTAGTCCCGTTAGGGACACTAACTCACTTCTTGAGCCCTTACTAACAGGACAGCCAGCTAAACTGGTCATGCCCAAAACATGCTACACAAAGGATAACGATACGTATAAGAATAAAGTCTTATCTGTTTTGCCGCTCCAGTAGCAACAGGAACACGGTTCCGGGGAGCAGGCTGTGTCCAGCCTCGCAGCGATCTTGATCTTTATCCTGGGTTGGGGTCCCAGCTGGTCCCAGCAGCCTAGCTCCTCGCAGGACTGGGGGACCAGAGCAACAGCAACGGCTTCCTAGCCGGGAGAGTTATCTCCACCTTCCTGTGGAAAAACAAGCTCTTCGCAGCAATCTGTATCTGTATCTTTATCCTGGGTTGGGGTCCCAGCTGGTCCCAGCAGCCTAGCTCCTCGCAGGACTGGGGGACCAGAGCAACAGCAGCGGCTTCCCAGCCGGGAGAGTTCTCTCCACCATCCTGTGGAAAAACAAGCTCTCTGTGTGTGTGTAACTTCCTGCTTTTAAACCTGCAGTCTCTCAGGCCTCCTGCTTAATTAGGCTGCAGGTGTGCTTCTTTCTGTTTGAGGAGATTAACACTCTGTGAACTGGCTGCAGCGTCTTTCCATTCACTATTCCAGCCTACTGAGTTAGTGACTCTGTCACATATCCCTCTCCCCAGCGAAACATTGTCCTGTGGAGCGGCCCGTGCACCATTCCCGTGCACCAGCATCTTTGGCAAAAACGTCTGACGTCGGCCCTTCCCTCCCCCCTTTTTTTTTCTTGCCTTCCAATTTAGGCATTTTCTTTTTGGGGTAATTACCAGGCCATCTGGGCCTGAGGACTGGTACCTCACTATCTCCTTGTGTTCAGAGACTCCTTCACCCTGTAGAAGAGCCTTGACTTCGGTCAGCTCATTGCATACTCTTGCCAGTGACTGTTTGGCTTTTTCCTGTGAAGACAGCACCTCCGCTTTAGCGGTGATGGGTTTTGGACCTTTTTCCATCAGCATACCTTCAGTGTTGGGTTTCACATCATTTATCTTCAGAGCTTCAAATTGGGTGGGGGTCTTTTTAACCCCAAGTGCACCCCATGATGCCTCTCTTTTACAGTCAGCAGACTCGAAGGCTTGGGCCTGTCTTTCTTGTCCCCTTAACTTACTCCGTTGGGAGTGTTGCTGAACAAACTGTGAGGTCTTTCTCATCTTACCAACATGGACACTCTTTAGTCCCATTATCGACTGTCTCTTCACAGCGGCTGCCTTCCTTGCAAGGAAACCACTATGGGTCCCATAGTACAACTGGCTTCTTACTGTGCTACTACATAGCACCTTGGTCTTCCCATCCCATGCCTTGTGAAAAGTAGACTGTAACACTGCAACGGTATTGCAGTCACGCTTCCTGGTGCGCCTCACTTGCTTTATCTCTACCACCGTTTTTCCCATGGACTGCTTCTGTGACCCAAGGGTCTGTCTTAGGGTTGTAACCTCTTTCTCCAACTTCAGCTGAGGAATCTCCTGCTGGGCAGCATTAGAGTCCAACGTAGCATCCTGCTCAGTCTTCAGAGCCTCGAGTATCTCATCCAGGTCACGCTTTTGTTTCTCTGCCATCTTGCGGCCAGCACGCTCAGACTCCAGGTCCTTCCTCAGGTCATGAAGCTGTCCTTCTGCATTTCTTTTTTCACTCAGTGCAGCTGCCAGTTCATCTTCTTTGGCGTCGAGTCGCGATTTCACATCTCCTAGCTGGTTCAGCGCAAGTCTTAAGTCTGTTTCTTTCGCTCTATTTCTGACCTGCCACTGCCAGTACTCCTCCCGGACCTTGTCCAGCTCCAGCTGCAGTCGGGCCATCTCATTGGACGTGTGGTCCAGAAGCTTGCGGGTATCAGCCATCCCGGTTTCATAGCGCAATGACAGGCAAGCCACCTGTCGGACGGTCACCTTCTCCCGCTCGGCAAGCTGTATCTTGTGCTCAGCAACCTGCGTTTGCAGCTCTTCAATTTGATCCTGAAAATCCCCTCTCAGGGCCCTCACCTCTTCCTGGTGCTTGCTCTGGGCTTGCGTCAGCTCAACCTTCATCTTTTGGAGCCCTGCAGTTTTTGTCGCCAGTATCGCTGTTGCTTCTGTCTTCCAGGCTTCTTTCTCCTTGGCATACTGACTCATGGAGATGGAGTTGCCTCTCTGCTTCTCCAGCTCTTGCTCCAGTCTTTGGACCTTCTCATGTTCCCTCTCACACAGAGTCACCTGGCTTCTAAGCTCCGCCTCCAGCGATGCTCTTGTGGCGCTCAATGTGATCTTCAGCTGCTCCAGGGCGAGGCATTCTTTTTCCAGCATTTTCTCTGCATTCTGCAGAGCAGCCTGTACTTCATTTTTTTCTTGCGCCAATTGTGTCTTCACTTTCTTTGCCTGGTGAAGCTTCTCAGTCCCATCACTGACCTGACCAGTCAGGTTTAAAACCTCTTCCTTCAGGTTTATATTCTCCATTTTCACAGTCTCTACATCCCTTAGGACCGTTTCATTGGCTTTCTTCAAAGTACCCAGCTCTGCCCCTAGCGATACTCTTGTGGCGTACAGCGTGGCCCTCAGTTCCTCATACTGTTCTGTGGGGACATACTGGGTACTCAGCCGTTCCTGTAGCACTCGCTGCTTCTCCTTGGCTGCTTGCAGACTTGCATGTAGCTCTTGCAGCTGGCTCTGCCATATGTGTGTTGCCTGTGTGTGCTGCTGCAGGGAGACACGTTGCATCCTCTCTGCATTCTGCAGTGCTTCCTGCACCTCTAGCTTTTCCTGGATCAATTGCTTCTCCACTTTTCCTGCTTGGTGGAGCTTCTTATCACCTTTACTGATTTGATCAGTCAAGTCTGAATTTTTCTGCGTCAGACTTACATTCTCCTTCTTTACAGTCTCTAAATCCCTCAGGGCATTCTCATGGGTTTCCTTCAACATACCCAGCTCTGTGTTTAGACTGTGGCCCTCCTGGCGTGAGAGCTCGAGCTCTGTTTTGAGCACGCTAGCTTCTTGGTGAGAAACTTCTAAGTCTTTGATGAAGTTTTGCACATCTCTCTGGGACATCTGATAGCACAGTCTCCAGTAGGGACTTGTTCTCTCTGATTCCATGTTAGCAATTGCGGTGTTGGCCTTATTCAAACTTGTTGTCAGCTCCTCCAACTCTCTCCGCAAGAGATACTCTGTTTTCTTTAATGCCGCATACTCTTGTATAGCTGGGAGTATACACCTCTGTACCTCGGCATTAGCTTCTCGCTCCCTATTCAATTATTCCTGCAAGACATCATAATCACGCTGGGCAGTTTGGAGCGCAGAAATTAAGGCCTCTTTTCCCTGGATCAAGGATTCAGCTTCCCTTTGCTCCTCCTTTTCCTTTGCCACCGTTCCTGTGACAATTCTGCCCATCACTCCGGTCTGCAGCACATCTCGGTGGCTTGCTGACGCCTGTTGTCCTGATATCGCAGGTTCAAGTGGTTCGGTCACTTCCTCTGTGACTTGACAAATATTTTTATTTTTATTTTTTCTCTTTGTTTTATTAGTTCCAGAGACATCAGTGGTACTGGGCACACACACTGGACACTTTTGCAGCTTTCATCTGTGGGTACGTCTCTCTTCTTGGGGTCACATATGCGTCATCATAATCATCATATGGCCTGAAGGGACACTGTTTTGTATGGTTATGTACATTGCAAAACTGACACTTGACGGCGGCCATTTTAAAACCCCGATTTTTGTGTTTTTTTTTTTTTTACACCTGACGAGGCAGACTTTGTATAACTTGTATGGGCTTTACAAACTTTGAACCTTCTGGGTTCTTCTTAGGGCAACATCTATGCCAAAATCCATTTTCAATTTCCTTTTACCAGACAGGGCAAACTTTACCTCACAGCACTTGCTAGCCGCAAATTCACTCGCTTCAGCAAAAGGCAGTAGCTTTACACGGCAATCCTTTCATACCCGACGGGGCAAAATTTACACTCAGCGCTTGCTAGCTGTAACTTCCATGCTTCAGCAAAAATAATTTTTTTTTCCGCTTGAGTTCAGTGTCTCAACACATCTTCATCTACTGACCCCCAGAGGCGTAGAATCCCACTTCTGACACCACCTGTGGCAGGACGGCCTCGCGGCGGGGTCAGTAAGACGCTAGACACGGTGGGAAATGTTCAACTATGGTGGTTTATTAGCCACAACCAAAATAAGTACGGGTGCACTGTCCCTTTAAGAAACTACTTTCTTGAAAATTAAAGCCTAGTCCCGTTAGGGACACTAACTCACTTCTTGAGCCCTTACTATCAGGACAGCCAGCTAAACTGGTCATGCCCAAAACATGCTACACAAAGGATAACGATACGTATAAGAATAAAGTCTTATCTGTTTTGCCGCTCCAGTAGCAACAGGAACACGGTTCCAGGGAGCAGGCTGTGTCCAGCCTCGCAGCGATCTTGATCTTTATCCTGGGTTGGGGTCCCAGCTGGTCCCAGCAGCCTAGCTCCTCGCAGGACTGGGGGACCAGAGCAACAGCAACGGCTTCCTAGCCGGGAGAGTTATCTCCACCTTCCTGTGGAAAAACAAGCTCTTCGCAGCAATCTGTATCTTTATCCTGGGTTGGGGTCCCAGCTGGTCCCAGCAGCCTAGCTCCTCGCAGGACTGGGGGACCAGAGCAACAGCAACGGCTTCCCAGCCGGGAGAGTTCTCTCCACCTTCCTGTGGAAAAACAAGCTCTCTGTGTGTGTGTAACTTCCTACTTTAAACCTGCAGTCTCTCAGGCCTCCTGCTTAATTAGGCTGCAGGTGTGCTTCTTTCTGTCTGAGGAGATTAACACTCTGTGAACTGGCTGCAGCGTCTCTCCATTCACTATTCCAGCCTACTGAGTTAGTGACTCTGTCACAACACACAAATCCCCCCCCCCACACACACACACAAATTATTCCCCCACACACACACACAAAAATCCCCCCCCCCACACACACACATATCCCCCACACACACACAAATCCCCCCCCCTCACACACACAAATCCCCCCCCCACACACACACACACAACCCCCCCTCCACACACACACAAATCCCCCCCCACACACACACAAATCGCCCCCCCACACACACACACACCCACCACACACACAAATCCCCCCCACACACACACACACAAATCCCCCCCCACACACACGCACACAAATCCCCCCCCTCACACACACACACACAAATCCCCCCCACACACTCACACACAAATCCCCCCACACACACACACACAAATCCCCCCCCCCACACACACACACAAATCCCCCCCCACACACACACACAAATCCCCCCCCCACACACACACACAAATCCCCCCCACACACACAAATCCCCCCCCCACACACAAATCCCTCCCACACACACAAATCCCCCCCCACACACACACACAAATCCCCCCCCCCCACACACACACACACAAATCCCCCTTCCCACACACACACACAAATCCCCCACACACACACACAAATCCCCCCCCCACACACACACAAATCCCCCCCACACACACACACAAATCCCCCCCCACACACACAAATCCCCCCCCACACACACACACAGTCCCCCCCCCCCACACACACGAATCCCCCCCACACACACACACACACAAATCCCCCCCACACACACATAAATCCCCCCCACACACACAAATCCCCGACACACACACACACAAATCCCCCCCCCACACACACACAAATCCCCCCACACACACACAAATCCCCCCCCACACACACACACAATCCCCCCCCCCACACACATGAATCCCCCCCACACACACACACACACAAATCCCCCACACACACACACACACAAATCCCCCCCACACACACAAATCCCCGACACACACACACACAAATCCCCCCCCCACACACACACAAATCCCCCACACACACACACAAATCCCCCCACACACACACAAATCCCCCCCCCACACACACACACACAAATCCCCCCCCCCCCACACACACACACAAATCCCCCCCACACACACACAAATCCCCCCCACACACAAATCCCCCCCCCCACACACACACACCCCCCCCACACACACAAATCCCCCCCACACACATCCCCCCCACACACACACAAATCCCCCCCACACACACACACAAATCCCCCCCCACACACACACTAACAAATCCCCCCCCCACACACAAACCCCCCCACATACACACACAAATCCCCCCCACACACACACACAAATCCCCCCCAACACACACACACAAATCCCCCCCCCCACACACACACAAATCCCCCCCCACACACACACACACACACACACACACACACACACGCACACACACACACATCAATCACACACACACACTTTCACCTGGGGGGGCGACATGCTCCGATCCCCCAACCCCCCATGCTGCTGAAAACTGATGTGGGAAGCAGACAGGAAGAGAAGGAGGGGCTGTCTGTGTGCAGAGAGAAGCCCTGTCCCCTCTGCAAGACACAGACACATAGAAGCAGCAGCACGGAGCTTCTGGCCGCCCGTGCACAGCTCTGCCCGCCCCCAGGTTTCCCTGCAAGAAGCCCGCGGCCCCCCTACATAATCTTGCGCTCCACCAAGGGTGCGCGCGCCACAGTTTGCGCACCGCTGGTGTAGAGGACTGAATCACCTCTAAGAACTCTGGCAGCAGGACTTCACTGTGTGTGGGACTGAACATTTACGTGTACATCAAATTACGGTTGGCGCTACTATAACCCCCTTTTTTTCTACACGGGTCATAGGTGGCTAGCTCCATTGGGCACATACAATTTCAGCATGAAATTCAGGCCCGGAAGCAGAACATTGACGCTGATCCATTGTCTAGGATTCACAAAGATATCCCGGAGACGGATACACAGTGGGAAGAAATGACCGCTCCTGTGGTACGAACTTTGTGTAAACAGATTGAGGCACCCGATGTACCATGACTGTGAATCATAATAGAGTGGCTAATAGTATTGGAATATCCCCCACTGCTATACCACTGGCCTACACTCACCATGCAAAATTGTTGGCAGTGATAGCGCTGCGGCACCTGCCGGAGCTCCTCTGTTGCCGGTGGACTACCGCCCGCAAGGGGCTGCTGAATCCAGAGCGGAGATGCTCGAGCGCCGGGTTCTGGGAGGGGGTAAGCGGGTCGGTGCTGCTCCAACGCCATGAACTGGGTCCACTTCGCCAGGAACCACGTCTCGCCCAACGCACACACCAGTGCTAGCTCTTTCATGGAAAATGGACGGGCCGCCGCAACGGCCGTTACCTCTCCTGGTGCAAGACTTCCATGGTCTCCGAGACCACCCGCTCCCTCCCCAAGTCTCTGCCGTCCCGGAGCTGGGTCCATTCCCTGCTCTCCGGGCGGTTTGATGGTTTCGGTGGCTGCAGCGGTGTTTCTTTGCTCAGCCGGCCGGGTTTCATGCTCACCTATCGCCGCCTCTCTCTTCGCCTTGCCAGCTGCAGGTTCCCGCGCCGACTTGATGCACTCCTCCAGTCACACGGATGGCCGGCACTTTGGTTCTGGAGGCAATGCTTCTCACCTGTAGGGGAACAGTGAGGTGGTGCCATATCTTGCGTTATATGTTGTACACTGTGTACTCACAATTCACCCGAGTTCCAACTGTATTACAGAGTCCCGCAGTAAACTGTAATACAGGTTCAGTTCATTCCCCCCGCTGCCACCAGTTTAATACATTGCTTGTCACGGTCACTTATGACAAGATATAATATACACCAAAATACGGGGTTGAACTGAACACGGCTGAGATATGATAAAATATAATTTATTCCTTGAAAAAGGTGAACACACGAGATATACAAATAACAGACAAAATATACACTTACTTAAAGGGTTTGGACAAGAAAGCCATCAGGACACAGGATTGACAATTTCTTCCATAATACATGTTCAGATGTAGTCATCACGAAAAGCACAAAAGACAACTGAGTATAGGACTGACACTGGTTTATAAGCAATTCCAGTCATAAATCAGTGGTGAGGTTGACAGTCTTACCCCAGAGTAAAACTCCTCCCACCCCAGGACGTTTAAAAACTGCTTTTCCTATCTAAATAACTTCATAACTTCAGTTCAGTAATACTTACTGGCACGTGAGACATATTAATACATTCCGGCACGCATGACGCTCCCAATGAGACTAAATATTACCGTGTAATACTAAAATTAAGAGAGATATTAATATCTGTCTCTTAGTACCTGCTAGACATCATGTGTCTGTAATCATTATGTGCGAATCGGTCCCACGAATACACACATGTAGCTTTAAGCACGTTCAGCCGAGGACATCTCATAATATTCTTATATTTAATAAGGTCACTCATTCTGATATCTCCTTCTGTAACCGCACCCCTGGCCCCCATAAAACCCCTTGTCAAGAAATCCTTTGAAGCTGGGCCTCCTGTGTAGAGAACATTTGTCACAGGTGCTATATTTCACACCCAATGCTCCAGACCTGGGTCCTAGCTATCTCTACCAGCAATATACCCTTGGCCTGACAATTAGGTATTAACATACAACAAACCCCCTCTGTACTTTTCACACCCAACTTCAATCAAGCCTTTTGAAGCCCAGATATTTCTGAAAAGACACCACACATATTTGTATTTTCCTAAAACTGTAGCTCATTAACCCCTTAAGCCTCCCGCATCAACCCCAGTGTATGTGTTGGTGCAAACACTGGAACAGAAACAATACATGTTTACAGGGGAATATACATTAGGATGCTGAAGCAAGGTAAAAACACATTACTGGACCACAGTCCAGTTAACCCCTTGCTTCCCAGGTGAGAGTAGGGTGTGGCCAAATGGGGTGTAACCCCTTTAATCCCGGGCCAAACCCCCTCTCCCATGACAGTCTTTCACACCACTCCCTTGATGGAGGGCCACAAACACTGCCAGAGCCCTGACAGGTTGCTGGACAGACTCACCTCACTCAGGTGGTGAGGCACATAATGACTAAATTAAGGAAGTTCTGCATATTATATAGATTCAGTAGGCACCACCCCTGTGTCACTGTAAGTGGACACAGAGCATGATGTCACTCCCTTCACTGAATAATACACAGCACAGGAAGTGAGGGCAAACCCCATGATTACTCCTGGCAAACCTGCCCTTAACAGGGATTATTGCACAGGAGGAGAAAGACATGTAACCCCAAAACTACACATGGCTACAACAGTATCACCCAGCATGTTCCATACACAGAAATCTGGTCACAATACAAGTTTATTTCCCCATTTGACAGTTTCATTTAAATGTGGCCGTTGTAAGATTTGTACTTCCCTACAAAAAAACACAGATTTTTTAAAATAAAGATAAGACAAGAAGCTTGACGATAAAATCTTTTATTACGAGCCAGACTAACTATGTCATCTATTTACTGATCTGTGGTTACAATAAACAATAGGAAGGGCCAACTACAAGATTACTAAAAATACGAATCATGGAGCATGTAAGAATGATTTCTAGAGAGGACATGAGTCATCCAGTTTCAAAACATTTTGTCCAATGTCCATTAGGTTCTCTAAATTCATTTAAATGCCTAGCTTTGGAACATATTCCTATCCCCAAACAGGGTGGCAATAGGGGTAATTTACTATACCAGAGGGAGGAATTCTGGATGTTTACTCTTAATACTCTGCGACCACACGGTTTAAATATAGAATGGGATTTAATGTATTTTCTTTGATCTCATAAACTACATATGTTTTTCTATTGATGAGATTTATGATAAAGAAGAATTTCTTGTTATAGATAGAGATACTCATTCTGTCAATTGCTGCTAAATATGACTATTTTTTGTGGATCTGAGTTCATTTATATTTCGATGTATAGTTGTGTTAATACTATATCTATATTTTCATAATACTTCTCTCAATATTGTTATTCACTCTAGGATATCTTCATAATATCATGACCATTTATATTAACATTCTAAGGAATCAGCATTGTTAATGTTATGAACTACTTCCGCTACTGGGATTCCGTTAAATTTTTAAACACCTAGACGATTGAACATATGAATTCAGGTGGAGAGCCTAGGTATACCTTCTCATTGGACGGGTTTTAATTGCATTGTTCTATACTCAGCTGTGTCTGATTATTTTGTAATTTATGTGCTTCTATATATATATATGCCTTTATTCCTTGTTCTCTAGCACTCCTTGAGAAAGCGCCGCTTAGGTGCGAAACGCGTGGGAGTTTTTTCTGAGAGCGCTATTTTTGTGTATGTCAACATAAAGCCTATTTGATATTTTTCACTCACCTGGGTTCTCCTACTACATTTTGATGTTATACATACCGCTGCTGCTCCAGATTTGCTCTCTTGTATCTTTACTGGAAAGGAGCCTTTAAGAGGGGTTAGCAGGACATGTGGAGTCAGATCTGAGTACAACCTGAGGCCAGTTTGTGTCCCACTAAGAGAGAGCGGGCATTCTCTGGAGGAAAAGTGGCCCAGCAGATCATCGCTGGGGAGCCGGGCAGAGTAGCAATCGCTGTCAGAGGGGACCCTCAACGGTTGCAGCTAAAGTGGTACCAAAGTATTTGGTGAAGTACAGGCCTGCTACAATTTGTTGCATTAAAGAGCTCCAATGGTGTGTCGGCATCATCACATAGGCCTAGATACCCAGGATTAGGTGGCTGTATCATCACTGACACTGACATACACCTGCACATGGTTTAAGTGTAGTGTTATGTTGATGTGCTGATATGTGCGTGTGGTGATCCTTTGTTAAGGATCACGCGGTTCCCATGTATCTAAATTATATCTATAAACTCCATTATACAGTATTACATCCGCATTGTGTTGTTTCCCATTGTCTGAACGCAAGCCACGTGTGGCATACTATTTAGACATAAAGGACTCCGGCTCCCACCTCAGTAACAGGTATCAGTCTGGGGCCTATGATAAAGAGGGGTTACACCTATATGACAAGAATTATCCCCCATTAATTTAAAAAAAAATCAAAGAGGACCTGAAAACGTGGCAAAGACACAGGATATTATGGTTGGAAAAAATGAACATCCTGCTGAGAGTCCTGTACCTATTCCAGATACTACCTGTATCAGTCCCACACCAAAAATGTGTGATTTATAAAAGTAGTATGTCTAGGTTTGTGTGGGCAATAGAAAGCCTAGAATTAAACTAGTAATAATGTGCCATCCATCACTAGAGGGTGGTTTAGTACTACCTGATATATGGAAATACTATAGAGCAGCTAGACTTAGTTATCTGATTTTCTGGTCACTAAAGAAAGACCAGGCGCCATTGGTAGACTTGAGAAGAGTGAATGAAGCACAAGTAAATGATATGTCTACCCTGCTGTTGTTCCCAGCCTCCAAAAGATGTCCCAAACACGATTCCACCCGTTTATCTCTCCCTGATTAGGAATTTCGGATCAATCCTACAAGCTACATAGCTTCTCATCAATTCCTTCTTCACTGAGTCCATTATGGGGTAACCCCAAGTTCCCGAGTAGCGAACATCTAGGCTCATTCCCCTTATGGCCACAAGCAAGAACAATGAGATGTGGGGACCTTTACAAGGACTCACACTTTGGGATCTACATGATAATTATGGATGTCCAGAGAGGCCTTTTTTTTCAATACTTGCAGCTTAGAAATTTGTCTACGTCCCTTGGTGAAATACTTTATTATAATACTGAAAGCAACAAAGATACAGTCTATATATTCTGAAGCTTGCCCTCAATAGAAAATACAGTAGACCAAACAAAGTTCATGCAACAATGGGAGAGATTTGAAATTGGTGCTTGACTGGGATGACTGACATACATTATACTGTAATGTCATATAAGTGATGACCTATAACCCATTCTGTACTCTCCTTTCTGTTGATGAGACTTTTTTTAATGCATATCTATTACCATTTGAAGCTCCGACTGTGAGCGCATTGTATTTACCTGAGTGCAAGGAAACATTTTCATCCACCCCTCCCCTTCCCTCCTACTCAATTTTATTTTCTGTACCCCTCACCACCTCCCTTCCCATGAAAAAGAAAAACCCAATCAAAATTAAGTTAAAAAATGTAATCAAATGTGTTTTTGTAATATATTAAGGTGGCTATTCATGAAATGGCTACAATGCCTTTTGGAGGAGTGCCCCGATCGGCACTATCACAGTTTAATTAAAAACTCCCTTAGTCTCCAAAATTGCACCATTGCCACTAAAGGATTTGTCTGTTATTAACCTAAATAAGCAGCTGTATAACGTGTTGTGGCCCCCACTGATGATTGAAGGTTAAAAGCAGTAAAGGAATTCAATAATGAGCATGTTATAAACAGAGCTTAAGTATGCACGGCTTCTTTGAAGTATCTGAAGTACAGCTTGTCACCTTGTCACCAGCTAACTGCAATGCAGATGGTGCCTACTCTTTCCATCTGGGTGCACTGCCACAGTACTTGGAGAGGGATAAAAGAAGCACTGTGTCTCTGAGGTCCTGTTGACTTGTGCAGCTGGTAACCAGAAAGAGAGCAACATCCTATTCTGAACACAAAGCTGGAAGGTGCAACCCCCCCCTCCCCCCCCACCCCCCCAAATCAATGCACTTAATTAAAACATACCCCATTGTTTTGATCATTCAGAATGAGCCAAGTTAAAGTACATACATTAATCACTAATTACAAACAAAGCTCAAGTGCAGAAGGTAAAGATTTATTTGACCCCTGCGGTGTTGCCAGATGACCTGCAACACATTGATCTGATTCTCTTTTCACTATGTAAATGGTTCTCAGACTATGGTCAATGGTCCCTGCAGATTTAAGTAGTGAGCCTTTAAAAAATTCACTTTAAGGTGCTCTCTCCTTCAGTCTGTGCATTCTTCACAATAAAGGCTGATGGTTCAATAAAGATACCACATTTCTGATATATAGCAACTGTAAATATTACTGTATATTCATTTGCATGTCTTAGACAGGTCTGCAACCTGGAGGAGTTGTAGCAGGTTGCTACTATATAACAGTCCCGAATGCCACAATGTCTTTACAGTTGAGCTTGTGTCTCGATACACTAAGCTCACGTGGTGCGGGGTGATGACATCATACGTCGGAGCGTGCCGTCCTTACGCGTTTTGTTACATGCGGAACTTCGTCAGAGGATCAGGCACAGTGAGGGCAGAGGTCTCTTGTAGCCCTCAGAACAAGCGAACCATGCTGCTATTGGCTAACATCATAAACCAATAGGAAGTATACCCATTATAGGTTAATATGCTTACGGATAACTGATAGATTGAAAACAAGCAATTGTAACAAACGGATTACTAATGGATGGAATCACTAACACTCAAAGGGTAGTAAACGAGAACCAGGAGAGCCCAACATAAAAAGCCTATATTATTGTAACAACCAGGGAGTTATGCCGCCCTCGGCGTGCTCCCCACTCAACTGCACTTTCGCCGGGTTTTCCCACACCGTGCAACCAGCCTCCCTCCAGGCCGCCTGATTGCCGCCCCACCAAGGTGTGCACGCGCACGCCAGTGTCCCCCATATAGTGCCGGCTCTGGGCGCGCACCCGGTCATGCACTCGCAGGCGCGGCCACACTGAGGCGCTCCAGCCTCTTAAAGGCATACTACCCCGACGAAACACTGCAATCAAATGCAGGCTTACTCACTGGTCTGATGAAAAGTTCAGTCCGCGCTCTGGCTCTTTAAACTTGGAGTGTTGGTCCCTCTCAGTTCTCTTGCTGCTTCTGTGTTTATGAGGTGTCTCCCCCACCTCCAAATGTGGTCTCCACCGGAACCCCGATGGTGATACCAGTCGCGACTGTTGTGGCTGGCGGTTTTACTACCCACCACCAGTACACACTCAAGTGTACCGTTCCTGCTTATTTCCGATCGTTTCTATGCTATCAAAAACAGACAGGCATCCTAAGGACACCTATTGAAGGCCCCGGTTCCTGCACATGTGTGCTACACTCTGCACCACGCTACCACACGTGGAAGACAGGAGAGTGAACAGAGACAGCCCCAGCGCGCGGGTCTGATCTCTCAGAACTGAGATTACCCTTCATACTTCCTATGTGATGCCCTACTCCTGTGATAGACACCAGAATCGGGGATTATTAAAGAAATTTTATATGTAAGTTACTAATTTTATTATTTGTTGCTAATACAATATCTATCTCTCATCTTGGTGCGCTTTTGTGTTTTTTCTTGTTTTACTCACTGGTCTCTCTAGCTCTTCCCCAGGGAGCCCTTCTGACCTATCCCTGTCGCAGCCTGGTCCATTCACACCCCCCCCCCCCACCTCGCTACCCTGCCATTGGATCCTCTCACCTATATATGCTCCACGGTGTCACTGGCTCGTCGGCTGAGCATAGAACCAGTTGCTGTTCTCATCACTCTCTGCCTCCCTAGTCCTGTCTTGTCTTGTCTTGCAGTCCAGTCCTTGTGTACCGAACCGGCTTCCTCCTCGACTTCTCCGCACATCTGGCATTCGACCTTGGCATACGGCAATCGACTTCTCCGCACCTCTGGCATCAGACCTTGGCATACGGCAATATGACTACTCCGCTCTCTCCGCTCCCGATCTTGGCTTACGGTAATCCGACTATGTCTCTCTCTCTAACCCCGGACTTGGCTAACAGTACCCACTACTATCCATACCTCTCCTTCCCCGGCCCGGATACCCAAACCATTCTACACTCAAGACGTCCCCTCGTGGCTGTGGGTGGCGTTATATCCTTTCCCACCTCAGCACCGTGGTCCCGCCTCATTTGTGGTGAGCACAGCCTGACATTATGCTCAGCCCCACAAACATGGACCTCGCTGAGGTGGAGCATACTTTGACCTCGCACACCAATCTCTTCGCCAGGCTTGAAACTTATCTTGAGCAAAATGATAGGCAGATGGATTTGCTTCAGCAGAGCCTTCATTCCCTTACCGTCCAAGCCCGGGCTTCCACCCCAGAACCTTCGCCAATGGCCTCGGCTCCCTCCGCAGCTGTCTTCACATCCCCTCTGTCTACAATGGAACCCCGAATTCCGACCCCCAACCGCTATGCTGGGGACTCCCAAGGATGTAGAGACTTCCTTAACCAGTGTTTTATTCAATTTGAACTCTCACCCTCTCGTTTTACACCTTAAACCGTTTCCTATTTTAATACAAAAAACTCCGCTGTAAATTAAATCACGGTTTTTCACTAAATCCCCATTGAAAACAACGGGCTCCGCTGCCATAGAGTTTCAATGGCAAACCGCCGCCGTTGGCTGCTATGGGAATCCGCCGCCATAGACTTTCAACGGGGCGACGCCGCCGTTGAAGTCAATGGGGGTTTTCCGCCATAGCCGGTCAATGGAGATTGGCCGCCATTGGAGTCTATGGGAAAAGTCCCGAACTTTCAAGGGGGTCCATACTCCGTCAGGTTGGTCCAAGAGGGTCAAGGATGGTTCTGCAGCGATGCCGGAGCAGTGACTACAGGTACCCCAAACCCTGATCCTCTGGACCCTCCGGAACCGGAGCTATGGATTCCTAAATTTCAGCTTTTTACACTTAGCCGTTTTCTTGAGCTGTTTCTGCTGTCGCCATTGGAACCTATGGCGCGACCCGCTCTTCTCGGTTCGACCCTTATCGGGGGTCCAGGATTCGGGGACCCGGTTGTGGTCGAGTGGGGGGAGGTCTAGGAACTAGGGGCAAAAAGAATTTTATTTCTATGTGCTCTAGAACTGTTTATTCCCACGCCACTTGTCGTTGAACTTGACTGCTAAGTGATCAAAGCTCTCTTATTGAAAATGTATCCGCTTTGCGGTTTTGCGGTTTGGACGGCAGCCAACCCGTAACTGGAAAGCTCCTTCGAGGATTCTCCATTGAAGTCAATGGGCCCATTGACTTAGGCCTCTGTCCCGCTGCGCTCGGTGGCGCGGGCGGCCACACGCGAGTTCCCCACCAGCAGGGGAATCCTGCGGAGCTGGTCCCCCCTGGCTGCATAGCTTACTACACGCTGTGGCGCGTCAGCCGCTATGGGATACAAGAGAATGGTGTTCCCTAGCGTCACGTGGTGTGGTTGTGAGCCAATGGGGAGTGGAGGCTTCGGGAGGAGGAGAGGCTTCGGGGAGTGGGGAGGAGTGTGGAGTAACAGCAGCGTGAGTGCCTGTCTGTGTGTATGTGTGTGCCTGTGTCGAGTGCGTGCGTGCCTGTTTGTGTGTGTGTATGTGTGTGCCTGAGTGCGTGAGTGCCTGCCTCTGTGTGTGTGTCTGAGTGCGTGCGTGCCTGTCTGTGTGTGTGTGTTGCTTTACTTACCCGAGCCGTGGAGGGAGGGGGGGAGAGTAGCGGGTCCCTCCGCTCAAGCCACGCCCCCCCTCCCGCTCAAACCTCCCACTCCCGCCCACCTCCCGCTCCGGCTCCCGCTCCCTACAGACCGCATATCGCTGTGTATGTCAGCGCCCCGCCTGTCTGCAGTGCGGGCGCGCTGACTCTGGGAGCGGGGCCTTAGCCTTACAATGGGAAACCGCCGCTCCTCCTCTCGGACGCCATCTGCTGGTCTTCACAGGAAACAGGACCCAAACAGCAAGATTCGCCATTGAAACACATGGAGCCCCAATGGCGGCCTATGGGACCCTGCAAAAGGGTGCCTGAAAAGGCAGGAAAATTACACAAAGGGCTATAATCATTAAAGAACTATTAACCCTTGTACTCCCGGATGGATTCTAGTGTGTGTGTGATGCAGACACTGATTAAACCAGATATTACAATGAAACATGGGAACAGGGGAATACACATTTTCATGTCATAACAAGGGTTAAATCACATTTCTGGACCTCAGCCCAGTTAACCCCTTGTCTCTCTGGTGAGGTCAGGGGATGGCCAAATGGGGTGCAACCCCTTTAATCCCGGGCCACCCCAATTCTCCCTCTACAGTGCCATTCCTCTAAATCTGCAGGACACCCAGGGATGCGGAAAACCAACGACCTCATCCAACGAACCTTCTGGTGGCCAGAGATGTCTAAAGATGTGGTGGAATTTGTTAAGGCGTGTGGCATATGTGCTCGCAACAAAATGCCCCGGGTCAAACCAGCGGGTCTTCTTCCTCCATTACCCATCCCAGATCGGCCTTGGAACCATATTTCCATGGATTTTATAGTGGACCTTCCAACTTCCAAGGGGATGAATACTATCCTTGTCGTCATTGACCGCTTTTCCAAGCAGACTCACCTTGTCCACTTGAGGTCTTCCAAATTCCCCCAGGCTCGCGGATGTCTTCATCCAGGAAATCTTCCATCTCCATGGAGTGCCGTCGACCATCGTCTCGGACAGGGGCTCTCAATTAGTTTCAAAATTTTTGAGAGCCTTTTCACTAAAGTTGGGCATTTCATTACAATTCTCTTCAGGATACCACCCACAAACCAATGGGCAGACGGAGAGAGCCAACCAAAACCTGGAACAATACCTACGATGCTTCATAGCCGATACAGAGGACGATTGGGTGGATCTGCTGCCTTGGGCCGAGTTTGCTCTCAACTCCCTACGTAATGACTCCACTCAGGAATCACCCTTTTTTGTAAATTTCGGGTTCCACCCATCCTGGTTACCCTCCTCCCCCCTATCCTCAGGGGTACCAGCTGTTGACAGACGTATCACCCGGCTGAAAGACTTATGGAAGAAGATTCAGGAGAACCTAAGAGTGGCCACTGGAAGACAGAAACTCCAGGCAGATCGCCATCGACGCCAGGTCCCGGAATTCTCTCCAGGAGACAGGGTGTGGCTATCATCAAGGAATATACGGCTAAGAGTCCCCACAATGAAGCTGGCACCCAAGTTCCTCGGTCCCTTTCCCGTGGTTAGGAGGATCAATCCGGTGGCGTATCGCCTGCGTCTTCCACCCTCAATGAGGATCCCTCCGGTCTTTCACGTATCCTTGCTAAAACCAGCATTTCAGAGTCCTCGTTTTTCCAAGACCACTTCACCTCCACTCCCCCTTCTTATCCAAGGTCAACAGGAGTACGAGGTCCAGTCCATCCTGGATTCAAGGATCTCCAGAGGAGGAGTACAGTACCTGGTCCACTGGAGGGGGTTCGGACCAGAGGAACGCTATTGGGTTCCCCACCGACACCTCCACGCTCCCCGACTCGTCCAAGCATTCCATCGTAGGAACCCCTCCAAACCGTGTCATGGACGCCCGGAGGTCGCCCCTGAAGGGGGGGTACTGTAACAACCAGGGAATCACGCCGCCCTCGGCGTGCTCCCCACTCACCTGCACCTTCGCCGGGTTCTCCCGCGCCGCGCAACCAGCCTCCCTCCAGGCCGCCTGATCGCCGCCGCACCAAGGCGTGCATGCTCACACCGGCGCCCCCCATATAGTGCCAGCTCTGGGTGCGCACCCAGTCACGCGCTCGCAGGCGCGGTCACACGGAGGCGCTCCAGCCTCTTAAAGGCACACTACCCCGACGAAACGCTGCAATCAAATGCAGGCTTACTCACTGGTCTCTCTAGCTCCTCCCCAGGGAGCCCTTCTGGACCTATCCCTGTTGCAGCCTGGTCCATTCACACCCCCCCACCTCGCTACCCTGCCATTGGATCCTCTCACCTATATATGCTCCACGGTGTCACTAGCTCGTCGGCTGAGCATAGAACTAGTTGCTGTTCTCATCACTCTCTGCCTCCCTAGTCCTGTCCTGTCTTATCTTGCAGTCCCATCCTTGTGTACCGAACCGGCTTCCTCCTCGACTTCTCTGCACCTCTGGCATCCGACCTTGGCATATGGCAATACGACTACTCCGCTCTCTCCGCTCCGATCTTGGCTTACGGTAATCCGACTACGTCTCTCTCTCTAACCCCGGACTTGGCTAACAGTACCCACTACTATCCGTACCTCTCGTGCCCCAGCCTGGATACCCAGACCATTCTACACTCAAGACGTGCCCTCGTGGCTGTGGGTGGCGTTATATCCTTTCCCACCTCAGCACCGTGGTCCCGCCTCGTTTGTGGTGAGCACAGCCTGACAATTATATCATATCACAGTTGCTGAAATTAGAGCAATGTGAATATAGACTGCATATAAAAAATATATATTTATTTATCCTAGCACAGTACAAAGTGTGTGACTCTGCCTAAAGAAAGCATAATCAAAACAAATTCAAATGCAACCAGATAATAATTAAAAAGGGTGAAGGGAGTAATCCTAAAAATAAAAAGATTAATGAATAATACATACTATAATTAATATACAATATAACAATATTCTAAAAATATGTGAAACACAAACAATGTGTGAAACACTATAACTCATTATAATAAACAGAAATCCTACAAATACTGAGTATAAAATAAAATAACCCACAAGTGATGATAATATTAATTAATATATCTATAAACAAAATAAAATATATATACATAAAAAATACATGCATCAAAACATATGTATTGTGACAGAAACCAGGGGATGGTAATAAATTCCATATATAGGGCTCCCAGGATACTGAACAGCTTCTATCCTGTTTAGGCTGGAAAGTGCAGCCTTAGAATGTATGCACTCCATCCCACAGTTTGGCAAGTGCTGGAACTGAGTGGGGAGGGATCCAGACCAGAGTTTGTCTGCTGCCTGATTTCTGTCACCTGTCCTGCTAGGTGGAAATCAGGTATGTAAGGCTGATTTCCTGGTTCCTCTCCCCAAGAGACTGGAGGCAGGAAGGCTGCTGGAAGCAGAGAGGGGAAAAGCCTATCCCCAAACAGGTTAAATCATTTTGTACCTTTATCAAATTGTAAAGTTCCTTATTTTTGTTTGTTGGAAGCGGATAAGCCGCCCCAATCCCAGTCAGGGTAAACCTCAGTTAAGTTATTGCTCAGGTGAGCAGGCTTTTGTTTTGCTTGTGTTTCTTTTGTACGCAGTGTGGCAGTCTCAGTGCCTGGGACTGAATAAACCAGGCAGTAGCCTGTTTAAAGGAACAGCACGCCTCGTCATTTAACCCTTTTTTACCCTAAAAGACCGTGTTCTAACAGTCCTGGACAGATGGCGGAGCCCCGGAGTAAGCCGTTTGTCACAGTATATACATAAGAGAAGGAGAAGAACGCAAACCAAGGATGAAAAGCTGAGGAGGGAGAAAAGGCTGTATCACATGAGTGCTGGTATTAATGCACTCATTGCAACCGGCTGGGGCTAGCGTACCCATCGTATATATCCAGTAGGATTCTCTCCCGCATAGGGTCTTCAACCTGTCCCCTCCAAGAATAGAGGCTGGGACATGTTCAATTCCTATAACCGCAAGGAGTCATGGATCTTTATTGTGATGTAATAAAAAATGTCTTGATACGCTATGGGTGTTATTGCCTCTCACCACGTTCCTCCTATGTTCAAGATACCTCACATTGAGAGAACGGATAGTCCTCCCAAGGTACTGCATCCAGCATGGACAGCTCAGCATATATACAACATAGGGGGTTTGGCATTCAATATGCCCTTTAACGCCACAGTTGCTCCCGTTAGAATGTGACTGAAAAGATCGCTGAACAACCATCTGTCTGCACATGATGCATCTGGACCTCATGCATCGTTAGTTCCCCTTATCATGAGTTGCTTCATGTAAAAAGGCTGCGTCCATGTGCATTGCTATCACGCCAACCCTGTGGTGTAGCAGCTAGAGAATCGCTACTAGCACATGAAGCGTCCTGGGTTCGATTCCTGTATGTGTATTATCTAAAAGTATTCACTGTTGGGCTGTTATTGGTCAGAGTAGGGTCATGTGACCCACCTCTGCGCTCAAAAGTCAAATTGAAAGCTGCGCACATGGACGCAGCCTGATGAAGCAGGGAGAGGAGAGAGCAGAAGATGCCAAGTAAGTCAATAAAGCATTGAATGTTATTTTTAATAAAAACCCTTGTAGATATTTATAAATTAGGGGCCACAGACTGTGTTTTAAGCAGATCCACATTGTAGCGGATCGCGCTATAACAGGGTTGAACTGTACTTTTTAAAGTATATTTTATCAAAACACAGCAAGACTAATATAGACTTCTTAGAACTGACTATATATATTCATGAAAATAACGTGAAGACAAAAACATATTTCAAACCAGTGGACAGCAATAATTTCATTTTGCAAACTAGATGCCATCACTCTAGGTGGATCAACAACGTCCCATACGAAGAATTCAGAAGGATCAAAAGGAATTGTACCGATAGCAGTGAATTTGAAGATTAGTCAGCATTTCTCAGAAGTAGATTCCTGGAAAGAGATTATCAACCAACTAAGGTAGAGGAGGCCTTGTAAAAGCATGTAATACAGATAAAAATAAACAAAAATAAATGGAAGAAACAAACCAGTTGAGGTAGGAAATAGTTTTAATATGGCATTTATGAACAACTATAATAAGGATGCAGATAAGATCCGAAGCATCATAAATCCACATTGGCACATAGTCAAAAATGATCCTATACGCAAAGATGTCCTGATAGACATAATGTAATCTTTTGGAAGGCCAATAACCTTAAAAGGAGACTGGAACCCAGTGCGCTGCCAATGGTTAAAGAAAACAAGAACAACTGGCTAGTTCAGCTAGAGGTTTTTTTTGGCTGTACAAACGGTAAAGCGTGCAAATACAGGGCAGATGATAAGTTCACGTGGAAACCACAAGGCCAGTGACAGTTAGGATCCTCAAACATCTGGGTAACATCAGGCATAAACTTGAGACTAACAATGTGTCAAAACATTTCCTGCTGCATCATCAAGCAGATACCAGGGGTCTAAAATTCACGACCATAGAACATGTGGTACCACACTGGAGTGACAAGAGACAGTGATCTTACTAAACGTGAAACTTTTTGGATCCACCAGCTCAAAACATTGGTCCCTGTGAGGATTCAGGGATCGCGGCATCCGCGCCCTGGTCTCCCTTCTCCTGCGGTTACTCCCGCTACCATGGCGCGCGCCTCTCGCTGGCGTCACTCACCTTCGGCGGTCCTGGGGGTTCCCCGCCGTGCTCTGCGTCCTCGGATGCCCGCGGGGTCTGCAGTCCCGCATGCGGCCGCCGTGTTCTCCAGCCGCGCGCCTGAACAGCGCGCGCCGGGTGAGGTTAATTTATTCACTCCTCTTGCAGTGAAGACCCGCCTCCAGCACACTAAGAGGACCTCCTACCAAGACAAGAGTCCTCACCTGCCTGCCAATCAAGGGGACCTATCCAGGATAGCTCCACGCAGTCCTCCAGGCCTGCCCCCACCTCTGATTGGCCAGTCACACTTTATAATGCCAGTTCTTCCTCTTACTCATTGCTCGACATAGTTTTCACTTGGATTACTACTCTGGCGTTTTCTCTCTCATTCTCTCAGGTTATGACTTGGCTTGGCGGACGTCTCTCTCTGGCTCTTGACCCCTGCTTGGACAAACGACCTTCCGGAATTCTCCAATCCCAGACTTTGGCTAACGGCAACGACAACGGCATTTCTACACCGGTACCGGCAAGTATTGCTAGCTAAATACACCTGGCCTGGCAACGCCAAAATCACCACACTCCGGACACGCTCCCTTTGCTGCGGGTGCGTGCTTCTATACGTTCCTCACCTCAGTGAAAGGAACGGGTCTGGTCTGCGGGCAGCACCGGCGTAACATTATGTTGAGCCCACAAGACGCAGACCAGACTGTGGACTCTATGATGACGGCCATGTACCAACAAATACAGGCCTTAACGGATCAAGTGTCTCTCCTCTCCCAACAGGTATCGGACCGCCCTTTACAGGCTCTGCCTGCGGCTGCACCCCCGGCGCAACCTGACTTATCTTCCACTTCATTTTCAGTTCCGAAGATTCCGGCTCCAAGGCCCTACGCAGGGGATCCACACGCCTGTCGTGGCTTTCTCAACCAGTGCGAGATCCAGTTCGAGATGGCTCCCCAGTTGTATGCTACTGGCCGGAAAAAGGTAGCCTACGTATATAGTCTGCTCACAGGTAATGCACTGGCATGGGCCTCTCCGATCTGGGAACTACGCCCTGATATTACCCGCCTTCAGACGGGACTTTCGACAGGTTTTTGATATCCCCGCACGTCAAGAGACTGCTTCTGATACCCTGCTAGAGCTTACACAAGGACGTCGGCCTGTGGGTCAATACGCCTTGGAATTCAGGACTGTAGCAGCTGAGACTCATTGGGGTCAGGAGGCTTTAGTCGCCGTCTTCTGGAAAGGTCTATCGGAGTCTCTGAAGGATGAACTTGCTTCCCACACCAGGCCAGAGTTACTGGAGGATCTCATCACCCTGGCTACTCGTATGGATCAGCGCCTTCAGGTACGCCGCGCTCAGCGTCAGCTTCCCCGGGCTACGCCTTTCTGTGCTTCCTTTTCCAGGTTCTCTACTAACCAGAGACCCGTCGTATCCCCGTTACCGGCGCTGGAGGCTCCAGAGCCGATGCAACTTGGAGTTCAGCAACCTCGGGTACCGTCACGACAACTTCGCTCTACTGGGGAATCGTGCCATCATTGCGGAGCTTCTGAGCAGCGTACCCGTAACCATCCTCCATCTCCGGGAAACGACTAAGCCCAGTGAGTACGAAGGGGCGCTCTCTGGGTACTGAATCTCCTTGTCCCCCTCCCAGAAGGGAACTTCCCAAAAGATTGACTATTCCCGTCTCCCTTTCAGGACCGACTTTCCGCACCTCCACTGCTGCATTTATCGATTCCGGCGCAGGAGGGAATTTCATAGATCAAACCTTTTCTGAGCAAAATCAAATTCCGCTTTCCAGGAAGGACTCTCCCGTTGCCTTGGTCGGGATTGATAATCGACCTCTCACCCCGGCTTATATCTCCTTAGAGACCGGACCTATCACCCTTTCTACTCATTCTCACAAAGAGACTCTGGGTTTTGATGTTATTCATGCCCCAGGAACACCTATCACGCTTGGCTTGCCCTGGTTACAGAAGCATAATCCACTCATCGATTGGGTTTCTCCTAACCCTATTAACTGGAGGTCAAGGTCAGAGAAACCTTTTTCCTCTATCAAGCAACCATCCTTTCTATTAGCCAATACATCAAGTTCTCTGAGGGAGTTACCTTCTCCATACGCCGAATTCTTGGACGTTTTCAGCAAGGCTCAGTCTGAACTTCTACCTCCTCATCGTTCCTACGATTGTCCGATTGATCTGGTACCTGGTTATACCTTGCCGAAAGCCAAATCTTATCCTCTCTCGTTGCCCGAGACCATAGCTATGGACGAATATATTCGTGAGAATCTTAAGCGGGGCTTCATACGTCATTCCAATTCTCCTGCGGGGGCTGGATTCTTCTTTGTCAAAAAGAAAGATGGTACTCTCAGACCATGTATTGATTACCGGGGTCTGAACCATATCACGGTGAAGAATTGTTATCCACTCCCACTCATCTCCGAACTCTTTGATAGACTTCAGGGGGCCAATCTCTTTACTAAACTGGATCTCCGTGGGGCATACAACCTCATCCGCATCCGGGAGGGCGATGAATGGAAGACTGCCTTCAACACCCGTAGCGGACACTACGAATATCTAGTGATGCCCTTCGGGTTATGCAACGCACCGGCAGTTTTTCAGGACTTCATCAATGACATCTTTCGAGACGTTCTTAATATATTTGTCATTGTATACCTGGATGACATCCTTATTTTTTCTCAAAACTTACAGGATCATATCATCCATACGAAGTTTGTGCTTTCACGCCTCCGCGAGAACCGGTTGTTTGCTAAAATGGAGAAATGCATTTTTCATCAGTCTACCACTTCTTTTCTCGGATACATCATCTCCAACAAAGGTTTGGCCATGGACCCAGAGAAGCTAAAGGCCGTCGTGGATTGGCCACAACCCAATTCCCTCAAATCTGTTCAACGGTTTTTGGGTTTTTCTAATTATTACCGGAAGTTTATCCGCAACTTTTCTACCATTGTCGCTCCTATCACGGCACTGACCAAAAAAGGTGCAGACCCTTCATCTTGGTCTCCAGAAGCTGTCACGGCATTCGAGACACTGAAACAAACTTTTGTCTCTGCTCCCATCCTTCGACACCCTAACACGAATTTCCCCTTCACCTTAGAGGTTGACGCTTCGGACTGTGGGGCTGGGGCGGTTCTGTCGCAGAAATTTTCTTCCCAGGATAAACTTCATCCTTGCGGGTTTTTCTCCAAAAGATTTTCATCGGCAGAGAGGAATTATGACGTGGGCAATAGGGAACTTTTGGCCGTCAAAATGGCTCTTCAAGAATGGAGACATCTTCTGTAGGGGTCAAAAGAGCCATTCACCATCCTTACGGACCATAAGAACTTATTGTACATTGAGAATGCCCGTCGCTTAGGTCCTCGCCAAGCTCGCTGGTCGTTATTTTTCTCTAGATTCAATTTTGTTCTCTCATACATTCCCGGCACTAAGAACGTCAAGGCGGATGCTCTCTCCCGGCAATACTCTTCTGAAGAGAGATCAGAGAAAACCACTGAGTCCATCCTCCCTAAACAAAGAATCTTAGCAGCTGTGGCATTCAAGAATCTGGAGAGGATCATCAAGTCTCAAGAGAACCTCCCGTCCGGTCTTGTGGTTCCTAAAGACTCTTTGTATGTGGAACCCAAATTTATCCCTGAAATACTGGACTGGGGACACGCCGTCCGTTCGGCAGGGCATCCTGGATTCAAGAAAACCTTGGACCTCATCCGTCGTACCTTTTGGTGGCCCAATATGGTTAAAACCATTCTGGAATTTACACGGTCCTGTCCGGTATGTGCGCGTAACAAGATTCCTCGTCAGAAACCTCAGGGTCTTCTCTTACCTTTACCCATTCCGGAGCGTCCCTGGTCCCACATTTCGATGGATTTTATTGTGGAGTTGCCTAGGTCGAATGGCATGAATACCATTCTTGTGGTAGTGGATCGGTTTTCCAAGATGGCACACTTTATCCCTCTCAAAGGATTACCCTCCTCACCCACCCTTGCGGATATTTTTGCCAAAGAGATTTTCCGGATCCATGGGATTCCCACATCCATCGTGTCCGATCGGGGTTCCCAGTTCGTCTCCAAGTTCTGGAGAAATTTCACCAAGAGACTAGGTATCTCGTCTTCCTTTTCTTCTGGATATCACCCTCAATCCAACGGACAGACCGAGAGGGTTAATCAATCCCTCGAGAAATACTTAAGGTGCTTCGTCTCTAATTCTCAGGATGACTGGGCAGAATTACTTACCTGGGCTGAGTACGCATTCAATTCTTCCAGGAATGAGTCCAATCACGAGACCCTCTTCTTTATCAACTACGGATTCCATCCGGCTCGCCTACCTATTACTAAAGAATCCTCTGGGGTACCAGCCGTGGACGAACATATTGCTCTCCTACAAGACTCTTGGTCCAGAATACAATCTGCATTACAAAAGGCATCCTTGACATCTAAAAATCAGGCTGATCGTCACCGTCGTCCGGCACCCGAATACAAACCCGGGGACAAGGTTTGGCTATCATCCAAGAACATCCGTCTCAAAACGCCTTCCCTCAAATTGGCTCCTAGGTTCCTGGGTCCCTTTTCCATTTTGGAGCAGGTTAATCCGGTTTCTTTTCGACTCCAACTTCCTCAAAGCATGAGAATTCCGAATGTCTTTCACACCTCACTTCTCAAACCTTTTGTTTTTTTTCAAATGTTTTTTTAACTCTCAATTCTCACAGTGCTGTGCAAATCAGATTTACATATCAAATTCGAGAAGGGATTTTCCAAAGCGTTACCGTAAACAATGCCTCAAAGGGTTGGGGGGGGGGGGGTTGGGTGAGTCATGCGCAGTAATCAGCTAGCTCCCATCTCAAAGAGGATTACACGCAGGCGCAGTGAGGTGACGCTCGGCTAGGGACGGATTAAAAACACAATGAAAAGCTTCAGAAAATGAATGACTCTGTAGAGGTGTCTGTCGATAAGAGTTTCAAATCCTTCAGCGAGCCTTGTGTGTGTGCGTGGGGAAGGGTGGCACAGGGTATAGCTGCAGGAAGGATTAGTTGTACTGCAGTTCAAAGAAATGACATAATTTCAAAAGGCAGGTCATCATAATAATTTGATCCCTACACCCCCAAATACAGTACATAAAAAGCACACAAATCAACCATGTGCAGTCAAAAGCTACAGTACAGCACAGATTGAATATCGTAATATCAAGATGGTTTTTGCAGGCTTGTGGAGAAAATAAAAATAAAAAATGAGGAGAGAAAAAAATATTTTTTTTTGGTCACTCACTCAAGCAAGCAGTTGTGGGTGAAGTTACAGGCGCATGCGCAGTAATCATCTGCTGTCAAGCAGGAATGTGATTGAAACCAGAAAGACACACATTCAAAGGAATGGTGTGGGAGAGATGTACTGCACTGTAGAGAAGATAAGAAGTTGAAATACCCTGCAGTGCAGTAAATTATCCTGTGTGTGCGGGGGCGAGCGAGGTGAGAGCGCTGTATATGCCGAAATGTGACACTGTTACAGTACTGCACACGCCTATGCGTTTCAACAATTTTCAAATGAGATATACAGTACAGCACTGCAAATGCATGTATACAGTAAATATGCAAATTTACAATTACTGCACGCGCACACGCAGACTGTGTACTGACATAGGTTGAACTGCTAAAGTATTAGACTTCCAAGACAACAGCTCGCGAACACCCCCCTGAGTTTTTAGACGGTATTGCAGTATTACAGACAGCGATAATAAAATGCTAATATCACAAGCGCTAAAATAACGCAATTCACTCCGGACAAAAAAAAAAACGAATCTGCACGCGATTATCTGAGCGCCGCGGATCCGGCCGCATTAGGATAAAGGCGGCCGCCACTGTATGTCTGATGTCAGATGTCTCCTCTTAATTATTCATGAGGTAAACATCAATTGATTACTATAGTATGTTCCCCGCTAGCAATAAGTGAACACTGGTGGTGGTAGACACTATTTCGATTATAAATAAAAATATTGTATAAGTATTGTATAATTCAATTCTAATTGCGTGTTCCCCTTTCTCCACCCCTTTTCTTCCCCCATTGTCATTTAGGGTCCATTAGTACTGAGGAGTTATTGTACCTAGATAATGTAGGCTGTGTCCCCCGAGAGTGGCTGTTTGTCTCTTGGCGGACTGTGTGGCCTCTCTGGGGTTACACAACGTCATCCACTGGCCATAGGTCTAGTGTATTTTATGTGTTCGATTTATTTTTATTATTTTGATTTATTTTCATCTTTATTTTATGTTTCATTTATGTTTCATTTATGTTAATCGTATATATTTATTTCTTTTTATTAGGGTTTTTATGTTTATGATAGGTGGCTTTATTAATTATTGTTTTTACTGTACAGTATGTCACTTCATCATTCAGTTTCCTATTAGGATTTTTTATTGTGTAAAATTGTGCAATTGATGCTTTGATACTGTATTGCATTGCTATTTTATTAAGTACTTGATGCTCTGTGTTAGTAACCAATTAGGAGTAACAACATATAGAATTGTGCTATTGAAGTCTTGTAATCAGGGAGGAGTGGCTCAGTGAGTATAGACACTGACTGGCATTGAGGTTGACCTTGGGAAAGTCACTTTATCTCCCTGTGCCTCAGGCATCCAAAAAAAATAGATTGTAAGATCCACGGGGCAGGGACCTGTGCCTGCAAAATATCTCTTTAAAGCGCTGCATAAAACTAGCAGCTATACAAGAACATGCTATTATTATTATTATTATCATCACTAAGTAACATGTATTTACCATCTAGCATATATCAGCTTAATTAGGATTTACACTCCCCCATTGGTCCATGTCTCAAGAATTCACCCCATCCGGTTAAAGCTATCACCGCAGCAGGGTATATCTCGTAGAGTAAGTGTGGGTGGGGGTCACTGACTCCTGAGGAAGTGAGAGCGAAACATATAGAGTCTGAGTCCATCACTCGGTGAAGCAGCTGATCCTGAATGGAGGACCCGTATTAGGAGGAACGCCATCCACGGCAGCCGCGTCATCCGGTCACCTGATTTCGGAACCCGGAAGTGACGACAGCGGTAGCAGTGGAGACTTGGAGTGGGTCAGAGCGCAACCCACCCGGCTCCCGGGAGTCACGGCGGTATTATTGTATCGTACAAATATTTAAATAGATCATCCCTGATGTAAGCCTTTACTGCGGGGGTCTTTTTTGATAAAATATACTTTTAAAAAGTACCATCTGCACTATCCTGTTTTTCTTTTTTCCCCTGGGTCCTGCTGTGCTGAGTGTGCATCCACCCATGTTTACTACATTTTGTCAGTTTTGGATATGCCCATATAACTCTTACGTTTGTGAGTATTAATATTGGAGGGTCTATACACTACTGAACCCTGACTGTCATACAGTACTGTTCTATGTCCATTTGTCTTTTCTCTCCACTTTTCTTGCTTTGCTCAATCAAAGGATCCGGGTCTGCTGGTGTTAAAAGCATTGGTCTCCCGTGACAGTACCTAAAATATTATTGCTGTAGTAGGGCTTATATTATTTCCAATAACAAGTTTTCTGTATTTTAAATAATTTGTAAACTATAATACAACATATTGTATATTCGATAGATTTTTTTATTTAGGCATTCAAAAAGGTTGACACAATAAAATGGTGTTATCAAGAATAAAATATTTTCCGTTACCAGATTTTTTCTCTCTCATACATCCCATACCACAGATGAAAAAAAAAACACTTCATCTATGTTTCCATTATAATGCAATGTTTGGCCCTGAACAGCCACATTTAACTATTTTCAGTCTTTGGATGGTGAAGTGATTAAGGAAGTCACCTTTACACCTGTGCACATAAAGTAGCACACCTGAGATACATGTTGTATAAAGGTGTGTTTGGGGAGGTATATAACAGACCTCTGTCTATCTGAAACTAAGAACCCATATTGCATAAGAGGAGACCTTCCTGTGATTCATACCATAGGAGACATTCCAGTGAATGGGCTGTAAGGCATGTTTTGGAGCTGGTTGGTGTCTTATGGCATAGCACCCTTAGTCAATATGAATGCATAACTCCGTTCTTTCATATGGATTTTAGAATACACCCCTAAAACACAGAACATTAGGAGTCCCAGTTTGCAGAAATCATACTGTCACCTGGCCCCGGAGGTTACTTCCTGTTTATCTATGGAGCAAGGGGGAAGATTTGTGGGTTGTAGACACATACTGTAGCTTTTTACCAAGTTCCACTGCTGCATTCAAGATATAGGCAAAATTTTCTCCAAAGTTCGAGCAACAGTAGCCGCGAAATCGGCATATCTTTGCAAGTGCAAATCTTCATGGAAGATTTGTTTTTAAAAATGTCAATTGTGCAAACTTTTGGTTGAGCGAACTTTCATCTCCACGAAAAAAACCACACAGCTTTTTTTTGTTTTGTTTGTTTGCATTTCATTTGTGCTAACTTTAGTTATTTTTGCTCATAACAAAACAAAAGTTTGCAAAAACTTTTGTGCTGCTTTGGAAGCATAAAAACCGCCCAGATGAACTTTCGTGGGTTTGCCAACATTGACGAATTTTCCCGAACCGAACTTCAATACGTTCGCCCATTTCTCCTGCTTTCCTCCCGAGATCACAGTGAGGTATTACACTGTAACTCTGTGCAAAAACACATAACAAAAACAAACTTCAAGAGTCAGACTCGGCTAATCCTTTTTGAAAGGTGCGGATTGGTAATAGTAGGCTAGTGCCAGCTGGCTGTTTTGTTGATCCAGTTGAATGTATTCACTGCCCGAGGCTGAAAAATAAAAGATTTCTAAACGACATTGTCTACGCCGCTCTGGGCTCTAGTATATTATTAACCTTCACTGTCAATCTAAAACAGTGATTCTGACTGTTTCAGAGTAGCATAGATCTTTTTGAAAATTCACCTAATTTTCCTGTGCTCAATCAGGTTGCAACCTCTTTACGAGTGTGCAGGCGTGCTTCTAAAGTGCGTTTGAAAACTTACAACAGCAAAGAAGCAGAACCGTTTGTGTTTTGTGGTAATGGTAAAGTATTACAATGATATAATGGAAATCTGCCTGGCCTTAGGTGTGTTAACTTCTTTGCTTAAGGATCCAAGATCAGAGCCAGATGTAAGAAACTCAATAGCATGGTGCAAACTGACACAAAAGACATTGAATAGTGCTTTAAAGTCGCAGTCTGCGACTGCGATATTTTTTTAACTTACTTTAAAGCACCATTGCCTCTTTCCGTTTTATTTTTGTATTTTTTTAGTACATGCAGCAGTTCCTTACATTTTGTAAGGAATCGGGAACACGTCCTTTGCGACATGTTCCCTCCTTACCTGCTGCTGCCGCCTCGGCCACCGTTCCTGTCGACGCGCGCTCCCTCGCTCTCATTACAGAGCGCGCGCGCACCCGTAGCTATTCTAGCTGCTGCACGGAACCTGGTCCTGCCTCCCGCGTGCGTCGCGCGGCGCGCACACACGATGACGTGCAACGATCCCCAGCTGCGTGGCAAGTAGTCTGATTCCTACTTTGTTTCCTGCAGCCTATCCCAGCCTCCGCTGGGGCCACACCTACGCTCCGCCCCCTGTCCTCATTGGCTAGTCCTACCTTTAAATACTTCCTGGTTGCTCTCATGGTTTGCTCAACATAGTCCTATGTAGCCTCGTGAAGCTCACTTCATTTGTGCAGGGCTATCTCCTTTGCAGTTAACCTCTTGTGTACCGACTCGGCTTGTTTGTGGACCCTTCTGGATTTTGGACTTTGGCATACCCTCGACTACGGTGATTTCTTCTACCCTTGAACACGGCATACAGACTCGGACTACGCTGCCCTCTCCAATCCCAGACCACGGTTTACGGACCCCTACTATCCTGTATTCTCCAATCCCGGAACTTGACAAGTATACCGCATCTCCTACACTCTCCAACCCAGACCCGGCTACGCTAAACTATCCGCATTCCAGGCACGCCTCCGCTGCTGCGGGTGTGTGGTGTTATACCTTCCCACCTCAGTTCCGGTGTCTTGTCTTGTTTGTGGGCAGCGCGAGCGTTACACATTTACAGCAATGCCATGACTTAGCCATGCCTCGAGCTGGACCCTTATCCCATTCCTAATAAACACACGATACACCTTTTTGGGAGAAACTAACTGCCACATCTTTATTTATTACAACAAATACATATCTCATATTTATGCCCAACTAGGGACCCAGCCAGATTGCTCCATTCACACCTACCAGAGCTCGAGGGATACCCTCATCTCGTGCTCACCTAGCCATTCAGTACCTTAGTACCTTAGACCAACCGAGCCTAGTCTGTAATGGTACAGCCATCTCCAAATTTAATCCGTAAGGTCGCCACCATTCCAGCCGTAACAGCCTGGAATGGTACCGCCTTCCCCACTAAAATACTATCGAGGTCTGAGGCCACCCTCCAGGAACCAATACTGACTGAATTCCCCTCCCAGAGTAACATTACTCCCGCCCCAGCATGCTCATTTTACGGCCTTAAACTGGCCTTGCGAGCCACCACTAGCCCCACTGCCTTTTCCAGCATGCCTTGCCATGCTAAAATCAGGATATCGTTCACGATATCTGATAAATGGACTTCATCCTTCAGAAACAGAACTTTCAGCCCCCCTTCTAGGTCCTCATGCCTTATTGCAATTCCCCGAAATCCAGAACGAATGCTGACATAGCTTTATTTATCTTCTTCCTAGATCTGTCTACCGCTGCGTCATTTCTGGCCCCATACCAGCGCAACATAAGAGACACCTCTGACGAAACTATCATATGTCTAAATCTCACCATTAACAGCGCTATGTCCCACCACATGTTCCCCATTAAATCTAACGACTGGGCCGATGCCAAATTGTTTCCGCCCACATACAGGAAAATTATATGAGGAGAGGCTCTACCCCTTTTCATACGTAAAAACTCGTGCAGTAGTTGGTCCCAACATATCCCCCTACAGTCAATGAACGACAACCTGGCCAAGTCTGCCCTCATCCCCAACTGCATTCCCCCTGGCCTATGTTCAACTCGCTTTCCTGCCAGTGAACATAGGAATCCCCGCACAGCCAGTCTTCCAGAGGGGCTTGTCCTGGATGAAGCCAGGTCCCCTTTGGCTCCCCGGTTCCTCGTTTCTTTTCCCCTTACCTTAATCAGTGAGAAGGCAGTTGCGGGGGCGAGCGCGTCGCCAGGGGCTCCCGGTGGCGTCGGAGGCAGGGCGCCGCCATATTTGATGTCGCCCAGAAGGCTGAATGTGAGGCTCGCGCAGAAGCGACGTGGCGGCCATTTTAGTGTGGGAGAACTGGCACAAGAGACGCTCCGTAGTGCAGGGACACCTAGAAGTCGCGCATGTGCAGTTAGGGCGATGCGGCAGCCATTACAGATTGCGCAGGCTTAGTGAAGAGTAGCGGTGGCCATTACACATCGCGCACGCGTCCCCAATGTTAAAGAGGGCCATGGAGGACTACAGCCCCCAGAATGCTTAGAGGCAGACAGGCCACCTGATCCCAGGGAGCCAATAGGGCTGCAGGATTCACTGGAAGGGGAGGATATGTTAACAGGCTTGCAGGAAGGAACTCACTCAGGGATGGGAGGCAGACAGGGAGGAGGTAGGTGTGCAGGGGTCAGTGACAAATGCACTAGGCCAGAGTACCCTCACCAGGCCCCAGATAGCCCTGAGTCACCAGTGAGTTGCTGCAGCTAGGGACAGACCCCAGATAGGGATGCTGCCACCTTAGCTGAGCAGGATAGCTAAGTTGCAACAGTGTTATTTTGCAGTGCAGCCAGAGTAGTTAGCTTTGGCTGCTTCAAGAGAGGCGCCTTCAAGGCAAGGGGGGGTTGCTTACTATAGTACACCCAGTGTTATGTGATATCACTGGTGCCAGTTGCACGCGGTGATCGCGGCCTGCGTCTGGGCTCAGACAGGCTCTACAGTAAGAGACATTCTGTGGGTGTGACGCACCACGAGGGAGACACCTCACACTGAGATGGGACACCGCAGAGGCGGATTCCTGTTCCTGCGTCCAACCCTTTTCGAAGATCTTTACACCCGGGCGCAGACGTATGCCCGGGCAGGTATCTATAAGTGCACCAACCATACATATGTGAGCAGCGATGCCACACATTTGGGGTGGGGAACGGTCCAGGACACTGGGACACTGGTGCCGAGCACCAAGTTATTGTGGGCACTGTGTGGTTAGGTTACTTTGGGGGCGGAAAGGCCAAGGGCCTGTACAAGGGGGTATCGGTGCCCCTTACACCCAATGTATGTCATATTGTTGATGTATGTATATTGTGTTATGTTCGATTCTGCATATAGTAAACAGTTTATGTATACTCTGGTGTATGTGGTTACTATATGTGGGTCCTGTGTGGGGGACATTCTACACTCCTAGAATCCTACACAGGTGGAGGCGCTGTATGTACGATCGTTCCAGAGGATTCTCCCCAGGCTCTCACTAGTGGAGGCTCAGGCCTCCTGTGAGCCTAACAGGTAAAAGCACCACACACCTGGTAACATACATATAGGTTCTCCTCACATGCACCCTAATCTGCGATTGGGGGTGGGGAGGGTGATATATGAGTTACATGGACAAAAAAACAAATAACAATATTCAACCACTGAACTATTTTTACAGTTGGTACAGGCTTTAACATAACCCTTAAAATGCCCCAATGAACACTTGCCCAAATTTTTAATAACTGCCTCCCCTAGGCCTTATATTGCAGCTACAGATGCCACCCCAATTCTAAAAGAATGGGACTTGGTTATCAAGTCCCCAAAACCCATCATCTCTGCACATCTCTTCAGAACCATTCTCATAGCTCTTTGCCGCAGCCTCTCCACTTGCTCTTTTCTTAAATCCACCCTTGCCCCTTTTTAACCACTTGGGCAAAGGGCTGCTACCCGTGCAGCCATTACACTCGTGCTTAAACGACACCATGTACCCCACTTAGGCCACGATTATAGTGCGCGAGGTGGCGCACCGCCAAAACAAATACCTGCATTCCTTCTAAGGTGCACATAGTGCGCACGACTGCAACAGCATGGAGGCGCGACGGAGCGGCTGTATCCTGGCATGCCGGCACTATAATCACGGCCTTACACGGACTCTCATTATACTGCCAGCAAGAACCCCCCGTCCTATTCCCGGCTGACTACCCAGCTTCCTGCGAGCTGCCAGGTCCGGACATAAAGGAGTCAGTCTTATGTGTCATCATTGCCCATCCAAAGGTCCATATTATTTATTTATTTATTTATAAAATATTTTAACAGGAAGTAATACATTGAGAGTTTCCTCTCGTTTTCTAGTATGTCCTGGGCATAGAGTTAAGACAAATAATACATGGTTACAAATACAGTTACATAAGTGAACAGGGTATACATTATATACAAGACATAGCATGCACAGTTAAAGAGAATATATATTATAGGCTTATGTAACAGTTACAGACCAGATTAAAATGTGAGACAGTCTTAGTTTTGAAAGAACTTAAACTGGTGGTGGATGTGAGAGTCTCCAGTAGGTTGATCCTTCAAGTACCACCTCAACTATTTCTTAATCACCTTTTTCTGACTATCATACAATTCCCTATCATACTTCCTTCCCCCCGGACTCCCATAAAACTTATAGGCCTCCCAAATCATATCAACATACTTGAAGAGCACCGAGCATGCTCAGGCATCTTCTCCCTGAGCACACTAGCTAAAATCACAAAGGCTTGAAACCAGTCCCCAAAAGATTTGGAAGCCTCCTCCGTTCCCTCTCTTCCTCCTCCTCTTTCTCATCCTTTTTATCTGACTTTGTCGGCTCCTTATAGTCAAGCAATAATATCAGTAAATGAACATAATCATCCTTCCATGACACTCCTTCACTGACATTGAAAGGTGCAACTCCAGCAGGCTAGCTAAGCAAAGGTGTGTCCCTAAAACTAGCATTCTGCGCCGATACCTCCTTGGGCAGGTAGTTATAAGCTTCTTCGAGAGAGGGGGGAGGAAGGAGACAGAGAGAGGGAGAGGAGAGAAAGAGAGAGGGGGAAGGAAAGCGAGATGGTGGGAGGAGAAAGAGGGGGAAGGAGAGAGAGGGGGGAAGGAGAGAGAGAGGGTGGGAAGGAGAGAGGGGGGAGTGAGAGAGAGGCGGAAAGGAGAGCGAGAGGGGGAATGGAGAGAGAGAGGGGGGAATGAGAGAGAGGGGGGAAGGAGAGAAAGGGATGAAGAGGGAGAAAGAGAGAGGGGAGAGAGAGAGAGAGAGAGAGGGGAGGGAGAGAGAGTGGGGTAAGGAGTGAGAGTGGAGGGAGGAGAGAGAGGGCAGAAAGAGAGGGGAAATAAGAGAAAGGAAAGGGGAGAGAGAAAAAGAAGGGAGGGGAGAGAGATTAGGAGGATAAGGGGGCAATGGGAGAGGAAGAGGGGGAAAAAGGGGGTGAGGGCGGAGAGGATTGAGGGGCCTCTTAATAAAGTCCTGGGGAGGGGACCTGCAGAGCTGCCTGCTGGAGTGTACATACAGAGATGCCTGTCAAGGGGCCCGGGCCCCCTCTAGCAACACCTTCCAGGAGGCATCCTTTGCAGGGTTTGCTTGCAGGGGGCCCGGACCCCTTTACTCCCTGGGCCCGGGACAGGAGTCCCAGCTGTCCCCTCCCCATCTGTGGCCCTGACTTTGTATATTACCTGGGTGTCAAGAAACATGAGAGGGCTAGGCTGGTGTTAGGCCTTTCAGAAATACGGTATTGAGTTTATGGATCCAGAAACTCTCACGCTGAAGTAGCATGTGATCCGTATCACCACCTCAAATTTGTCTCATAACCTAATCAAACACTTCATTGATGCTTGTTGGTATCCCTATGTTAAAAAGTTTTTAGCCACAGGCTTATCAGTCTTAATAAGAAATAGTATTAATGAATGAATATTATAATAAAAAGTGAAATACAGTATAAATTCATAACTATTATATTATGAAAAGTGAATGCTAATTATATATATTTAAAAATAACATATACTTAATATTTATATCAGTGTATTTCAAAACAAATTTGGTGAAGAAACTAGTGATGTACCGAGTACTGGGTAATTACCTGGTACCCGGCTACTCAGCACTTTTTCGGTACCCAGAAAGTTATCCGGATCCGGCACCAAGGGGTTGGACCCGGCGCCGGGTAATTTCCATTCTGCTCCCTCTTACCTGCAGCCGGCGGTGGAGGGTGAGGAAGACCACTGCGGAGGGTGAGGAGGACAACGGCGACATCGTGGGAGTAGCGGTAGACATCCTGGTGGTGATGTCCTTGTTGAGCCAATGGGAGCAGCGGAACACATCACAGCTGATGCCGGTGGGAGCCGGGGAACATGTGACTGGAGCAGGAGCGTTACTATTGGACAGACAGTTCCTCCCCGGCTGTAGGTAAGCCAATACATTTCCACTGATACCAAGTACCGGGTAATCCTCAGGACCCGGTACAACACTAGAAGGAACCCTATAATTATATTGTGAAATTCTGCAGAACTGCAACCTTCTCTAATAGGGTGTCTGAGATCAGATGCATTGTACGAACCCCAACCCTCTTTAATAGCGAGTCTGAGATTAGATGCATTGTATGGAACCCCAACCCTGTCTAATAGAGAGTCTGAGATCAGATACATTGTGAATTCTTCTGTATTTGGTATAATTTTGAATTAACCTGACAATTGCAGGGAACCAATTGGGGATGCCCGGGAGGAACCCCTTTTGAAAAACACTAATTTATTTAATGGTGCTAGTGTATAAATACTCGTTCAATCGTTCAATCGTTCAATCAGTTCAAACTCGTTTAATCCCAACAGGGTATTCAACCTAAATATCCAGTATGCTTCTTGTCGGCACAGAGTGCCAAATCTGTCACTTCCAGCAATAAATGGAGGGACATATTTAAGACCCATATTTTTTTATTATAATATTCATTCATTAACACTATTTCTTAGTTAGATTAATTATGCACAATACACAAACTAAATTATTCACTAATTTATCTATATAAATGAGAGAAATTAGAGAAATGATAATCTAATTAACTATTTTGTATGTCTGTGAGTTGATTAGACAAACCCCTCCCTTAAGTGTTAGTCAAATACATGTGAATAGAGTACTTAAGTCACTTTAGCATGGCTGTTAGCCATAAGGCTGTGTAACATCAAAAGCGTCACATCATAAGTGTACATCAAAAGTGTCTACAAGAGTTAATTTTGGAGGAAGATCTGGACTCTGCATTACAACTTTGTCACTGTGAGACATTAACTTTTAACATCTGTGATTATTTGTACACTTTTATCCTCCAGTACCTTGGAACCCTCTTCTCCTGCATCTCACTATACAGTGCTATTTCTTTTTCTGTTTACTGTTTCCTCACTCCTTTGTGAGCAGTTCTGTTCTCTACAACATCCCCACTCCCCACTGCACCATTATTTATACACCTCTCTCCCAACAACTTCTTTACCCCTCAATAAAAAAACACCCACACATCCTCTATTCACACCCTCTATCTACTCCTTCCTGCTGCTAGGGATCTCCCCTAAGCCTGAAGCCAGACTGTAACAGGGGAGTTATCCCTGTTCAGGTAATGTGCCTCTAATCTAGCAGTGTGGTGGTTAACTGCTGGTAGTCAATTAACAAACACCACCTGCCCGATTAGATTGCTTAGAAAAGCCTGTCTTTTGAGACAGGAAGAGAGACTCCTTAGCTCACACCTGAGCTGAACTTGGAGACAGAGCAGAGATTCCTTAGTCCACAACTGGGCTGAACCAAGGAAGGCCAGATGTCTTGAGCGACAAGCTGACCACAAGACAAAGGGGACAAGATTCTAACCTGGAGCCTGACATTTCCTGTGCACACAAGGGTGCGGTTCCAAGAGAGCAGAGAAGCTTCCCCTACAGCAGCCCAGCTAACAGATAAGACTTTCATTTATAAGACTTTTTATATCTGTTCATTTTATGCTATATGTTTGGGGCTGGGAGACATGCTTATCTAAAGGGAGTTGTGGATTGCATAGTATGTCACTAGAAATACTCCCAAGTGCATAGAAGCTTTGTTTACCCCTTGTTTGGATGGTTTCCTGATGTTAAGGAAACAGGCGCAATAAAAGCCTTATTTAATTTCACCATAACCAGTCTCCCTTGCATACCTCTGTGAGCGTCCGCCTACATATGGTGTCAGAAGTGGGATGAGAGAGGTGGTCCTTGAAGTTAAGGAACCCGGAGTTTGGCTGTGAATTTTTTTTTATGCTTTTTGCCTACAAACAGTCCGAGCAACAAACAAAAAAATCTCATGCACCAGAGACCAGAGTTAAAGTGATACACACCCAGGCACTGCACTGAAACTTACAAAACCGCAGATGGACTTTTTTCCCCAATCCCAAGAGGAGAGAGAGAGAGACTGCTGAAGCAGGTAAACCTTATTTGGCTATCACAATAAAGTGTAATATGGTCATTGAAATAGGGGGTATGCCTTCCAGCCATAGTCAGGGTTCAAGAAGTGAGTTAGCCCTTAAAAGGGATAGGCATTTGTTGTTTTCAAATGTTTAGCTGAAGCAGTGAATACAGATGGTGACCCATGAGCGGTACTGATTCTGCAAGTAAAGGCTGCCACACCGCATAGGACTACCAGTTGTGAATGGAGTATATGCAGAAAAGTGTGAAAATTGATGCAAGACTGTGCTGAAGCAGGGGAATTTTCAGTAAACAAGTGCTGAGGGTAAAATTGCCTACTAGAAAAAAGGAGTTGCTGAGCTGTGTAAAAGGTATCTCAAAGTGTGAAGAGTGAATGTCATAATACCCAAAGTTGAGACTGAACTCAAGCAGAAAACCACATTATTTGGCTGAAGCAGAGAGATTGCACCTAGCAAGTAAATGGTGTAAAGCAAACAGAAGTTTTTACCTAGCAACTGCACATCCAGCATTCCTAATGAGAGATTATACCTAGCAAGTAAATGGTGTAAAGCAAATAGAAGTTTTTACCTAGCAACTGCACATCCAGTATACCTAAAGAGAGAGAATGCATGCACAGTACTGCTGATATTGTAAAACTTACCCAAGAAAAAGAAAAAAATCTACAGAGATGCCTGTGAGAGCCACGACCTCTACAAGCAAAATATGCCCACCTGTAAGACTACCACAATTGGTTCTAGCAAATACAGTGGCAACAGCTGCAATAGCGCCTCCTGAGGTCAGGAAGAAAACTACACCTGAGAGCCCCAAAATGGAGGACAAGATGCAGCGTTCCTGTAATGAACCCTACCCCACGGAAGAGTGGCCCTTCCAGTCCAATAAGGAGGAAGACATCTCTTACGGGGAACCCGAACCGAGTCACACCCACAGAACACCCCAAGAATGATGGGGGTGCCTGAACTCGGCACAAACAGAAAAGACTGCTCTCTATGATGACGAATATGGTCGACAAGAGAAAGAGCGGGAGCAGCAGATCACCCAATATTTCTGTCAGCTAAAGCAACTGCAAGAAGAGCCTGGCGTATATAATGAAACTGCTGAAGTATCAAATAAAGAAGGAGACCCCAGTATTCCTGAAGGGACGGAGTCATCCAAAACAAAAAGGCGGAAAAAGAAAAAGAAAAGCGGTTCTTCACTTACCGTGGAAGGAACAGACACGTCCGCAGATGCTGTGGAGGAAAAGGGGGACCGAGTTGCCCTGCAGCCTAGAGAAAATGGAGAATTCGTCCCGCGGTTAACCGAATATCCAGAGGGCCCAAGGCACAAGTTATGTACCCCAAAGAAGTGTCTGTCCGGTGCCAACAGTGAGGAACCCTCAACCAACCATCCCAGGGAAGTGGAGCCGGAACCGGTGAGTGACGATCCCTTGACCAGCCCTGAAGATGCCCTGAAAGATGCCAGGCATGACTGTGATATGCTCTGTGAACAATTGAAACAAAAGAAAGATGGTTACACAGAGCTACAGAAAAAAAACGTGCGGCTACAGAAAGATGTGCTCACAATTTACTCTTTGGCCAGGACAGAATTGGACGATCTCAAGACTGAGCTAGATACTGCAAATGCTACTATTTCCGCCATGGATGAAAAGCAGAGCCAATCTGATAAAATGATGGCTAAGCTGAAGCGGAAATATGAGGAGGCACTAAAGCAGATGACAGTCTTTCAGCAAGAGGTTCACACTCTTCGCGTAGAGCTGAATGCCTCACAAAAGGAGGTCAACAATGTCCGGACAGAGGTGGACATATCTCAGAAAGAGGTTCAGACACTCTGCAGAACATTGGATGCCTCACATCATGAGACCAACAGCTGCCGCACAGACCTGGAAGTTTCCAGAAAGGAACTACACAGGCTCACTGAGGAGCTGGATGTTTCTAAAGAAACGATTGTCAATCTTAATACAGATCTCAAAGTCTCTCAGAAGGAGCTTCAGACCCTCAACCTAGAGAAGGAAGTCTCACGCCAGGAGACTGTCATTCTCAAAGCAGATGTGCGTAAATGGAAGGAGGACTGCAAGGAGACCTGAATAGTACAGAGACCGAAAAAGGAGAAAATTTAAGATTAAAAAGAAAAAACTTAAAACTCAAAGAAGAAAATTTTCATTTGACAGACGACGTCAAGGAAAAGAATGAAAAGCTGCACGAGCTTAAAGAAATAAATAGACTTTTGGTAGGTGAGAAGTTTGAAGCAGAGAACCGACTGCAGAACCAACTGCGTATGCACCTCGAGAAGGCCGAGGAGAAGCAGCGAACTCTGCAGGAAGACAATCTGCAGGCTGTTAAAGAAATTCAAGTGCTGCAAGAACGTCTGGTTACTCAGTATGTCCCCGCAAAGCAGCATGAGAAACTGAAGGCTACCCTGAGCATCACCAAAGCATCGCTAGTGGCCAAGCTTAGAACCCAGGTGACCCGGCACAAAAGGGAGCACAAGAAGGTCCAGAAACTAAAACAAGTAACTGTGGCCCGAGCAAAGAAATTCATAGTGCTTCACAATGCAATAAAAATGTGGAAGCAAGCTCAGAGAAAGCAAAGCGGGCAGATAAATTCCCTGAGAAGAGACTTGCAAGTCGCACTCAAAAAATAGGGATCTCTCGCGGATGAGATGAAAGTTCTACAAGGACAAATATTGACCCTGACTAAGCATCAGTGTCCCACAGCCACAAAAACCCATGAAGACCAGGGTACAGTGAGAGCTGGGAATACCGCTCGTCTGAAAGACAAGGTTGCAAAAATTGAACCACCTAAACAAGCACTAGCAAAATCTTCAGCCACCCAACAGGCAATAAAAGAAGGTACACGTGCTGAATCAAAACCAGAAGAATCCTTAGCTGATGAAGCTGATAAGATGGGACATTCTCAGGAAGTGGGTGTGGAATTACAACTTAATCCAAAAGAGGCTGAACTAGCAACCCCATTGAGTGTGAAAAGGGCAGAGAGACAGCTTCAAGAGCAGAAAACTCAAAGGTCTGTTTTTAAACGCTCTGCAACTACTGCCATACAGTTTGCCTACAATAAGATGAGCACCCGACGCGAGGGAAATCTCATGACCGCGTACATAGCAAAAAGACTATACTTAGAAAAAGTCCCCCTCGGGCGACTGAGGAGTGCTGATCTCAAGCACCTTCGGGAGGAGACACGAATAAACTGGAGAAAGGGCTCCAATCCCAGCGGAACTGAGGGTTCTCGTCCTCTATCCACTCTCATTCAAGTCACAGAGATATATAGAATGAGAGTGGAAGGATGGGCTTTGGCCGTGGCAAGCCCGAGCTTCCCACAAACAGGGGAGGTATGTAACAGGGGAGTTATCCCTGTTCAGGTAATGTGCCTCTAATCCAGCAGTGTGGTGGTTAACTGCTGGTAGTCAATTAACAAACACCACCTGCCTGATTAGATTGCTTAGAAAAGCCTGTCTTTTGAGACAGGAAGAGAGACTCCTTAGCTCACACCTGAGCTGAACTTGGAGACAGAGCAGAGATTCCTTAGTCCACAACTGGGCTGAACCAAGGAAGACCAGATGTCTTGAGCGACAAGCTGACCACAAGACAAAGGGGACAAGATTCTAACCTGGAGCCTGACATTTCCTGTGCACACAAGGGTGTGGTTCCAAGAGAGCAGAGAAGCTTCCCCTACAGCAGCCCAGCTAACAGATAAGACTTTAATTTATAAGACTTTTTATATCTGTTCATTTCATGCTATATGTTTGGGGCTGGGAGACATGCTTATCTAAAGGGAGTTGTGGATTGCATAGTATGTCACTAGAAATACTCCCAAGTGAATAGAAGCTTTGTTTACCCCTTGTTTGGATGGTTTCCTGATGTTAAGGAAACAGGCGCAATAAAAGCCTTATTTAATTTCACCATAACCAGTCTCCCTTGCATACCTCTGTGAGCGTCCGCCTACACAGACATACACACCTGATCTCACTTATGCCTCCCTGCCACCTCTTCCCCTGTAAATGGTGTTAACCTTTTCATTTAACACTGACCTTCCTTAAATTTTACCCCACAAATCAAGCATCCCAATAGCCTGCACTCATGGTTATTGTCCCACACTCAGTCACTCCCACCACTCATTGTGACCAAGCATTGCCATCTACAGCACTTACTCCCTCACCTGCTGTCTCTGTGTAAGTTTCCCATTAAACCTCTTAGATTGTAAGCTCTTCGGGGCAGGGATTTCCTTTCCTATTGTCTGATTTTGCTGCACTTATTGTATAATTATAATTCCCTGTACTGTATTCTTTGTGAAGCGCTGAGTACACTTTTGGCGCTATATAAATAAAGACGTACAATACAATACAATATAATATATATATTTCCCTCTTTTATTATATATACAAAGTAAATTTAAAATATACAACACTAATTAACACAATTTAATTATATCATGCATTAATATGCCACAACCAATGTTCCAGCACTCTCAAATTTAAGCAAAACCGTAAACCAAGGTAAATGCTAAACTGAAAAATTTTCATGCACGTACATGACAATAAGAAACTTGGAGAAATGTCACACAAGCGGGTAATGTATCAGTGGACCCTACAAAATAATGTAGGGAAAACAGGGACAGGGGGTGCACAAAACAAAAAATAGGAGGGGAGATGGAAAAAAAAGGGGGGGGAAGGAAGGTAGGAGGAGGGTAGTAGGGGGGCAACGTTTCAGGGAGAAGACACCTTCCTCAGGCCCTCAGGTCCAAATAGACCACAAGGTACTTCCCTGCACCCTATATCTCCAACCAACTGAGAACCCCAGTACAAATGTAGCAAACAATAGTCAATAAACCTGAGAATATGCTCAGTAACCAAAGTCCAGAAGTCAGCAAGAGAACATGAGATTAATGGCAAATAGAATCAAAATCAAACCGTCTCTTTCTCTCTTTTTTCTCCTCCTCCTGCTGAGGAGAGTCCGGGGCCCTCGGGTGATCCCTGCAGGAGTCCGGGGGTCCCCGCTGGCCTGTGGTACCAATCCTGTGCCCCAAAAAAAGAAACTATACTTTTAAATAAATATACCCCCTCCCCCCCGCCCCCTAACATATACAGTACAGTAATGGGCAAAATTACTATTATCCAGATATGGATAATAGTGCATTTGACCATTTTAAATAAAACATTAACAAGCAGAAATAAAGTAAATAAATCTTGCACTCACCACTGCCAGGCTTTCACGATGAAGGCTGTCCTCATCCTCATCACTGTCCATGTCCTCCGTTGCTACAAACAACACAGAAGAATACAAAAAGACACTCTAATGTCCCCTAACCCCTTAATCACCTTAGCGGTTAGTAACCGCTATAGTAATTAAGGGGTTAACCCACCCTGCCCCACTACCCCTCCCCACTGCCCACCCGGTAGGCCTAACCACCCATCCTTGGGGATAATACCCCCTTCACCCACCCCCACTACCCACAATAAACATTAACACACACAACAGCACCACTACCCACCTCCTAGGTCCCCAATAAACCATTACAATAATTAACAAACAACAATACACAACCCTCCCACCCTGTGCCCCCACATAAAACAAATATTTATTTATTTTACACACACGATTAATACCCCAGGCCAGCTGGGGTCCCCGGGTGGTCCTGACGGATGTCCGCAGGCCCCACAGTGCACCCTGGGGGGTACCCACGGGTGTCTGGGGGCCTCTGGGTGGTCCCCTCTATGCTCTGTGGCCTCTGGGTGGTCCCTGTGGGCCCCAATGGGGTCCACAGGTGGTCCAGTGGGTGTCTGGGGGTCCCCAGGTGGTTCCCACAAGGGTCTGGGAGCCCTCGGATGGTTCCCACGGGGGTCTGGGGGGCCCCCGATTTTTCCCCGCAGGTGTCCCCCGTGGGTCTTCAGGTGGTACCCGTGGGCATCCGGGGGTCCTCTAGTGGGCCCGTGGGCCCGTGGGCGTCCGGGGTCCTCGTGTGGTCCCCGTGCCCATTATTAAACACAACATTATCCAGCATAAATAAAGTAAATAAAACCGTTCTACTTACCCCTTATCAGCTTACTGCAGGTCCATGTATTCCGTTGCCAGAAAGAATACATAGCAAAATACATTCTAATGTCCCCAAGCACCTTAATCACCTTAGCTGTTAATAACCGCTTTAGTAATTAAGTGGTTAGGGGACATTAGAATGTATTTTTCTATGTATTCTTTCTGTCAACGGAATATATGGACCTGCAGTTAGCTGACGAGGATGCCCTTCATATTGCCAGGGGTAAGTAAAACCACCCTCTGCCACTGCCTACCCAGGAGGCCTAACCACCCTCCCCAGGCAACCACCCCCACCCTTCACCCATTCATTGGTACTGGGGGTTCATCATGCCCATGTAATACGGGCATGATTGACCAATATACCAAGAAATTGGGAAGGATTAAAAAAACAGGCACAAATAAAAAACATTACATAGCCAAATAAAACACAGCACATAGCCAAATAAAACACAGCGCATAGCCAAATAAAACACACCACATAGCAAAATAAAAAACAGCAAAATAAACCAGCACATATCATAATAAAACACACCACATAGCAAAATAAAATAGATGACATAGCCAATTAAATAGATAACAAATGCCAATAAAACAATTGAATAGCACACTGGGTACATGATGCCCATATAATCTGTGCATCATTTAACACTATGCCAGTCAACGGTCAAAATAAAATAAACAATCACAAACAATCTCTTATGCCATCCAAACAATCAGAAATTAAAACAAATCAAGAAGTAAACAGAACTAAATTACCACCAATCAATTAATCCAATCCAAAATAAAGACCACAATTCACAATTAAAACACCATAACAAAACCATTAATAAATAAATTAAAGCTCAAAGTAAACACCATCCGACAAAATCTAACTACCAAAAAGAAGCCACTATTAAAAAGCAAGCCCCCACCCCTGAAATAAACTATTTAAAACACCCCTAAAAAATACATCTTACTAAATAAAATACAAAAATTACATTGCCCAAACATTACTAAACAAACAAGCAAAATACATTAAAAATACATCAAAACAAGTATTTGCAAAAACAACCATTGATTGTCCCCTCAATGTATGTTTTATATCCATAGAGACATACATAAATACAGTGGCAATGAATGGGCATCCACCAAAAAATTAAATCACAATAAAACCTGTAAAAGAAATATAACATACATTCCATTTTTTAACTTACCTTCAGATGTCTTCACCCTCTGAATCCCGGGGACACCGCATGCTCTCGAACCAATCCACGAACAGGAACAGTCACAGATAAAAAAAAATACAAAGTCTTTTTCTTCTTTCTTTTACTTCTTTCTTTTTCTTCATCTGTAATTTGTAATCCAATTTCGGGGTCTTCTGGGGTCTTCTTCTTCATCTGTATCTTCTTACTTCATCTGTAGGCACGCCCTAGAGGTCTTCTTGGTAGAGGAGGTCCTCCATCCTCGGCTTCTTGCTTTCAAATTAGGCTGCATAGGCTTTTATAAGACTATGACATCACATTTTATGCAAATGGTTCCCATGGGCCTGATTGGCCATTGAAAACGATGTGCTTTTCCTTTTTTTTTTTGGGGTGACGTCATGTAAAGGAAATTAAGCCAGCCAATTAGAATGGCTGTGCTTCCTGTCCCTTTAACATGACGTCATCAAAAGCAACATGGCTGCCGGCACATGGTACTTGAGCCAATCTGATCGTGGGAACAATATCCCCAATCTGATTGGCTGTAGTAGACCATAGCGGGTGCGCGCAGCGCAATGGTGACATCACCGTGCGAGCGAAGCCTTGAGGTGGGACCAGTGGGAACGGCATTTAGTGTCGAGTGAGGTTCGCAAGCGCCCCTAGAAGGTACGCTGGTAATGACTGGTCTCTGAGATGTGCTGCAGGAGGCAGCAGAGGCAGGACAACCGATTGTAGGTCTGGGTAAACTGGGAGCGTGTCCGAAGGGGCACGGATTATGAATCCTTACAGACATTAAAGAACACACTCCAGCTAGAGCTCCCTCAAGAGGCGGACGCCTGCGGACAGAAGAAAGAAGATCCAGTAAACGGTGTCGTGGGACCACGTTGCAGTTCTACGGATCCACCATCCAAGTCGGCCTGGTCTGGCCTAAGGCTTAGAAGGTGTGACGGTGAGGGGTGCCAAGCGAGGAATAAAGGGGTCATCCCCATTAGGCACCCCCTTCTACCGTCTGGGAAGTAAGGGGTTAACCAGAAATGTACGTATAATACATATGTTCCCCTGCTTCATAACCAAAAGGTATGTCCCTTGGTTATCCTATTCCCACATTTAGAGGGAATTAATATATTTTTATTCCCCTGCCTCATGGCAAACTGTTTTATTTGATAGATGTGTATATTGGTACAATTATTGGAGTTTGTACCTTTGCAGTGTACTGTATGCAGCAACCACATACACTGGGATCCAGGCAGGAGGGAAAGGGTTAATGTTCATTTTGTGTTTATGGCCCGTTGTCCCTTTTCCCGCCTTTGCAGGCTCCATTTTGCAGTCTCTTCATAGGTCGCCATTACAGCCCCATGTAACCGTATGGAGATTCCGGCGATTTGGGCCCGTTATCATAGAAGACCTGCAGGTGGCGCCCGAGAGGAGGAGCGGCGGTTCCCCATTGAAAGTCAATGGAGCCATTAATTTCAATGGGGATTCCTCGAGACCGACCTCAAGGAACGGGTTGGCAGCCATCAAAAACGCAGACCACAATAGCGGATACATTATCTGAAAGAGAGCTTTGATCACTCCCTAGTCAAGTTAAGGTTCAATTGGCGTGGGAAACTTAGGTTCTAGGGCACCCAGGAATAAAATTCTTTTTGCCCCTAGACCCTAGGAACCCCCTCACACGACCCCAACCGGGTCCGAGAGTTAATGACCCCGGTAAAGGGTCGCGCTCGTTATAAGGGTCGCACCATAGACTCTAATGGCGGAGGTAAAAGTCGTGACTAAAAACGGCTAAGTCAGAATGAGCAGAAACCTAAAACCCATAACTCCGGTTCTGTTCAACATAGAGGGCGGAGATTCGGCCACCATGTAGTCCTAGTTCCGGCAGGATTGCATGGCAAATACCGACCCTCTCGGGGCAACAGAACGGAGTCAGGGTAATTGTAAAGTTTGGGTTTCTGCCATTGACTTGCATGGCAGAAAAAAGCCTCGTGTTCAAAAGTGCTTTTAAAACTGCAATTGTGTAACTCCGGTCCGGTGGGTCGCAGAAAGCTGAGACTTGGCCACCATGGAGAGTCCCCTCCGGCATGAGGGTCTGGCAAGTTTCAACCCGTTCGGCCCAGCCGAACGGATTATTTTAATATATGTTCAATATTAAAAATGTACTCTGCATCCCTGATATGTCAAAAGCCCCTGGCCCAGAAGGAATATTAATTGCCACAGGGCGTCGGTGTGTCTGAGGGAAACCCATGTATGAAAGGCTCACCGCCCTAGATTAAGAGTTCTAGGACAAAAGGAGAGCAGGACATGGGTACATGGGTTAAGTGTTGTGTTTCACACCTTGGGACAAAGGTTTTCCTGTCCCAAGCAGACTGGACGACGCCAGTCTTGTGGGAGGGGGGCTAGGGAAATGAGCCCCTGATTAGAATAATGCCCACCCAGTGGGCAGGTACTACCTTGCTACTCAAGTGAGGTAGCAAGGGATAATTGGGTGGAGGTAATTGGTAACCAATGCCTTGCACCCAGTGTTAGGGTATGGGGCTGAAACTCCATATAAACAAGTGTAAGCTCTATGTCCATTGTCTTCGTGTTTTTGGTCTTCGTTGTGACTTCGTTTTCTATCCTTAATGAATTTCCAATCCTGTACCTGATTGCTTCATTGTCCAACCCATAAGTAAGTGTCCATATTCTGTGTGTTATTTGTATATTTTGTGTGTTCACCTTCTTTAAGGAATAAACTATATTTATCATATCATAGTCGCATTCCATTCAACCCAGATATTTTGGTGTATATTATATAGCCCTGTACTAACTACCGTGACAGAAGGTACCCAACGTGCACACACAGGGGGTAGTGCTACTCCATACACTTTGGGTGGGCCTGACTCTGTGGACACGTGCCCAGGGCACCCTCAGTAATATGGGTGTTCCACTGGGGTGGTGTTTCTGTGTTGTGGGTATTGTATTATGGGGCCTTGTACTATTATTGTATTGTAGAGTTATGTGTGTGTCTGTAAAGATTAAGTTAGTAATACCAGTGTGTGTGTACTTATTTACTGATTGTATTGGTTATCCTGCTAGGATCCCTCCCAGGTGGAGGCGCTGTGTCCAGAGAGAACGCAATCACCCCAGGCTCCCAGTGGTGGAGGATTAGGCCTCCTGTACGCTAAACAGGTACTCAACACGCATAGTTCACTTAGACACAAGGAAAAGGGGCTACATATATATGATAATGCAGCAGTTGGCACTCCGATAGTCCAGGTAAATGTTGGTGCTAGTCCCTGTCACGGGAGCTTGTGCACGGTTATAATATATACAAATTAACTGGGTTGAAATGAATGCGACTTAGATATAATAAAGAAAGTTTATTCCTTGAAAAAGGTGAACACACAAAATATAAAAATAACACACAGAATATGAACACTTACTTAGGGTTTGAACAATGAAGCAATCAGGATCTGGATTGGCAATTCATTCAGGCACCAGGTAACAAGTAGATGTTGTAACAAAGACACTGGGCATAGGGCTTACACTCGTTTATATGGGGTTTCAGCCCTATCCCTTAACATTGGCTGCCAGGTGTTTGTTACCAATTACCTCCACCCAATTACCCCTTGCCACCTCACGTGGGAAGCAAGGTAATTACCTGCCCACAGGGGTGGGTATTATTCTAATCAGGGGCTCATTTCCCTAGCCCCACTCCCAAAAGACTTGCATCTCCTAGTCTGCATTTTGGGTCCTTGGATAGGAAAACCTTTGTCTGGAGGTGTGATTGCTAACACCTACAGAACTACTCAAGTCATGCTCTTCCCCTCCTTAGCATACATAATCAGTGTGGGGGAGCATTTGATCAGGGGCTTTGTTGTAGACATTGTGTTGCCCCCTGAACATTAACATACTGCAGAGTCAGTATCTTTCCTGGACTTTTATGCCAGACACCAAATACAGTATATTTCTACAATTATATATATATTAAAATAATCCGTTCGGCTGGGCCGAGCGGGATAAAAATTTCCAGATCCTCATGCCGGAGGGGATTCTACTGTGGCGACACGTTTAAATCTTAGTTGGCTAGTTCCGCAAGCCGGGAGATTTCCCGGCTTGCTAGCCAAATCCCCTCGGCGTCCGATGCGCGGTCACGCTTCATCGGGTGCCTGCGCCCCATGCGCGCGTGCCCAGGGCTCCCCGAGGGAGCCCTGGTGTCCCGCGATGTGGGGGACGGCGGCAGGGGGTTCCGGGATACCCGGTGGACCCGGAGAGGGGAGGGGGAAGCCCCGATCGGAGGACCGCTCCTCCGAGGCTTCGGCGCGCGCACGGGACACCCCGGCGCGCGCCCGGTTACTGTCGCGGCCGAGACCGGGTAAAGGTAAGAATAAACTCGGCCGCGACAGTACACAGTGGCCAATTTTCAGCTCGCTGGGACCCACCGAACCGGAGTTATAGAAATACACTTTAAAGGCACATTTACAAAAATTGTATTTCTCTGCCATTGAAGTCAATGGCAGAAACCCAAACTGAACAATTAACCTGACTCCATTCTGTTGCTCAGAGAGGGTCGGGATTTCCCATGCAGTCATGCCGGAGCAGTGACTACACGCTGGCCAAATCCCAGCTCTCTAGTCCGTACAGAACCAGAGTTATGGACTTCAGGTTTTTACCGTTTTTAACTTAGCCGTTTACCTTGTGGCTTTTACCTCCATTGGAATCAATAGGGCTGGCGCCGCCATAGGGAATGCATGGGCCGGCGCCGCCATAGGATTCAATGGGACCTCCGCTACCATTGGAGTCAATGGGAAACACACACTTTTTTACAGTTAATCCTACTCCGTTCGGTTGAGGGGAGAGGGCTGGAAAAATTGCCATGCAGTCATGCCGTGACTACATGCAGGCCAAATCCCAGCCCTCTGGTCCCTACGGAACCGGAGTTATGGGTTTTCAGTTTACACTGTTTTCCACTTAGTGTTTGAAAGCCACACGGCTTTCTCCGCCATTGCGGTCAATGGTAGGACCCTCATGGCCGGCGCGACCCTTTTTCGCCACCATTAATTGTCGGACCCGGTTGGGGTCGAATGAGGGGGTTCCTAGGGGCTATGGGCAAAAATAATTTTATTTCTGGGTGCCCTAGAACAAAAGTTTCCCACGCAATTGGTCGTGAACTTGACCGAAGCCTACAGTAGTTGAGCGATCAAAGCTCAACAAAGACATTGTTTCCGCTTTTGCGGTTCTGCGTTCTGGCTGGCTGCCAGCTCGTCTCCGGAGGTCGTCCTCGAGGAATCCCCATTGAAATGCATTACTCCATTCACTTTCAATGGGGAACCGCCACTCCTCCTCTCGGGCGCCACCTGCAGGTCTTCTGTGATATCGGGCCCAAATCACCAGAATCTCCATAGGATTACATGAGGCTCCAATGGCAACCTATGGAGATGCTGCAAAATGGAGACTGTAAAGGCGGGAAATGGGACAAAGGGCAATAACCATGTAAATGCAATTAACCCTCTCCCTCCCGACCTGATCCCAGTGTATGTGGTTGGTGCATACACTGTAAAGGCACAAACACCAATAATTGCACCAACATATACATCTAGCAAATAGAACACATTTAACCACGAGGCAGGGGAATAAAAACACATGAAATTCCTCTAAATGTGGGAACATGGAAGGGAAGGAGAGGGTTAATTCCCACTTGTGATGCTAACCAGGAGTAGGCAATGTTTGATCATGATATAAAAATATAAACATCTTCATAGCATAGGACAGTTCATAAGACTCAGGATTCCAGATAGTCCAATGTTAAACACACTCCCATAGATTATGCCACTAGCCATATAGGTAAGTCTTATGTGGTGGTCTAGGTAACCGTGTGTGGGACTGATCACATAAATGAAGTAAATGGATTACTCACTGCTGACCTTGGGGATATCCTGGTCCTGTCCTGCGTGCTCCTACCAAGGAACAATTGAAGAGAGTACAGGGAAAACGGCGGTGCATCTGCTGCTGGTGCTGAAGATTGGAAACCACAAACTGCAAACCACAAAATATCCTAGGTGCAAAAATTTATTTTAGGGCATAGTAACAGCCAAAAAGAACACTCTGACGCGTTTCCCGTGGTATCCCACACTTTATCAATAATGATAAAGCGTGGGATACCACGGGAAACGCGTCAGAGTGTTCTTTTTGGCTGTTACTATGCCCTAAAATAAATTTTTGAACCTAGGATATTTTGTGGTTTTCAGTTTGTGGTTTCCAATCTTCAGCAGCAGCAGCAGATGCACCGCCGTTTTCCCTGTACTCTCTAAATGTGGGAAACATGATAACCACGGGACATACCTTTCGGTTGTGAGGCAGGGGAACATATGTATTATGGGTAAATTTCTGGTTAACCCCTCACCTCCCAGACGATGGAAGGGGGTGCCTAATGGGGGTAACCCCTTTAGTACTCGCTTGGCACCCCTCCCCCGTCACACTCCCATATAAATGTAGTAGAAGAGCATAACCTGGGCTATGACAGATCCAATGCTGATCATTCTTCCTATAATTGTACAGATAAATAAGAATTTTAACTCAGGGAGTGTTAGGACCTGCTAACGGTAATGCCTTGATCTTGGCTAGCAGGCTTAAGATGCTTTGGCCAAAGGGTTGAACTAAATGACCCTTTGTCAAGAGAATATATAGGTATTGCACTGTGTATTTTTGTCATATTGGAAGTAGCTTTGGGCATTTTTGTTTGTTTGTTTTTTTGTTTACGAAGAGCATACCTGTAAGAAATTAGGAGACAGCACTCAGTTGTAATCCAAATAGTATATATTATTATAAAATGGCACACACAAAGGCCCAACGTTTCGGTCCTCAAAGAGGGACCATCTTCAGGGAGGTGTAAACAAACAATGACTGTGACAAACATATATAGCCAAACACCAGAGACTATTAAAAAAAAATTCAAACCCGCAAAACCAACACCTAGGTGTCTCTGACGTTATCCGTCGGGCATAATAGAGAAAATGTGTCAGCTGACATACTTTGTGCATTGCGCATGCGCGGTAGGATGAAGCTTCACTGTTTCCACCGCAGCATGTCCTAAGTTGCTAGGTGACCACTCAGGCAAGCAATTTGAGTAGGATTATAGTGAAAACGGACTGCGCATGCGCAAAGCAAACTGGATGCCCATTAAACCCAATAAGATAAAGCCATGATGTCAGAGGTACCACAGGGTGATTGGTGTCTATTTTACCAGGAATAAGTGAGGTAAGTGAAAGTGAGGGAAAAGGGGAAGGGAGCTACAGTATGTATATAATGTTGCGGATAAAGAAACAATGAGAGGAAGAACCAGATCTTTGTGTAGGCCTAGTCTCTACACAAATACAGCTCAAGCAGGGGCATAATAACATGCAGGAGCGCAGACCAAGAGAGCAACCACGTACTAGGGGTCTTCATCCATGCCCATCCAGTAGTACACTGGTATTGGCAGATCTTAAAGGAACTTGATCAGTGATTATCACTCAAGGAAGCATCCAAGTCCTTTAGGCATCATGGTATTGAGCTTGAACATTTTTCTCGCTTCCAACTGTAGCAAAAGTTTATTCCTGTCACCCCACCCCCAGGGGGGGAGCATTTGCCCGCAATATAGACATACATCGTAATATGGCCAGGCTATGTTTGAACTTTCTAAAGTGCCTGGCCACCGGTTGGAATTTGAACTCGTTGCTGTCCCCAGTGTCAAGCAGAGCTTTCCTAATAACAGATCAGAGCATAATTATACGCTCTTTCAGCATTCTTGTTGTTATTCCAATGTAGTATAAACCGCATGGAGAACGGATAAAATACACAACAAATCTGGACTCACAGTTGAAATAGCTCCTTATTTTAATAGGATTGCCATTGCCATTGTGAGGATGTGCAAATGTCTTACTTAGAAGCATATACTGGCAATTTGTGCAGCCAGAACATTTGTATACCCCCAGTACCCTAGGTAGCCAGGTTGTGGCCGTCGCTTATTTGGATGTAGGATCCGATTGAGTAAGGAAATCACCAAGGTTACGACACTTCTTGTAACAAAACAGAGGCAGATTTTCAAAATTCTTTCCAATTTTTTTTTATTACCGGCAAGCTCATGCCAGTATATTGTAATGCATGTCTTGATGAGTCCTGAAGCCATACTGTATGTACTGTTGATATTGAAATGCTTGCTCTCCTTGGATTTGATAACATGCTCTAGGAAATAATTCCTGGACCACGTCCTGGATTTTACCAGGGCAGAGTTAATCTCTTGTTTGTCATAGCCCCTATCTAAAAATCTTTTTGCCATTTCCTGAAGAGCGTGCTCAACCTCTCTCAGGTCACTTGCCTGCAGCCCATATCCAAGTGGCACATTATAAGTGGCAAGACGACTGAAGTTTAAAAGGAAGTTCAAAAGAAGTGAAGAAGAAGTGGACACCCCACCTGGCCCTGATTCCTGCATGTGAACTACGCTGGAAAGGAGGAAATCATCTATACCAGACTGCATCATTACTGCTGTAATGCTGCCTTTACCATTTATATTTGCTGTGACTTCACATATTCTCAAATTATGCACTTCCTTTTACCAGCCTCAGTATGTCTCTAACTCTATTCATATATCTCCATCTCTCCTTCCTTCCACACTTCTCAGCTCACATGAACTCCTTTCTTACCTGCGCCCTCTGACACCACACAGCTATATCCCCTACACTAAAACACACCCCTACAAATCATCCTCACACATCCTCTTTCTATCCATGCTTCTCCTCCTTGCTTCTGGGATATCTCTCCCAATCCTGGTCCCTGCCTTATTTCTGTATGCTCTCGACCTCGCCTCCCACATGCAACTTCTACTCCTTCTGGTGTTAACCCCTCCAACCTCATACCCATCCCCTGCCACCCTCCCTCCTCTCTCCCTTTCTCCTGTGCCCCTTGGAACGCACGCTCTCTTTCTAACAAGTTCCTCTCTGTGCATGACTTCTTTCTCTCTCACTCCCTGCTTCTCTTTGCTATAACTGAGACCTGGCTCACTCAGTCTGACTCTGCTCTGGAAGCTGCCCTCTCCTATGGTGGCCTTTCCTTCTCCCACACTCCGCGCCCTGATGGCAGGGGTGGAGGCGTGGGGCTCCTGCTCTCCTCTCTCTGCCATTACTGAACCCTTCCTATTCCCCCCTCTCTTGCTTTTCCCTCCTTTGAGGCTCACACTGTCCAGATCTTCTCTCCTCTCCCGGTCCATGTGGCGGTCATCTATCGCCCACCTACCTCTACTCATTCCCCTTCTGCCTTTCTCTCTCACTTTGAATCCTGGCTCTCTTTCTTTCTCTCCTCAGACTCCACTGTTCTTCTCCTTGGGGACTTCAATTGCCACATTGATGACCCCTCTCTCCCTTGGGCTTCCCGCCTTCTTTCTCTAACCTCTTCTTTTGGCCTTCAACAGTGGACTGCAGCCAGCACCCACAAGGATGGCCACTACTTAGACCTGGTTTTCACTAAAAACTTCTCTCTCTCTGATTTCTCCATTTCCCCTTTTCCTCTCTCTGACCATCACCTCATCTCATTCTCTCTATCTCGCTTCTCCCCTTCTCCACCTCCATCTACCCCCCGGTTCTGCAGAAACCTGCGCTCTATTCACTTACCTGACTTTGAGTCCACTTTAAGCTCCACCCTCTCCTCTCTCAGCTCTGCTACAGACCCTGACAACCTGGTCAGAAACTACAACTCTGCCTTGTCCTCGTCTCTTGATCTACATGCCCCGCTTTCTCTCTGCCGCACTCGCCCTTCTAACCCTAGACCCTGGCTAAATTCCCACACGCGCATGCTGCGTTCCTCCACTCGTTCCTCTGAATGCCTCTGGAGGAAGTCTCACACTCTCGCAGACTTCCTTCACTACAAATTTATGCTATCCTGTTTCAACTCTGCCCTCTCGCAAGCTAAACAAGCCTATTTTTCTGCACTAATCAACATGCACAAGTCTAACCCACGCCGACTGTTCTCTGTCTTTGATACTCTACTCAAACCACCCTCAGCTGCCTCTCCTTCCTCCATCTCCGCTCAGGACTTTGCTGACTATTTTAAGGAAAAGGTGGAATCCATACGGCAGAACATCCCCTCTGTTTCTTCCTCCCATCCTACACCTCTTCCTAACTCTCCTCCTGCCTTCCTTGACTCTTTTTCCACTGTCTCAGAGGAGGATGTGTCGCTGTTGATCGCCTCCTCTCCCTCTACCACTTGCCCTCTTGACCCCATTCCCTCCCATCTCCTAAAACCTCTAGCTCCTACTTAAATCCCTACGCTCACACACATTTTTAACTCCTCCCTCTGCTTTGGAACCTTTCCATCCTCCTTCAAACATGCAACAGTCATACCATTACTCAAGAACAGCAAGCTTGACCCTACCTGTCTTTCTAACTATCGACCTGTCTCCCTCATGCCTTTTGCCTCTAAACTCCTTGAACGTCTTGTATTCTCTCGCTTGCTCCATTTTCTCAACACCTATTCTCTCCTAGACCCTCTACAATCTGGCTTCCGCTCTGCTCACTCCACCGAAACAGCCCTCACTAAAATAACTGACGACCTCCATGCTGCCAAAGACAGAGGTCATTACACTCTGCTCATATTACTCGACCTCTCTGCAGCATTTGACACAGTGGACCACCCTCTTCTCCTCCACATTCTCCATACTCTAGGTATTCTGAACAAAGCTCTATCCTGGATCTCATCCTACCTCTCCCATCGTACTTTCAGTGTCTCTTCTGCTAACACCTCCTCCTCCTCTATTGATCTCTCTGTGGGGGTACCCCAGGGCTCTGTCCTGGGACCTCTTCTCTTTTCTCTGTACACACTCTCTCTAGGTGACCTAATAACATCTTTTGGGTTTAATTATCACCTCTATGCCGACGACACACAAATATATTTTTCAACACCTGTCCTTACACCTGCTGTACAAACCAAAGTTTCTGAATGTCTCTCTGCTATATCATCCTGGATGGCCCTCCGCCGCCTTAAACTCAACATGGCTAAAACAGAGCTCCTCATACTTCCTCCCAAACCTGGCCCTACTACCTCCTTCCACATTACTGTTGGAACTACAATCATTCACCCAGTAGCCCAAGCACGCTGCCTAGGGGTCACACTCGACTCCTCTCTCACATTCGCCCCTCACATTCAAAACATTTCTAAAACTTGTCGCTTTTCCTCCGCAATATAACAAAGATACGCCCTTTCCTCTGTTGCTCGACTGCTAAAACTCTGACTCAGGCCCTCATTCTCTCCCGTCTTGATTACTGTAACCTCCTGCTGTCCAGCCTTCCTGCCTCTCACCTATCTCCCCTACAATCTATCCTAAACGCTGCTGCCAGAATCACTCTACTCTTTCCTAGATCTGTCTCAGCATCTCCCCTCATGAAATCCCTCTCCTGGCTTCCGATCAAATCCCGCATCTCACATTCCATTCTTCTCCTCACTTTTAAAGCTTTACATTCTTCTGCCCCTCCTTACATCTCATCCCTAATTTCTCATTATGCACCATCCAGACTCTTGCGTTCTTCTCAAGGATGTCTTCTTTCTACCCCCTTTGTATCTAAAGCCCTCTCCCGCCTTAAACCTTTCTCACTTTCTGCCCCACACCTCTGGAATGCCCTTCCCCTCAGTACCCAACTAGCACCCTCTCTATCCACCTTTAAGACCCACCTTAAGACACACTTGCTTAAAGAAGCATATGAATAGCACTGTGGATATTCTGAACACGATACATAAAGCTTGGCCCCCTGCAGACGCACTTACCAGAACTCCCTCCTACTGTCTCTGTACATTCTACCTACCAATTAGACTGTAAGCTCCTAGGGGGCAGGGACTCCTCTTCCGAAATTTTACTTTTATGTCTAAAGCACTTATTCCCATGATCTGTTATTTATATTATCTGTTATTTATTTGATTACCACATGTATTACTACTGTGAAGCGCTATGTACATTAATGGCGCTATATAAATAAAGACATACAATACAATACAATACAATACTTGTTATTCTCCTCACCATCAAAAATTGGGAATAGGGCAAGACCCTCTTCAACGGTATCAGATGATGGCTAGTAGCCAGGAGAAGAGTGTTTTCTCCATTGGTTTATGAAATAGCCTGGTGAGTACTAGATCTTGCTCCTTGTATATCACTGTATCAAGGAAGGTTATTTCCATCTTCCATCAACATTCGATCCAACATGTGCCATGTTAAGAGGGAAGTAACCTTCCTTGATACAGTATATTAGTGCCAGGATTCCTCTATATTATTATGGAATTTCGAGGCCCTAGATGAGTACCATCCTGCTGAGATAACAAAGTGAAGGGATTGGGGCACACATTTAGATAGCAGCACCCTCTCCAGTAGTCTGGTCTGTACTATCAGAGTAGCTATAAGGTACTGCACAAGAATAACAAAGGGATAGTCACACCAAAAATATGCACACATGTATTTTATTGGCACTCCTGATAAAGTCTCCAGAGGGTAGCCGAAACATTGGGCCAATAAAGAAATTATTGAATATTTTTGTTGTGTCTATCCCTTTGCTATATATATATATATATATACAGTATATGTGTGTGTGTGTGTGTGTGTGTGTGTGTGTGTGTGTGTGTGTGTGTGTGTGTGTGTGTGTGTGTGTGTGTGTGTGTGTGTGTAGCCCTGGTAAGATTAGGGGCTATATTTCTATCCTCCTGGTATAATTCCTGTTAAGGGCAGGTTGCCAGGAGTTATAATGGGTTTTCCCCACTTCTGACACTGTGCTGAGTAAGTGAAGGTAGGTCACCTGACCCTGTGTCCAATCAAGAAGCACAGGGGCGGTGCCTATTGGAAGTTACAAAGAGCAGTGTCACTTCCTATTTAGTGTGTTTTGTGTGAGCTGTCTGTGAAGACAGTGTAATGTAGTGAGTTAGTTAGGTAAGCAGCCTATGAGTAGAGCTGATAGAAGGGGGTAAGGGAAGAGCTAGCCTAACTCTGGACAGCCCTGAGTCCAGAGTGGAGGCAGGGACCATCACAAAGGAGAACAGCTAGTGACATTGTATATCAACTGTACCTGTCTGCTGCTGCTGGAGACTGAATAAAGGAGTCTGCTGTTTAAAGAGACAATTGTGTGAGACAGGAATCTCTCATCCCTGGGAGGGGGATTTCTGTGGTAGGGATTCCACCCCGTATTCCTGGGGCTTACTACAGATGGAGGCGCTGCACCATTGAAGAAGAACGAAGGCATCCACCCAGTAACCTGTCCTATTGTTCCTCCATGACACCCCCATGACACCACGGAAGACTCAGGCCCTCCTGTTGCCAGCAGTTATGCACCACACTAAGTCATGTAGCCAGACCTCAGAACACCTTAGAGGGCCCGATCTGCGATTGGGTGGGGGTCCATGGGTTACATATATTTATATATATATATATATATATATATACACAGTATATATACAGGCACCTGACTGAAAACAATGACAGTGTTTGAAGTAGGGGAGCCCAATTCAAATCCCGGTGTCGACTCCTTGTGACCTTGGGCAAATCACTTTATCTCCCTGTGCCTCAGGCACACAAAAAATTTGTAAGCTCTACAGGGACCTGTGCCTGCAAAAAATCTATGTACTGCGCTACGTACACTGTCCGTTCAATAAATTGCATACACTTATCTTGTTTATATCAGTCACATACACTCACCACCTTCTCCTGTACAGAGGGATCTTCAGACTTCCACAGTGTAGTATGTTTTATACCCATTTGCTAATTGGAATATTGGAGCTCAGAACTTGTGTGTAGATATAGATGTAATCCCCTGTGTGATGCAAGCAATACATTCACACTGCCCCCAGGAGGTTCCTCTACAGTGTGCTATGGACATGTGACTGGTGATGGACATAATAGCAGCCAGTGACAAAGGCTGTGGAAGAGGTGGGACTAAGCGGGTGAGGAGCCTTTAAGAGGGGCGGCCATGACACGTGGAGTCTGAGCTGCACAAGCCTGAATGCTTTCAAGTGTGACCCGGGGCCAGTCTGGGTCCCGCTGAGATGGAGCGGAGATCCAGTGCAGGGAAAGCAGTACCTGGTGCAGCAAGGCCCAGCAGATCCATGCCGTAAAGTGCACGGAGTGTCGATCGCCGTCTGAGGTGACCCTCAATAGCTACAGTTAAATGTGGTAATGAAGAACCTTTGTGAAGTACACGCCTGCTACATGTTAGTGTATTAAGAGTTCCAACGTGTGCTGGCACCATTTACTGTATATAGGTCCATATACTCAGGATTGGGTGGCCATCTTCTAACTGACACAGACATACACCCGTGCAGGCTGTCTGTGTATTGTTGTGATATAAGCTGTATTTAGGGTGACCAGACTTTCAAAAGTAAAAACTGGGACACATCAAAAAAAGTATTTAGAACACAAATTACATCACTTAAAAATAAATATTATGATATTTGTCTAATAGCGTCCCCATTTATGCTGTATTATTAATACCTCTCTCCCCTCTTCCACAGTCTCACTCTCCTCTCCCCCAGTCTCTACCTCTCCCAGTGTTTCTCACTCCCCCTCCAGTGTCTCTCTATCCCTCCCCTCGGTGTCTCTCCCTCCCCCACTCTGTTTATCCCTCTCCCTCTCCCCAGTGTGTGCCTCTCTCTTCCGTCCTCCCCTCAGTGTCTCTCTCCCTCCCTCCCCCAGTGTCTCTCACTCTCTCCCCCAGTGTCTTTCTCTCTCCAGCCATTGTGTGTCTCTTCCTCCCACCCTGTGTCTCTCTCTTTACCTCCCCCCAGTGTCTCTCTCTCTCTCCCACCAGCCATTGTATGTGTCTCCCCTTCCCCCCAGTGTCTTTCTCTCCCCCCAATATGTCTCTCACCACCATGTCGCACTTTCACCCTCTAAGGAAAAGAAGGATCCAACACTCTACGGTTTTCTATATAAAGCTAATTTATTGTGCCACACAACGTTTCGACCAATAGGTCTTTCTCAAGTGCCTAGTCACTTTGAGAAAGACCTATTGGTCGAAACGTTGTGTGGCACAATAAATTAGCTTTATACAGAAAACCGTTGAGCGTTGGATCCTTATTTTCCTTAGCATTGCCCTGGAATACACCTGACAGGTACTCCTTGAACCAGCAGCACCGGTAAAATTGTATGTATATTATTTTCATTGTTGAGTGCAGCATATCCCTTTTATTTGCACTTTCACCCTCCCCATGTCTCTCTTTCACCCCCTCCCACCTCACCATGTCTCTCACCCCCTCCCCATGTCTCTTTCAACCCCCTCCCACCTCTCCATGTCTCTCTTTCACCCCCCTCCCCATGACACACACACTAACACACTCAATCTCTCACCTTATCACGCTGCATGCAGCAAGGCAAAGGAGGAGCTGCATAAGCTGTGCAGCACAGTGCCCCCTAATGGCTGAAGGAGAAATTGCAGCTACCGTCTGCTTTTCTCTCTGCTTCTGGCAAAATTGCCCCCGCCTGTCTACGCGCGGGCCTGCCCGCCCCCTCTGCCTGTCTGTGCGCCTGTCCACGCACAGCATGTTTTGGCATCTGCCGCCCGCAGACACTGCCCGCCACCTTCGCCCCCCTAAACAATCTTGGGCTCCCCCACGGAGCGCGCCCCCCAGTTTGCGCACTGCTGAGTTAAGGGTCTCACCCTCTGATTCCTCTTTTTCCCCGTTCTCCTCTTCCTCCATCGCCTCCTCCATGTCCATTGTAGCGTCCTGGACCTTGGTAGAAATAATTGCCCTTGCATCTGCAGGTGAAGCTATGCTCAATTTCATGGTGCTCTAGATCCTCCTCCAGCTGAGTCTTTGCCCAGACTGCCGGTCAGCTTTCGGGAATCCCTTCCCCTCACACCGGGCTATGATTCTGGGACATTCCCAGGTCCGCTACCGACCTGAACGTTTATCCATTTTCGCCTGGTGGCACTAAACTTAAAGTGACAAGAAAACTTCCGCTTTTCCTGCTTTGTGTAACGTGTGTAAGTCACTACTTGTTTTGAGAGCTCGCAATCTACGAGTTTGTCTTTATGCTATAAATCCCCGCAGGACTTTATAGCATAAAGCTCAATGATCCCACCTCTGCCACAAGTAAATAAGCCTGTCACAGGAGACCAGGTTATTTACACCTTTTAAACAGGATCATTCATTGAGCAAAACAAGGTAGAGAAATAAATTGTAGTTTATTCGTCTTAAATCCGCATGCACACAGTGGAACGCAAGACACACTTACTGGGGTCAAAAACGAGACTTTTCTAGGTGCAGGGCACTCTATTGGGAAAGTTTTTCCCTGACCTGGACTTAGCCCGGAATCTCCTAGAACTCAAATCGGCATGAAATTCCAGACGCCACCACTACGTTCTTTTTTGAGAACTTGGTCCCGCCTTACCATGAGTCAGCCTGAATCTCCCGGAAGTCAAATCGGCATGAAATCCCAGCCTCGACCGCTACGTTCGTTTCTGAGAACTTGGTCCCAAAAGTCGGGACTTAGTGTCTGGCGGGCAGACTTTTCAGGTTTGAAATCGAAGCCGGTTGCTTTGCCATTTCAAACAAAGCAACTTTGAAAAACCCGCCCATGCTCTTTCGGCTCTGACTCAAGGGGAACACACAATCTGATTGGCTCATAGCTGTGAGGATTCGCCATTCCAGTGGTTCTGTCCCCTTAACCCTCACCTGTCCGTCAGGTTCCAGAGACACTCAGAGAGGGCATCCCAGCGGCGGTTCACATGCGTGGCAGGTGGGTAATTCGCGGGCTCGGTCGGTCTCCATGGTCCCACGTCCAGGATACTCGCGTCCCCCAGCGGCGGTGACGTGTGACGCACGCGCGGTGCGCACTTTCTTCAGAGTTTCGTGGTCTCCGCTCCCCGGCCCCGCCCCCGCTCTGATGTCGGAGGTACGAGGCACAGTAGCCGCACATGCTCCTTCCCCCTCGCCTAGGGTCCCGCCTCCGGTCTCCGCCCCCGTACTGACAGAGGTGTCGTGATGCGCGTGATTGGCGCACGACTGGGTCGCCAGCGGGATACGTGGGTTATGCGCGGGGCACACACGCACGTTAGAGGTTACACCCACACTTCTAATTGGCTTCATAATAGGACACACCTGCACGATCCAGCAGCCTATCGGTGAGGGTTCCGCCACTTCCTGGTTGATTCCCATTGGAGGAAGGTTCTTTATATACCTTGTCAGTACTCTCTTGCATTGCCGAGCATAACTCCTGTTTATGACGCTGAACCTCGCTGCATTCTGCCTTGCCTGATTCCTATCCTGCTACCTGACCCTGCCATGGACCTTGGACATTCTGATACTCTCCTGCACTGACCCCGGCTTTGGAATACGATTATCCTGCTCTCTCCTGCATTGACTCTGGCTTTGGAATACGACGATCCTGCTCTCTCCTGCACTGACCCTGGCTTTGCCTTAACGACGACTCTGCTTTCTCCAATCCTGACTCCGGCTACGTACCCCAACGATCCGCTACTCTGCACTCCAAGACCTGGCAAGTACAACAATTAAGCTGTCCTGTATAACCCCAACCTGGCTTGTAAGACTATCCCACACTCTAGACGCGCCCTCACGGTTGTGGTCGGCATTCTATATCAATCCCTACCTCAGCCCCGCGGTCGCGCCTCATTTGTGGTGAGCTACGTGTTACAATAGCTTCTTATAGCTTTCCCTGCTCTAGCTGAGACATAGAGGAAGAACTCAACAACCAATCAGCGTGTGGGAACTTTCTCAAGCAGCCAATCAGAGCTAAACCGGGTAGAAAAGCCGGGTTAGCGGGAAATCTGAAATAGCCAAGGGACATGCGCAAGCCTGCCACATATCCCCCCAGCTATCCCTATGCCACCCGCTGGGCAGGCGTCTCTGGGTCTGGCAGAACAAGTGGCATACCGGAGGACTGCCATTGATCTCCGGACCCAGTACTCCGCCTTTCCCCGCTAGCCAGGTGCCATTCACATCTCTGGACATCATGTGGCTGCTTTGAACTTCCGATGTCCAGCAGACATATCGGCGCCTATGGGTTTGCATGGGCTGCCTGTTTAGATGTGGGGTCCGAATGTTAAATCATATTAACATACACTTGAATAAACTCTGAGTCTCGGGGAACCCCTCCAGCTATGTGGGACTTTAGGTGAGGATCTTCGGGTTGAAAACTAGGAGTCTGGGAGACACTGTATGGCCCCAGTGCAACTCACCCCGGGTACCCGAAAATAGTGCGAGTAAGCCGGGGAGAATAATTGGGCAACTGGTAACTTTGTACCCAGACCTCCTGCAATTAAAATGACGCTTTTCACCCCAAAACCCTACCTAAGACTTAGACTCCCAAAGTTTGGAGTCTCTAAGTTACAGGAAACAGAAAAGGGGAAATTGTTGTCTCTTTATTTGTCTGCCTTATTTCCCACACACTTTCTCTTTGTCTCAGTTTGGACTCTGAGTCCCTACAACCTTATGTACGGTTGGGCGCCCACACACCATATACTGTTTGTGGGTCACCTTGGCACTAACTGGGGTACCCCCCTTAACCCAGAGATTCCCTCAGCTAAAGGAATGCATAGTGATCCCTTTGCCTCATTCTCCTTTCCGAGTTATGCTTAAGCAGGGCAGCCTAGTGGTGAGTCGCAGTTATGTTCTCAAGGGGAAGTATTGCTGGGACAATGTTTCCGAGACTCAAGCATGATTCCCGGGTACATTTGTCGGGGAACCGGTAACTTTGGATCCCGACCTGCTAGGCACATTTTGACAACGGTTCCTCCGCAAAACCCCCTTGAAACTCATACACTAGCAATCCCTGCTTGATTGCATGCCCGGAAAGGGAAAAACACAAAAAATGGTTTTTATTACACAAAGTACAATGTGATCATACAATGTTACTGGGTCCAAGAGCTAACTCTCTGGGACCCTTATACTCGGGCCAGGGGTAACCAGGTGGGCTTGACCATTATTATGCAGCCTGGTCACCCCCTTCCGTCACATAGAAGTCCCGGATGTGTATGTCCCTCTGTATCACACACTGTATCACACACACACACACTGTATCACAGCCCGGTGTGTCCCCCTGTGTTGGCGGTTCTGCGAGCCCCTCCATTTCACACCTTGTAAGCCCCCTCTATGGCCGCCCCTCTTCCCATGTATTTCTCTCCCCTCTGTCTCACTCCCTCTCTTCCTCACTCACCCCCTCTCTACCCCCCCTCCAATAACCCCACTCTCACTCAGTCCTTCCCCCCAACACCCGCCTCGCATGTATTTCTCTCCCCTCTGTGGGTCGGGGTTCTTTACAATGCAATACAATCTAAAGTGGACTCTACAATGTACTGTTGAAAAAAAGCTGGCCACTACTGTGGAATAAACTCAAACCATCTCTTACTGCAAGTCTATAGGTGTAAATGTGCAACGTTGTGACTGCTTGATGAGGTCATCAATGACCTCACAATAGTGTGGTCAGCTGCCTATTAGAGAGGGTTGGGGATCCTTACAATGCATTTGATCTCAGACGCGTTATTAGAGGGGGTTGGGGTTCCTTACAATGCATCTGATCTCAGACGCGTTATTAGAGGGAGTTGGGGTTCCGCAGATTTTCACAATTTAATTATAGGAGACTGTAACAGGGAAGTAATCCCTGTTCAAGTAATGTGCCTTTAATCTAGCAGTGTGGTGGTTAACTGCTGGTAGTCAATTAATAAACACCACCTGCCTGATTTAGATTTCTTACAAAAGCCTGTCTTGTGAGACAGGAAGTGACTCCTTAGCTCTGACTGAGAGCTGAACTTTGGAGACAGAGCAGTGGTTCTTGAGTCCCCCAGGAGAGACTGACCAAGAGAACACAGATCTCTGGAGCTGACAAATAAGACTTCTAAACCGGGATGCTGCCATTTTCTGTGCACGCACGGGTACGGTTCCAGGAGAGCAGAGAAGCTTACTCTACAGCAGCTAACAGATAAGACTTTCATTCTTAAGAGACTTCTTATATCTGCTTATGTCATGCTATGTGTTTGGGGCTGGGAGACATGCTTAACTAGGAGTTGTGAATTGCATGGTATTTCACTAGAACCACTCCCAAGGGAATAGAAGCTTTGTTTCCCCCTTTGTTTGGATGTTTTCCTAATGTAAAGGAAAAGGCACAATAAAGCCTTATTATAATTTCACCTTATAAAAGTCTCCAATTGTGTACCTCTGTGAACGTCCGTCTACAGGGACCTTAACAACAACAACAAAAAGTTTGGAAACCTCTGTATTGAACAACTAACTTTTTCTGCCTCCGGAGGCAATTATAGAACTGTTGCCACCGCTGTTAACTGATATAATTCTTGCCACTTCCCTAACCACCTTTTATGACTTTGTAAGCAAGATAAATGGGCTAGAACAGGGGTGGACAACTTCAGTCCTCAAATGCCACCAACAGGTCAGGTTTTCAGGATATCTTTTCTTCAACACCAAACAGGGATATCCTGAAAACCCGACCTGTTGGTGACCCTGGAGAACTGGAGTTGGCCCCTCCTGAGCTCTATATAATGTTAGCATTCACATGGCATGATCACACGTGTTTGGACAAACAAACAGGACTGTCCCGGCTAACAACTTTCAAATAACTTTCAGTTTGTATATTAAAGTAAAACAGCAGTTTATAGAACCCGGTTCTTAACTGACACAATATCGTGGTAAATAAGGGGTAGTAGGGCAGGAAGATTTTTAACCTGATAGTTTGTTATAATCACCATGTTGGAATTGAACTCACGTTTGGTAGGTTTCGGCTCACCAGCCTTAAGAATGATTATAAGCAGTGCTTGACAAATCACCCAAAAATCTACTCGCCGAACCAAAAAATCTACTCGCCACCTAGCCCTGCCCATAGCCCCGCCCCTAGCACCGCCCCTCAAAAAAGAGAAATTGAATAAATTCCTAATAAGAACAACATTCGTTTTTGATGTAGCCAGGTCACCCTTTGTTGCCCTGCGACCCCCATCACCTCCGTGGCAGTGATCGATGGCGGGTGCTGCCGGAGCCAAGCGGCAGACCCGACGGCCATTCCGGAGGGTGGTGGCCAAGCAGGGAGCGCTCCGGTGCTCCAGAGGTCCACGGCGGCTCCCGAGCAGGGCGCCGCCATGTTTCGCAAGTTCGCGCATGCGCAGTGAGTGCCGGCGGCCCTGAAGAGTTGCGCATGTGCAGTGATAAGGCGCGAATGCTATCCCACCAGGGAAGGCTCTTGGAAGGGACTACAAGTGCCATGAGCCTCAGCAGCACCCCATGTGACGCCAGGGAGCCAATAGGGCTACAGGAGCTCCCTGCTTGCAGGGAATGGATACAATTCACGGGGTTTTGCAGACAGGCAGTGCAGACCAGGAAGAGCTAGGGGAAGGAGGTGAGTGCAGGGTTCTGTGACCCGCTGCATTAGGCCAGCAACCCCCCTAGGCCCTAGATAGGTCCTGAGCCACCTTATAGCTTGTGGTGCTGTAGGGACAGGCCCTAGGTTAGGGAACCTGCCCCATTAGCTGCTTGTTAGTTAGGGACACAGCGGACGCTGCGCTTCCCGCCAAAAGGCTTGGGCTCAAGATTACGCACTAAAGAGAGCTGGACTATCTTCACGGAGGCCACGCCAGGCAGTGACTGCGGCCGGCCGGCTGCAGATGGATTCCCGCCAAGGTACCGATGGTGCGGAGCTGCGGTGATATTATCCACGCCGGAATTCACCCCACGCGTAGGAGGACATCACGTCGGATCAGGTGAATCCAAACCCAGTTGTATAGCGGCACCCGTGGCTGGAGCCCGGGCAGGTATCGTTATAAAGTGCACCAACAGAGTATTCACACATAGTGGCAGCGCTGACCACGGGACAAGGGTTATTCTGTGGACACGGTGTGGGAAGACACGGTGGTGGGCACTGGGTATACGCTCCTAAGCGGGAGTGATGGACAATTGAGACTTTGGTACAGGGTGGTACAGTTATTGAGTTGATACATATGGTTAATGTGTTGTGTTATGTTGATGCTGCATATAGTAAATGGTTATACCTATACTCCAGTGTATGTGATTACTATATGCGGGTCCTGTGTAGGGGACATTCTATACTCCTAGAATTCTGCACAGGTGGAGGCACTGATCAAGAAACATTCCAGAGAGCACCTCAGGTTCCCAGCAAGCGGAGGCTCAGGCCTTTTGTGAACCTGCAGGTATACGCACCACACCTGGTAACACATAGGTTCCCCCTCACATACACTCTATATGCGGTTGGGTGGGGGAATACCCGTTACATTGACATAAGTTTATTTATTGTAATACATTTATACTTTACTACAATTAGTCCCTGTTACGTGCGTGTGTGTGTGTGACTAGTTTCCTGCACCCATTAACCAGTGTATGGGTGCCCCCGCTTCACAATATCTAAAGCAGCAATCCCGCCTGGGATCTTACCTGATCCGCAGTCCCTCAATGTCCAGGTACACTCATTCCCTCAATGTTATATGTTTGGGGGGAGGTGTTCCCTACCTGTCTTTTGGGTTAGGGGGGGGGATTCCGATGTCTCCCGTCTGAAGCTTGAGTCAGATCTGTAAGAAAACAATATTATAACAGGTTATTGCGGTGTAGGTATAGGGCAATTAAGATATATAGGGTAAATAAGATATCGAAATACAGAGAGGTAGAGAGACAGAGAGACGAGAGAGACATAGAGAAGAGAGAGACAGAGAGGGGAGAGACAAAGAGACAGAGAGGGGAGAGACAAAGAGAAAGAGAGGGGAGAGACAGAGAGAAAGAGAGGGGAGAGACAGAGAGAAAGAGAGGGGAAAGACAGGGAGACAGGGAGACAGAGAGGGGAGAGAGACAGGGAGACGAGGGAGACAGGGAGGGGAGAGAGACAGGGAGACAGAGAGGGGACAGAGATAAGGGGGGGTAACTGACTGACTGGGGGGGTAACTGACTAACTGGGGGGGGTAACTGACTGACTGGGGGGGTAACTGACTGACTGGGGGGGGGTAACTGACTGGGGGGGTAACTGACTGGGGTGGTACTTGACTGACTGGGGGGTGGTAACTGGATGGGGAGGAGGTGACTGACTGGGGGGGTAACTGGGTGGGGAGGAGGTGACTGACTGGGTTACTTGGTGGGGAGAGGGTGACTTTGACTAGGTGGAGGGTGGCTGATTGGGGGGGTACCTCTGGTGTCACACACACACACACACACACACACACACACACACACATACACACACTCTCTCCCATATACACACACACACTCTCTCTCCAATACTTACACACACACTCTCTCTCTCCCATATACACACACTCTCTCTCTCTCTCTCTCTCCCATATACACACACTCTCTCTCTCTCCCATATACACACACTCTCTCTCCCATATACACACACTCTTTCTCCCATATACACACACACACTCTCTCCCTCTCTCCCATATACACACACACTCTCTCTCTCATATACACCCACACCCACACTCTCTCTCTACACACATGGGGGGGTCGGAAGACAGGAAAGGCTGCGACCAGAACACCACCCCGCTCCCCCCCCCCGCGCGCCAATCTCCCGTCCCGCGCGGGTAGCAGAAGCGCCAGGGACGGGGGGGAAGAACACCCCACTACCACCTCCCACTACTACCTCCCGCCCGGCGGGCAGCAGAAGCACCGGTGACGGAGAGGAAGAACACCCCCGCTACCACCTTCCGCCCGACGGGCAGCGGGAGTGCCGGGGACGGGGAGACAAGGAGAGTGCAGAGTGTGAGGACAACTGATGTGTGCACGAGTACACAGATCAGTTGTCCTCACACTCTGCACTCTCCTTGTCTCAGCTCTCGCCTTCCGCGCATGCGCATGCGCTCCGGTCGTAGTGCTGGCCCAACTGGGATTGAGCTTTTCCTCCTCTATACGGTGGCCTGACTTGTCCAAAGTTCGTCAGATGCGTTTCGCAAATTAGCTTCCTCAGTGACGTTGATCAATACGGGGTAACAGCACCTATTTGTATCCTGAAAACTTTAATCTGTCCAATCAGCTCCTACTTCCTTATTGCTATCCTTCTTTACATCCTTAAAAACTACCTTACTTCAATCAATATTGGCCGTTTGTGAGTTCCCAATCTCTTTTTAAATATCGTTTGTTTATTAAACAGTGTTATACTATGTTCCCCTTTTCTTTCCTAATTTTGAGGTAATGCCCAGAAGCCCTCTCTACCAATACGGAAGATCTTTTATCCCTATGTAAGTGTGTTTTAATATACACACATATATTCGCTACTGTACTCCCAATAATTATAATTGTGGTCCCCCCCCACTCTTTTCCTTTCATATTACATGTATCCCGGAGTCACAAGTGGAAGCAAGCGCCGAGGATCCCCCCTGCTTTCTAAGACTGTTACATAGAGAGGTTTGTGAAACACCTCTAAGAGACTCTGGCAGCAGGCCAACACTTTGTGTGGGATTGAAGTTTACAATCCACTTATATACGTTTGGCACAACTATTTTATTTTTCTATACCACTTTAGGGTACAGATTAATACATTATTATGACAATATTTGGGGGGCATTTGTTATTTGGTATTGCTGTTGGTTTTTTTAATGTCAGTTTCTTAAGTGGATGTGATTGTTTTTTTTTTTCCTGCTTAATAGTAATAAAATGTTTGCGATTGGTGTTCGTTTGTAGTTAATGTTGTATTATGTTAGCTAATGCGTTTTATGGTTATTTCAGATATTGTTTGAATGTATTTCTTTGTCTTTTAATGTTTACATTCATTAATGTTGTAGTAATTCATTGGTTTGATTGGTTAGTGTTACTATTCATTTTGATTTGGTTTAGGAATTAATTGGTTTCATTGGTTAATGGTTTAATTAATTCATTGTTAATGTTGTTACTGCTTGTATTCATTGGATTAGCTGGCTACTGTTTTTATTTACTTTATTTAGGTTTGCTAATGCAGTGTTTAATAATGGCCAAATAATCTATTATCCATATCTGGATAATAGTTATTTTGCACATTATTGTACTGTATGTGTTAGGGGGTTGTATTTAGTTACAAATAATGTTTAGTATTTTTGTAGGCACAACATTGGTACCGCAGGCCCGCGGGTACCTCGGGACTCCCGCGGGGACAGCCGCGGGGTCAGCCGGGGACAGCCGCGGGGTCAGCCGGGGACACCCGCGCGACCCCCGGCCTCCCTCGAGGGCCCCCGCGGGGTCAGCCGGGGACACCCGCCGGCCTGTTGTATGGGTTTTGCGCCTGCAAAAAGGTAAACAAAGAATTTTTTCAAAGTCCTGCTTTTTTAATCACCTGCCTTTAGCTGGTGAGCTTTATTCAGCGCAACTTTCACGTACGATAAGTTTGTGTTGCTTAGTGAATCCTGCAGAAGGGCAGGATTCAGCGCAAACAGCTCATCGTACGAGCAAAGTTGGACTTTGAAATATTTCCAGGAAAAAGTCAGTTTTGGAGCGCAAAGTGCCTGTTTGCGCGGCTTAGTGCATAGCGCTCGGCGGAACTTCACGTTCTAAGAGCACTTTGCGCTCTTAAAACGACTTATCACTGCTTTGTGCATAGCCCCCTTAGTATTCGTATACATTACATCTGAACACATAATGCAAAGGTACCCTTGGCATATACTTAACTACATTCTTAAGTTAATTCCATAGTAAATCAGTGGTTTTCTCATTTATCTCTGTAGTTGACTTAATAATACGGTGTTGGAATGGACATGGACAGCCCGTTCGTGCAGCCACGTTGCTTGGTGTGTGTTGACACTGCTGCTACGCTGATGGGCATCAGTGGAAACCTGAAAAGCTAGATGAAGAACTTGGAATGAAACCCTAAAATCAAAAAGAAGGCAGAAATCGTGCCAAGGGGCATTCCACGCCCTTTCTGCCATGCTTTCCTAATGAGTACATAACCTGGCTGTTAGCGCTCTCCAGTCAGTAGTCAAGTGCTCCTGCTTCAAGACTGGTAACATCAACAAAAGGCCCGCGGCACAGAAGCAGATCAGCAGCAGGAGCCAAAGAAGAAGGATGGATACGTCAGCAGAATAGGTACCAATCTATTTAATACCATTATCTCTTACCAATACCAACATAATCACCCCCCCCCCCACACACACACTTTAAGCTTGGGCATAAATAGTAGCAATTTTGCCAGCCTTTTTGTCCAAAAGTAAATTTTTTCAAAGCTTTGTTGATTTGTTAAGACTGCTCTTTATGTCTTGCTAATTTTCAGTGAGTCTCACTTATTGAAACCAAGCCCTTCACTCATCGATGCTCTCAGACATCAATGGAGTTTCAATCATTGAAGGCAACACTTTCATTGAAATCTCATTTTCATATTCCTAGACCCCGATTATTACTTGCTGTGATTGTTTATAACCAAAGAGAATGTAAGCTCTACCCAGCTCTTGCTTATCGTATAAATAAGTTTTTCTCATTTATCTCAGTAGGACGTGGGCACATGCGCCATTATTACAGTGTTGCAATGGACGTAAGCACATGAGCCATTAATACAGTGTTGGAATGGACGTTGACAGCCTGTTCCTCCTGCCACGTTGATTGATGTGCTTTGACACTGCAGCTACGCTGATGGGCATCAGTGGAAACCTGAAAGCTAGATAAAGAACTTGGAATGAAACCTAAACATCAAAAGGGAGAAGAGGCAGGAAGGAGGCTTCGTACCTGAACGCTGATAGGAGGCTTCGCACCTGAACGCTGATAGGAGGCTTCGCACCTGAACGCTGATAGGAGGCTTCGTGCCTGAACGCTGATGGGCATTTAAAGTGCGCTTTTTAAGTGATAAATACAGTTAGACTATAGTTAATAAACTCACTTTCTTCATGCAATGACCAATAACCTCAGCTGATATGACATGGATCTAATTGCATTCTCTTCACAGGTATGTTCCTGATGCTGTGCAAATCCTATGTAAAAGCCTGACTGTGGCCTTGTAGAATTGATATAAGTATGTTCCTGATGCTGTGCAAATCCTGTGTAAAAGCCTGACTGTGGCCTTGTAGAATTGATATAAGTTAGTATGTTTGAATGTAAAAAGTTTTTTTTTTTCCTCTTAACTCTGTGCTGTTAATTGACCAAATGGAACAAGCTGACTGATTGGGGAGGGGGAGGGTCATGTGACTGCTTTTATCTGTATAATACCAACACCTTTGCTGCATTGGGCAGGAACTGCATTAGGCAGTGAGGCATTTAAAGTGAGCTTTTTAAGTGATAAATACAGTAAGACTATAGTTAATATACTCACTTTCTTCATGCAATGACTAATAACCTCAGCTGATATGACATGGATCTAATTGCATTCTCTTCACAGGTATGTTCCTGATGCTGTGCAAATCCTGTGTAAAAGCCTGACTGTGGCCTTGTAGAATTGATATAAGTTAGAATGTTTGAATGTAAAAAGTTTTTTTTTTTTCCCTCTTAACTCTGTGCTGTTAATTGACCAAATGGAACAAGCTGACTGATTCAGGAGGGGGAGGGTCATGTGACTGCTTTTATCTGTATAATACCAACACCTTTGCTGCATTGGGCAGGAACTGCATTAGGCAGTGAGGCATTTAAAGTGAGCTTTTTAAGTGATAAATACAGTTAGACTATAGTTAATATACTCACTTTCTTCATGCAATGACTAATAACCTCAGCTGATATGACATGGATCTAATTGCATTCTCTTCACAGGTATGTTCCTGATGCTGTGCAAATCCTGTGTAAAAGCCTGACTGTGGCCTTGTAGAATTGATATAAGTATGTTCCTGATGCTGTGCAAATCCTGTGTAAAAGCCTGACTGTGGCCTTGTAGAATTGATATAAGTATGTTCCTGATGCTGTGCAAATCCTGTGTAAAAGCCTGACTGTGGCCTTGTAGAATTGATATAAGTTAGTATGTTTGAATGTAAAAAGTTTTTTTTTTTTTCCTCTTAACTCTGTGCTGTTAATTGACCAAATGGAACAAGCTGACTGATTGGGGAGGGGGAGGGTCATGTGACTGCTTTTATCTGTAAAATACCAACACCTTTGCTGCATTGGGCAGGAACTGCATTAGGCAGTGAGGCATTTAAAGTGAGCTTTTTTTTTTTTCAACTTCAAATTTTTCTTTATTGGGGTCACAGGTTCTGACATTGTATCACATCCCATTGTGTTACATCCCCCCAATAATGTTTTTATAACATACATCCGGCTATTTTAACTGCCCCAGTATGGAACAAGAACCGTACATATAGGACAAACAAGACAAACTAGACGACGGACAGGGAAGGGGGGGGCGGGGGAGGGGGGATGGGTCTTCTCCGGGTATTCCTGTTGACGTGTAGTCTCTTACGAGCTTCCTGACTTTGTAGATAGCATTTTTTGCCTCCATCTCGAGTATGCCGAGTTATCCCTATATGCTTGGCGTGTTGGGTAGCTACCCAAGGGGCTGTCACCTACCTGTTCGTCGCTATTTGTTGTCTGGACTCTGACCCCCAGAGGAGAACGCGTCTGAACCTATTATAGCAGGATTGCGGTGGCATCCACCCCGGGGATGTCTGTCTGTGCCAGCCAAGGCGACCAGACTTTTAGAAAGTTTCTGCCGGTGTCATTAACCAAACTCGTTAATTGTTCCATCCGGCAAACGTGCCAAATCCGATTTCGAATCTTGGTTGATAACTGGGATTACTGGTTGCTTCCATAATGCTGCAATCTCGCATCTAGTGGCTATTGCGAAATGCGCGATCACTTTGTGCGTCGCATTTGACATACCCTGGATCCGCCTGCCCAGCAGGAACAACCACGGGTCCAGGGGGATCTCCCAATCGAGAATCCGCTGTAACCAATCTCTAATCTGTTCCCAAATCGGGGCCACTTTTGTGCAGGACCACAGCATGTGTCGCAGGTCAGCCGCCTCCCCGCACTGTTTTGGGCAGAGCGGGGAGTAGCCCTTAACAAATTTAGCCAATCTAGTTGGGGTGTAGTACCACCGCATCAGGACCTTATACGCGTTCTCCTTTAGTGTGGTACATATGGAGCTTTTAGCTGCTGCTTGTGTGATCTGCTCCCATTCCTCGTCCTCTAATGTCTCCCCTAAGTCAGTCTCCCACTGTCGAATGTAGTGCAACCGGGTCTCGCTTGTCGTCTTCGGACAGACCACTTCCCTGTACATTCTAGATGTGAGTCCCCTTGTGTCCGTGTCTCTGGAACACAGCTGCTCAAAATTAGTGCGTGCTGGTCTAATTGGGGTTTTGTTGTAAAAATCTCTGATCTGGAGGTACCTAAAAAATTCTGTATTTGGGATATCCGTTGCGGATTTAATTTGCTCAAATGTTTGTATATGTATCCTGCCCTCCAGATCCTCAAGACGGGTAATGCCCGCTTGTATCCAATACACCATGTTTTTACTGTTCAGGCCTGGAGCGAAATCTGGGTTGCCAATGATTGACGTCATGAGTGACGCTTTTGTGGTTAAATTACAACTAAATTTAGTGGCCTCCCAAACTCGGATCGAGCTGGTAATGGTCTGAAGCGGCGTGCCGATCTGGCGTGCCCTTCTCTTGGGCAGCCAGATCAGCTTCTGGATGTCAATTGGTGCACAACACTTTTTCTCCAACTCTACCCATCTCCTAAGGCTTGGGTCTGTGTGCCATTGGAGAATTTGGGCCAATTGGGCCGCTTTGTAGTAAGCGAACAAACAAGGTACCGCTAGCCCTCCTCTTGTTGTGGGTCTCTTTAATATACCCTTTGCAATTCTTGGGTTTTTCTTATTCCAAATTAATTTCATAATTGTTGACTGAAGGGAGAGGATGTCAGAGTGAACCAATGGTATAGGTAGGCTCTGGAAAAGATATAACATCCTTGGAAGGAGATTCATCTTCACGCAATGTATCCTTCCAATCCATGAGATGCCCCCTTTTGCCCACACTCTGAGATCCTCCCTCAGCGCCTTTATTAACCTGGGAAAGTTTGCTTTATATAAAGTTTTGTAGTCCCGTGTAAGATATACCCCTAAATATTTGATAGCGGAGGGTTGCCATTTAAAATTAAAGTTGAGATCAATCAGTTTTTCAACTTCTTTGGGAAGATTTATATTGAGGGCTTCTGATTTAGACTGATTAATCTTAAAGCCGGAAATATGGTTAAATTTGCCCAGAATTCCAAATACATTAGGAAGGGACGTGAGCGGTTTAGATAATGTTAGGATAACATCATCCGCATACAGAGCGGCCTTATACTCTTGCTCTCCATCTGAGATTCCCGTTATATCGGGGCTATTGCGTATGTACGCCGCCAAGGGCTCTATACAAAGGGCAAACAGCAACGGCGACAGCGGGCATCCCTGTCTCGTTCCACTTTTTATGTGGAATTGCTCAGAGGGAAAACCCTGGTGCCTCACCCTCGCCGTTGGGCCCTCATACAGCGCCATGATGGCCCGCAGTAGGCGTCCTCTAAAGCCAAATGCCCCCAGAGTTTCTGTTAAGTAGGGCCAGCCTATTCTGTCGAAGGCTTTCTCCACGTCCAGGCTCAACACCATAGAATGTGTATTTTTCTTTTGGGCCAGATCAATCAGGTCAATGATTCTTCTGGTGTTGTCTGCCGCTTGCCTTCCTCCGATAAACCCTACTTGATCCGCGTGGATTAACCTGGGAAGGACACTACCCACCCTGTTCGCTATGAGTTTAGAATAGATTTTGATATCTGAATTAATCAGTGAAATGGGCCGGTAGCTCTTACAGTCTGCCGGGTCCTTTCCAGGTTTGTGGATCACCGAGATGGACGCTTGGAGCATTTGTGCCGGAAAGGAGGCCCCCTCCAATATACCGTTAAATAATTTTAGCATATGTGGGGCTAGGATTTTTGCGTATTTCTTATAATACAAATTGGAGAAGCCATCGGGCCCCGGCGCCTTGGCCGGTTTTAATGCTTTGATGACTTCCATAATTTCCTCTAAGGTAAAGTCCGCCTGCAGCGCCTCTCGCTCGACCCTTTCTAAAGTTGGTAATTTTGCCTCCTTCAGGAAGGTGGTCAATAACTCACCTGTTTTAGTGTTATGAGTGACCTTGTCTCCATTATATAGTTTTTCGTAGTAGACTTTAAATTGCTCTACTATTTTCCCAGGTATGGAGGTAAGGTCTCCCTTTTGGTTCCGAATTGCGTGAATAGAGTTATTTTGAAGCTTCTTTTTTAGCTTATTGGCAAGTAGTGTATCAGGTTTGTTCGCCTTTTCATAAAATTTCCGTTTAGACCAAGCCATTTCCTTCTCCGCCTGGGAGGTGAGGAGGAGGTTGAGTTTAATTTTGGTGTCTAGCAATTGTTTGAGCGTACAGTATGTTCCTGCTTATTAGTTTTGTGCAGGGTAGAGAGCTCCGCTATCTGAGTTTCTAGATCCTTAGTTTTTTTCTCTCTTTCCCTTTTCCGTTTGGCTGCCAGATTCATCAATACTCCCCTGAGGGTCGCCTTATGAGCTTCCCACAGTGTAGCTTGTGACGCTACGCTCCCCTCATTCTCCTCAAAATATTCCTGAATTTTTTCACCGACTTCCCGCACGAGATCTGGGATCTTTAACAGGATCTCGTTTAGCTTCCAGTTCGCTCTAGGTCTGTCTAGTGGAATCAGTGTGCACCGCAGCTCTATAGGTGCGTGGTCAGACCATGAAATATCATGGATCTCTGAGCGAGAGACCCCGGGGACCATTCTATTAGACACAAGGAAGTAGTCTATCCAGCTGTATGAGTTATGTGGGTGAGAGTAGAAAGTGTACTCGCGTTCTCCCTGGTGTTGCTCTCTCCAAATGTCGATAAGTTGACAACTTGTTATGCCTTTTGTTAGAGTTAATACGTCTTGTCTGTGCGGTTTGTTAGTGGTCGTGCATCGGTCTAGACTGGGGTTGAGGACTCTGTTCAAGTCGCCCGCCACTATGATATTCCCCTTTGCGACTTTACTTAGCTTATCAAAGAAACTATTGAAAAAAGATGTGACATTGTCATTCGGGGCGTATATTGTCGCAAATGTTATTGGATACTCCCTAATGGAGCCTGTGATTATTAGATATCTCCCCTCTCTGTCGCTATATGTTTTGTCATGTCTGAATGGTATATGATTGTGAATTAGGATGGCGACCCCTCTTTTTTTAACTCGAGCTGATGCTAGAAAGTGGGTCCGAAAGTCTTTTTCGAAATACTTGGGGAAGTTAGTTTGGGAGAAATGAGTCTCCTGTAAGAAGAGCACTTCTGCCCCCTTGCGCCTATAGTCTCTGAATGCGACCTTCCTTTTAGCCGGGCTGTTGAGGCCCTTAACATTATGGGATATTAATACTATGTCCTTACTCATTAGCTGGGATGTGCTGATCTGTCTGACGTAGCTTCTTCATGTCTCGCCGAGCGTGTCTGCTCGTGTGGTTCCGGCTTACTCCGACCGCCTTTCTCTTTTCAGCCCCGTCTGAAGGAACAAAGGGAGGGGGACATACACAAGGGGACATGGGGGTGGACATATACACAACACCACATGCCATAACAACAACAATCATAACAGTTAATCTTTCTCGGCGTTCTCTCTCTGCTCTCCTCTCGCCGAGACGTCCGCCTTTGGGTTTGTGGCTCTTATTCCGAATGTTCAGCCTTGAGGTCTGGTGTTTAACTCCTCTCCCCGAACACCCAAACCCAAAGGGTTGCACTAGTGCACCTAGGGACTTGTTTCCCCCTCACTAGCGCCAGGCCCATGCAGACTTTGGAGCAGGTCACCTCTCACTGCTCCCGCCTCGCTTCCCCTAATGAACTAAAACTTCTTACTCACTGAACTTAGGGTGAACAAACCAAATCCCACTTAACCTGGATCCCTTGCTACGGTAGAGCCGTCAATGTCCTCCTGAGACAGCCCCTGTCTGGGGTCTTTAAGTTTCTAACTCTGCGCCAACTGTCCATGACCCTCCTCTGTTTTATTCGTCCTCTCCGCATCCAGCCCTATAGTTTCTCAGCCTTTCCCCAGACTATTGCTCTATTTACCTCCCTGGGACCTTGTCCTTTTCCCCCTTGCTTTAGGCCCTCCGTCACTTACTTAATTCACCCAGCTCTCGGTTCCGCTTTCCCTTCATTACCTTCTACTACTTACTCGTACCTTCGCTATCCATCTGTCCCCCTATTTCCCACTTATCTACTTCCCCCTTTCTGTTCTATCACTTTCAGCTCACCATCTTCCATTGATACCCTCCTAGTGTGTTATCCCCCTCCTATCACTTACATTGTCGTCCTGCTCTCTTCTCCAGCTTCTACACTTCCCTGACCTCCTTCTATTCCCTCTCCATCTCCCCCTGATCTTCTTTCCCTCCTCCACTTCCCTGCTCCCCTCACCCTAGCCTATTCTAACCTCCCTTCCTATCCCTCTGTACTCACCTACTTAAACCATCTTCTCCGTTGTCTCTGTTCTACCTTCCACTTCTGCTCTCTTCCCTGCTTGCGCGTTAGCACCTCAGCCTTCTGCTCCTTCCTCTCCCCTCCTCTTGGGCCCGAGTCCCTCTCTCCTTTCCTCTTCCTTGCTCCGCTCTCTGCTCTTCCTATTCTACTCTCCTAATGGCTACTGGGTCTCCCGTCCGTACCGGCGTCTAACGCGTCTAATTCTATAATCCCCGCTTTTTTTTTGAATGAGAGCTATGGCTGTCTGTTTCCTGCCTGTGGAGAATGTTATCCCGCTCAGGCGCGCCCCAGACACTCCTCCGGGCCTTCCGTCTTGCTGCTTCCTTCAAGATGGCGTCTCCTTTGCCGGCTCCGCCTCCTGGCTGATGACGTCCTTCCGGCGCCATCTTGGTTCCAGCTTGTGTCTCATGCGGATGTGTGGGCGCGCTCTCCTGGCTCCCGCCTGAATCGGCCTTCCGGCTCCTGCGTCTCACCGTGGGTTCCAGCTGCCGCATGTATCGTCGACATCTTCTTTACAGGGGGCCATCTTATACTCCATGGCAAATCCAGCGAAATCTGCAACGGTGTACTCAAGACTTTCATGAGGTAAGTGAGTTTATGATTCTTTTTATTTCAGCGTTCATCGCCCTATCAGGGCACTGCACCGTGGGATCTTTTTCAGTAACCATCTTTGGGATTTGGCTTATTTAATTTAACAGCTTAACCAAACAGCTGTGTAACGTGTAACTGGTTGCGTGCCTCTTTCCCTTAGACTTTGTCCCGATGTGCTCGGGGGGATTTCGGGGTCTGTGACCAGATAGGGTCTGGTATTGGGCTCGCCGGGGCTGCCCCCCCGGGGGCCTCTCCCAGGCCCAGCTTGTGCAGGAAGGAGGGTCCATCTTCCAGATCTTTAATAACAAAGGCTCTGCCGCCTCGAGCCACTAGCAGGCCAAAGGGGAAGTTCCACCGATACCTGATCCCCTTCTCCCTCAAGGTTTTGGTAATTGGCAACAGGTTTCGCTGGCAGGCCAGAGTCTCTGGGGACAAATCTTGGAAGATTGAGAGCCTCACACCCTCATATTCCACTACCGGTAGGGGTCTCGTTTTGCTGAGATCACTATGTCCCTTGGTGGTTCGTTTTGTAGAGGCTTAGCTCGCAGGGCCCTATGGCATCTGTCCATTGCCAAGGCGTCTTTAGGGGTCTCAGGGAGCAGCGTTTCCAGCCATAGCTTAATGTACTCCTCACAGTCCAGCACACTCTCCGGGACCCCCCTTATTCTGAGGTTGTTCCGTCTGTCGTGGTTTTCTGCGTCCTCTTGTCGCTCCCTCAGTTCATTTATTTGCTCCTGCAGCTCTATAGATTTTTTATCTTGTCTCCGGATTGCTCGTATAGATTGATCCACTTTTGTTTCTAGGACTCCTGTCCTTTCCCCCAGTCCAGTCACTTCTCTCTTCAGCTCCTTAATTTCGGCTTGAAAGAATGTTTTGAGGTCTGTGCAAAGTCTGTTAATATCGCACTGTCTTGCCGGTCTTTGCTCTTGGAGGGTTAATTCCTCCTCCTCTCCGGCAGGTTCAGTTTCTGAGCCGGCGTTTGAAACCGGCGCCATTTCTGAGCCCGCACCGCGCGGCCCTGCAGTCCCGAAATATTCTGGCAGCCCTCTTTTTTTTGCTGGTTTGGGGGCTTTTCGCGACATCTTGAGTGTGTATACGATCTGTGGCTTTATTTTTCTGGCGTTTGGTTCCAATTTCAGTGGGTTTAATGCAACTTTATAGGGAGCGAGGCAGGGAGCTATCAGACTAGGCTGCCATACTCCTTGCCGTCGCCTAAAGTGAGCTTTTTAAGTGATAAATACAGTTAGACTATAGTTAATATACTCACTTTCTTCATGCAATGACTAATAACATCAGCTGATATGACATGGATCTAATTGCATTCTCTTCACAGGTATGTTCCTGATGCTGTGCAAATCCTGTGTAAAAGCCTGACTGTGGCCTTGTAGAATTGATATAAGTTAGTATGTTTGAATGTAAAAAGTTTTTTTTTTTCCCTCTTAACTCTGTGCTGTTAATTGACCAAATGGAAGAAGCTGACTGATTGGGGAGGGGGAGGGTCATGTGACTGCTTTTCTGTATAATACCAACACCTTTGCTGCATTGGGCAGGAACTGCATTAGGCAGTGAGGCATTTAAAGTGAGCTTTTTAAGTGATAAATACAGTTAGACTATACAGGCAGTCCTCGCTTTACAACGCTTCGCTTTACAACGAATGGCTTATCCAACGCTATGTAATACATACCTATATTCATTTTTACAACGCCAAAATGGCTTATCCAACGCTCTTACGACGCTTTGCAACGTTGTGTATGTGTGTATATATATACACATTCACATAAACAACATTGCAAAGCGTCCTAAGAGCGTATATATATAATATTATACTATATAATATTATATTATACTATATAATATATTATTTATTATGTTATATTATATATATAATACAGTATATACACTATATAATTTATGTGTGTACTGCATATCTTATTGCCTGCATAAAATATTTGGTGTATTTTAGTGTTAAAAATGCCTTCAGGAACGGAACCTTTCATTTAAACAGTGTTCCTATGGGAAAACGTGTTTCGCTTTACAACGTTTCGCTTTACAACGCCATTTTGAGTAACGCATTGTGTCGGATAACCGAGGACTACCTGTAGTTAATATACTCACTTTCTTCATGCAATGACTAATAACCTCAGCTGATATGACATGGATCTAATTGCATTCTCTTCACAGGTATGTTCCTGATTCTGTGCAAATCCTATGTAAAAGCCTGACTGTGGCCTTGTAGAATTGATATAAGTATGTTCCTGATGCTGTGCAAATCCGGTGTAAAAGCCTGACTGTGGCCTTGTAGAATTGATATAAGTATGTTCCTGATGCTGTGCAAATCCTGTGTAAAAGCCTGACTGTGGCCTTGTAGAATTGATATAAGTTAGTATGTTTGAATGTAAAAAGGTTTTTTTTTTTCCCTCTTAACTCTGTGCTGTTAATTGACCAAATGGAACAAGCTGACTGATTGGGGAGGGGCAGGGTCATGTGACTGCTTTTATCTGTATAATACCAACACCTTTGCTGCATTGGGCAGGAACTGCATTAGGCAGTGAGGCATTTAAAGTGAGCTTTTTAAGTGATAAATACAGTTAGACTATAGTTAACATGCTCACTTTCTTCATGCAATGACTAATAACCTCAGCTGATATGACATGGATCTAATTGCATTCTCTTCACAGGTATGTTCCTGATGCTGTGCAAATCCTGTGTAAAAGCCTGACTGAGGCCTTGTAGAATTGATATAAGTATGTTCCTGATGCTGTGCAAATCCTGTGTAAAAGCCTGACTGTGGCCTTGTAGAATTGATATAAGTTAGTATGTTTGAATGTAAAAAGTTTTTTTTTTTCCTCTTAACTCTGTGCTGTTAATTGACCAAATGGAACAAGCTGACTGATTGGGGAGGGGGAGGGTCATGTGACTGCTTTTATCTGTATAATACCAACACCTTTGCTGTATTGGGCAGGAACTGCATTAGGCAGTGAGGCATTTAAAGTGAGCTTTTTAAGTAATAAATACAGTTAGACTATAGTTTGATTAGAGGTGACTGGGGACTGCATCTACTGCAAACTCTTTTACTCAAGACAACAAACGGTAAGCTATTCAGATCACACTATGATCCCAAGCTTGCTAACCTGCCTATTTCAACCCCCCACCCCTTTACAATTTATTTACTGCATCCTCTCCCAAAACTGACTGCACAATACACTGAAACCATGAACTGACTCTAGCATTGCAATACAGCTAAACATTTGACAAGGAACAGGCACACACCTGCTGTTAGTCTGCTCACACTCACTCTGCTCACAACAGCTTCTTGCAGCACTGCCTACCTCTGGCATCATGAACCTGCTACTGTATGTATTTTTACTTTTTTCTTTCTCCTGGCCTCATGGAGATGTTACTCCCTCTATACTCTACAAACTCCTCCATCCTGGCCCACACCCAACATCACCATACACCCTGGACTACTCAAAAGCCTTGCACTATCTACTGAATGTTTGTGGAGAACTCTAAAAACCAGCACACCAACCACTGCTCACTCTAATGGCAAACACCACAAATCTACAACTTGCAAACAACTAACCAAATTTCTACTCATACTATTACTCTCTTTAGCAGGTGATATTGAACCTAACCCAGGTCCTCCCATTTCAGCTTTGTCCCATGCCCCTGAGAATTCCACCTTTAAATTCCAAAAAGGGCTATCTGTCGCCCATATAAACATCTGGAGCCTGCTGCCCAAACTGGATGAACTAAGGGCATGGTGCCTTATGCATAAACCCAAAGCCATCATTCTTACAGAAACATGGCTATCCCCTAAAACCCCTGATGCACATATTGCCATTCAGGGATACTCCATTTTTAGGAGAGATAGGTCAAAGAGAGGAGGAGGGGTGTTATTTTATATTGCAGACACATTACAATTTACACTGTTAAATTGCCCACCAAGCCCACCCTCTTTTGAAACTCTAGTTGGCAAAATCTGCCTCCCCTTTTCTAAGCCCATCTTACTCGCTGGCATCTACCGCTCCCCTAAAGCCCCTCTACAATCCCTGACTGATATCACCCAATTTCTTGGCTCCATTTCCTCTCTGAATGAGAAGATTGAGCTGCTAGTTCTAGGGGATTTCAACTTCAATTGGCTTGACCCTAAAAACCACAAAATCCAGATACAACTCAAGTCACTTAACCTATCACAACTCATTTTCCAACCCACACGGATAAACCTGAAATCGCATAACCATTCCTTGCTAGACTGGATTCTCTCCTCAAACCCCAGCAGAATCCAATCCTCTGGCATCCATCCTGACATTTTCAGTGACCATGCAATAGTGTACTGTGTAAGGAAAATTAAACCGCCCCAATCAAGCCCTAAAGTTCTCCTCACTAGAACATTTAAAAACTTTAACCCACAACAGTTTCTGGATGACCGTACCAACTGCCCATGGCACAGATTCGATTTAATTCCCGACCCCGATTCTGCGCTCGACTATTTCCAATCCGAGTTCTTAAAACTCTGCGATATCCATGCTCCACTACGCACAATAAGGGTACGGGGGGCCCACCTTCCATGGGTTACACCTGACCTTATAGCACTCTACCAGTTCAGGGATGCCTTGTGGAAAAGCTACAAAGTAACTGGCACTACCAAGGATCTCAATCAATACAGATGCATGCGGAACATGTGCACAAGACAAACAAGGCATGCAAAAGCACAATATTACTCTGACAATCTCCACCAAAATACATCAAACCCAGCTAACTTCTGGAAGGTTATCAACAATATATTCCAGCTTTTTACCATCAACAACCAAGTAATATCACTAAGGTGGATATAACTCTGACAAACCCCACTGACATTGCAAATGCATTCAATGATTACTTTGTGGGTGTGCCACTAACTTATTAGCGAAACGCAGCACAAACCCCAAACATGAATCTCATCCTGGGAGTATCCCTACAGTCCCACCCCCTCCCAACACTGCCCACAATTTTCAATTTAGCCCAGTATCTGAAGAGGAGATTACACAAGCACTCCTCAAACTAAAACTAAGCAGCCAATGTGGACCCGACTTACTACAATCTAGGTTCCTACGACTTGGTGCCCCAGCCATTGCCAAACCAATTGCGTCCATAGTCAACTCTATCCTGTCTGCAGGCCATATCCCTAAGATCTGGAAAACTGACAGAGTTGTCCCAATCTTCAAAAGTGGGGACAAAAACACTGTCTCAAACTACAGGCCAATCTCACTTCTCCCAATTGTATCTAAAGTTATGGAAAAATGTGTCCACTCCCAATTAAGCGATTTCTACACCAAGACAAATTTCCCTAGCCAATTCCAGTCTGGGTTTCGTCCCAAACACTCCACCGTAACTACCCTGCTAAAAGTTTGCAATGAAATCTAGTGTGGAATGGAACAGGGACAACTCACTGGTGCAGTATTCCTAGATTTTGCAAAGGCTTTTGACACAGTTGATCATGTTATCCTGCTTAACAAACTCCAGAGCTCTGAAATAGGGAAACATGCTTTAAACTGGTTTCAGTCCTACCTATCAGGAAGATCCCAACATGTGTCCATCTCAGGCTCTAACTTCAACCCCCTGGATATCACCTGTGGTGTCCCGCAAGGCTCTGTTCTGGGGCCCCTACTCTTCTCAGTGTTCATTAATGATCTTCCCACAGCTTGTAAGGAAGCCTCAATACACATGTATGCAGATGACACAATCCTATATGCACACAGCCATAGCCTCTCTGACCTTCAACACATACTTCAGTCTGACTTTTTGAGACTCGAAAACTGGATTTCCCAAAACAAACTGTTTTTAAACACTGACAAGACTGTAACAATGGTATTTGGGACCAAGACTAAATTTGTAAAGCTTCCAGTGACTGAGCTCCTGATTAGAACCAACGCTAACACCACCCTAACACCTGTCACTAGTTTTAAATACCTGGGCTTATGGTTTGACTCCCACTTAACATTCGGGATGCACATTGATACCCTGACAACCAAGACCTATGCCAAACTAGGGGTACTTTACAGGAACAAATCCTCCCTAAGTCTCCTGGTCAGAAAGCGTATCGCACAGCAGATGCTAATGCCAATTATTGACTATGGAGACATAGTATATGGCTCGGCTCCTCAAACCCACCTTAGCAAACTTGAAACCCTTTACAATTCAATTTGTCGTTTTGTTCTCCAATGCAATTACAACACACATCACTGTGAAATGCTCAAAGAACTAGATTGATCATCACTAGAGTCTAGGTGCAAAGTTCACCTTTCCTGTCTCACCCTCAAATACTTTCTGGGCAAGCTACCCAGCTACCTGAACAAGCTCCTCACCCCTACCACATGCAGCACCTATCACCTGAGATCAGACTCCAAAAGACTATTCATGGTCCCAAGGCTCAACAAAGTATCCGGACGTTCCTCCTTCTCCTTCCATGCACCCCAAAACTGGAACAACCTACCAGAGACTCTCATATCCACCACCAGCTTAAGTTCTTTCAAATCTAAGGCTGTCTCACACTTTAATCTTGTCTGTAACTGTTTCATACGTTCATAATATATATTTTCTTTAACTGTGCACGCAATGTCTTGTGTATAATGTATACCCTGTTCATTTATGTAACTGTACTTGTAACCATGTATTATTTGTTTTACTCTGTGCCCAGGACATACTTGAAAACGAGAGGTAACTCTCAATGTATTACTTCCTGGTAAAATATTTTATAAATAAATAAATCAGTGGAAACCTGAAAAGCTAGATAAAGAACTTGGAATGAAACCGAAACGTCAAAAGGAAGAGGAGGTGGGAAGCTTCGTACCTGAACTCCAGATGAAACCCAAAAAGCAAAATGAGAAAGCAACCCCGTCTGAAAGGCAGGGTCTTTCATTTGATGTTCAGACAGGGCTGGCTTGGGTGGCCAGTATGTACATACAGACACACGCACCCACACACATACACAGATCACACAACACACACATAGATCACACACATAGATCACACACACACACACACACACACACACACACCACAGATCACACACCCACACACCCCTCAGACATACACACATACACACACACCCCAGATCACACACCCCACACACACACCCCCCAGACATACACACCCACCACCTACACACATGCCCCTCTCTCTCTTGCACCCTCTTGCCTCCTCTCTCTCCCTCTGTCCCCTCTGCGTGCCCTCTCTTGCCCCCTCGTGCCCCGCTTTTGCCCTCTCTTGCCCCCTTGCGCCCCCGCTCTTTGCACCCGCTCTTGCCCCCTCTCTCACGCCCACTCTTGTCCCCTCGCTCTTGTCCCCTCTCGCACCAGTTTCTCTCGTGCCCACTCTCCCCCTCTCTCCTTCTCTCGTGCCCCATCTAGCCCCCTCTTGTGATCCCCCTCGCTTGTGATCTATATATCTCTTGTGATCCGCCCTCTCTTGTGATATATATATATATATATATATATATATATATATATATATATATATATATATATATATATATATATTGTGACAGAAACCAGGGGTTGGTAATAAACTCCATATACAGGGCTCCCAGGATACTGAACAGTTTCTGTCCTGTCTAAGCTGAACAGGGCAGCCTCGTGGTACAGGCACTCCATTCCACAGTTTGTCTGCTGCCTGTTTTCTGTCACCTGTCATGCTGATTAGAGTTCAGGTATATAAGACCTGTTTCCTGTTTCCTCTGGGCCCCGCCCAAGAGCCTGGAAGGCTGCTGAACTGCAGAGGGGTGAGAAAGCCTCTTTCCCAAATCGCTTCATTCATTCTGTTAGTTTGTCTAAAGACTGCAAAGGTACTTATTTTGTTGGTGGAAGTGGACAAGCCACTTCCAACTCTGAGTCAGGGACATCTAAGTTTAAGTTATCGCTCAGACGAGCAGCTTTTTGTTTGGCTTTGTTTTCTGTTTAAACTGTGGCAGTCTCAGTGCCTGGGACTGAATAAACCAGGCATAGCCTGTTTAAAGGAACAGTACGTGACGTCTCATCATTTAACCTACCCTAAAAGACCGTGTTCTAACAGTCCCTGTCACATATGGTGGAGAATGCGGGCAGAACACTGAAAGGTCTGGGGGTTAAAGAATTTAAAAAAAAAAAAAAAAAAAAAGAAGGTTTTTTTTCTCTCTCTCCAAACAAGATGGAAGACGTGGTGAGTGCGCTGGTACGCAATGTCGCTGTCCAGAAAGACGCGAATGAAGCCCAGCAACAGGCGAGTGAAACCCAGCGACAGCTGTTAATAGCCCAGCAAGAGACTAATGCAAACCAGCAAGAGACAAACCGCCTGCTGAGAGAGGAGCAAAAGCGGTTCGCTCAGGGCTTACAGCAGGAACTCGAGATCCTGAGGGGGACTATCAGTAACCTTCCACTGGCAGAGGCAGCCCCAGTTCCGAAAATGACCAGGGCAAGCCACTACCTTCAGAAGATGGGACCCTCGGATGATGTGGAAGCCTATCTTCTCACGTTTGAACGCACGGCACAGAGAGAGGGATGGTCCTTCACGATGGATAAAGCCACCCGAAGCCAGATGTATGACCTCATCCACCTCGCCCGGAAGTGGCTACAACCCGAGATCAACTCAGCAAGCCACATCGTGGAACGGTTGGTCATGGACCAGTTCTTGAGGAAACTTCCCTCTGCCTTACGCCGTTGGGTCAGTCGGAGTGACCCCCACAATGCGGATGAGCTTGTGGCCCTTGTAGAAAGGTACAGTGCAGCAGAAGAGCACCCGCAACCCACAGTCGTGGAGCAACCCCACTATCCGAGGTTCCAGGACTCTTCCAGAGACGGCCATATGTGACAGGGACTGTTAGAACACGGTCTTTTAGGGTAGGTTAAATGATGAGACGTCACGTACTGTTCCTTTAAACAGGCTATGCCTGGTTTATTCAGTCCCAGGCACTGAGACTGCCACAGTTTAAACAGAAAACAAAGCCAAACAAAAAGCTGCTCGTCTGAGCGATAACTTAAACTTAGATGTCCCTGACTCAGAGTTGGAAGTGGCTTGTCCACTTCCACCAACAAAATAAGTACCTTTGCAGTCTTTAGACAAACTAACAGAATGAATGAAGCGATTTGGGAAAGAGGCTTTCTCACCCCTCTGCAGTTCAGCAGCCTTCCAGGCTCTTGGGCGGGGCCCAGAGGAAACAGGAAACAGGTCTTATATACCTGAACTCTAATCAGCATGACAGGTGACAGAAAACAGGCAGCAGACAAACTGTGGAATGGAGTGCCTGTACCACGAGGCTGCCCTGTTCAGCTTAGACAGGACAGAAACTGTTCAGTATCCTGGGAGCCCTGTATATGGAGTTTATTACCAACCCCTGGTTTCTGTCACAATATATATATACAGTTAGGTCCGGAAATAATTGAACACTGACACAATTTTCATAATTTTGGCTCTGTACGCCGCCAAAATGGATTTGAAATGAAACAACCGAGATGCAATAGAAGTGCAGACTTTCAGCTTTAATTCAATGGGTTGAACAAAAATATTGTATGAAACGTTTAGGAATTGCAACCATTTTCATACACAGTCCCCTTATTTCAGGGGCTGAAATGTAATTGGACAAATTAACACAATCATAAATAAAATGTTCATTTGTAATACTTTGTCGAGAATCCTTTGCAGGCAATGACTGCTTGCAGTCTGGAATGCTGGGTTTCCTCCTTTGTGATGCTTTGCCAGGCCTTTACTGCACCGGTCTTCAGCTGTTGTTTGTTCGTGGGTCTTTCTGCCTTAAGTTTTGTATTCAGCAAGTGAAATGCATGCTCGATCGGGTTGAGATCAGATGATTGACTCAGCCATTGCAGAATATTCCACTTCTTTGCCTTAAAAAAACTCCTGGGTTGCTTTCGCAGTATGTTTTGGGTCATTGTCCATGTGTAAAGTGAAGCGCCATCCAATCAACTTCGCTGAATTTGGCTGAATCTGAGCAGTGTATCCGTATACACTTCAGAGTTCATCCGGCTGCTTTTGTCTTCTGTCACATCATCAATAAACACTAGTGACCCAGTGCCATTGTAAGCCATGCATGCCCATGCCATCACACTGTCTCCACCGTGTTTTACAGATGAAGTGGTATGCTTCAGATCATGAGCCGTTCCAAGCCTTCTCCATACTTTTTTTCTTCTCATCGTTCTGGTACAGGTTGATCTTAGTTTCATCTGTCCAAAGAATGCTGTTCCAGAACTGGGCTGGCTTTTTTAGATATTGTTTGGCAAAGTCTAATCTGGCCTTTATATTCTTGAGGCTTATGATGGTTTGCACCTTGTGGGGAACCCTCTGTATTTGCTCTCGTGAAGTCTTCTCTTTATGGTAGACTTGGATAATGATATGCCTACCTCCTGGAGTGTGTTCTTCACTTGGCTGGATGTTGTGAAGGGGTTTTTCTTTACCATGGAAAGGATTCTACGATCATCCACCACTGTTGTCTTCCGTGGATGTCCAGGCCTTTTTGTGTTGCAGAGCTCACCAATGTGTTCTTTTTTTCTCAGAATGTACCAAACTGTTGATTTGACCACTCCTAATATTCCTGCTATATCTCTGATGGATTTTCATTTTTTTTGCAGCTTAAGGATGCCCTGTTTCACTTGCATTGAGAGCTCCTTTGACCGCATGTTGTGGGTTCAAAGCAACAGCTTCCAAATGCGAATGCCACACCTGGAATAAACTCCAGACCTTTACCTGCTGAATTGATGATGAAATAATGAAGGAATAGCCCACACCTGTCCATGAAACTGCTTTTGAGTCAATTGTCCAATTACTTTTGGTCCCTTGAAAAAGAGGGGGCTACATATTAAAGAGATGTAATTCCTAAACCCTTCCTCCAATTTGGATGTGAATACCCTCAAATTAAAGCTAATAAACTGCACTTTAAGCACATATTCATTATTTAACTGTAACTTGAATTCATTTTGGTTCACAGCCAAAATAACAAAACTTGTATCAGTGTCCAATTATTTCCGGACCTAACTGTATATGTGTATATATGTATATTTACACACACAGTCACTAAACATACTTGCCCCCTTGCCCCCCAAGCCAGCCCTTCCTGAACGTCTAATGGAGACCCTGCCTTCTAGGTCGGGCAGCCGGGACAGGCATTAAAAAAAACGGGACTGTCCCAGCTAAACCGGGACATCTGGTTACCCTAGCTGTATTACATGTGTAGTGATCCTTTGTTGAGGATCACCGTGGTCTTAAGTATTAGTACCTGTCATATAAAGCGGTTATACTGCAAAAGCTATGTCATTATTTTCCACTGTCTGACCTCAGCTTTTCTGGGATTGTGTGTTTATTAATTTACATTTTCAACTAGTATAAGTTGCTGGAGGTTAGTGGCCCCTCCACCCAGGTTTTCAACTCACCCCCTCCCCACTTTCAAAGTGCAGGACAGGTCCACTGAGGCAATTTTCCCTCCAGCAGAGATAACTCAGAAATTTCACAGGTAGTGTTAGGACCTGCTTACTGGTCATGCCGTAAAGTGGCTGCAGGCTTATAAAGTATTTAACTATGTATTTTGTCACATTGGATGTAGCTTTAGGGATTTTTGTCCCATGTGTGGCACAGAGATGGTCAATAAAGGACCCAGGCCCCCACCTCAGCAATAGGTATCAGTATGGTCTAAAAGAAAGATGGGTTACATACAGAAGAGGCAACTCTTATTCGAACAAAAACCAGTGGCAATTCCCCAAAAACCCCAGGAAACACCCAGGTACATTCTGAATACATGCCTTAAACTTTCCTTAAACTAGCCCCAGCATTTCTGCATTGATTAATGGCCTATCAGATTAACAGCGGGGGTCCCTGGCAGTCCCATTCAAACTGAATGGGACTGCCAGGTATCCCTGCTGTGTTAATCCTATGGGTCGTTAGTCAATGCAGAAATACCTTAAACGTGCCTCAAACTAGCCCAGAACATACCCAGCACATACCCAGAATGTAACCCGGCTAGTTTACGGCAAATGTTAGAATAAACGTTGCCTCTACTGTATATATGTTCAAATATTGCACACTGTTAGGAGCCCATTTTATATGAACACAATGTGGACTATTGTCAGTTCGGTGACTGATTTAAAAAAAAATCTTATTTGAATTTTTTCCAGATTAATGTTGATGCTGCAATAGTTATTGTTGAAGTAAGTGCACTCACAGGACTTCTATACAATGCCTCGGGTGCACAGAGTTCTATCAACTGCATGCCTGTATCAACAGCAAACAATTCCTCAATAAACAATGTAGTAGCTACATCAAAACAAACCTGCTCATTTTACATGGGGAGGTTGCGTTCTGCTCTCCTATGGAGCTCGCAACGCGATTTACACTGATGAGGAATGGAAGGGGGATAACTCCTGCACTTTCGTTTCATCATCAGTGAAGGAGCAATCGCGTGACTGCTTCTCGCGAGTACTGGAGTTGCCGAGGCATCACACCTCTGGCACTCAAAGGGTTAAGAGCCTGTGCACTCACAGAGTCGCTATAATCCTGAGCATACAAAGGGTACTGGATTTGTGCAGAATGCCAATGCTTTGTCCTCCCTTCCAGCTTTGTCCGTCCGGACTATTTTGTCATGAAAAGTATATGCAAATGAGTTGTGTTTTGACACAATGTTTGTGTATGGAGAAATGTTCTTGGAAACTGCCAATTTCCACTTTAAGAAAAACAAACAACTGTTAATTTAGGATTATCACAATTAACAGAACAGGTACAATTATCAACGTCAAGACTAACATTTATATCAATTGACGGAATGGCTGGAGGGTGCAAAGATGGAAAAAAGAGAAAATAAAACAGAAAATAAAAAGGGGAAAGGGCAGGATGGGACCAGATATACGTACTGTAGTATAGAGCCAATTCAATCTTAACCCCTTGAACACCCCAATGACACATAGGGTACACAAGGAACTGTGCCACCCCAGCCCATACATGATTGCCCAGTGCTCATTTTTTAGGGTCTGTACGCAATCGGCAGACCACACAGAAGGGGGGGACCCGTCCTGTCACATTTGTCCTGACAACCAGAACAGTGACATAATCACGTGACCGCTCCAAAGAGCAGTCACGTGATGTGGAAAGGTGGGAGAGTGCGTGGCATGGAGGTGGCGAGACCTTACAGCACTAACCAAATTTCTTTTTGGATCGTTAGTTTTTCCCTGTACATACCGTTCAGATATTCAGCTCCAATTGTGCAGTTTAACCCCTTCAGTGCCCCATAGACGTACAGTGTATGTTATGAAGGGTGGTACCCTAGAGGCTCTTGGACTAAATGCCTCCTGCGAAGGGCCCTGCGAAGGGCCTTGGCCCTTACCTGTCTAGGCAACCAGTATGGAGTTAGCAGGAGTACAATTTTCACACTGAAACTCACTTTTAAGTTTAGATCATGTAAATATATGTGGCCCAGATGTTAACAGGCTTGAAAAATGTTGAAATATAAAAAAAATTACACTACAAAAGCATGTGGCCCTTCTACCCCTAAATGTTTTCTGATCTAGTCCCTTTTGGATTGCTGGTTAAAGAGCCTTGATGTACACTATATCATCGGGGCTTGCTCACTTTCCAGGTGGCGTTTACACCCAAACTAAACGGAAGGTGGGACTTCCCTCCCCGTCTAAATGAAAGAAGGAAGCGATCGCCTGATTGCTAGTGCCAGGGTTGGCAGCACTGTCGGACACTAAAGGGTTTCATAAATAGGCTCCTAAGTATGTTGATACATTGATGCATGTTTAAATGGTTTTCCTACCAAATATCTCAGGAATAAGTGCCACTCAATGTCCCCGAGGACTGAATTACCATGGAACAATCAAGGTACCAAATAAATCCTGAATAAATAGTTGGCTATGTCTCAAAAACAACCCTTGCAATAAATCCTTTCCGCCAAAAGGTTTATACTAAGAGATACAAAAAAATTTAAGGGTCAAAGGAAATATCTCTACAATAGAGAATATTTCTACAACAGAGAAAAATAAGGAAAACACCAACTATATTGCAAAAAATATAATAACATGAATCATACATAATGTAAAAACAAATGTTGTGTCAGCTCATGTAAGTGGTTATATATTTGTGTAACCCTCCCTGCCCGGCGCTAAAGGAGTTTATATTGAGTGGGATATATATACAGTACATGGCTTTCTGTGCTCAGTCTCTCATACATGTTCAGGGTGCTGGGTCTGTGCAGGCTGGGCGTGGCTTTGCAGATAGAATAATGATGGGTGCCAGGAACTTTTATAGTGCAAACAAGAGCTTTATTCACATCCGTTGATAATACTCGGCATAAAAAACATACCGTAATTTCCGGACTATAAGACGCAACTTTTTTCCCACGCTTTGAACCTCGCGGCTTAAACAATGACGCGGCTAATATATGGATTTTTCCCGCTTTAAATTTTTTTTTTCAAAAAAACACATTCTGTGACATGCTCAGTTTTTTGGCGGCATGAAGCTTTCATTAGACCAATGAAATTGCCGAACGGGTTAAGGTCAAACAACTTTTTTGTTTACTGTTTAGATTAAATCGAGCGCGCTCAAACTTCCCATCATTCTGATTACGGTAGTCATTTTGTCACCCTCATCATGGCAAAGACACGGAGAAATGCATATTGACTCAGTGCAAAAAGACAACTAAAGCTTTCAGAGGGAAGAAAAGCAGATGGCCCGAACTAGAAAATGAGCTCGAAGACTGGGTCAACACACAGAGAGCAGATGGCCGAGGTGTTTCAACTATGCAGATCCGACTGAAAGCCAAAACAATCGCCACCGCAATGAAGTTTGAGGATTTTAGAGGTGGACCATCGTGGTGTCTCAGATTTATGAGAAGTAAAGGCCTGTCCATCAGGGTACGGACGAGTCTGTGTCAGCAGCTCCCTCCCGACTACGAGGAAAAAGTTTCAAACTTCCGCAAATTCACTGATGCAAGATAGCAGAGCATTCCATTGGCCCGCACGACATCATAAATATGGATGAGGTTCCTCTGACGTTTGACCTGCCTCTCACTCGGACTGTCAACAGGAAAGGCGAATCATCCGTCACGCTGAAAACAACTGGGCATGAAAAAACGCACTTCACCTGTGTTCTGAGCCGCACGGCATCGGGAGAAAAGCTTCCACCGATGGTGATTTTTAAACGCACGGCGATGCCAAAAGAAAAATTCCCGAGAGGAATTGTTGTGAAAGTCAACAAGAAAGGATGGATGGCGGAGAGCCTAATGCATGAATGGCATACGGAGTGTTACGGCAAGCGACCGGGAGGATTCTTTCACAGGAACAAGGCATTGCTCGTTTTGGACAGCATGAGGGCCCACATAACAGATTCGGTGAAAGAAGCCATCAAGAGGACAAACTCAATTCCAGCTGTGATTCCTGGGGGCACAATAAAGTATTTGCAGCCACTCTACATCAGTGTAAATCGTGCATTTAAGGTGGCGCTCCGTGTTCAGTGGGAGGCTTGGATGACAAGTGGAGAGAAATCCTTCACTAAAACGAGCCGCATGCGAAGAGCAACTTATGGTCAAGTCTGCCAATGGGTCCTGACAGTGTGGAGCATTGTCAAAAAATCCACTATCATCAGCGGGTTTCAAAAGGCTGGACTGCTGCGTGTTGAAGAGGGCTCAGCGGGGGATTTGCCTCCGGATGAAAGTGACGAGAGCGACAATGAAAACGATCCAATATCGGATGAAGCAATTCTGAGGCTATTCAACTCCGACACCGAAGGAGATGACTTCAGTGGTTTCAGTGCACAGGAGGAGGAAGATAGTGACCAATGACTTTCTTGGTAGGCTACTGTTTACTGCTAATTTTTTATTTTTTGTTACAAGCCGTGTTTCGTTAAAGCCTATTTATTTTTGTTACAAGCCGTGTTTCGTTAAAGCCTATTTATTTTTGTTACAAGCCGTGTTTCGTTAAAGCCTGTGTAAAGTTCATTTGTTTCAATGTACCGGTAGGCACCTGCGGCTTATAGACATGTGCGGCTTATTTATGTTCAAAATAATACGTTTTTTAAAATTCAGTGGGTGCGGCTTATATTCAGGTGCGCTCAATAGTCCGGAAATTACGGTACTTAACTTCAGACATTAACTTGTGACAAATCATATGGTTACTCTGTGCATCTTCCCCTGGTAGCTCTCAATCCTACGCTGGGGAGGTACTTAGGCTTGTCTCCCTTTGTATTGGTTAAACTGGAATTCTCCTGTATAACGTCAACAATGCCCTATCTCAGGTGGGCCCCTGGAGGGGGGGTGGGGGGGGCACACTATTCTCTGGGACTACTATCTTGCTACTGTGTATGGCTTTCTTCGTCTATACTTGTTGGATCAGCGTTTCCTGAGGACCTTCCAGTGGGGCCGATCCAATAGTGCTCCGGAGCTACTACTCTGAGAACTCCCTGCTGAGCACATGCTCACTCCTCCTCTTCCTGCACGAGAACAATCTTGGGCCAGTACTATGGGCTCCAACTATATAGGGCACGTTCTTTAACTGAAAACAATAAATGGTTACAGGACATCCTTAATACACATAACTATACACTAAATCATATATACACGAGTCACTGTGAGGCCTTCTAACTTAAACTCCAAGGAACCTGCTTCTAGAACATTGGGTGGAGCTATATTTACCCTTCTTTCTTTCTATAATGACAACACTGGTCACCAGAAATCCTATATCACATGAGGGAGAGGGGCAATACGAGAGTGATCCCACCCGGTTATTAACCCCTTACACTAATTAGTAGTTCCCAGAGGGGGTTACATTTGAAATTATATATTTTACGTAATTTTCTTTTAAAACTTTGCTAAAAAGTTATAAAACTTGTGTTTTCATATTATGTATAATTTATGATAATATATTGTTTGCAATATACATATAGCCTGGGTCCCCCCATGGCTGACCACCGCCGTCGATGGATCCTATCCTTCAGTGTGGCATTACCGGGTGTCGTAGCAACCGGCAGGTACTACAAGCGCACCAACGATGAACACGTTAGTGGGGGGGCAGCGCTGTCTCGCACATTTGGACGGGAGTTGCTACCCGTGGACACCTGGGTGGGACTATATCACCAGTGTGTGGACACCGGGTTGGTGGTTACTTTAGGGCACGGTCGTGCGTGACCGATTGTGGGGAGCTGTGTATATATGTTCTGTATTCTTTCGCATGCAGTAAAACTGTTATACGTTCCAGCGTGTGTTTTATTGTTTGGGGTTCCTATAACAGGGTTATCCCACATAGTAGGATCCCGTACAGCTGGAGGCGTCACCGATTACCTACTCAGATACACCTCAGGCTCCCAGCAGCGGAAGCTCAGGCCTCTTGTGAACCGCAGGTAAAGCAGCACATACACCGTAGCTGCCATACCTCCCAAGGGGTGGGGGAAAGTGCACTACATACAGTTGGTGTCTTCCTAATTCTTTCTGTGTGTAGATATAGTGTGGTTATTCCCTTGCACTTTCTTTTCTTCCAAATGTCTTTCCTGCAACAGTTTGTCAACAGCCAACATTATATGCTGTGGGGTAAATAGAGTCACTTAAATACATATCCTACAGGATTTGGCTTCTTTCCCCACAAAGGCAATATTTGCAGTTCCCTTCCAGCTTTACAGGGGTTAATATGATATGTGAATTCTGTCCCCTGGGTCACACAATTACATTTTCTTCTCACAATTAGAGGACTGAAACAAATTATGTTTCAGAGGTTTAATTTGAAAGCGTTCCTGGATTATTAAATTCCTTGCAACACAGGAAATTCCAGGGATTTACTGGAATAACGAGGGTATTCTATTCTGGAAATACTGGAAACAATTAAGTGCTTAAACTCATTCTCTGCGGTTAGGCAACCAGTCCGTCTCTGCATCCCCTTCTTCTTTCAGAAGTGCATCAAGAGCAAATGTTATGTCGAATTATAGTGTCTGTAAATTACTTAAAGTTCAAGCAAATTCTAGATTACAAAAATGTGAGCCCCACTGCAAAGTGTGAGCATGTGCTAGCATTCTGTACTAGTCTATCTTATAAATCTAGGCTGCCGTGAGCAGTCTGTCAGCAGGCTGTGATACCCACTTTTCAGGTCAACGCAAACATTTTAAGTAGTGATTTGTCCTGCTACGTATTTTGGAGGGCACTTTTTTAAACTGTTTATCCCATTTTCTTAATCCTTCTCTTAGTGCCATTTTCTATACTATAAAATACCAACCCCCAAAATACCAGGGATGGGTATAAAACTGCTGCTAGGGAATCCCGTAAAAAAAAAACTAAAAAAAAAAACTATTTCAATCAATAGAAAATATCACTCCATCTTTAGGAACAGCATGGCATTGTTGCTTTAAGATATCATGAAACTTTTCTTCTGATTTGGGGACATATTTATTAAACTATTCCAACACCATAAAACACCTTGGGGGCAACGTACTAAAATCATATTAGATGTTTTTTGTCCATCAAACTTTTAGGGCTAAAATTACATAGTTACATAGTTACATAGTAACTATGAAAATTAATACATACCTTAATAAAATGTGTTGTATTTATGAAGGCTTCATATCATTTGTTGTTTGAAATGAATTTTGAAGAATGTTGTCTCTTTTAATGCCTGATTGATACCATTTAAATGAAAACAGAATTATGTATATTTTTATTTATTAAGTCAGTCAAATAAATTATTAGTGTAATATTTAGAATAGCCATATGATGAAAATGATTTTGTGCTGTGTCCAGATTTGTGGTTGATACATAGCAACTTAATTCTGCGCTAACACAATTAAGAAACTTTTTAGGGTTTACGCTAAGTTGAACTTGATGGATGATTCTCATGCACTGTCCCCTTTTTTTAGTGCACAGAAACATTATTGTAATACATACCATTGGGATCTGCACGACTAGCCCACTTCATTTCTGTATACCAAAATAAAAGAAAATATATATTTTTGACACTAGCTGAGAAATTTCAGGTGAGTTTATATGAGCACACAATTTTAAATTAGATTTCCATAGGTAGCCAGGGTCCCTCCGGTCCCCCTGACTCCCGGTTCTCTTCTCCCTTACCTCCAGTTTTGCGGGGGCGCTGCGGGGGCGAGCGCGTCGCCGGGGGCTCCCGGTGGTAGCTGTGGCAGGACGCTGCCATGTTTCATGTGTTTGCACATGCGCGGAGGCTCGCGCATGTGCAGAGGTATCTGGCGGCCAAGGTGAGGTTGGCGCGGGAGTTCACACCTGCGCAGGGCCATGCGCGGAGGTTGGCAAGAGTCGCGCGGCCATTACATTGTGTACAGGGGCTCTTGGAGGTTGCGCATGCGGAGTTAACAGTGGCAGCGGCCATTACATTCTTGCGCATGTGCAGTACAGATCGTGAACGCGGCCCCAAAGTTAAAGAGGACCATGGAGAACTACAGCCCCCTGCTTGGGGGCAGATAGGTCACCTGACGTCAGGGAGCCAATGCAAGAGTCAGCTTCCCCTGAGCAGAGACATACATTGTTGTGTGCTGAGTCAGGAATTCAGTAGAAGCTGGGAGATAGACAGGGGAAGGTGTGTAGGTGCAGAGTGCAAGTGGCCCCTGCACTAGGCCAGAAACCCCCTAGGCCCCAGATAGGCCCTAAGTCATTATATAGTTTGTGGCTGCTACAGGGATATGCTCTAGATAGGGAACAGATCCCCTTAGCATTCCAGTATAGTCAGGGACACAGCTGTGTGCGACTTGGCCTGGCAAGTGAGGTCTGGGACCAGACCTGTCTCACTACAGATAAAGGGACTATCTGTGTGGTGAAATCATTCTGTTGGAAGGAGGACGCCATCGCGGAGACTTTGGTGCTGGACACAGACGGGTCCTCTTCTGTTGTTCTGCTGTACCCGGGTGCAGGAGCCCCGGGCAGGTACAGCCATCAAGTGCACCAACTTTAACACCAGTCACACCCTTGGGGTATTGTGGGACTCTTTTGGACTCTGTGTGAGTTACACAGTATTGGGAACAAGGTGGGGATACGGCCCTGCGAGGTCTGGAGGCTAGTTATATTATTAGTGATCCATATAGAGTGTTATGTGATGTGTTACACATAGTTATGCTATCAGTAAAGCCCTTTCTATTTTTACTAATGTGTATGTGTTCATTGTAAGAGTGTCCTCTGAGGGGCTGCTCCCACTCTGCTGGGATCCCTCACAGGTGGTGGCGCTGGACCATATAGTAAGTGGTAAGAGTAATTCACCCCAGGCTCCCAGCGATGGAGGCTTAGGCTCCTGTGAGCCAACAGGTGAAAGGCAGCACCAGTAGCTATTTACAGCCACCCCCCTGCCACTTAGGGGTGGGGGAAACAGGGCTACACATAAACCATTGAGCGCCACAAAATGTAGCACACTACATAGGCACATTAATTTGAATCGCCATGCACAAATATTATACATAGGCAACAATGCTATGAGGTTCTTAATAAATACTTGAGACAAGGGAGTGATTTTTGAAGACTAGTTACCACATTAAGACATTTGCAAGGTACTTTTCAGATTTACCATCTTACTGTATAAATATATTTTCAATAACAGGTATAGTTTAATACAGGATTAAGCTACTCTTAGATGACCTCCCTGAGTGCGGGTTCCTAGGGACTGCTTTCCTATTCTTTATTGTAAGGTCTCCGTAATAAGCACAAAATCATGCATTATCGGTGGTGCTTGCTTTCCTATGTGTGACCTGCTCCTAGTAGCATTCTCCTTTATGGTGTCTCTAATACCATGATTGGAGTGGGATGGTGCTGGGGTGGTGCAGAGTACAGGTCCACAATACCATTATATTTATTTACAGGTCCTCCATACCATTTTTTTTTGTTTTGTTTTGTTTACAGGTTTACACTACCACTACATTTTAATTTACAGGTTCACAATACCACTGATATTTTTTGTGCTACATACTGTTCTATATCAATTATAGTAGAAAGAAAATGGATTTGTTTTAGAAAGATTATCTTGCTTTCTGCTTTCTGTGCATAAATATGTTATCATATGGAAACAAAATATGGCCCAGATAGCTTTTTAGCTCTTTAAATAGCCACATAATAATAGTAATTACACTTTTCAAGAATTGTAGAAAGGATGTGTGTGTGAATCAGACGCCATTTTGTCTTACCAGTTTCTATGTTGTATAAAACTTGGAAATAAGTAATAGGCTTTTGAGTTTTGCTGAATTGTATAGTAGAGTTCATGAGAATGGAACGTTAGAGAGTTAAAACATAAAACAGTTAATTAACAACCGAACATGTGCAGTATAATAAATATGTTTTTTAGAGATTAGGAAAACGGTTAATCCTATAGATTAGAAAATAAATTCATCACTATTGGACAAAGGAGTTTTAAAGGAAAGGTTGATAGTAAGATAAAAATTTAGAGAAACATTGTTCTAACATTAATGATTGACTCAAAGAAATGGCAAGCAGCCAGAAAAAAGAGTATTTACATTTGCCTGAGTGTTCATGTTAGAACAATTTACCAACCAGCTACCATGCTGTATGTTTAGTTATCTACTTATAACCAAAGCCTACTTTATATTATGCCTGTATATGAAGCTTTTGCCTCAGAAGAATAAAGATTGGAACTGCTAAGAAATAAATTTGTCTCCTGATACTTCATTCGAGACAACCGACAGAAAGGATCAACATTTTCAAGAATCTCTAAAACAACACTCCTAATATAGGTTTTTACCAGGTTTCGGTTGTTTAAAACACCAATATGTGTTATGGCTTCTCACTTTCTTAGGGCCTAGCAACTAACGGGACAAGTTTAGAAATATATATACTGTATATACAGTATATATATATATATATATAGATGTAGCCAGGTCTCCTCTGCCTGTCAGCACCCCCCTCACCTAGCTGCCGATCGCGGGTGCCGCCGAGTCCAATGGCGGCTCCGCCCGGCGATCGCAGAGGTGAGGGCGGTCAAGTCCCGGCTCGGGGGTTGCCGGGGGCACGCGTGTGGCCGGTTGCCAAGGCCGCATGCGCGTCTCAGGGATCCCGGCGCTCCCGGAGCCGGGCGGTGAGGGCGCCGCCATTGAATGGTGGCTCACGCATGTGCAGTGATCGTGCATGCGCAGGTAGGGTCCTAGAGCTAGGGAGAAGTCGCGCGAGCGTGAGGCTAGTCAGGGAAAGGTTGAGGCAGCCCCAGATAGCTTGTGCAGGCGCAGGACAGAAGATAGAAAGCCCGCGAAGCTCTAGCCTACCAGGGAAGGGTCTAGGTAGGAACTACGAGCCCCAGGAGCCTTTGCGCGGCCCACGTGATGCCAGGGAGCCAATAGGGCTTAGGATCTCCAGGCAGGCAAAGAGATACAATTTCGCAGGCTTGCAGCAGGCTAGTCAGTTGGAGCCAGGGAGCTGTGAGGGAAGGAAGGGTGTGGGGAGAAAGTGCAGCTCCTGCACCCAGATAGGTACCCACACCCCAGGTAGGCCCCAACTCCCCACCAGATTAGTGGGTAATTGATCAGGGACGGCCCAAGATAGGGACGTGGCCCTTAGTGTAAGTGTGCTGTCTTGTCAGGGTCACGGCTGTCAGTGCCGTGAGGTCTGACAGGCAGGCGCAGTGTTAGTGTAGTACGTTAGCTGCAGGTAGCGAGTAGGTTATAGCAAGTTACTGAAAGTGCTGTGAGGTTAGTAGATAGTTAGAGTAAGGACCGGGAAGAGCTAGGGGGATGGGATAGGCCATTAACCCCTTAGGTCCCAGGTAGGTCCTCATTCCCCAGATTGTGGTTCTACAGGGACAGGCCCTAGGTTAGGGACCCTGTCACTTAGTGCCAGTGATAGACAGGGACACAGCGGCTGCTGCGCTCCACGAGAGACGACTTGGGCTCAAGTCGGTACCCAGAGACAAGAGACTATCTCCAGGGTGGGATAGCCCCTGGGGGACCCCAAGCAAGGATTCAACGGACCGGATCAGACGGGATCCCAGAACGACTGATCCTTTGAGAAGCTGTTGCGGCTCCGAGCACCGGAGTGTATATCTAATACACAAGTGCACCAACGGGCCCTTAGTATAATAGTGACTGCGCAGTCACCCATTGCCTCTCTCTTCAAGAGTGCGGGATATTGGGTGGAGTTTCTGTGGACACTGGGTGGGATCACCTGCTGTTGGGGAAGCGTCCTGCGCGACGCAGGAGTTAGTGTCTCCTCTAGAGAGGGACACCGGTTATTATGGTATTGCCGTGATATGTTGTCTTGCATGTTAGTAAAATACATTGGTTATTATACATACAGTGTATGTGATTATTGTATTTGTCCTGCGAGGAATTACTCCCCCTCTGGTGGGAGCCATCGCAGGTGGAGGCGCTGCACCGAGTAAGTGGTTACTCATAGTATCTTATAATTGCCCCAGGTTCCCCTTGGCGGAAGCTCAGCCCTCCTGTGAGCCAACAGGTAACGCACCACACACCTGGTAACACTGTATGTTCTCCGCACCCACACCAGATCTGCGATTGGGGGGGGAATACCCGTTACATTTGGAGGCACTGCTGAGATAGACCTGGGGTGCCCTGTTCATTTTTTTTCCAAATTGTCCTATTCATATTTTTCATCATGTCGGTGCCGTCACAGCAAGACGTCAATGACTGGGCCTTAGCGCGGCAATTATCCCCAAGGCGCGTGTTTGTAGTGGCAGGAGTATCCAATGATACGGCTTTATCCACAATGCGCGCACAAGTAAGAACTTGCCTGGAATTGGCCACCGCCCGGGTGATAGACTATAAGCTGGATACTGAAGGCCGGGGGATTACCTATCTCCTGTTCACCACGCGTGACATATGCTTAGAGACTGTTCCCCCTGTATTAACCCTACCCGAGTCCTCCACAGGGGACTGTCTCATGATCTATGCAAAAAGCTGCAGTGTAGCTAACAGGACTGTAATCAAATTGGAGGCTCCTGCAGCAGGGAATGCTAACAGTGAGTCCCACCTAAAATGGCGGCTCCCGCCAACTCAAAATGGCCCACATGTTTCTGACTGCCAGGCTTTTCAGAAAAAGGTTGCAGAAATCTGTCCGGGACTGGCGGGAAAATCAGAGCTCTGCCCCTGCAATGTGAGTGATTCAGTGCAGAGCCCGAGTCACTCAATGATAGAGCATGCCCCTCCTTTACAGTCCACCAGGGGGAGCAAGAACAGTGAACAGCAATCAGCAACCGCTGTTCCCACTAAAGACAGTACAGAATGCAGAGAAACACACCCTCAGTTGTATGGAGCATGGTGGACAAAAGGAGGCAAGATACAGTACCCTTTCTTGTGTGCCCGTGCCTACAAAAGGATTTGAATCTATCTGGTGGTATGGACTTTAACCCCTTTAGGCTACCAATAGAATACCGGGTGGCAGTGGTGGCTGATGACGGATGTATAAGATGTGTTTGTGACCAGTGTGACTTCCCAAGTGGCAAACAGACCTGGGGTCCCAAGTGTGCCTGCTGCGATGCACAGTTTCTAAAACCCATGCTGCTGTGTGCTACTGAACCCGCGGAGAAGGATGCGGTTAACCAGCCAAGCGAACCATCGGTGGTGATGCGCCTACCGGCGAACCACCCCAGCGGTGATGCAAAGGAGACAGAGGAGGAGGAGGAGCCTGACCTATATATCACTATGAGTTGTGCGGAAGTTAAGTCTGTCTTCAGGGAGAAGTTACTTAGGGATTCCCGCCACCAACAACCAGCTGTGGAGGTTGTGGAGGGCCCGTGTGCCCTACAACGGCCAGTCCGGCCTACAGAGGTACCATCGGTCCCAGGCGTGGGATCAGTACCTGCTTAGGAAGACGAGGGTGAGTTAACTGCCCCAGGGGTGTCGGATGTGAGCCTCCAGGTGACCGTGGAGCACGGTAGCTCCTTAAGTCTGGTCACCAGGGCGAATGGCTCCACTCGGCATCGCGTCCTGGCGGAGGTGTCTCCCTTAGATGATAGCTGTCCAGTGGTGCGAGTGGACCAGTACCCACCGCCTATCGTCCAGGTGAAGAAGAAAGACAGCAGCCAACCAGCTGTGGTGATGCGCCAGTCGGCGGACCACCCACGTGAAGCTGAAGTATCGGCGACGGACCCTGCTGTGGAACCGTTGCGCCTCGATATCCCTCAGCCGCAAGCAGAGGTGCGGCCGGAGCCGCGGAAGAAGCTACCAGCCGTGGTGACTCCCAGTGTGTCAGAGGGACATCCAGAGACGGGACCAGATGAAGAGAAACCCATTGCAAGCCAGCGGAGTGGTGAGGAACCTCCTAACTCCCCACAGGCTCCGATGGAGGTGACCGTGAAAATGGCCGGAATTAAGGTTCCTGATCTGAGTGAGAGCCAATGCGCTTCAACTCAAATGGTCCCAGGACTGGGATCCAACGCTCCCGAGTTTCAAGACCATGAGTGGACTGTCCCAGAAGTGTTGTGGACAGGTCCCAAGACAGCCGAGGTGGAAACTGACAGCGTCCTCGAGGACCTGTTGGCCACCATGAATCACCACAGTGGTAAGGTATCTACCCTTTACCCCCTGCCGGGTGAAACAGAGATATTGCCAGTTGCTTGCTTCCCAGTGGAAGATTCACCAGTGTGTAGAGACAAGGACTGTGTGGCATGCGATTTAGTAAAAATTGCCTCCTTTAAAAAAAAATTGCCTGCTATTCCTTCCACCAGGGGGAGGAAATAGTAAGACCCCTGTGACTGTTATCCCCGAGTGTGGTCGCCAGGAGATTCTCCCAGGGGAGGCTCACCAGCATAAAAGTGAGGTACCCCCACACAATCAGTTAGGGGCACCCCACAAATGGTCTCAGCAAGCAGCTGATACTCAGCTGGCCTCGGGTATTATTGGGTGTGATGTGCCGTGTTTCAGGGATGTTACAGTCGACCTGCTAAGTGTACCGTGTATTCAATGCAATTTTTCATTGTGTAAAATTATGTTGAGTGATGTCGTTCCCCAAGCGGGGACGTTGGGTGTTTCACCAGGGGGAGGATGTAGCCAGGTATCCTCTGCCTGTCAGCACCCCCCTCACCTAGCTGCCGATCGCGGGTGCCGCTGAGTCCAATGGCGGCTCCACCCGGCGATCGCAGAGGTGAGGGCGGTCAGGTCCCGGCTCGGGGGTTGCCGGGGACGCGTGCGGCCGGTTGCCAAGGCCGCACGCGCGTCTCAGGGATCCCGGCGCCGCCATTGAATGGTGGCTCGCGCATGTGCAGTGATCGCGCATGCGCAGGTAGGGTCCTAGAGCTAGGGAGAAGTCGCGCGAGCGTGAGGCTAGTCAGGGAAAGGTTGAGGCAGCCCCAGATAGCTTGCGCAGGTGCAGGACAGGAGATAGAAAGCCCGCGAAGCCCTAGCCTACCAGGGAAGGCTCTAGGTAGGAACTACGAGCCCCAGGAGCCTTTGCGCGGCCCACGTGATGCCAGGGAGCCAATAGGGCTTAGGATCTCCAGGCAGGCAAAGAGATACAATTTCGCGGGCTTGCAGCAGGCTAGTCAGTTGGAGCCAGGGAGCTGTGAGGGAAGGAAGGGTGCGGGGAGCGAGTGCAGCTCCTGCACCCAGATAGGTACCCACACCCCAGGTAGGCCCCAACTCCCCACCAGATTAGTGGGTAATTGATCAGGGACGGCCCAAGATAGGGACGTGGCCCTTAGTGTAAGTGTGCTGTCTTGTCAGGGTCACGGCTGTCAGTGCCGTGAGGTCTGACAGGCAGGCGCAGTGTTAGTGCAGTACGTTAGCTGCAGGTAGCGAGTAGGTTATAGCAAGTTACTGAAAGTGCTGCGAGGTTAGTAGATAGTTAGAGTAAGGACCGGGAAGAGCTAGGGGGACGGGATAGGCCATTAACCCCTTAGGTCCCAGGTACAGTAGGTCCTCATTCCCCAGCTTGTGGTTCTACAGGGACAGGCCCTAGGTTAGGGACCCTGTCACGTAGTGCCAGTGATAGACAGGGACACAGCGGCTGCTGCGCTCCACGAGATACGACTTGGGCTCAAGTCGGTACCCAGAGACAAGAGACTATCTCCAGGGTGGGATCGCCCCTGGGGGACCCCAAGCAAGGATTCAACGGACCGGATCAGACGGGATCCCAGAACGACTGATCCTTTGCGACGCGGTTGCGGCTCCGAGCACCGGAGTGCTCGGCAGGTACTATCTAATACACAAGTGCACCAACGAGCCCTTAGTATAATAGTGACTGCACAGTCACCCATTGCCTCTCTCTTCAAGAGTGCGGGACATTGGGTGGAGTTTCTATGGACACTGGGTGGGATCACCTGGTGTTGGGGAAGCGTCCTGCGCGACGCAGGAGTTAGTGTCTCCTCTAGAGAGGGACACCGGTTATTATGGTATTGCCGTGATATGTTGTCTTGCATGTTAGTAAAAGACATTGGTTATTATACATACAGTGTATGTGATTATTGTATTTTTCCTGCGAGGAACTACTCCCCCTCTGGTGGGAGCCATCACAGGTGGAGGCGCTGCACCGAGTAAGTGGTTACTCATAGTATCTTATAATTGCCCCAGGTTCCCCTTGGCGGAAGCTCAGCCCTCCTGTGAGCCAACAGGTAACGCACCACACACCTGGTAACACTGTATGTTCTCCACACCCACACCAGATCTGCGATTGGGGGGGGGGGGAATAGCCGTTACATATATATATATATATATATATATATATATATATATATATATTGTGTGAAATTATCATTTATTTATATTTTGGACTTATTTTTCTGTCATCTTTTTTTTGTTTTTCATTTTTTTAAATACAGAGCCTTCCTGCTCTAGAAGACACCTTATGGCCCATTCACTTGAACCAAAAGCTGTTTTATGGAACAGCAAATATATGTCACAATATCTGTATTTCTTCCCTTGTAAAGTATCTTCTTTTAATCTGAAACTTGTTCCTGGTATGCACGCTTCTAAAATGAATTTAAGACGTTCAGTGTAGACATAAAACTCTTTAAGTCTAGCAAGAAACTACAGTCTTTATCACAATAATTGCATGTGTTTACATCTTACTTGATCGGAATTCCATATGGAATCACACATCTGAATTCAACTCCTCTTTCTCTGCTGGGATCACAGTAGTGATGGCTTTGAAGTAAGAAGACAAGAATATTGCTAACTAAATACCTCACCCCTGTCTTAATTAGTTACAAAGCGCAGACGTGGAACAAAGGGGCAGATTCATCAAGCTCTGATGCCGGTTAACGCACAACAATCTGTCTGCTAACGCTGGGTCGCGTGTGATTCTCAACTTCGGAGCCTGATGAATCACAGCGAAAATCTTTAACTGTCTAAAGAGAAATTACATTCACATGTTTTGTAGCTTAGCTTTTGAGAACATATAAGAAATAAAGTTGCTGTATAACAAGATGTAGGAAACATCAAAGCATTCAACAGGGGGTTATTCATTAACGTGCGATAAGGCTGTTCCGACACTACCGTGTGGAAACTCCCACTGTCATGGACACTATCACACCGGCTTAATGAATAACCACCAGTGACGATTTTGCTTTCTTGTGAACCAAAAAGGCGATTTGAAAACTATGTTGCTATCAGAATAGATGCTTTAGATAGATAGATGCAAATGTTCGGGGGTAATAACATTTTAGATAGCATTCCTGGAGTACAGTACACAGTACAACAGTCCACGCACAAGACATGCAATCCTTTGCAACACCGGTTTTTGTTTTTTTAGTACTTCTGACAATATTGTAATTACATAGTCCAGTTAGTGCAAATGGAAAAAATCTCTGGTCGAAACTAAATGTATTTTAGAATTAGAGAAAACAGGGTTAAAACACAGGCTGTTTTCCATTATGGTTTCCATTTTTGCAAACGACTTCATTTATTGATGCATGAAATTTTAAAGCAAATAAACATCAAGGGCAAAATCCACAAAGCGCTATTAAATCAGGTTTCATAATGTGACGAACCTAAAACAGGGACAGACGTGTTTGACGGCGTTAACATGTATGCTCAAAGCTAATTATACGTAAAAACAACATCCCAATGACATCACATTTGCATATGCTTAAAGTCATGTTATTGGTGCATAACATTGTATCTTCCAATTACGTGACGTTATGCCAGTCTGGGCAGTACTTCGTTCCAGGGCTTTTGCTGAAGTGAAGAGAGAGAGAGGAGAGGGAAATAAGTTATTTAAATTAAGTGTCCACCCATCCAGACACTGCAAAGGCCCTTTTTAAGTGTCTTGACAGGAGCAACCTCAAGTTTAGCTATGGCTTAAATAACGTAACATTAAGTCCCTGCATTAACCTTAACTGACATTGGTGAATATACAATGTTATAATAATGCCTTATTTGCATATCAGTATTTATTTATAAAAATGTTTTACCAGGAAGTAATACATTGAAAGTTACCTCTCGTTTTCAAGTACGTCCTGGGCACAGATATGATAACAATACAAGGTTACATTAAATTAATATGGTTATACATTATATTTAAAGACATTTCATGGTCAGTTAAAGATAATATAAGTTGTTGTTGTATGTGTAACCCCCCTAGTGGGATTACTATTGTCCACAGAAGGGTGAATAGGGCATTAACAGGTTAATGTATAGGAAAGGCCCCAGCTAAATGTAATTAATTGCGTTCTGCTCAAGGATGTCTTTTCTCTACCCCTTTTGTGTCTAAAGTCATCAGCTGGGATACCAGTACATGGCATGATGAGGCTAAGAAAGTCTTCTCTGTGGAGAATACGTACACCCCCTATAACACCACTGACAATATCACTGATTTCTTCCGAACACTTAACCGTTTGTTCAAATCTCAGGCGCAGACATGGTGGGAGGTCTCCAGCTTGCAAAATTATGACACTCAGGATATGATTCCAAGAGGCCTACGTATAGGCCTCTCTCCAGCATATCATATCACGACTGTTGAATTCACCCAGCAATGGGAAGCAATTTTGACAACATGTTCACAATCCCTTATCAAATTGCTGGTTGAAACTCAGCAGACCAGATTACTAAATATACAGAAGGAGTTAGACATTCAATTGCGCAAGCTGGATGACTTTAGACCCCACAAAGATTTTGAGGAAATGGAATCCAAGCTTCAGAGAGAAGTTGACAAATTTAGGAATGAAATAAAAGAGAGAAAACATAGAAAATTCCAGAGGGATGGTCTGGATTACAGTCTCCATCAGGTGTATAGTTACAAGAAATCCCAAAAGAGAAGGCAGAACACTATTAATTATTCCTCCTCAGAAGCAGAGAATACTGAGTCAGAAACCGCTAGTAGCTCTGAACCTAGACCATCTGGCCCTTCCCCCTCTACCAGTGGGACTTCACTAACTGATACTAAATAGTATTGCTTTTTTAGAATATCCCTTCGCAAGAAATCAACCAGGCGAGGTGCCAAAAAAACTAAAAGACAAAGCAGGCCGAGGAAATCGCAGGAAGTAAATTTAAATGCAGTTGATGATAGCAGGTTGAAAATATTTAATCTCTCAAAGATTGATCTCACGAGTGATCATATCTCTTTATTGGAGAAGGGACTATCATTCTCTCCAACCAGAGATTTCAATCTTTTTGAGTGGGTTAAGGATCTAAACCTGTTCTCACGGAAACTGCTTCTACACAAATTTCACGCAAAAAGATCAAGACGTGAAATAGAAAATACTGGCTTCACTGTAACCGACCAAATCAACATTCAAAATTTAGTGTCACTATTAGATGATAATGAATGTCTTCCAGAGACTCAGGAAGGTCCGTTTTCAAACTGTAAACCAAGAAGCAAATTCACACCTTTAATGTCAATATGTCCCCAGGTAGAGGTTTTCACAAACCTTGTTACTAGGGATCTTGAGAAAATGAAATCAAAAATACACATGCAGAACAATATCACCAAGAATGAAAATATGGCACTCAGGGACTTGATGTCACAGAAAGAAATGACCATTAAGCCCTCAGATAAGGGAGGTAATATTATTGTCATGGATACCGATCTATATGTTAAAGAATGCAAACGCATTCTTAAAGACAAAGCAAGCTATGCCATATTAGATCGAGACCCCACTATTAAGTTCATTAATGAACTTCAAACTATCTTAGGAAGGGCAATAAAATTATTGACCAGAAGGAACTTGAGTTTTTGTTGCCTAAAGCTCCAACAGTTGCAACATTTTATATATTGCCAAAAATACATAAAGACCAAAAGAGACCGCCAGGTAGGCCCATCGTCTCAGGCAATAATAATCTAACAGAACATTGCAGCATTTATTTAGATCAACTCATGCGCCCTTTTGTCACTACCCTCCCATATTAGGGATACTAAAGATACTTTACTGAGACTTAATGGAATCCACTGTGACGATCAAACTCTGTTTGCCACTTTAGATGTAGAATCACTCTACTCAAGTATCATTCATGTCAACGGTTTAAAAGCATGTAGTCATTTTCTCTTATCCAGGGGACAGAGGTATACAGAACACAATATCTTTATGCTTGACCTCCTCAAGTTTGTCTTATGTCATAATTATTTTCTATTTGACGGTACCCTTTACCACCAGACCCAGGGAACAGCGATGGGCACGTCATGTGCACCAACATATGCCAATCTGTACCTGGGCTGGTGGGAAGACAAATATGTGTTCAGTGACAAACTTGCGGAATACACTCAGTTCATAGATCTCTAGATTAGATTCATAGATGACATTTTATTGATTTGGCATGGCCCGGTTTCTCCTCTTATTAAATTTGTGTAATTATTGAATACAAATGATCTAAATCTAAAACTCACATTTGAATGTAATGCTACTGAAATTACCTTTTTAGACTTAAAAATAAGTAAGGACACGGATGGCAATGTCCAAACCACGGTCTTCAGGAAGAAGACAGCCACCAATAGTCTCTTAGCAGCCACGAGTCATCACCCTCCATCATTAATTAAAAGTATCCCCATTGGTCAGTATTTGCGACTACGTCGCAATTGTTCAACGTTCAAGGAATTCCACATACAAGCCAAAGATCTTAAAGAACGCTATTTAAATAGAGGATACTCAATCGCACTCTTAAATATGCTTACCATCGAGCGCGAGATAGTGATAGAGACAGGCTGCTGGGTCCAACTATTAGACCACCTAACACTCAAGTCCGGTGCATTGGTACCTATAATTACAGATGGCAATCGATCTTCTCTAGATATTGGCACATCCTAAAATCGGATGATGATTTGACAAGAGTTCTGAAAGACACCCCCAGTATTACTAGTAGAAGATCAGCCAATTTGCATGACGGTTTGGTACATAGCCATTTTCGACGCCAGACATTATCTACGTGGCTGACACCGCCACCAAAAGGTACCTACCAATGTAAAAACTGTAAGGCATGTCAGTACATTACACCCGCTAAGGTTTTTTCTACCACCGACCAATCTAGATCATTTGATATCAGACACTAGATTAGTTGCAAAACTATTAATGTTATCTATCTCATCAGTTATGTCTGTGGCCTCAGATACGTGGGCAAAACCATAAGGGAATTTAGACGAAGAGTACTTGAACATATCAATTCTGTCCATAATCAACGTGACACTCCTGTTGCTCGCCACATAAATAATATCCACCAAGGAGACATCAAATGCATTTCTTTTATTGGCATTGACCATATTAAGAATAACATACGTGGAGGAGATATTAATAACAGATTGTTGAAACGTGAAGCGGAATGGATATATAAATTAAAAACTTTGAACCCTCATGGCCTTAATGAGGGCTTCACGTATACACCTTTTATATGATCTTTGGAGTTGTTATACATATATCCATTCACTAATATGATGCTATCGCTCACATAGCTGACAACAACTGTTATATGTCTATTTATGGGCTAGTAAGCATTCCATTCAGCAACACTCTGTACCAATCGGATTGATATGCATATCATTCAGTATGCAAGTACAATCTCAGCCAGCTGTGTTTGCCACCTATCCCAGGGTTCCTATGCGGTTTTTGCCAATTCTGCATCATGGTTATTAATTATACTTAGCCCTATCCCATGCACATTATCCCCGCTTATGCTGGACTTTTACCTTCTGATTTTTTATTTATATGCTTTGAATTCCTAGTGTGTACTTCCTTTGGACTGCTGTTTGCTACATGCAGCAACTCTGTGATCGGTACAACGTGTTGGCCAGTCTGTATGAAACATGATGTGACTTTCTGATTGGCCACGGGTTACCATGGCAACCCATGACGCTAGAAATACACGCTTCCGACATCAGCTGTTCATCAATCGCCCCTGAAGAATCTCCGTGTAGGAGGGAAACGCGTAGGGCGTTTGGCGTGGTGACGTCATCAGGGAGGGATCGGAGAGAGTGTGGTATCGTTGGTACATTGTATCTCAGTCTCTGCTACAGACCCGTTTTTATTTGCGTTCGTGATCTGGTAAAACTGCTGCCTTTTCGCTCTGTGGTTAATGAGAGTGCCTGTCTCAGTGTTACTCTGTGCTTATACCAGCAGGTTTAATGTTATGCACATCATATATTAAGCTATACTACTACTGACCTTTATCATTACTGCTGTTATATTGTGGGCTTCTCTGCACCATGTGCAACAGGATACATAATTACTGGATACTGATTGTCCCATATTGGATTTAGTTGCATGAACACTGATTATATCAGGACGGCATGTCCACATACCACAGCCTCATTTGGTTGCTGTTTATATGTTTCTAGCAGAGTGTTCAGTTACAGTTGTTTCCATATTTTTTATATATCCTATTAGTTATATGTGTGAATTACTTTTGTGCTGTGTATGTCAACGTCATTAGGCGTAGAGTCAATCCACGTACCACCAACCTGTTATTGTGTTGCACCTACAGGGTTAATCTGATAACTTAAAGTAACAGTGTATTTATCAACATCATACTGTTAGGTGCTACATTTCACAATACAGGTTGGTTTGATCGGTATGCTACGCCTCATGCCGCACAACACATATATGTTGTTATAGTGCTTAGGGTCTTAATAGCAGCTGTTATTCAGAGATCCTATACTCTATAATTATAGGCTTTATTTGGGGTTAATTGGCTTTTCTGAATTTATTCAGGTAGATGATAAAGCAACATACACCCCTAGCCCAACACCACCTCCCTATCCCCCTCCCTGTATTAGAACATTTGTGTGTTGATTACCATTATTCTGTGTGTAGAATTTATTTTAATAGAACAATTACTAAATGTTAAGTTTTAAACGCCCAGGAGTGCGTTTGACAAATGAGTTTCTAGGTGGTGGACGGAGGCACTAATATGCTCTCGCCCTCCAATTTTTATGTTTATTCATTAAAGTCATCTTCCGCCTTAAACCTCTCTCACTGACTGCCCCATACCTCTGGGATGCCCTTCCCCTCAATATTTGACTAGAACCCTCTCTATCCACCTTTAAGACACATCTTAAAACAAACCTCCTTAACGAAGCATATAAGTAGCTCAGTGGCTGATAATATACACCTCATAAATAAACCTTGATCTGAATAAATTGATGATAATGGACAAATTAGAAGCTAAGACAAATAAATAATTCAATTTTAAAAATGGGAAAAATTATTGATACTATGTCACAACAAGATAGGGAGTTTTAATTATACAGACATTTGAGCATACCTCTTGGGGTCGCCTCAGACTGATTGCGATGGGTCACCGATAACATCGCCCTTCAGGAAATATGATAGTATATTGTTGATGGGGGAGATAGTGAATGGGGATTCTTATGCCAGATTCTGTTAGGAGGCTGTGCTTGTGATAGCTTTGATGTTAATCTATGAAAATGCTATTATCTGTTTGTTTTTTTTTAATTATTATTATTTGTGTTAATGTGTTAAATTTTGAAATTACAAGTATGATGAGCAATACCAAAAATTATTTTGTGTAAAAGTATGTTTTTCTGTTTCTTATTGGTTTTTTTTCTGTATTATAATTGTAGCCCCCTATAAACAGAACGGGCTACTTATCCTTCTACTACTGGAGTAAGTCCTGGTAAGGGCAGGCGCCAGTAGTGACCATGGGTTTTCCCCCCTCACCAAGCCCCGCCTCTGTGGTAGAGGCAGGCCCCTGAGCTCTGTGCAGGCTAGACAGAGGGGAGGTCCTGCTGACATCATAGGGGGCAGGGCTGAGTCTATTTAGTAGGCTGTCCTGTCTGTGTGTGAGTTCAGTTCTGCAGTGAGTTCAGTCTGTTGGAGTGTCAGTTCTGTGTGGATGTGAGTCCAGTTCTGCCTGGAGTTGAGTCTTGTCTGTCAGGCCTGTGAGAGTTTGGAGTCTCTGGTGAGCAGTGTGTCTGCTGCACCAGAGAAAGGAGAGATGACCCTGTGACAGCTGCGTGGGTAGCTGGTCAGTCTGGGAGCATCAGATGGGAGCTGAGGAGAGTGTGTGGTCTGAAGTGCTGTAGGACCGACCTGTGCTGCTACTGTGATCAGAGACAATAAAGGGACATTGCGGTTTTACATCAGACTGTGTGTGTGTTCTGGAGCAGTCACCCTGGGACCAGGGTCATTTCTCTATAAGGGTCCTACCCCACATTCTGGGAAGTTATAGAAATATAAAACTTAGGGAGATTCCTGGTACACTAGCTAGCACCCACATAAAATGCACCACAGAGTACTTGCAGGAACAGTCACCGTGCATAGAGGAACAGTGCATAGAGAAGGAGTTCTGCCTAGCCTGGGGTATGCCATACATCATATCAGTGGGCAACAGTCAGAATAGCATCAGAAAGCATGCAGAGAGTGTTCAGTGAGCAAGTGGAGGTCAGTCAGTGTCTAGGTACCAGCTTTGCACTAGACACTGAGAATAGTGCACAAATGCATTTGGTGGGCTCATCAAAGATGGCGGCCATCACTACATGTGCTCCGCGGAGCAAGAAAGAATCCAAAATGGCGACAAACGCGCCATCCACGGCCCAGCAGTTAGCAGCCGAACTAAAATGGCGATTCCCACCAATCCTGGAGCGCGCACATGAATCGTGCAAAGAGACTGTGCGAGAAATGTGGCGGGAGATGTGCAGGGGTTTGGCGCCAAACCCAGATGCCCTGCAAGAGGAGCGGAGCGGCGCGAAAGCCGAAAGCCCACCCACCTGTGCTGTGACTGGCCAACAAACCAGGCCACGTCACACTGAAAGAAAGAGTGCCCCGTCTCTTGTTTCCACCAGAGGGAGGGGGCACAAGGAGAACCAATCAGGAGAGCCTTCCCCAGCGAAGGGAGGGACAGGAAGTGAGAGCGAGGAGCTTCATTTCTGTCTGACATTCACTGAGAGCGGAGCTGAGCAATTGAACTGTTCCATCCCTGAGCGAAATATGGCCGAACTGAGCACCACGATTTACCAGCTACCAGGAGGCTTACTGGTAGTGGAGGTTGAGGGCCACGAATACCTCCGGTATCTGTGCGTCCACTGCGGGATACCCGGAGCGGTCCTCAGCACTAAGGCACGATGCCCTCAATGCAGCACGTACTACCTGTGACCTAACGAGCCATGGCCACTGATCGAGACCCCGCGGAGATGAAAGACAAGGCTGCCCTAGTTTCCCGCTTCACCCATGCGGTAAGAACCAAGGCCCAGCCAGCTACAGAGCCGAGAGAACCAGCGGCGGAGGAAAGCACGACCGCAGTGGAGGTACCGGAGCGAGTCCGTTTCGTGTCACTACCCACTGGCGGTATCGCCCAAGAACCCGGTGACTGCCTTGCGGAGGATCCGATCGTAATATCGTCGAAGGAAGAAGTTGGCGTCCCATCGGTGGCGATGCGCCTACCGGCGAACCACCCCAGCTGTAACAAAGATGGCGATCCACTTACCGGAGAGGAGCAGACGAGTCTGGACACCTTCCGACGGCGAGCGCTGGTGCGGAATGAGGCCCGTAGCAGTCCCACAGCCATGGTGACTCCCAGTGCGGCGGAGACGGCATCCGGGATGACTCCGGAGGACCTCCAGTACATCAGCCTGCAGTGGAGCGGTAAGGAGACTCCACCACCCCCTTACTCCCGCCAGGCGAATACGGCACCTGCAGAGGACGAGAAGGAGAGGCTTGCGGCCTACTTACCCGTCCGCGGACCAGATAATCCACCACCGCCCCTTCCGGTCTTCGACAGACTTCCGGTGCGTGACCACAGAGCTGAAGGAGATTCCGCGGGCACCAGCGATGACATCACTTCCGGGTCCGACTGGAAGAGAGGCCCAGCAGCGCTATTTTCCCCACGTGGAGCAGCCATGAAAGCTGCCATGGCCACCCTGAAAAGCCAAGACCCATCCAGAGGAGTACGAAGCACGTCGGAGAGAGCAACCAAGAAAGCGCCCACTGGTCGCGGTATTACCCGCTTGCTGGACACTGACTTGAACATTGCCCCAGCCCCAACCCCTAGCTCCATCGCCCTGGCAACTGCCCCTGCCCCGTCATGAGTGTTGTCACCGGGACCTAGCGGGGATAAGTTGAGCAAGTACCCCAAATATTCCAAAGATGTGCGGGACGGGGAATTGAGCGATGAGGGGTCTGATGGGGAAATACCATATGTTTTACGTGTGCCTAACCCTGTGCCTTTTTCTCCTGCAGCTAGAGGGAGGGCCCGAGGGTCCCACACTACAGCAGAGGCTGGGCCTGTGAGTGAAGTGGTTCACAAGATGAACCCTACGTTGTACATCAATGCCAAAGGGAGGAGAGATTGCTCGCGCTCTACAGAGGCGGGGACGTCCGGTGTCTCATCCCAAGCAGAGTCCGAGATAGAGACCACTAGCCCTTATCAGAGTACGAGCACCGTGACAAGTGGTGGGCCCCTTATTTACTGGATACCATGCAGGTATGGATCGCACCAGGTTCTTACTCATCCGTAACAACATAGTTGATCATTGGTGGGCGGAGGGTGCCTTTACTCCCAAGGAGGTGGCGGACGAAGTAGAACACAGGTACCGGGAGATAGAGCAGAAGATCATTCTGCCCAAGGGCCCCAGTATTTTGTATGATGATATTGCCCCTACAGAACCAGAGTTCTGGGTACTGCCAAGCAGGGCGGGTCACCGTAAACTCACGAAGTTGAGCAGAGCAGACAGAGCCATAGTGGCTAGGTACAGGCAGTCCCATGGGTACGAGTACCCTTATGTGCCTGAACCCATAATGAGAGAGATTGAGGAGAACAGGGATAGTTGGCTCCGAGAAGCCATGCAAGAGTACCTAAGGACCAAGTTTGGTAAGGCAGGGTACCACAATCAAGATAGGATCAGTGAGTTGGTCAGGATCTGGAGTATAGATGGTGCATATACATGCACAGTGTGATATATCGGCCACGAGTCTGGGTCGGCACAGTCATTTTACGTGACCATAACTGACCATAATGGAAGAAAAGTGCGGAAGCCTGACCCAAAGCATTATTCTCAGTTGGTTCTCCCCATTGGGAGTACCAGGCTACTGTTACGCCACCTGGTGGTTGGCTCAAGAGATAACCTGTCTTGCACTGTGTTTGTTTCCCAGGTATGTCTACGCAGGATGGTTCTGCTAAAAGTAAGTCCAAGTGGGGACCATTGGATTCCACCAGAGGGAGAGTGTAGCCCCCTGTAAACAGAACGGGCTACTTATCCTTCTACTACTGGAGTAAGTCCTGGTAAGGGCAGGCGCCAGTATTGCCCTGGCTGGAAGAATTGAAGGCCCGAGGCAAAGCTGAGGGACTTTAACCCAGCCAGGGCATTATTGGCCAGTAATGCCCTGTTCTGTGGGGATTATTACTATTATAGGCTAAATGTAGGCTTATTTTTAATTTTTCCTAAAAAAGATAACTTTTTGTAGTCATATTTATTTTTATTAGCATGATTGTCTACATTCTTAGGCCTCGGTCCCGCTGCGCTCGTTGGCGCGGGCGGCCATGTCGCGAGTTCCCCACCAGCAGGGGAATCCTTGCGAGCCGGTCCTGGTCCCCCCTGGCGGCACAGCTGACTACACGCTGTGGCGCGTCAGCCGCTAGGAGACACAAGAGAATGGTGTTTCCTAGCGTTGACGCGTCACGTGGTGTGGCTGTGAGCCAATGGGGAGGGGCGGCTTCGGGAGGAGGAGAGGCTTCGGGGAGCGGGGAGGAGTGTGGAGTGAAAGCAGGTGAGTGACTGTCTGTGTGTGTGTCTGAGTGCGTGCGTGCCTGTCTGTGTGTGTATGTGTGCCTGAGTGCGTGAGTGCCTGCCTCTGTCTGTGTGTGTGTGTGTGTGTATGAGTGCGTGAGTGCCTGCCTGTGTGTGCGCGCGTGTGTGTGTGTATGAGTGCGTGAGTGCCTGCCTGTGTGTGTGTGTGTGTGTGTGTATGTATGAGTGCCTGCGTGTGTGTGTGTTTAAACTTACCCTCAGCAGCTCCAGCTCCAACCCGAGTCCGTGGTGGGAGGGGGGGGGGGGGAGGGAGAGTAGCGGGTCCCTCCGCTCAAGCCACGCCCCCCCTCCCTGTCAAGCCTCCCACTCCCGCCCACCTCCCGCTCCGGCTCCTGCTCCCTACAGACCGCATATCGCGGTCTGTGTACTGCTGCGGCCGAGTTTATTCGCGCATTTGCCCGTTCTCGGCCGCAGCAGTAACCTGGTGCGCGCCGGAGGGTGCCGGGCGCGCGCCGAAGCAGCGGAAGAGCGCCCTCCGATCGGGGCGCTCTCCCTCCCGCTGCCGGGTCCGCCGGGTCCCCCGGAACCCCCTGCCACCGTCCCCCACATCGCGGGACACCAGGGCTCCCTCGGGGAGCCCTGGACTCGCGTGCAGGGGGCGCAGGCACCCGATGACGCGTGACCGCGCATCGGTGATGCGCGGCACGCTGAAGGAGTGCGGCTAGCACGCCGGGGCATCCCCCGGCTTGCGGTGCTAGCCGTGCTCGAATTAAACGTGTCGGTAGTGTATGTCAGCGCACCGCCTGTCTGCAGTGCGGGTGCGCTGACTCTGGGAGCGGGGCCTTAGCCTTATGCTTTTACTGCAAGTTTATTAAAAGGAAATTGTACATACACACAGACCCCTCTATTTACACACACACACACACACACACACACACACACACACACACACACACACACACACACACACACACACACACACACACACACACACACACACACACACACACATACACACACACACACACACACACACACACACACTGCAACCCCCCTCTATATACACAAGCATATTCTGCAGTCCCCCTTACACACTGTGCCCCCCTCCTCTACACCCACAAAACACACTGCAGACACACACACTAACAAAACAGACTGCTTCCCCCTCTACATCCATAAAACACACACCAGCAGTCCCCCTCTACACCCACTGCAGCCCCCATATAAACCCATACTTTGCACCCCTCCACCCACAAAACACACACTGAAGACACACACTGCAGCCCCCCCTCTACACCCACAAAACTCACACTGCAGACACACACAAACCAACAGACTGCCAGCTCTACATCAACAAAACACATACTGCAGACACAAACACAAAACACTCTGCACCCTTCCTCCACCCACAAAACACACACTGCAGAGACACACACAAATCAACAAAACAGACGTCACCTCTACATCCACAAAACACACACCAGCAGCCCCCTCCCTACACCCACTGCAGCCCCTGTAAACCCACACACTGCAGCCACACACACCAACAAAACACACTGCACCCCTCCTCCACCCACAAAACACACACTGCAGACACACACTGCAGCTCCCCCTCTACACCCACAAAACACACATGCAGCAGACACACACAAACAAGACTTTGATGCCCCCTTTACACCCACAAAACACACACCAACAGAAAACACACACATCAATAAAACACTCTGCTGCCCCCTTTACCGCCACAAAACACAGACACACAAACTTTTCCCCTCACTCTCCTGTGCAGAGTCAGTGCCTTGCTGGTGCCTTCTGTCCAATCACCTCCCTTGTCTAAAAGCAAATTTCACACTTTGTGAATGAGAACTGAAAGCTGATTGGCTGAAAAACTTGGAAAGCTGCCAAAAATTCCAGGCCATTACTGATTGGTTAAAATTCCGGGCATTATCCAATTAGAGTGCAGGGATTTCAATAATGGCTGGAATTTACCAGCTTTAGCCTATAATGATGTTGTTACGCTGGTGCTGCCCGCAGACCAGACCCGTCCCCTGAGCTGAAGGTGGAAGTGGTAATACACGCACCCGCAGCAAAGGGAGCGTGTCCGGAGTGTGGTATAAAGTGTTGCCAGGCCAGGTGTAGTAAGGTAGACAATACTTGACGGTACCGGTTGTAGAGACAGAGTGAAGAATGCCTTGCCGAGGTCAGGGAGTGGCGAGCGGAGATAGGTCCTAGTCCAAGCCGTGTTCAAGGGGTTACCAGAGTGAGCGTTGTCCAAGGAGTGCCGAGATCGAGAGCCAGAGGGGGTAGTCGTACAAGCCGCGTCAGAACCTGTGAAAACACAGAGAGAACCCAGAAGTACTTCCATACAGAGACTATGTCGAGCAAAGACTGAGAGCAGAGAGGAGCTAGATAAAGCAGGAAGGTCCAATTAGGAACGGAGGCGGGACAGGAAGAGCTACACGGAGACACTGCAGATTGGTGCAGGCATAACAGGCCAGGTGAGTCTTGTTGGTAACCTGAGTATGCCCGTGCGGTGTGCGGGGGCGGAGCCTGAGGTCCGGGGGATGGGAAGAAGAGTGTGCAGAATGAGCGAGCTCTGTAACGCGTGTACGCGCGTGCACTGAGCCAGTGGATGGTGCAGGTGTGCGTGCGGGAGGGCGTTGGCGCGCCCGGCACTGAGCAGAGGAATTGCCAAGGGGAGTGATCCCGCGACGGCGGCAGGGGCGGGGAGCCGCGGAGGCTGGTAAGGCAGGATTGTTTTGTGTGTCCAGGGACTCCCTGAGGGGAGAGAGTGCTCTGTGTGGGGAGCGGGAAGAACGCCGATTCCTGACAGTACCCCCCTCTTCAGGAACGGCCTCAGGACGGTCCATGAATGGTTTCTCTGGAAAATTTTTCCTGAAGGACTTAAGAAGGGCCGGGGCATGAATGTCCTTTGAAGGTACCCAGGATCTCTCTTCAGGGCCAAAGCCCTTCCACTGTTCCAAGAACTGGAGCTGGCCCCTGGATAGGCGAGAATCCAAAAGAGAGTGAACTTCGTATTCCTCGTTATTTTGGACAGTAATGGGGTCCGGTTTACGAGTCTGATCCGGAAAGAAGTGACTGGAGATGAATGGTTTTAAGAGGGACACATGAAAGACATTGGGAATCTTCGTACTGGGTGGTAGTTGGAGCCGGAATGCCACGGGATGGATTTGTTCAGAAATAGGGAAGGGACCCAGGAACTTAGGTGCCAGTTTAGGAGATGGTACCTTGAGGTGGATATTCTTAGAGGAGAGCCATACCAAATCCCCTGGCTTGTAACTGGGCGCCGAACGACGACGACGATCGGCCTGTAGTTTCGATCTGGTGGGAGGAGTCGAGAAGGGTAGACTGAATCCTGGACCATGCGGTTTTGAGGGAAGAAATGCGTTCATCTATGGCTGGTACTCCAGAAGGGATGTTGGGGATGGGAAGACAGGGAGGGTGGAACCCATAATTTATAAAGAAGGGCGACTCCCGGGTGGCCTCGTTTTTGGCAGAATTAACGGCGTACTCTGCCCAAGAAAGGAGTTGAGCCCAATCATCCTGGAAATCGGATATGAAACATCTCAGGTACTTCTCCAGGGATTGATTGATTCTCTCCGTTTGTCCATTGGACTGGGGATGATAGGCAGAAGAGAAAGAAGAAGAGATGCCCAATCTCTTCGTGAAAGCTCTCCAAAATTTTATACGAAATGAGAACCTCTGTCAGAAACAATGGACGAAGGGATCTCATGAATCCGGAAAATCTGCTCCGTAAAGATATCAGCAAGGGCGGGGGAGGTGGGTAATCCCTTAAGTGGAATAAAATTAGACATCTTGAGAACCTGTCCACGACCACCAAGATAGTGTTCATTCCTCTGGACCTGGGCAACTCCACGATGAAGTCCATCGAAATGTGGGACCAGGGGCGGTCGGGAACAGGAAGAGGTAACAGAAAACCCTGAGGCTTTTGACGGAGAGTCTTGCTTTGAGCGCACGTGGGACAGGCACGGGTAAACTCCAGAATATCTTGAGATATCCTTGGCCACCAGAAATTCCGACGAATGAGATCAGTAGTCTTCTTAAAACCTGGATGACCTGCAGATTTAGAGGAGTGACCCCAAGACAGGACCTCTGGTACAAATTTGGAAGGTACGAAGAGTTTGTTGTCGGGAACGACCAAGTCCTTGGGAATGCGTCTCTGGGAGTGCAAAATCTTGTCAAGATTCTTGAAAGAAGACGTGGCGAGAATCCTCTCTTGTGGAAGGATAGTCTTCAAAGGTTCCTCTGGTCTCTCTTCAGAAGAATGTATTCGGGAGAGTGCGTCTGCCTTTACGTTCTTGATCCCGGGGATATAGGAAAGGTGAAAATCGAATCGAGAAAAAAAAGAGCCCAATGAGCCTGTCGTGGACCAAGGCGTCGAGCGTTTTCTATGTAAAGAAGGTTCTTGTGGTCCGTGAGAATAGTAAACGGCTCTTTCGACCCCTCCAGCAGGTGTCTCCACTCTTGAAGAGCAATCTTCACAGCCAGAAGTTCCCTGTTACCCACGTCATAGTTCCTCTCAGCGGATGAGAATTTCTTGGAAAAATATGAACAGGGATGTAACTTATCTTGAGGCGTGGGTCTCTGAGAAAGAACGGCTCCAGCGCCGCAATCAGAAGCGTCGACCTCCAGGACGAAGGGAAGTTCAATGTTGGGATGACGGAGAATAGGTGCGGATATAAAAGCTTCCTTGAGTGTCTCGAAGGCGGAGATGGCCTCGGATGACCAAGCAGAAGGATTAATTCCTTTTTTGCTGAGCGCAGTGAGGGGTGCCACAATGGTAGAGAAACTCCGTATAAACTTACGATAGTAATTAGCGAACCCTAAAAAACGTTGTATGGCCTTGAGAGAATTGGGTCTTGGCCATTCAGTGACTGCTTGAAGTTTACCGGAGTCCATCATAAACCCCTCATCGGAAATGATGTACCCCAGGAATGGAGTAGAGGTCTGATCAAAGGTGCACTTTTCCAGTTTGGCGTACAAATGGTGTTCACGGAGACGGGAAAGGACGTAGGAGGTGTGGCGTATATGGTCCTGGAGATCTTTGGAAAAAACAGGATATCATCCAAGTATACTATAACAAAAATATTGAGTACCTTACGAAAGACGTCGTTGATGAAATCCTGGAAGACAGCGGGAGCATTACATAAGCCGAAAGGCATTACAAGGTACTCGTAGTGTCCACTACGCGTGTTGAAGGCCGTTTTCCATTCATCCCCCTTCCTGATGTGCACCAGGCACCACGTAGATCCAACTTGGAAAAATCTTGGCCCCCTGTAATTTATCGAACAGTTCGGTAATAAGGGGACGGGGGTAACGATTTTTAATAATTATGTGGTTCAAACCCCTGTAATCGATGCAAGGCCTCAACGACCCGTCCTTTTTCTTGACGAAGAAAAACCCAGCCCCTGCTGGGGAATTGGAGTGACGAATAAAGCCTTTCTTGAGATTCTCCTGATATATTCATCCATAGCGTGAGATTCTTGTAACGACAAGGGGTAGGTCTTGGACTTGGGTAAGGAGTAACCTGGAACCAGATCGATCGGACAATCGTAAGTCCTGTGTGGCGGCAAAAGGTCTGACTGTACCTTATTGAAAACGTCCCGGAATTGGTGGTAAACAGAAGGTAGAATAACTTCGAAAACAGAGGTATTGGCCAGCAGTTGATGAGTCTCGCCTGACCTCGGCCTCCAGGAGATGGGAGCAGAGGAAGTCCAGTCAATGAGAGGATTGTTAAGCTGTAGCCAAGGAACACCAAGGGTGATGGGTATCCCAGGAGCGTGAATGGCATCGAGAACTAAGATCTCCTTGTGCAGATGTGAGGACAGAAGTAAGGGGACCATCTCAAAGGAGATGTGGGCCGGGGTAAGAGGACGTCCATCGATACCGACGAGTGCGATGGGAACCTTCTTCCTCACGAGCGGTATGCAGTTTAACCTGGCGAATTCAAGATCCACAAAGTTACCTCCAGCTCCTGAGTCAATGAAAGCGGCAGCAGAAGTCTAGAACTTATCGCCTGAAAGGGAGACTGGAATGTAAGTTTCTTAGGGAATTAACCTTTATGAAGGGGACGTGGAGACATTACACCCAGAGAGAGCCCCTCTGTACTCATTGGGTGTTCCTGTTTCCCGGACGCAGTGGACACTCCCAAACCAGATGCTCCATGGATCCGCAGTAGAAACACAATCCCCAGGCGTGGCGGAACTGCCGTATCATTGTGCGGATGCGTTGTACCCCCAATTGCATTGGCTCAGGCAACTCCAGTGCAGGACGAAGAGGTGTGGTAGCACTTGGGGGAGCAGGAGTGCTGCTGGGAGTACTGGAGAACGGAACTTGAAAGTTATGGAAGCGAGTGTGCTGACGCTCTGAGCGGTGTACCTGGATACGTTGATCCACTCAGACGGCCAAATCAATGAGGACCTCCAATTGATCCGGCCTGGATTGGCGAGAGAGTTCATCCTTTATGAGATCTGCCAGGCCTTGCCAGAATACGGAGACGAGAGCCTCTTATCCCCAGTTAGTCTCGGCTGCCGAGTCCGGAATTCCACAGCATACAGGGTCACCATTCGCCGACCCTGAGTGATCTGGAGAAGAGAAACAGATGCCATCTCCCGACGAGCGGGGGAATCGAATACTTGTTGGAACTTGGCTTTAAATGCCGGGTAATCTTGGGTAAGGTCAAAACGTCGCTCCCAAACCGGGGAAGCCCAAGCCAGGGCGCTGCCAGTGAGGAGGTTATAAATGTAGGCTACCTTCTTGCGACCGGTATTGTAGAGATGGGGGGCCATTTCAAACTGCACCTCACACTGGTTTAGGAAACCCCTACATTCTTGCGGTTCACCTGCATAAGGCTTGGTGGGAGGAATCCTTACATCGGAGCTGCTAACTGCGCTTGCGGAGTGGGGGCTTACATCTGGCGCGATCGGTACTCGGTCTGAGAGTACTGCGACCTGGCGTGTAAGTGCCACAATTTGATCCACCATGGCCTGGTTTTGCTGAAGCAGATTAGAGAGAAACTGTTGAAGTTCGATCTGGTCTGCGTCTTGTGGGCTCGACATAATGTTACGCCGGTGCTGCCCACAGACCAGACCCGTCGCCTGAGCTGAAGGGGGAAGTGGTAATACATGCACCCGCAGTAAAGGGAGCATGTCCAGAGTGTGGTATAAAGTGTTGCCAGGCCAGGTGTAGTAAGGTAGACAATACTTGCCGGTACCGGTTGTAGAGATAGAGTGAAGAATGCCTTGCCGAGGTCAGGGAGTGGTGAGCGGAGATAGGTCGTAGTCCAAGCCGTCTTCAAAGGGTTACCAGAGTGAGCATTGTCCAAGGAGTGCCGAGATCGAGAGCCAGAGGGGGTAGTCATAAAAGCCACGTCAGAACCTGTGAAAACACTGAGAGAACCCAGAAGTACTTCCATACAGAGACTATGTCGAGCAAAGACTGAGAGCAGAGAGGAGCTAGATAAAGCAGGAAGGTCCAATTAGGAACGGAGGCGGGACAGGAAGAGCTACAGGGAGACACTGCAGATTGGTGCAGGCATAACAGGCCAGGTGAGTCTTGTTGGTAACCTGAGTATGCCCGTGCTGTGCGGTGGCGGAGCCTGAGGTCCGGGGGACGGGAAGAAGAGTGTGCAGAATGAGCGCGCTCCGTAACTCGTGTACGCATGTGGACCGAGCCAGTGGATGGTGCAGGTGTGCGCGCGGGAGGGCGTGGGCGCGCCCGGCGCTGAGCAGAGGAATCGTCGAGGGGAGTGATCCCGCAATGGCGGCAGGGGTGGGGCAGTCTTGTTTTGTGTGTCCAGGGACTCCCTGAGGGGAGAGAGTGCTCTGTGTGGGGAGCGCGGAGAACGCCGATTCCTGACAGTTGTTTAATGCAGACGTAATTACCAGATGACCTTCCTACTGTCTCTTTATGTTCCTCCTACTTAACGATTAGATTGTAAGCTCTTTGGGACAGGGACTCCTTTTCCTAAATGTCACTTTTATGTCTGAAGTCCCATTATGTGTTATCTGTATTATTTGTTATTTATAAGACTATCACGTGTATTACTGCTGTGAAGCACTATGTACATGAATGGCGCTATATAAATAAAGATATACATACATACGTACATACATATATGCATGCAAACTAATTGTAGGTAGCTTTTAACATATTTCAGGTAACAAGTGTATGTTGCCAGAGTAGTCCCTGTCAGATGACCAGTCCCTCCTTAGTTCCAGAACTTGCTGGAACTAGCACCTGCTAAATGTAGATCCTATTGGTTAAGGATGTCTGTATCTTTCCCAATTACAAGGGCAGGAGAGTGACATCACTCAGGGGTAAGAAAGGAGCTGTAGAAGCTTCGAGACCCAAGGCTCCTGGAGGACACCGGAGGAGAGGCGTCTCACTGTGTTAAGTGTATGGAGGTACTAGTACGTCCTTAATGTGTAACTGTGAATGAAGAATGTCCATTCACCTTTTGTTGTTTTGCAGTTAAGAAAGAGTGTCCCCCAGCTAGAAAGGACCCTTAATATACTATGAAGTGTAAGTATGACAGGTAGATGGGAACCTAGATAGAAGTACACTCCTATACAGAGTCTTGGAAAGTACTTGGGAGTGACTCCAGATCACTGAAGCTATAGAAGCTCAGTTCCCCCTAACCATGGGCAAGGGAAGGTGATCAAGCCGTGTGTACCTTCCTGGGAAGCTACGTGGCACCCAGGGAAGAAGTATGTATGAAGAATTGTCTTGTGTCAAATAAAAAAACCTGTCTGTCACACAAAGTCCCTGGCGCCGTTCTTAAACAGCTTGCAGAACAAACCATCCAGAATGAATGCGAACACCCAGGGAAATAGGTATTAGTCTACACCAATCTATGTCACTATCTCATTTAGTTGCGGCACTCCTTAGTATGAGTCAGGCAAAAGGGGTTCATAACCCAAGGAGGGGAACAGTTACAGACCAGATTATTCTCAAATAGTGAGACAGCTTTAGTCTTAAAAGAACTTAGACTGGTGGTGGCTTTGAGATTCTCTGGTAGACTGTTCCAGTTGTAAGATGCAAGGTAAGAGAAGGAGCAGACGCCGGATTCTTTGTTGAACGTTGGACAAGGGCCGGCTTTGAATGTGGCGAGGGAGAGCGCAGGGTCTCATAACTTCTCCGGTATCTCCTCCTGCTCATCATCTCTGCTATGTCGTGAAGTCACGTTGTCATGACAATACATCACCATTTGACGTCACGTTATTGCAATCAGAAGATGCAGGAGAGGAGAAGTCGGTGAGCAGGTAAGAGGCACTTACAGAGGCCCGCGCTTTTCCCCCAGCAATCAGTTTAATTGTTGTGGGGGAAGAGCACAGGGTGTCTGTAAGCGCAGCCCCAGTTCGACTGCCAACTAGAATTTCAGAAGAGGGTGGGCTTGGGGGGCAATTTAGCTGCGTAAATTGTAAGGAATCTTCAAAATAAAGCAACACCCCTCCTCCTCTCTTTGACCTATCTTTCCTAGAATTGGAGTATCCATGAATGGCGATAGTTGCATCAAGGGTTTTAGGAGTTAGCAATGTTTCAGTGAGAATTATGGCTTTAGACTTATGCAAAAGGCACTGTGCCCTTGGTTCATCCAGTTTGGACAACAAGCTACGGATATTTATATGGGCAACAGATCTCAAGGGTATGGGACAGAGTTGAAAATGCAGGGCCTGGGGTGCTGCGCACGGTGAGGAAGATGGCTGCAAACTGAGTGAGCTCCGTTGTTTCACCTAAACAAAGTATCCCTGTCTTGGAACCACTGGGCCTGAATCCTCCCATTCTAGAAGCAGCAGCCCAAGTGCATGGCAAGGCATTGCCAAAATCACAAAGATCAGCATGGTCCAAAGTTACTGCAGCTAACCAACAAAGACCGACTATAACTTGATCTTTTGCAGTGGTCTTCTTTTCATTTGACATTCCTGGCCTGACCCACCCTCTTTTTCTCCTGGATTTATAGATACCCATGCTGGCCATGGGATTTACCGCAACTCTCTGAGATGAACCCTCTGGCCACTTAGGCCTTAAAAGTCTCTCCTCTTATCGAAGTTATGTTTGTGCATGTTTCTCTTATTTACAGTTTCTTTTCCCCACCAAAGACTTATCTCCTAGGCTGAGTCGGGACCCCTGGATTCAAACAGGATCACAGGGTATTTGTTTGCTTGAGTGATTTGACATGGACTAGACTCCCGATCTCCGTCATCTAATCTGGGTAAGCCCCAGTCTAGAGTCGTCAAGACAGAGGATTACCAAGGTTTGGACTCAGAGAGGTTAATGTTCACACGGGAGGATTTGAGGGATGGGGTCGTCAGATTCGTGTTGTCGTTCCTCCCCCCCCCCTCTCACGTTGCACTTTTAACAGTTATGTTTAAGTTCATACTTCATATGTTACACTGTTATATTTTAACATACATTTGTCTTTTTTCGACACCTCTTGGGCCCGTGTATCCTTACCCCTCCTCCACAGGCTCTGATTGTGAGTATTTTGCCCGCAATAACGCTTTCATTTTGCCGGACCCCCAGCACTTGGGTTTCGAGGCCTTAAAAATCTTCCTCCCATTATGTTACCCCCACCCCCCTTGTACTCTCCATTCTATTTTGTTTAATTTGCTTAATAGCATCAGATTATCCCCCCCCCCATTCCTTATAATTTGAGTCCCGTCCAATTAAAATGAATTTTCATGTTCTATTAAATGTAAAGTTTCACATTATATGAGTGCAGATGGCCCTTAATACCATCTCACAAAAGGCCTAACTTCCCACAAAAAATTGAGTATAGCCCTTCAAGAAATCAAGAGTTTGTGAGGAGACTTGGTCAATCTTCAGGATGACACCTGAGTCAGCGTGACCAACATCTTTTGTTTAGCAAACTATATCCCCAAATATATCAGGCATCATTGCACAATAAAAAGAATGGGGTGGACATACTCATTCATAAATACCTGAATTTTAAAGTATAATCTATCAAAAAACATAATTTTGTTAGATATCTTATAGTAGTGAGCACTTTGAACTCTTCTCAAGTTACGATTGTAAATATTTATGCTCCATCGACAATCAAAGTAAATTCTTCCAAACCTTAGACAAAAAAAATGAGTGTGTCCAGCAGGGAATGTTGATCTTGGGTGGTGATTTCAATGCTGTCTTTAACACTTCCATGGATAGGACAACACCCATATCGCCAGTCATTTCTTGCAATAACTCGTCTAAAAGTCTGAGAAATGACTAAGCGCTTGGCATTGATTCTTCTGGATATGTCTCCATGGCATCAAATGAGAGTTACTCTAGAATTGATTATGTTTTTGTAGATTACCATTTAAGTAGGAATGTCACTAGAGCTGATATTTTGCCCTGGGCCTGGTGTGATCACTCTATGACTTTTAAGTCATTGAAACATTTACATATAAAGAGAAAATCTATTACAGTATTAGCAAATTCGGACACAGTAACAGAAATCGCAGAGCAATTGGTACAATATTTCAAAATCAATTCAACACCGGATATATCCCCGTCTCCACCATCTGGGAAGCCCATAAGGCTGTGATGCTAGGCAAATTGATAGCTTTATCCTACTGGAAGAAAAAGGAGGGGAAAAAACAAATTGATAATCTGACACAGACTAAACCAATTGGAACCACTTTACAAGAACAACCCTACAAAACAAATATATTCCCAATTCCCAAATTCAAGAGGCAAATTGAACCAATTTCTTTCCTCAAAAGCTGAGAGGGCCATGCGCTGGACAAAACAAAAGTTTTACAACAAAGTAATTGTAACAGGGGATTTATCCCTGTTCACAAATGTGCCTCAAATCCAGCAGTGTGGTGGTTAACTGCTGGTAGGCAATTAACTAACACCACGTGGCTGATTGAAGGTGGTAGAAAAAGCCTGCCTTTGAGACAGGAAGAGAGACTCCTTAGCTCACACCTGAGCTGAACTAGGAGACAGAGCAGAGATTCCTTAGTCCACAACTGGGCTGAACCAAGGAAGGACAGATGTCTTGAGCGACAAGCTGACCACAAGATAAAGGGGACAAGATTCTAACCTGGAGCCTGACATTGCCTGTGCACACAAGGGTGCGGTTCCAAGAGAGCAGAGAAGCTTCCCCTACAGCAGCCCAGCTAACAGATAAGACTTGTCGTATAAGACTATTATCTATGTCTATGTGTATTGATAAATGTCTCCATGATTTGGGGCTGGTAAATAGCTTAGCTAACCAACCCAGTCAGAGAGGGATGAGCTACATATGTAGATAGTCTCTAAAGCAGAGATAGGTTTTTTGTTTGGCTTATTCTCTTATGTTGATTTTTGCTGTGTTTAAAGCAACAGGCACAATAAAGCCTTGTTATAATTTCACCTTAAACAGTCTCTATTGTGTACCTCTGCACATGTCCTCCTACATATGGTTAAACCAGGGTAGGTGGGAAGGGAAGGGGGACGGGAAAAGGGAACTGCCTAGGCACCGGTGCTACAATCAGGGGAAATGACTGAACAACAACTGGGGAGAAAAGAACCCCTATGATGAGAGCACTCAGCGGGTGGTGATACTGGTAACTAATGAGCCTGATAGAGACAATTGTAACATGTAATGGTGGGTAACTTAAAAACACTTTTAATTGGAGAAATCCTCAAATAAAATAAAGTTATATGGATAATCCTCTATGTGAGGTAATCCTGAACAAATGGCGAAATTAAAATGTGGAAAGGGGGTGGGGATTAATAGTCCTATTGGTAAACTAGGTGCTCCCTAAATGGCTTCACTATCTAAGGTAAGTTCACAATAATGGTCCCAAAGGTAGATGGGATATGGTGGGTAAGTAATAGTATGTGATTATATTTACACACTTCGTTAACAGACCATAAGCAAAGTCTATATAAACACCCACAGCAATTTATAGTGACTCAAAGAGTAAGACAGAGTACTAGAACTAATTCTACACACATGTTAACTGGAAAAAATAGACCTAGAGCTGAATAGATATTCTAAATCCAGTGCTGCGAGTCAGACAAATTCGCAGGCAATAAGTGTCTGCCAAGATGTCTAATGACAACGTCTTGTGCCCGGAGCCCTATCTAGTGCTATAGGATCATAATCTTAACAGCAAATGTGAGCCAGTATATACACTGTGTAGATCAGATAGTAAAGGCATAAATGGCAGGCAGCACATAAACACTGCGTAGCTGGACAGTGTGGCAGACGGGATATGTCTGCAACAGTGTCTCAAACTGCTACGTCTTACACTGTGCTGTCACTGGATACAATATGTATCGTTTACCCTTGTAGCGAGTGTATCGCTGAATTCCCCTCTCCTAGAGACACAGACTATGAAAGTCTGTGTACCGAACAAGTCCTTCACACGGGAAGGGGTACTCAAGTATGCAGCGGTATGCGGAAGTGACGGACGGGAGAGTTTCGGGAGGCGTCACCTGTGACGTCAGTACGTCTATTGCCGACGTACGTTTCGCTGGAATGCTTTGTCGAGGCTGAAGGGAAACCCTCAAACATACCGCTATTTAAGGTAGTAAGCAGCTACCTGATTGGTGGAAAGGAAATTGAATGCATGTTGGCGCCAAAGCGCCTGATTGGACAAAGTGTATGAATGAATGTGTATAAACCTAGAGGGAATAACAGACACCGAGGGCCTCTGGTAGTAAGTATAGAGAACTCAAGGAAATCACAATGTGACAGCATGAAATAACAGTAACCATACATGGGGAATAAAGGTTAAATAAAGGGATAATAAACAAATCCCTCATTAAGACCTTGGGGGGATAGTGTGCCAAGTGTCTATATCCATCTTGACTCCTTTTGGAGTAGGATCCCATCCCAGTCACCCTTTCTAGGGCCAAGTAAGTACTGATCTATGCCTGCGAATGTCAGGACATTGCTGTCCCCATTGTGATGTTCCAGAATGTGTCTGGCTACCGGTGTGTCATGCTGGTTGCGAATAGTGCCAATGTGTTTGAGTACGCGGTGCCTAAAGGGACGTCTGGTTTTTCGTACATATTTCTTTTGACAGATGCAGGTCACTAGATAGATTAGCTCTCAAAGAACTCGGACAGGACAAAACTATCACTATAAAGCCCTCAGACAAAGGGGGCAATATAGTTATTTTAAGAAGCAAAGATTATGTGACAGAAAATCTGCGACTCCTATCAAACAGGGCCTGTTACTCACTCCTTAAAACTGACCCTACTGCCAGCTATAATTTGGAACTTAGTGAGATACTTAACAACGGATTGCTAAACAAAGTCATCTCTGATAAAGAGAAAGACTTCATTTTAGTCAAACACCCCAAAATTGCCACTCTATACAGCCTACCCAAGTTACATAAGGGTAAGACACCACCACCGGGACGACCAATTGTCTCGGGCATTGGGAGCTTGACTGAAAATGCAAGTGATTACATCGACTACATACTAAGACCATTTGTTGTAGCCCTTCCATCGCACCTCAGGGACACCAAAGATATCCTCTGTAAAATAGAGGACATCAATGTTACTGCAGATACTATCTTGGTGTCCCTGGATGTAGAAGGGTTATATACTAGCATACCTCACACAGTTGGGTTGTCTGCCATATCCTACTTTCTAAAGACTCGAGGTACTCATCTTGTAAATCACAATGAGTTTGTTCTCAATTTACTCAACTTTGTTCTAACCAAGAATTACTTCTGGTTCAACAGAGTACTCTACCACCAGACCCAGTGTACAGCAATGGGCACGAAATGTGCCCCATCTTATGCCAATCTGTACCTGGGCTGGTGGGAAGCTGAAGTAGTTTTCTCTGAGAACCTCGAACTGTATACCAACCACATACAAATGTGGTATAGGTATATAGACGATATTATCTTACTCTGGAACGGTACAGAAAAACTACTATTAGAGTTCATTACTATACTTAACACAAACACGAACAATTTGAAACTTACCTCTGAAATCGGTCCAAGAGAGATCTCCTTTCTGGACCTGAAAATTTCACCACTTTTAGGAAGACAACCGCTACCAATAGTATCTTAAGAGCAAACAGCCACCACCCCCCCCCCCCCCAACCTCATCTTTAGAGTTTGAGAAACAAGCAGCACTTATGAAAGAAAGATTCTATGCACGATGCTATAGCAAGAACAGCATTAAGAGGACTTATAAAAGAGCAAAAAGCACTCCAATAGAAACTCTATTGAGAGATAAAGTTCATGAACCCACACCAAATTCCATCAGGTTCATTGGCACATACACTGGCGACACACTTTATTCGAGCTCGGCTAGTCCCACGAATTCGGGTATACCCGGGTGTATTGAGGTTTGTGACTGTTTTCTGCCCGAGTGCATTGAGGTATTTTTCAGGCAGGGATTGAAGCATTTTATTCCCGCTGGCTGCAATACTGCACAGTATATATATATATACTGCATTACAATTCATGAATTTATGCCATCTGGTAGACACACGAAGCATTGCAGCCTATTAAATCCTAATCATTATCATTTAACAGATCAGCCGCCCGTCAGCCAGGCATGAACCCAGGCTGGGAAGGCAAACACAACGGGGCTTGTCAGAGGTGAGGAGCGGCGCATTCCAGGTATCTGCCAGGTAGATACTGGGTATTTGCTCGAATAAAGTGTGTCGGTGCAGTACAACTATAAATGGGAACAGGCCAGAAAGATTTTCCAGACACTCTGGCACATCCTACAATCAGACTCTGATTTTTTTTTTCCCCAAAAGTTTTTAATTAGGCATTATTTGATATACATTGTATGCTGAATAAACATCATATTGCCTAATACAGGTTTTCTTGTTTTAATGACAGTAAGAGGGAAAGACTCAACGCGCCCCCGACCTTAGAGCATGGGTCGGCAGGGTTGGCGTGAGGATAGAAACAGAGAATAGGGGGGAGCGGGCAGAGAGGGAGAGATAGGGGGGAGAGAGGGGTCTGAGGAAGGGAGGGCCCTTCCTCCTCAGTCCATCGCACGAGATTCCTCCTTCACTACGGTCTTCTGTCGTGGGGGGTAGCCATCTTTTAGTCTGTCATACGGGTCAGCCATGGTTCCCGTGTGTTGTAGAAGGGCTCTGTTTTCCTCTTTAGGAAGGCCGAGAGCTTTTCCATTAACATAACTTCCTGTATTCTGTTTTTGACTGTTTGCCTAGGGGGGGGAGACACCTTCTTCCACGAGGCCGCCACCGCACATCTAGCCACCGTAAGAATGAAGGAGATCAATTTTCTTGTTGGGCGGTCAATGTTCTCGATTGGCCTGGCCAGCAAGTAGGTCAGCGGATCAATGGGTATTGTGAGGTCTGTGACCTCTGTGATTAGAGTCTGTATGGTTTCCCAGTATTTCTGAATTTCTGGACATGACCACCATATGTGGGCCATGTCACCCTTTTGTCTGCAGCCTCTCCAACATAGGTCGGAGGCCAGAGGGTAGATTTGATTTATTCTAACTGGGGTAAGATACCAGCGAACCAGTATTTTGTATATATTTTCTTTGATTGTGGTACATATGGAGGTTCCTGAGGCTGAGTCCCAAATGCTTTCCCAATCCTCTCGGTCTATAACTATGCCCAATTCTGCTGCCCAATGGAGCATGTAGTCATGAACCGGGGCATCTGTTGCCCTTTCTAGTTCTGTGTATATTTGCGTTATTAGACCTTTTTGGTGTGACGTTTCTTTGCATAGTCTTTCGAAGTTCGTGAGAGGGGGAAATTCCAACGTTGGTGATATTGATTGGATAAAGTGCCTGTTTTGGAGATATTTAAAGACGTTCAATCCTCGTATTTCGTGTTTGTTTTGTAACCTTTGGTAGCTCAGGAACTCTCCTATGCTCAAGAAGTCGGCAATCGCCCTTATCTTTTTAGTCGTGAATTGCTCAAATTGTCTGGGCTCACAGCCAGGTGGAAATTTGGGGTTTTGGGTAATTGGTGCGAGCTGGGATTTGGCGGTTGTGAGCTTAAATTTCATTTTGCATTTCATCCAGGTCTCCCATGTGTGTCTCATTGGTCCTAATTGAAATTTGTTTTTCTGCAAATCTTCCGTGCTCAGGGACCAAAGGTATGCTGGCAGAGAAGGCGTGCCGGCGTATTGCATTTCTATGTCTAGCCAGCAATATAGGGTTCGTATTCATTGTAATATCTGGGGGGGAGGGTGGTGGGGGGGAGGGCAAGAGGAAGGATAGGATGGTGGTGGGGGGGATGGGAAGGGGGGGATGTGGGAGGGGATGGGGGGGGAAGGGGTAATGGGGAGTCTTTCGGCGCATTGCTTTGATTCACTTGTACAATAGGTATACAATTATTCATCTTGGTAAGTCATACAAACAATTATATCATGATAACCTCAGCTTTGGTTGCATAAAGAGGGATGAGGAACCTTTTTGGGCATGTCTAATTTGTGGAGAGGTAGTTGTGACAGGGTTCGTATTCATTGTAATATCTGGGAAGGGGGGGCGGGGGGAGGTATAGGGGGGGAGGGGGAGGGGGATGGGGGGGAGGAGGGGGTGTTTGGGGGCAGGTCCGTGGGAGGGTTGCTGCGGATCCGTGATTAGACACCTTTGGGTATATTGATTGACTTGCTAGCTACTTTCGGCGTAGCGGCCGCTTTAAGCAGTGCGGTCATCTCAGGACACTGTTCCGCTTGTTATTCTGTTTTGCGATGCTTCAGGGGACATAGCACATTGTGTTTTTGCAGTGGCAGGTGAGGTGGTCTTTGTGCTGGATGGCTAAGTGTGGAGTGTTTTTAGGGGGGGGAGGGGGGGGACGGGTCAGTGAGGGGAAGGGAGGGAGGGGGGGCAGGCAGGGAGGAAAGGGGGGAGCGGGGGGGGGAGGAGGCTCTTTGATGAGAACCATATGTGGTACACAGTTGGCTGTTTGTTTCTGGGAATACACTGTTAACCACGGTATGGTTGTTATTCTGTTGTGCGCCCATCCTGATGCGCTGGGGGGGGGGAGGGGGGGGAAGATGGGGAGGGGGGGAAGAGGGGAGGGGGGGAAGAATAGAGGGGGGGGAGTGAAGAGGAGGGGGGGACTAGGGGGGGAGGGGGGGACTAGGGGGGGGGATTGGTCCGCTTTTTAGTTTGTTGAAGCAGATAGTGAGGAACATTTTAACGTAACTATAACTTGATTCTTAACAGGGACTTAAACTGCATATAAGAGTGGTGGGGGGGGTGCAACATGGAGGGGATGTTCAACAGTCTCAACGGGGTAACGGGTCTTTCTGTATCAGTCTAGGTAGGGGGGCGGCTATATCTTGCCGGGCCCAGATATAACGTTTATCTGGGGGGAGGATATGCAAACCTGGTCTGGGCGAAGTCCGCGGATAGGTCGAGGAGTTCCTAGCGGGGCTTGGCAGATGAAGCTGCCAGGTGGATCGGGTTTCCCCTCTCCCGCCTCCGCGCCTCTCAACTCGCCTGTTCTGCTACCAAAGGGGTATGTGCTAGCTCCCGCCAACCACACCATGGGGTGCCGGGGTCTCCCGGGTCAACTCGCCAGCAGGATAAAGGCAAACGAAACCGTATGGGCCCTCCACCCTCCCCCGGGGCCCTCCACCCTCCCCCGGGGCCCTCAGAAGGAAATCAAAGGCCCTGGATCGCAGGGCTTCTCCGCCGGGTGATCAGGTTTGTTGCTCCAGTTGGCCGGCCAATCTCTCCGACGCTCTGATGGGTCTCCGCTCCTGGCTTGCTCCTCGTGTCTCCCTCTGCGCGTTGTCCCGTGCAGGCGGCAGCGTCAGGCCTAGTTCGCGGGCGAATCCCTGCATCTCTTCTGGCAGTCTGATTGATCTCTGCTTTCCTCCTCTGTTGACCACGAGCCGGAATGGGAATCCCCACTGGTAGGTATGTTGTTTTCCCGCAATAATTGGGTGAGGGGCTTGAGTTCTCGGCGTCGCTCGACCGTGATCCTAGCGAGGTCACTAAATATTTGCACCGGCTCGTTCTGGAAGGTCAGGTTGTTTGCCTCTCTGCTCGCTGCCATCACTTTCTCCTTCGTGGAGTAGCTATGGAGGCGTACTATAATATCCCGCCTTCGTTTCGGGTCATTTGAGCGGGGACCCAGTGCGTGGTGTGCGCGATCTATCTCTAGGTCTCTTCCGTCCAGGCCCGTGCAGAGTGTATAGAAAAGATCAGTCAGGTAAGGCTTTATTAGTTCAGGGAGAACCGTTTCCGGGACATTCCGAATCCTTAGATTCTGCCTCCGGTCCCGGTTCTCCTGATCTTCTATGCTGTCTTTCAGGAGTCTGACTTCTTCTAATTTGCTCTCTAGGTCATCTGCCCTCTGTGTGAGAGTTCCCAGCTCTTCTCGCAGGCCTGACACCATCTCCTTAAGGTCCTGCTGGACGGTTTTGTGGAGTCTGTCGTGCATGTTTGAGAGAAGTTCCTCTAGGTAGGTGCGTGTTATTTCCCTTCCTAGGGTTGGTTCCACAGCGGGCATGTCTCCGTCTCGTTGCGGGGACGTGGCCGCGTGGTGTCCGATGCCATCTTGGGTTCCCTGCATGCTCTCAGGGCTGCGTTTTTGCTGTGGCTGAAAGTACTTCGGGACGCCCTTTGAAGCTTGCGCTTTTGCCTTCTGCGGCATGCTGTGGGGTTCAGACGTCTTTTAAGGTTCGTCTCTGCTGATTTTATTGGGGATAAAGATCTTTTATGATCGTTTTATGCTCGAGGGTTCTTGGAGCTCCCTGACTAACCCACCATCTTGGATGACATCACCGGAAGTCTCCCCCCAGACTCTAATTTAAATGACATACTGAAATCATACCCAGAAATGACACCTAGGAGGGCCAAAAACCTCCGTGACCATCTAGTCAGTAGTCATTTTGAGAGTGATAGGAGTCTTAACACCTGGCTGCCAGACAAACCAGTTGGTTGCTTCAGTTGCCATAATTGTAAAGCATGTAAATCAAAAACTAGTACTAAAACTTTCCAAAACTGGAACAACACTAAGAGATTTGACATCAGAGCATTTATTAACTGTAGACTCTGGTATTATCTATCTAGTGACCTGCATCTGTCAAAAGAAATATGTAGGAAAAACCAGACGTCCCATTAGACACGAAAGAAAAATAGGGGGATCAAAGGGTTAGAAGAAAACACACCTATAACAACAGTATTGAGATAACCTGATAAAATAACTGGTCAATATCCTACATAGATGGACGTGTGGTAAATAATATTAATTGATAATTGTTGGTAATCAAATACTCACACGGCCCTGTGTGAGTAAATGTGCATAAGGGAATCTTGCAGCTAAAACTTCTTCTTAACCCAAGTGGTTGATCAGATTAGGAATTGGATGGGAATGGAGGGAGAGGTTAAAAAAATATATGGTGATAACCATGCATTACTTACACGGCCATGTGTAAGCTCAATCTCTTGAGAGGTTTCTGTAGGGTGCCTCTGATAAACCCGTCCGCGGTGATTCCAGTGGTACAGTGTACACAACTGCTAGCAGGCAGGGTGTTGAATGGGGGTTCCCCTTCACTCATCCACACGTTCTAATCCTCCTTCCCTCCCCGGTTCAGCAGATGGGGATGGGTGAGGTAAGATGACAGCAAGGGGTCAGTGGTAGTCTTTGGATGAATATAAGTTTATTACACATATAAAATACAAAAAAGGCACTCACATAATAATGTTAAAACCCCGTTGCACTCTCGTCGTTGTGGTTGCTAAGCCGCCTCCCAGCTGCGCTGTCTTCTGCGTCCGGATTCAGAAGCGATGGGAACTTCTGGCGCAGCTGTTACTGCAGTCTGCTTCCATCCAACTACGGAGGCCTCAAACGTCCAAAAAGATGTGGCGAATTAGAGCAACGCGTTTCGCCGTGAAAAACGGCTTCCTCAGGCTCAACGTTTTGATTTTCTATCAGGCTCATTAGTTACCAGTATCACCACCCGCTGAGTGCTCTCATCATAGGGGTTCTTTTCTCCACAGTTGTTGCCTCCTACATATGGTGTCAGAAGTTTGGGATGAGAGGTTAGGTCTTTGAAGTTAGGACCCGGAGATTTCCTGTGGAATTTTGTTTTGTGCTTTTTGCCTACAAATAGCCTGAGCAACATAAACAATCACATGCAGCAGAGATCAGAGTTAAAGATACACACCCATGCAGGAAATCTACACTGCACTGAAACTCACAAAACCACAGATGGACTCTTTTTCCCAATCCCAAGAGGAGAGAGAGAGAGACTGCTGAAGAAGGGAAACCTTATTTGCCTATCACAAAGTGTAATATGGTCATTGAAATAGGGGTTTTGCCTTCCAGCCATAGTCAGGGTTCAAGAAGTGAGTTAGCCCTTAAAAGGGATAAGCGTTTGTTGTTTTCAAATGTTTCGCTGAAGCAGTGAATACAGATGGTAACCCACGAGCGGTACTGATTCTGCAAGTAATGGCTGCCACACCGCATAGTACTACCAGCTGTGAATGGAGTATATGCAGAAAAGTGTGAAAATTGATGCAAGACTGTGCTGAAGCAGGGGAATTTTCAGCAAACAAATTCTGAGTGTAAAATTGCCCTACCGGGGAAAAGGGGATTGCTGAACTGTGTAAAAGGTATTCCAAAGCCAATTGCTGAGTGTTGAGTCACCCTGCCGGGAGTGAAAGAAATATTCCACTGCAAAGAATTTTTTTTTTTTCTGCAAGTAAAAAAGTCTGCCTATGTGTCTTGGGAGTAAAACAGGCACCCAAAGTGTGAAGTGTGAAGGCCATAATACCCAAAGATGAGACTGAAAATTACTGAACTCAAGCAGAAAACCAAATTCTGTTGCTGAAGCGGAGGGATTGCACATAGCAAGTAAATAGTGTAAAGCAAATGCCTTTGCTGAAGACAGAAAATGGGCAGCTAGCAAGCACTGTATTTAAAGAAATATAACCCTGGGAATTTAAAATGGCCACCCAGCTAAAGTCAAATACAGACTCTGTAAAAATAGGGAAGAAAATGTGTTCCTGTTGTAAAGAATCCAATGTCCCTTCAGGCCTTATTCAGACGATGAGAATAAATGCATGCACAGTAATGCTAATGTTATAAAACTTACCCAAGGGAAGAAAAAGTCTACAGAGAGGCCTGTGAGAGCTACGACCTCTACAAGCAAAATATGCCCACCTGTAGGACTACCACCATTTGGGGTTCTAGCAAATACAGTGACAACAGCTGGAATAGCGCCTCCTGAGGTCAGGAAGAAAAATATACCTGATGGCCCCAAAATGGAGGACAAAATACAACGTTCCTGTAATGAACCCTACCCCACGGAAGAGTGGCCCTTCCAATCCGATGAGGAGGAAGAAATCTCTTATGGGGAACCCAAACCGAGTCACACCCACAAAACACCCCAAGAATGGTGGGGGTGCTTGAACTCGGTACGAACCGAAAAGACCGCTCCCTATGATGACGAATATGATCAGTGGGAGAAAGAGCGGGAGCAGTGGATCACCGAATATTTCCGTCAGCTATTACAGTTGCAAGAAAAGCCAGGTGGATCCAGTGACGCTGCTAAAATTTCAAATGAAGATGGAGACCCCAATATCCCTGAGGGGACGGTGTCATCCAAAACAAAAAGGCGAAAAAAGAAAAAGAAAAGCGGTTCTTCACTTACCGTGGAAGGAACAGACACATCTGCAGATCTTGCGGAGGAAAAGGGAGTCCGAAATGCCCTGCAGCCTAGAGAAAATGGAGAAGTCGTCCCGCGGATGACCAAATATCCAGAGGGCTCAAGGCAGAAGTCGTGTACCCCAAAGAAGTGTCTGTCCGGTGCTAATAGTGAAAAAACCTCAACCAACCATCCCAGGGAAGACGGAACCGGTAAGTGACGATCCCTTGACCAGCCCTGGGGATGCCCTGAAGGTTGCCAGGCGTGACTGTGATCGGCTACGGGAAAATAACGTGAAGCTACAGAAAGATGTGCTCACAATGTACTCTTTGGCCAGGACAGAATTGGACGATCTCAAGACTGAACTAGATACTGCAAATTCTACTATTACCGCCATGGATGAAAAGCAGAGCCAATCTGATAAAATGATGGCTAAGTTGAAGCGGAAGTATGAGGAGGCACTGAAGCAGATGACAGTCTTCCAGCAAGAGATGCACACTCGTCGCATAGAGCTGAATGCCTCACAACAGGAGGTCAACAGTGTCCGGACAGAGGTAGACGTATCTCAGAAGGAGGTTCATGCACTCCGCAGAGCACTGGATGCCTCACATCATGAGATCAATAGCTGCCGCACAGAACTGGAAGTCTCCAGAAAGGAACTTCACAGTCTCACTGAGGAGCTGGACATTTCAAAGAAAACTATCCTACATCTTAACTTAGATCTCAAAGTCTCTCAGAAGGAGCTTCAGAACCTAAACCTGGAGATGGAAGTCTCACGCCAGGAGACAGCCCGCCTCCAAGCAGATGTGCAAAAATGGAAGGTGGACTGCAAGGAGGCCCTGAATAGTAGAGACTGAAAAAAAAGAAAATTCTGAGTTGACAGAACACGTCAAGGGAAAGAATGAAAAGCTGCATGAGCTTAAAGAAATAAATAAACTTTTGAAAGATGAAAAGTTTGAAGCAGAGCACCGACTGCAGAACCAACTGCAAGGTCTGCGTACGCACCTCCAGTATGCTGAGAAGCAGCAAACGCTGCAGGAAGAAAAGCTGCAGGCTGCTAAAGAGGTACAAGCGCTGCAGGAACATCTGAATACCCAGTACGTCCCGACAGAGCAGTATGAGGAGCTAAAGGCCACGCTGCATGTCTTCAGAGCATCATTGGAGGTGGAGCTTCGATACCAGGTGACTCTGTATGAGAGGGAGTGTGAGAAGGCTCAGAAACTGGAGCAAAAGCTGGAGAGACAGAGAGACTGTTCCATTCCCTTGAGTCAGTACACCAAGGAGAAAACAGACGCAGCGGCAACCTTGACGACAAAAATTACAGAGCTCCAGAATATGAAGGAGACACTGATACAGACTCAGAGAAAGCAAAGTGCGCAGATAAATTCCATGAGAAGAGACTTGCAAGATGCACTCAAACAGATTGAGACTCTGCAGACCAGTAACTTACAGATTCCTCCAATACGGAAAAAGGTATTGGCTCTGCCCAAGCACCGGTATCCCACAGTAACTAATGCCCGTGTGGACAAGGGAACAGTGAGAGTTGGGGATTCCACGCACCTTCAAAACAATATTACGAAGTTTGAGCCACCTAAGAAAGCACTAGCCAAACCTACAGCTGCCCAACAGGCAACAAACAGAGGTAGGAGTGCAGAATCAAAGCCAGAAGAATCCTTAGCTGAGGAAGCTGAAAAGATAGGACGTTCTCTGGAAAGGGAGGTGGAGGTGCAACTCAGTCCCAAAGAAGCTGAACTGGCAACACCGTTGTGTTGAGCAGGTGCAGAAAGACCGCTTCAAGAGCGGAAAACTCTAAGGGCTAGTCCTAACTGCTCTACAACTGTTGCCATACAGTTTGTCTACAAAAAGAGGAGTGCCTGACACAACGGAAATCTCATGACCGCGCACTCGGTAAAAAGACTTTACTTGGAAAAAGTCCTCCTCGAGCGACTGAGGAGTGCTGATCTCAAGCACCTTCGGGAGGAGACAAAAATAAACTGGAGAAAGGGCTCCAATCTCAGCGGGACAGAGGGTTCTCTTCCTCCATCCACTCTCATTCAAGTCACAGAAAGATCTCGAATGAGAGTGGAAGGATGGGCTTTGGCCGTGGTAAGCCCGAGCTTCCCACAAACAGGGGAGGTATGTAACAGGGGACTTATCCCTGTTCACAAATGTGCCTCAAATCCAGCAGTGTGGTGGTTAACTGCTGGTAGGCAATTAACTAACACTACCTGGCTGATTGCAGGTGGTACAAAAAGCCTGCCTTTGAGACAGGAAGAGAGACTCCTTAGCTCACACCTGAGCTGAACTACGAGACAGAGCAGAGATTCCTTAGTCCACAACTGGGCTGAACCAAGGAAGGACAGATGTCTTGAGCGACAAGCTGACCACAAGACAAAGGGGACAAGATTCTAACTTGGAGCCTGACATTGCCTGTGCACACAAGAGTGCGGTTCCAAGAGAGCAGAGAAGCTTCCCCTACAGCAGCCCAGCTAACAGATAAGACTTTTCGTATAAGACTATTATCTATGTCTATGTGTATTGATAAATGTCTCCATGATTTGGGGCTGATAAATAGCTGAGCTAACCAACCCAGTCAGAGAGGGCTGAGCTACATATGTAGATAGTCTCCAAAGCAGAGATAGGTTTTTTTGTTTGGCTTATTCTCTTATGTTGATTTTTGCTGTGTTTAAAGCGACAGGCACAATAAAGCCTTGTTTTAATTTCACCTTAAAACAGTCTCCATTGTGTACCTCTGCACATGTCTTTCTACAGTAATAAAGCAGAAAAGATGCTAGCAAATAAGCTAAAAACGAAACAATATTAATTTAGAATCCACGGCATCCGTACCAAAAGAGGCAATGTAATTCATGATCCTGAAAGTATTTGTTCGAGTTCCAAGATTTCTTTGCGTCTCTTTACAATTTATCGAATGGGCGAAGGGAGGGTTTGGAATCTCGATTGTTTACAGAATCTCCAATTACGTCTCTGGAGATATCTGACACAATTAAATCTCTTAAGGCAGGTAGGGCTCCTGGTTCCGATAGTTTTTCCAATCTCTTCTATAAAAATTGTGCTGTAGTTTTCATTCCCAAATTTACCATATTGTTCAATAACTTTCTAAAAGGGCATGCCCCCCCCAAATTCAATGCTGCAATCATCCATAGCAGTATTCCTCAAATAAGGTAAAGACACTCTTAATTGTTCCAACTATAGACCAATATCCCTTTTAAATACAGATGTAACACGTGTTCCCCCCCAACTCACTTATGCACCTGTGTATGGAAGTGGGCGCATTACCTCGCTGTTGTGGTGCTCTACCTGTTGGTTCGCAGGAGGTCTGAGTGGTCTGCTTGATGTTATGAGACATGACAAAACTGGCTCGCACAGGACTCTGGGTTCTACACAATGGTGTCAGCGCCTCCAGCAGTGATGGATCCCATGAAGTGTAGGCGTAAGCCCCCATCACTACACACATACCTCCTTCCAGCCCAGGAACTGACACCTTAGGCAGAGGTATCTTTGCAAGGTCTTATTACAGGCATCTTTCATCAGCACTTTTAGCAGCTTGTCATACTCCACACGTCCCAGGACTTCTAGACGGTGCATTCTCTCTCTACTGTTCTGCTCCAGGTGGTCATTAGGCTAGCCAGCCCAATATGAGCGTTTTTACCCCGCCATGGAGAAGACTCACAGCTCCCACCTTGTTCATCCTCCTTCACCCTAGCCAGGGTTCAGGAAGGGACACTCCCACCTCCTCACACCCTGAGGTGCTCAGAGGAACTCTCCTCCCTCCTCACTCCCTAAGGAGCTCAAAGGGACTGCTCACTAACTTTAGGCTACTCCCCCTAGAAACTTCTGGAAGGAACGGGCTCATGGACTGTACCCACCTACAAGGGGCTGTACACAGGCCATGAGGCACCACCTACCTTCCTTCAGTTTCTGGGGAAGCAGGAAGGGGGGTCAAGGGCCCACAGATTAAACTGCTAATGCCTGGATTTTAACAGGGCTTACATAGCAGATACATTATGTGGGGAGAAACAGGTACAGCTGGACATAGCCTGTTACACAGATATTAAATTATATGCCAAAATTATTGCGAACAGACTCCATCCAATTTTACCAAATGTGATTCATCTGGACCAGGTGGGCTTTATTAATACCAGACGCATCATCAACCTCACACACATAGCGCAACATTCTAAATCCCCAGCATTCCTACAGTACTAGCTCTAGATGCTGAAAAAGCCTTTGACCGTATTAACTGGCGGTTTATGTTTGCTACCCTAGAATCAATGGGATTCAACTAAAAAATAATAGAGAGTATCAAGATTGTCTATAGTTCTCCCTCAGATTTGGTCAAAATCAATGCCATTGTCTCCTCTCCATTTCCCATGTATAATGGAACCCGACAGGGTTGCCTTTTGTCCCAACTTTTATTTTTCATATCTATCGAGCCGCTGGCATGTTTGATTAGAAATAATCCCAACATCTTTGGAATCCAGGTAGCTAACACGGAATTTAAAATTGCTCTCTTTGTGGATGATGTTATTCTCTCTCTTACCACGCCCTTAATTTATCTCCCCAGTCTGTTTGAATCCCTAGACTCCTTTGGCAAATTTTCAGAATATAAAATTAACAATACAAAATCTGTTGCCCTTAATTTAAATTTACCTAGCCGTCAAATTAACTTATCCAAATAAATGTTCATTCTAAATGGGACCACCCAAAAATGTCATATTTACGTATTCACCTCACAAAAGATTTTGGTACGCTCTATGAATATATCTATCTCCCACTCTATCTAATTGGGAACCATATCCAATATCCTGGGTTGGCAGGATTGCAGCAATTAAAATGAATATCCTTCCTCGGGTTCTTTATTTTTTCCTTACTCTTCCAGTTAAAATTCCAGAAGTGCTACAAACACATCAGAATATAATTAACCGCTTTATCTGGAAAAACAAAATGCAGAGAGTCAACAGACACATTTTATATCGCCCCAAACAGAAGATGGTTTATTTCTCCCAGAAATAAAGAGGTACCATAAAGTCGTCCATTTAGTGCAACTAATTAACTGGCATAGTGATCCAAGGGAAAAAAGATGGGTAGAACTAGAGGATATAATTTGCTTTCCTGAGGAATTACAAAATATACTTTGGATAAAGAAAAAAATCTTGACCACAAGGTATATATAGTAATCCTATGCTAGCTTTTTCTGCAATTTATGGGACGCTTTTTATTTATTTATTTATAAAAATATTTTACCAGGAAGTAATACATTGAGAGATACCGCTCGTTTTCAAGTATGTCCTGGGCACAGAGTTATAAAAAATACATGGTTACAATAAAAGAACAGGGTTATACAGTCACTTCACAGACATTTCATGGACAGATAAAGTAGGAAAATTGGGTACAGGGGATAAAGGGTTTGTGAGTTTCTGATAGAAATAGAGCAGCTTTAACATCAACTAACATCAGCGAACGGCAGCAAACGGCTCACGCCCTTTGGCTGCCCTTCGGCTACGCCAAAGGCTGTGCGCCTTTGGGGCAACGCAGATGTACGCTGGAGTGAACAAAAAGATCCTTCCTTTGTGTCCCCGTGGCTCATTAACATTCCAGTGGGTGGGGTTGCCGATTCAACAAAGATCAAGCACATGTTAACCCTTAGCACGCTGGTCCTGTGCAGAGGGGATCAGTTCTTGGGGGGGCCCCATCAGGCTGTGCGCCTTTGGGGCAACGCAAAAGGACCATTTTAAATATAAAAATAATGTAACAGTCCCTTTTTCTATTATGTACCCAATTCACTAAATCCCCTTTCTTGCTAGGGTACAATCGAAACCACCCAAATCTTTGGATCCAACAAGGGATTACTAGGGTAAAAGATGTGATGGATTCAAATACCATCAAGTCATTCCCTTATTTTCAATCAATATTTTCAATACCAAATGTTGAATTTTACAAATACTTACAAATCAGGCATCTCATTCAAACTTCAGTGTTGGTCTCACTCACAATATTCTTCTGATGTAATATAGCATATCGGAGATTCATCTCTCTCTCTGATGGGAGCCCTTTTGTTTGTCCCTCGGTAGGAGTTTGTGTTGTAATATACCCTCTGTTGTAAGCCACTTGTTCTCATCAGATAACAGTCATAAATAATAATAAGAAAGACATTGCAATAGTGTGATATTGTAGGGATAATATATTGCACAAAGTAACAAGTAAACAATTGCACTCACATTTGATAATGTTAAAAAATACGTGGGAGAGAACTGCTGAAGAGATAACTGGTCTGCTGCACGTCTCCCGGATCAAACCGCCACACCGCACGCATCCGCATGGGTCACTTCCGGTTGTACTCCATCTGTGGGCAGAAGGGACTTCTCCGGTTTCTCCAGCTATGCACTGCCAGTGCAGTCCTCCCAGGATCATAGATTCAAATGGAGACTGAAAGGACTGTCAGTGCATAGCTGGAGAAACCGGAGAAGCCACTTCCGCCCACAGTTGGAGTACAACCGGAAGTGACCACACACACCTGGCGGTTTATGTTTGCTACCCTAGAATCAATGGGATTCAACTAAAAAATAATAGAGAGTATCAATATTCTCTATAGTTCTCCCTCAGATATGGTCAAGACCAATGCCATTGTCTCCTCTCCATTTCCCATATATAATGGAACCCGACAGGGTTGCCTTTTGTCCCAACTTCTCTTTGTCATATCTATCAAGCCACTGGCATGTTTGATTAGAAATAATCGTAACATCTTTGGAATCCAGGTAGCTAACACGGAATTTAAAATTGCTCTCTTTGTGGATGATGTTATTCTCTCTCTTACCACGCCCTTAATTTATCTCCCCAGTCTGTTTGAATCCCTAGACTCCTTTGGCAAATTTTCAGAATATAAAATTAACAATACAAAATCTGTTGCCCTTAATTTAAATTTACCTAGCCGTCAAATTAACTTATCCAAATAAATGTTCATTCTAAATGGGACCACCTAAAAATGTCATATTTACGTATTCACCTCACAAAAGATTTTGGTACGCTCTATGAATATATCTATCTCCCACTCTTCAAGCAGATCCTCAAAAATCTATCTAATTGGGAACCATATCCAATATCCTGGGTTGGCAGGATTGCAGCAATTAAAATGAATATCCTTCCTCGGGTTCTTTATTTTTTCCTTACTCTTCCAGTTAAAATTCCAGAAGTGCTACAAACACATCAGAATATAATTAACCGCTTTATCTGGAAAAACAAAATGCAGAGAGTCAACAGACACATTTTATATCGCCCCAAACAGAAGATGGTTTATTTCTCCCAGAAATAAAGAGGTACCATAAAGTCGTCCATTTAGTGCAACTAATTAACTGGCATAGTGATCCAAGGGAAAAAAGATGGGTAGAACTAGAGGATATAATTTGCTTTCCTGAGGAATTACAAAATATACTTTGGATAAAGAAAAAAATCTTGACCACAAGGTATATATAGTAATCCCATGCTAGCTTTTTCTGCAATTTATGGGACGCTTTTTATTTATTTATTTATAAAAATATTTTACCAGGAAGTAATACATTGAGAGATACCTCTCGTTTTCAAGTATGTCCTGGGCACAGAGTTATAAAAAATACATGGTTACAATAAAAGAACAGGGTTATACAGTCACTTCACAGACATTTCATGGACAGATAAAGTAGGAAAATTGGGTACAGGGGATAAAGGGTTTGTGAGTTTCTGATAGAAATAGAGCAGCTTTAACATCAACTAACATCAGCAAACGGCAGCAAACGGCTCATGCCCTTTGGCTGCCCTTCGGATGCGCCAAAGGCTGTGCGCCTTTGGGGCAACGCAGATGTACGCTGGAGTGAACAAAAAGATCCTTCCTTTGTGTCCCCGTGGCTCATTAACATTCCAGTGGGTGGGGTTGCCGACTCAACAAAGATCAAGCACATGTTAACCCTTAGCACGCTGGTCCTGTGCAGAGGGGATCAGTTCTTGGGGGGGCCCCATCAGGCTGTGCGCCTTTGGGGCAACGCAAAAGGACCATTTTAAATATAAAAATAATGTAACAGTCCCTTTTTCTATTATGTACCCAATTCACTAAATCCCCTTTCTTGCTAGGGTACAATCGAAACAACCCAAATCATTGGATCCAACAAGGGATTACTAGGGTAAAAGATGTGATGCATTCAAATACCATCAAGTCATTCCCTTATTTTCAATCAATATTTTCAATATCAAATTTTGAATTTTACAAATACTTACAAATCAGGCATCTCATTCAAACTTCAGTGTTGGTCTCACTCACAATATTCTTCTGATGTAATATAGCATATCGGAGATTCATCTCTCTCTCTGATGGGAGCCCTTTTGTTTGTCCCTCGGTAGGAGTTTGTGTTGTAATATACCCTCTGTTGTAAGCCACTTGTTCTTATCAGATAACAGTCATAAATAATAATAAGAAAGACATTGCAATAGTGTGATATTGTAGGGATAATATATTGCACAAAGTAACAAGTAAACAATTGCACTCACATTTGATAATGTTAAAAAATACGTGGGAGAGAACTGCTGAAGAGATAACTGGTCTGCTGCACGTCTCCCGGATCAAACCGCCACACCGCACGCATCCGCATGGGTCACTTCCGGTTGTACTCCATCTGTGGGCAGAAGGGACTTCTCCGGTTTCTCCAGCTATGCACTGCCAGTGCAGTCCTCCCAGGATCATAGATTCAAATGGAGACTGAAAGGACTGTCAGTGCATAGCTGGAGAAACCGGAGAAGCCACTTCCGCCCACATTTGGAGTACAACCGGAAGTGACCACACACACCTGGCGGTTTATGTTTGCTACCCTAGAATCAATGGGATTCAACTAAAAAATAATAGAGAGTATCAATATTCTCTATACAGTAGTTCTCCCTCAGATATGGTCAAGACCAATGCCATTGTCTCCTCTCCATTTCCCATATATAATGGAACCCGACAGGGTTGCCTTTTGTCCCAACTTCTCTTTGTCATATCTATCAAGCCACTGGCATGTTTGATTAGAAATAATCCCAACATCTTTGGAATCCAGGTAGCTAACACGGAATTTAAAATTGCTCTCTTTGTGGATGATGTTATTCTCTCTCTTACCACGCCCTTAATTTATCTCCCCAGTCTGTTTGAATCCCTAGACTCCTTTGGCAAATTTTCAGAATATAAAATTAACAATACAAAATCTGTTGCCCTTAATTTAAATTTACCTAGCCGTCAAATTAACTTATCCAAATAAATGTTCATTCTAAATGGGACCACCCAAAAATGTCATATTTACGTATTCACCTCACAAAAGATTTTGGTACTCTCTATGAATATATCTATCTCCCACTTTTCAAGCAGATCCTCAAAAATCTATCTAATTGGGAACCATATCCAATATCCTGGGTTGGCAGGATTGCAGCAATTAAAATGAATATCCTTCCTCGGGTTCTTTATTTTTTCCTTACTCTTCCAGTTAAAATTCCAGAAGTGCTACAAACACATCAGAATATAATTAACCGCTTTATCTGGAAAAACAAAATGCAGAGAGTCAACAGACACATTTTATATCGCCCCAAACAGAAGATGGTTTATTTCTCCCAGAAATAAAGAGGTACCATAAAGCCGTCCATTTAGGGCAACTAATTAACTGGCATAGTGATCCAAGGGAAAAAAGATGGGTAGAACTAGAGGATATAATTTGCTTTCCTGAGGAATTACAAAATATACTTTGGATAAAGAAAAAAATCTTGACCACAAGGTATATATAGTAATCCTATGCTAGCTTTTTCTGCAATTTATGGGACGCTTTTATTTATTTATTTATTTATAACAATATTTTACCAGGAAGTAATACATTGAGAGATACCTCTCGTTTTCAAGTATGTCCTGGGCACAGAGTTATAAAAAATACATGGTTACAATAAAAGAACAGGGTTATACAGTCACTTCACAGACATTTCATGGACAGATAAAGTAGGAAAATTGGGTACAGGGGATAAAGGGTTTGTGAGTTTCTGATAGAAATAGAGCAGCTTTAACATCAACTAACATCAGCGAACGGCAGCAAACGGCTCACGCCCTTTGGCTGCCCTTCGGCTACGCCAAAGGCTGTGCGCCTTTGGGGCAACGCAGATGTACGCTGGAGTGAACAAAAAGATCCTTCCTTTGTGTCCCCGTGGCTCATTAACATTCCAGTGGGTGGGGTTGCCGACTCAACAAAGATCAAGCACATGTTAACCCTTAGCACGCTGGTCCTGTGCAGAGGGGATCAGTTCTTGGGGGGGCCCCATAAGGCTGTGCGCCTTTGGGGCAACGCAAAAGGACCATTTTAAATATAAAAATAATGTAACAGTCCCTTTTTCTATTATGTACCCCTATTCACTAAATCCCCTTTCTTGCTAGGGTACAATCGAAACCACCCAAATCTTTGGATCCAACAAGGGATTACTAGGGTAAAAGATGTGATGGATTCAAATACCATCAAGTCATTCCCTTATTTTCAATCAATATTTTCAATACCAAATGTTGAATTTTACAAATACTTACAAATCAGGCATCTCATTCAAACTTCAGTGTTGGTCTCACTCACAATATTCTTCTGATGTAATATAGCATATCGGAGATTCATCTCTCTCTCTGATGGGAGCCCTTTTGTTTGTCCCTCGGTAGGAGTTTGTGTTGTAATATACCCTCTGTTGTAAGCCACTTGTTCTCATCAGATAACAGTCATAAATAATAAGAAGAGAGATATCACAATAGTGTGCTATTATAGGGATAATATATTGCACAAAGTAACAAGTAAACAATTGCTCCCACATTTGATAATGTTAAAAAATACGTGGGAGAGAACTGCTGAAGAGATAACTGGTCTGCTGCATGTCTCACGGATCAAACCGCCACACCGCACGCATCCGCATGGGTCACTTCCGGTTGTACTCCATCTGTGGGCGGAAGGGACTTCTCCGGTTTCTCCAGCTATGCACTGCCAGTGCAGTCCTCCCAGGATCATAGATTCAAATGGAGACTGAAAGGACTGGCAGTGCATAGCTGGAGAAACCGGAGAAGCCACTTCCGCCCACATTTGGAGTACAACCGGAAGTGACCACACACACCTGGCGGTTTATGTTTGCTACCCTAGAATCAATGGGATTTAACTAAATAATAATAGAGAGTATCAATATTCTCTATAGTTCTCCCTCAGATATGGTCAAGACCATTGCCATTGTCTCCTCTCCATTTCCCATATATAATGGAACCCGACAGGGTTGCCTTTTGTCCCAACTTCTCTTTGTCATATCTATCAAGCCACTGGCATGTTTGATTAGAAATAATCCCAACATTTTTGGAATCCAGGTAGCTAACACGGAATTTAAAATTGCTCTCTTTGTGGATGATGTTATTCTCTCTCTTACCACGCCCTTAATTTATCTCCCCAGTCTGTTTGAAAACCTAGACACCTTTGGCAAATTTTCGGAATATAAAATTAACAATACAAAATAATTGCCCTTAATTTAAATGTACCTAGCCGTCAAATTAACTTATCCAAATAAATGTTCATTCTAAATGGGACCACCCAAAAATGTCATATTTACGTATTCACCTCACAAAAGATTTTGGTACGCTCTATGAATAAAGGGAGCGCATGCGCGAGGTCAGACTGCATGGCAGCATAGTCCTGCAGCTCTGTGCCCCGCTCCGACATATATAAACATATAAAGCGAATAAAATTACCAAAACAGGTAGAAAATATCCCAAACGCTACATACTAACACCAGGATGTCCAAAAAATCAACAAAGACCCCTGGAAAAGGAGGTTTACCGGAGTATTTTGGCGAGGGAAGGTCCCGCAGAATGGCCACAGCAAAGGCCCCCACATCCCGAACGGGCTCCGAATCAGAGGGAGAGGGAAACCCGGGTAATCAGGGGCTCCTGCCGGTTAGACGCTGTGACATTGAGAGGCTCTATCAGGATTTAAAAGACGTACTACAGGCGGAGATACGAGACCTGGCCAAAGAAGTAGGAGGCCTAGGGACCCGGACACAGGAGTTGGAGGTGAGGGTCGACACTAACTCCAAAGCAATCCAAAAGGGCACCAAAATAGCGGCAGATCTACAAACTCAGATTAATGAGCTACGTGACCGCCAAGAGGACGCGGAAAACAGAGATCGCCGCAATAACGTGCGCCTCCGGGGGATCCCTGAAAATGTAGGAGAGTTGCGAGGAGTTTGTGGGGAGATGGTTGGAGCATATCTGCCCGGAATCCCCAAAGGACAAGCTACTTATGGACCGGTGTCACCGGGCACTCCGCTCTAGACCCCAGCCCAATGAACTCCCCAGAGACATTATAGTGCGTTTACACCACTACCGTACTCGGGAAGAGATCCTGCAGAAATCTAGAAATACTCCCTTTATGGAGTTTGAAGGAGCTAAGATCGCGGTGTATCAAGATCTTTCACCCACCACTCTGGCTCGCCGGAGGGACCTGTGGCCCATCACCAGGGTACTGAGGGAGAAGGCGGTCCGATACCGCTGGACCTTTCCCTTCGGCCTCGTGGTGATCCGAAATGGCCGTCCCATACACCTGAAATCCCCTGAGGAGGGGCCCAAATTCCTCCAGAGGCTTGGGCTAGGGGCAGCACCTAGCACCACAACTGAGGAACCTGAAGCACTGGCAACGGGACCCTCGTGGAACACGGTGGGAAACCCACCCAGAGGAGGGACCGCCTGAGGTTGAGGCAGCTCTAAATCTACCCTGTTAAATAAAAACCCTTAAGTAGCACAGTTTAAGTTCTCCAGAGCTGCATCAGCCCCGGTGAACACGCCGATGAACTCTGTACGCCCGTGCCCCCCACGCCCGTGGACCTACAGCAGACCACTACCTGAAAGAAGCAACGCTGCAAGGAGCCCTGTAAAAAAGTTTCCGCTCACCTCGTGGTCCCGTCATGGCGGCCGGATTGGCGATGGGATGCCTCCCAGCGTGAACGCAGAACGCGGAAGGCAGATAGGCGGGAAAGACTTACCAAGCGGGAAACCAGCTCAAGCGGGAGGAGCGGTCTTGGCTGCGACTTCCCCGAAGGTCCGCCTAGTCCAAGATGGCGGACGGGGAAGGACGTCACCGGAAGGGGCGGGTCCAGGGGCGGCCATCTTGGGAGAGGCGGAAGCGAGTGGTACGACCATTGATACAGCACACGGAAGTCGATGCGGTGCCGGAGGTGACAGCACACGGAGGAGGCAGCGGACCAGAGAAAGGAGAGCAGATGCGGAGGGGCGGCCCGACCACAGCCTAGCATTCTTGGAGAGAGACCGGCGCAGCAGTGGACGGACAGCGGAGGGAGGAGGAACAGTGGCAGGAAGCGCTGGCCCCCATAGTTAGTCAGGGAGGGGATTAAGTAGAGCGGGTGATGGAGGACGAAGCCCCGATATATTAGCTCTATACTAATGATAGCGAAAGGATGCAAGAGGGAGCAGGGGAGAGTATGAGGAAGGTAGGGGGATGTGAATGCAAGCGAAGGGAAAGGGTAAGGGATGTGAAAGCAGAAGACAAAGAGGCGGAATTATTGTGGGAAGGAGGGAGGAGAAGGAGAAGCAGAGTAGGGAAGGTATGTAGGTAGAGTGAAGGGTACGAGGAAGTTGTCAGGAAGGTCAAGCAAGTTAGGAAGAAGGGAAATAGGGAAAGTAAGGTGACAATGTAAGTAGAAGGACGTAGTAAGTTAAGGAAGGAGAAGAGGTGAATGGGGAAGAAGTGAGGAGGAGTCCAGAGATGGAGGTTGGCAAGTACAGACAGGGAAAGGGCAAAGAGGAAGAGACGCGGGGGTAGATATGGCAGTGCAGCGAGTTCAGAAAGATCGTCCGTAGGAAAGCAAGGAGCAGTAGGTCGGCAGTGGCGTAATGCAAGTTAGAGTAGAAAAGCGCGGAAGAAAGATGAGGTTGAGAGGGTAGGAGAGGCCGTTAACCACTAGGAGGAGTTGCGGCACAGAATAACGAGGGAAGGGAGGGGTCAGTAGAAGAATGACAGACGAGAACCATCCACCGTATCTTTCAGGGAGGCCCTGCGTTAAGGTTACATAAGCACGAGGTGTCACAGTGGCCTCTCCGGGAGAACAGACCTCACCGCTGGTGCAGAGAAGGGATCGCGGGGCCGAATGGGACACAGGGGTGTACAGCTGAGCTGGGCATGATACCAGTGGAAACTGACGGGCCTGACCGGCGACAAGGGATCCCCACAGCTTTTAGGGGGAAGTGGAGAGGGATACATGGGGCAGCGCACGGGACTGAGGGCTAGGTGCAGCTTGGGGTTAAAGTTGAAGTTATTCGTTTTAATTTGTTGATAATGTTAGCCGACGGAGCGGGGCAACGGAGTATGGACCTGCCCTGATCTCCACATGTGCTCCGTGTCGGGACTAGCCTGGACAAGGCTGGAGGTCACCGACAAAGTCCCTTGGGAGGGTTGGGCGGAACAGGAGGGGGAGGGACGCCAGGAGGGAGTGCGGAAGAGCTCCCCCGCTGATAACCCAGGGGCTAGGATCACAGGACAGCGGTACTGGTACCAAAGTCATGTGACCAATGTTCTAATAACTGTTTCTTTGTTTGTCTACATGTCTGTCTACATGTTCCCCTCCCCCCTCCCCATTTGTGTCAGCCCCCCTTTGTCTTCAGCTTCAGATACAGACCCCACAAACCTGGAGGGGGAGCGGAGAGAGGCAGGCCGGCGACAGTTCCAGAGGGCGAAAAGATTCCACTCCGGACAAAGCATGTTAAGCAGAGAATCCACACCATACAGCCCAGATGAGTAATGATATTGTAATGATTTCACACAATGTGAAAGGGTTCAATAGCCCCACAAAACGCAGAATCGCTTTTAGAGAATATAACCGACGGAAGGCCGACATTATTTTCCTACAAGAAAAACATTTTTCCCGCTTAAACCACCCAAAATTCCTGGATAAAAGTTACAGATCATACTATCTATCATCCGCAGATGTCAAAAAATGGGGCGTGGCAATAATCACACATAACAGGCTTGCCCTTACCATAGACAAACAACACTCTGACTTACAGGGCAGATTCCTAATCCTGACGGGCACAATACAAGGCCAACCGGTAACACTAGCGTCCGTATATGCCCCATGTGAACAAAACCCCACTTTTTTCGAGCAGTTCTTCGGTAAACTACATAAAGTAGCTCAGGGAAGTATCTTCCTCGCAGGAGACCTAAATCGCACCATGGACCCTGACTTGGACAGATGCACCCAACTTAACACAGCCCACAGACAGGACCTACTAACCATACGTAACGGCCTCCATAATTGTCAGTTGACAGATGTATGGAGAGAACAACACCCAGCTGCCCGGGAATATACTTTTTACTCGCACCCCCATGACAGATATAGCCGAATAGACTACCTCCTAGTGTCAAACAGAGTGGTTCCAGTGGTTGGCCATACAGAGATCCACGAAATCTCGTGGTCCGACCACGCGCCTATTGAGCTGAGGTGCACGTTGGTAGGGCTAGACAGACCCGGAGCAAACTGGAAGCTTAACGAGCTTCTTCTCAAGGCCCCTGCTACTGAAAGGGCGATAAGGGAACGGATAAGAGATTTCTTTAGAGAAAATAAGGGAAGCGTTCAGTCGCAGGCCACGCTCTGGGAAGCCCATAAGGCTACTCTCAGAGGATTCCTCATGAACATAGCTGTTAAGCGGAAACAAGAGAAAGCATCTAAAATAAAGGAGCTGCAGGCGAAGCTAACACTCCTCACTGCACAGCATTCTGTTGATAAAAACCAGAACACGTGGCAAGAATTGATAGATACTAAGGCGGCCCTTAATTTAGTGTTATCATCACAGGCCGAAAAGGAGTTAGCTTGGTCCAAACGCAGATTTTACGTAAAAGCCAACAAGCCAGATACCTTACTAGCCAACAAGCTCCGAAACAAGCTTCCAAACTTCCGGATAGCGGCAATTAAAACACAGCAGGGTGACCTTACCTCCGATCCGAGACAGATAGTGGAAGCATTCCGGAAATACTATGCTACACTATATGATGGAGATAAGGTTAACCACAACCAAAAAACAGCAGCTACCTTAAAGAGGTTTCTGTCTGAGGCAAAGCTCCCGACCCTGGCAGGGCTGAGAAGGAGGCCCTACAGGGTGATTTCACCCTGGAAGAGATAACGGAGGTAATTAAGTCCCTCAAACCAGCCAAGGCCCCAGGTCCTGATGGCTACTCTAATTTGTATTACAAAAAATTATGTAAGACCCTAGCCCCACAGCTACTGAAATTATTTAATGGGATCCTAGAGGGGGAGCCCTTCCCGACCCAGATGCTCCAGGCGTCCATCTCAGTGATCCACAAACCCGGTAAGGACCCGGCAGACCACAAGAGCTACCGGCCAATCTCCCTGATCAATTCGGACATAAAAATCTTTTCCAAACTATTGGCAAACAGGGTGGGTAGTGTCCTTCCGGGCCTGATACACCCGGATCAAGTAGGCTTTATTGCAGGCAGACAGGCGGCACATAACACCAGACGGATAATAGATTTGATAGATCTGGCGAAAAAGAAAAACATACCGTCAATGGTGTTGAGCCTGGACGCCGAAAAGGCATTCAATCGTATCGATTGGTCATACCTACGAGAGATGCTGGGGGTGTTCGGGTTCGGGGGCCGCCTTCTAGAGGCAATAATGGCCCTATACTCAGGACTCACCGCAAGAGTAAGACACCAGGGTTTCCCTTCAGAACTATTTAATATAAGGAGTGGGACCCGTCAGGGATGCCCGCTGTCCCCATTACTTTTCGCCCTCTGTATTGAACCCCTCGCGGCCCACATCAGGTTATGCCCCAATATAACAGGAATTCAAACGGGGGAACAACAACACAAAGCTGCGCTGTATGCAGACGACGTGATCCTAACTATCTCTAAGCCGCTGACATCCCTGCCCAATGTCTTTGAGATCTTGGGCACCTTTAGTATGGTCTCAGGGTTCAAAATTAACCAGGCCAAGTCAGAGGCGCTCAATATCAATCTGTCAAAACCAACTGAAAAACTATTAGAACTTAACTTCAATTTTAAGTGGCAATCCTCCACAATCAAATACCTAGGGGTATATATCACCAGGGACTACAATACCTTATACAAGGCAAATTTCCCCAAGATGATGAAGAAGCTAAAGGAGGATCTCAGGGCTTGGGCGGGTTATGGGATATCATGGTTCGGCAGGATTAATAGTGTAAAGATGAACTTACTGCCCAAGCTGCTATATCTGTTTCAGGCCCTACCAATTCCGTTAGTCAAATCTGAGATCCAAGTCCTTCAAGCGCACATCATCCAATTTATTTGGAATAAAAAACGCCCACGAATCGCAAAAAGCCTAATGACAAAACCAGTGGTGAAGGGAGGACTATCGGTACCTTGCTTGATGGCGTATTATAAAGCGGCACAATTAAGCCAAATCATTCAGTGGCACGCGGACCCCACAAAAAGAAGATGGACAGAGTTGGAAAGAGAATGTTGTGCGCCAGTGGCACTACACGATTTGATCTGGTTACCAAAACAATGCAAAAAAGGCATTGGGACGCCGCTCTGCGCAGTAGCGAACTCCTTGGATTTTGCTCCGGGGCTGTTGGGCGATAAATTTATAAAATGGACGCAAGCAGGATACAATCGATTGAAGGACCTGGAGGGTACAAGATCTATCAAGACGTTTGATATGCTTAAAGATGAATCAAATTTACCAAATTCAGAGTTATTTAGATTCCTCCAGGTCAGGGCATTCTATAACAAATTCCCCGTTCGTCCCGCACGAACTAATTTTGAACAGCTGTGTTCAAGTCCAACGGACACGCGGGGACTGACTTCTCGGATGTACAGGGAGGGAGGTAGTCTGTCCAGCAAAAGTAGACAGCCCCCAACTGCGATACATGCGACAGTGGGAAACAGAGCTAGGGGATACATTAGAGGACGAAGAATGGGACCACATATTGCAAGCTGCCGCAAAAAGCTCAATATGTGTCACGTTAAAGGAGAACGCATATAAGGTCCTAATGCGGTGGTACCATACCCCGGCTAAATTAGCTAAATTTGTCAAGGGTTATTCGCCGCTCTGCCCAAAACAGTGCGGTGAAGTAGCTGACCTTAAACAAATGCTGTGGTCTTGCCCAAGGGTGGCCCCGATTTGGGAAGCTATTCAAGATTGGTTGCAAGGGATTCTCGAATTAGAGATCCCCCTGGACCCGTGGCTGTTCCTTGTGGGCAGGCGGCCCCAGGACATGTCTAGAACGACACACAAATTGGTCATGCACTTCGCGACCGCCACCCGGTGCGAGATCGCAGCATTGTGGAAGCAGAACGAGATCCCAATCATCCTCAAAATCAGGAAACGAATTTGGCACGTTTGCCAGATGGAACAGTTGACGAGTTGGGTCAACGACTCTGGCACTAAATTTCTAAAAGTCTGGGACCCGTGGTTAGCCCAAACCAACATCCCAGGGGTGGACGCCGCCACAATTTTGCATTAATAATAACAAATGCGTAATTTATGGAACAGTTCGGTAATAAGAGGAAGGGGGTAACGATTCTTAATGGTGGTGCGGTTCAAACCCCTGTAATAAATGCAAGGTCTTAACGAGCCATCTTTCTTTTTCACGAAGAAAAAGCCTGCCCCTGCTGGGGAGTTGGAAGGGCGAATGAAACCTTTCTTGAGGTTCTCCTGGATATATTCATCCATGGCCTGTGACTCTGGTAGTGATAAGGGGTAAGTCTTGGACTTGGGCAAGCAGTAACCTGAAACAAGATATATCGGGCATTCGTAGGTCCTGTGTGGCGGCAAAAGATCTGACTGGACCTTATTGAAAACGTCCCGGAACTAGTGGTAGACAGGGGGAAAGGTAATCTCAGGGACAGAGGTATTGGCCAAGAGTTGGAAAGCCTCGCCTGACCTCAGATTCCAAGTGATGGGGGAAGAGGAAGTCCAGTCAATCTGCGGATTGTCAATGTAGACGGACGTTCACAGAGGTACACAATTAGGAGGCTTTATAATGTGAAATTATAATAGGCTTTATTGTGCCTGTTCCTTTTCATCAGGAAATTATCCAAACACAGGGGGGGGGGGGGGGGACAAAGCTTCCATTCACTTGGGAGTATTTCTAGTGAAATCCTATGCAATTAGTTCACATCTCCATTAGTTAAGCATGTCTCGCAGCCCCAAAACATATAGCATGAAAGTAAGCAGATATAAGCAGTCTCTTAAGAATAAAAGTCTTATCTGTTTCTTGGAGGGAAAATCTTCTCACTTCCTGGTTCAGCTTCAGGTGTAGTAGTTTTCCCTGTGTCTTGAAATCAGCTCTGCTGTGCAGAGCTCAAGACCAGTCAGCTCCAAAGGTCAGCTCTCAGTCAGAGCTAAGGAGAGTCACTTCCTATCTCAAAGGCAGGCTTTTTGTAAACAATCTAATCAGGCAGGTGGTGTTTAGTAATTAACTACCACACTGCTAGCTTAAAGGCACATTTGTGAACAGGGATAAGTCCCCTGTTGCATACCTCCCCTGTTTGTGGGAAGCTCGGGCTTACCACGGCCAAAGCCCATTCTTCCACTCTCATTCTAGATATCTCTGTGACTTGAATGAGAGTGGATGGAGGAAGAGAACCCTCTGTCCCGCTGGGATTGGAGCCCTTTCTCCAGTTTATTTTTGTCTCCTCCCGAAGATGCTTGAGATCAGCACTCCTCAGTCGCTCGAGGAGGACTTTTTCCACGTAAAGTCTTTTTATCGCGTGCGCGGTCTTGAGATTTCTGTTGCGTCGGGCACTCCTCTTTTTGTAGACAAAGTGTATGGCAACAGTTGTAGAGCAGTTAGGACTAGCCCTTAGAGTTTTCTGCTCTTGAAGTGGTCTTTCTGCAGCTTCTCCACACCACGGAGTCACCAGTTCAGCTTCTTCATCTAAGGATTCTTCTGGCTTTGATTCTGCACTCCTACCTCTGTTTGTTGCCTGTTGGGCAGCTGTAGGTTTGGCTAGTGCTTTCTTTGGTGGCTCAAACTTCGTAATTTTGTTTTGAAGTTGCGTGGAGTCCTAACTCTCACTGTACCCTTGTCCTTACGGGCATTAGTTACTGTGGGATACTGGTGCTTGGGCAGAGCCAATACTTTTTCCGTATTGGAGGAATCTGTATCAGAGTCTCCTTCATATTCTGGAGCTCTGTAATTTTTGTTGTCAAGGTTGCCGCTGCATCTGTTTTCTCCTTGGTGTACTGACTCAAGGGAATGGAACAGTCTCTCTGTCTCTCCAGCTCTTGCTCCAGTTTCTGAGCTTTCTCACGCTCCCTCTCATACAGAGTCACCTGGTATCGAAGCTCCGCTTCCAACGATGCTCTGAAGACATGCAGCGTGGCCTTTAGCTCCTCATACTGCTCTGTGGGGACATTCAGACGTTCCTGCAGCGTTTGTACCTCTTTAGCAGCCTGCAGTTTTTCTTCCTGTAGCGTTTGCTGCGTCTCCTCAGCATACTGGAGGTGTGTACGCAGACCTTGCAGTTGGTTCTGCAGTCGGTGCTCTGCGTCAAACTTTTCCTTGACTTCTTCTGTTAACTGAAAATTTTCTTCTTTCAGTTTTAAGTTTTCTCTTTTTAATCTTGAATTTTCTCCTTTTTCAGTCTCTGTGGGCCTCATGCAGAGAGCATAGAATTTTAAAATTGGCGAATTTCATAAAAAGTAGCTTTTTTGGAGAGTTTTATTCTCCATATGCAGAAAAGTGCGAATTCTGCTATGTTTAACATGGATGCGTGTGGCGAGTTTAAATTGGCGAGATGCGCGCTTCAGAAACGTGTAAAAACAAATTCGCGCCTTTTTTTTCCCCTTTACTATAGGCGGCGAGCGCCATCTTGCCATCTTTTCCTGGCGCGGCAAAAATGCGAGAATCGCGCCATTTTCTTGGCGCGAACAGCCGCTACATGCCGTTCGCACCTCTCTGCATTCGGAGAGTTTTAAAAATGGCGAGATGGAGGTTCTCGCCAGCCGCGAGGCGAGTTTTAGCAATAGAAAAAACAAAATGGCGCGTTTTTCGTAACTCGCCATTTTCTGCCGGTTTCTGCGCGAAATTGTACAAAAAATGGCGAATTTCAAAATAACGATGCTCTCTGCATGAGGCCCTGTATTCTTCAGGGCCTCTTTTCAGTCCTCCTTCCATTTACGCACATCTGCTTTGAGAATGACACTCTCCTGGCGTGAGACTTCCTTTTCTAGGTTGAGGGTCTGAAGCTCCTTCTGAGAGACTTTGAGATCTGTTTCAAGATTACCAATAGTTTCTTTAGCAATGTCCAGCTCCTCAGTGAGACTGTGTAGTTCCTTTCTGGAAACTTCCAGGTCTGTGCGGCAGCTGTTGGTCTCATGATGTGAGGCATCCAGTGCTCTGCGGAGTGTCTGAACCTCTTTCTGAGATACGTCCACCTCTATCTGGACACTGTTGACCTCCTGTTGTGAGGCATTCAGCTCTATGCGCAGCGTGTGAACCTCTTGCTGGAAGACTGTCATCTGCTTCAGTGCCTCCTCATACTTCCGCTTTAGCGTAGCCACCATTTTATCAGATTGGCTCTGCTTTTCCTCCAAGGCGGAAATAGTAGCCTTTGCAGTATCTAGCTCAGACTTGAGATTTTCCAATTCGGTCTTGGACGCAGAGTAAATTGCGAGCACAGTCTTCTGTAGCTCAGCATTATTTTTTCTCTCCCTTTCCAATTCTTCACAGAGTAGATCACAGTCATGCCTGGCAGCTTGCAGTGCATCTTCAGGGCTGGTCAAGGGATCGTCACTCACTGGCTCCGACTCCACTTCCCTGGGATGGTTGGCCGAGGGTTCCTCACTGTTGGCACCGGACAGACACTTCTTTGGGGTACAAGACTTCTGCCTTGGGCCCTCTGGATATTCGGTTACCCGCGGGACGAATTCTCCATTTTCACTAGGCTGCAGGGCAACTCGGTCCCCCTTTTCCTCCACAGGATCTGCGGACGTGTCTGTTCCTTCCACGGTAAGTGAAGAACTGCTTTTCTTTTTCTTTTTCTGCCTTATTGATTTGGATGACACCGTCCCTTCAGGGATACTGGGGTCTCTATCTTCATTTGAAGTTTTAGCAGCGTCACTGGATCCACCCGGCTTTTCTTGCAACTGTAATAGCTGACAGAAATATTCGGTGATCCACTGCTCCCGCTCTGTCTCCTGCTGATCATATTGGTCATCAAAGGGAGCGGTCTTTACTGTTCGTGCCGAGTTCAGGCACCCCCACCATTCTTGGAGTGTTTTGTGGGTGTGACTCGATTCGGGTTCCCCGTAAGAGATGTCTTCCTCTTTATTGGACTGGAAGGGCCACTCTTCCGTGGGGTAGGGTTCATTACAGGAACGCTGCATCTTGTCCTCCATTTTTAGGCTATCAGGTGTAATTTTTCTTCCTGACCTCAGGAGGCGCTATTGCAGCTGTTGCCACTGTATTTGCTAGAACCCCCAATTGTGGTAGTCCTACAGATGGGCATATTTTGCTTGTAGAGGTCGTAGCTCTCACAGGCATCTCTGTAGACTTTTCTTTCTTGAGTAATTTTTTTTTTCAGTATCAGCAGTACTGTGCATGCATTTTCTTTTATCAGGTATACAAGATGTGCAGTTGCTAGGTAAAAAAAAGTCTATTTGTTATACACCATTTACTTGCTAGGTGCAATGCCTCCGCTTCAGCAACAGAATTTGGTTTTCTACCTGAGTTCAGTAATTTTCAGTCTCATCTTTGGGTATTATGGCATTCACACTTCACACTTTGGGTGTCTGTTTTGCTCCCAAGATAATAGGCATACTTTTTTACTTGCAGAAAAAAAAACATTCTTTGCAGTGGACTCAACACTCAGCAATTGGCTTTGAAAAACCTTTTCCTTTATAGGGCAATTTTATACTCAGCATTTGTTTGCTAAAATTTCCCCTGCTTCAGCACAGTCTTGTATCAATTTTCACACTTTTCTGCATATACTCCATTCACAGCTGGTAGCCCTATGCTGTGTGGCAACCTTTATTTGCAAAATCAGTACCACTCGTGGGTCACCATCTGTATTCACAGCTTCAGCGAAACTTTTGAAAACAACAAACACCTATCTCTTTTAAGGGCTGACTCACTTCTTGAGCCCTGACTATGGCTGGAAGGCAAAACCCCTATTTCAATGACCATATTACGCTTTGTGATAGGCAAATAAAATTTTAGCTGCTTCAGCAGTCTCTCTCCTCTTGGGATTGGGGCAAAGAGTCCATCTGTGGTTTTGTAAGTTTCAATGCAGTGTAAGTTTCAGTGGTGTGTCCCTTTAACTCTGATCTCTACTGCATGAGGTTTTTTTTTTCTCAGACTGTTTGTAGGCAAAAAGCATAAAAAAAAATTCACATAAAAATCTCCGGTCCTTTTTAACTACAAGGACACCTCAAATCCCACTACTGACACCAAATGTAGACGGACGTTCACAGAGGTACACAATTAGGAGGCTTTATAATGTGAAATTATAATAGGCTTTATTGTGCCTGTTCCTTTTCATCAGGAAATTATCCAAACACGGGGGGGGGGGGGGGAACAAAGCTTCCATTCACTTGGGAGTATTTCTAGTGAAATCCTATGCAATTAGTTCACATCTCCATTACTTAAGCATGTCTCGCAGCCCCAAAACATATAGCATGGAAGTAAGCAGATATAAGCAGTCTCTTAAGAATAAAAGTCTTATCTGTTTCTTGGAGGGAAAATCTTCTCACTTCCTGGTTCAGCTTCAGGTGTAGTAGTTTTCCCTGTGTCTTGAAATCAGCTCTGCTGTGCAGAGCTCAAGACCGGTCAGCTCCAAAGGTCAGCTCTCAGTCAGAGCTAAGGAGAGTCACTTCCTGTCTCAGAGGCAGGCTTTTTGTAAACAATCTAATCAGGCAGGTGGTGTTTAGTAATTAACTACCACACTGCTAGATTAAAAGCACATTACTGAACACGGATAAGTCCCCTGTTACAGTCAAGCTGTAACCACGGAAGACCAAGGGTAATGGGTGTTCCAGGAGCATGGATGGCATCGAGGACTAAGGTCTCCTTGTGAGTGTGTGAGGTCAGCAGGAGAGGGACCGTCTCTAGGCAGATGTATGCCGGGGTAAGGGGAAGTTCATCTATACCGACCAGTGCGATGGGACTTTTCTTTCTCACGAGCGGTATGTGGTTCAGCCTGGCGAATTCTAGATCCACAAACTTTCCTCCTGCTCCAGAGTCAATGAACACTGTGGTTGAGGTCGGAAACTTATCGCCTGTAAGAGAGACGGGTATAGTGAGTTTCTTAAGGAGTTCTCCCTTATGGATGGGACGAGGAGACATGACACCCAAAGAGAGCCCCTCCGTACTCACTGGGTGTTCCCATTTCCCAGCTGCAGGGGGCATTCCCGGACCAGGTGTTCAGCGGATCCGCAGTAGAAACACAATCCCCCGGCATAGCGGAATTGCCGTATAGGTGTGCGGATGCATAGTACCCTCAATTGCATCGACTCTGGTGGCTCCAGGGCAGGACGAAGAGGAGAGATAGCACTAGTAACCGCAGGGGTACTGTCAGGAGTACTGACGAAGGGAGGTTGAAAATTATGAAAGCGAGTGCGCTGACGCTCGGAGCGGCGTACCTGGATACGTTGATCCCCTCAGACTGCTAATTCGATGAGAACCTCCAATTGATCTGGCCTGGGTTGACGAGCGAGTTCATCCTTGATGGGATCTGCCAGGCCTTGCCAGAATACAGAGACGAGAGCCTCCTGCCCCCAGTTAGTCTCAGCTGCGAGGGTCTGAAACTCCACGGCATACTGCGTCACCGTTCGTCGCCCTTGGGTAATCTGTAGGAGAGAAACAGATGCCATCTCTCCACACTTTCTGGAATTCAGCCTTAAAGGCCGGGTAATCCTGGGTAAAGTCAGAACGTCGCTCCCAGACTGGGGAAGCCCAAGCTGCCCGTTAGGAGATTATAAATGTAGGCTACCTTTTTACATCCAGTATCGAAGAGATAGGGGGCCATTTCAAACTGCACCTCACACTGATTGAGGAAACCCCTACATTCTTCCGATTCGCCAGTGTAAGGCTTGGGGGGCGGAGTTTTTACGTCAGAGCTGCTAGCTGCGCTTGCGGGCTGGGGATTAACAGCAGGAGAGGAAGCGGCTGGTACTCGGGCCGAGAGTACAGCGACCTGATGTGTAAGTGCCACAATTTGATCCGCCATGGCCTGGTTTTGCTGAAGCAGATCAGAGAGAAACTGCCTTAATCCAGTCTGGTCTGCGTCTTGTGGGCTCGACATAATGTTACGCCGGTGCTGCCCACAGACCAGACCCATCCCCTGTGCTGAAGGGGGAGGTAGGAATACACGCACCCGCAGCAAAGGGAGCGTGTCCGGAGTTTGGTATTAAGCGTTGCCAGGCCAGATGTAAGGAACGTAGACAATACTTGCTGGTACCAGGTATCGGAGTAGAATAGTGATTGCCTTGCCGAGGTCAGGGAGCGGAGAGATGAGGAAGGTCGAAGTCCAAGCCGTGATCGTGGGATGCCAGAGAATACGTAGTCCAAGGAGAACCGAAGTCGAGAGCCAAAGGGGATAGTCGTACGATCTGTGTCAAAACCTGTAGTAACCGAGAGTACACCAAACACTTCCATACAGAGACTATGTGGAGCGATGAGTGAGGGCTCAGAGATGCTAGATAAGGCTGGATTGACCAATCAGGGAAGGAGGTGGGTCAGGAGGACTGCAGGGAGCCTCTCTGGATAGGTGTGGCTGATACAACCCAGGTGAGCACTGGTAGCACTCTGATTACACCCGTGCGGTGTACGGGGGCAGAGCCTCACAGCAGGAGTGGAAGTAGAAGAGTGGATGCTGGGCACGCTCTGTAAGCTGCGTGTTCACACGACCAGCGTTGGAGGAGGACACGTGTGCACGTGGGACGGACGACCCGCGCCTGCCACTGAGAAGGAGGAGGAGCGGTGGGACCACCAAGGGGAGGGACCCTGCGGCAATTGAGGAACTGATGGCCCGTGGAGGCAGGTAAGCGGAGGTTGCGCTGCGCACCCTGAGTCTCCCTGACGGTAGTCTGTGTGTTGCACAGACGGCACTGAGAAATCAGATTCCTAACAGTTATTCCCTTATTTACAATCAATATTTTCAATACCAAATGTTGAATTTTACAAATACTTACAAATCATTTATCTCATTCAAACTCAATATAAAAAGAGTATACCTTTAGAGCTGACCTCGTTTGAATCCTGGTGTAATTTCGAATCCCTAACTAAGGGAGTCACCTCCGAACTATAGCACGCAATACGCCATATATTCCAAGTGAACCAACAAAGGATAATTACATGTGAGCTGGGAAATTCAATTAAAACACCAAAATAGAGATAGATTTCTGGAAGGACATTTGGGAGGCAGCAGCTAAAAACTCTACATGTGTTGTTTTAAATGAAAATATTTCTATACCAGTGGTATTTCACAAGTTAAGTTACACTCAATCTATCGCATCGTCTCTCCCCTATCTTAGCGGGAATGTGGTAGCCCGAGCTTCATCTTGTATATCTGGTGGGAATGCCCCAAGATTAAAGCCCTACAAGACAAAATCCAGCCTTTGATACAAAATTTATTAGATCTCCAAATTCCTAAAGACCCTCTTCTTTTGATCCTGGGCACTCCAATCCCAAACAAGCAATCTTGAATCGAAACCAATTAACCATATTTTTAATATCTCAGGTTAGCCCGTTTCTGGAAGCATAAGACCCTCCCCCAACAAAATATGGGATCCAGCATATCTTGAGAGATTGTCAGCCTACCTCCAGAACTTAACCAGTAGGTTTATCGATACCTGGGAGTCCTTGTTTTCACATTTTAACAAACAAATAAGGTACTGAGAGGTATGAAGGATATTGCCTTTTTGTGGTGGTGTTAGTAAAGAGGAAGGGAGTTGCAGGCCAATCTGAGTCGTATATACGTTTTCGCAAGAGATATTCTGTAACTGTTTAATTGATGCATGAATCAACAAATGTGATCAATCTCGGGACATTCCCCCCTTTTCCCTATTATTATTTGGATGTCTGCAATTTATTTTTACCCGATGTAGCCGGGTCCCCTCTGCGTGCCTGCTGCCCCGCGACCCCCCCTCGTTTCCTCCGCTGCCGCGGGTCACTCGATGGACCTGCGCACTTCTGGAGGGTGGGGGCCAGTGCAGGGAGCGTTTATACGTTCCGGCGGTCCCCGGCGGCTCCCGATCAGGGTGCCACCATCTTGCGTTAGATCGCGCATGCGCAGTGAGTCCCAGCGGCCCTTCAGAGTTGCGCATGCGCAGGAAGGAGCGCGCGAACGCTGGCCAGAAGGTAGAGGGCTCTAAGCAGGGACTACAGATCCCATGAGCCTTAGGGGACCCCACGTGACGCCAGGGAGCCAATAGGGCAGCAGCATCTCACTGCAAGGGAGAATAGATAGTTCGCTCGCTGAGCCCACGCTAGTCAGTTCTGGACCCGGAGAGCTAGGGGAAGGAGGTGAGTGCAGGGGTCTGTGACCCACTGCATTAGGCCAGCAACCCCCTTAGGCCCCAGATAGGTTTTGAACTCCCCAGCTTGTGGTACTATAGGGACAGGCCCTAGGTTAGGGGCTCTGTCACATTAGTGCCAGTGATAGATAGGGACACAGCGGACGCTGCGCTTCCCGTGAAGAGACTTGGGCTCAAGTCTGTGCCCACAGAGACAGAGACTATCTCCAGGGTGGGATCGCCCCTGGCGGACCCCGTGCGAGGAAACACAGGATCAGACGGAATCACCAAGCGGCAGATCCTTTGCAAAGTTGCTTGCAGGCCAGAGTCAGGAGCGCTCGGCAGGTACCCCCATAAGTGCACCAACGTATACCATACTCATTATAATTACACATAGTGGCAGCGCTGACCACGGGACAAAAGGGGTTAGGCTGTGGACACGGTGTGGGGATACACGGTGGTGGGTAGGTACACTACTAGTGGAGTGAGAGACACTGTGAGGACTGAGTTACATGGTGGAGTTACCCCCTAGGTGGGAGTGTTAGTAGTGTATGTTATTAAGTGTGTGTTATTTCCTGCATATATAAACTGGTTATATACATTCCTGTGTATGTGGTTATTGTATATGCGGGTCCTGTGTAGGAAACCTTTTACATCCCTAGAACCCTACACAGGTGGAGGCGCTGAAACAGAGAACGTTCCAGAGGATTCACCCCAGGCTCTCACTGGCGGAGGCTCAGACCTCCTGTGAGCCTGACAGGTATACTGCATCATACCTGTTAACACATAGGTTTCCACCCACACACACGGTATCTGTGATTGGGATAGAGGGGATACCCGTTACATCTGTAAATTTAATTTTGATGTGCTGTCTTTGTTATGATTCCTTGATATAAAAATGTAACAAAAAAAGAAAAGGGAGGGCCTGGGTTGAGTTCAATTTCCCCTGCTAAAGAGAGCAACAGTATAAATAAAAATGTGAGTAATTGTTTGCAGTCCTTTGAAGATACACTGCTTAATGAGCCTAAAAAGATTCCTGTTACAGTATTAAAGTTTGATCAAGCAAATCATGAATACTAACATTACATGTGGTGTAGTTTGTTGGATGTGGGTGGGGCGGTCTCAGATGTCACAAGAGAGAGAATACTAGTATCACAACCACCTTTTTATTATCGTTGAATTTTTTTATTGCGTTTTTCATAACAAAACATATTACATTTCAACAAGACCACAAAATACCACTTTACAGTGATTACAATATTCCTTTACATTTAAAGGTGCACTAAACCAATAAATAATATATTAACATTGCATATACTTTAGAAATTACAAACAAAAAATGAATTAACATTTTAAATCGATGAGCCAGTTCTATCTGCATTGCATCATTTCCCTCTGTACCTTTCCCCCCTCACCCACATTTCCTTTTGTTGTTTCTGTGCTATTGGTCCTAACCTTATCTAGGGATACCAGACATTAGATATTTTATTCTTTTCCCTGCTCATAACCTTCTGCGTCTCTAACGTACCAGACTTCTTAGTAAATACCACGACGTTTGGTCAAACACCCGCATCACAACCTCTTTGTCCCTGTCTGGTAAAATTTTAATAAAGGGATCCCATTTTTTAAATAGTTTTTCCATTTTTAGCTCTTTATTGGTTTCGGCTTCCATTTTATCTAACATGAATAATTGTGTTAAATATTTGTTTAGCATCTTCATGTTAGGAGGTATATCCTTTATCCTTTGTAACATTATGGTTTTTCTGGCTGTCAATAATGTAATTTTTACGAATTTAAGTATTCTCACCCTGTTATTCATAATCTTCCATTCCTCCAAGTTGCCAAATATCAAAGAAACTGGTTCTTTAACCGCAGTTATTTTAACATGCTGCTGTATATAAGCCAGCACTTGGTCCCAAAAATGTGCAATCTGAGGGCTGATCCATAAGCATTGTTTTAGGTCTGCTTTAGGTTGTTGGCACTTTGGACATCGATTCCTGGATTTGTCTGTATTTTTGTAACTTATGTTAAAAGCACAATCCGCCCTGTGTGTCAGTTTTAGTTGCATCTCTCTCCGCGTTTTTGATATGATAAATCTTTTAGTTCTTTCTAAACCAGTGTAGCCCCGGTCCCCGGTGGCTCCAAGAGACCCCCCTCCTTTGGAGCAGCGCGGTCGCGGGTGCCGCCGGAGCCAGCGACGGACACGCCGGCTGCTTCCAAAGGTGGGGGCCGGAGCAGGGAGCAGTTGGAGCCTTAGGAGGCTCGGCGGTGCACCCGGCAAGCGGGGGCCGCCATTGCAGTTGTGTGCGCATGCTCCGGGGTCGCGCATGCGCGGAAGAGGCCAGGGAGTTGCGCATGCGCAGAGAAGTTGCCGGCGGCCCTGAGTAGTCTCGCATGCGCAGGGATAAGCGCACGAATGCTAGCCTACCAGGGAAGGCTCTTGGAAGGGACTACAAGTCCCATGAGCCTCAGCAGCACCCCATGTGATGCCAGGGAGCCAATAGGGCTGAAGAATTGCCCTGGAGATGGAGATAGATACATTTTGCGGGCTTGGAGCTCGTGGAGCAGTTGGCGTCAGTAGAAGCTAGGGGAAGGAGGTAGGGTGCAGGAGTCAGTGACTCCCTACACTAGGCCAGCAGCCCCCAAGGCCCCAGCTAGCCCTGAGTCACCCAGTAGTGTGAGTTGTGTCAGGGACAGCCCCCAGGTTAGGGACCCTGCCACTTATTATCTAGAGTCAGTTAGGGGCCCAGCAGACGCTGCGCGCCCGTCCAGAGGTTTGGGCTCAGACCTTCGCTGTTGCTGCATCAGCCATCCGGGTGGGATCGCCCCGGACGGTAGTTCCTGTGTAAAGTCGACATCAGGATCCTTTGTGAAGTTCCTTGGCAGGCCCGGGCACCGGAGTGCCCGGCAGGTAATCTACAAGTGCACCAACGAGTCATATCACATTCACAAGGGACATAGTGGCTGCGCAGTCACACATATCTCTCTCACTTGAGGGTGGGGTAATACTGTGTGGGGTTACTGGACACTGGGTGGGATCATCCAGTGTAGGTGGAGGTAGCGTCCTCCCAGACGCAGTAGTTAGTGTCTCCTCTAGGGAGGGACACCTGTTATTATATGCAAAAGTACGTTTCCTATGCTCACAAGTAAAGTCATTGGTTGTTTTACATACTGTGTGTGGAGTGATATATATAGTGTCCTGCGAGGAACCACTCCCCCTCTGGTGGGAGCCATCGCAGGTGGAGGCGCTGCACCAAGTACGAGGTTGTTCATATTGTGTCATACGTGCCCCAGGCTCTCCGTGGCAGAGGCTTGGGCCTCCTGTGAGCCTAACAGGTAAAGCACCACACTGGGTAATGCATATAGATCCCCTCATATACACCCTATCTGCGATTGGGGGGGGGGGAATATGGGTTACATTTGGAGGCGCTGCTGAGAGCAGACCTGGGGTGCCCCAATAGTTGTAGAGTACCAAAAGTACGCAAGGAAAGATGTTACCAACCACAAGCCACGAGTTCCATATCTGGGCCAGTACGGTTCTGGAGCTGTATAGCCAAGTGGAGGCATTGGGGAATGGTCCCGCTCATGAGGAAGGGAGTGCCCTTCTAGAGTCCCTAAAGGAAATCCTGGACCTAGACGGAATGTCGGCAGATCAGGAAATATGCCGGGCACATGCCCTACCAGAAGACTACCCCCTTATGTATAGAAAGAGCCCTAGTGTAGTTGAAAGGACTGTAATCAAAATGGAGGCTCCATCAAGAAATGCTAACAGTGTGTCCCACCTAAAATGGCGTCTCGCGCCGTGTCAGGAGAGTGCACATGTTGCATGCCACCAGCCTGCACAAAAATGTTTTGCAGAAACTTGTCCGGGTTTGGCGGGCAAACCCCAGCCCCACCCCTGTGAGATGAGTGGCTCCGCACAGAGACAGAATATCCCCTTGACAGAATGTGTCCCTCCTTTGGATTCCACCAGGGGGAGGAAGCTCAGTGATACCCAGTCAGTAACTTCTGTCCCCCGTAAGAAAGGCAAAAGCTGCCGCAAACAGCATCCTCAGTTGTATGGAGTCTGGAGAAGAAAGGGAGGGGACATACCCTTTCTGTTGTGCTCAGGTGTACAAAAGGACATGAAATTGTCTGGTGGTATGGATTTTGACCTCTTTAAGCTACCGGCAGAATATCAGGTGGCAGAAGTGGATGATGACGGATGCATACAATGTGTCTGTAACCAATGTGACTTTCCAGGTGGCAAATTGACCTGGGGACCCCAGTGTGCCTGCTGCGGAGCACAGTTCCTGAAGCCGGGGCTGCTGCGGCCTACGGAACCCGCCAAGAAGGAAGCGATCGACTGCCATACTGGACATGTCAATCCCGGTAACTCATCTATCCCCCTCACCGACGTTTCGGAGGACACTTGCCCTCTAACCGTGGTTTCAGATCCGGTTCCAGAGTCGGCCCCAGAGCCGGAACCAGCAGAGAAAGATGTGAGTGGCCTCTACACACAGAAGGGAGGTACCCCCTGCTCTGACTTTCACCCTTGGCTGTATAGAGTCGTACGGGCTCCAACGTCAAGCTTGCCACTGGTAGTGTGCCCATGTGTAGTCAAAGACTGGAATGTGACTGGTGGCTGGGCGGACGGGTCCTCTACGCTACCCGTAGCGCTCACGACAACCATGGTAGATGGGGAGGGATGCCTGCTCGGCCGTCTGAACGAATGTGCTTGCCCCGTCGGTGAATTGACCCGAGGGCCCAAGTGCCCCGACTGTGAGGTACAGTTCCTGAAACCCAGACTGCCGCCGCCTACAGGACCGCCAGAGAATGGAGAATTATCCTGTCTCCTGGAGGAAAGGGAATCTCTTGTGAACCAGCTGAGCCGGGGCAAAGCTTCCTTCACCCAGACCATCGAGGAACTGAAGAGGCAGCTAGAGGAGGAGACCAAGTCGAAAAATGCCCTGGCGCATGCGCTGCAATCATCCCGGCATGACTGCGACCTCATGCGGGAGCAATATGAGGAGGACCAGGAAGCCAAAGCCAAACTGCAGAGGTCTCTTTCAAAAGCCCACACCAAGTGCTCCTCACTGGAGAAGACCCAGCACCATCTACAGACAGAGATTGAGGACCTGGTCAGTGACCTGGAGAGATCCAACTCCGCAGCTGCCGTCCTGGACAAGAAGCAGAGGAACTTTGACCAGATTCTGTCGGAGTGGAAGCAAGAGTACGAGGAGACGCAGGCCGAGCTGGAGTCTTCGCAGAAGGATTCCCGCTGCCTGAGCACCGAGCTCTTCAAGCGGAAGAACGCGTACGAGGAGTCTCTGGACAACCTGGAGACCCTCAGACAGGAGAACAAGAACCTGCACGAGGAGATTGCAGACCTCACCGATCAGATCAGCGCTAGCGGGAAAATTATTCATGAGCTAGAAAAGGTGAAGAAAGCTCTGAAGAGCGAGAAGAGTGATATCCAGGCAGCTCTGGAGGAAGCGGGGGGAGCGCTGGAGCATGAAGAGAGCAAAACTTTGAGGATCCAGATGGAACTTTCTCAGATCAAAGCAGACGTGGATCGGAAACTGGCAGAAAAAGATGAAGAGATCGAAAATCTAAGACTGAACCACCAGCGGGCTATGGACTCCATGCAGGCCAGTCTGGATGCAGAGACCAAAGCCATGAACGAGGCCAGCAGGCTCAAGAAGAAGATGGAAGGTGATCTGAACGAGATGGAGATATCCGGTGAAGAGGCCCTGCCCGGTGCTTACTTCTACGCAAAGGATCACCAAGTTCGTCTGTCTCAAGACCCAGAGCTCGTGATGTATCCCGAAGGCATCAGTTCAGAAGTGGCTAATGGAGCCAACAAAGACTGTGCTGTGACCACCCTGGTAACTATTGCCTTCTTCATGCGCCACAGGGAGCGTTTTGTTCATCATGTAGTGGACAGAGGAAAAGGTCAGGACCTCCCGGTATACCGCATGTGTGAGGCGGGTGGCTGGGTAAAGGTCTGGCCAAGAGACATTGCACTATTCCTTCCACCAGGGGGAGGAAGTATTAAGGAGCCAGTGACTGTTACCCCTGAGCATGATCTTCAAGAGATTATCACGGCGGAGGCTCACAAAAGTCAGAGTGAGGTACCCCCACATGATCAGTTAGGGGCACCCCACCATTGGTCTCGGAAAACAGCAAACACCCAGCTGGCCTCGGGTATTACGGTGGTTGTTATGTGGTGTACCCAGTCATACAAAGCACATGTGATTCGTTGTATATTCTATGTACTGCATTTTTATTATATAACGTTTGTACATGGTTATGTCTGCTACCCAAGCGAGGTCGTTGGGATTTCACCAGGGGGAGAGTGTAGCGCCAGTCCCCGGCGACTCCTAGAGACCCCCCTCCTTTGGAGCAGCGCGGTCGCGGGTGCCGCCGGAGCCAGCAACGGACCCGCCGGCTGCTTCCAAAGGTGGGGCCAGAGTAGGGAGCGGTTGGAGCCTTAGGAGGCTCGGCGGTGCACCCGGCTAGCGGGGGCCGCCATTGCACTTGCACCCGGCTTGCGGCGGCCATTGGGGGGTTGCGCATGCGCAGTGGAGTTGCCGGCGGCCCTGAGTAGTCGCGCATGCGCAGGGATAAGCACGCGAATGCTAGCCTACCAGGGAAGGCTCTTGGAAGGGACTACAAGTCCCATGAGCCTCAGCAGCGCCCCATGTGACGCCAGGGAGCCAATAGGGCTGAAGGATTGCCCTGGAGACGGAGATAGATAAATTTTGCGGGCTTGGAGCTCGTGGAGCAGTTGGCGTCAGGAGAAGCTAGGGGAAGGAGGTAGGGTGCAGGAGTCAGTGACTCCCAACACTAGGCCAACAGCTCCCAAGGCCCCAGCTAGACCTGAGTCACCCAGTAGTGTGAGTTGTGTCTGGGACAGCCCCCAGGTTAGGGACCCAAGCCTATTTTCTACTCTAATCAACATGCACAACTCTAACCCACGCCGACTGTTCTCTGTCTTTGATACTCTACTCAAACCACCCTCAGCTGCCTCTCCTTCCTCCATCTCGACTCAAGACTTTGCTGACTATTTTAAGGAAAAGGTGGAATCCATACGGCAGAACATCCCCTCTGTTTCTTCCTCCCATCCTACACCTCTTCCTAGCTCTCCTCCTGCCTTCCTTGACTCTTTTTCCACTGTCTCAGAGGAGGATGTGTCGCTGTTGATCGCCTCTTCTCCCTCTACCACTTGCCCTCTTGACCCCATTCCCTCCCATCTCCTAAAACCTCTTGCTCCTACTATAATCCCTACGCTCACACACATTTTTAACTCCCCCCTCTGCTCTGGAACCTTTCCATCCTCCTTCAAACATGCAACAGTCATGTGAATAGAGGTGAAAAAATAAGTGCGCAACTACAATCAATACAATAGTGAAGTGATGATGTGAGATAAATAAAATGTGACCTTAAACAAATCAAATTGGTATTATGGAGCGTCTGCAGCTGTGGCACCAGGGATGGCTCAGGTACCCCCTAATTAGACAGACAAAAAATACAAAAACACAGCGCACAACGCTCATACTGCATTAAAAATTATATTGATAACCAAACAAGTGAGGTAAGTATTAGGCGTACATTAAAACAATTTAAACAGGCATTTCAGGGTTATTGTTACCCAAGCACCAAACAGGACGCCAGTGGAGATGTCATCGGTTTAGGCACGTAGCTCTCCCCGTCACGATCGCTCAGTCTCAGGATGAAGCCTGGAAGGTCTCCGGTAAGGTAACAAACGGTTCAGCGAACTCGCAGTGCAGATAAGTGATGTCTGCAGGTATAGAAATCTCTGCGGCAGCGGGACACACGCTGTTCAACTCTCTGATCCGGAGCTTCCGGGTTCGTGACGTCACTTGGCGGCGACAGCAAGTCGCGATCTTTCTAAGCACCGAGCTGGTTCTCAAGGAGTGGTGCAAAGTCCAGGGTTCACAAAGTGTTCTATTCCAACGCGTTTCGAAACCACAGGGGTCTCTTCATCAGGGAATATTGACTCTAAATCGATGTAGCATCTAAATACCCCACGCTTATCACTGATAGGCCCCTCAATTAGGAGTTGCGGCCAATACCAGGGAAGCGGGGAGGAGTCAAATAGCTCCATAGATCACAAATGCAAACACGTTGCCCTTGGCAACCTAAGACAACAAAATAAACTTTATTCAACATACAATAGCGCGCAAAAATACAAACATCAAGTGATGGCTCTAAAATAAAGAGAAAAAGCGTTAATACAAGAAAGTTTAGCTGCACCTATACCAAGAAATACACATATATATATTTCTTTATGGTACACATAGCAAGGTATTACATTGAAAAAGAAGCATGGAATTAAAAAATATTAAAAAATATATGAAATATATATAAAAAATATATAAAAAAATATAAAAAAGCAATAGATCACCTAGTAATAAAGAAAAAAGCTTTCATATTAAAACCTATAGAGAGGGTAATATTTAATAAACCCCTATCTTAATGGGGATCAATAGAGGGACCATATATCAATATCCTCATTGAGACCTCCTGGATGCAAAGTTCCAAGTTTATGTATCCAGAAGGTCTCCTGGAATGACAGATCCTTCACCCTATCACCGCCCCTTCTATTGTGAGGGACATATTTAATGCCCTTAAAACGCAGAGACGAGGGGTCTTTGTTATGGTGCAGAGTGTAGTGCTTAGAAAGACTATGTTTAAAAAGACCATTTTTGATATTTCGTATATGTTTTTGGATGCGTACCTTAAGTGGACGCTTAGTGCGCCCCACAAAATGCAAGCCACAAGGGCACTCAATTAAATAAACTATATGGTCAGAATTACAATTAATAAAATCTGAAATCTCATCAATTTCCCCAGTTTTTTTAAACATAAAGTTTTTATTGTCAGGGTGCAAATGTTTGCACACTGAGCATTTTCCACATTTGAAGTTACCAAGAGGTTTACTACTCAACCACCTTTTTTCTCCCACAGAGACATCTTTAATATTAATGTCACTAGGGGACAGGGTGTTTTTCAAGTTTTTTGCTTTTCTGTAAGTAAACTTAGGAAACTTTGAAATGTGGACCCCCAAGATTGGATCGTTTGACAGAATTGCCTAGTGTTTTTTTACAATCTTTTCAATTTGCAGAGTCATAGAATAAAAATTTGTAATAAAAGCAACATTACATATGCCCTCACTGTTTTCCTGTTTATTTCGTTCTTTAATTTTTGGAACTAACATTTGTCTTCTATCCAGTTTTCTTACCCTATCCAGATCATCAGTTAGTTTTTTCAATGGATAACCTCTCTCCAGAAATCTGGAAGTTAGGTCACTAGCCTGTTTCTCAAAATCAGTGTCCACACTACAGTTTTTCCTTAGTCTATAGAACTGACCACCAGGAATGTTTTGGATCCAGGATTTTTTATGATTGCTTGAGGCCATCAAAAGATTATTTGAGTCGACATCCTTAAAATAGGTTTTACTAACAAGCTTCCCTTCATCGGATACTGTCAAACTCAAGTCCAAAAAGTTAATATCCCTAACATTATCCAAGTGGGTAAAGGATAGATTTCTATCATTACTATTAATGTAGTTTAAAAAGTGATTTACAGAACATTGATCCCAATCCCATAAACATATAATGTCGTCTATGAAACGACACCAAATAATAATATTATCTTTAAAAGGGTTATTGTTCAGAATAAACTTAAATTCCCATTCTCCCATGTACAGGTTTGCGAAACTGGGGGCAAATCTAGTGCCCATAGCAGTTCCGCAAACCTGCAGGAAGAATTCATCCAAAAACATAAAATAGTTGTGTTTCAAAATGAAGTGGATTGAATCCAAAATAAAACTTCTATTTAAATGGTGTAGTTCCTCATCACCTGATAGAAAAAAGTCCACAGATGCTAGGCCCTTCATGTGTGGTATATTCGTATAGAGGGCCTGCACATCACATGTCAGACATCGATACGAATCTTTCCACTCCAGATCCTGCAACAAGTTGAGCACTGACGTGGAATCCCTTAAATGGGAAGGGAGTTTTTCCACATAAGATTGCAAGAAGTGGTCAACATACTGTGACAAATTGGCTGTTAAGCTTTGTATTCTCGATATTATCGGTCTACCAGGGGGGTTTGTTATTGACTTGTGGGTTTTGGGGAGGTGATAAAATATTGGGATCTTAGGGGAGCTGGTGAATAAAAATCCATATTCATTCTTAGTAATAACACAGGAAGCTAGGGCTTGGTCAAGTAGGCCTTTTAGCTTATTCAAAAACTCACTGGTTGGGTCTTTTTTAAGCCTGGTGTAGGAGATGGTATCGTTCAGGAGTCGAAGTGCCTCTCCTTCATAATCCTTTTGATTCTGTATAACGACACCCCCTCCCTTGTCGGCCTGTCTAATAATGAGATTGTTATTCTCTTTTAAAAAATTTAACGCCAATGTTTCGTTTTTGTGAGGTTATGTTTTATGTCACTGGGTTTAGTATTACTAATTAGTGAATTAAAATCGTTGTTGACCATGTTAAAAAAGGTCTCAATATGATGACCTTTTGAGTGGGAGGGATAAAATTTAGATTTTCCCCTAAAGTGGGTGTGCCTAGGGCTTGCAACACATTCTACAATCTCACTTAAAGCAACCTCAAGTGGATCAGTTATTGCTACTGTTTCTCCTTGCCCTTCGTTACCTTCCAGATCTAATTTAATGAAGTGTCTTTTAAGAGTGAGGTTGCGCATGAATTTATGAAGGTCCGTATATAATTGAAATGAGTTTGGCACACAGGAGCGAGAAAATGTCAAGCCCCTGTCCAAAACCCTTTTTTGGTCAGTGGTTAAGATTACTGAAGATAAATTAAAAATCCCTCGTGAGGGAGATGTCACAGATCTTTCTCGTAGCCTCTTTTCTTTTGTTCTGGCCCCCCCTCTAATTCCTCTTCTGGTAGGGTTCTTTTCTTTTTTTTCCCTGACCGGGGTTTTTGAGAAGATTCCATAATCTCCTCCCTTTTCTGTGGTTCTAAGTGTCTTTGCTTGACTGAATCTAAAAAAGAAGATGGGGAGTGTTGAGCTGGTGATTGATATCTAGGGCTAGGTTTATAAGGTCTAAAGCTCTTATTAGTATAAAATTTTTCGTATTCTCTTTGACCATACCTAAAATTGGGAATATAATTTCTCCCTTTATAATTAGGGTTTCTATAATGCCCTTCATATCTAGTGGGAGGGAAGTGCTCATCATATCTGGGAGGGCCCCTTCTCTCCCCATAGGTCTGGTTTTCCCATCCCCCATCATTAGGGTGAATATGAGATTTGGGATATCTCTGAGGATTATTGGATCTATTTAAGGAATAAGAGGAGTCGCTCCCTCCCCTTCCTTGGGATTGAGCTTTTGAGGGTCTACCCCTATCCACATCCTTCGCCCAATTTCTCTGTCTGTTATTGTCATAATCAGACTTATCCCTATAAAATTTCTCATGCTTCTTTTTCAAGATCTCATCCTCCGCATGCTTGAGCTTCATGCGGAGGTCATGCTCTATTTCTGAGCAGTCATGTTCAATTACAAGTGGCTCAAGTAATTTGATTACACCTGTAACCTCTTTATCAATAATTTTCAAGGACTTTGTTCTTTCATAAATAATCAGTTTCATGAGGGCCATGGAACAGTCATCTAGGATTCTGTTCCATTCCTTCATGAAATGTACATCATCTTTACCGAAAGTAGGTAGTTTTTTAATGCGTAGGCCCCTTGGGGCTCTCTCACACTCTACATATTTCTGTATTGTTCCTTTCTCAAGATACAATTTACTTTCGGTCAAGAGTAATTGTTCTAAAACTTTAAAATGCTTCTTGACTGAACCCTTTACTTCCCCACTCTCAGGGACCACTACATGTTCTTCAGAGAATAATAAATCAAAATTACCATCACGTTTCTGTCTGCAATTGACCAAACTCCAAACCATGATGGAAGAGAGGGTGACAGGTGAATTTGAAAGTGTGCTACACCAAGAGCAATAGAGTAGTGAATAGAGGTGAAAAAATAAGTGCGCAACTACAATCAATACAATAGTGAAGTGATGATGTGAGATAAATAAAATGTGACCTTAAATAAATCAAATTGGTATTATGGAGCGTCTGCAGCTGTGGCACCAGGGATGGCTCAGGTACCCCCTAATTAGACAGACAAACAATACAAAAAACACAGCGCACAACGCTCATAGTGCATTAAAAATTATATTGATAACCAAACAAGTGAGGTAAGTTTTAGGCGTACATTAAAACAATTTAAACAGGCATTTCAGGGTTATTGTTACCCAAGCACCAAACAGGACGCCAGTGGAGATGTCATCAGTTTAAGGCACGTAGCTCTCCCCGTCACGATCGCTCAGTCTCAGGATGAAGCCTGGAAGGTCTCCGGAAAGGTAACAAACGGTTCAGCCAACTCGCAGTGCAGATAAGTGATGTCTGCAGGTATAGAAATCTCTGCGGCAGCGGGACACACGCTGTTCAACTCTCTGATCCGGCGCTTCCGGGTTCGTGACGTCACTTGGCGGCAACAGCAAGTCGCAATCTTTCTAAGCACCGAGCTGGTTCTCAAGGAGTGGTGCAAAGTCCAGGGTTCACAAAGTGTTCTATTCCAACGCGTTTCGAAACCACAGGGGTCTCTTCATCAGGGAATATTGACTCTAAATCGATGTAGCATCTAAATACCCCACGCTTATCACTGATAGGCCCCTCAATTAGGAGTTGCGGCCAATACCAGGGAAGCGGGGAGGAGTCAAATAGCTCCATAGATCACAAATGCAAACACGTTGCCCTTGGCAACCTAAGACAACAAAATAAACTTTATTCAACATACAATAGCGCAAAAATACAAACATCAAGTGATGGCTCTAAAATAAAGAGAAAAAGCGTTAATACAAGAAAGTTTGAACAGCTGCACCTATACCAAGAAATACACATATATATATTTCTTTATGGTACACATAGCAAGGTATTACATTGAAAAAGAAGCATGGAATTAAAAAATATATGAAATATATATAAAAAATATATGAGCCTCAGCAGCGCCCCATGTGACGCCAGGGAGCCAATAGGGCTGAAAGATTGCCCTGGAGACGGAGATAGATACATTTCGCGGGCTTGGAGCTCGTGGAGCAGTTGGCGTCAGGAGAAGCTAGGGGAAGGAGGTAGGGTGCAGGAGTCAGTGACTCCCAACACTAGGCCAACAGCTCCCAAGGCCCCAGCTAGACCTGAGTCACCCAGTAGTGTGAGTTGTGTCAGGGACAGCCCCCAGGTTAGGGACCCAAGCCTATTTTCTACTCTAATCAACATGCACAAGTCTAACCCACGCCGACTGTTCTCTGTCTTTGATACTCTACTCAAACCACCCTCAGCTGCCTCTCCTTCCTCCATCTCCGCTTAAGACTTTGCTGACTATTTTAAGGAAAAGGTGGAATCCATACGGCAGAACATCCCCTCTGTTTCTTCCTCCCATCCTACACCTCTTCCTAGCTCTCCTCCTGCCTTCCTTGACTCTTTTTCCACTGTCTCAGAGGAGGATGTGTCGCTGTTGATCGCCTCTTCTCCCTCTACCACTTGCCCTCTTGACCCCATTCCCTCCCATCTCCTAAAACCTCTTGCTCCTACTATAATCCCTACTCTCACACACATTTTAACTCCCCCCTCTGCTCTGGAACCTTTCCATCCTCCTTCAAACATGCAACAGTCATACCATTGCTCAAAAACAGCAAGCTTGACCCTACCTGTCTTTCTAACTATCGACCTGTCTTCCTCCTGCCTTTTGCCTCTTAACTCCTTGAACTTCTTATATTCTCTCGCTTGCTCCATTTTCGCAACACCTATTCCCTCCTAGTCCCCCTTCAATCTGGCTTCCGCACTGCTCACTCCAGGGAAACAGCCCTCACTAAAATAACTGACGACCTCCATGCTGCTAAAGACAGAGGTCATTACACTCTGCTCATATTACTCGACCTCTCTGCAGCATTTGACACCGTGGACCACACTCTTCTCCTTCATATTCTCCATACTCTTGGTATTCGGAACAAAGCTCTATCCTGGATCTGATCCTACCTCTCTCGTACTTTCAGTGTCTCTTCTCCTAACACCTCCTCCTCCTCTATTGATCTCTCTGTGGGGGTACCCCAGGGCTCTGTCCTGGGACTTCTTCTCTTTTCTCTGTATACACGCTCTCTAGGTGACCTAATAACATCTTTTGGGTTTAATTATCACCTCTATGCTGACGACACACAAATATACTTTTCAACACCCGACCTTACACCTGCTGTACAAACCAAAGTTTCTGAATGTCTCTCTGCTCTATCATCCTGGATAGCCCTCCACCGCCTTAAACTCAACATGGCTAAAACAGAGCTCCTCATACTTCCTCCCAAACCTAGCCCTACTACCTCCTTCCACATTACTGTTGGAACTACGATCATTTACCCAGTAGCCCAAGCACGCTGCCTAGGGGTCATGCTCGACTCCTCTCTCACATTTGCCCCTCACATTCAAAACATTTCTAAAACTTGTTGCTTTTTCCTCCGCAATATAACAAATATACGCCCTTTCCTCTGTTGCTCGACTGCTAAAACGCTGACTCAGGCCCTCATTCTCTCCCGTCTTGATTACTGTAACCTCCTGCTGTCCGGCCTTCCTGCCTCTCACCTGTCTCCCTTACAATCTATCCTAAATGCTGCTGCCAGAATCACTCTACTCTTTCCTAGATCTGTCTCAGCATCTCCCCTCCTGAAATCCCTCTCCTGGCTTCCGATCAAATCCCGCATCTCACACTCCATTCTTATCCTCACTTTTAAAGCTTTACACTCTTCTGCCCCTCCTTACATCTCAGCCCTAATTTCATCCAGACTCTTGCGTTCTTCTCAAGGATGTCTTCTTTCTACCCCCTTTGTATCTAAGCCCTCTCCCGCGTTAAACCTTTTTCACTGACTGCCCCACACCTCTGGAATGCCCTTCCCCTCAGTACCCGACTAGCACCCTCTCTATCCACCTTTAAGACCCAACTTAAGACACACTTGCTTAAAGAAGCATATGAATAGCACTGTGGATATTCTGAACACGATACATAAAGCTTGGCCCCCTGCAGATGCACTTACCAGAACTCCCTCCTACTGTCTCTGTACGTTCTCCCTACCTACCAATTAGACTGTAAGCTCCTTGGGGCAGGGACTCCTCTTCCTTAATGTTACTTTTATGTCTAAAGCACTTATTCCCATGATCTGTTATTTATATTATCTGTTATTTATTTGATTACCAAATGTATTACTACTGTGAAGCGCTATGTACATTAATGGCGCTATATAAATAAAGACATACAATACAATACTTATTATCTAGAGTCAGTTAGGGGCCCAGCAGATGCTGCACGCCTGTCCAGAGGTTTGGGCTCAGACCTTCGCTGTTGCTGCATCAGCCATCCGGGTGGGATCGCCCGGACGGTAGTTCCTGTGTAAAGTCGAAATCAGGATCCTTTGTGAAGTTCCTTGGCAGGCCCGGGCACCGGAGTGCCCGGCAGGTAATCTACAAGTGCACCAACGAGTCATATCATATTCACAAGGGACATAGTGGCTGCGCAGTCACACATATCTCTCTCACTTGAGGGTGGGGTAATACTGTGTGGGGTTACTGGACACTGGGTGGGATCATCCGGTGGAGGTGGAGGTAGCGTCCTGCGAGACGCAGTAGTTAGTGTCTCCTCTAGGGAGGGACACCTGTTATTATATGCAAAAGTACGTTTCCTATGCTCACAAGTAAAGTCATTGGTTGTTTTACATACTGTGTGTGGAGTGATATATATAGTGTCCTGCGAGGAACCACTCCCCCTCTGGTGGGAGCCATCGCAGGTGGAGGCGCTGCACCAAGTACGAGGTTGTTCATATTGTGTCATACGTGCCCCAGACTCTCCGTGGTGGAGGCTTAGGCCTCCTGTGAGCCTAACAGGTAAAGCACCACACTGGGTAATGCATATAGATCCCCTCATATACACCCTATCTGCGATTGGGGGGGGGGGGAATATGGATTACACCAGTAAGTATTACATCAAGTTCCGTTATTTCCTTGAAATCTTTGTTCCAGGCCACAAAAACCTTTTGCTTAATCCTCTCATCATTTTTGTCTCTTACTAAATTATATTTATTTGATGTAGTGATCTATTCTCTCTGGAAAGACTAAAACATGTATTATTTGACAATATTTCCTTTTTATAGTTCTCCAGTGATTTACAATAATGTGTCACCTGTGTATGCGAATAACCATGTGAACAAGGTATCTCCCACTTTTCCTTTAATTCCTCAAAGGTAAGGTCTTTCCTGGTCTTCCTTTATCAAATGTCCTATACACCTTAAGTCCTTGCCTTCCCACAATTGAAAGGATGTCTGATTTTGGCCTGGGAGGAAGTTTGCATTTCCCTTAATAGACAGAAAGTTAGAGATTGTGTATGATAAACCCATATTCGACCTTATTGTCTTCCATGCTGTATAAATGTCTCTTACCAATATATTATCTTTGATCTCTCGCAGCCTATGAGATTCATAGGCCATACCTGCTGCTGCTTTCTCTCTAAATTTGAGTTGAAACTTTTCTCCAATATCCAATCGCCCGCATGCCTTATAACACGTGCTAAATTGTACTTTCTGATATCGGAAAAATGTATGCTATTAATGCTATTCTGGGTCGCTCTCCTCTCCAAATGAACCTACTAAATGCACTATTTAATTCTTTGGTATCTGTTTGTTTTATTTAAAGCAGGACTCCCCCCCCCCCCCCTGGGTTCCCTTACCTCTGCGAGCATTGCAGGGTGTGCGGGCAGCGTTACAGGGAGGTTGGAGCTGACGACGGGCTCGCTGGATGCTCCGGCGGCTCCCGGTAAAGGGGCGTCGCCATCTTGGTTGTAATTGCACATGCGCGAGATGCCGCGCATGTGCAGGATATGTGCGTGAACCGCGGCCATGTAGAGGGAGGCCCTGAGTAGGGACTACGTGTCCCATGAGCCTTAGGGAGATTACCACCTGACACCGAACAGCCTATAGAGCTAGGAAAACTCTTCAGGGGAACTACAGTTCCCAGCAGCCCATGGGGCTCCAAGATCATCTGGCTATGCTTAGCCAATAGGACTGCTAGAATCCCCTGCTCAGCATTGATACATTTGGCGCGCTGGGGACCACACCATTCGGAGCTGGGACGCGATAGGGTAAGAGGTAGGTGCAGGTGTCTGTGGCACTTGCACTAGGCCAGATATCCCCTGATAAGCCCCAGCTAGGCCCCGACTCCCCTGTGTAGCTTGTGGTTGCTGCAGAGACATGCCCATAGATAGGGACACAGCCCCTGTAGAACCAGAACATAGGGACAAAGCCAGGACTCGGCTGCATCCTGGACCAGGGTGATCTGGGACCAGATCATCCATCTGTGATACAGAGACTATTAAAGGTGGTACATTCCACGAGGAACCCACCCACCATAGAGGCGGAGGCATCGTGGTTCATCACTCTGGATCCCATCTTACATCAGCAACGCGTCCGGGTGTGGGACCACCTGGCAGGTACCCCACCATATCTACAAGTGCACCAACAAACACTTTAGAAGGGCAGCGCTGTACCACACGGTTGGGAGTGGTGGTTCTTGTTGGCACCAGGGTGATTGGGTGCCCAGGGGCCCCAGAGGGTCTTGGAGACTGTGTCTTGTCATGGAAACTACGGCCCTGTGTGGCCAGGTTGGTGGGGTTGTGTATATATATTGTGTCTATAGTAAAACTATTATCATATACCACATGTGTATTTCCTATGTGTCCTGTAACAGGGGTATTTCACATAATAGAATCCCGTACAGGTGGAGGCGCTACCGAGCATCGATCCAGGTACACCCCAGGCTCCCAGCAGCGGAGGATCAGGCTTCCTGTGAGCCAGAGGTATTGCACCCTGCATACAACCGTAGACATACATCTCTCAGGTGGTGGGGGAAAGTGCGTTAAGCTGACCATTTTGATCAGTTGGCATCTCCGTGACAGGTTCGGAGGGAGGTTCTGCCACCCTTCCAGTTCCTTTATTACCTTCTGGAAAATACTCTACATATAGTTTTCCCAGGTCCACTGCAATATTAATACCTAGATAAAAAGTATGTGTCTGTTAGGTAGCACTCCACATCAGTGATAAACAAATAAAGTGAATTGGGGCACGGAAGCAGGGTGAACCTCTATCACCACAAGGTGAATAGAGATATATACATATGGCCCCAGCACGCAACAATAGAAGCAATGAACAATAGTCAATTGGAATAAGTCAAAAGTGTATTTGAAAAATTATTTCAGCAGCTATACATGGAACCCAATAGCAGGGTATGGAGACAACCTCTCCTGTAGAGACAACCACACCAAGGAGACAGGGGAGGAGGAAACCAGGGGAAAAGAATAAAAACACAAAAGGGGGAGAAAACAATATATACAGGTAATGGATGGGGGTAATAAAATAACGTTAACGCCCCTTCTTCAAGCCCGTTCCCACAGATGTAATATATCTGTGGTACTTCCCTAATTACCCCACCTCCACTCAAATATATCTCAATGGAAACAGCCCAGGAAGAGCACAATATGCTAATACAAAAGAAAAGATGGTTCTAAGCACCTAAAGCTAGCCCTTTCTGAGGGATCACTGGCAAGCCACCTATTAGCATAAGCCAAACTATAGCTAGTGAAAGCTCAAGCATCAGACAGCTAGAGGTAGACAAAATGAAGAAAAACTGCAGTATACAAATCCTCTGCTGTAATAGGCGTCAGTGTGTCTCCTGGGGTGGTCTGACAGGTACTGTTTCTGTTTTTGTAACATTAACTTTGAACCCTGATAATTTACCAAATTCCCCAATAGCTTTAAATATGTTGGGCAATGCCTCCTCCGGATTAGACACTAGGAGCAGCAGATCGTCCGCAAATAGAGATAATTTAGCCTCATACCTATTTAGCCTATGTTGATTCCCTTGAAACTTTCTCAATGTCTCAGACATTTGGCCAAAGGCTCTATAGCTAAATTAATGAGCAAAGGTGACAGAGAGCACCCCCTTCTGTATAATTTAAACTCGGGAGACAGTAACCCTGCTGCCATTATTTTAGCTTTTGGATCTGCGTACATCGATTGTATTATCCTAAGGAAAGGTCCCTCAATCCCCAATTTTTGCAGTACCTAACATTTTTGAGAGGCTCTTGGCATCTTAATTTTTTTTTGTAACAATTTCTTTTATTGGTCATGTTAACACATTTTTGTACATGCAATATCGTCATGAGCCCATGACAGTTGTCATAATTTTGATACAACGCAACCAATATCTTTTTCTCATTTTCCTGAGATAGGGAGAGAGGTGAAAAAGAAAGAACGAGGGAAGGATAGAGGGAGAGATGGGGGGGAGGGGGGGTCGACGAACAAAGGGAGGGGGGGTGGGGGGCCCGAGGCCACTTTGACCTCTTTGCCTTAGGTTCAGGGCGTGTTTGTTTGAACCAGGGTTCCCTTTATTTGGTCTTTTCGGGGTTTATCTCCCCGCCCAGAGGTCCCATGTATTCTGGAACTGCGGCATCTTCTTTTGGAGCATGGCTGTAAGTTTCTCCATTGTCATCACCTCGTTTACTCTCTTGATTACCGCGGCTCTGGATGGGGCCTTGGTTTGTTTCCAGGCGGCTGCTATAGAGCACCTGACTGCCGTTAGTATGGCCATAATGAGTCTGGACATTGGGGAGGGGACATCTTCCAATGATTTGCCCAGCACCAGAACCAGCGGGTCGACGGGGAGAGAAAGTCCCGATACTCCAAATATGAGCGTCTGGATTATAGTCCAGTACCTTTGAATCTCCGGACATGACCACCAAATGTGGGCCATGTCCCCCTTTTGACCACATCCCCGCCAGCACAGGTCCACTGTGCCGGGGTAGATCTGGCTCAGTCTCGCTGGAGTCAGGTACCACTGATACATAATTTTATAGATGTTCTCTTTTATTGTTGTACAAATTGAAGTTTTTGTAGCTTGTTCCCAGATCTCTGCCCAGTCTTCCTGATCTATTTGGAGATGGAGGTCTTCTGACCATTTTTGCATGTACCAGTGGTCTGGGGCTTGAGATTTTAGTTCTAGACCTTTATAGATCTCAGATATCAGACCTCTTTGGTATGTGCTTTTAGTACATAGGGATTCAAATCTGGTGAGCGGGGGGAATTTGGCGGTTGGGGACAATGCCAGTAGGAAGTGGCGAATTTGCAGGTATTTGAATAGGTGAAGATCTTGGATCTGATATTTGTCTTTTAGCTCTTGGTATGTTGATATCTCCTCCTTCTGCAGCAGATCAGCAACCAGCTTAATATTGTGACCCTGGAATTGGTCAAATTGTCTCGGGGAACATCCTGGTGGGAAGTTGGGGTTCCCGAAGAGTGGTGTGAGCTGGGAGGGGGATGCTATCAGACCATACTTCCCTTTGCTTTTAAGCCATACTTTCCACGTGCATCTCATTGCTCCTAGGTCGAGCCTCTGTGGTCCGGTCCCGCTACTACTCGGGTTACACATTGCCACCTGGAGGGAGTTGGGGCGGGCATAATGGGTTTCTATTTCAAGCCAAGAAGCGAAGGCCGGGTCGCAATTCCAGACTACAGCCTGCTTCAGTTGTGCTGCGAGATAGTACTTAACTATGTCGGGGACCCCCAGTCCCCCTCTCTCTTTTGGTGCGAGCATCACTGATCTAGGGACTCTGGGTTTTTTATCGTTCTAAATGAATTGGAAAAATTGAGATTGGACGTTTTTTAGTGTAGTTTGTGGAATTGGGATTGGGAGGGTTTGAAAATAGTACAGTAGTCTTGGCAGAATATTCATTTTTATTGAGACTATTCTTCCAAACCACGAAATCTGATGCTTTTCCATGCTTCCAAGTCTTTTTTAATTTGATCGAATAGGGGGGGGGGGGGTAGTTACACTGATAGAGTGTATCATAGGAGTTTGAAATTTTAATTCCCAAATATTTTATACATGTGGTACTCCATTTGTAATTGTAATTGGCTTGAATTAGTTTCCATGTTTGGTCAGGTAGGGACAAATTTAAGGCCTCTGACTTGTCCATATTGACTTTGTAGTCAGAGACTGCTCCGAATTGGGTTAGAACTCTTTGGAGGTTAGGAAGGGAGACATGGGGGTCCGCGAGTGTCAAAATCACGTCATCTGCAAACAGAGAGATTTTATGCTCCCTATCTGCGATTGGGATTCCTTTTATGCTTTTTTCGTCCCTGATTGTGGCTGTGAGGGGCTCTATGGTTAGGGCGAATAAGAGGGGGGATAGCGGGCAGCCTTGTCCGGTCCCGTTCCTGATTTGTATTGGGTCTGTTAGGCCTCCTGGTAATTTTACGTGGGCTGTGGGGTTGTGATAGAGGGCTCTCACTCCCTCCAGGAAGGGTCCACAGAAGCCAAACCTCTTCATAGTCTGGTCTAAAAAGGACCACTTGATTCTGTCGAATGCCTTTTCGGCATCCAGACTCAGAATCATTGCTTTGGAACCTGTGAGATGCACATGGTCAATTATATCCACAATTTTGCGGGTGTTGTCGGAGGCCTGTCTTCCTGACACAAAACCTACTTGCTCCACGTGTGTTAGCCTAGGGAGAATTGGGTTTAACCTGTTTGCTAGGATCTTGCTGTAGATTTTGAGGTCTGTGTTCAATAGGGAGATGGGCCTGTAATTCCCGCATAAGAGAGGGTCTCTACCCTCCTTATGGATAATGGCAAGGTTTGCGGCTGTGATTGTTGCGGGGATTGGTTCGCCCTGGAGGAAAGAATTAAACATTTTGAGTAGGTGAGGTGAGAGGATGGGCTTGAACAACTTGTAATAGGAGTTGGAGAAGCCATCCGGGCCCGGGGTCTTAGATAATTTGAGTGAACTAATGGCTTCATTTAGTTCCTCCTGTGATATCTTTTTGTTAAGGATCTCTATTTCCTCGGGGGATAGGGATGGTAGGGAACATTGCTCCAAATAGTGAGTGATTATATTGAGACTGACTGGGTCTTGGTCTGGAGGGTGGAGGTTATAGAGATCGGAGTAGAAATCCGCAAATTCCTGCGCTATTTCTTTTTCGATATATGTAACCTGTCCCTTTCTATTCTTGATGCGGACTATTTGGGACTTAACTCTAGTTCTCCTAAGTTTAGTGGCCAGGAGCCTATCCGCCTTGTTGCCCTTATCGAAATATTTCTGTTGAGTCTACTTAAGTGCTTTTTCGACATCCTCTAGTTGGGACTGTTTGAGGGCCAATCTAGCTAAATTTAGTTGTTTTAATATATTTTTTGACGTTTTATTTTGGTGTTGTTGTTCCAATTGAGCGATTTTGTCTGTCAGGACTTTTTGGAGTTTAAATTTTGTTTGTTTTTTGTATGAGGCTATTGAGATTAGGTCTCCTCTAATTGTGGCTTTGTGGGCCTCCCAGAGCATGGCTGGTGTGGAGGCGGACGCTGCGTTTAGTTGGAAATATTCTATGAGTTTTTGGCGGATAGTGGCTTTTGTGTCGGGGCAATTTAGCATGGAGTCATTTAACTTCCACTTGTATTGTGTATTTTTAACAAAGGGTAGGGATAGGGTGAGGTCTATGGGTGTGTGGTCCGACCAGGTGATTGATCCTATACTTGACTGGGCAGAGGCCTGGAAAACATTTCTTGTACCTAGGAAATAATCGATCCTCGAGTAGGACTGATGAGGGGAGGAGAAGAAGTCCCTTTGACCCTGGTGCTGGGCCCTCTAGATGTCCACTAATGAGAATTCCTCCATAATGTCCCTAAACTTCTTGGCTTTCTTTTGGGACTGCGAGGTGCCGGTGGTTTGGGGGGGCGGTATAGGGGCCGTAACAGGGTTTGACTTGTCTTGCCTATGTGAGGCCACCATGTTGAAATCCCCGCCTATGATCAGAGACCCAAGGGATTGGTGTTCTAGCGATTCAAGAAGTTTTCTGAGGAAGGGGATTTGATTGTCATTGGGGGCATAAACATTGACCAGTGTAATTGGTGTGCCTGCTAGTGTTCCTTGGACTATTAGGAATCGGCCATCTGTGTCTGAATGGGTTTTGGAGTGAGCGAAGGGGGTCCCTGCTCTGATAAGGATGGCTACTCCTCGTTTTTTGCTTGGGGATGAGGCGAAGTATGCCTGGGGGAATACACTTTTAAATGTGTTGGGGGGGGTAGGGGAATTAAAATGGGTCTCCTGGATGAGAATTATGTCTCCTTTGGATTTTTTCAAATCCATAAGAACTAGCTTCCTTTTCCTCAGGGAGTTGAGACCTTTGGCGTTGATTGATATCAATTTAATGGAAGCCATTAATTTTTTTTGTTTTCTTCCGGGGCCCTAGGCTCCGAAACTCTTGGGATTCCCATGTCAAGAGCTTTGGTTTGGGTCTTGGGGCGCCTGGACCTAGTTAGGTGTGAATAGAATACCTCCGTAGGCCTCGGGTGGGGGGGGGATAGGAGAGACACATGAGGGGCGCCTGCGCTCCACGGAGCAGGCGCAGGGCGAGGGGGGAGGGGTAGAGAAAAGACCTGGCGGGACAGGGTCGTCAGGTAGAGATAGAGTGGAAAGAGGAGCGAGAGTGGTCCTCTATATTTACTACCGGTGGTCTTAACCGGCATGTGGGCTTAAGGCCCGTTGGGAGAAATCCGTTGACCCCTGAACTGGGGAACAAGCAACTCGGGAAGCAGACTCTACATAATTATATATATATATATTACCCTGTCCTGTGGGTACTTATGAGGGTATGGAGTTGTTCCTCGCCAGGAGGGTTATGGGGATGGGGGGGTGGGGAGGATAGGGGGGAGGGTGGGAAGGGAAAGGAGGAGGGGGGGAAGGGAAATAGGAGGGGGAGGGGGGGGACGCAGTTCAGCCCCATGTGCTCTTCTATTTATTTTGTCCCTTGGGTAAGCATATAACCTTCAGCCTTCGTGTATGTATCTGGGTATAGATTCAGACAATTGACCTTCCGGTGTCATATAATGGGGTGTTCAAGTTAAATCTTGAGCCATAGCTTGTCGAGCTTGGGGGGTTCTGGAGGGGGGTGGAATGGTGGGTTGCTCGGTGAGGGGAGAGGGGGGAGAGTGCCGTGGGGGTGGGGGTATAGGAATGGGGAGGGGGGGGGCAGAGGGAGGCCGGGTAGGGATGGGGCGGGAATGGAGGGGGGAGGGAGGTGAGGGGGTACATATCTGTCTTATATCTTACAAAACCAGCATATTCATCAGACATTACATTAGTGCTTAATGGGGGTTTAGTTGCCTCTTTAACCTTTAAATTAAGTTGAGGCGATTACCTTAGATTTGGTTAGTATGTTAGATCATTATCAGAGTTAGAGCAGGGAAGGGGGTAGGGGTAGGAAAGGGGGGGGAGTGGGGAGGAGGGGGGGCTTGGGGAGGGGAGGTGTACATAGTTCTCCTTTCATTTCGTACATTACTAGAATGTTTGTCAGACAGTGTAATTATGCAGAGTAGAGGATTAGTTACCCCTTAAACATTTGAGTTAGGTCATAACGATTACCCTATCTTTTGGTTAGTATGCTAGTGCAATGTCACCTTAGAACATGAGATGGGGTAAGGGGGGCAAGGGGGGAAGGGTAGGAGGGGGGGAGGGGCTGCGGGGAGTGCAGGGGAGGGGGGGAGGAGTGCATATTTCTCTACTTATTTCGTACAGTAACCTCATATTTAACAGACAATACATTTGTACATGCTGGAGGCTTAGTTACCTCTCTGACATTTGAGTTCGTTTGATGCAAGTACCTTAGCTTTTGGTTTATATGCTAGAGCATTGTCAGTTTAGAGCTTGGAAGGGGGGATGGGGGTGGAAGGGGGGGGGGAAATATAGAGGGAGGGGAAGGGGGTAGGTGGGGGGGAGGAGAGGGGGGGGATGGGAGGGGGGTGGGGAGGGGATCGTGGGGGGGGATCGTGGGGGGGGGAGGGGGGTTGCTTCATTACTCCTTTTGTTTCCAAACAACATTTTTTACATCATACTTTACATACATATTATTGTTCATTGAATTTTACTTATCCCCGGCGCCGAGGTATGTTGCACAATATTTCTCCCCGGGAGCTTCTCGCGTGAGCCTGGTAGGCCTAGGCTGCAGTGCTAGTATACGGGGCGTAGGAGCCCTTTACCAGAGGTTCTGAGGATTCGAGGTGTCTCAGATGCTACGGGGTGAGCAAGGGGGGGGGAGCGAGGGGGGGAGCAAGAGGGGTGGAGGGGAGGCTGGGGGATGGGGAAGGGGGGCGGAAGGTCAGGGGTCTCTGCATAGGGTACAGGGGTGGTTTCGGCGCAACTGCGCATGCCTGAGTCAAAGAGGCTCCCGGATGTTCTTCAATAAACTTTATTGTTACAAAACACAAGGGCTAACACCGCAATTGCGGTGTTAGCCCTTTTGTGTTTTGTAACAATAAAGTTTATTGAAGAACATCCGGGAGCCTCTTTGACTCAGGCATGCGCAGTTGCGCCGAAACCACCCCTGTATCCTGATTATCCATAGACGGCGGCACGCAGGAGCAACCGAGGTGAGCGGGTCCCAGACCGGAGATGCAGTTGAGGTAAGATTTAACATCCCCCTGCACCGGTCAACTCTGTGGCCACGCGGAGCTCCCTCGTACATTGCCCCAGTGTCTGAGACATTCAGGTGATTGCCTTTATACACGGAAGCGCAGGACAGACCCTTTGACGATTGTCTCTGCATAGGGGTCTGTTTGCTGGAGTAACTTTGGTTATTTGTCCGGAGGTTCTGGGGGGGGTTGTTCCTGCTCGTGAGGGGGGGCGATTGCTTAGGCGGGGGAAGGGGAGGGGGGGAGGGGGGGCATCCTTTTGGGGGCCTGGACTGTGCTGTTGTCTCTGTTCCCATCGCTGTGGGGACGGGACCCCTCCAAGGTGGGGGGAGAGTCCGGCAACGTGAGGGGGAAGAGTACTTACAGTTTGAAGACTTCGCTAAGCTTCCGCGATTCACGTCTCCCCCCTTGTCCTGCATCCCACCCCCCTCTGGAAACCGGGCCCCCCAGCCTTGTTGAACTCGACTGGGCGGGCTGCCTCCGCAGGGACGAAAACTTTTAGAACCTTCAAAACTGCAGCAACCATTTACGCTGCTTTCAAACTTGTGGGCCGCATATCCGGTCCTGCACGAGCTACAGCTGGAGGCCTCTTCCTCATGGGATGACTGTTTGTCGGGATCCGGCATCTCAGGGTCCCGCTTAACGCGGCACAGGAGATGGCACTCCGCTGTCTGGTTCGGCTGTGCTGGCAGTGTTGGGCGGGAGTCGCAGGCGACGTCGAACTCCTTACCGTCTGGACGTCCTCGAACGGGTTGAGACCTCTCTTCGTCTTGGCTCAGAATTGTTGTCTCCCTCTTCCTCGTGCCGGTCTGGGGTGTGATGCTGGTCTGTTGTCCAGGCGGCTGGCGGTGTTAGGCCTAGGGCCCGTACATACTGGGCCATATCCTCCGGGAATCTTATGGTGAGGTATTTGCCTTTGTTGCTCGCGGTGAGCTTGAAGGGAAACCCCCAACGATACCTGATTTCGTTCTCCCTCAGGAAGGCTGTTAGGAGTTTCATTTCTTTCCTTCTCAGCACCGTCGTCCTGGAAAGGTCAGAGAAGACTTGAAGCTGTTCATTTTGAAAGGTGAGTGGTTCTTTTCCCCTGCTTGCTTGCAGTATATTTTCTTTAGTTGTGTAACTGTGCAAACGCACAATGACGTCGCGTCTTCTACCCGGGTCTTCAGACCTAGGCCCCAGGGCCCGTGGGCACGGTCCATTTCTAGATCGCGATCTTGGAGGGTTTCACACAGCGACCTGAACAGGTCCATTAGGTAGGGGCGGAGGTGGCCAGGGAGAACCGTTTCAGGGATATTTCGAATACGGAGATTTTGTCTCCTGGTCCTCCTGTGCGTCCCTGAGTTGACCGAGTTCCTCCCGGAGCAGACATATTTCTTTCTCCGCCGCTGTCTGGCGCCGCTTGGATTCTTCCATGTCGCCTTCCAGCGCTGTTGTTTGATCCGCTAGGCCATTGATCTGTTTGGTCAGATCGTGGACAGCTGCTTTTATTTCCAGTTGGAGGGAGGCCTGGAGTTTCGTGTGTTGCGCCGCCATCAGCTCTTCCATGAAGGCTCTGGTGAGAGGCTGCTCCTGTGTCGAGGGTTCCGTGGGCCGGGCTGCTTTACTTTGTTGCGCGTGGTCACCGTGTGCGCCTCCGCCATCTTGGGTCTCTGACTGCGGTTGAGGGCTTTTCTGCTGCGGGGCGAAGAGCTTCACGACCGCTTGGGCTGCCGGCTTATTATTTTGCTTGGACATGCTTTAGGTATTACTCCACTTGGGGGAATATAATTTGGGTGGGATTTTTAGGTGGAAGGGTACCTAAATCTCGGATTATACGGGAGAGTCTGCGGAGCTCCCAAGCTACCCGTCCATGTCCACTGACGTCACCGAAAGTCCCTTGGCATCTTAATTTAATAGTGAAACTGGTCTATATGATTCTGGATTAGTGTTTTTTTCCCTTCCTTGTGAAGAATCCTTATGAAAGACATCTTGCCCGTTTCTAAGTATTCTTCAGTTTTTAATATAGCTTTTGAACGCTTCCTTAAGTGGTAGACCTATTCCCGCACTTAAGATTTTATAGAATTCGGCCCCAAACCCATCGGGCCCTGGTGCTTTGCCATATCCCCACCTTTTCACTGTATTTTTGGTCAGGGATTTTTTCCCAGGGAATCCAACATTTTAAAGTGGAAACACTGATCATTTTGTTGATATATGTTATACACATTTTGGAGTTTTTCACTTCAGTTAGGTAGAAGACGTTTAGTTTGATTCAAGGTGGTTGCTATCTGGTGTGTAAAATGTGGACAGTGAAATAATAACTTTTTTTTTTTTAGATAAAAAAAAAGGCAGAGAAAGCTAATAGTGAAATATGTTGAGTGAATCGCCTTTCTCTCTCTATCTGGAAGTTTTGTTCTCCCCTGCTCGTGCTCTCTCTGGGTCCCAATGTGCACTGCCTGCATACTACACACGTCTATTGAAATGGCTGCATCCAGCTAAGAAAGGCCTGCCTGTATACCAAACAACATCTGTAGAGTGGTTATTTCACACATCGTGCTCCTCTCAAATACACATTGCCTTACAAGCACATGACTCCTCACATGGTACTAGTGGTGACACTAAAGGCCTCGGTCCCGCTGCGCTCGTTGGCGCGGGCGGCAATGTAGCGAGTTCCCCACCAGCAGGGGAATCCTCGCGAGCCGGTCCCGGTCCCCACTGGCGGCACAGCTGATCACACGCTATCGCGCGTCAGCCGCTGGAGACACCAGAGAATGGTGTTTTCTAGCTTTGACGCGTGACGTGTGTGGCTGTGAGCCAATGGGGAGGGGAGGCTTCGGGAGGAGGAGAGGCTTCGGGGAGCGGGGAGGAGTGTGGAGTGAAAGCAGGTGAGTGCCTTTCTCTGTGTGTGTCTGTGTGTGTATGTGTGTGCCTGTCTGTGTGTGTATGTGTGTGCCCGAGTGCGTGAGTGCCTGCCTCTGTCTGTGTGTGTGTGTGTGTATGAGTGCGTGAGTGAGTGCCTGCCTGTGTGTGCGCGCGTGTGTGTGTATGAGTGCGTGAGTGCCTGCCTGTGTGTGTGTGTGCGCGTGTGTGTGTGTGTATGAATGAGTTTAAACTTACTTTCCAGCTCCAGCCCGAGTCCGTGGAGGGAGGGGGGGGAGAGTAGCGGGTCCCTCCGCTCAAGCCACGCCCCCCCTCCCTGTCAAACCGCCCACCACCCGCCCACCTCCCGCTCCGGCTCCCGCTCCCTACAGACCGCATATCGCGGTCTGTGTATCTCAGCGCACCGCCTGTCAGCAGTGCGGGTGCGCTGACTCTGGGAGCGGGGCCTTAGCCTAACACATTACTTATCAACCACAGCAGTAACCTTCTATAGTCTGACACTAAATACCAGGCTACCAAGGAGAGGCAGGAGGAAGACTTGGCTATTCTTGCCATATATGTTGGAGTTCTGTTCCCAAATATCAATTTATATGACCTGTCATGATCCTCACATTTCATGGCACTCCATTCTGAGGTTGTTTTGGCAGCTTGAGTCCCTAAACACGCATTATTTTTTCTAGTTTTCCATTTTTTTATGTGCAAATTGTTCATGCTTCGGTGTCTATTGGACCTCAGAATCGGCTAACAAGCTTGTTCACATTCTGCCTTGAGAAACCATGCAGCAAAGTTCATGCCAGTGCCAACAAATTGACGCCATGCTCTGCGCACTGTAATACTCCATGCTGTTGAGAGTGCACAATCAGTGCTCCTCAGTGATCAACTACTGGTTCTCTATTGCAAAGTCTACCAATGCTGTGCAGTGCCCATTGTGTTAAATTCATGCTCTGTGCTTTATCTGTAAGTCTCTGGCCAAGACCTCCCTCGGTCTTAGCCCCCCAAATCAACTTGCCCTTTTAAATGTGTTATAAAACCCAGGGTTGAAGCAATATTATTTCACTTCATGGAGGCCATTGAATGGTTTCTTTGTGCACGAGATGGACACTAGACAGATGCACGGTTGCTGAACTAAGGGTGTAAGGATGCTGCAAGCCCCCGGGAGTTATACATTTATACAATACGGTACTGTACGTTATCGATTTCGTGTGTACAGCCCCCCCCTCAACCTCCCCCCCCCCCCCCCACAAAAAAACAAAAACAAATAGTAATTCCTGCACTCCTGGACAGACTTGTTGGAGTCTGAAAATGGAGACCTATTCAATGACTCAGAGGATAACAAAAATACCAATATATAATATAATACAATATATAATATAATACAATATATAATATAATACAATATATAATATAATACAATATATAATATAATACCAATATATAATATAATACAATATATAATACAATATATAATATAATACCAATATATAATATAATACAATATATAATATAATACAATATATAATATAATACCAATATATAATATAATACAATATATAATATAATACAATATATAATACCAATATATAATATAATACAATATATAATATAATACCAATATATAATATAATACCAATATATAATATAATACCAATATATAATATAATACAATATATAATATAATACCAATATATAATATAATACAATATATAATATAATACAATATATAATATAATACAATATATAATATAATACAATATATAATATAATACCAATATATAATATAATACAATATATAATATAATACAATATATAATATAATACCAATATATAATATAATACAATATATAATATAATACAATATATAATACCAATATATAATATAATACAATATATAATATAATACCAATATATAATATAATACCAATATATAATATAATACCAATATATAATATAATACAATATATAATATAATACCAATATATAATATAATACAATATATAATATAATACAATATATAATATAATACACGTCTATCTTGAAGAGCTTACAATATGCATGAAGTTAGCACTGGATTTCACTCAGTGATTTCTTATTTTAAAGACAGTGTCTTTACCACAGAAAAGTCTGTTAACGTGGCTGTAAAACATTGAAAGCAGCAGTTCCGGGGCACCAAAAAATTAACATTGAATAATATTAAGCAGAACAAACTACCTTAGGATAGCCTACTAAAAAAATCAGCAACCTCAAATACAATATTGAAGGCCCTTAGTTACAGCAGCTCTTATATAAAATACAATCAAATAATTATAGTTCTTAAATTATATGATGAGGACATTTGTGTTAGTGTACTTTATGTATTCCTACATAAAGTATTATTCTTTTTGGTGGTTACAGAAGAGGGTTTATAGAGTTGTATATACTTCAAGACTCTGCCACCTGCAAGATCTGGTTTAGACCTCTGTGTGATGCAATTTTGCAAACTTAAAGGAAATTGTAAGCGCAATAACCTATTGTGCAATATATTTCTGCTATAACAATATTTCTTATAACTTATCTTGAGTCGAGCCCATATTTCCATCACAATAACCCGACTGCACACATTATATACTTAATCGCCTTTAAAAAAAAAAGAAGATTTTTTTCCTATTAAATAATTGGGTGCCACCGACTTCATCATAGGCGTCTCCCCTTTGAAAATTGGAAATCTAACTGATAAGCAAGTCAGTATGATGATAGCTCACTTGTCCATGGAGAAATAAGACAATAAAAATAGAAACAATAGTCTACCTGAAACTAAAGATGAGACTTGGCACGTCTACAATGATTCCCTCTGAAATATGTCACACAGGAGCTGTCATATTTTGGCGAGTATGCATTCAAAGAACAATTTCCAAGAATACATGCAACAGATGTATTCTATATAATAAAATAATAATGTACAATAATATATCTGTATACAATGTCCTGTGTTCACTCTCTTATTTACTCGCTCTTTACCCTCCGGTAGTGAAAAGGAGTCAATTTTTTTCTTCAACCTTATTCCTGTTTCAGAGAAGCTTGGGGTGAATTGCCCTATGACCCGCTGATCCTAGGGCTGGAGACGTCACTTCCTGGAAAGAGCCTCTTGTAGGAAGCGGTGCCAGGCAGCTTTGTCGCCATCCAAAAGGCTCGCGTTCCCAGCCACGTGACTATGGCTGTGTTCAAACAGAATGTGATGCGACGTCCGCGCGATTATGTGCGTGCGCACGTTCGCAACTCTTGTGCTTTGGTGTGTGTGAGTTTTCAAACAGAAAACGACACCTGGTGACGAAGAACAGCATTGACGCCGCTGCACTTGAAGGAGACAACTGAAGTTGTGATTTCAAGCGGCAGCCGCGTCACGTGTACTTCGCCAGCCAATCACAAACACACACTTTGTTTCTTTTTTTCATATTAAATGGTTGTGTAGTCCCGCCTCCAAGTTGGTTCATTCTGTGTGCTGGGCATGATCACACATCGCCCAGCAGACAGAGGCGCGGACGTGCGAAAGCGCCTGTCTGAACTCAGCCTATAGTGAATGGGGAAGCGCGGCGTGTCATAACGCCAGTAGCAGAACACCTGGGCGCGCAGAGGCACAGCTGGGAGGAGGCGGAGCTCGTACACAGAGCTTGAGCATCAGTTTGTGAGAGGATTCAGTGTAGACAAGTTATGCAGCATGTAACGGAAGATCACATTGAGTGCTACAAAATTAACGTGAACTTGACAGTTGTTTTCACTGCAATAAACTGTTATACTCCCATCTTCATTATTATTCTTTTTTTGTGCTTGCAAAATTAGAATTTGAAATAGCAGTGTACACATTAATTAACTGTAGCCAGGTCCTCCGGTTTCTCCCTTACCTCTGCGGGGTGCTGGAGGTGCTGCGGGGGCGGCTAGTAGGCGAGTCGGTCGCCGGGAACTTGTGGCGCAGCCGGTTAGCGGGGCCGCCATTTTGGAAATGTGCGCGCATGCGCATTAGCGATCAGAAGTTGTGGCGGCCATTTTAGAGTTGCACATGCGCAGTGCAAGAAGGCAGAGGCAGCCATTTTAGCGTAGGAGCATCCCTAGCGGCGGCCATTACCAGGGAAGGCTCTGTGTGGGTCTACAAGTCCCATGAGCCTTAGGGAGTTGGTATATCAGGTGGTCACAGTAGCCAATGGGGTTGTCAGAACTCTCTGCTCTCTGAGACTGATACATTCCGCGCGCTGGAGAAAACAGGCGGTTGGTGACAGTTGGAGCTGGGAGAGCAAGGGGAGAGGATGTGCGTGGGTGCAGGGGTCAGTGACCCACTGCATAGGCCAGTATTCCCCCTAGGCCCCAGTTAGTGCCTGAGTCACACTCAGTTTGTGCTGCTCTAGGGACAGGCCCTTTATGTAGGGACCTTTCCCTGTTAGAGTGTGTTAGTCAGAGACATAGTGCTGCAGTGAGGAGCCGGTCATTCTTAGTCTGGGCTCAGACTACGCTGCGGAGTTAAAGCACGTGGAGAACATCCCCTGCGGTGGGGACTCATTGTGAGAGACAGCGCTGGATCGGCAGATCCTTTTTGACGTGTCAGCGACCGGGTGCTGGAACGCCCCGGCAGGTATTTCCACTAGTGCACCAACATACCGGTACCTACAGGCGCTGAGCCCGCCTTGGGGGGTGGGTTTCTTGGGGACACTTGGGAGGTTAAGTGACCAAGGGACTGAGCGGTTACGCTGGACACGGTGTGTGATATACACAGTGGTGGGAGGACACTATTGCACAGTGACGTGTGGCAGGGGCCACTGGTATCTCAAGGTTATACATATAAGTATATATATATATATTCTATACAGTAAAGAATTACGTTATTCATATATGCGAGCTGTTATTGTTGTTCTTGTTCAGGGGAATCTCACATATTGGGGATACTGGGCAAGTGGAGGCGCTGCACGTTCTTATATTGTTGCCCCAGGCTCCCAGTAGCGGAGGCTCAGATCTCTGTGAGTCAGCAGGTAAAGCTAGCACCAGTAGACCCGTCAGTCATAAGGAAAGAGGGCTACATAACATATCTGCTTCCAGAGAGGCATACAGTGCTTTGGTATAAATTGCATGCCCTGTTAGCATAGGAGTTAATGCCGCAATCCCTCGTACAAAGAAAGACACAAAGTATCAGTGCACTTCCACACTTACTGAACAGCATTTGTTGGTTTGGTATGTTATTCAATGTTGTGTACCAATATACTGTATTTAGCCAATAGCAAAACAATTATTTCCCATGAGAAAAAAAAGTCAAGTGACTTTTTTATGCATCCCTGAAAACCTAGAAAATAAATAAATAAAAAGCTGACATTTCAAGTTTACCACAGTATAATAACAACAACAACAACAAATGCTGTTAGAGAGCATGCAATGGTTATAGAAGCTCACATTAGAAACAAAAGATATTTAATTCATTCAGAAACCCCGTTACTTATTTTAGAGTGTAAGTTCTTTGGAGCAGTGCCCTCCTTTTATACAGTACTAGTATATGATAATGTAACACTCCCATTGAACTGTGCTACGGAATATGTTGGAGCTTTATACATTGCAATAATAATTCTTATAAGTTACATTTCAGTGTTTTGTGCCAAACACTACTACTGTTTGTCACTGGCCTGTAAACTGTTTTGGTTTAAAGCGGCAATCTAAGCCGGAGAATTATTTTTTATATATATAGTTGAAGCAGGGGCTCCCCGGAGCTGAGCCCTGTTAATTTCAACTCCGGGCACCCCTGCTTCCGGAGATATCTCCAAAATAGGTGCCTGTAGCAGCTCTCCACGGCTACCAGGGTGCACAATAAGTCCGCTGTTTAAAGATCTTGCGCTCTGTGAACCAACAGAAAGCTGTGACTTCATCGGTGCAGCTTCCTATTGGCCCATGTGACGCGGGAGATTTAATCTTTAAAGCCCTGCATGCTCAGTTGGAGGGGCTACCGGCACCTACTTCGGTGGTAAGTATCTCTGGAAGCACGGGGTCCCAGGAGCTGAAATGAGTGGGGTTCAGCTCCGGAGAGCCCCATGCATCTATGTTATATAAAAAACTAGCTGAGAGATCCGGCGTTGCCCGGGATGTTTATTCTGGAAGCCAGGGGTCATGTGTAAGATGATTTAGCCCAGATAGTGTCAACTCGGCCCTCTTTTCCAAGCACAACAAGTTCTGTTTCTTTTCTTTACTTGGGGAAAGTAGCATAAAATACAGTCACTTGTGAAGAGATGTTGATGTATGAATAGTGTTTCTCTGTGGGTGCCTTGGTAGTTAAGAGGAGGTGAGAAGATAATCCTGCCATACAGGAGTATACATCAGAGCTCACTCATCCAGAGGTAATGGTGGAAAAGGAAGTGAGGGGCAAGGGTCACACTAAAGGTTCAGTGAGACTGCACTAACTGTCAGCAAAAGACAGGGGGGAAAATGGGAAAGCCCAAAACTAGGAGGACTGGAGAAGTTGCCAGAGCAACCAGGGGTATGACAGACTGGAAGGAAAAAGAGATACATAATGTATCCATTCCATCTGCACTGAGAGAGAACTGCAAGGAAAGTGACATCCTAGTGCAGCTAGCAGGGGGAACTGCCAAGGGAAGGGGGGCTGAAACAGAAAAGGCAGACAGGGGTATTTCTGTTCCATGACACTCCCCGTCTGGTATCTGGAGATACCACTATTTAAGGTGTATGTGGAACATATGTGCAATATAACATAACATAGCAACTTCATGTCCACGTAACGATGGGGTACCGGCCGGTACCACCAGCTTTACGTCCTTTGCCATCTCGGTAAGGTAGGTGGATGCACAGTTCTAGGTCAGCTTGATGCACCACAATGTCTCTCAGAGTCCATAGAACTGGTACTCAGTTCTTCCCTATCATAGTCTGATTTGGGCATTAGGAGGATAGTTTCTGTGATAGGTCTTAAAAAGGTTTTAATGATCCCATTCTGGGTCACCCGAACTTCTACCTTGCGAACCCTTCGTCTTCGCTTGGGATGGTTCTGATTATAAGTCCCATGGGCTATTCGTTTCTTGCCACCTGTTTATCTTTCAGCAGAACCACATCTCCTACTTGGATATCTGGTTTATCCGTTTGCCATTTATGGCGTTCTTGGAGTGTCACCAGATACTCGCGTCTCCAGCAGTCCCAAAATGTGTTGGCCAAGCGCTGCACCTGTCTCCACTGTCGTTTGTACATATCCTTAGAGTGGAAACCTTCGACTGGAGTGGGGATGTTCCCTACTTTCTGTGTTAGCAGCATTGCTGGTGTCAAAATACTTGGCGATTCTGGATCTGTTGACACTGGAATCAAGGGCCTAGCATTGATTATCGCTGATATTTCGGCCATGAATGTGGTTAACACTTCGTAAGTGAGTCGAGTCAGGTCGGTTTTTAGCATCATAGAGTCCAAGCTACGCCGGACTACCCCGATAATGCGTTCCCATGCTCCGCCCATGTGAGAGGAGTGAGGAGGGTTGAATGTCCACGTGCACTCTTGGTCGCGCAAGTATCTTTGGATACTATTGTCTCTATTATCTTTAGTGTCTATTTGTAATTCCTTACATGCTCCAACGAAATTGTTGCCACAATCGGAGCGTATTTGTTTAACTGGTCCCTTGCACTGTTTTCCTTCAACTTTGTGAGAAAACAGTCCCTTTGACTCTGTAGTTTTCTCTACAGAGTGCATCGCCTCGTGGGAGTGCCAGTTGTGGTAGTTTGTCATCCTATCACCTGGCGTTTGGCTGAAGGAGATGGTCTTTGGCTCCTTGCGGGGGCGGATCAACGCTCCTGGAAGATTGGTTGTCAGATCTAGTCCAGTGAGTAGTGCCCCGTTTGGAGAAGCTTCCTGGTGTCGAGCATTGGAGTTGAACGTTATCCAGACCTGGCTGGGTTTCTGACGGTGGTGGACACGAGATGATGGGAGGTGCCGGCATTTTTTACCTTCCTTCAGTGGAGGCGCTGGTTCTGCGTGTCCGCTAAGGAATCTCTTCCGCGTGAAGACCACAATTTGATTCCTGGTCTCCGGCTCCCTTTGTGGGTTGCAGCCGAGCGAAGTGAGCCTAGGGATGGCAGGTTCTCTATTGTTCGGGAGGCGTCCTTTTGGTGAATGGAATGGTAGCGGAGTCACCCAACTGTCTAGTCCGTCTTTAGAGAGCTCTTTGACTGTTAACCTCGGGAATCCTCTATCTTCCCTTGATGGTATTTACTTGTCGTCGTTCCTTGTTGTCTGGAACGCTGTGCACCATAGGTCATTGGTGCATTCCTCTTGCACGAGAGCATCTCCCCGTAGTTTGGTGAAACGCTTTTGTGTCTCTTTGTTGACTGCAATCGGGAGGTTATTTTCTCCCTGGACGTAACAAGAACAGTCTCTTTCGCCCTAGTAAGTCCCTTTATGAAATGTCTCTGTGGCTGTCTCTTTTTAGACGTGTGAGAGGACAGTCTTTTTGACACTGTGGCTTCACCTGTAGGGCGCAATCTTTTGCGACTATGCCAGCCGTGGCAGCTGGCTGCTTTGTCGCTTGATACTCTGTGGAGAGGAACAACTGTACGTCTTAGTCGTGCCATTGCTCGCGAGAGGACCGTTTGATTGTTTATTGCCTTTTGGACGATCCCTTTGTCGGTCACCTTTGGGAGGTTACTTCCTTCCCTCGGTGGAATCGACTCATCATCCTTAGCTGTCTGGACTGCTGAGCATCCTAGGCCATTGTCACATCCCCCCGATGTGGGGAGGGTCTTGTTGATATTAGGGGTATGACCTTGTCTTTTCTCTTCACTTGGCCCTTCGGTCACTTGGAGATGGCCAAGACATGTTTCAGAGAGAGATGTGTGTCCACATTCTGTTACCACCGTTCTGCGGGCGTCAACATAGTTTTGTCCGTGCTCTTTGTCAGTGCACGCATTGCCCACTATCACCCATCCTAGGTCAAGTCTTTGGGCGTATGGCGCGTTGTGGGGTCCGTTATGCTGTTTACGGACTTTATGTACCCTCATGATGTCCCTGCCGAGCAACAGCAAGATCTTGGCGCCTTGTTCTACCGGCAGGATGTAGTTGGATATTCCTTTGAGGTGCAGGTAATGGCGTGCCATGTCTGGTGTGGGAATCTCGTCCCTGTTTGTGGCCATGTGGCTGCACTCGATGAGTGTGGGAAGGGGCATGTTCACCTTGCCGTCTATTGAGCATATTGTGTAGCCATTCACTCTTCTCCCTATGGTCTCCATTCGCCCTGCGCACGTTCTGAGAGTGTAAGGAGAAGCACCGTCTTGTATGTTAAACATGTCGAAGAACTCTGACCTGACCAGCGATCGGTTGCTCTGGTCGTCGAGGATTGCGTACATCCGAATAGCCTTCTCAGGTTGTCCCTGGGGGTGTACTGCGACAAGGCATATTTTGGAGCAGCATATTTTGTCACCTTCTTTTCCGCAAACCTCAGTGTGCTGAGATGTGACGGATGTTGACTCTCCTTCTCCTTCCTCCCCGCCATGCTCCGCTACGGAGGATGGGTTCTTGAGTTGGTGGAGTGTCAGCGCCTCTGGGTGTAACGATGTCACGTGCTTGTCACTTTCGCACACTGTGCATTTGATCTCTTCTTTACAGTCCCTGGCTAGGTGAGTCGTGGAACCGCAGCACCTGAAGCAAACTCTGAATTCTCCAAGTAACCTCTTGCGTTCCTCTAGGGACTTCATCCTGAACCCAAAGCACTTGTTGAGTGGGTGTGGCTTCTTGTGTATGGGACATTCCCTGTTTGGGTCCATTGGTTCCTTGCCTCCGGTGACCGACTGATCGGGAGTAGTTTGGGTCGTTGGAGGCACGTCCGTCTTGCGGACCGAGATGGGTGTTTGGGTGTTACCATATCTCGTCACTGGTCTCTCGTTCCTCAGGCTGCTTGCCTGCACTGCATGTGGTTTGCGCACCCAAGATGAAACTGGGATCGTTCCTTGTCCTTGCCGCTTCGCGGATGAAGCTCAAGAAGAATGAGAATGGGGGGTAGACGACTTGCTTCTCCCTTTTATATTTGGAACCTTGTGAAATCCACCTTTCTTGGAGGTTGAAAGGTAGCTTCTCCAGGATGGGTCTCACTCCACGAGCTGAGTCTAGGACGTTGAGACCTATTAAGGAATGGTCTTTCCTTGCGAACTCCAGTTCTTGCAGCAGGTCCCCGAGCTCTCGTAACTTTGTGTTGTGATCTTGGGGAAGCTGTCGACTCTTTTGAAGAGCGAATCCTCGACTGCTTCAGGGCTGCCATAGGACTCTTCTAGCCTTTCCCACACTAGGTCAAGACCTACTTGGGGTTGGTGCGCGTTTGCCGCCCGCAGTCTATTCGCGTGCTCTCTGGATTCATTCCCCAAGAACTTGAATAGCAGGTTGAGCTCTTCCCTTGCTGAGAAGTCCAAGCTGTTGATTGCGTCTTTGAACGTGTACTTCCACGTCTGGTAGTTCTCAGGGCGGTCGTCGAAGCTGGTGAGTCCTGCTTGCACCAGGTCATGCTGGATCATGTACTTGACTATGTCTGTCAGGCCTGAGGCATCGGCGTGTTCGTCCCGTTCTGAGGTAGTTGCTGGGAGGGTCTGTGCGGTCGCCTCTTCCTTGGCGTGGACGCGTGATGGCTGCTGGCCAGTGTGAGGGGCTGTTTTCCCCCGCGTGGGTGTACCTAGATTGCGAGCCTGTTGTGGTGCATCCGTGTGCGCGCTGGCGTGTGGATCACTATTGCGTCTGTGGCTATCCCAGGCAGCATGTACCATTGAAGGAACAGCATCTTCTCCTCGTGGGCCTAGCAAGTCTTCGTTGTCTGTGTAGTCACTCCATCCGTGTTGAGATGGTGCGCTGGTGTTTACACTGAAGAGGCTCCTTACGTAGTCTTCAGTGCATTGGGCTGGATCCTCTGAGGCTATCCGTCTGTACGGTTGCTCCCCGCCGTCCTGTTGCGCGGCTGCTTCTAGGACTTCAGCTTGGGCTATGCGGCAGCGGCTTCCTTCTCTTGATTAAGTGCCTCTAGTTCTGCATCGAATTCGGCTTTCCTGCGTGCAGTCGCTGCGGCAGTAGCGGCAGCAGTGGCGGTAGCGGCAGCGGCATTAGCGGCAGCAGTGGCGGTAGCGGCAGCGGCATTAGCGGTGGCTGTCTTTTCCTCCTTCTATGCGCGCTCTTCCTGCTCTTATGGCTGCTTGTCTGCGACTATATTCGGCCCTGGCGCGTGCGGCCTCTGCGATGGCTCGCGCCTTGGTAGCGTTTGCGCTTGCGCTTGACGCGTGAGATTGCACTGATCTTCCTGACCTTGATGAGTGTCTGGATGTGCTTGAGCGCTGTGACGCGGTCTCAAGGAGGAGCCCTTTTCTCTCGCTTTGGGCGTCCGTGATGGTGGCCTGCATGATGCCATCACGTTCTAGGTCGATCGCCTTTTGCAGGTCGCGTTCTCGCAGGTGTGGTTGTTTGCCAGGCCAACTCTAATTTAGCGCGGTGCGCTTCAATGTCAGTCTCATATTTTTCGCGGGCCTTTTGTGTCAGTGTGACTGTCCGTTTGGGAATTGCGCCTGCCTGCGCCTGTTGCAGATGCGCAGCGGTCTCTGTGTCTGAGTGATCGCTTTCCTGCGTGATGTCTGGTGAGGCTCTGAGTTCTGCCATGCTGTAGGTGTGTGTAGGCCTTTAGCCAGTGCGTGTGGCGTGCGGTCTTTTACCTTGTCAGCGATGGGCGTCTGTCTCAGATGATGCCGAGCGGTGTCCTGCAGCGTGCAGCGTAGGGGTAGCTGTACTCACAGGTGTCCGGTGGCTCCGACCCGTGTCCTGGCGGGTGTCTGGTGGCGTGGCCCTTGATGGCGCTGGCCGAGGGGAAGTGCGCAGCGGTAGGTGAGATGGTGGATCCTCACTATGGGGCTGGGCAGGGGGTGCAATCAGACAGAGAAAAGGCAATTAGGTTTTGTGTAAGGAGCACTGTTTGTCTGCAAAGCTGCTGCTTCGTGTGCAAGGTTGCTTGTGCAGTGTAAGCTGCTGCTTGTCTGTTAAGGCTGCAGGCAGTGTGCAGTTTGAGCTACTTGGTGCTTCTGAGGCTGCTCCGTTTTATCATGGAGTCTGGAGTAGCAGCTCCTGTAAGTGTCTGTAAAGCACAGGATATCTTCTCACTATTCTGGAAGCCAGGGGTCATGTGTAAGATGATTTAGCCCAGATACTGTCAACTCGGCCCTCTTTTCCAAGCACAACAAGTTCTGTTTCTTTTCTTTACTTTATTTGGGGAAAGTAGCATAAAATACAGTCACTTGTGAAGAGATGTTGATGTATGAATAGTGTCTCTCTGTGGGTGCCTTGGTAGTTAAGAGCAGGTGAGAAGATAATCCTACCATACAGGAGTATACAGCAGTGCTCACTCATCCAGAGGTAATGGTGGAAAAGGAAGTGAGGGGCAAGGGTCACACTAAAGGTTCAGTGAGACTGCACTAACTGTCAGCAAAAGACAGGGGGGGAAATGGGAAAGCCCAAAACTAGGAGGACTGGAGAAGTTGCCAGAGCAACCAGGGGTATGACAGACTGGAAGGAAAAAGAGATACATAATGTATCCATTCCATCTGCACTGAGAGAGAACTGCAAGGAAAGTGACATCCTAGTGCAGCTAGAATGGGGAACTGCCAAGGGAAGGGGGGCTGAAACAGAATAGGCAGACGGGTATTTCTGTTCCATGACAATGTTAATCCCTAATTATTGTGTGTAAATGGGGTACTGTATAATAATGTGTAAAATAAGTGTTGAATTAAATGTAAATATGATGTAATAGTTGTAATTTGGGGTGGGGGTGGCATTTGTGTGGTTGTTGGTGAGTCTGTATGGGTGACAGTGTTATTGTTTGGGGGGGGTTGAATTTGTGTGGTTGGTGGTGAGTCTGTATGGGTGACAGTGTTATTGTTTGGGGGGGGTTGAATTTGTGTGGTTGGTGGTGAGTCTGTATGGGTGACAGTGTTATTGTTTGGGGGGGGGTTGAATTTGTGTGGTTGGGGGTGACTGTTGGCGGGTTATGCAGCGACGCTGCGCGTGGTGAGAGGTGATGGTGGTGGTTTGTGCAGGGGCCCTGGCACGTGTCTGGAGGGGACCACGGGGGTGGCGGGGCACGCAGCAGCAGCGGAGGGAGTGCGGGAGTGGGGGGTGTCACTGGACGGTGTTTGTGGGTCTGTCACGTGTAGCGACGGTGCACCGGACGGTGTATGGTGTGCTGGCGGGAGGGTAGGCTGGCGGGTTCGCCAGTGACTGCAGCGGGCGGTGTATGGGAGAGGGGGGGGTGGCTTGCACTTGGGTCGGTGGACCGTACTGTGTTTGTGGGGCTGGGACGTATCACCGTCCGGTGTACAGTAAGGGGGGGTGCCTCGCAGCACAGAACAGTGTGCGGGACACAGAGGAACGGCGTTTTAAAAATGGTGAGTAATGTGCAGGGGTGAGGAGGGTTGAGGCGTACGGGATGTAGGGGGGACGGGAGGTGAGGGTGGCGGGTTATGCAGTGACGCTGCACCGGACGGTGTATGTGGGCCTGGTGGGAGGTGATGGTGGTGGTTTGTGCAAGGGCCCTGGCACGTGTCTGTGAGGGGACCGCGGGGGTGGCGGGGCACGCAGCAGCGGAGGGTGTGCGGAGGGACGCTGCACCGGACGGTGTATGTGGGCCTGGTGGGAGGTGATGGTGGTGGTTTGTGCAGGGGCCCTGGCACGTGTCTGGGAGGGGACCACGGGGGTGGCGGGGCACGCAGCAGCGGAGGGTGTGCGGGAGAGGGGGTGTCACCGGACGGTGTATGGTGTGCTGTCGGGTGACTGCACCGGGCGTGTTGGTGAGGGGAGGGGGGTGGCGGTAGCGGGGGGTTGACACGGTACGGACGCTGTGTGGGACACACAGGGCCAGACGGAGTGAGTAGTGTGCAGGGGTGAGGGGGGTGGTGTTGAGGGGGGGGGAGGGGTGGCACGCGGCAGCGCACGGACCTGAGGTAGTGTGTAGTCCGCAGGGGTTGAAAATTTGCAGGCGCTGGGGTTAGTTTCTGAGGTGAGAAAAAAAAAAGGGGGAAGTGCGCTACTACGAACTAAAGAATATATACACCACCATAACATACACCAAAACCAAATACCAGTGAAGTGGAAAATAATGTATAAATGAATAATACGTGATAATTAGGAGAGCGTCTGCAGCTGATGAACAGGGATGGCTTGGACACCCCCAGGGCTAAAACAGGAAAAATACAAAAAGACAGCGCACAATGCTCATAGTGTAAAAATGTAACATATATTGGGAATAAACAGTGTAGGTGAGTATTCTGCGTACATCAATAAACAATCACAACAGCATTGCAGGGAATCTTACCCAAGCACCAGATACGAAAGGGACGCCACGGATGGGATGTCAGCAGATGTTCCCATGTTCTCACGAGGGGCCCTTCAGTAAAATGAGGTGTCTCAGTCTCTCGGGTATGGCAGCTCCAATTGCAAGTCTGAGCAGCGCCAAATCCACACACGATAGCGTGTGGTAGCGTCAGGCGCTTGATAGCCACGTCCTGCTGCTGCACCGTCCGGCTCCGAAAAGCGTCACTCAAACGCGACAACACGCGCCGTGCGTTCGATCACTGCGCTGGCAACCCAGGAGCAGATAGTGTGTAATCGCTGTGGGGCTCAGTCCAATCTCTTAAACAGAAGTTCTTAGTCCAACGTGTTTCGAAACACGAAGTTTCTTCATCAGATAAATGAAGATTTCTGATGAAGAAACTTCGTGCTTTGAAACGCGTTGGACTAAGAACTTCTATTTAAGCATTTAGACTGAGCCCCACAGCGATTACACACTATCTGCTCCTGGGTTGCCAGCGCAGTGATCGAACGCGCTGCGCATGGTGTCGCGTTTGAGTGACGTCATTCGGAGCCGGACGGTGCAGCAGCAGGACGTGGCTATCAAGCGCCTGACGCTACCACACGCTATCATGTGTGGATTTGGCGCTGCTCAGACTTGCAGTTGGAGCTGCCATACCCGAGAGACTGAGATCCTTACACCTCATTCTACTGAAGGGCCGCTCGTGAGAACCTGGGATCATCTGCTGACATCCCATCCGTGGCGTCCCTTTCGTATCTGGTGCTTGGGTAACATTCCCTGAAATGCTGTTGTGATTGTTTATTGATGTACGCAGAATACTCACCTACACTGTTTATTCCCAATATATGTTACATTTTTATACTATGAGCGTTGTGCGCTGTCTTTTTGTATTTTTCTGAGGTGAGAGCAGGCGGTGAGGCGGGAAAATGGTGCTGTCAAGCGTACTCCCAAAGCTCAGTGATTGTCCTGAGAGTGTGCCAGTGGGGTAGGTGTGGTCAGCGAACCACACAGGCCAATGAGAGCCGTGCGGGGGCAGACGGGCTGACGGACCAATCAGATTGGCCAGAGGCGGACTGACGGACCGACAGACCAATCTGATTGCCCAGAGGCACAGCAAACAAACAACGTTTTCCGTTTTATATATATATATAGATATAGATTGCTAAAATGTCACTGTCTTTGATTGCTCTTTTTAATCCTACTGACTTCAGAGTGATCACCGGGCAGTAAGCAGCAGCATGATTGACTAACATCCGATAAGGTGTATTGGAGCTTGATCCAGTGTTAACTGCCATTAACTTATATGGCAGGAGCGGCAATCCAAAAGACCGTTTTTCCCCCATTTTTTTTTTTTACATAGCATTGATGCAGGGGTTCTCCAGATCTGAACCACATTCATTTAATATCCGGGGATCCCCTGATTCCGGAGATACTTACCTCCGTAGGGGGTGCAGGTAGCCGCGCCGTTCGGCAAGCAGGGTTCACGTAATGGTGGAATTTCAAAGCTTCCACACCCTGTGGGCCAATAGGAAGCCTTGACGTCATCAGGTTCAGCTTCCTATTGGCCCATGTGACGTGGGAGTTTTAAACTTTTCAGAGATAACGTCACCCCCTTCCGAGCTCTGTATCTCGTGAAGCAGGGGGTCCCCGAAGCTGAAATGCTGAAATTAATGGGGTTCAACTCCGCAGACTCTCTGCTTCAAACATGTTAAAAAATAATAATAGTTTTTAAAAAGCGCATAAATTGCGCCTTTAATGCCAGATTGAGCACTGATAACCCTAATCAGAGATTAGAATCCCCCCCCCCCCCCCCCTTAGTTTGCCTATATCCCTGCACAGGCTCTGTACATGAAGAGCAAATTGTAGTACTATCATTTATTTTTACATAGTCATGACAGGACACACAAATATCTACACAGAAATATACTGGAACAATAATGATCTATGTGCTTCCATTACCCTCTGCCCTTTAATTTGGTCAAGTTCATAGAGGTCAACTCAATTTGGCAGTGCTTTTATCCTGAAACCAGTGGTTTCCAACTTTCTATTGGTTAAAAACCCCTAAGTGAAAATTTGAGTAACCCCCAACCATCTCTAACAGCAACTCTGTGATCAGATGCATTGTAAATTCTTTTGTATTTGATACAATTTTCTAATGACCAGAAAATTGCAGGGAACCCTTTAGGAATGCCCGGGGAACCCATGGGTTCCTAGGAACCCTGGTTGAAAAACACTGCCTTCAACAGATGCACCGACTCACGCATGTTACAAGAAAAAATACAAGGTTTTTTATTAATACCTCTAAAAGGTTCAACGTCACTGATGAGAACGTCACTTCATGGTCCCAAGGCTCAACAAAGTATCCGGCAGCTCCTCCTTCTCTTACCGTGCACCCCAAAACTGGAACAACCTACCAGAGACTCTTACATCCACCACCAGTCTAAGTTCTTTCAAATCTAAGGCTGTCACACATTTTAATCTGGTCTGTAACTGTTTCATACGCCCATAATATATATTATCTTTAACGGTGCATGCAATGTTTTGTATATAATGTATACCCTGCTCATTATGTAACTGTATTTGTAAACGTGTATTATTTGTCTTAACTCTGTGCCCAGGACATACTTGAAAACGAGAGGTAACTCTCAATGTATTACTTCCTGGTAAAATATTTTATAAATACATAGAAGCTCTAGGAAACCATAACTGCAAATATATCCAACTGTATTTGACCAGTAGTCAGATTATAAAAGGACACATTGCTTCAAGAAGCCTTTGGCATGTCTAGGGTGGTTACAAGGTACAGTATGACAGGACCATTGTTACCACTTGGTATTCCTTTCTGAATGACCTTAAAGCACTGCTGTAATTTGATTTATATTAAATGTTTAACCCCTTTGATCTGTAAGGGCAGTTATTGATGTGTCATGGTGCAGGGATAAATTATGTACGAATTTAAGACAAAGAGTACATTTTTTCCTTGTAAATTGGCATTTGCAATATTATTAAAATATATATATATTATTTAGACAGCATGAAGTTTCTCTTGTTTATTTTTGCAACATAACTTGACATAAACATTTTTTTTTTAAATGTGACCCAGAGTGGTTTGGCTGTTCTGAAATAAGACACAATACCACTAAAACATTTTTAGCATTTCAACCAATGCATAAATTGGTTATTATCAAATAAATCCTAATCTCGTGAATTGCAATAATGGGGAAAAAATCATTTTTAAAACGTAAACTCATACTGTTTCAGCTGAGTAAGGTAAGCATTACAATAAAAAAGTACTGTAGGTTTCCAATAGTAAAAATGAGGGGAAATTAGTCTACTGCTATGATCACTATATTCTGAAACCAGGGTGATGAAGAAGCAGCCTGATAAAACAGAAAGCAATGCTGGTGCATCTGTCTGCAGATAACCCTGCCCACTAATCTGTAATCTGAAAGCACACCCTCCATGCTGAACAGGGAACCATAGATACCCTCCCCCTAAAACAAACACATCACATAAATAAAAAAATCTACAGAATGTGGAAAACAGAGCCAATGTCACTGAACAAGACCCTATCCTCATATCCTCAACCCTATCACCCTGCCAAGGGAAATCAGTGACTCCCTTTTCTCATGTTACACATTAACAGAAAATCCATGTTAAAAAAAAAAAAAAAAAAATCTAATTCCACCCCCCCCCCCCTTCCCCTTTCTTCTTCCTCTCTTCTCTTCTGGGTTTTTCCTCCCTCCTCCTTGAAGCTGGTTTGTTAATCCTGTATGTAAATTACAGCCAATAGATGTTGTTGTTGAGCAGGGCTGGGATTAGAGACAGGGCGAATGGCTTTCAATCTTACTGGGATTATAGAACAAAGGGACTCCCTGCTACACACATACACACACACACACTCACAAAAAGAGATTTTATTTTGGGAGGGGGGTGGGAACGTATCTTCCCCCCCTCTCCTCCACAACCCTCTCTGCAGACGGGAGCCAAGGGGGTTGATAGAAGACAGATATCTCTATCTATTTGCTCTGCGGATCGGGGGAAGATCGGTGCTGATCTGAGAGGAAATTACAACTCCCCCTTTTACCCTGTGTACAGCTACAAAACCCCCTCCCTCTCCTCTTTTTTTCTTCTCCAGATTAATTAAAGCAAGGAGCCTCAGATCAGGGCTAGAGGAGGTTGGTTGGATCTCACACAGGAGTACTAGGATCCCTTTTGGTAAGAGAAACTTTGTGTCTTGTTTAGTAGATATTGTATATTGTTTCCCCCCCCCCTCCCCTCCCAAAGTGGTCATACAGTACACTATCCACACGTGACTGGGGAGGTGGATACAGCGGATTATAATTTAGATGGGTTGCTTCTAGGGGGGGATGGGGGTCAGTCTTCTCATGCCATGGATGTGTGTCTGGTCTATTTATAAAGAAGGGGAGGGGGTTTGTGATTTGTGATATGAAATTTGAATTTTGCTGCAGTCTGAAATGAGGTCAGAGTGTGTGTCACTGTGTGTATGTCAGTTTGCTGGAGGCCTGTGTGTTTTTAGGAAAGAGATGATTTACAGTGGTCCTGAGATGTCCCCTCCCACTGATGACAGTCACAGCTTTCGGCCACTTTCTGTTTCTCTCAGGTTCATGACTTTTCTTTGGGACCCAGTTAGGTATTTTAATATGATGTGTTCTGGTTCTGCACTTGGGTTTCCCTAATTTTAGTAACCTCTCACCCACTTTGAGTGTGTTACTCATGCACTAAATAGATGCTGGTTGACTTCATGTGATGCTGGTTGACTTGGGATGCAATGATACAGCAAGAGTAATAACAGTTTACAGTGTGCTTTCCTTGGGCATATTTTGTGTCTGTTTACATGTTGCATATGTGTTACCCATTCTAATAATTCTATTAAAATCATAAGAGTGGGGGAGGGGGGGGAGAGGGAGGTTCTCGAGCATTGGCTGTGCTGTTGAAATCAAATAGGAGGTATCATTTAGAGAAGCAGGTTTGAATAGCAATTGATCCCCTTCTGGGTAGAGAAGGTAACTGGATGCTCGAAAGACATGGTTGAGAGGTGAACTGCATTAAGATATGGTAACATTTTACAATGATATCTGCCCCGGGCTGTGGGCCGCTTCAGCTCTGGCGACATTATTCCACACTGTAGACTGAACTTTTTCAAAGGCCAATGGTTCTGTTTGGTAAGGAATATCTATGTATGTGTCCTTTCCAGGAATAGTGGACAACGTTTATTGTGCAAAATATTTTTCACTTATAAAATTAATCTGTGCTATATTTAGTTGTTAAGCTACCTTCTTTTAATATCTAATCAGTGCTTGAGCAAAGTATTGTGTGTGTGTGTATGTATATGTGTGTGTATATATATATATTATACACACACACACACATGCTGTGAACTTGCTGTCCAGTTTACCATGTTCTGAATGAATCCTGTGTGTCTTTATCTGACTCACGCTGTGCATATCTTTTTATATCTTCAGTGATGGAGGGACCTGAGGGAATATTGTTGTTAAAAGTGTTGCAAGCCTTCTAAGCAGTACAATGTATGTCAACATATACATAACACTTACATTAGAGGGGCTGGATGAACATTGTCAGGTTTTGAGTGTATCAGGAGCTATCTATCTGTCTCTCTCTTCATCTATCTATAATTAGGGTAAAGAAGCAGTCTAGTGGTGTAAACAAGGAACAATTCCAAAAATAAAGAAAAAAGCGGTGCACTGCGAGAAATAATAGGGCTGAGCACAAAAAGATATAATAAAAGCAATTTATTGAATGGGTGACATCATGGAGTATGGTAAAGGCAAAAAAATACTCTTTTACTTTTGCCCTTACCATACTCCATGATGTCATGTCACCCATTTAATACATTGATTTTATTATACCTTTTTGTGCCGCTTTTGTCTCCATTTCTGGAATCGTCCCTTGATATTCATCAGGAGGAAGCACGCCAACAGAGGCAGAATATTCTAGTTTGAGATAGTAAACTGTATAAATGCTGAATATTTTTTTTTTATGCCAACGGAAAGGCATGGACCACCACTGTTTATATGTTTGATAAAAGTTACAGGCCAAAGGCCTGTATTCACACCTTATTTCAATTATTCACACCTTATTTTCAGCACTTATTGATGATATTGTTGTTTTGTAAACAAAATCAGGGAATAAGGATGTCTTAATAATTTTGGGCATGTCCTATAGAAGTCGTTGTAAAAACATTGCCCTCTACTTGTTAAGCTGGGATGCCGCTAATCTGCGCCAGGCAAGATTTTAAACCTATTCATATGAGTGGAGCTCAGAGTTTCCCTGACATGGAGAATTGGCTTCAAAGCATATTGAATATGGTCCATTGTGGGATATTCATCGGGGTTTTAGGCTCTTATGCTGTGAAGCCACCTTCCCTGTGCTGGAAAACTGATGAATAGGCCCCACATCTCCTCTAGAACAGGGAAGACTGCTTCACAGCATATTCAGTAAGGCAAGAGGAATCTATGAGATGTAAGGCTTGTCCTATAGTACAGTAGGTGCAGGCATGCGTGCGCACGTGACACACACTTTTTGTGTGTACGGTCCGTGCTGCTGGGAGCGACAGGTTTACAGTGGTCTGTGTGTTTCCATGTGTGTGTGTGTGTGTGTGTGTGTGTGTGTGTGTGTGTGTGTGTGTGTGTGTGTGTAGATTGTGTGAGTTATTAATTTATTATATATTTTTTAAATTAAAAAAAAAAGACATGTTGTGTAAGAATAAATTATTTATTAACATTGTGCACACACATACATACATACACTTCCCCCGTGTCGGCCGGCTCCACGCTCACTGCCGTGCGCGCGGCCCTATTATAGGACGTCTGGCTATCCACAGCCAACTATAAGTGCCGCGCGCGCATAGCGGAGCAAGCGCGCCCACTATATTACGGGCCTTAACAGCAGAAGTTTACTAATTTATCCTGTAGCTTGTAGCATATGGTTCATGACAAAGTCTTGATACATTTGAATGTATGTCTTTATTTATATAGCGCCATTAATGTACATAGTGCTTTACAGCTGTAATAGTTACAATCATATAAATAATACGATATAAATAACACAAAGGGAAGAAGTGGTCAAATAAAAGTAAAATTTAGGAAAGGGAGTCCCTGCTCCGAAGAGCTTACAATATAATTGATGTCACATTCCTAGGACATCAACTCCTTGGTATAGGAGAGATAAGGTCAGAAAACTTAACCTAAACAATACAATGTTTACAAACATACTCTAAAACACATGCTAAAACAGGCGTGTGCAACTCCAGTCCTCACCAACCACCAACAGGTCAGGATATCCCTGCTTCAGTACAGATGGAGCAGTCTTCGACTGAGCCGCTGATTGAGCCACCTGTGCGGAAGCTGGGATATCCTGCAAATCTGACCTGTTGCTGGTGGCCTTAAGGACTGGAGTTGCCCAATCCTGTGCTAAAGTCCCGGTACATTTGAAAAGGTTTTTCAGTTCCTAAAATGTTAACTTGTTCCTGAGCTTACCTGAAGCTTGTTCTGCTAAGAGTACATTTCAGTGTTCTAGCACAGACCTCGCTGAGTGTTGTAATTGGCAAGAGGTAACGGCAGTGCTCATCCTGCAAGGACTGATGTTTTAGTGTAGTGACATATATAGTCATACTGACACTAAAGCTAACACCTCTGATGAGTTCCTCTCTGTAAAGCTGAGTCCCCGCTGGCGCTGAGGGCGCTCATGCTTGGAGAGCACTACAAGCATGAGCGCCAGGTGTCCTGCATTTACGCAAGCACACGGGGAAGAGGGGGGGTAGTTGAGCGCGCTGGAAAGTTAGATTTTTTTTGTTTACCTACGCACCGAGCGTAGGTGAGCGTGTGTGCCCGCACACGAGCGCCCGTGCACAGCGTGAGCGGGGACTTACATATATCTATATATGTAAGTAAGCGCCGCCCGCTCAGCACTAGCGGGGACGCAGCCTTAAGCTTAAAGGAGCATAGCAACGTCTCTCTTCTCTCCGACGTTACGGGCACAGTAGCATAAATAGCTGAAATTCTGAGCAAAATCTGAGGCCCATCATTTATTCCCTTTCACATAGGCCAAAAATGTGAAAAAGGCTGTGACATCTCTAAGGCCTCGGACATGGTCAAAAAGACCGTGCTGAGGCGCGCTGAGCCGCGCTGAGGGAAAACATTATCCCTATCAGTGCGGCTTTAGACGGCGCTTCCGCAGGCGTGCGGAGGCGTGTGGAATTTCAGCCGACAACTACATTTTAGTTTTCCCGCTGAGGGAAGCGCAGGGCCGGTCATGTGACTGCCAGAAGCCAATGGCAGTCCGTGACGTGGCGCGCTAGCCCCACCTCCAGGCCTGTCTCCCGAAAGCCTCCCACCCGGCACACAAGCGCGCTCGCTGGCGCTCGTGCAGGGACAAGAAAAATCTCCTGCTTGAGCAGGAGAGCATGAGCGTCAGCGCTGCCCAGCGCTCCTCCCTGCACCATGTCCCAGGCCTTACTCTTCCATTGACATGTTTTGAAGCAAGGGAACTTTTATTTGGGATACAACATCAAAATATTAAAAAAAATTCAACGAGCCACAGAGCCTTGCTGATAAACAGTGACGTGTTAGTTATGTCCCCTTCTTCTTATGTGGCGGCCCCCGACACAGTCCTGGTTTGCACAGGTCTGTAGAAAAACAAAAGTGGGTTAATGAGCATTGCAGACAGTGGCTTGTTAAAAGCACTAAAACGATATTTTCTTTTTAATAAAGCAATATAGTTGTAGACTAGAGCAACCCTTTACCTTGTCTGAATTACTGGATCACCTAAACCTGTCCCGGGTGAATGTCACAGAATATAGTGTCACTTTACCATAAATCGGATTATTATGCAGTGTGGAGAAAACACAATAAACAATAACCATCTTTTTCACAGTTCCTGCTGTCAGTGGAAAAATACTAATGCTCCATATAGGATCAGAATTTCACCCATTTTGCTTACCCATGCAATTAATTCATTTTATCAGAGCTTAGTGAATCGCCCTTATGTAATCTATATCAGGGGTGCTCAACTCCAGTCCTCATGCCCCCACCCCCCCCAAACATAAGGTGTTCAGGATATTCCAGCTTCAGCACAGGTGGCTCAATCAGAGGCTCAGTCGAAGCAGGAATTGATTGAGCACCCGTGCTGAAGCAGGGACTGATTGAACCACCTGTGCTGAAGCTGGGACTGATTGAGCCATCTGTGCTGAAGCAGGGATATCCTGAAAACCTAACCGGTTGGGGAGGGGGGCATGAGGACTGGAGTTGAGAATCCCTGCTCTATACTGTATAGCATTTTTCATTGCACTTCTTTTGAGTTGGGCATCGAGCTCTGAATTTGGAAAGCTTCAAATATGTTGCAACTTTTTTTTTCTGCTAGAGCATGTGTCATGCGGGTAATGGTTATTTCTTTATCGATTTGCACTGTTTCTAATACTAAATGTGGTCCCCCAAACTGTGATAGAATACAGGAGATAATTGACCGTTCTTGAAGCAAATGAAAACACACCACAGTAGCAAGCATGTCTCGAGTCTCCCCCAGTGCAAAGGGTAGCATCTGATGTACCAAAGGAAAATATCTTATTGCTGTGAACTGAATTTCTCACTGCTTTTTGCCCAGGTTTCATCAGAAAACTCTTAATACAGTACATGAACCTAAAAGTTCTACTCTTCAGGGCAGAGGTCTTTTTTTACCCTGTCATCGTGAAGGACGCTGTTTCCTTTGTAGCTTGTGATAGCTACTTTTGGACAAATAGCTAAATACATTCATGTTGTGTAGTTTTTTGGATTACCTAGGCACCACCTGAAGGTCCAAGGCTAGTGATGTTATGCAATGAATGAGCATATATTCCATTGAGATGGACTCAAAATACGTGAGATTTAATAGGTCTGCAGATGACAACAGAGAAAAGGACTTGTGTAGTCATGTGATCTTCTGAACACCCATCACAACTTATTTGGTCTACTAGGAATTCAGCTAATACTATAGGTATCCTCACTAGAGCATATAAGCCTTACTATAAACAACAAGCATTGGCAGTGCCAAGTGGTGTGCACCTTTCTCTGCATGTATGTGTACTCATTCCCATAATAATACCGCAAGGTAGCAATCTACTCTGCCTGCTATAAAACACACAACATTTCACCTCCCACATGTTCTAAAAGAACGATGCAGTGCAGTTTGCACTAAATGTTTACTGTGAGCCTTTTGAACCCATCACCCATCACCCATATCTTGACGTAATATGCCCCTAGGACTTAAATTATACTAGTCATTCCCATAGTGTATGCTGTAGCAGGGATTGTGCCTGTGTGTGGAGGTCGGAAAGCAGAAGATCAGCTGGTCCCTGGCTTGTATTAAACTGGAGAGACAATTGTGATTCATTGTAAAATGCACCTGCCATTTTGGGGGCTTCACACATCTACTGTTTACTTGTTGCTTTTTAACGATGTGAGCATTAGCTGCATTTCTCTGCAATGGTCTCTGGAACCTTCCTTATCAATGGGCTTCATTAGGGAATCATCATTGACAATGATCTGTACTGTTAAGGAGGAGAGCGAAGGTTGTAATTTCATCCAGGGTTTCTTGTAACCACACCATAGAAACCCCTTAATGAAATAAAGACTTGAATGTTGAGAGCAGCCATGTGGGGGTTGAGTAAGTGTATGTGAGGTACTTTATTTTAAAAGGTTTACAATTGCATATTCAAAATGGTATAAATGTATGTGTGTGCTTTTTCAGTGATATAGTAGTGTTGATAATGAAATGGTAAATAAGGCACAATGGTGTTTCAGAACAAAATTACCATTATTGTATTGGTTCTAGTTTATTATTTAATGTAAGTATATATTTTGCAATTGACTTAGATCTGTACTTTGTGTCAGTGTAGTCTTATTTCAGTATTTGCCAATTTATTTCCTTATTTGATTTTGGCATTTAACTAAAACAAAACGGACTCAACTGACCAGTTTAACTTGTTGGAAAAAAATCAGATGCTTAGAGGCCTATTCTATAAGCCTTCATAAAACAAATCTCGGGGCTGTTTATGCCGCCAGTTTTTTTTAGCGCTGCAATCACGATATTACCTAGTACCTGTGATAGCAAAATTCCCAAAAAGGACGAGTAGCCGGCGACGTGATGATCGCCGCTCTCAAAAGGCCTCACCCGGCAATTTCTTTCAGCTGCTGAGAGAGCTGCACAGAGAGCCGCCTCTCCCTGCGCATATCTCGCCAGCGATAAAAAGATTTTAATATAAATTTTAATACAAGTGTAGATGAGCTGGGGATCTCAGGAGCAGAACCGTGTTGATTTCAGGTCCAGGGACCCCCTGCTTCCCGAGATACAGGCCCCGTTATGGGGTGCCCGGTATCTCCTATGCATTGAAATGTCTCGCATCACGTGATCGTGGGAATAAAATGCAAAGGAGATACCGACACCCCATAACGGGGCCTGTATCTCGGGAAGCAGGGGGTTCCCAAATCAACGCGGTTCTGCTCCGCCGACCCCCTGCCCATCTACACTAGTATAAAATGTATATTAAAACAGCTTCATTACCTTAGCAGCCAGCCGCTACGGCAATGAAGGGCTTAAACCTCAATAGCCTGTTTCTTGGGGCAGAGGGGGTGGACGAAGGAGTAGTAGTCCCAGGGTGGGTGGTTAGGCCTGCCTGGAAGGTTGCTGGAGGAGTTAACCCATTCATTACCATAGCGGTGTGAACCGCTATGGTAATGAAGGGGTTAACCAGTTCCGCTACACCCCGGAAGGCCTAAACATCCATCCTTGGGGCTACTACCCCCTTCACCCAATCCCTCTACCCCCAAGGAACAAAAATAAACACAACAACCCTACTACCCACCTCCTCTACCCCCAACAACCCCCCAAACACATACAGTACAGTAACTGGCAAAATTACTATTATCCAGATATGGATAATAGTGCATTTGTCCATTATAAAATCAAACATTAGCCAGCCAGCATTAATAATGTAAATATAATCTTCAACGTACCCCTGCCATCATAAAGGGCATCCTCATCAGCATACTGCAGGTCCATGTCCTCCGATGCCAGCAAGAATACAAGAAAAAATACAATCTAATGACCCCTAACCCTTTAATCACCTTAGCGGTTAATAACCGCTATAGTAATTAAGGGGTTAACCACCGTCACCCGCTACCCACCCAGGAGCCCTAACCACCCACCCCGGACCACTATACCCACCCTGTACCCATTGATTGGCACAGTGCTATATCATACCCATATAATATGGGCATGATAAGCCACTATATCACTCAATGATCAACCTAATAAAAATAATTAAGGCCAAAAATACACAATAATCAAAGAAATATACAAGCACCTAAACACCACAACAATAAAAGAACTAAAAGGCCTCAACTACACATAAATGACATTAATCTATCACTAAAACAGCAAAATAATTCCAATTATGTTATTCAAAAAAATACATTTGCTGTCACTGTATTTATCTGTATCCTAAACACAGATTAATACATTATCAGTCAATGGACAATCACAAACATAAAAAGACATGAATACAATCAAAATACCTGAAAAAGACATTTACATACATTCAATATTTTACTTCTTCACCCTCAGACTCCCGGCGTATCTGGAAGCTCTCAAACCAAAGATTTCATCACGGGCAATCCATCTCCATCCACCTTGAAGATCAGAAACAATTAGCAAAAATCTTCTTTCTTTGATCTTCTTTCACCTTCTTCTATCTTCAGCTGTCATTATTTTCTTCTTTTATGCTATCGTCAATCTTCATCTGTCAATCCAAAACCCCATGTAAATCCACAACGGATGTTGTTTCATCGTCTTCTTGAGCTAAAATGAGATGGAACAGGCCTTATATAGGGCCTGTGACGTCACATTTTAGGGTCAGATGGGACAGCTCCAATCCGATTGGATGCTGTATCATGTGTCCACCTCTTCTTCTTCTTTTTTTTTTTAAAGGGTGTGACGTCATTTCCAAGGGAGGTCCATCACCTCCTTAAAACCACATGGCTATATCACATGGTATTAAAGCCAATGGAATTGAAGACAATCCCATTTGTCGCTATACTCTACCATGTGATAAGTCACATTAGTTCAAAAGGATGTGACATCACTTTAAGAGATGATGTCACATCCTTTTGAACTAATGTGATCTATCACATGGTACAGCAACCAGTGGGATTGTCTTCAATCCCATTAGCTGTAATACCATGTGATATAGCCATGTGGTTTTAAGGATGTGAGGTACCTCCCTTGGAGATGACGTACATCCTTAAAAAAAAAAAAAAAGGTCCGGCACATGATACAGCGTCCAATCGGATTGGAGCTGTACCATCTGACCCTAAAATGTGACATATCAGGCCCTATAAGGCCTGTTCCGTCTCATTTTAGCTCAAGAAGACGACGAGACAATATCTGTTGTGGATTTACCATGGTGTTTTGTATTGACAGATGAAGATAGAATTAAAGAAGAAAATAATGACAGCTGAAGATAGAAGAAGGTGAAAGAAGATTAAAGAAAAGAAGATTTTTGTTACCTGTTCCTGATCTTCAAGGTGGATGGAAATGGATTGCCGGTAATGACGTCACGGGTCGAGAGCTTCTAGATACGCTGGGAGTCGGAGGGTGAAGACTTCTAAAAGGTAAGTAAAATATTGAATGTATGTAAATGTCTATTTTCAGATTTTTTTATTGTATTTATTTCTTTTTGTTTGCGATTGCCCATTGACTGATAATGTATTAATCTGTGCCCCTTTAGGGTACAGATAAATACAGTGACAGCCAATGCATTTTTTTGGCAAATGCTTATTTTCTATTGATTGTTATTTTTCTGATTTCTGTTTATTGTTTGGATTTAATTTTTTTGAATTTGGGTGGCTTGTTTTTAGTACATTTTAGGATTGGTTAACATTTTAAATTAATTATTTGTTTTTTTGGCTACTGATTTAAATTATTTAATTGATTTGTTGGCTACTGGTTTTATTTATTTGATTGGTTGGATAGATGTTTATTTATTTGTATTCTTATGTTTTGAAATAACATAATTGGAATTCTTTTGCTGTTTTAATGATAGATTAATGTGTAGTTGTGACGGTAACTCTGTGACATGCTATTAATAATACACACCAAAAATATAACTGGATTGAACTGAACGAGGCTTAGATATGATAAAATATAATTTATTCCTTGAAAAAGGTGAACACAACAAGATAGTACAAATAACAGACAAAATATAGCACTTACTTAAAGGTTAGGACAAGAAAGCCATCAGGATACAGGATGGGCCATTTCTTCCATAATTCAGGTTCAGATGTGGACATCACGACAATGCATGAAGAACATGAAGACAATTGAGTAAGGGCTGATCCTGGTTTAAATACCATTTCAAACCCCTCTCTTAACCCTAGGCGCCGAGTTGGCTAGAAAAATCTCTTTGAAGTAGATTTTGTCTTCCCTTGTAAGTGTGAAGTACCACACTTAGAAACACTCAGCTCCTTTGTTCCCTCCCTAGTATAAACAATCAGGACAGTTAACTTTTGATCACTTTTGATCACAGGGCTATGCTAAGTCTTTCAGGATGCCCTTCTTGCCCTATTTAGCATAGCAGATGGAATCTGCATTTTCAGAGCAGATCCAAAATCCCATATACACTTTAATATTTTCACATATTAATAAGTTCCGTTCTGATGAGTCCAGTGGGTAGAAATCTGCCAGTTTTTAAAGCCTACAGTGACCCTACATATTGGCCCAATTTCAACTCTCTGCGACCTCCAGAACCAAAGATACAGAAATGCACTTTTTAAAACACAGGATTCGTCCCTTTAAAAATGAATCTCTGCTTTTCACTCTTTCCCCATTGAAAACAACAGGGTCCGTCGCCATTGCGTTGAATGGCGGGCTCCGCCGTTGCCGTCAATTGGGTTTCCCGCCATAGGCTTTCAATGGGGAGATCGCCGCCATTGAAGCCTATGGGAAAAATCACAAATCTTTACATTCGTCCACACTCCGTCTGGTTGGTCGGAGGGGGCTGGGAAGGGTCATGCATTAAAGCCAGAACCTTGGCTACATGCCACCCAAATCCCATTCCCCTGGTCATTCCAGAACCGGAGATATGGACTTACATTTTTCATCATTTTACACTTAGTCGTTTTTACGCCACGCGGCTTTTTCCCATTGGAATCAATGGCCGGCGCCGCCATTGACAATGCATGGCGCACGCTGACATTAGATTCAATGGGACCTCCGCTCCGCCATTGAAGTCAATGGCGCGACCCTCCTTCTCCGCTCGACCCCTTACGGTGGTCTCTCATTCCTGGTCCCGGTGTGGATCGTGTGTGGGGGTTCCTAGGAGCAAAAAGAACTTTATTCCCAGGGGCCCTAGAACCTAAGATTTCCACGCCAATTGTCTTTGAACTTGACCGAAGTGATTAAACTCTTTTCAAAGACATTGTATCCGCTTTTGCGGTCTGCGGTTTGGATGGCTGCCAACCTGTTCCTCGGGGCCGGCGTTGAGGAATTTCCATTGAAGTCAATGAGCCCATTGACTTACAATGGGAAACCGCCGCTCCTCCTCCCGGACGCCACCTGCTGGTCGTCGCTGGAAAACAGGTCCAAAACCGCAACTTCTGCCATTAGAACGCATGGAGCCCCAATGGCGACCTATGGAAGGCTGCAAAATGGAGTCTGAAAAGGCAGGAAAAGGGAACAAAGGGCTATAATCACTAAATTAACATTAACCCCTTCCCTCCCGCATCAACCCTAGTGTATGTGTGAGTGCAAACACCAGGATGAGACATTACATTTACACAGGGGAATAAACATTTGGATACTGAAGCAAGGTAATAGACACATTACTGGACCTCAGTCCAGTTAAACCCTTGCTTCCCAGGTGAGAGTAGAGGGCGGCTAAATGGGGTGTAACCCCTTTAATCCCGGGCCAAACCCCCTCTATCATGACAGTAGTTGAGGCTTTTTAGTTCTTTAATTGTTGTGGTGTTTAGGTGCTTCTTTGATTATTGTGTATTTTTGGCCTTAAGTATTTTTATTAGGTTGAGCATTGAGTGATATAGTGGCTTATCATGCCCATATTATATGGGTATGATATAGCACTGTGCCAATCAATGGGTAGAGGGTGGGTATTGTGGGTCCGGGGTGGGTGGTTAGGCCTTCCAGGTGGGTAGCGGGTGACGGTGGTTAACCCCTTAGTTACTGTAGCGGTTATTAACGGCTACAGTAATTAAGGGGTTAGGGGCCATTAGATTATATTTTTTCTTGTATTCTTGCTGGCATCGGAGGACATGGACCTGCAGTATGCTGACGATGACGCCCTTCATGATGGCGGGGTAAGTTGAAGGTTTTATTTACTTTATTAATGCTAGCTGGCTAATATTTGATTTTATAATGGGCAAATGCACTATTATCCATATCTGGATAATAGTAATTTTGCCCATTACTGTACTGTATGTGTTTGGGGGGGTTGTTGGGGGTAGAGGAGGTGGGTAATAGGTTGTTGTGTTTATATTTGTTTCTTGGGGGTAGGGGGATTGGGTGAAGGGGGTAGTAGCCCCAAGGATGGATGTTTAGGCCTTCCGGGGTGTAGCTGGACTGGTTAACCCCTTCATTACCATATCGGTTCCCACCGCTATGGTACTGAAGGGGTTAACTCCTCCTGCAACCCCCCCACAAGGCCTAAATAACCACCAAGGGCCAAATACCACCTTCACCCACCCTCGCTACCTACAATAAATCGGGCACTGGTTGTTAACCCCTTCATTGCCTTAACGATTAGCCGCTAAGTTAATGAAGTTGCCTGTAAATGCATTTTTATTGTATGGGATTCATTCCGGGGATATTAATGGGTATCAGCTCTGGAGACTCCCGGCATGAATCTGATGCAGGAAAACTGCATTTTTTTTCTAAGTCCTCTCTCTCCGCCTCTCAGCAGCTTCTCACCAGCCTCACGCCAACTTTTCCTGGCGTGAGGATTTTGTGAGAAACTCACCATTCTAGAGCCGTGATTAGTGTCGATAAGCTAATCGAGGCTACTAGAATTGCACGAGTTTCAGAACCTGCCGATAAGTGGCTTATCGCCGCTCACCCGGCGATCTTTTTGTGACGGCTGAAAAATTGGGCGATTTATGCCTTTATCGTCCGCTGATCGAGGCTTACTGAATAACAGTAGGGATTTTGGACGATAAGTGCTCAATAAGTGACTTATCGAGGCTTATAGAATAGGCCCCTTAGTCTTTTTAAATAAATATTGTAAGCTGATACGTGTGAGGACTTCAATGAATTGGAACCATTGCATTGGTTTGCATTTTATCAATCAAAACTGCCTCGAAAATATACAAGTGTGGCATAAACTGTATTTTTCCTCATTTTATGTGGGTCAATAAGAAAATGAGGTTTGGTGTAGGCATGAAATAACTTGTTTCAAATGGTCTACCAGTCCTGTCATGCTAGTTTATAGTTCCATCCGTCACCAACTTTGTATGTTTTATTTTGCAAAAATCAAAATGTTAAATATTTCTCTTAATTTCCTGTATTTTATAATTTCCCTTTGACTATCCTTATGATTTTCTCTGAATGTCACCAAGGCCTTCGTGGAACTTCATGCTAGTTTCTTAGGGAGAAGATTGTGTTTTTTGCTTCATTGAAGCAGTAACTGTATGACTGATTGATTTATCTCTTGCGTACAGGGAGGGCATATACCTACTGGTGGCTAAGTAACAAGTAGACATGGCCCAAGCACCTGCATGAGTACGGCTGCCCTTATATTCCCGGCGACACGCAAAACAAATGTATTGCCGCCGTCGCGTGCGCTTATAGTAGTATAGTCAATTTTATTTTTCCAGCGACCGCAGCGTAACATCACCGTCGCCGTCGCGTCACTGTCGCCGGCACTATAAGCACAGCCTAAGGTTTGCGAATGTTAGACCTGAAAACACCATATTAATGGAAACCTTTCGACTTTAAAGAGTGGGATCCCACTGAGGTTTGAGACCATTGATAGAGTAAAGTAAGCAACTCTAGTGATTAACTCACTCCAAGTGATTCAAACTTAACACGTTGTGGCGTGTAGTCTGTCTATTTAACATTGTCATTTTGCAGATGCATCACATTTGTTCGATGCAAGCTTTTGAAGCAGACAAGGCTACCATGAGATGAGATGAAGTGGTACTAGAGAAGTAAATAGATTCCTCTTATTGCTACATAAAACTGTGTGACTTGCTGATCCTAACGGCACTGAAGCTACCATAACGGACATAACTTGATAAAATTGTTCTAGATGAAGTTCTAGAAAACAAGGTCATGATCCCCACTAGCTTGCAGTTAGTTTCAGATCCATCTAGTATCAAATTTGTCAACTAACACTAATCTTTGTGTAAATCTCACTGGTTTTGGAGTCGGTCTTACTAATTACTAATTGAGTAGTTGTTTGCAAGTTATAAATGTGTGATGTTTGCCATTAGAATGAGTAGTGGTTGGTGTGCTGGTTTTCAGAGCTCTCCACCAACATTCAGTAGATAATGCAAGGCTTTTGGGTAATCCAGGGTGTATGATAATATTGGTTGTGGGCCAGGAGGGAGGAGTATGTAGTGTAGTGGATAGAGAGAGTAACATTTCCATGAGGTCACAATAAACAACAGAGTCGTGATAAGTAGCAGTTTCATTATCACAAAGGGCAACTTTGCATGAAGCTGTGGTTAGAAAAGTTACTGTTTGCATTGAGTAGACAGCAGATGTGTGTCTTTTACTTGCCACTGAAAGTTTGCTGCATTTGCAATGCTAGGGTCTGTTCAGGGATTGCAGAGGGATTTGGGGAATGGGAGAGGCAGTTGTGTGCAGACAAGTGTTGGGAGAGACTGCAGTAAACAATGTGTGCTGGGGGGTTGAATGTGCAAGCTAACAGGATTGGGATAATAGAGTTGTTTGATGAGCTCACCGTTTGTTGCCTTGTGTAGAAGAATTTGCAGAAGGATCAAGTCTCCAGTCAACCTCTAGTCCAACTACTGTCATACTACATATTCACTTAAAGATTGTCACTTTAAGATGCGCACTCTTAAAATGCTATGCTAAACTTGGTGAGAGGCTCACATGTCTTAGGCCGCGCTTATAGTGCCGGCGACGCGACCGATGACGTCACCCGTCGCCGTCGCCACTAGCGAAAGTTAACATTTATTTTTAAGCGACGTCGCTGGCGACAAGGCCAGTGACGTCACGAAGGGGGTTGGGCAGCGCTCTCTGATTGGTTTAGAGACAGTCACATGTGGTGACTGTCTCTAAAAAATCAAATAGACCCGGCTTCAAATAGACCCGGCTCCGTCACTCCATTGCCGTCGCGCTTACTATAATCGCTTGCGACGGAGTCAATGGATTTGTTTTGGAGCGACGTCACATCGCCGTCGCAAGGCACTATAAGCGCAGCCTTACATTGAAGCAGTGAGCTTGGTTAAAATACAATATGTCTTCTAATACTACAGTAGGTCATTGAATGGCATTTGAGAATGTAGAAACCCTGCTCTAACTAGATTATAAACTAGTATTTAGTAAAAATGCACTCAACCCTCATAGTTTAACACATTTGAGAAATGGCAATCTCTGACATTTTAGATTCCCTCAGGTACATTTTGTTTTGCAAAGATTAAGCCCTAAAGGTAAATCTCCAGCGAAAATAAACAAGTGATATCAATTTCCTTCAGCATTTTGTAATGTTAAGCACCCCACCTTTCATCTTTTTCTGGTATTTGTGCTGTTCAAAAGACCCTTTGTGGTCCAGTGAGTGTATATCTGCTGCATCTGCAAAAGCCTGCAGGATGTTAGAGGCTTTTTTTCCAGCACTGAGGGTTAATTGCTTAGCCTAGTTCACTTCTTGTGACATTATTAGCCTTAGCCTGTTCTTTGTGTAACGGTTTTTGTGGCCCGGCCTGACCCACCCAATCTCATATTGGCCCCTGTGGTCTAACCGGTCCCCATTACAGTGTGATAGTGTCTGGTGGTGCACCTGTTGGCAACAGGACTCCTGAGTCTCCCGCATGATGGTGTGTGGGGATGACCCGTCCAGACAGGCAGCTGAGGTAGTGTGCTGAGTCTCACCTAGTTCCAGTGCAGCGCCTCCACCTCATCAGGGTCCCTGCGTCCGCAAGGGGATGATCCTGTTGAGGAACTCCTCCGTGGTGCAACCCCCTGTGTAATCATACTCTCACACACAGGGGTCTTTCTGATCAGCTCCATCTTTATTGTACTGGTGGGCATAGCTGCCCTCCACAATGGGGTGTACTTAGCCAATCATTTTCCAGCCGCTTCCCTTTGGTAGGTATGTCTCCTAGATTAGGGATTCACTGCTCTGTGCCTGGTCCCTGGACACAGACTCCTAAATCAGCTACTATAGCATAACTGTTAACTATTCTCTGAACTCTGCAATATCTCTACTGATAGAACGGGAACGCTGCAAAAACCTTGCAAGAACTAACTGTTAGTCACAGTGCTGTGTCTTATGTACTCTGGGGGCTGACACAACTCTGACATCACCAACCAGGGAGTCAGAGTCTGTGACCACTCCCATAGCTACACAGGACACCTCACCAGGGTGTGAGGGAAAACCTCCATGATTACTGCTGGCATGCCCACACTTACCAGGCCTTGCTGCCAGCAGGAGAGATGACTGTAGGCATTTTACATGACCGCTACATTCTCCCCCTGGTGAATCCCATCGTCCTCGCTGGGACCTAAATTTGTATACCTCTTTCCAGGAAGCACTGTAACAGAAAACATAATCAACATCACACGATTCAAATACAGTATACATGAATACAGTCATCCGCCAAGCCCGCCCCGACCAGCAGCCACGGACCCGAGTAATGCGCAGTACCACCTAAAAATAGTGACAGGGGTCCGGCTTCCTTACTTCCCTACCCCCCATATCTAGAACTGTAACTGAGTAATGCCGTGGTAATCCCCTCTCGGGCCTATATGTTACCTTGTGTTTGTGGATATTTCTTCCAATGGCCCATATGCGGATTAAGTGCTCTATCCGTTCCTCGGCCTTCTTCCCCACCACAGCATTCCCCTTACTGACTAAGTGCATCTCAATATTTTCCCTGAGCCACCTATCCCTGTTCTCCTCTATTTCGTCCATTAGTTGCTCAGGGACATACGGGTACTCCAACCCGTGGGATGACTTGAAACGAGCCATTATGGCCCGTTCGGCCCTACTGATCCTAGTCAGGTCAGCCCTACCTGCCCTCCCTGGTAGCACCCATGATAGGGGTTTGTCAGGGTCCACGGGGTCTGACAAGATGCTGGGACCCATAGGTTCTATCTCTCTATGCTCTATTTGAAGCCAGCGCTCCTGCAGTTCCCTGTCCCTCTGTTCTGGGGTGAACTCTCCCACCGCCCACCAGTAGTCCACTACATCCTCTCGCCGGATGAGGAACCGAGTACGGTCCATCCAGGCCGAGTACCCTTCAAATAGTGGGGCCCACCAACGGCGTTCTCTAAACTTGTGCGACTCCCCCGAATCACTCTCATCCCCCTGAGAAAATACTCCCGAAGTCCGCGCTGATCGCGGTACTGACCACCTAGAGGTCTTTTGCATAGGCATAGGGACCACCGGAGGCAACCACCGGCCTACCGCGGCCTTGCCCAACTCTCCCCCTCCCCTGGAGATACCTTCCGTAGCGCAACTGCGCTGTCTTTCCCCAGTCCGTCTCACCTCCTCTTCTGAGGGTATGTCCACTGATTCCAGGCTAGGCGGGGAACCCGGGGACCGTGTGATAGGGGTAGGGGTTTTAGCTAGGGCATGGGGTTGGGCATACGGACGGGGTAGCGATTGCCACGGGGCTGCGACCCGTTCCCGGCTGTCCGTAGATATTTCAAAGGATGATACTTCACCCTCCTCAGTCCTCAGATCGCCCGTCCAGCTTCTGAGCCGTTGAGGTGATTGGGGACTTTCCCCCAATCGCCGAAGCGTCGCTGCGTCTTCCCCATCGGTTCCGCCGTCACCACCGGAAGTGATGTCTTCCCCGGAACCGGAAGCGTCGCCATCTTGCGTGGGACCCCCATGCGAGATCTCTTCTTCTACGACGACATCTGGTTGCTCCGCCGTCGCCACCGGAAGTGATGCCGTCACTCCACGTGCGCTCGGGGCCTGGCGCGGCCCTTCCAGCGCTTCGCCGCCTGCTGCAACCAAGTAAGTGATAGGGCTGCTTGGCTTACCCATCCGCAGGGGTGTAGGCGTCTCTCTCCCGTCTCCTAGATCAGGTCCTGGGATGGCGGGACTCCGTCTGTCGGCTCGCCGATCTGCGGGGGACGCCCTGTTCTCAAGGCCACCACTCACCCCACGGGGTGTCGTCCTTCCGGTCTGCCTTTTTGGCTCCGCTTTTAACACCGCCAGCTCACGGAGGTCCTCGTCCGAGTAATCCCCTTTCCCTGACTTAGGGGTCTCCGAGCAGAGTGAAAGTCTCTTTTCCCCGAATGCGGGGGGTGATTCAACCGCCTCGATCGCCACTGACCCAGCCGACTTGACCGGCTCCAGTCCCTTGTCTCCGGGACTCGCGCGGTTGATCCATAGCGCGCCCGGGGACTCGGCGGAGCGCCTTGCCATGTCCACCGGGGGGTCAGAAGGCTGGATTGGAATAAATGTGGGCATAGGCCACAGGTATAAAGTCCCGCAATGAGGGCAACGTGCCGCCGTGTTGACCGTGCCTCCGGGCAGCCCACATTGTAGGCAGAGCCCGACCACCGTCTCGGTGTTGGCCACCCTTACTACTAGCAACCCGCCGGGTACTGAGTAGGGCTGGGTGGAGACCATCGTGCCCACAGTGGAGGAGCAGGCCATTCTTTGCACAGGGGCCACTTCCTGTACAGGTCTCTTCTTCTCAGTGGTTCCTCGCAACTGACTGGTGGAAGTTGCTGGATCCGCCACTCCCTGCTTCGGCTCCTCCCTTTTCTGACAGAGCTGGAACCCGCCCCCAGGGGTTGCAATTATGGGCAGGTCCCACAGGGGAATATCATGCCCCTTAATTAAGGCCGCACCCTTCTCAGTCCTTGTGGGCGCGGTTAGCGTTTTCGCGCCAATTTCCCCACAAGGGTGGGGGTCTTTTCCCGCGGCCAGTTCCCGCCTTTTTCTTGCAGCCGCCCTTTGTGCAATATAACCCTCCTTTTTGCACGGCTCTTCCACGGCCGGAACTACCTTTTGTAGTGGCGCCGTCTGGATATCAGTCCCTGGGCCCAGTGGGTGCATTCCCACAGGCCATAGTTGAAATTCACTCCCCCTGGTAGAAATCAGGGGAGGGTCCCATAGACTAAGCTGTTGACTCAGCACGGGGGCTGAGTGAGTCACTGTCCATGCAGGCGCAGCCATAGCTTTCGCGCCATGCCCCCCATCAGGGCGGGGCTCTGCTGTTCGCGCCATTCCCGGCCAGCTCTTTGCAAGTCCTGTATCAGCCACATTTTCTGTGACTGGCCCATGCGGTTTCCCTTGCAAGCGGGAACCGCCATTTTGGTTGGCTTTTAAGCCCAAACAGTCATTTTGTTTGCTCTCCTCGCGGGGTTATCCCCCAATTATTACAATTTCCTCACACTCTTCAAGGGTGGCCCCTCTGTGTCCCAGACAGGATAAAAACGGGGCAGCCACGGCCTTCGCTCCGCTCCAGAGCAGACTGGTTAACGATAACTCGGCGACTGTTTGCTCTTCAGTGGGGTGCACGCCACGGGTGCCCTCCCCATCAGCCTCTGGTCGCCATTTTGTGTTCTCCGCACCACGCGGATCCTCCATTCTTTGGGTTGTCTCACTCTCGTACCAATTATCGTACATGGGGCTCCGCTCTGCGGGGCAGCCACCACACCGGCACAATAAAGATTAGCTTCAGATGCACCACCACATGTGTACCTGATCTAAGCTGGACTCATGTTGCACTACCTCAGGCTAGGCTCACTCTCTCAGTGTCTGCTGTGGCTCCTTCCTCCCAGTCTGTGCTCCCTATGGTAAGTGTCTGGAATGGGCTAGAGTACTCTGGCTCTGCCATGCAGTACTTGGGGCGTCTACCTCTCTTGGTCAGCCTAGCGCAGACCCTCTCCAGGATTCCTGACCATGTTAACAGGCTATCCCTTCTGGCGTCCTACCAACTAGCACTGCCTCAAAGTGACTCGGTCAGCTATAGCCCGTCTCCAGACCCCTCACTCCTTTCAGGCCCCTAGATCGTCCCTGCGAACTGACAATATCCCGTCAGCCCCCTGACCACCCCTAGGTCCGTCCCTACGCAGCACAGAGTGGCAGCAGACTCTCTCCCTGTTTCCCAGTGTGCCTAGCTAGAGCCTGTCCTGATGACAGATCTGATCTCAGCAGCTCGCCTCCAAATGTAACGATTTTTGTGGCCCGGCCTGACCCACCCAATCTCACATTGGCCCCTGTGGTCTAACCGGTCCCCATTACAGTGTGATAGTGTCTGGTGGTGCACCTGTTGGCAACAGGACTCCTGAGTCTCCCGCATGATGGTGTGTGGGGATGACCCGTCCAGACAGGCAGCTGAGGTAGTGTGCTGAGTCTCACCTAGTTCCAGTGCAGCGCCTCCACCTCATCAGGGTCCCTGCGTCCGCAAGGGGATGATCCTGTTGAGGAACTCCTCCGCGGTGCAACCCCCTGTGTAATCATACTCTCACACACAGGGGTCTTTCTGATCAGCTCCATCTTTATTGTACTGGTGGGCATAGCTGCCCTCCACAATGGGGTGTACTTAGCCAATCATTTTCCAGCCGCTTCCCTTTGGTAGGTATGTCTCCTAGATTAGGGATTCACTGCTCTGTGCCTGGTCCCTGGACACAGACTCCTAAATCAGCTACTATAGCATAACTGTTAACTATTCTCTGAACTCTGCAATATCTCTACTCCTGATAGAACGGGAACGCTGCAAAAACCTTGCAAGAACTAACTGTTAGTCACAGTGCTGTGTCTTATGTACTCTGGGGGCTGACACAACTCTGACATCACCAACCAGGGAGTCAGAGTCTGTGACCACTCCCATAGCTACACAGGACACCTCACCAGGGTGTGAGGGAAAACCTCCATGATTACTGCTGGCATGCCCACACTTACCAGGCCTTGCTGCCAGCAGGAGAGATGACTGTAGGCATTTTACATGACCGCTACATTTGCATAGATGCTTCCAGTAGGTCATTTATTCATTACATGGTGCATTATAAAGAGTAAGGAAGACAGTAATGTAAAAGTAACATAATATTATATACTAACAGGTTAACACACCAAACGGCATCTCCCTTTGCCTTGTGTTTATGTTGCACTAATATTATAGCTTCAAGAAGCATATTTTGCTGACCCTTAATCGTTTCAAAGCAACAATTCTGCCCCAAAATGTGATTATTTAACAGTATTCGAACTGGGCGGTCCGCCGGACCTGAACAGCACTATTTTAAGCTCCAGGGATACCCCAGTACCCAAGATAATTAGAGTTGTACATCCTTTTTTTATTCATTGCATCTGGGGTCATTTAATAAGAAGCTGCAACGTCATGGCCCGCAGTTTGGTGGCCATTTTAAATTAGAGGGGGCTGAGAGGCCGGCACCTAAAACTATAAGTATCTTGTTAACCAGGGGCTCCTCCTAGCTGAAAATATCGCAGTTTAGCTCTGGATGATATCCGGTTTGATAACTGCAACAAAAAAAAAACAGTAAGCAGCTGGGATTACTGGTTTAAGTGTAGGTTAAACTTGAGTCTGATAGTTTAAATGTTGTTCTTTTTATTACGTAATATTAAAAGTGGGTTCTCAAGGAATTTTTTTCCTGGAAAATGTACGTTTAACCTATGTTGTGACGGTACATACCTATTCTGTACCCAGATAATTTGGTATGGTAATTGTCTGGTTCTGTATGCTATCATCAACACATCATCAATAAATAAATAAAAAACATGTTAATGCATGCAAATGCAATAAAAGTTTGTAACCATAGGAGTTTATTGTCTATAGCAGGGGTGCGCAAACTTGGGGGGGGGGGGCGCAAGATTTTCCGGGGAGGTGATGGGGCGGCGGTTTCAGAGGCCTCGTGCTTTTTCCTCAAGGCATTGAAATGAAATGCCGGGGGATTGCGCAAGGCCTCTGCAACTTCCCTTACCTTGTCATCGGCAACGCGGCGTCAAATGACGCTGTGGGGTCATGTGACGACAAGGTAAGGCGGGGGTGAGCAGGCAGGGGGGCACAGGGGGAAAAGTTTGTGCACCCCTGGTCTATAGTATAGACAACAGTTTACTCTAAATAAGCTCTTTAGTGTCTTTGTATGTGTTTGGATCTGTTGGTTTCTGTGAACCTGCTACCAAGTCCCATCCCCCACCCTATTCACAGTGCCTGTCCTCCATAGCTTTCACTGCTCCCAGTAGCTATGCACTGCAGCTGGCTGCTTTGTTTGTTTTGTGTTTGCTCTTTGAGCTACCTCAGAGGGTCACGGCCTTGAAATCTCACAATGTGTATTACTTTATTCCCTTACCTTTTTAGTCTTCTGTATAGCAGGTTTCACATTTATACCTCGCACGTATATTTTCTATGCTGTTGAAGCAGATGAAAGACATTCATTTTTGCATTATCTGTTTTAAAAATGCAGACATGAGCCTGGGTCTGGCATTGAAATCTCCCAAGATAAGTGTGTATTAGAACTGCTCTTTCTTTATTTATTAGAACTGGGCCACCAATGAGCTCTGCAATGTCCTGCAATTAGATCTTTTAATCTCCAGGAGGATGGTAGATAAGAAGGACTCTGATCCCAACAACAGTAGCATACCGGAGAACAGTACTGTACACTCAAATGATCGTGTTAACCCCACTGAGATGCCCATAAAGTTCAACGTTGATTAAAAACAAATTTGTCACATCCTCTCCCCTATAGCAGTAGATCACAAAATAATTGCTTGGGACAGCACCTTCTAAAATGAGAGCTACCTTTTCATCAAGCCAGGTATCTGTTATAATTGCTACATCCGATGATTCAATAATGTGAGCTATAATAGCTCACTTGTTCCTATTATTACATACAGTAAAACAGTTCGGATAGGACAGACCAGGAGCTTTGTGATGGTGTTCTGTTCATTCAGTGTAGAATCTCTAGGGATTTAATTCTGTTCCTGTGTACCCTAGTTTGTATATTCGACACCACTTCCTCCTCTCTGCCAAAGCAGGTTAGCAGGAGGGTATGTGAGAGAGGTGGTTTTTAGCATGGCTGTCTACCACAGCAGCCTCTGATGAGTTTAAAAAACTGAATGCCATGGGAGTAAGCTTGGTTCAATAAGAACAGGAGCACGAAGAGGGCAGCGTGAACGAAAGAAACTAGAAGTGCAGGAACACATCAGAACAACAGTGAAATGGTTAATGTGGTGGAGGTCAGACTGGGGGTTGGTTAGTGATTAAATGAGGGGGGAGGGGTGACTAAATTATTCAATAACATTTGTGGAGGATCCAAAGAGCCTTTAGCTGGGTTTCTTGTGATAGTAGGATGATGTATAGAGTCTGTAAGTATGTCCTGCTGTGATAGGCCATCCAAGGGCTATTAAACAGTCTGGAGTGAGCTTTCTAGGTGATTATGTGACCCTGCTACATATCAGAGCAGGCCAAAGTGAGGTGTGAAAGTACTTTTAATTCAAGGACCCATGTGTAAAGACAGCATGGCTTGTACAATTCTGTTGGAGGGCTGTGTGTTTGAAATTAACCTTATCCCAGGCAGATACCATGTACAGATGCAGTGGCCATTATTTTAACAAATCACGCGGTGTATACCTCGGAATACCCATGTCATGGCGTGGGATTGCTTCCAACCGTACCGCCTTAAGACGCGAGTGCAGGCGAGTGCAGAAAATGGCATTTTAGTGTTCTGGTTTTTAAACACCTGAAATTGACACATTAGCACAGTACTGTACACATTACAATTCATTCATTTAATTGTACACAATCCATGAAATTCAAACAAAGCAACCGCGATAAACACGTGTGCCTGGGACGATTGGCCGCGTTAATGCCGCGTGGAGTACAGCAGCGCACACGAAAACGGCGCCGTGATTTATTAAAATAATGGCCGCGGCAACTAAGCAGAGCTGGACTTTGACCTTCTGAGGCCCTAAACTATGTCATGTCTTAGAGGGCCCAAAAATTAGAAATACATTTATTATTGTGACTGAAGGGACTATTTAAAAATAAACATGAAACTGATATTAATGAAAGCGTTACACTGGCATTGTTATATACAAAGATGATGGTGTAAAGCTAACATGAACGGTGTTTGCACATCACATTAATTTTAATATTAAAACATTTTCTGTCGTGATTTTTTTAGCGTAAAATCATTGATGATGTCTTCAAATGATAAGCTACAAAGTTTGTCACTTTCGATGCACATGATGCTTCGTCTAAGGCCATACAGCCTTCATCCGCGCAGAGGCGTGCGAAGGCTGTGACGTCACCCGCGTGAAGCGGGTGTGTTTTAGGACCATGGAGGAGGTGCCTAGGGGCGTCACGGAGCTGGTTCACCCTCATTTGGCAAACCGCTCACGTGACTGTCACACCGATAAATCAGTTTCAACTGATTTCTTGGCAACGCGTGCCCCCTCCTGCTGTCGTGCACGCGCCTGCACAGTCTATGGGCACGATCAATGCCTTTAGGCAATGTGATCGCACCCCGTCCCGCATATAAAGCATGTCCAAGGCCCTAGGGTCATATTTGAATGAAAATTTCCATATTTATAGAGAATCTTCTTTTTACCATATCTTCTTTATTTATCATCCGATTTAAAAACTTGAAATGCATTAAAATATATATATTTTTGAGGCCCCTCATATTGTAAGGTCCTAAACTGTAGCTTAGTTATCTTATGCGAAAAACCAGCACTTTATGTAAGAATACAGTATGTTATGTAGGTATGTATATCTTTATTTATTTAGTGGCATTAATGTACATAGCGCTTCACAGTAGTAATACACGCAACAATCATATAAATAATAATTTGTAATAATACAAATAACACATAATGGGAAAAAGTGCTTCAGAAATAAAAGTGACATTTAGGAAAAGGTGTCCCTGCCCGAAGCGCTTACAATCATAATCTTGTACCTATTTTCTTTAATTATAGTGCAGACAGATGAGCTCGCTGCAGCCTCCCATATCTGTACCCAATCATCCTTACAAATCTCTTTTCTCGTATCTTTTTTCCCATTGAGTCATGTATGAGTGTTTTTCTTTTTTGCCTAGGGAACTCAAAGTTGAATATATATTTGAATGAACCGCTTGCAATGTGTTTGTATTGTGCACATCTCTTGAAATTTGGTTGGCTGTATATTCCGTGGCAATTTTTTTTTTTTGGAATAATAAAATGCCTGATTTGTGTATATCTGAAATATTCTGAAGATGGAATATTGTATTTCTTTTGTATTTCCTCGAAATGTATATATTTTCCCCAGAAACATGGCATCTTTAATCCTAATTATACCTCTTGTAATCCAAATATTGTTCCTTCCTGGTATGCATCCTGGGGGGAATTCCTCATTCCTCCATAAGGGGGTCATGAGAAAGGGTTGTCCTTTTAATCCTTTTTTTTCTCTCCCATTTATCCCAAACATTTAGAGTGATTTTAATAACCGGGTGGTTATACACCTCTTTAGGTCTATTCTTTTTGGTGATCCACAGTAATATATCTATATTCTCTACAGGGATCTCATTCGCTTCTATCTCCACCCATTTAACTGCCTGTGTGGATCTATGCCAAGCAGGTAAATGACTTAATTGTGCTGCAGCATAATATTTATTTAGTGACGACAAAGCTAAACCACCATCTGTCCTTAATGCACTAAGTACACTTCTTTTTATTCTCGGTTTTTTCTTTCCCCAGATGAATGTATAAGTTTTGCTTTGCATATCACTCATAAGTTTGGTTGGAATATTAATTGGAAGACTATGAAATAGATGAAGCAATTTCGGGAGAGAATTCATCTTTACTGATATTATTCTGTCAATCCATGAAATACAGTATTTATTCCACTCTTCGAGATCTCTTTTAATTGACAAAAACAGGTCTGGGTAGTTAGCCTTATAAAGCTCCGAATATCTAGCAGTCAAATACACCCCCAGATATTTTATACTGTCTTTTTCCCATTTAAAGTTAAAATTTAGTTTCAATAGTTTTAGCATCCCTGTCTCTACACCTAATGCCAGTGCTTCTGATTTTGTGTTATTTATTTTATAATTTGAGAAAAAGTTGAATGTTGAAATCAACTCAAATAGATTAGGCAGAGATATCAGTGGTCTAGTGAGTGTTAGTAAAATATAATCTGCACAGAGAGCTATTTTATACTCTTTGGACTGTTTATCAAACCTTTGATATTTTTATTGATCCAAATTTTGTTTGCTAAAGGCTCTAGACTAAGCGCAAATAGTAAAGGTGACCGTAGACAACCTTGTCTGGTCACATTATTTATACTGATCACTCTGGAGCTGATCCAAACCATTTTTAGCGTGCTTCTGGTTGATTATAGAGCGCCTTAATTACATTTAATATATTTTCTCTATTCCCAAATTTCTCTAAAGTTATAAACATATATGGCCAGTCTACATGGTCAAACGCCTTTTCAGCGTCAAGTGAGATTAGCAGTGTGGGTGTTTTTGTTGCATTTGCTAGATAGGTGAGATTTATCACTCTTCTAATATTATCAGCTGCTTGTCTCACTAAAATAAATCACACTTGATCTGGTTGATTATTCTGGGAAGCAATTTATTTAATCTTGTTGCAATAATGTTCCTGTAAATGTTAATATCAGTATTGATAAGTTACATAATTACATAGTTACTGTCACGGGAGACCAGCACTTTTAATACCTTAATACCCGGATCCTTTGATTGAGGTAAAATAAATTGTGATTTATTTACAGAATGAACACACACATTAGTTTACAAAAAAACACTTGAAATACACTTACTGGGACAGGGTAAAACGAAATCTTCTATTCCAAAAATGAAATCTTTAGAAATAGAGTCTCTAGGCACAATTTCCCAGGAGCGAGAGTTGTGCGCAAACAGAGCCGAAACCAGTCTTTGGATCGTGGTGCCTCTCGCAACCACCGTTTCTTCGCCGGAGCTGCTTACTTCGTTCTACCGCAGTAGAATTGGTTCTGGATTCCTTTTGTTTTTATGAACACTTGACTTGGGTTACGATGGTATAAAATTTAAAATCCATCTTAGATGAATCTTTCACTGCATGTTGAATCTGACACCCGATCGGCTGCAGGGCTTTTTATGCAGTAAAAATCCGTATCTGTAACCTCGGCAGCCAATCTCTTTCGTGGGAATAATATTCCCACCTATCCCAGAGTTTCCCTTACTTGGCAAAACCTGGCAGAGGGCTTCTTAGTTTGCTACGGGCATGCACGAACCTCGCACCTTTGCCCCTTAGCATACCAGACCCAGGCCCCTTACCTGGCGACATTTTGTCTGAGCTGGCCGGACATCTGGGCCATTTGCCCGGACATTTACTAAGATGGGGATACTTGCATTACCCCCCCACCCCCCATTTAACACCGTAGTCGGCTGAAGCCTTTTAACTCCAGACTTTTACAGACATCTTGGCTCTGAGCCAGCGGGGTGTCTTAGAAGCCCTGGGTTTAATATGTGTCGCTTACCTCGCAGGAATTTCCTGCTATGCATTTCTAAAGTACAGTGATTACAAATTAAGTATTTCCTCTGTTCCGGCCATCTGAAGGAAAATCCCCCCCATGCCTATACTGTTGGAACAATTAAAATGGAGGGACTTTCATTCATCAATTTTTATATAACTTTAAAAAATTGTGTTATAAACTGTTTCATGATTTTACCCAACCAGCACTCACAGCAAATATCAGCGCGCTAGGACCTTCCTAGTAGAAGTTAGCTACACGCCATGCGCTGTGCTGTGGGCAGCTGGGTTTTAAAACCATTTTTTCTTTGCGCGGTTACAGGGAATCACTGCTACAGTAATACATTTCATAGTTAGAAATACATTATTATCGCCACTTTATACCTGGTGGGAGACACACAGATATTTTTATTACAATCACAGTGTTACTGCCATTACTGGGTCGCATAGCTGACAATCTACATCTCTCCAATAAGGCTCAGTGGCACTCAGCTGGGCATAATACCTTTATTTATTGGCCTGGGTACCCCTTCACCGTCACAGTTACATAGTAGATGAGGTTGAAAAAAGACGTACGTCCATCAAGTTCAACCTATGATAAATTTAGACAACAGATACTTTATCATATATCTATACTTATTGATCCAAAGGAAGGTAAACAAAAAAACCCCAGTGTTATTTCATCCAATGATATCTCATAAGGTGAAAAATAAATTCCTTCATGACTCCAAGAATTGGCAATCGGATTAATCTCATGATCAACATTCTTCCCATGTATACTTATTTGGTATATCCCTGTATACCTTTTCTTTCTAAAAAGATGTCCAACCTTTTTTTGAACAAATTTATTGCATCTGCCATCAGTCTCCATGGGTAATACATTTCACATTTTAACTGCCTTTCCTCCAACCTAAAGGGATGCCACCGAGTCCTGTACTGCCATTGGGATGAATAGTTCATTTGAAAGCTCCTTGTATTGTCCCCAAATATATTTGTATATAGTTATCATATCCCCTCTTAGACGCCTCTTTTCTAATGTAAATAAATCTAATTTAGATAGCCTCTCCTCATAAGATAGATTGTCCACCCCCTTTATTAATTTGGTGGTTCTTCTCTGCACTCTCTCTAGTTCCAGAATGTCTTTTCTAAGGAGTGGTGCCCAAAATTGTACTCCATATTCAAGGTGTGGCCTTACTAGTGCTTTGTAAAGGGGCATAATTATGTTTACTTCCCTTCCATCCATTGCCCGTTTAATGCGAGATGGGTCGATAATTATTACAATAATTATGATCTCTGCCCGGTTTTGGGATCACAGAAATTTGTGCTCTAAGCATTGAGGGGGGAATTTCTTTACCTTTCATAAAATAGTTTAAAAGTTTTTTTTTTTTTAATGGTACTAAACGTGTTTTAAATGTTTTTTAATAACTACTTGAATTTTTGTACTTTAATCACTGCCAGTATCTCCTCTTGTGAAATTTCTGCATTTAGTAGAATTCTCTATCTTCATCTATCAAAGACGGCAACTGGCAGGAATCCAGATATGTTTCTAATTGATGAAAAAGATAAAAGAGGATTCTTGAGAAAGCCTATGAGAAACATGTTGAATCTATGATCCTGGGAGGACTGGAGACTGAAAGGACTGGCAGTACATAGCTGGAGAAACCGGAGAAACCACTTCCGCCCACAGTTGGAGAACAACCGGAAGTGACCCATGCGGATGCGTGCGGTGTGGCGGTTTGATCCGGGAGGCGCGCAGCAGGCCAGTGATCTCTTCAGCAGTTCTCTCCCACGTATTTTTTAACATTATCAAATGTGGGAGCAATTGTTTACTTGTTACTTTGTGCAATATATTATCCCTACAATATCACACTATTGTGATATCTCTCTTCTAATTATTTATGACTGTTATCTGATGAGAACAAGTGGCTTACAACAGAGGGTGTATTACAACACAAACTCCTACCGAGGGACACACAAAAGGGCTCCCATAAGAGAGAGAGATGAATTTCTAATATGCTATATTACATCAGAAGAATATTGAGTGAGACCAACACTGAATTAATAGATTGGAATAATTTTATCACAGACTACACTATTATTGGTTTTGTCTCTCCCCTTTTTTTCTATATATATTTATGTCACTCATCCACCAAGCGCTCCCCCTTACCAGGAAGAAGAAAACTTTACTGTACCTACAGTCTGCTTTTTTTCCTGCTTAATTTTTGATTGATTTGGGGGGGGGGGAGGGGTACAGAAAGAAAATGCTATTTGGGGGGAGAAGGGGAGAAGGGGAAGAGTTGGAAAACCGTCACCATCAATCATCATCAATCATCATCAGAACAAAATACAGCATCAAGTCAAGTGATCCCGAAGGCCATGAGGCACACCTAAGGGAACACTTGTGCATCCATCTCTCTGTAATGTTAACACTTCCACTAAGTGGTTTAGTTAGAAATTTCTAGTGATGAGACATTCGCCCGGTATGTATGTTTTTTCATATGACCATGGAATCTATGACAGAAGTTGGCTGTGGGTATGATTTGCACCATGGTTCCCAAGTTTGAGTAAACTTGTCCATTGAGTCGCGGAGGAACCCTGTTACCTTTTCTTACCTTTGTATATTATTTTCCACATCCTGTTGAGGATTGAGGAAATTTCAGGAGCCGATTGCTTCCAATTAGCCGCAATCAGACATGTGGGGGCAGGGAACAGATGGGTAATAAGTTTCCCTTAGTATTTAGAAATCCCATGAATTGGTCTATTTAGCAGCGCTGCCCAGGGCTCTGGGGTGAGACTCAGTCCTAAGATTCTATTTATAGTGGCATAGATTTAGGTTCATAAACTTTTTATCTACTCGCATTCCCAGCAGGTGTGCAACATGCCCCCCACCTGTCCACAATCCATGAAACAGAGGGGAGGAGGTCAGGTACATTTTGTTTAACTTTGCTGGGGTTGAGGTACCAGCAAAAGAGAAGCTTATAGCTATTTTCTCTGATTAAAATGCTGAGAGACCTTTCGAACAGATTTCCCATATTTCTTCCCAGTCCTCCCACTCCACAGACTCCCCCAGTTCCTCTTCCCATTGCCTCATACAGAGCAGCTTGTTGTCCTGCTATGTAAATAAAATGGTTTGATATAGGATAGAGATTACACCTTTCGCATCTGGGTCTGAGCTACAGATGGTTTCAATATATGTGTTAGAAGAGCTTAGTTTGTCCGAGAAGCAGGAGGAGACTTGGGCCACGTCCATAGTGTGAGCGGCTGCGCACGCGGCCCTAACAGGCCGCATCTCTATGAGGCCGGCCATAGAACGCGCGACAAAGCGCGGCAGTGTTTTCAGAAGTCAAGTGAATTTGTTTTTGTAGTGCGATGACGAGTCACGTGAGCGGATCAGCCAATGAGGGCAAACCAGCCTTCGTGACATCACGGCCACGCCTCCCCATCGCAGTAGCTCTCCGTCCACAGATCACTCGGCCGATAGGCACGCGCGATGCCATGCGCTCCGTTGTGTGTACTCACTATATACGAGTCCTAAGTGTCTCATTTGGAGACATCCGAACATCTCTCTTCTGGGTACTTTGTGTTTGTTTGTCTGTAATCTCTTGAAATGTATCTAGCCTGTTAAAGAACAACAGGTCTCCTATTCTTCTGAACCTCCTTTTTCCCACCATGAAAAATGTGCGTCTTATCATTCCTGGTTCAAAGGCCGGGTTCTTAAATAAGGGGGTCATATTGGCCACCTTTGTGGGTAGCTTATATTATAATTTTAGTGTATCCAAAGTTTGAGAGAAAATGACAAGATAGGGTACAATTTGGTGATTGGTGGTCTATATTCAGTGTGTATCCAGAGAAGAGACGTAGTGGTCTGATGTTTTATCTCATTGGCTTCTATTTCTAATCATCTGTTTATTTGTTTATTCCGATAAATGACGTAGAGTGAGTTGGCCAACTATATCGGCCATATAATAAACTAGGAGATTTGGTAGTGCCAGTCCCCCACCAGGGATTTGATTATAGATAGTGTTTTCATTTTTTAAATTCTTGGTTGATTTGGACAGCGCGAAACAGATGTAGCAATCTGGGAAGCAAATTAATTTTAACTGAATGAATCTTACCTAGCCAAGAGATTTGGTACGTGCAGCATGCTTTTTATACAGTGTATGGAGAAGCTACTGGAGCTATGCCTGGGTCTCTGATGGTCATGGTTGTGTCATCGGGGGGGGTGAAGCAAGTATATTTTTATATGTCATTGGCCGTTCAAAACTGACCAATGTGGTTATGTATACACCACACTACTTCTGCAATAAAATATTCATATATTTAGTAATTTAGTTAGAAAAAAATATATACTATTCTTTGAGGTGTATTTTGAATGGGTAGTAACTGAGTAAGTTAAAGTGTCTTTCTGAAAGCTAGTGCATGCTTTGTTTGAGTTGCCTAACAGACTTAAGGATTTCTGTATCCCTAACGCAACTAAATAGTTACAAAATAATCATCTTTGTAGACCCCCTCTCTTTGTGCCCTTGGGTAGGTAGGTTCCGTTCCTCCATTCCTTTGGGAGCATAGTTGTCAAGCTCAAGTTTTTCAGTTTGACAGTAAAATTATAATTTTCCACATGACCTCAGCAATGCTTGTACAGGCTGCACCTGTCAACAGATAACTAAGAAATACAATATGAATCCCTCTACCAGCGAGCCCTTGTTTACCCAGAGAAACGCTCACCATTTCAAGAATTAATTAGAAGATCTTTTGATATTGCTTGTGTTTTTAAAATAAGGCAAGCATATCAAATACTGCATGGTTTAACCATGTGTCGATGGCATCTGCATACATATCTCTGGCCCAATTGTGAAAAATACATTATACAGTATCTAGTTAGAAGGATAATATTTATTTTATGGAAAGGGGAATTTGCGCGCGCTGTCCCTCCAAATGCTCTCCCTCAGCTTCCGAATCTTCCCTGCAGCTCCGAGTCTCCCGTGATCAGCGGGGCATACTCAGGACAAAAAACACAAAAATAGGAGCGCATAGAAAGAAAGCCAGAAAACCGAAATTAGTACACAAATCTTTATCAAAGTTAAACAAAGAATGACACATATAAAATACCACATAAAATGTATCACAATAAGGGTCAAATGACACCACATAGATAACACGTGTATCTAAATACACCCAAGACACCCGCCCAGGATAAGGTACTAACAACTATGGCTCAGTGAGAAGGTCCTGATAGAGATGGTAAAAAAGAGCACAAGGCTGCCACGTTGGTATAAAACAGACCTTATCGCTCAAAGGAACCGCCTAATGGCTTCCTCGCGGTGTCTCAGGGTTGCAGCATGTAGGTCCGTCGTCGCGGACGTAACATCGCTGCGTATGACGTCACCACCTACGCATTTCGTGTCAAATGGTCATGTGGTCTCATGGTGGTGCTTAAATACCTATATATACAGGTTAATGCATCAACCAATCCAAGACACACAATCTATGTCAGATGGCCACACCTATGTGTCAAATACTATGTATCAATATGTCCTACTTTTAGGGAAGTTGATGGAACATTATATATATTTCCATTCAATTTTAATATGTTATATTGGTTTTATAATGTTTTTTATTATGAGTTTTTTATTCTAATATTCTCTGTTAGGATTTTTTGAAGATAGTATTCATGTTATGTTCATAATTATTTGTATCTCGGAAAGTATTCACATATGCATTTTATATATGTTTATTCTTTTGTTGATTGTATTCTGTATTTGCATTTATGTTTCTAATTATTTTTGTATTTTGGATCTTATTTTTGTATTTTGGATCCTATATACAGTATATATATTTTTCCTTTATCCATTGGTTTTTTATATATATTTTTTTTATTTTTGGGTATTCAATTAATACTAAAATGAATTAATAATATTGGTAATTATGCTTTTATTGATTTAAGAATAGTCCTCAAAATAAGGGTCCTGCGTTTTTACTCTGTCCTAGTTTAATTATATGCAAGCTGCGATGGGATACATATATATATATATATATATATATATATATATATATATATATATATATATATATATATATATATATATTTGTATAAATTTCATTTATATTCCATCTCTTCCAAGGGTATTAGATACTATGATTTATATATATCATGCGATTTAAGGTTATTACCACTATTGATAACCGATATGGACTTCTATTTTTTTTAAATTTAGATAAAGATCTTGTGAGCATTATTCTGACCCCTTTGGTTGTATTGCAAGCTGCAATAGGCTGGATCTATTTATATCTGCCATCTCTTGCACTAGTATTTCTAATAGATTTAATTAAACACTTTTCAATACTCCTTTTTAAGGTTTCTTTTTATATATATTACAGGCATACCCCGGTTTAAGTACACTCACTTTAAGTACACTCGCGAGTAAGGACATATCGCCCAATAGGCAAACGGCAGCTCACGTATGCGCCTGTCAGCAAGTCCTGAACAGCAATACCGGCTCCCTACCTGTACCGAAGCTGTGCGCAAGCGGGGAGACTATAGAGCCTGTTACAAATGCGTTATTTACATCAGTTATGCCCGTATATGATGATTGCAGTACAGTACATGCATCGATAAGTGGGAAAAGGTAGTGCTTCACTTTAAGTACATTTTCGCTTTACATACATGCTCCGGCCCCATTGCGTATATTAATGCGGGGTATGCCTGTATATAGATTAACGACTGTGTTTCCTCCATATTCCTTTTCCACCCCTCCCCCCCCTTTTCCATTTTTTCTTGTCTCATTGCTTGTGTTTTTTTGCTAGGGATTTTATTGTTTCATATGTGTAATTAGTGAGTCAATTGTATTCTTGCCATGTATGGTAACTGATTGGAAGGTGTGGCCATCTGACATAGATTGTGTGACTTTGATTGGTTGATGCATTAATCTGTATAGGTATTTTAGCACCACCATGAGACCACATGACCATGCCCTGAAGAAGTGTCATTTGACACGAAACGCGTAGGTGGTGACGTCATACGCAGCGACGTTACGTCTGTGACGATGGACCTACATGCTGCAACCCTGAGACACCCCGAGGAAGCCATTAGGAGGTTCTGTAGAGCGATAAGGTCTGTTTTATACCAACGTGGCAGCCTTGTGCTCTTTTTTTTACCATCTCTATCAGGACCTTCTTACTGAGCCATAGGTATTAGTACCTTTCCTGGACGGGTGTCTTGGGTGTATTTAGATACACGTGTTATCTACTGTATGTGGTGTCATTTGACCCTTATTGTGATACATTTTATGTGGTATTTTATATGTGTCATTCTTTGTTTTACTTTGATAAAGATTTGTGTACTAATTTCGGTTTTCTGGCTTTCTTTCTATGCGCTCCTATTTTTGTGTTTTTTAATATTTATTTTACAATTTATGTCCTGCCCACATATTAACATGGCAATGGTCTCTACTCTTAAATTGCTGACCAGTAAAGTGCAAATATGCGCACATTTATTATTAATTGTTAAAATCTATATTAAACTATAAATCATCATCAGTACTATCATAGATGCAACCTTCCAGGTATGTTGCATTACAGCATGGCCCTATTAAGTTATTTTAAGGGTACAGTTCTGCTTAGGGCCATAATGAACCAATGACCGAAATATTTTTAAAAGGTTAAATCAGTCGTTCCCCGTTTTGTTTAACTCAGAATTGAAAGCACGGTCTCCATGGAGCTGAAATGTGTTATTTTCAGCTCTGAAGACCCCCTGGTTTCTGAGATACTGGTAAATGTAGCTTGTTTTGGTCCCATCCAGGGTGATTTCAATCTGATTACTTTACTACTGGAGTGGTGCAAACAAAACAGCAATTATTCTGTGTCACCACTGTAAATAACACAAAGCAAGATTTTCAGTCCTTACAAAGGTACGGTGATGTTTATTTTTGCTAGATTTGTATGGCATCAATAATCTAGTTGTAACCTACGTGTATGAAATTGGTACACAGATCTATCTATTGACGGGAGAAGAGAGGCACTCCAGAGGAAAAATAGTAGATTTATTGAAACGTAATCAACGTATTGGTTAACAGACCTTTGTCAAGATAATAAAAACAGTGATGGTATCTTATTTAATACCCTAGAGCAGGTGTGCGCAAACTTGTTGTGCTGCGCCCCCCATGCCTGCTCTTCTGCTCGATTGCGCCCCCCTTACCTTCAACAAAGCGTCAAATGACGCTGCGGGGGTCATGTGACGTCCCGTGACCCGCGGCGTCATTTGCCGTCACGTCTCCATGATAATGGGCGTCATTTGATGCCGAGTTGCAACGGAGATGCGTGGACAAGAAGCTGGTGAGTACATTTACAGAGACCTCGTGCTCTTAGCGCGGGGCCTCTGTAACCGCCGCACCCCCCGCCCCAATAAAGTCTCGCGCCCCCCAGTTTGCGCACCGCTGCCCTAGAGTGTGGGCGTGTTTATGTAAAAGGCAACGTGTTGCATGACACCAAACGTGCAAACCTATATATTTCAAGAAAATACATGTCAATCATTGTAGATAGAACACAATAAAACCAGATTAGTACTTTTACAATGATCATATTCAGCATAATGATTAGTAATCATAATACAGTCTGGATACGACTTCTTGGGGAATAGAACCTAAATGTGACTCAATATGTAGGTCAAGTTAGCTTAGTCTCAGTATGATGTAAATCTATACGGAATGAAATGAATAGTGCCATAGCACCATCTTACAGCCGATAGTACAATAAAGTAAATTGAAGACGTTTCAGGTAGGTCTAATCAGACCATAACAATAATCTATTACCCACGAGACATGAACCATAGCATTATACAGATCAAAACGTAGAAGTGTATGCTAGAATATTCCAACCTCCTGTTTTTATTGTGTTCTAGCTACAATAATTGACATGTATTTTCTTTACATATACAGGTTGACAACAGTTTGCAAGTAACACATTTGCACTCCATTTTATTACCTTTTGTGTTTACCTTTGATGCTTAGCAACCCTGTTTTCACGTTTGGCGCCATTAAACATGTTCCCGAAACGTCAATTGTGTTTCAGTAAATCTATTTAGTGTATTTTCCTATCATGTCCTCTGGACTGCCGTTCTTCGCCCTTCAACAGGGAGGTCTGCATACTGCTGTGCACACCTGGTTTGTGACGAATGGATCTTAACAGTCGTGTGAGTGCATATTTTCTTCTATCTACCTGTGAAACAGGTACATTGATGAGTTGCATTTGGTCCTGTCAGAAGGGTGAGCAAGGCTTTGCTGGACCACTGGCCTACAAAAATGTTAAACTGGGACTTAGGAATTTTAGGGGGAAAACTCAACTGAGCAGATTATTTCTTTCCATCTTGAGTTACAACATGACCAGCAAATTCCTTGTTAAATCAGCAATATTGCCCACGATTAAACATTTTCGTTTTAACATTGTCTGAAACAGTTGGTCTTCCGGAACAGAACTGTGCGACTTTCAACTCCAGGTACTCCCAGAGATACGAAGGATTTAATATAATAGAAACAAAATCAAGCTGGGATAATCAATATAAAGCTACATACAGCGTTATCTTCCGATTCTTGTCCAGGGAATAAAAATTAAAATGAATTCAAATCTCAGGAACATGGGGAGGCTTGACAATAAAAGGAAATGTTTTATATTACGATATTCTATTTCTAGTGACTGATCTTTTAGGATCACACAAAATGTAACCTTTTAACGGTTTTAGGCGCCAGCAATCAAATATTTGGGATTTTGATCTATGATCCTGGGCAAGTCTTTGGGCTACTCATTAAAAAGGGCAATAGTGAAGATCAGACACTAACAAATGGTCAAAGGCTGTTTCTGTGTGATAATGGCCAGCCTGCAATATTGTACTTCATTGAACAACCCCCATACTGTAAGCTTTCTACTTACAAATGCAGATCTATAATGCATCTATAAGTAACTGTTCCCAAGAGTGGCAGATGTGTACAAAGCACATACTATGTACTCTGCATATCTGGCATGTCATGCTGACAGTGTGTCTGATCAGTGGAGTGAAGACAACAGATAGTCTAAATTATCTCGTCTGTAAGGTGAACATATCACGAATCAACGCACTGTCTAAATAAATTGCTCTTTAAATATTTACATGTACGGTCTTCAAGTGTCTCACTGTTTACCTACTTGGAGGCGTTTCTGTAGAGGAGCTTAGCAGAGTGCTCTCCAGTCTGTTTTTGGAATGGTTCCCTGGGGCTCTCCCTGACGCATCTGCATCTTGGCAACCTCACTGATCAGTGACTGACTGATTAGTTGATTGCTCGCAGCCCACTTCGCGGGTACCTACTAAGAAATTAATTCCCAATCCCAGGCTACATGGATGCAGGGTTTGGCGCTTTGATCAGTGCAGACCTTTCCTTGGGTATAAACAATATCACTTTCCGTCCATCTGTTGGGAATTAAAGGCAATTAAGCAACTTCTGATATCTTGAGAGGAGCAAGATGTAGCCTCCCAGTTGTTAACTCCTTTAGTTCCAGTGATGCCTGAAATTACATGCTTGACAGCAGTAGTTGAAGTGCTATCTTGTAAGAGGACAGACTGCCAATATTTTAGATGTACATACCTACACTTCTACTCCCTTTTAAAGTAAAAAATCGCTTCTTCTTTCTACTACTGAGTAGCCTGAAACATTTTCGTTTTAATGATACGTGTATTGATTCAGATATGAAGTAAAACCATTTCAGATATAAACAGATTAGTTGCAAGGGCAGAGTGCACAGTTTTCCCTGTTCAGTTCTCAAATGTTTGTGCAAATTTATTACCCAGAATCCCTGGCTGCGTTGGAAGCACTGTATGCTCAGTGATAATTGGAAAGACAGGGTTGCAGACCTGTCTGAGACATGCAAATGCACCACAAGTGGTATTTGTATTTACTGCTGATTTCTTACAATTCTCACAGTCACTATAGTTTGTTTTAAACTTTTTTTTTTTGCACAAGTGAACTTTCAGAGCATCTTTTGTACTTCATCAATGGCCCAATGCCACACTTTGAAAGATTCATATTTTCCAAACATTCACTGAAAATAAAAACTAGCCGCTCAACCTTAATAAACTCTAATAAATAGGGTAGTGAGTTGTGTGGGTGCATGGGGTAAATGGATTAGTAGATACAGAGTGATAAAAGAAGGATCAAAAAAGATTCTCCCGAAATTGCACTCATCCATAAAAATGTATATAATAAGAAAGACATAGTCTACTAATGATGCTCCTATCTTAGCTGGTGTAAATACACCTGGCTTGAAATCAGAATTAGTGTCTGATTGTAACCACAAGACAAGTGATTATGCCAGGAAAATCACAAAATAATAAAACTTTATTAATTAATTATAAACTTTCTAAGTGCAATTATATACAGTGTCAAAATATATTGTTTAAATCCCCGGTGTTGGGGTTAGGATGCATGTAAACCAGGTACTGTACATATAATTGTACAAATAGATGGATGAAGCTAGTAGTCAGCTCTAACTTCCTCTGGAGATACTCCAAAAACAGAAATAAACAGGCAGATAGCCATATGAATAGATACGGTTCTAGTATGGGGTATCTCTAGCCGGAGCATCAATCATGCAATATGAGATGTTATATCTAGTGGATCAAAGGAGCAGATAACCACTAATAATGATAACACATTTAGGTCAGCCACATAGAGTTTCACGGGGAACTGGTCACAGTAAATCGTTCATATATTAGAATAGCTATATAGTGGTAGTGCACTACAAAAGGAGCCTATTGTTTAATAGTGAATTCTCATATATTAGTTCTCCTTATGTTACACTTGGTATGTAAATAGTGATCAAAAACTTCTGCTTACTAGCACATCAGTTATCCTCATCAGTGTATTAGAGCAGCGGTGCGCAAACTGGGGGGCGCGCCCCCTTGGGGGGGCGCAAGATTATGTAGGGGGGGCGCGGGCTGAGTGCGGGGAAACCTGGGGGCGGGCAGAGCACTGTCCGTGCACTGGCTGCTTCCCTGCTGTCTGTGTCAGAGGGGGCGGGGCCAGAAGCTCCATGCAGAGACTGCTGCTGCGGGGCCTTCCCTGCACACAGACAAGCCCTCCTCCTCCTGTCTTTTACCCGCCTGTTTTCTGCAGCACATGGGGGGACCGGAGCAGGTTTAGTTACTCCCTCCCCCAGGTAGTGTGTGTGTGTGTGTGTGTGTGTGTGTGTGTGTGTGTGTGTGTGTGTGTGTGTGTGTGTGTGTGTGTATATGTATGTATGTATGTATGTATGTATGTGTATATATGTGTGTGTGTGTGTATGTATGTGTGTGTATATGTATATATGTGTGTGTATGTATGTGTGTGTGTGTGTATATATGTGTGTGTGTGTGTATGTATGTATGTATGTGTATATGTGTGTGTGTATGTATATGTGTATATATATATGTATATATGTGTATATGTATATATGTGTGTGTGTGTGTGTGTGTGTGTGTGTGTGTGTGTGTGTGTGTGTGTGTGTGTGTGTGTGTGTGTGTATATATATATGTGTTGTGACAAACGGCTTACTCCGGGGCTCCGTCGTTTGTCCGGGACTGTTTAGAACACGGTCTTTTAGGGTAGGTTAAATGATGAGGCGTCACGTACTGTTCCTTTAAATAGGCTATGCCTGGTTTATTCAGTCCCAGGCACTGAGACTGCCACAGTGCATACAACAGAAAACAGATCAAAACAAAAGCTGCTCACCTGAGCGATAACTTAACTTAGATATCCCTGACTCAGGGTTGGAAGTGGCTTTTCCACTTCCAACATCAAAACACGGTACTTTTGCAGTCTTACACAAATGAACAGAAAGATTGAACCTGTTTGGGGAAGAGGCTTCTCCCCTCTGTAGTTCAGCAGCCTTCCAGCCTCCTGGCTCTTGTGGGGAGACCAGAGCAAACAGGAAATCAGTCTTTCATACCTGATTCTTAATTAGCATGACAGGTGACAGAAATCAGGCAGCAGACAAACTCTGGTCTGGATCTCTCATCCCTCAGTTCCAGCGCTTGCCAAACTGTGGGATGGAGTGTATGTATTATAAGGCTGCACTCCCAGGCCAAACAGGATAGAAACTGTCTAGTATCCTGGGAGCCCTATATACGGAATTTATTACCATCCCCTGGTTTCTGTCACATATCCTCCCCCCCAGCTCAGACCTCGAGGGATGAGCGACCATGGATATTAGGGAGTGCATCCTTGACAACCCGTCAGCATTGCCATGTTTGTGCCCTGACCTGTGTTCCACAGAAAATTTAAAGGGTTGTAGGCTTAGGAACCACCTGGTCACTCTAGCATTCTTTTCCCTGTTTTGACACATCCAGGTAAGGGGTGCATGATCTGTGACCAACCGGAATTTTCTCCCCAACAGGTAGTATTTGAGCGTCTCTACAGCCCACTTTATTGCGAGACACTCTTTCTCTACTATGGAGTAATTTTTCTCCTGGGGATTTAGTTTCCTACTTAAATAAAGGATGGGGTGCTCCTCACCTTGAGACTCCTGGGAGAGTACCGCCCCCAGCCCTACCTCAGATGCGTCGGTTTGGACTACGAACTCTTTGGAGAAGTCAGGTGTGACCAACACTGGTTGGGCACAGAGAGCTTCTTTCAGGCTTCTAAAGGCCTGTTCGGTTTCGGGGGACCACTTTACCATTAGCGGTCCTCTTGCTTTTGTGAGGTCAGTTAGTGGGGTTGCCTTAGTTGCAAAATTGGGAATAAACCTTCTATAGTACCCAATTAACCCCAAAAAGGTCCTTACTTGTTTTTTTGTAACTGGCCTTGGCCAATTTTGTATCGCCTCCACTTTGAGTGTTTGGGGTTTGAGTAAACCTCTGCCAATAGAATATCCCAGATACTTGGCCTCCTCCAGACCAATAGTGCATTTAGCGGGGTTAGCAGTTAGTCCAGCAGACCGGACTGCGTCAAGCACAGCTTGGACCTTTGGAAGGTGGGATTGCCAATCTTCACTATGGATTACCACATCATCCAGGTAGGCGGCAGCGTACCGAGCATGTGGTTTTAAAATTTTATCCATCATTCTTTGGAATGTGGCGGGAGCTCCATGTAAGCCAAAAGGCAACACCTTATACTGAAAGAGGCCGTCTGGGGTTGAGAAGGCTGTCTTTTCTTTTGCCCTTTCTGTGAGGGGAACCTGCCAGTACCCTTTTGTTAGGTCTAGGGTTGTGAGATATCGGGCTTTGCCCAGTCTCTCTACAAGTTCATCTACCCTGGGCATAGGATAAGTATCAAATTTTGACACCGCGTTTAGTTTCCGGTAGTCATTACAAAACCTTGTTGTACCATCTGGCTTTGGGACTAAGACTATAGGGCTGTTTCACCCACTTTGGGATTCCTCAATCACACCTAGTTTTAGCATTTTTTTAACCTCTAAATTTATAGCCTTTCTTTTGGCCTCTGGGATTCGGTACGGTTTAAGGTTAACTCGGACCCCCGGTTCAGAGACTAGGTCATGTTCAATTACGCTAGTTCTACCTGGCCGTATAGAGAAGATTTCTTTGTTTCTTCTCACTAAATTCTGAACCTCTCGTTTCTGATGAACAGACAGGGTTTCAGCTATGCTAACCTCTGGGTCAGTTTCTTGATTCTCTGACGGACCTGGGGGTACTAGGGTTAACAAGACTTCTCTATCTTTCCAGGGCTTGAGTAGGTTTATATGGTAAATTTGCTCAGGTTTCCTCCTACCTGGCTGTCTTACCTTATAATTTACTTCTCCCACTCTTTCCAAGACCTCATATGGCCCATGCCATTTAGCAAGGAATTTACTCTCCACGGTGGGAACCAGAACTAGTACCCTATCACCTGGAAAAAAAATTCTGACCCTAGCACCCTTATTATACGTATTCCTCTGTGCTTCTTGAGCTTTCTCCATGTGTTCCCTCACTATGGGTAGGACTGCAGCAATGCGGTCCTGCATCTGGGCAACATGCTCTATTACACTTCTGTAAGGGGTAACCTCGTGTTCCCAAGTCTCTTTGGCTATATCCAGTAAGCCCCTTGGGTGTCGGCCATACAATAGTTCAAACGGGGAGAAGCCTGTGGATGATTGGGGAACTTCCCTAATGGCAAATAACAGGTACGGTAACAAACAATCCCAGTTTTTCCCATCTTTATCAACCGCCCGCCGTAACATGCTCTTTAAGGTTTTATTGAACCTTTCCACTAAACCATCTGTTTGTGGATGATAGACTGAGGTTCTGAGATGCTTGATTTTTAGGAGTTTACATAGCTCTTTTGTTACTTGGGACATAAATGGTGTTCCCTGGTCAGATAGAATCTCTTTAGGAATCCCGACCCGGGAAAACAGAACTACTAACTCTTTTGCTATGTTTTTAGCTGAGGTGCTACGTAGGGGAACTGCCTCCGGATATCGGGTGGCATAATCTAATATTACCAATATATGCTGATGTCCCCTAGCAGACTTTATTAGGGGTCCTACTAGATCCATAGCAATCCGGTCAAATGGTACCTCTATTATGGGAAGGGGTACCAATGGGCTGCGGTACGCCTTGAACGGGGCGGTGATCTGACATTCTGGGCATGAGGAACAATAATTCGTAATTTCTGCCAGAACCCCAGGCCAATAGAAGCTTCGGAGAACCTTTTCTTTTGTCTTTTCCACCCCTAGGTGTCCCCCCAATGGATGACTATGTGCGAGGTGTAATACTACGTTCCGGAATGTCCGTGGTACCAACAATTGTTTAGTTGTAACTGATTTCCTTTTATCAACCCGATATACTAGGTCGTTCTCTACCTCGAAGTAGGGGTAAGCAAGTGACCTATCTGGTTGGCCAGGAGTACTATTCTGGTCCCGTATATTTCCCCTTGCTACCGCTAATGTGGGATCCTCCCACTGGGCTGTCTTAAAACTCCCAGGACTGACCTCTAGGTCAGCGAGGGTCTTATCCGGTTCTGGGGTGGTAAGTGTCTGCTCAACATCTTGATTTGGGGTATTCCCTACCAAAGTAGTGATGGGGAAGGGAATTTTACAGCACTCCTCCTTTTCCCCCTTCTTATTTGGGCCCTCGTCAACCTCCATTTCTGAAAAAGGGAAAGGATTTGTTTCTTCTAATACTTCGTTATGGTCCGCTATTGAACTCTGGGCGCTATTCTGAGCGGGGGACCACATTTTTAGAAAATGGGGAAAGTCGGTCCCTATTAACACATCATGTGCCAGTTTGGGTACAATACCCACCTTGAACTCTAAAGAACCAAACTCTGTTTCAAAAAAAACATCAACAGTGGAATATTCATGATTATCCCCATGTATACAACAAATTGCCACTCTTTGTGAACTGTTTCCCTGTTTCTTCTTAATGGGCAAGAGGTATTCGGACACTAGTGTGACCATGCTCCCAGAGTCAAGAAGTGCCCGAACCCTCTTACCATTAACCTTTACAAATGCCCACAGATGGTTATTCAAGGGGTCCTCTGGGCTAGGGCCCATACATTGGGACAACAGCGAATAAGGTTCCACGCTGTTGCATTGCATGGGCTCATCATTTAGTGGGCAGATTTTTGCTGTGTGGCCCCTCTCATGACAATTTACACATTTAGGTACATAGTCTGTGTCCCACTTAGAGCCTTTTCCCGGCTCCCCATGTTGGCTATTGCCCTTAGTGTGCGAACCACTGTTGCTGGAGCGGCGTGAAGGTGGTCGCCGCTCTTCAGCGCCCCTTAACCCCGGTACCCTTTTACCGTCTCTGGAAGAGTCCTGGAACCTCGGGTAGTGGGGTTGCTCCACGACTGTGGGTTGCGGGTGCTCTTCTGCTGCATTGTACCTTTCTACGAGGGCCACAAGCTCATCCGCATTGTGGGGGTCACTCCGACTGACCCAACGGCGTAAGGCAGAGGGAAGTTTCCTCAAGAACTGGTCCATGACCAACCGTTCCACGATGTGGCTGGCTGAGTTGATCTCGGGTTGTAGCCACTTCCGGGCGAGGTGGATAATGTCATACATCTGGCTTCGGGTGGCTTTATCCATCGTGAAGGACCATGCGTGAAACCTTTGGGCGCGAACAGCCGTGGTTACGCCGAGGCGGGCGAGGATCTCGAACTTCAATTTTGCATAGACGTTAGCTTCGGCTGGCTCTAGATCAAAGTAAGCCTTCTGGGGTTCGCCGCTTAGGAAGGGTGCGATTAGACCAGCCCACTCAGCTTCTGGCCATCCCTCTCTCTGTGCCGTGCGTTCAAACGTGAGAAGATAGGCTTCCACATCATCCGAGGGTCCCATCTTCTGAAGGTAGTGGCTTGCCCTGGTCATTTTCGGAACTGGGGCTGCCGCTGCCAGTGGAAGGTTACGGATAGTCCCCCTCAGGATCTCGAGTTCCTGCTGTAAGCCCTGAGCGAACCGCTGTTGCTCCTCTCTCAGCAAGCGGTTTGTCTCTTGCTGGTTTGCATTCGCGTTTTGCAGGGCTTCATTCGTCTGTTGCTGGTTTGCATTCGCCTGTTGCTGGTTTGCATTCGCCTGTTGCTGGTTTGCATTAATCTCTTGCTGGGCTATTAGCAGCTGTTGCTGGGCTGCATTCGTCTGCTGCTGGTTTGCATTAGTTTCTTGCTGGGCTATTAACAGCTGTTGCTGGGTTTCATTCGCGTCTCTCTGGGCAGCGACATTGCGTACCAGCGCACCCACCACGTCTTCCATCTTGTTTGCAGAGGATGAAAAAAAAACTTTTTTTTTTTCCTTTCAAAGTTCTTTAACCCGCAGACCCCCTAGTGCTCTGCCCGCATTCTCCACCATATGTGACAAACGGCTTACTCCGGGGCTCCGTCGTTTGTCCGGGACTGTTTAGAACACGGTCTTTTAGGGTAGGTTAAATGATGAGGCGTCACGTACTGTTCCTTTAAACAGGCTATGCCTGGTTTATTCAGTCCCAGGCACTGAGACTGCCACAGTGCATACAACAGAAAACAGATCAAAACAAAAGCTGCTCACCTGAGCGATAACTTAACTTAGATATCCCTGACTCAGGGTTGGAAGTGGCTTTTCCACTTCCAACATCAAAACACGGTACTTTTGCAGTCTTACACAAATGAACAGAAAGATTGAACCTGTTTGGGGAAGAGGCTTCTCCCCTCTGTAGTTCAGCAGCCTTCCAGCCTCCTGGCTCTTGTGGGGAGACCAGAGCAAACAGGAAATCAGTCTTTCATACCTGATTCTTAATTAGCATGACAGGTGACAGAAATCAGGCAGCAGACAAACTCTGGTCTGGATCTCTCATCCCTCAGTTCCAGCGCTTGCCAAACTGTGGGATGGAGTGTATGTATTATAAGGCTGCACTCCCAGGCCAAACAGGATAGAAACTGTCTAGTATCCTGGGAGCCCTATATACGGAATTTATTACCATCCCCTGGTTTCTGTCACAGTGTATATATACGACTGCAGTGTGTATTGTGTCTGTGTGTTGGTGGTGATTGAATGCAGCGGTGCACAATCTAAGGGGGGTCGCCCCGGCGCAAGATTATTTAGGCGGGGCGCGTGCGGCAAAACCTGGCTGCGCAGGCGAAAAAGATGTGCGCGCGCGGCCGAACAGAATAGTGCAGGTGGCGATCACATAATTCGGAGGTACGGGGGAGGAGCACGCGCGAGCCCTGTGATGTCAAACGCCCCTCCCTCCGGTGTCTGCCCTACAATAACGCTGTGTTGCTGCTCTCCTCCGCTGGCAACCTGCTTCGCTGCGATCCTCTGCAAGTGAAAGGGTAGGCTGCCACTTTATCACTCATACTATGAATGTACAGAATTAAGGTAAAAAAAGTGTAAACACTTCCCCACTCGTGCTTGCAAAATTATGCAGGACACCCTGTGCTCATGCTTGGAGAGTTGGTGATGTCACCGCTCTCAGCGGCAGCGTGGACGCAGTCTAATTTTGCAAGAGCGAGCTGTTGAAGTATGTAAGTATTTAAGCTGCGCTTATAGTGCCGGCGACGCGACGTCATCCGAAAAATGCATTGTCGCTGCCGCGTGTGCTTATAGTAAGCGTGACGTGGCGATGCGATTTTTTGAAGCCGGCAATATTTGATTTTTCAGGGGCTGTCGCCTCATGTGACAGCCCCTGAACCAATCAATGGCCAAGTCGCCCGCACCGCCACCGCAAAGCGAAATACAACTTTTGCTAGCGTCGCCGTCGCGGGCACTATACGCGCGGCCTTAGACATATTTGTATTTACATTGTATACCGTTTAATAAAGGTTTTTTTTTAATGTGATTTTGATCAGACAGGGGGGGGCCCGAGAAATTTCATGGATTAAAAGGGGGGCTCGGCCTAAAAAGTTTGCTCACCCCTGTATTAGAGGGAAGCAGGGGTGAGTCACAGTACGCTATTGTCAAGTACTGTTACATACAGAGTAAAGTGCGGATGCTCAGTAGCGCTAAAAGAGCTATAGAAAGACGCCATCTTTTTATAGCTCCATATAGCTATATAGCTTTCTATAGATGCCAAGTCTCACTCTTTAGATGAGGCAGACTATGTATCCTAGACCGTGATTAAATGTGTATATTGTGTGTGTACTGCGTCTCTAAAGGTACTTCATATGAGGGTCTCGAGAGTCAGTAATGTGAATATCCCTTTAGTGATGTCACCTTAGACTGCTTTGTAAGGTTACAAACACAGACAATATATATATGTGTATGGGCATGGCTTGACTTAGTAAGTCTTTCATATATTCAGGGTTAAGGAGATCTCGCTATACAACCGGTCTCTTTGAAGTATGCATCCAGCAGCATCCGTCCTGACGTCACGACAATAAAAACCAGACGACCTTTTCGCACGTCTGGCGCGCTTCTTCAAGGGGGAGGAGTGATGGCCAGATCAAATGGTCATGGTTTATATAGCCCTTCCCAGAGGCGGGATGGGGGTGTGTCCGTGAGTCTGTTACTCAGACAGGGACCCGTGTCAGATTCCCATTTGTTAACGGAACCAAAGACGGATAGTATCAGAAAGTTATCCATCACAAGTATAGAAAGAATAATATATACAGCTCTATAGGTATGTTTGCATATAGTCTGCAGTATATAATGTATATGCGTGGTATAATGTCCAGATAGTTCGTACATAGCATACAATAGTGGAGTCTTATTCTGCCTCTGTATGTGACAGAACTAGAGACAGGTACTGTCTATATATATATATATTTTTTTATTTTTAAAAAAAAAAAATTACACTGTATATAAGTGCAATTAGAGAGTTTATAATTAATTACCAAAAATTCACCAAAAACTTGTTAATGTATGTATCATTTTATTGACATAGCGCCAACTGTGTTCACAGCACTTTACAAAAATACGATACAAAATGATTTGCCTCTGTATTTCCCAATTGCAAATATATTGGAACAAGATGAAGCCACAATCACAATATTAACTAACATTTGTTTAACAGAGGAAGAATTGCCAAAGCGGCTTGATAACATTAAGGTAAATAAAGCACCTCGCCAGATGGCATGCACCCAAGGGTTCTTAAAGAGCTAAGTTCAGTAATAGCCAAACCATTACATTTCATATTCAAGGACTCAATTTCCACAGGCTGAGTACCACAAGATTGGCATATAGCAAACGTGGTGCCTATAAAATAAGCTAGATCACAACAAGGGAATTACAGTCCGGTAAGCCTAACATCAATAGTGGGGAAGCTATTTGAAGGATTAGTAAAGTATAATATTCAGGAATACCAAATGGACAACAACATTATTAGTATGGATTTATGAAGGGTAGGTTGTGCCAAACTAACCTTATTAGTTTCTTTGAGTAAATATGTAGGAATTTAGACCAGGGTAATGCTGTTGATGTGGTCTACTTTTGAAAAGGCTTTTGATACAGTGCCACACAAGAGGTTAGTGTACAAAATAATGTACAGTACATTGGTCTGGGTAAAGATATTTGCACCTGGATTGAAAACTGTTTGAAGTATAGACAACAAATTGTCATTGCCAAATTGCCATAAATATAACCTTTTCAGGTTGGGCTAAAGTTGTAAGGGGAGTAATGTTTTGATGCTTTTTAACTTGTTTATTAATTACCTTTAGGCTGACATTGAGAGCAAAGTCTCCATCTTTACTTATGACACTAAATTGTGTCAGGTAGCAGGATGTAATTTATCTCCAGAAGGACTTGAATAAACTGGAAACTTGGGCAGGTAAATACCAGATGAGATTTAATACAGATATGTAAGGTTATACATTTGGGAAGCAAGAATATGGCTACTTACAAATTAAATGGCACAAAATTAGGTCAGTCATTGATTGAGATAGATTTAGGAGTGCTTGTAGACAGCAGGCTTAGCAGTAGTGCTCAATGTCAAGCAGTAACTGAAAAGGCACATAGGATAGTATTGTGGTATCGTGAAGAAAATGGGTTATGGATAGAAGGGAAGAAAGCATAATTGTGCTCCTTTATAAATGCCTAGTAAGACCATAAGGAGTACAGTTTTGGGCACTACTCTAGAAAAAGTCCAGATAAGCGCCACCAAATTAATACTGGGTGTAATGTCCGATTTATGAGGAAAGGCTAGCTAAATTAGATTTGTTTATATTAGAAAAGAGGCATCTAAGAGGGGATATGATAACTATATACAAATATATTGAAGGTAAATACAAGGAACTTTCAAAATAACTATTAATTCCAAGGGCAGTACAAAGGATACAGGAAAGGAGATTTCACCAGCAGGAAAGGAGATTTCACCAGCAGGAAAGGATTCTTTATATCAAGGGCAGTTAAATTGTGAAATTCATTACACTTAAAGACTGTGATGGCAGATACAATAGATATATCTAATACCAGTTTAGACATCTTAGAAAGGAAAGGTATACAAGGATAAACCAAATAAGTAAACATGGGAAGGATGTTGATCCAGGGAGTAATCCGATTGCCAATATCTGGAGTCAGGAAGGAATTTATTTTCCCCTAATGAGACATCATTGGATGATATTTCACTGGGGTTTTTGTTTGACTTCCGCCGGATCAATAAACTGTAAATACAAATATAGGATATGTATCTGTCATCTAAATTTAACATCACTTATACTCGATTGACGTGTTAATATTCAACCTGATTTACTATGTAACTATGTAATACAGGTAAAATAAAGTATAAACAATGGAAGTAAAAGACAACATAAGGCAAGGGGAGATCCTGTCCCAAGGAGCTTACAATCTAAGTGGTATATTGGAAGATTTACAGACAGTCAGGGAGGTCAAGTCATCTGCACTCAGTAGTGTAAACGTAAATAATTTAATGAGATGATTGATTTAAGAGTGGAATTTCCGCTGTGCTTTAAATATGGAAAGTGAAGGCGCTTGACGAATAATGAGTGGGAGAGATGAGTAAAATAAAGTTTTTAAGACGTGAGAGGACTATAGAGGTGAAAGGTGCAAAGAAGAGACAATGAGCATTATAGGTCAGATGGGGTGTAACGGGAGATCAGAGGAAGATGACTGCACTATACTCATATTGTCTCCGTAGTCTTCTACAGACTGCTCGTTCTTGGGACACAGGTTGCCTATTTCCCATTATTACATTTGTTTTTATGCAATTCCTATTCCCTGTATTATACTGTTGCGTGTTGTTAATACTATTGTCACTAAACAAATAAAAATATACATACATATTTTCTAGCTAAAAGTACTGTTTACAAATGCAGCAACATACATTGAAATCACATTTCTCCTCCGTTTGTATAATGGTGTGGTCTCAGCGTACCTCTCAGTTCAACATGGGGGAACTTACTCACCTTATTAGATATTGCTGCCTCACAGACTTCCGGAATATCACACACTTGCCTTAGATGACATGTCTACCCTGTTTTGGATCCAAGCTACTAGAAGACATTCTAAACATGATTCCCACAGAGTTCTCTCACGCCTTACATTTATAGTGTTGCTAACCTTGCTCTATATCATCATGAGACTGGAGTCCAGCTCTTGTTTTCCTATTCTGCATTAAGATACAGAACTATTTCTGTAACCAAAATGCACTGGCATTAGAGTTAAAACATAAGGGCTGACTTAAGTGCATTTTTAAAGACTTACGGGCCACCAGTTGTCTGGTTTGAGAGCCATTGATTTACGTGGAAGGGTTGACAACTACACATTTATATCATTATAGTAAGAGTGGTTTTGCACCGAGATACGTGATAAACCGGAAAAAGTAACCTAATACAACAATAAAGCTAGTTCTCAGGTATAATCAACCATCTTATTACAATCTATATTTTATCAGCACTCCCCAGTGTTTTCAGCAATACCCTGCCTTTTTTACCAGTTGGATCCTTAAAGTCAGTGGCCGAAGTGTGAGAATAATAGAATACAGTAATAGGTGGTATGGAGCACCACTATATATATATTTTTTGTTGTTGTTACAAACCTACTGCTCTGCTTCCTTTTTAACAAAAAAATAGCGGCTCTTTTCCTTTTTGTTTTAAGAGTACTGTATAAACATTGTCTTTTTCTAAGAGGAGATTACAAGAGCTTAGGGCTAATAATAAAAGGTTTAGATCAGACACTACTTTTATTTTAAGCCACTGCTGAAAGTGAATGTAGAGTCTAGTCTCCCAGGTGATATGTAAGGTACAATAGACTTGTTTAATGTTCATTGCTGTCGTCACATTTGGACCACAAGTTCCAGCATGATTTCACCTTAGTCTCTAGAAGTTAACTGTTCATATTTCCCAGCCTCGCCCCGCTACTATTTAACAACCTTCAATAGTTCAGTCTTCTATTTCCATTTCTCTTTACATCTGCAAACACCTGCATCACATTACAAGACATCCATGGCTCCCAGCAGTGAAAAGAAAATTAAACAAAAAGGGAGCTGATCTTTATGCTATTTTAAGTCCTTCAGGCAGAAAAAGGAGTACAAATCATTGTTTTTTTGGCCACCACCCTGGGAGAATGGGTCTTCAGTAACTAGACTATTTTGTCCTATACAGTATATAAATGACAGTATATGCAGCTCTGTGCACAGATTTTAGCAGGCACAGAGAGTCCCCATTAGAAAACTGGACCTTGAGTCCAATATGGTGCAACAGATATATTCCACAGTTATGTTGTATAACAAGTCCCATAAGCCACAGACATCAATATTCTATTTTCTTAGGTATATTGATCATTTGAAACTGCTCCAAAAGGATTGGTATCCATTGTCAACCAAAATACATAGTTCTTAAGTATGTGACTGCCACATGAGGCTTAAATCTTAGAGTGGGATTTATAGGGTATTAGGGGAACACAACACCAAAGGCAAGGGGTTCCATTTTCTCCTACCACACTCAGATAAGTCACTGAACAGTATTGGTGACACAATTAGAGATCAGTAGTACTGTCACAATCCACTCACTTTGAGTTGTAGAATGATGATAACCAGCAAGAAGTCTGTGTAGGCGTGCATCCAACATGATTGAAGATCAAAAGAAAAACAGCCTCCAAAGAGGGAAGTGGAGCACAGCAAGGGACAAATCGCAGGAACCAGCGCACCATAGGTTAAAATCTAGTTTATTGGTCCACAAGAGGAGACACCATAAAAACGGACAGCCACCCACTCTGACGCGTTTCGGGCTAGGCCCTTTGTCAAAGAGTATGCCCCAATCACAAAAAACACACAATTATATACATATATTTTAATTACATTAATTAATCACACCCTCCGGAATTGATGACGTCAGTGAACACAGACAGACATCTCGCGAGACTCCTCATGTAGTCAGTGCCTCTAGAGACTATTCATCAGCGCACATTGCGCCATCTAGTCAGGAGGATATGTTAATACAGGCCAACACATAACACAAGTCCCGATTGCATCCTAAACCAGAAGTGACGTCGCGGGGATCAATCCCCAGTCTCGCGAGACTCTCAGACTCACTGGTGTCTCAAGCAAGCAAGGGAGAGCCCCACAGCGCCACCTACCATCGAGGAAATACATTAAATATATTAACTTATACCTAAACAAAGCCAATAATCTACATCACTATATAATCCTATTAACATATGTTAGTGTGTTATAAACATTGCTCGATCTTATTGTGTTAAAGGACCATAAAGAACAACATTAGAACTGATAGTTTAAACATTATATACTAACTTCGATAGGCATAACTATGTCCATTATTTATTATTTAGAAAAAATATATATTAAAAAAAATATATATATTAAAAGTAAAACAGGATAAAAATGGTAGTTGACAGAGAGACATATAATTATTATATTAAACTCAATTAGAATATGTTTTTATAAAAGTTTTTATGGTGTCTCCCCTTGTGGACCAATAAACTAGATTTTAACCTATGGTGCGCTGGTTCCTGCGATTTGTCCCTTGCTGTGCTCTACTTCCCTCTTTGGAGGCTGTTTTTCTTCCGAGTCCCCATTAGAGATGGGCACATTTTTGGCCAGAGTTTGATTTCGCTGGCGAAATGATGTTATTTAGCATTTTTGCACTTTCAAAAAATTACTAAAGTTCTAAAAAAAAAAAAAAACGCTATTCATGTCCTTTTTTACGTTTGAAAAACAGTAACATTTCTGGCCATTACTAATTTTCAAACATAGATTACCTAGCGAAATTGGTTAATTTTGCAATAAAATTTTTATTCAAAAGTCTTATCAAACCTTTCACAGTTTTTGAAATATTTTCGAAAAATCGAACACAAAAAAAACCCCTCAAACCAAATGTTTTGAAGTTCACCCTTATCATCACACCAAAGAGCTTACAATCTAACACTTGGTTCCTGAGGCACATGGAAAATAAACACTGGGATTTCAACTCTGTGCTTCTTCAAGCACAGCTAGGTTTCCTTCAACCAGGCAACATTTGTGAATAATAATTCTTGTTGAGTACACTTTTTAGAAAATATTTAATAATGTAATGGTCTATATTCTTCATTTTTGGCATTTGTGTCCTGTACTTAATAAAGAAAAGTGGGACATCTGCTAAAGTCTAGGAGTACTCACCCAATTGTCATCTAGAGCAGTGGTTCCCAACTCCAGTCCTCAAAGGCCTCTAACCGTCCAGGTTTTAAGGATATCCTCACATTAACACAGGTGGCTCCATTATTTTGGCTCAATTATTTTGACTGAACAACCTGTGCTCAAGCAGGGATATCCTTAAAACCTGGACTGTTAGGGGTCCTTGAGGACGGGAGTTGGGAATCAATGATCAAGAGCATCAGCTGTGCTGTAATAGGACAATGCAGATGCTCTGTATGGTGGTTCCTTGTAGCATGTTGTCTATAGACCATCACACATCTGAGTTTCTGATTGCAAATACCACAGATTTATTGGTGAAACAACAATTGAGCTACATGTACTTCACAATAGTTGGTAATTTGTGGATTAAAGACGATATGAGGAAAGTGCACTCAACACTTTGTCAGACTAGGTGGTTATAGTAGGGTCCTTCCAATTCTTCAGTATTTATGTAATCTCTTGACCATGTCTAAAATACTGCAGATTTACATTCAGGGATTTAGTGTGTCTTTAGTACAATTTGTATAAGGTAAATTAACTGGTCATGACATTAGCGATCCCAGTTAGTTAGTGTCACGGTAGACCAAGCTTTTTAACACATTTATACCTGGATCCTTTGATTGAACAAAAGCGTGAAATAAAATAAATTGTGTTTATTTACATAAAGAACACACACAGCTTGAATTACAAAAATATCACAAATAATCACTTACGGAAACGGGATAAAATGAAATAAAATGTCTACTGAACGAAAGTCTCTGAAATCCGGTCTCCAGGTAGGAATACCCACACGTGGGGTTACTGCACAAAAGGAGCCGTGTAATAGTCCTTGGCTAGGGGCGCAACTTGCCAGCCCTATGCCAAATGAAATAATTTTGTTCTGTCCTTGCACTGCACACTGTAGCTCAGATGAATCTTCGGTACATGATTGAACCCTTAGATGAAACTCTTAGATGGAACTGATGAATCTAACTTTTTGTCTCACTGCATGACTTTTGTAAAAACTTCCCCTGTCCCATCTTACATGTGTAGCCAATCTGTGACATGGGAATTTCCTCCCTGGCCACTCACATACTTTTGCCAGGTGGATAACTCCTGGCCTCTCTGGCTTCAGAACAGTGACTGAGCGTGTGCAACAAAATGTCATCTTCCCCCACTTGACACTCGCACTTAGCATATGCCATCCTGCTTTCTTACTGAATGACGCTCAGTCTTGCTAGGCCAAAGGGACCCATTTGATCTAAGGATATCGGGGGGCTTCAATTTAGCACGGAAGGTCTAACAAATTATTTGGTCTTTCCTGCTAACCCCACCGATCGCACCTCTGGGAAAAATGTCCCTTTGAAGCTCTGGACTTTAGTATACATCCTGGAGTTATCTCCACAAGCTAGCTCAGAAGCCTGGCCATTCAGATATGCATGCCTTCCCCTGGAATGCTAAACACACATGCTACAAATTTTAAAACCATCTCAATCTACATGATTCCCTTCTAACCCTCTGCATACAAAATTTCAGAAAGCTAGTCCCTTCCTAACTAAAATGATATCTTTAATTGGATAAACTTTTGATATGTGGGCTTTATTTAACCACAAGTCAAGTATCCACTTGAGTCTGGGGTTAAGGCAGTGTTACAATTCTGTATTCTTCACAATCCCAGGTGTACTTCTCCAATTAACCCCTTAAACATAGGTTAGCAGCCTTTATTTCCCCCAGGAACATCTGAACACAGGGTAACATATATTTATAACACTGCAGTCAGCCCTAGACCACACAGCTGACACTTTAAAAACACATTTGATGACTCGGGGGTTACCTTGCCTGGCAACCTGCCTTTAATTGATGGCAAAGGTACGATTTCATCGTCACAGTTAGTATCTACAATAATTAAATTCTCGGTTCAGCTAATCCATATGTATACGACTCCATGTTTTCTCTGGTTCACCCAGAGCTAAAGGAATGAATACTACTAGTTACTGTGAAAAAACTTAGATTTATAAAGAATTATAACACACGCTTGATATGGAGAGTAAAGTCACCGGTGATCTGAACATATTTGCACAGCAGTCATACTAATATATGCACTACATCCTATCTGATAATCTGCACCATAAACAAGTATGTAAAATTGAAATGTTCTATTCATTTCTTTAATTTTCCGTCAGATTTAACAAAGAATAATGTTTTCTTGAAAATCCAGCATCCATATAATTTAGATTCATATTGACAACTGATATGTATTTCTCCTCGTGTAAAGAAACTCAGCGCTGAGAAGTATCCACGTTGCTGCACAATAATCCAATATACCAGTGTCTAAAACTATCTGTTTGATGCCTGAAACCATTAAAGTTCAGTGAAAGTGTCTCTGTCTGCAAGGTGCACCACTCATAAGGGTAATGTAATCGCTGACATAACATCTTGTGTGTTACCACATTGTTTAGGTTATATGGCGTATATGTAACTTTTTATTCTCTTGCAGATACTGTTACATTTAAAAGGCCCCATATAATGGCTTTATAGATTTGGTGTAATTAGTATATATGATTCAAACACTGCACAAATCTCTTCTTCACCTCGAGTACTAAACATGAAGCCCAGGCACCAAATGCTTGTAGCACATATTTTACTACCTGCAAAATATGGCCCTGATTTACTAAACATTGATAAGTACATCTTAACACTTGGGGTGACCTTGTGATGTTCACTCATTTTCTATGAGGAGATTGTGTACATGGCTCCATTGCTCACCCGATCGTTATATCACTGCAGTGATATTAATAGCAGAGCAGGGTCCTTCTCTTCTACTCAGATTGCGGGAGCGCTGATCACTCTCTCCCCTAGAAAATGAGCAAAAGGCAATGATGTACATAAGGGGGCCTCCAGGGTGTCAGCCTCAGGATGTACAATGTTAGTCCACAGGGAAATCCAGTGTCCAAAGGGGCAATTTCTCCTAGGACCAAAGTGACCTAATGCCAGTGACATGTTTTAAGAGGTACTCCTAGGGACTATTTTATTTTTTTAAATAGGTTTGAAGCAGGGGATCTCCAGATCTGAACTGTGTTAATTTCAGCTCTGGGGACTCTCTGATTCCATAGATACAGCTCAACCCCGCTATAACGCGGATCCGCAAATATAACACGTTGTTGGCGTGGACCCCGAATATTTAATTAAAAATTTTTTGCCAAACTTTACACATACACACACATACACCCCCCCCCCCCTACCTCTGGTGGTGCTGGGGATCGTGGTGGGGCTGCTGGCGCCTCAGTCCTGCCTTCTCCCTCTACCCAATATGCCTGGGGATCGTGGTGGGGCTGCTGTGGGAAGTGCTGGGGGATCGTGGTGGGGCTGCTGTGGGAAGTGCTGGGGGATCGTGGTGGGGATGATGTTGGGGCTGCTGGGAGAGGTGCTGGGGCATCGTGGTGGGGCTGCTGGGGAATCGTGGTGGAGCTGCTGGGGCATCGTGGTGGGGATCGGGCTGCTGGGGGAAGTGCTGGGGCTGCTGGGGGATCGTGGTGGGGATCAGGCTGCTGGGGGAAGTGCTGGGGGATCGTGGTGGGGATCGGGCTGCTGGGGGAAGTGCTGGGGGATCGTGGTGGGGCTGCTGTGGGAAGTGCTGGGGGATCGTGGTGGGGATGATGCTGGGGCTGCTGGGAGAGGTGCTGGGGCATCGTGGTGGAGCTGCTGGGGCATCGTGGTGGAGCTGCTGGGGCATCGTGGTGGGGATCGGGCTGCTGGGGGAAGTGCTGGGGCTGCTGGGGGATCGTGGTTGGGATCGGGCTGCTGGGGGAAGTGCTGGGGGGATCGTGGTGGGGATTGGGCTGCTGGGGGAAGTGCTGGGGGGATCGTGGTTGGGATTGGGCTGCTGGGGGAAATGCTGGGGGGATCGTGGTGGGAATCGGGCTGCTGGGGGACGTGCTGGGGCTGGTGGGGGGATCATGGCGGGTCGGGCTGCTGGGGAAAGTGCCTGGGCTGCTGGGGGGAATCGCTGGGGGGATTGGGGTGCTGGGGGGGTGCTGGGGCTGCAGGGGGGATTGTGGTGGGGATCAGGCTGCTGGGGAAAGTGCCTGGGCTGCTGGGGGGGATCGTGGTGGGGATCGGGCTGCTGGGGGAAGTGCTGGGGCTGCTGGGGGATCGTGGTTGGGATCGGGCTGCTGGGGGAAGTGCTGGGGCTGCTGGGGGATCTTGGTGGGGATCGGGCTGCTGGGGGAAGTGCTGGGGGATCGTGGTGGGGCTGCTGGGGGATCGTGGTGGGGCTGCTGGGGGAAGTGCTGGGGGATCGTGGTGGGGATGATGCTGGGGCTGCTGGGAGAGGTGCTGGGGCATCGTGGTGGGGCTGCTGGGGGATCGTGGTGGGGATCGGGCTGCTGGGGGAAGTGCTGGGGCTGCTGGGGGATCGTGGTGGGGATCGGGCTGCTGGGGGAAGTGCAGGGGGATCTTGGTGGGGATCGGGCTGCTGGGGGAAGTGCAGGGGGATCGTGGTGGGGCTGCTGGGGGATCGTGGTGGGGCTGCTGGGGGAAGTGCTGGGGGATCGTGGTGGGGATCGGGCTGCTGGGGGAAGTGCTGGGGGATCGTGGTGGGGCTGCTGTGGGAAGTGCTGGGGGATCGTGGTGGGGATGATGCTGGGGCTGCTGGGAGAGGTGCTGGGGCATCGTGGTGGAGCTGCTGGGGCATCGTGGTGGAGCTGCTGGGGCATCGTGGTGGGGATCGGGCTGCTGGGGGAAGTGCTGGGGCTGCTGGGGGATCGTGGTTGGGATCGGGCTGCTGGGGGAAGTGCTGGGGGGATCGTGGTGGGGATTGGGCTGCTGGGGGAAGTGCTGGGGGGATCGTGGTTGGGATTGGGCTGCTGGGGGAAATGCTGGGGGGATCGTGGTGGGAATCGGGCTGCTGGGGGACGTGCTGGGGCTGGTGGGGGGATCATGGCGGGTCGGGCTGCTGGGGAAAGTGCCTGGGCTGCTGGGGGGAATCGCTGGGGGGATTGGGGTGCTGGGGGGGTGCTGGGGCTGCAGGGGGGATTGTGGTGGGGATCAGGCTGCTGGGGAAAGTGCCTGGGCTGCTGGGGGGGATCGTGGTGGGGATCGGGCTGCTGGGGGAAGTGCTGGGGCTGCTGGGGGATCTTGGTGGGGATCGGGCTGCTGGGGGAAGTGCTGGGGCTGCTGGGGGATCTTGGTGGGGATCGGGCTGCTGGGGGAAGTGCTGGGGGATCGTGGTGGGGCTGCTGGGGGATCGTGGTGGGGCTGCTGGGGGAAGTGCTGGGGGATCGTGGTGGGGATGATGCTGGGGCTGCTGGGAGAGGTGCTGGGGCATCGTGGTGGGGCTGCTGGGGGATCGTGGTGGGGATCGGGCTGCTGGGGGAAGTGCTGGGGCTGCTGGGGGATCGTGGTGGGGATCGGGCTGCTGGGGGAAGTGCAGGGGGATCTTGGTGGGGATCGGGCTGCTGGGGGAAGTGCAGGGGGATCGTGGTGGGGCTGCTGGGGGATCGTGGTGGGGGATCGTGGTGGGGATGATGCTGGGGCTGCTGGGAGAGGTGCTGGGGCATCGTGGTGGGGCTGCTGGGGGATCGTGGTGGGGATCGGGCTGCTGGGGGAAGTGCTGGGGCTGCTGGGGGATCGTGGTGGGGATCGGGCTGCTGGGGGAAGTGCAGGGGGATCTTGGTGGGGATCGGGCTGCTGGGGGAAGTGCAGGGGGATCGTGGTGGGGCTGCTGGGGGAAGTGCTGGGGGATCGTGGTGGGGATGATGCTGGGGCTGCTGGGAGAGGTGCTGGGGCATCGTGGTGGGGATCGGGCTGCTGGGGGAAGTGCTGGGGGATCGTGGTGGGGATCAGGTTGCTGGGGGAAGTGCTGGGGCTGCTGGGGGATCGGGCTGCTGGGAGAAGTGCTGGGGCTGCTGGGGGATCGGGCTGCTGGGAGAAGTGCTGGGGCTGCCAGCGCCTCACTCCTGCCTCCCGATCGGGCACGCGGCGGCCATTTAAAAAAAAAAATTAGCGCGACCCCGGTTATAACACGGTCGGATCGTGTGGTCCCCGAGGACCATGTTATAGCGGTTTTCAGCTGTACTAACTGCCATAGGGGGTGCCAGCAGCAGTGCAGACCGGGCTATTTGGGGCTAACAAAGTGGTGTCTTTAAAGCTCCCGCATCCTGCAGGCCAGTAGGAAGCTGTGATGTCATCACTTCCGGCTTACTATATTGGCACCCCCTATGGAGGTGTCTCGGGAAGCACAGGGTCCCAGGAGCTGACATTAATGTGGATCAGCTCCGGAGACGCCTTGCTTCAACTTTATTTATTTATTTTTAAAATGAGTTTTACACCCAAATTTTACACCTATATCGGTTTACGCTATTTTGTTAAGTTGGTTTGTAAACATGGTAACTGAGACTGGGGGATGGGGGGTGATTTTCTCTGGCTACTCCCATTTTGTGTAGATGTCATTCTGTGTTCTGCAAGTGTTTGCACAGCCTCAGCTCTCACTCTCCTTCTCCCCTTATCTTTATTGGTTCTCGGATAAGGACAGGTTGGCAAAGGGTAAAGAAAACATTTGATTGACAATCACTTCACCATTCAGAGGCCCCGAATAAATTACATTTGTAATTCATTTCCCAAAAAATGAAAGAGGCCAAACTTTTGCTATTCACTTAGGAAGATTTGTTTTGGGAAGCCAATGTGTGTAATGTGGGGGGGGGGGGGGGCAATTATTGTGTGGGGGGAGGAATTGTATGGGTATTGGGGATAATTGTGTGTGTGTGTGACAAGCGGAGGAGAAGTGATTGAGCTACCGGGATTGAGTGAGAGGCAGTAATTGAGTGATAGCTTAGGGGGGGGGGTGCCGTCGCGGGGTGGGGGGGACTGATCAAAACTCTAGTCCTGAGCCCAGGAAATCTGTTGGCAGGCCTGATTATATAACTGAAGGTTATATATATATACCATATACATTTTAAGTTATGGTGGGTGAAAAAAACCTACCCAGCCTAGAAATATTTCAAAGCAAGTATAGACCAACCTCACACTGATGATACCCATCAAGGTTGAAACATGTCTGTGAGTGGTCTGTACTTGCTTTGCTAGTCCCATGCTGTGTTTAATAGCTGTGTGAACGGCGATACATCAGCTTAAATGGGCTCCATGTGAATGGATATTCCAGGCAAAAGGTGACAAATTATGTGCTCATTTGCATGTCATTTCCCAGAATCCCTTGCTGCAGTGGGAGCACTGTATGCGAGGAGATAATGGTTGAAAGGCGGGGTTGCAGACCTGTCTAAAACATGTGAATGTGCTCACAAGTGATATTCTCCTCTCTCTCTGTCTCTCTCTGTCTCTCTCTGTCTCTCTCTGTCTCTCTCTGTCTCTCTCTGTCTCTCTCTGTCTCTCTCTGTCTCTCTCTCTCTGTCTCTCTCTCTCTCTCTCTCTCTGTCTCTCTCTCTCTCTCTCTCTCTCTCTCTCTCTCTCTCTCTCTCTCTCTCTCTCTCTCTATATATATATATATATATATATATATATATATACTAATAAGAGGAAAAAAAGATGTCACACAGGTTATGTTTGATATTTTCTTTACATTTTGTCTTTTACAGCTTTTTAGGATTCCGTTTTGCATTCAAATTAAGTTTTTATTCATGTTCCTATTTGTCATCTTTCTTGAACAGAAAATAGGATTTTATAACACAACACAAAATCAGAACTAAACTTGATTTTAATACAGTGTGCATATATTTATGCAGTGGGGAAAATGAGGGATAAATTGACAAGGTTTAATGCAGCCTGAATATATGTTTGGGTAGTACTCGAGGTGTACAATATTAGTAATGCAATGCAATGTATATGTTTACACATTACAAGAGGTGAAGAATAATTAGCCTTAGATTTATTGCAGTGTGCAAATGTCTATGTTGTTTTAGGAGTACAGAATAACTAGTCTTGAATTGAATGCAATATTTATGTGTTTATTCTAGAGGTTTACAAGAATTAATTTTGGATTGAATACAGTGTTCATACTGTACGTTTATGCATTACACAAAAATTGTCTTAAATGAAAACATATCCTTTGTACATACTTTAATGCATTGTGCAGAATAAATGATCTGCTAATACAATTGTGACGCCAATACCATTTGGAGTAGCATTATTTACAGCCAGGAAACCCTCTTGCATTGACCTATCTGCATGCATCACTAACGAGACAGTCCCACATAGAATCACATACTAAAAGTGCTTTAAGTTGTTAACCTTCATCAATATGCCACATTCCTCAACATTTGTAATGGATGTTTCATCATTTGAGTTTCTTCGATTTGCTGATCATTTTGACACGTAGGTCCAAATGTTTAGTAAGAAATATCACATTTTTATTTATTTATAAAATATTTTACTAGGAAGTAATACATTGAGAGTTACCTCTCATTTTCAAGTATGTCCTGGGCGCAGTTAAGATGACAAATAATACATGGTTACAAATACATAGTTACATAAGTGAACAGGGTATACATTATATACAAGATTGCATGCACAGTTAGAGATAATATATATTATAGGTGTATGTACAGTAACAGTAACAGACCAGATTAAAATGTGAGACCGTGGGACCATGAACAGTCTTTTGAAGTCAGATCTCAGATGATAAGTGCTGCATGTGGTAGGGGTGAGGAGCTTGTTCAGATAGATGGGTAGCTTGCCCAGAAAGTATTTGAAGGCATGACATGAAAGGTGAGCTTTGCGCCTAGACTCAAGTGATGACCAGTCTAGTTATTTGATCATTTCACAGTGATGTGTGTGTAGTTGCATTGGAGAACAAGACGGCATATTGAATTGTAGAGGGTATCAAGTTTGCTAAGGTGGGTTTGGGGTGCCGAGCCGTATATTATGTCCCCATAGTCGATTTATTGGCATTAGCATCTGCTGTGCGATACGCTTTCTGACCAGCAGACTTAGGGCGGATTTGTTCCTGTAAACATTGGTTAGGAACCGAGAAAATAATGCAGCAAGAATTCCAAATGAAGGGGGGGCGGTAACCCCTTGCCTACCTTAGTGTGACCATGAAGACATAATGCCTGCCTTCATGGCCGCTATGGCTTCCAATGGGTTATACAAAGGTCTTGTCGAATTTTTTTTTTACCTAGTTCAGTGTACCCTTTAGCTTCCTATATTGCTAAGGCGATATACTGTAGGAAACCAAAGTGGCCCACTTCAGCACCATGGACAAGGCCAAAAAAATTCTGCGGCCCGGTGTTAAGTGCTGGAAACACCTAACACCAGGTATAACCATGACCTAAAATAACCCAGCGTTAGGGCTGTAACAGCCTGCTGTGGATATGCGTTGTGGTACTCCACATCTCTTTTACATATCATTAACACTAACGTCTGTTAAAGTTAATGGCAGGCCGTTTTATCAGTAAGACGGGCTTTAACGCTGCATTAGTGAGCTTTAAAGATCCCTGTTAGCACTTAACGAGACTTAAGTCAAGAACGGAGCGATGTGGATCTGCCATTAAAAAGGAAGCATTTCACAACGAGGCATAGGACCAGTATTCAAAGGGAGAAATAAATGTGACGGGTCCTGATCTTTTACGTCTCTTGATGGGACTGCCCAAGTACCATGCATATAGATTTTTTGTTTAATTGCCTTTACATCCGATAAGTAACAGTGGTATAAATCACATGGGATTTTTAACGACATTTCTCAACGTGTCCAAACCAATTGCAACTATAGCAGCATCCCTATCTAATTTAACCCTTTCAGTGCCAGAGAGGCCGCTGCATCAGAGTGCCACGACCTCTCCAGCACAGCGTGGTCATGTGACCGCTGCGGCCCTTAACCCGGAAATGGAAGTGGAGGAGTCCCATTTCTGTTTCCTTTCACTTCAGATCGTGTCCACGCTGAAAAAAAGCCTTCTTTGGGCATGACGTAACCACTACGTCATGTAGCCCCTGGAGGGCCAGACCTCCTGCTGTAGTGACTACGTCTTGGGGTACCCAAAGGGGCAATCCGTACTAGGACAAAAGTGAACTAATTGCAATTACATGTTTAAGGGGTCACATCTGGATCATTGATAGTTGTGTGTTCAGCAAGTGCTTCTATAGCCAGAATCCCGCTTCCCCACATCCCCTTATCTTTATTGGTTCTCTGATAAGGACATGGTGGAATAAGGGTAAAGAAAACCATTGATTGACAAATATGTCTCCATTCGGAGGCCCCTAAGAAATTAAACTGTCCGACTGTGGGATTACACCTTTAAGTATGATCCCTGAACTATCTTTTAACGAAGGCAGCATGTAATTTACATTTTGTGGAATTTGTGGGTATGCTGCAGAGACTTCAAAGGACTCACAGAAGTGAGATTACTTTTTTTTTTTTTAAACCAAAAATGCTAGATTAGCCTATGACAGATCTGATGCTAAAAGTGACTCCCTATAAGGGATACTAGTAGCTGAAGCAGGTAAATTAGATTGCAAAGTTAACATTTGGGATTCAATATGTTTTTAAACAATAAAAATGCTATTTAACATGGTATAGATGGTGTTGCAAGCTTGATTGTTTTTATTTTATGGCATCTGGAGCTATTGCTACAGTATTTCGATGTGCCCAAATCTGTAAATAATGGATTTAACTGAGACGCTAGATTAATGACATGTAATTGCAACCTGATTTATTCAGTCAGTTTGAGTTGTTAATTCTAATGCTTGTACCATTTTCTATGCTAATCCACTCAACTCAGTAGTCCCTGGCCAGTTACTTTCTTCCCTGTCTGCGATATGTGTAAGATCCCGTTAATTTCTTTTTTGAGTAGACCACTCCATATCCCATATAACACTGTACAGAGGTGGTCTTTAAAAAAAAACGCACTGAATTCATGTTCCAGTGTTGTGTGCTATTATGCAGTATTTCTCTGGAAAAGCCTTGACGTGGGGTCAAGACCGGTTTAGGATATTTGGCCGTAACCAAATCGCCACCGGCACTCTGCCGCCATAACTACAGACCGAAGGGGGCAAGTCACCTCTAGTCACCTCACTGCCAGTGCCTCTCCCAGCCGCAGGGCACCTCCGCGCTCCGACACGCAGGACACAAATGTAAAAAAGTGTCTTGCCTGCTGGCGGCCGAGCTGCGTGTCGGAGGTGCCCTGCAGCTGGGTGAGGTGCTGAGGACATGCTGCGGTGAAGGTGCCCGGCTGGGAGAGATGCAGGTGATGATGGCGAGGTGACCTGCGGTGACTTGCCCTGCAGTCAGTAGTTATGGCGACGGAGCATAGGTCGCAGCCAAATGTCCCATTCTGGAGAAGACTTCTATAGATCCCCTTTACCGCGTTTTGTGAAACTGATAGGGTGCACACATTAATATTTTATTTTGTTGCCATGTGTGAAAAGATATAGAATTCTCATAAGGTTACTACGTAAATCATAAATAAATCCTATGCTGGGTTAATGTTGGCGTGTTTTACTGCAAATGTCAATTCATGTCATTATGTATGATTTGTGAATTGTATATGAATGTTAAAATGAATAGAAAATTATCCTAAAAAGAATGCTACAGACCATTATATGGGCTTTTTAGTAAAATAGGCACAAATCCACTTTTGTGATATGGGCAAAATATACACGGGGTTATATTTGCTCAGCTTGGCTACTAGGCAACAATCTTGTTGCTTATCGTAGCTACTAGGTTTTAGCATGCACTGGATCAACGCACACGTTAACATTAATTACATGCTTTGTATTATAAACCAACATTTACTTTATTTTATCTTCCACAGAAAATCTCACACAGGAAAAATGTGCGAGTTTGTATTAGAGGGAAAAAAAAATGTTTTACATCCTAAATGTAATACAGAAGTATTCTGTGCCTTGTTTTTTATTCTCTGTTATGAAAACAATAATTAATTTTGCCGTGGGAGGATTTAAAGCCTTCTTTGTGTTTTGTGTCAACAACAGAGAACATGTTTGCTGCAGATCCTTTTTTGTCACAAAAGCTTTGTGGCTAGAAAGGATTCACGAGCACATCTTTTATAGAAAAACAGGAATCCCTTTGTTTTTAGACTTCTAAATACAATGCCAATTGCATTCTTCACCCTAAATCATGTCTGCAGTGACTTCATGTGGATAAATGTGTTTGTATGCTGATATGTGTGTCTTTTTTATGTTTAGTCTTCCAATGCCCACAGAACAGATCCCAAGAAAGAGTTTCAGTGTTTGAAAGATTAAACGACCCTTTTTAACATTGTTCAAATACCACGAGATTAGTTTCCAAGGAGACCAAAGACGGTTGCCATAGGCACCAGGGGCCCAGGAATTAGGATTGCGATTTTTTTTTTTCAACCCAGTCACGCTAACAATAGTTTAACAGTGCTATGCCTCTAACCTTTGTTTAATAACACTCGTGCAAATTGATCAGTCTTTAACTCCTGAAGAAGCCAGACTATATACTGCACAGCCGTGAGTTACAGACCCCAAGGCAGAAAACTCATGACTTGATATTGTCGGATAGATCACTATTGCCTTCTCGGATGTCATTTTTTTAAATACATTATTTACAGTATTTTAGCCTACGTAGGTTTTAGTGGCTGGTAATGCTGATATCCTCATATGCCTGAACACTTCAATTACCAATAATACAATATATATAGCCGGACTTTGGAGTTGCCCTGAACAGTACAGGTGCAGTGAAATCTTGGGCAGAGAGCTGACAGTCTAGTTTTGGTATAAGGTGCACACAGATTAAAATATTTGCCCAATGTCAAACACAGTCATATTCTTTGTGTTAAGTGCCTCAGCTTCCTCAAATGTTTTGTTAGTAAGTAAAGAGATATAGTTTGGGAGAAGGGGTATTACAGCAGTAACACCATCTTGGGTGAACCCAGTTCAGAGCCCAGTGTCGGCTCCTTGTAATCTTAAATAAGTCACTTTGTCCCAAAATGGTGCCTAACCAAAAGGCAGCTGACATCAAATTCAACCGAAGGTTTAACAGTTAGCAGCACTCTGTAAATGTGTCCTGTGCAGCCTGCCCCCCAAAAATACCAAATGATATTGTATAGATTGTAGGTAAACAGTGATTTGAATCTGAAACAGTTTATGTACATCACTACACACACTGCTTCAGAAACCGGATCCCTGAGCAAGATAATAATAATAATAATAATGTGTTCCTTAAATAGCCATTAAGTAAACCCAGCACTGTACAGAACAGTTGTTATTTTGGCCTCGTACATCTTGTGTTGCCTGAAAAACAGACAGATGAGACTTGCCCAAGGTCTATCACGTGATTATTTTCCATGCATGATTGGTCTCATAGACTGCAATAGAAGGGACTAAGTTCACATGTGTTATGTTGCTATGTTATTGTCAACCTAATTTGAATGACATTGAATTACAAATACACCTATTCTCTAAGTAGGGCTATGCAAATCAGTGCTCTGCAGACCCTATAGAAGCAAACACCACCCTCTTCATCCATCTCTTTTACAACTGCGGGCCAGGACACAGGTCAAGATTTCAGTCTTGGGCCACCGGAAAACATGTTGAAAGGCCTAGACACCTTGTACGATAGTGTGTGAGTGAAACCTTTCTCCATACCTAGAGAGACCAGCGGAACTCTACAAAACTTGACTACACTCCTTGACAAAGTGCCCTTGCAGCGTGAAACGCGTAGGAAGGAGACCATGGACACTGTCTATTTTGTATGCAAGAATAAAGCCTTCATTCTGACCTGGGATTCCATATCTTTATTGCCTTTTTTGCTACTGCTCTGGATACTCCTTTTTCTCTTTTGAACTCTACAAAACACATGGCATGATAGGTAGAATTGGAAGGGTGAATTTTACTGGACCAGTAATTACATGTGTACAGTTCCAGAGCACATGATGTGCCAGAGCAAGCACGTTATCACACCTCCCAAAAACGGGTGCTTTGTCTTTTATTGCTGATCTGTGCTCCGAGTAACCTAGAAACGTGTGAGATTTTATCTTTACAAGCTTTCTAATGAACAAGCTCTTTTAGTTGTGCCCGTCCATCAGCTGAGGGAGACGGGATTTCGGTGGAATATTGTTAACCTCCCCTTTGCTGTTTCGAACCTTCGGGAGAGCAGCTTGCTGAGCGTATTATTTAACGATGTCACCATTTCTGTCAGGGTCACTGTCAGTTATGTTAATGCTCTCTGTATGTCAGGAAACACCAAGGCCTAGATTCACTAAATTACGTGAGAGTATCTAATGTTAAGATAATCTAAGTTAACCCCTGGTAATCATAAAGCAGTATTCACTAAAGCAAATAACCTGACGTTAACCAAGATTTACTCCTGCAAGAAGCAAGGCGTCATTTTTAACGACCTTAATTCTAAATGAAGGTAGTGGGTCAAAATATATTTTGGCTTGAGAACTTATTGGTGAATTTGATTTCCTTAAAATTATTCAGTTATTTTTAAAGTAACTATATTACTTATTTCTATAATGGCACCATCATTTCTTTTCCACCAAAGAACAGACTGTAGCAAACAGAAAAAGGTATCTGTGGTGTTGGGGGCTGGCAAGCAGACTTATCACCAAAATCCTTTAAAACCTTTGTTTACCATGGAAATGGTTAATGTTTAAAAATATATATATATTTTAGACTACTGTACTACATTTATGTCCTAAAATAAACTACCCCTTTAAGCTACAGTTAACAAATGTCACAATAGTATGCATCACATTCTGCAACTGGCATCGTCATATCTCACTGATCATCATAGAGGCCGATCCACAAAGCTCTTGTTAGCCTATTTAACCTAAAGGTTAATTATAACGCATATACACTAAAGCAAATAACTCCCATCTCCTATTTCTCCCCCTCTCTCTATCTCTCCCTCCCCCTCTCTCCACGTTCTCTCTCGCTCCCCTCTCTCAACTATCTCAGATGCTGGATGGCTCCCCTGTCAACCCCTCTCTCCCCCCTCTTTCCACTCCTCTCTCTCCATTCTCCTTTTCCACATCTCCCCCCTCTCTCTGTTTCTCCTCTTTCCCTCCTAATTTAAAAACAGACCTTAAATATTTAGGATTTATTTTAGGAGATCTATGGTCATAATTAGTCCCCTCCTCCAAACAGATTAAAAAAGACTTGGTCTCATGAATCTCATGAATCAATTTGTCATGATCTGGAAGAATAACATCTATTCAGATGAATATCTTACATCGCTTATTTCAAGTACTCCTAGTCAATATACCTGCTTTATACATTTAAGATTAAACGCAGCATCATGACAATACCTATAGCTGGGGATCTTTCCCACAGAGGTATTACCAAGCAGCCTCCCCATCACACTCATCTGTTCCGCGCCCCCCACCCCCCAGTGTGTTAAGTGAGGGTGCCTAGAGATGGAACCGTCAAGAATACAGACAAGCAAAATTAAACTGATGACACCTACAGTATACTTATGTGTATTGTGAATGGATGAGAGGAACCCTATTAGAAGGGGGTATAAATAAAGAGTGTTGTTTATACTACAAAAGTTCCTGGCGCCCATCAATTCTATCTTTGCCACCTCCTCGCCTTACCTAGTATCCTGCCTACTGTTTAATTTTGTTAAGCCTTTGTATTCTTGTATCTTCATTGAAAATCATGAAATTAAGAGTATTAAAAAAATGAACATTTATAGTCTCACTGAGTTAGTTTCAGCATGAAACAGTCTCAAAAACTTAAATGGTGACGTACTAAGTTTCTGCACTTTTCCACTAAAAAGCTATTTTTTGGGACAGAACCCCCAAATTTCCTAGATTTCAGTCCTTGGCGCGTGATATGTCTGTGGCTGTACTGTATGAAGTATAGAGAGGATTAGTTCCTCTAACAAAGAGATCTAAGCATCAGTGGGGTCTGCTTCACTGTAAGGCTGGAAGGACAAGCAGCGCTGAGGCGTGCGGACGCTCCGTGCTGAGCCCCTGCATCCTCAATGAGGATGCCTTGAGAGGGGGCTCACGCGAGCGTCCGCAGGCGTGCTCAGTCTTTGGAGTTTTCAGCCGAGCGGCAAGCTGTTTTTCAGCGCGCTGTCGGCTGAAAGCATCCAATCAGCCTTAAGCAGCGTCAACGTCACGGCGCCGTGACATTGACGTCAGTGCGTCGCGGGCGATTGGCCCAGTGACATCACTGCCCCGCCTCCAACCACCTCCCCCCGGCTCCCTTCGCGCACGCTGGCTCGCCTGCAAGTCCGTGCAATCGCGCTGACTGAAGCAGGCGAGCCTCAGCGTTAGCGCGCCTCCGCTCTCCTCACCCCTCTATGGCCCGGGCCTAACGCTAGTCCCTAAGGCAGCAAAAAGGTTATAATATCTACACATCTCTAAAAAGAACTGAATCTGAAGGCTAGTAAATAAAAAAGTTGAGATACTAACTACCACTGGTTTCTATAACAGTTTAAACACTGACATCATATCAACTAATAATACATTAATAGTGATATTTCACAGCTACAACATCATTAAGCCTCAGACCCAGGGGACTAAACTTCAATCCTTGTTTGTTCAGTAGTGCAGGGCCTCATTTGGCTCAGCTCCGAGTCTAGCTGCTAGACGGTGCCAGTTTGACCTTGTTTGTGTCAGGTACCACTTCTTCACAAGCCAAGCCTATAACTCCACAGACTCTAGGTATACTTTTACATTCTATTTAAAGTGACAGCAAATTCCAGGCGGAATATCAAGTGAAACATCCAGGTGTGCCTGATTTAAAAAAAAAATACAAAATAGATCTCTTTTGTAATGCTAATTACCACCAGAATCGTGGTCTTGGAAGAAAAAAAAAAAAGTCTATTTTAATTCCAACAAGCTGGATATTTTATGCAGTATCGGATCTCTGTGAGTGAAGATCAATGAAACATTTCTTTAGCAGTAGTTAATAGTTATATTGGGCTTGAAGAAAACTAGATCATGGTTTTTTTTCAAGCAATGATGTCTTCGATTGACTAACATAAAAGTGGCCATATTTACGATCTGGCAGTAAATATATATCTTACGGCTCATTTGTTTAAATAGTCAGTACTCTAAGATGCTTTTTGGCTTGGTGCCGTTTAGTAAGTCGGAGTCCTTTTATTAAAATGTCCATGCTGCAAAACTAGTGCAAAACTGTTGCAAATCAATTGCAGCCAGAGTTGCTAGAACTATATTGTGTGTGCTAGGGGTTGTTGGGAGAGTACACTTGGAATCATACTCCGTGCTTGGGTTAACATATTAAGTGAGGGGTGGCTTGGGGCCACGGCTATGGGTGAAGCATCTGTTAAAGAAATAGTTAAAACATGGCATTGGAAACCTTTTTGTTTGTGCTGCTGGCTTTGCCATTTTGGTGCAAACTATTAGCCTCCGCCATTTTGTGTTGATGTGGCTCCTAAGCGGGACTGCAGTTGTTCGCTCTGTGCTTCTCTGCTGTGTTCAGTAATATTCCATCGCTGAACTCTGCTGTCGGTTGCCTTAGATGACAGTTGGAGCCGAAACCACACTGCTGCAGATGTCTGTTAGCAACTTGTGATAAGAAGCCACAAGAAATGTCCTCTTTATTTTACACGATGGCCCTTTTTTGCATGGATGTATAACTTGTTTATTATCTGTGTACAAATACTTTGAGATTTCGTGTTGTCACTTTTTGTCAGATGCTTCTTTCTCTCTTTCTCAAAGAACATTTCCAAGTTTGCGAATGGCCATTTGACGTGGGAAATGGATCCGTGCGTCTGCCTTTCTGAGCCTGCCTCCCAGCAATATGCTTTTCTGACACTGGAACTTGACAGCATTTTGAGCCTGAAAAACACACACACAAAAAAACTAACAAACTAATATTCTAAAACATTGCATGGAATAATATTTTTGTGTAGCAATGACACCGTTTTGTACATATTGCAGGCACAATGAATGACACAATGGGGGAGATACACTGAGCACCGATGTGGGTTATCACACTGCCTTCCGGTGTTAAGTGCCCTTCAAATCAACAGTGTGAAACCTCGCATTGGTGACTACTGAATTTGGGGGAAGGAATCCCTGCCCTAAAGAGCTTACAATCTCATTTTTAACATGTGGAAATAAAAGGACTTCCCCTGGTCGATCTGCTCCAAAGACAGTTACCTTGCGTAACAATTACTGACATACTCATTCAGTCCTTCTAATTATAATGGTCATTACAATGATTTCTGTGCTTCCTTGTCCTGGGGAATAAAACTCTTGTGAATCTAATGTAAAACTACTGTATGTAGAGCTAAGAGGTTGGGCAATTGATGTAGAGATCGAAGATCTCCGCTTCTCTCCACCACTTAATGATGCAGCTTAAGGTGTTGGGCCCGGTGGCGCGTGTGGCCGCGTGCGCGTTCCTCACCAGCAGGGGTATCCTTCTTGAGCCGGTCCCAGTCCCCCCTCGCTGCACGGCTCACAACGTGCTGTAAAGCGTCAGCCAGCCGCCAGGGGATGCAAGAAAATTGTGATCCCGAGCGGTGACGCGTCACGTGGTGCGCTGATGAGCCTATCAGCGGCGGGGGCGGGAGCAGGAGCTGTCAGAGAGCTTCCTCCACAAGGTAGGGGGTGGTGTGTGTGTCAGCGTGTGTAAGGAGGGCATTTGTGGGGGAAGGGAGCGGGAGCTGCTTACCTTCCGGCAGCCCGCAGCAGCTCCCTCCTGCAGCCCGACTGAGCCCGTGGAGGGAGGGGGGGAGTAGCGTGTCCCTCCGCTCAAACCACGCCCCCCCCGCTCAAACCACGCCCCCCCCGCTCAAACCATGGCTCCCGCTCCCTAAGGCTAAGGCCCCTCTCCCTCAGTCAGCGCGCCCGCACTGCATGCAGGCAGCGCGCTGAGAGGCACAGACCGCTATCTGCGGTCTGTAAGGAGCAGGAGCGGGGGGGGGCGTGGTTTGAGCGGGGGGGGGGCGTGGTTTGAGCGGGGGGGGCGTGGTTTGAACGGAGGGTCTGTCCGTTCGTACCCCTCTCCCCTCGATCACGCTCTGGCGCTTAAGTAGCTTGGGAAAATCAATTGACCCGCAGGTTTCTCATCGCGGCCTGAGGCTCCCTCCTCCTGAATGAAACTGAGCCGGCAAAAAACAAAACCAAGCCATGACACACAGCTCAACAGGCCGCCTCCCTACGAGCTCCTTCCCTGCTCCCCTCATTGGCTCACACGCGCACCACGTGACGCGTCAACGCTCCAGAACACCATCTTCTGGTAGTGCTGGCATCACAGCACGTAGTGAGCCACGGAGGGAGGAGGCAGCGGGGACCAACAGATTGCAGGTAAGGGGCATTTGGCGCACGCAGCCGCACGCGCCACCGGACGCAGCGGGACCAAGGCCTAAGAGTCCTACAGTATGTACTAAGCGTCACAAGTGGTACAGTATGTTTGGTGTAAATTTGATATGCAACAATGTCACATTTAATATTGGTTGTGTGCTTCTACGTACATTTCATTTTATTAATGTAATCTGAAAATATGCTTTAAAAATTTTTTAAGAGTGAGATCCTTTCTGTATAGTAGTTTCCAATAAGGTTTCCTGGAGACAAATTTCTTTCTCATCTTAGCTGTTTCAAACTTTTATTCTTCTGACGCAAATAAGCTTTGTAGAGGCATGTTGAATGGAGCGGAGAATTTACAGCATACATCATAATAGTTTAGTTGGTTAAAGTTCCAAATATACACATTCTGTACCAGGTACCTTATTTATAACCTCTGTCTGACTGCTAGCCACATGTCCTTCCTATACATTTCTTGAGTTAATCATTAATGTTAGAGCAATGTTTCTTTACATTTGTATCAATCTTTGCTCTGATTTACAAAACTCCACAGTTCTAGTACTGATTAACTACCTTCTAATCTATAGAATTACCTGTGTTCCTAATCTCAAAGACCGATCTTTATTATACTATTCATATTCTGTTGTTAATTAACGGTCTCCAACTTCTCTTACTTTCCAAACCCATGCGCTTATACTACTCAACTTGGCAGACATTAAAAATACAGAGTTTTATACAAAATGGAAATGAATAAAACAAGATGAAGTTTGGGTCCTGTATAATCTTATCTACATAATGTAATGCACTTTAAGCATTCAACATTATTTTTAGTCAAATATTTTAGCACAGAGAAATTGAATGCTTATGACGCACAAATATAAAAGGGATGTTCTAAAAAAAAATGTCTAAACAATAGTTCAACCTGCGTCAAAATTGTCCGCCTAGCCCTAGTTGAACGTAGCCTAAACCCTAAAAAGTTATTTAATTGCAATGTATCAACCATAGATTTATTTGACCCAGCACTAATGTTTCATTATATACAGAAGGTTAACAAAAAGGTATTAATTTCTTAGTATGGCTATTAAGAATAATATTACACTAATAATTTATATCTAAAATGTATCAAGCAGGTATTCAACATGATGCAATGCATCAATCAAACAACTACTATGCATCATGTATATCAAGTCATGTAACAACCTTTCTACATATGACGCACTGTTTCTGAAGATTGTATTACTTTATAGCATAACAATTTGTATGCCCCCCCAAATAATCAAATATGATCTTCGTATATATTCCCTTGGGCTGTCTTTTTTTGATTTTCCATTCTTTAAGCTAAGAGAAAACCTATCTGGCTTTCAAAGAACAAGGATTTTGTGCATTCAAGAAATCCCAATGGCGATGAGATACAAAAATCAGATTCATTTATCACTGTGGTGGAATAAATCAGACAGACATTCTCTTCCCCCCCTCTGCCCCCCACGCCCCATTCAGTCTTTATCGTGGGGGAGAGGGTAAGGATACATTTTAGACATTCAAAAATGATTAAAACAAAAAACCTCAGTGCTTCATCCAATATGACAAATTATATAGTTAAATACTTATCTGTTTTTCTTTTCATAAATGAAGGTCATTTAGTTACGTTCTTTGGCCAAAACATTTTAAACCCATAACCACGCCAAGGTATCCCCTCTTTTGAAAATCCTAACACTACCTGCAAAAGCTCTCAACCTCTCTAATTGAGGGAGAAATGTCTTAATAGACTGGTCATTCATTCACAGGTGGTTAACAAGAACTGCAATTTAAACTATATAATTAGTCATATTGGATGTAGCACTCTGGCTTTTTGTCTTTGCTACAATACATGAGGTCATAATCTCAGGGGCACTCTTTTTTTACACAAATATGGTTTGTGTTTAGAATATACAGAGGCTGTGTGTGTACGTTTAAAAATGATTTTAAAATACTTTGACTTGACATCTGTCACCAAGATTTTACTCATTAATAAAAGGGATGGAAAATCTGATTTTTGAGAGGCCAGCTAATTTAGATCTGTTTACATTAGAAAAGAGGCAACTAAGATGGTATATGATAACTATATACAAATATAATTGGGGGCAATGGAAATAACTTTCAAACTTTTAAAAGAACTATTCATCCCTAGGGCAGTGCAAACAACAGTACAGTAAGGGCAGTTAAAATGTGGAATTCATTACCCATGGAGACTGTGATGGCAGATACAATAGATATCTTCAAAAAAAGTTGGACATTTTTTTTAGAAAGGAAAGGTATACAGGGATATACCAAATAAGTAAACATGGGAACGATGTTGATCCACGGAGAAATCTGCCATTATGGGGGTCAGGAAGGAATTTAATTTTCCCTTATGAGACATCATTAAATAATGTTTCACTGGCTTTTTTTGTTTACCTTCCTCTGGATCAAAAAATTGTAAATACAAATATATGATAAGGTATCTGACGTCTAATTTAGGCATAGGTTGAACTTGATGGATATGTCTTTTTTTAACCTTATCTACTATGTAACTAAATAACTATAGAACATAAGCACATATCAGTAATAACGGTTTACTGAAATCGAGCGGGAACGGCACTTAAAAAAAATCAAGTAATTGTATGGCGTCGTTGTATTTTATGTATTTCTGTATGTTTGGATTCTGGTTTCTTTTATGACACCGGTGTTAATTTGGTGGTACCTTCCCCCCTCCCTTTCTCTATTTCTGTATCCCTTCCCTTTATGTTTTTAAAAATCTCAAAATAAAAAATGTTACCAAAAAAAAAATCAAATTTAAAAATTCAGGTTTTTAAAGTCATTAGTTGCTTAGGCATATGGTTAGGTAGAAGCCACAAAGCAATACTGTATATTGCAGCGGTGCGTAAACTGGGGGGCGTGACCCACAGGAGGGGCGCAAGATTAGTTAAAGGGGACGCGGCGGTTACAGAACCCCCGCGCCCTTCCCCACGGCATTTAAATTAAATGCCGGGGAGGCGTGAGGCTTCTAACTCACCTACCTACTGCCAGCCGGGACTTCGGCGACGCGTCGCCATGGCAACGCATGTCAAATGCTGCGGCGGGGTCACGTGACGCGATGTCATATGACCCGCGACATCATTTGATGCCAGTTTCAGTCCGAAGGGGTGTCACGAACGCTGGGGCTCCAGGCAGGGGGGGACGCACGCAAAAAAACTTTGCGCACCCCATGTATATTGCATGTAATTCCATTTGTTGCTTTCTTTAAACAATGACATGTAAGATGTGTGAACAATGAGCCTTCCACTGTATAAAGAACTACATGTGATTACCTTATGGCAATATCATGTGACTGGGCAGTTACTAGATACAATTGGTGCACTGCTAGAGAGAGGGCGGGGCTCAAGAGCCAGAGCCTGTCCGAAGGGGAAGGGCTGTCACTTTGGAAATGGTTTCTATAGAAACAAAAATACTTCCTACATTAGAAACATTAAAAATGTCTTAATTTTTTTTTAATGCTACAAGTATTTTCTCATAGCACAGAGCTGATTTATTTTAAAAAACCACACAGTTATGTAGGATTTGCTTGAACTGCAGCTTTAAGTATTTCAAATATAGTGTTGCCTTCTCCCCCTTTGTTTCTAAACAAACACTCTGTAAAGGGAGATTGATTGTCATTAAAACAAATGGTTATTTCTTTGCACATATAATTCTGTATATTGATATATTCTTATGTATTAATTCTAGAGGTGGTTGAGTTCAGGGATGCAAAGTCTAAGGGAAACCCCCAGTTTCAATTTGCACCGCTCTTAGTGTGATGATATACCTAACTGTGGTTTGTGTGAAGCGTGTGATTATAAGGTGGTTTTTGGATTCAGTGTAATCATAAATTAGGTCCAGATTATTTGATAATGCATTTGAATGACCTTCTTTCTAAATGACGCTGTCTAAAGCTACGGCCCCAGTCTGTGCGCATGTTATTTTTTATTTATTTATTTATAAAAATGTTTAACCAGGAAGTAATACATTGAGAGTTACCTCTCGTTTCCAAGTATGTCCTGGACACAGAGTTATAAAAAATACATGTTACATTAAAGAACAGGGGTTATACAGTCAAATCACGGACAGATAGAGTTGGAAAAATGGGTACAGGGGATAAAAGGCTTGTGAGTTTTAGATTGAAATAGAGCAGCTTTAACATCACTTTTACATCAGCAAACGGCTCACACCCTTTGGCTGCCCTTCGGCTGCTCCAAAGGCTGTGCGCCTTTAGGGCAACGCAGATGCACAGTGGGGTGGGTGGCTGAGATGCAATGCAGCTGTGAACAAAAGCTGTTTGTGTGTTCATGGCTCGTTAACATTCCAGTGGGTGGCACCACCAATTTCTGAAGCCATCAGTGGACTACTGACTGCTCGCGAGGGGGGAGGGGGGCATGGCGGGAGCTCGGCTGCCACTCTAAAATACAAATTTCTTGTCTTTTGGCAATGTAGTCGCGCCATCACGCTTTGAGCATGCGCACGGACTGATTGGGACCGGCCCCATAGCGGGCCGTATCTAGTGCACGCTCACGTTTGCGATCACTGGGACCGGGCCTAAGTCTCCTTTTTCTAAGCGTACTGGCCAACATTTGAAAGCCTCTTTCAGGGAGCTTTGGAATGAGAATAATCATAACATTTTTAAAACTTCCACTTGCACTGGATGGGATTCTTTTTCAGGGAGACAGTAGAGAAAATAATAAATGAGGAGTTGGTCAATGGAGAACGTTGTCCGATCGGCGGCTTCAGTTTATAGAATAAGCTTCAAAATCTTGAATAGTCTACTTTCTAAGTGGCCTCAATCTAAGGCTGCGGCCACGCTACGCTGAGCGCGCTCAAGCTTGAGAGCGGTGACGTCACCAACTCTCCAAGCATGAGCACTCGGCTGTCATGCATAGGTTTTTTTCCCATTTGTGAGTGGGGGGCGTGGCGGGGTGCGTGGCCGTGCAATGACTGCCACTGATTGGTTGCTGAAGGGTCATGTGACCCTTCAGCGCACCTGAAATCAATTTGATCTCTCTCGCAAAGCGCCGGCGAGCGTACTGGCACGAGCGCACGTGAGCGTGGCCGTTCATATTTACATTCACTAATGTAAACGTGCCAAGCGCGCTCAGCGGCAGCGTGGACGCAGCCTAAGTCTCCTCCACCTCCGCCACAATCTAAGTCTCCTATGCTACGATTACAGGGTAATTCAAAGCAAATACAAATGTAGCATGGTACCCTCCCTTGCCTCCTCCCTGGCATTGGTCCCGTAGCTCAGGAGGGTTTGTGTGAGTTGCGTCGGCCATGTTGTGGTTGTAGCAGCCACATACATATGGACTGTGTGTAAGGCAGCGGCCATCAGTAGTAAGGGACCTGCCCTTAGTGTGTGTGAAAGAACCAGCGACGCAGACGGAACCGCAGCGGAGGATTCCCCAGGCCTGGTGGAACGGCCGCGCGGTGCTACTGAACGTAAGGAGGGGATTGTGTTGGAGGCCCTGCATCGTGGGATCACAGATGCGGCCTAATTGAGGAAATACCCTGGTGTACACGAGTACCCAGGAAGGTACCCACGCACACCAACACTACACGCGCTGCCCTCACACTTACTTTGGGTAGTACATTGACGAACACCTTGCACCTGTAGGTGCCCAAGGGTTATTGTGACTGTTATTGTTACTATTGTGTCTGTTATTGTTATTATTGTGTGGGTACTGTGGGACCACAGTAAAGAGTGTTGCATATACCTCGTTCTGGTTGTGATTATTTGGGGTATACCAGTTCCCGTGAAGGGCTATCCCGCCAGCGCTGGGATCCTCACGGTGGAGGCGCTGCACCAGCCACCCCAGGCTCCCCAGGAGCAGAGGCTTAGGCCTTCTGTAAGCCTAACAGGTTAGCACCGTATCACATCTGCTGTTTCCCTCGGGGGTAGGGAAAGGGTGTTACACAAATATCACTTGTGACCACAGTAACATGTCTCAGGCATGTCTGTGACTGTGCTTTTCCCCATTATCTCTTAGCGTACAGTTCTTCCACTGCAGCCAGGGATTCTGGGAAATGACATGCAAATGCGCACACCTCGTCACCTTTTGGTCATCATCCATTTTAACATGGAGCCTTATAAGCTTATGCTAATTCACAGATTCTATGTGATAACAAATTAGGTTAAAAACGATGTTTTAATACATTTTAATGGTTTTCTTTCCAAGTGCCCCCTGTCTAGGTCTGACCAGTCTGTCTCCTTCTAAGGCCGCTCCATCTAATGTCATAAATTAGGAAGTTTGATTACATGATTACTGGGTAGTTGACAGATTCTATGTAAAGAAAGATTTGGTCCAGATATTTCTTTTAGGTCTCCTCCTTGTATGTGTCCTCAAAAGACCTAAGCTAATGGCATTACAATCAAAGTTATAAATTATATTATTTCTACAGTTGGGCTGCTGCATTTAGGCCTACAAAAACAGTGTTTCTCAACTAGGGTGCTGGGGAACCCTGGTGTGCTGTGACCCTCTACCAAGGGTGCTGCTGGGGTCTTCTGCGCTGCCTCGAAACAGAGACTGCGATCCACCTCTCCTCTCTCAGCCCGGCACAGAGGAGAGAGAGGGACTTCTACGTCTCCAGACAGCTCAGGGCGCACCCGCTAAGAGGGTGAGTGTGCTGTGTGAGAATGGGGTGTAAAGGTGGAGTGTGTGTTGAGTAAAAGGGTGAATGTGGAGTGCGGTAAAAGAGAGTTGGTGATTAATGAAAGCAGGAATAGGATATTCAGCGCTCGTGCTGCAGATGTAATTGTAGGAAAAAATCCCTGTGCTGCTCGTGCATGGAGCGTCTCCCCAGATGCTCCCACTTCAGAGGTGATCCCCCCTCAAAAAGGGGGGAGGGCACCCTGAGAAACAGAGAAAGAAAGTTGCACAGAAGCGCACAAGAGATGGAGTTAATAACAGTATTTTAATAAAACACACACATAAATAGCTGAGAGGATCCAACCCCTTCTCAGCTCAGGAAGTAAAATGCCCAGAAAATAAAACCATACATATGGTCTCTTAACATAAAATGTCTAGGGAAAATACATCACATACAAAAAAGAAAAAACAGTCAGTGTAAAAATAAACAAAGAAAGTACTAACAGCCCAAGGGGATTTGAATGAAAACCGCCATAGAGGACTAGAAAACCGCTGACAGGGGGAGACGAACACTTACACTGGGGCAAAGGTGGGGGTCCACAGATAACCGCACAGGATCCGGATCGCGGCACCAGGGAAGATGAAACAGCCACCACTAGAGCCTCAGGCAGGCTCCGTCTCAGCCTCTCAGCAAACACGCGCAGGATGACATCATCATTGTGTGGGAGGGTACTGAGGAATCATATCTTCTATTTGTTGATCAACTTAATGCGAATGACTGTAACCTAAAATTTAGTGGTGTTAACAGCTCAGTCAGCATAAATTTCCTTGATTTGGAAATATATATTGAATCCAATACTGTTCAAACAAAAACATTTTTCAAGGCAACAAATGTTAACTCTTACCTCGATCCCTTTAGCTGTCATGATAAAAGATGGGTCCAAAATATCCCCTTCAACCAGTTTCTTAGACTGAAGAGAAACAACTCCAAAATTGAGGATTTTGATAGACAATCCCAATTCCTCAAAAAAAGGTTTCTTGACAAGAATTATAATGAGGAACTGATAGATTCCTCTATAAAGAAACTGGAGAAAATACCGAGGAAGTCACTGACACAATATAAGAAAAGCAAAAAGGTTAAGGGCAAAAATACAAAAATCCCCGCTTTTATAACTCAGTTCAGTGACATGCATCATGGGGTTAGAAAGATCCTAAAAAAACATTGGGGGATATTAAAAATGGACCCTGTATTGGGCCCTCAGTTAAACTCACAACCAGGGGTAGTGTTTAAACGTGCGCCAAACCTAAAAAATATGTTGGCCCCTAGCCAAATAACAAGGAAAAATGTTGTATCTGGTGACATTAAAGATCGCTTGGGTATTAAAGGCACGTATAAATGCGGGAAGTGCAAGGCGTGCAACCACATTTGTAAAGGAACAACTATCACGTCCTGTGCTACCAAAAGGATGTATAATATCAACAGTTTTATTAATTGTCAGACCACGCATGTGGTGTATGTCCTGCAGTGTAATTGTAACTTACAATACATTGGCAAGACAAAACGGCCACTAAAAATGCGTATGTTAGAACATCTGAGAAACGTAAAAAACATACCTAAAACTCTGGCTAAAGGTATGCCGCTTACCCCGCTACTAAAACACTTTAAAGAGATACACAATAATGACCCCGCTTGTATTACATTTAAAGGGCTTGAACATATACAAATGAACAGCAGACAAGGAGATAGAGAAAATCATTTATTGAAACGTGAACAGTATTGGATTTACGAAATGCAAACTAGACATCCTATTGGTTTTAATGAACTTATTGAACTTAAACCTTTTTTAAGATAAATAATGTTTATTTTCTTCTTTTTTCTTCTTTTTATTAAAATGTAATTAATCTCTCATTTTAATTATATATGTATTAGAATTATATATATCTTTTTATGTGCACATTTATTATGTTTAATCAATATATAAATTGGTATTTGTGTGTCTCTTGTTTCTATACTTAGTGATGGTCTCTGGCAGTGCTGCAGTTGCTGTGTTACAGTTCCCGTTTTGCATTGACTCTGGTAGACCTGTATCACGTGACTATCGCAACATGTGACACTGTCAGGGAAAGAGGTAGCATCACTTTAAGTATTCAGTTGCCAATCTAAGGGCGTTGGACTTGGCGCCTGAGGGGGCTGTCCTTACTAACTCCCTTTCTTCCATAAATACGCGCGGATGACGCTGTACGTGACCTCCTGACGAAGCACGTGGTGCGAAACGCGTAGAGGTCACGACAGGTCATCCTGCGCGTGTTTGCTGAGAGGCTGAGACGGAGCCTGCCTGAGGCTCTAGTGGTGGCTGTTTCATCTTCCCTGGTGCCGCGATCCGGATCCTGTGCGGTTATCTGTGGACCCCCACCTTTGCCCCAGTGTAAGTGTTCGTCTCCCCCTGTCAGCGGTTTTCTAGTCCTCTATGGCGGTTTTCATTTAAATCCCCTTGGGCTGTTAGTACTTTCTTTGTTTATTTTTACACTGACTGTTTTTTCTTTTTTGTATGTGATGTATTTTCCCTAGACATTTTATGTTAAGAGACCATATGTATGGTTTTATTTTCTGGGCATTTTACTTCCTGAGCTGAGAAGGGGTTGGATCCTCTCAGCTATTTATGTGTGTGTTTTATTAAAATACTGTTATTAACTCCATCTCTTGTGCGCTTCTGTGCAACTTTCTTTCTTTGGTGATTAATGAGGTTGGAAGAGCAGGGGTGTCCCGAGATTGAAGAAATCCTTCAGGGGTGCCCCTGCTCAATAAAGGCTTAGAACCACTGCATTAAATTACAGCAAGGTTCTGTCTTTTAGTCCTTTAGTTTTCAAAACATTTTTTTGTCTTGATTAGAATCTCGATCTGATCTAATCACACTTCTGCAACTATTCAGCATTCACCAGGATATCCTGGCGCTTCTGACAATTCAGTAGCAGCTGCTGTAGTGTAGTTCGAAAATGACTTGGACAGTGACCCTCAAGCTCTAACTCTTTCAGCTGCGTGACATTGCTATTCCAGAGGCTTTGTTTGACCTCTTTCTGTTCTTTGTCAATTGGTAAATGTTTGTAACCATTATACCCCCTCCCCCCCAATCTCAGATAGGGTCTCCTTGGGAATCTATTGTTCAGGCTACGTGTCTTTGGGTGGTGCATACCTGCTGGCAACAGGGGGCCCTGAGTCTCCCGCATGACATGGGGAAAAACAGGACAGGCTTCTGGGGTTGTGCCTCCGTCTCACTTACTGGTGCAGCGCCTCCATCCCCTGCAGCCCCCAGCTGTATGGGGTGAAGTATCTACAAGAGAATATTCCTTCCCCTCCTCCCGATACACTTCACTATCAGGCAGGAGTATAAGTAAAAGTGCAGTCTCTATTCAGCAGCTAGATCACACAGCAAGCTGTCTTCCTCCAGGATGTCCCTGACCTCACTCCCGGCCTAGGGCACCAAGAGTGGGTCTTGCTCTTCCCCTATCCTCTATGCAGAATAAGAGATATGGGGTGCACACTCACTCCCCATAGGGAGGCCTCAAGCCTGCCAGTCCTGGCAGCTCGGTCTGGGTCACCCTTTTCCCTCTCACTCTGGGGACAGACTCTCTAAATAGGAAGTGGCAGTACACTAAGTAGCTCCAACAGGCACCGCCCCTGTATCTTCTGATTGGACACAAAGCCTGATGACCTGCCTTCACTGACTCACTGCACTGCCTGAAGTGGGGAAAACCCATGATTGCTCCTGGCAACTTCCCTTAGGCAGGGATTACTGCCAGGTGGAGGGCAGACCTACAGCCCAAACCACACAGGGCTACATATTTTATAGACATTCTTTATCAATTGTTGGGAACACTCCTTATTTTGTGCGACCTGACATACAAATAAGTCTTCTATGCAGTCCAACATAACATACTTGTATGGCATTATTTTTTTTTATTTGGTGCATTTTTTTTCCCAGCATATTTTTTTCCTTTGCTTTAAAGCAATAATTATTGCTGCATCAAAAAAGTTAAATTTCAGATGTTTTAAGGCAATTTATTTCTGCTGAGATGACTCTAAGATCTAAATAATAAAATTTGTATCTGACAGTATGTGCACTCACTCCACAGGTAATTTGGAAGTGCATCAAAAAAAGCTTTAGATGTTTAGGTGTGATATGAAATGTTTCTTTCATATATCAATATAGAAATATATATATATATACTCCACTTTGAAGCAGACGTGTGGGACGAAAATGGCCCAGATGGTTGCTTCGGCGTATAGAAAATTTACTCTAAGTCTCCTTTCATTAAATATTCTTCCCCAGACTTCACTTATTGTCCGTCTTAGTCTTCAAAAACCACATTATGTCTATTATCATTATTTTTGCTTAATGAATTGCAAATGGATTAATTACTTGCATAAGAAACATAAAACCACTTGAGATTAGATTGTTTTTATGGGGTTTTTTCTCATTAAATTCACATTAGCCCCATACTCCAAAACCAAAACTTAAATGAACAACAGTTTAGGAAAAACACAAGCATCTCTAATTAATTCACATCTCTTCCCTACAGTAAGACCAAAAAAAGAGCAGGGTAAGGAAGAGATTATTCAGAGTGAGGGACCTCAAACCCCAACCTTTAGTTTACAATGTTTACAACAATGCCCAGGATAACATTTAGAAAAGATAACTTGCACATATCTTCAAAGCCTGCCTCCCCCTTCTGTTAACTAATGCAGGGATTAACCAGCAGCAATAGGATTCTGGGTAATGACATGCAAATGAGCAGACCAAGGGACATATTTACTAAGTGGTGGTAAGCGATAAGGTACCTTACAGCAGGGGTGCACAATCTTTTCCCACTATGCCCCCGTGTGTGCAATCCCCCCCCCCTGCTCACGCCCCCTCCTTACCATGTCTCTGCCATCAAATGACGCTGCGGGGTCATGTGACCCCACAGCGTCTTTTGATGCCGCGTTGCCATGGCGACGTGTCACCGGGGACAAGGTGAGTGAAGTTGCAGAGGCCTCACACGATCCCCCAGCTTTTAATTTAAATGCCTTGGGGAAGAGCGCGGGGCCTCTGTAACCAACAGGGGGCACGCCCCTGCCTTACAGTATACTCACTAAAATTGATCGTAAGGTACCTTGTGGATTAGTAAATGTGGCTCTCGGGGGTGGAGGGGGGGGTTACCTTTTGCTTCCTAGTTATTTTGCATATAGATATTCCCCCAGAGGTTTTACCTGCGGTATAAGAAGCAGAAGACCCACTTCTAAACCACATTACGGCCCTTTAAAATACTTATATTTGTCTTGAATTTTTAAAGGCTTTATCACCCAGATTTCTTTAATAAACAGATCACTGTCAATAGTTTGTTCTGTGTGGCTGTGTCTTCAAAAAGCATATATTATGGTGTATTACCGGGAGCAGCTTTATATTAGCATAATCCTGAAAATAAAGAGAGAAATGCCAGCAGAGTGATTTGTTGCTATATGTGTGTAAATGGCGTATGCAGGAATACTAAGCCATAAAGCTCAGTATGTGATGTGAACATTAAAATCAGTTCTGCTGTTACGGCTGTGCAAATAATATTTATAATCTCAACACGAAGCCTTGAGATATGTCTAGCAGTCCGTCCATACATTTTTTTTTCTGCAAGTATATATTATTGTGGAGTATGAGATCCAAGGTCTTCCCCATTTATGGATGTCTAGCAGCACCTGTGTTCTGTAATTCACATGGGAATCTAGTGAAGTGGGTGGAACAAAAGGATGGAAGGTCATCAACTCGAGAGCAATAGAGGTCACCCTTTTTCAACCTTATTCAACATTAGAATCCTCTGTTTACGATGTGTTGCAGACACTGGTAGCATCTTAATTCCTTAGAGAAAATGGTTAGATGCTAAGATGAAATATAGAACACAATGCATATACAATGACAGTATTTTTATATCAATAATGTATACACATGTAAAGGGCAGTTTTTTCCTTTATCTCTGTTGGGGCATCGTGGCAGGGATAAGTTGGTTAGATTGTCTGTCTCTCTCTCTCTGTTTCTGCCTGACACTTTTTTGTGTATTACAGTATTTCTGTCTCTCTTTTTTGTTTCTTGCTTCCCCTTTCTTCTTGCTCAGTCTCCCTTGCTTTGTTTTGTAATTAAACAAGCCCGCAGCCATCTCTCATCACCACTCCCATCCGCATCCCTCCTAGGCCAAAGGAGGTAAATGAAGGTAGTGGCATATAATTATATGAACGGGGGAAAGCGGCGAGAATAGATCCAATCTGAGTGGGAAGGGTCACACACACTGACACACACTCCCACTGAAAGACACACACACAGACACACACTCCCACTGAAAGACACACACACAGACACACACTAATACAAACACATGCAAACTCCACCCTCCAAAGGAGCTTTGCCTCCATGGTGGGAAGTAGCGTTAACTTCATCTCCGGGTACCTCTGCTCCCCGAAATACTTACATCTGAAAGTGATGCTGGTATCATACTTCAGCGGGATCTTTAAAAAGACATTTTCTGTTCCCAGTCGGGGCTGCTACAGGCGTACCTGGAATTGAAAACAACGTGGTTCAGCTCCAGAGACCCCCTACTTCAAACCTACTAAAAACAACAAAAAAAGTTATAGCCTCTTTAAGCTTCACTGGGAGAAATGAGAGAAAGAGAAGGGGCGATCACAAAATACATGATTTTGAGCGATATCGATATCCCCCCCCCCCCGTTTTTCCTCGCTTCACTCCCCCCACCCCCTCCCACAGCTGAACTTAGTTCAATCAGCATGGCGCCGCTGTCAGTCAATGCCACGACTGGCGCAACCTATACCGTTTGAGTGCCGGAGGGGCCGCTGCACACTGATCTTCCCCCATCTGTTCCTCGTCAGGACACGATCTCCTCTAGCAAAACATGCCGGCTACTACATCCTGGGGCACTGAAACGGTTAAAGCAGGATAGGTTGTGCTGTTGCCATACGTGACGGTGACTGGCCGGTTTGTTCGCACTGCAACACAGGCGTCAGGAGTGATATGATATATAGTCCAGTGGACAGGCATTCATAGCACACTTAAATGAAGTTAAATCTTCTTGAGAAAAATCTCAACATTTAATTTTGGTATAAATCTTTCGCATTATTTTAGTGAGTGCCTGTCCACTGGACTACATATATACTGTGTTCAGGGGAAAAAAGGGACCCCTTTCATTTTTCATTGTGTCATATATCTCTCGCTCAATCCCCATAACAATTTGCACAATTTTAGTTCTGTTATACAATGAGTCCTCGCTTTTCCGACACAAAGTATCCCGCAAACCCGCATCAGATGTGGGACCCATGTTAACCGGCAGCGGTTCCCAGTCAGATGCGCGAAAACCGCGGCGGATAATGATTTTTTTACTGCATTATGCGCAGACGGAAAGCGAAACGTCGGAAAACGAGGACTACCTGTACACTGCGGTAGGTTCATGTTCATTAAACGAGAAATAGGAGTTTTTGTTTTGTACTGTAGCTCGTAAATGCGTTAAACTGTTGTAATCTAATCTGACACACTAAGATTACTATAAAGTTTAGATTCAAAGTATGGTTCAAAAAGTCCTCCTTCTGCAGAAACGCTCGCCGAAGACGAGAACACCAGTCTGATTGCATCATCGATAACACGTTGATCCAACTGCTCCCACTCATAAACGATACATTGTTTTACAAATTCGTTGTTTTCAGTCCTCCTAGCGACCATCCTTAGTCAGGAAACATTTTATGTAAATGTTATGAACCATAATTCTTTGTAACGTGCTTATTTTCTTCACTAAAATCCATTTTTTAATTCTGCACATAATGAGTTCATCACACCCTCACCAATTCCAAAGAATATTTATTAGATTATCAAATAAAGGTAATAATCTACTTTTTTAAATTATTATTATTATTCCACTAATAAAGATTTCTAAATATATAAAGCAGTAATCTAATTCCCTGTGTTTTTCTCACGGCGGTTTTTAGAATGAAAAGCACATTTATTTTTATTTTGCAGGTCTTGTCAATGCTTTAAAATCTGCAGACCAAGCAATATCCAACGTGTGTTTTTTTAAATAAATCAGTTGTGTACTATGAGAAAATACTTGTAACTTTTTTTAAACAACTCTGAATTAAATGTTTTATATATTATAATTTAACCAGCCTTTTTTTTCTATAGCAACCATTTACAAAGTCACATCCCCTTCTGAAACAAGCTCTGTAACACACCTTTTTGAGGCCTGCCCTCTCACTAGCAGTGCAGTGTATCTAGTGACTGCCTGGTCATATGATCTTCCCCACAGAACTTTGCATCTTTGGCCCTCTTCTGCTGCACTGACAGCCATTTAGCGAACGCCCGATCCGAATCTTCGCCGATTGATGGGCAATTTAGCTAATTAATTATCATTGTGTGGATTGTATTGATGCACATATTAAAGGGGGGGGGGTGAAATAAAAAATGTCTGCTTGGAATGCTGCTTTAAATACGAAGTATACAGTGTTGTGGAATCTGAACATGTGTTTTGTTGTTGCAACTCTTCCATAATTCTTCAATAAAAAACAAATAAGGTTACCCCGGTAAGGATGCTTTTAGTTCAACCTCCTCTCCATTACATTTTAACCTTGAAAATGAAAGTCCAAGTTCTTCACATCATGTCCTGCTTGGATATAGATCTTTATGGTAATGAGGTTTCCTTGACAAAGCTAGAGTGCTCGGGTCTGCAGTGAAACATGCTTATTGATTCTGTCTTTAAGCCTAAGCAGGTTTCCACAGTGATTGTCTGCTTAGCAAATCAAGTTAAGTCTCTCCTGCTCTTTTGTCATTTCTTGACCAGACGCTGTGCCTCACTGCAAAGTTTCTCTAAGGTTGCTTCATTGCTGGATTCCATAGTCTTGCCAAAATCCACCTTACTTTTCTAGTCCGTGTTAACACGTTAAAATCTGTGTCTCGTTTTACCATTCCTTTTGGGTGTTATGAGAGAATTAACAGAGATATACAGACTCGCTGGTTTGACATCAGCTTGAAGCAGACTTGTCCTGAAAAATCAGTTGCCTTTTATTTCAAAGAAACAAGCAAACATCCGAAAAACACAATTTCAGGCCCACATGGCCCTTCATCAGCTAGATGTTCCTAAGTTCTCAAAAAGTAGGGGAGTGCAGGTATCGGTGTAGTATATGAAAGATAATAAAACACAACATAGTGCAATAAAGTTTTTAAATCAAGTGAAATGTGCTGGAAGAAGGTCTTTTTTTGTCACATAACATGTTCCTGAGGCCTGAAACATAGTTTTTTTGTGATGTTTGCCTGTTCGTTTGAAATGAAAGGCACCTGCATTTTCATCACAAGTCTGCTTCAAGCGTATTTACCTGATATCAAGACTGTCAAGACTGTGAGGATGTATTTCTAGTGTGCTGTTCCCTTCCCTGTTTTTCCCTGTCAGTATATGAAGTGTGGCCACTCTTTGAGGGATACATGCACCTTTTCTCTTTCCAAGTTTTATTGCTCTGTACTAAAATATGGGACGTATAGCTTCATAGTAGTACGAAGTGAGGGAAGGTCTGAAGGCCGTGGACAAGTTTTTTTTTTTTGTGCTATCTGTGCAGTGGTTTCCCAATCTTCTTGCATTTGGAACCAGATTAATTCTGATAAATTGGAAGCCTTTCTGAGCTAGTATAAAAAGCCTTCTATGGTCATATAATCTGAGTAAGATGACTGTCGAGGTGCCCGTCTGGCTGAGCACACAGGGCTGCAAGCCTCACATTTCAAGCTAAGGATTCTGGAAGTAGCTTAGGGTTGCAAGGTGTCCAGTATTGTACCGGACTGTCCTGTATTTGGACACTGACCAGTAAAGAATTAGAGGTAATACCGGACATGTTCATGCCCAGTATTATCTCTCTGGTCATAGTGACCTGACTGGCTTGGGGGGCCATGGGATTTCCATGAGCAGGGCTGCTGCTAGGGGGCTGGGCAGCTTCCTTTATCCTGATTGGCAGCATCTGGGTAATGCAGCTAATCAGGAGGAGGTGTCAGGAGCCTGGGGGTGGGGCCAAGAAGAGGAGGAAACAGCATGGAGCAGGGTGTGTATGTGTCTCGAGCACGTCGTACCTTTCACTATTGTGTCCAGTATTTCATGCTTATGTGCTCAACCAAGATTTTTATTCATCTGTTTGCTACAAGAGACATACTAAGTAAAAGCAGTTAAGGGTCCTGCAGTAGTACCATTTACACATTCTAGGCCTATGTATTTTTTTAACTTACTGTAGGCACAAATTATTATTTATTTATGGTGATCATCATCGCTACAAACCTAAGGCTTGATTCACACAAGTGCTAACGTAATTGCCTGAAATAGCATCAGCACATGCTAAACCTCGAGCACGTTTTAGGGAGTGGGCCAGTTGTTGTGAAAATGGCCCCAGGGCTATCGATTCAGAAAGGAAACTGATGCAGATATTGTTTGTGGGGCAGACTAACTTTGACCACTCTTATGCATTTCAATATAACTTCTACCTTCATTACATCCTGGAACTTTCTAGGTGTGTGTACTATTTTAATAAGAAAAAAGTAGGACTCAACGGAAAATGTTTTTTTGCTGCCAATTATTAAAAACATATATAAAAAAAGATATCAATGAACTATCATCATGGGATTGGATCTCTAGCTTTGTTTGCAATGCCAATGACACAGATGTGCAAGCAATTAATTTACTCTGCTTTATATAAATCCAGATTTTGTTTCTGTGTTTTTGCCATGTGTCTCCTGTTGCTTCTTCATAAAATGTCAACAATTTAATTCTCAAGTTTCTTACGACTACAAGTTCTATGCCTGCTCAGACATGGCCGTTTTTGTTAACCCACACAAATGAGAGAAAAGACTACCAGAGATGTAGATCTTGATGCCTCCCTAACATTGCTTATTCATTCTGCACATCATACTGGACTTCCTTGTGCAAGACAACATGACATTAACGCTACCTGGTGCACACTAATTTGATGTATTGACACTACGAGATCCATGTGCCAAATAAGTCTTTTTGCAGTTTTGGCGCTTGGCACATCACATATTAAACTATTGCTATTTACTAAGCAGTGCTATTGCATAATAGCGGAAGTGAACTTCACTTGAATCGGCCGTAACCTGTGGCTGATTTCCTTTAGGCCCGACAGGCCTGGGCAGCAGAATTTTCCACCCCCATACACAAAGGCCGCGCTCCAATGAGCTCAAGTGACCTTGTTTCTTCTGAGACATTTTATTATTGTTACATTAAAATCTAATTGGCGTTAGCCCAGAACCCTCAATAGCCACTTATTTGAGCTCTGAGACTTGACCTTGCAAGGTAATGAGGTTACTGTTGTTGTGAAAGAAAGGTGGAAATAGTGTTAATGATCAGCCCTAAACAAGCCTAGAACTTAAAAATATCACTTATTAAAAGATTCCGTTTCTTAATAGAGATTAGTAACAAACAGGGCTGCCGACAGGGGGGGGGAGGGAGGACTGCTGTCCCGGGCCCGGCAGATGCGGGGGGCCCAGCCGGCTGGACAAAGTAGTTGCCACCGGGCTCCAGCTCTCCCCCAGCTGCAGGCCTCTTCTTCACTCTGTCGCACGTCGAGCTTCTAACGCTGGCACGCAACGGACCTCCCTGACGTCAGCGCGCCAGAAGCAAGCTGGGCCTCAGCTTCCGGCACACATCGGCATGACAGGCCCGGCGCACGCCCCAGCATCAAAAGCACATGGAACAGTCAGTGAGGTAGGCTCCACAGCTAGCGGAGAGCCGGAGCCTGGCAGCAACTACTTTGTCCAGCCGCTGGGCCCCCCGCAGCCACCGGGCCTGACCTGAGACCATCCCCAATTATTTTTTTACATGTACTTCGGTGGTGGGTATGTATTTTTATATGTATTTATGTGATAGTACTTACCTGCCACCTTCCAATGTTGTCACCCTATTAATACATTTTAATAAATCATTTTTAACTATAATTGATCCAGTTTTTGGAAACATTGTGCTCCGCTTTTTTCTCCCTGATTTGGATTTTCTTTCATATATTTTTATATGTATTGGGGGTGTATTTTTTTTATATGTATTGGGTGGTGAATGTATTTGTGGGGTGGTTATATGTATTTGGAGGGTGGGAAGGGTTTTTTGTATTGGGGGTGGGTATTTTTTGTATGTATTTTGTGGGGGGGATTGTGTGAGGGGAGACAGGATTGAGTGAGAGTGGAGTAATGGACAGAGACGGGTGAGTGAGAGGAGAGAGGGAGTGTAAGAGAGGGTGAGTGCGTGAGTGAGGAAGAGTGAGTAAAGAGGGATACGCAGGGGAGAGAAATACATGCTGGGGGGATTGAGTGAGAGTGGGGTAATTGATGGAGAGGGGAGATTGAGAGTGGATGAGTGAGGAAGAGGGGGGAGAAATACATGGGAAGAGGGGGGAAATAGAGGGGGCTCATGAGGTGTGAAATAGGGAGGAGGCTCGCAAGACTGCCGGGCGGGGGGAGGGGAGGCTCGGCCATAACTCTAATCCTCTGCCCAGGGAAAATTTGTCTGCGGCCCTGGTAACAAATGGTGCTTGTGGGAAAAAATTGGTGAAGTGACAGCCAAGCGAGTGAAAGCCTCCCCAGACCGGTCTAAGGCAGGGGTCTCCAAACTCAGTCCTCAAGAGCGCTAACAGGCCAGCTTTTATGGATATCCCTGTTTCAGAACAGGTTGCTCAATCGAGCCACCTGTGTTGAAACAGGGATATCCATAAAAGCTGGCCTGTTGGCGGCTCTTGAGGACTGAGTTTGGAGACCCCTGGTCTAAGGCATTTAGCCATCGGCATCTCGACGCAGCCATTAAGCCACTGGCCATTTTGTCGTGAAGCTAAGCCTTCAACCTTGCCCCTTGCTTTAACTCCTTACCCTAACCCATTAGCCCCTTATCCTTAAACCTCTAACCTCAACCCCTAACCTCAACCCCTAATGCTAATGCTAATCTTTGCCCTAAAAACTTTAAGCCCTTACCTTAAAACCGCTACCCTTAAGCCCCTAATCGGACACCTAACCTTAATTCCTTACCCTAACCTTACCCCAAAAATCTTAACCCCTTACATTTAAACCCCTAAAGTTAACCCCTAGTACTATGGCTAGTGCACTTACCTCAAAGGTGAAACGGACGGTGGCTGGCTGTCCTTGGCAGCTGATCGGTGGCGGCTAAATTGCAGTGGCGGGGTGGCTGCGGTGTGATAGCGGCGAGATGTCCCATTCTGCCCCAGACTATTCTTGATTGGGGCCTTCGAAGAGCTAGCACTACCTCTGGATAAGGTTATAGCAGCAGCCCCCCCTAGTTGTAGGGAGCGTTAATTTCAGGGACTAGCACACTGATTTGCAGAGAATAGGATTATGTCATGCACTGTAAGAAGAAGAATGATCAATAAGTCCTTGTGTTTCCATTTCAGAGGAATATGGCACTGGCAGGAAAACAGTATGAAGGATTCTTAAACAACTCCAGACCTGATCTATGGATTTCCGCCATCCCTGGAAAGGATGAGATTATCACAAGCCTTGTATCTGCCTTAGACTCAATGGTTAGTAGTAACATTTGAGACTCGTACGTATCTATGACCTTGTTTAACCTCTTTTTCTGCAGAGTGATATATCACGAAAGGGCTACATCACTGTGTTCATTATCATACTGGAAGAGAAAGACAGCAGCTGCATTACAGAAAATAATTCCGGAAACTTTCCTTGATTCTAAATGACAAGTGATTGCAATGAAAGTCTGACAAGGTTAAGCCAAATGAAGAGGAAAAAAAATGTATATAAAAGTAATACTCAACAGAGTTGTGAAACTTCACCCTTCTGTGTGTTAGGCTGAGCTCAGACAGGCTGCTACACTACCGCGCGTCCGCGCCTCTGCTGGGCGATGTGTGCTCATCTCCAGCAGACAGAATGACGCGATTGGAGGCGGGACTTTAAAAAAAAAAAAAAACTCTGTGTTTGTGATTGGCTGGCGAAGTACACGTGACGCGGCAGCCGTCTGAAATTACATCTTCATTTGTCTTCTTCAAGTGCATCGGCGACAACGCTGTACTTCGCCGCCGGGTGTCGTTTTCAGTTTAAAAACTCCCACCCACCAAAGCGAAAGAGTGGCGAACGTGCGCGCGCACGTCGCACCGCAGCCTGTCTGAACTCAGCCTTAAGAAGGATGCTGGCAATAGTGTGTTTGGATAAAGCTAGATAAATGTAGCCATCTGACAAGAAAAATGGTGTGAAAAATGTATAGAGACGGAGTGATGTAGAAAATAAACTCATGCATGTGTCGATTGCTTCCTATTGCAGAACGGTTTATGCCAGGCAGAGCTGTCCTAGGCGCTTCATTACTGGAAGAGGTTTTTAAGAAACTAGCATGTTTATATTTAACGCCACTCGTTTTCAATATTTTCCAAAATATATTTTTGGTTTTGGGATATATAAAAGAGTAACTTGGTGAGACGAGCACGTTTGTTAGGCCACATTTTTGTTACAAAAGCAATCTAAGTGAACTAGGTATACTTTGTGTCTGTTAGACCAAGGGTTCTTACCTCCAGTAGAATAATAGAAGACTTCCATTAGTTTACGTAGTTTATAAGCAGGCGGCTGATGCAATATACTCAGAACAAGCTTCAGAGTATATTGAAGTAGGTCCTTACAAAGAATTGTGGCACTAACCTAAATCAAAACCAATATTGTTATTTCCTTCAGTTGTCCCATTGCAGACTGCGTTGTAAAGTGAGTATAATCTAGACTAGGGATGGCCAACTCCAGCCTTTAAGCCTCCCCAACAGGTCAGGTTTTATGGATATCCCTGCTTCAGCATAGGTGGTGCTGTCTTCTACTGTGCCACTGATTGAGCTATCTGTGGTGAAGCAGGGATATTCTGAAAACCTGACGTGTGTGGCCCTTGAGGACTGGAGTTGAGCACCCCTGATCTAGATTGTAAGCTGTGACCTCGTTACCTTTTGTATGTTTGCACTTTTTTGTCATATCTCATAATATTCGGTTCCCCCATTATACCGCACCATGGAATATGTTGGCGCTTTATAAATAAATGGTAATAATAACAGTAGGTGTTATCTCTTTCCAGCAGCTGCTAATGAATTGTCTCTATATCCCTCCCCCAGTGTTCTGCACTCTCCAAACTAAATGCCGAGGTGGCCTGTATTGCTGTTCATGAACAAAGTGCATTTGTAGTTGGAACAGAGAAGGGGAGATTTTTCTTAAACTCTAGAAAAGAGCTTCGGTCAGATTTTCAGCGGTTCTGTGGTAAGTAATCCTTTTGAGAGCTGCATGTCCTGTTTTATCATTTGTAATGTGCTGTATAACAATAATAATAATAATTATAATAATGCACACAGAAAGGACAGAACCCTATATAGAACACTCAAAGAAAACCTAACTCAAAATAATAAAATTTTGGGGGCGTGGCCAAGGCACTGATCTGAGCGGTCGCAGGTCGGATCAGCTCCTCAGGCAAAACAGACATTTTCACCTTTAAAAAAAAGTGTAAATAGTTATAAACCCCTATAAAACCACCAATAAAGTTGAGGAAAGACCCTCTCCGGGGCTATAGAACCTACAGCAGCGGAATCCAAGGCAAACCCGTGCCCGTGGGCAAAAACCAGGTCCCCATAGCCTCCCCTCTCTGATAATCTAAGATTGCCGCCAAGCGCAAGTAAAAAGGCCCGACCCGGCAGCAGACAACCCGGGACACTGACCTGCAGAGGAGGTAGGAGTCACAGCGAGGGAGAGCTGCCTGACGGGAGTCCCGATGTAGCGCTGTAGAGAGTAGGCAGCCGCCGGCCGGTGAGGATACAGCGGGAGAGCTAGGAGTGTGGAGGGGCGGCCATTTTACCATGGCGCTCCGCTGGGGTACCGTCGGAGTGCGCAGGCTCGTCTCTCCCCTCCACATATGTACCGGTAATTCGGAGCCTCCGTCGGAAGACGGGGGACCCAGTGGTGACCTCCCCAGCCAGCACAAACAGTCGCCTGCAGACCGAGAGAGAACCCAAGCCCACCCAGAGTGTTCCCACTAACCAAGATGGTCGCCATGGCCCTGTGACTTGGGGAAGCGTGGTAGGTGTGAGAGAAGCAGACCAGTCTACCTGTGTCCATGCTGATGGGGCAACCAGAGTTCACAGCAAGCAGCATAATCTCTCCCCTGAGGTCTTGACTGCTGGCAGTGATAGACTGTGGACCACATGGTCCCCTGGAGTGTCGCACGGCTGGTGAGAGAAGCTCTGGACTGCATTTAAAGGTACAGGCACTTACGGAAATGGTATTGAATAGGGAGGTGGTGGGGTGAAGATTGAGAATTATACAGACCAACAGACCACCAGAGTGAAACTATTGATCATAGGCTTGATCATAGACTTCACTGAATCCTGACTTAATTATAATAAAGTTACGTACTGGGTACGCATACCCCCGAAGAAGCTCCGGTGGAGTGAAATGATCGTCGGGCTTTAGTGACATCACTTTGTGGCATCACGAGAGCAACTCTGTTACTGGGGCAGTGAGATAAGGGTAGTTTGGCGCCAGGCGCTCCCTGGTCTCTCTGTAGATATACTGATGTTCCATAATTACAAACTTAGACTAAAATAAGCCTGTGGCATTTGAGAATTAATGGTTTTAAGTTAAGTGGCACTTTAGCTAACATTGATTACGGAGCTGACCACACTTAGAGGATTTACTCCTCAAGCAGTTACCTATACTTAGTCTAGATATCACAACGAAGTTGACCATATTTAGGTTTAAATAACTCCTCAGACAGATATATGAAGCTTATCAACTTCATAGAGACTTGCGCATGCAGATTCAGCAATCTAGGTGTTTATATCATGGTATTAACAAGGAGAGCAACTACACCTATACCTAGTTTGGTCTGTAACTCCTTTTGTGGTAACTACTGTAGATGCATTATATTTGGGAACATCCCAGTAGTTTGCATCTGGCCACAAAGTCTCACTGATCTTGACACAGTGTAACCTGGAAGTGTGACTAGAGTATGCCATTTGTTGTAAAAGAGTAGCAATGTTTTATAGGGCACAAGCAGCAAATCCACTGACTCCGTATATATCTCTCTTTTTAAATCACTGAATCCCTATGTCTTTATCCTGTCACTAACTTGAAGTGAGTCTTTCCACTATAAGAATTTAAGCTACTCACAATTTGTTTTTGTTGTTTATTTGTTTGTTCCTTGCACTTTAGGGAGAACTATGAGAGACTAATATTCAGTGGCATACCCTGGGTAACATAGATCTTTCAGGTCAAGGGGGTCTTGACATATTAAATTAAGAGTTACACAATGCTATATACAATGCATGTATGAGTTACCCAAGCTTGTCTTGCATACTAATATCACAGAGTTGGCACGCAGTTATTTATTTTTTTAATATGTTTTTATGTTGAGTTTTGGTATCTAATAAAATTGTATTATTTTGAGTTCACACTTAGGAGGTTTTCTTCGAGTGCACATTATAGGGTTCTGTCAGTTTCTATGTGTATGCTTCATTATTCCCTGGTCAGACCTCTCCTTTAATACCCTACACTACAGGAGACATTGAGTGGATATAGGCACCCCTCTAGTTTGTATAATAATAATAATAATAATAATAACTTTATTTCATATAGCGCTTTTCTCCCAATGGCGCTCAAAGCGCTTCACAATTACAGTATAGTGCGCAGTACACAGCACATAGGAATTTTACAGACACATTCAACGTGATGATATTATGTATTTGAAAGAATGAAATGACCTCACATTAATCTCACCCAAAAATGAGAATAATGTGATGCCCTGTACAGCAGCAATCCTGCCTAACTAACTTGTGGGGCGTGGGTTTCTCCAAGCAAGGCTATTGCTAGGGGGCTGGAGAGTTTCTCCATCCTGATTGGCTGCTGCTTGGTAATGTAGCCAATAAGGAGGAGGTGTCAAGAGCCTGGGGGTGGGGCCAAGGTGGAGGAAACAGCATAGAGCAGAGAGGTGTGTGTGTGTGTGTGTGTGTGTGTGTGTGTGTGTGTGTGTGTGTTTTTCTGTGGGTCTATGGTTGTTCTGTGTGGGGGGGGAGAGAAAATGAGGGATGTGGGGAGAGTAAATAAGGGGTAGGAGAATGACAGGGATGGGAAGGTGAGTGTGGGAGGGTGGGGAGGGTGGGGAGGTATGTGAGAGATGAAGTGAGTGGGGGTGGTGACAGGATGAGGGAAGGGTGGGGGTGATAGTATGACTGCAGGTATGTTATTTATAAATGATCTGACAGTTACATAACTTTTTTGTAAATTTCACTCCAAGTGTGCAATTTGCACCATTTCGTAAAAAAATTCTGGGGAGGGTGCTCCATCTCCAGAATTGTTTTATGAAATAGAATATGACATGGTGCAAATTGGTACATACAGTACGGAGGGAAATTTAGAAAAAATAATGCAACAGTCCAATCATTTAGAAATAACATGTCTCCCCACCGACTTTTCGAGTGTGTCGCACCTTTCACCATTGTGTCCAGTATATTTTGGAGAAGCCACCTGGCAACCCTACCTCTAACTCAGAGTTTAATAATGCGTTTGCCCTTCTTTGTTCTATTTCTTGCAGTGGGTCCTCATAAAAACAAGGATCAAGAAGTTGACCCCCAAAGGAGGAGCAGGGACTGTATGAGGAATGTTCAGCAAGTCTCCCCAGGCCCCAGCTCCGATATTTATCTTATCAGGAAGATGGTGGAGGAGGTCTTTGACGTGCTCTATAGTAAGAACCGTTTATGCTTTTGAGGTTTTCCAAACTTTCCAAACTATATCGACTAAAGATGTCCAAAGTTGAGATGGCCAAAGTTACCTTTCACAAGGTTGCTCGCATTTTTACTTTAAAAAAAAAAAAAACAGGGAACATTGTGAAGATTGCCGTAGCAATCACTAACTTTTATTAAAATTACCCAAACAAACCTCCAAATTCATGCTACTTTGTGAGTGAATTGTACAATAATCACTCAGGCATCTGTTCAATATGCTGTTCTTCCCAGTGCTAGAGGAGATCAGCTCCATTCAACTGAATGGGACTAAAATCTTATTCAGCGCAGAGAAGCAAATTCATGGCATTCAGTTGCCTGAATGAGATAGCACATGCCATTTTAATAACTTTTTTTTTGTGGATCATTAATGTCCAAAATGCTTATTTTTTTTTAGCGTTTGTGTGTCTGTGTAATAAGCTGACATTTCTCAATATGCACCATCAGCATAAACAAAAACTATTGTTCATTTTTGGGGTGCACAGAAATAGGCTGTGCTGGGCATACTGATGTAAATGCTATGTACTAAGAAATAATGCTTCTGTGCAAAATAGGAGAAAGTTTATCAAAATCGTCCACCAAGTTGAACCTGATGTAAACCCTAAAATGTCTTTTTATATAGTTAGCGCAGATTCGAGTTGCTATGTATCAACCAAAAATGTATGTGACTCAGCACAGATGTTCCTTGATATAGGTTAACAAACTCTATTATTTTCATTGTATGGCCATTATTAATAATATTACAGTAAACATTTAGATTCACTAACACGAGTTCTAAAAAATCAAATACACATCATTCGGTTTTAATTTCAAATGTACCAATTTGGCATTCAACGTGACGCAATGGGTCAAAATTATTTTCAAACAACAAACTACTGTACGTGTCATACTGTATGTATGGTCGCATCAATTCCGCCACATCAATTCCGCCACATCAACTCCCTGTATTGCCCTTTTTTGTCTTTTGTTTTCCCTATTCTCTCCCCCCCCCCTTTTTTTTTATTTCCCCTTTTTCCCACTCCCCTCCCTCCCCATATGCCGGTTAGGCTTACATTATTTTTTTGTACTTGTTTCCCTAGGTATGTGTATTCATGCGGTATCTGTCACTGTATATATACTTTAAATTGTTTCGTTTTCAATACAATTTCAATTTTTGATACAACAAAGTGTAGAAATATTATTTCCTACATTTACTTACACTTTGTGTGCTGGGAACACCTACCATTTTCCGGAACTTGTACTATGATTTGGGGCAGACGTTCCCATTACCAGGAATAGAAGGTTGATACATTTTGCTCTCACTGTTTCAAACAAACGTTCATATGATTTGTAGTATTTGCCCAAGATTTCACCCCTCACGTTAGATTTCCGAAAGTCTTTTGCTTGTCCTAGGTGAGGCTGTGGGTAAGTCTAACGTGGTTCCCGTGCCATATGACAAGATTGCAAAGGACCCCGGATGGCTGATGGTGCACGGCTTGCCCGATGGGGTCAGCTTCCGTAAACCTGCTGACTATGACCTGAAAAGCTTGATGATTATTTTAGAAAACAGTCACCGCATTCACTTCAAGCTGAAAAGGTGAGCTATGAGCTAACAAACGTAATGCACACCAAAATCACCCTACTGTATCAGTAGGTTATAGCCGGCGGACTCCTCAAAAGTAGTTTCTAAATGAAAATGTTTTGTTCACCCCAAGTTATAAATCAATAACAAATCACATCTTTAAATGAAAAATGCACCTTTGGTCCGTAAGAACCTTTATCAGGGTTGTAGAAGGATACAGGAGTTACTAATCAAAGTCTCCTGGCTACAAAACTGGGGCAAAAAACGGCATCATATTGCTCACAGGAAATTGCTTCCTATAAGACTTTTTTATTTGATAAATAAGATGCCATTTTTTTGCTCCAGTTTTGCAGATGGGAGATTATGCGGTTATTCATTATACGCCAGTGGCGCAATCTGCAGTCTAAGTTAGTGGGGTTCTTTGGCTGACCGTGGAGCACTTGGCCACTTTGGAGTAGATTGAATGACCCCCTTTAATACATAACCCTTATTGTCTGTAGAAGGATAGGATTGTTCTTCTACAAGAGAAGATGTGTTGTACAATCTGTGGTATGAGTTTAAATAAATAAATTGTGCTAATGGTGTGTTACTTTTTCAGTGTAGTCCTTTAACTTTCATATGATCCCTCATGCATGAAATATAATAATATTACTATTCCTAACGTAAGAGAAGACTTTTATCAGGGCCATCATTTAGAATTTTATATTTGGTCTGTCTTAGTACATAAGTTCTGTTTTAAAGTTAAACGCAATTCATTGTGCATTAGTGATTAATATTTGTATGGAATAAGCACCTATGAAGTAGATTGCTGTGAAGCATATGCAAAATATGGAGATGCACACCTAATTATTGCAATGCTTTTAAAAATAAAACTGCAACAGAGGAGGAAATGGGGGAAGTAAGGAGCCCTTTGACTCACACAAGCACACCAAACTCTTGCACATTTAATGCAGCAGTTTGCTTACGATGCCTCTTTGAACGTTGTCAATGATGACTAAATGATCACCCCATTTGCATTTTGTAAAGATGCCTCGTGTATTTGGAAAAGCTAATGTGATTTGTACATCAAAGCAATGCCAAAATGCAAGAGTTTGATATGTGTTTTGGTTAGGCTGCAGTTATAGTGGGCGCATGGCGTCGCTAGGGCCTCTCCGCCCGAGCGATGGGTGAATTAAGCTTCCAGTGATTGGGGCGAGGATGGGGAGGCATGGCGGACTCGTCACCAAGCTGGTTCGCCCTCATTGGCTGAACCACTCACGTGACACGACCGTGACGCGAAAAGACAAAATACTACTATTACGCTGGAGCAACCATTGGAACAACTCTTTCACCTGTCTGTCTTAGGTCTACGGAACACAACACTCTCTCTGTATGTCTTAGCCCTTCTCCATCTCTATTCCGTAAAGAAAATAGTATATTTGAATTTCATCTTGTAACTCTATCTTTTTTGTTTACTGTATCTCAGAATTGCTTTATGAAACGTCCTATTCTTTTCTCCTTTTCCATCCTTCCCTCCTTTTCTTTTCTCTCTCTGTCCTAGAGGTCTAGTAGGAAGAAAACTTAAGAATAATGACCACTTTGTGTGTGTGGTCTGATTTCACTTGTTATACGTTATCATTCTGCCTCGACATGCTGTTTTTTTTATGTTTAGGCCTATTGAGGAACCCAGCAGAGAGCCGAAATCTAGTGTCGATTTGAGTTGTTCCTCTGTCACAACAACAAAGGTCATTCCAGACTCGGGCCCAAGTCCTAAGGTCGCCAAACCATCAAATCACGACCATCCTTCCAGTGCATCAAACTTTATCTACAACATTTCACTGCCTAGCCAGCTTGCTATGGAGCTAAAGCAAGAGGTTCAGTCAAACATGCATGGAGGGAACACAGCCAGTGAGGTGCTGATCCACAGGCCAACAGAAGAGCAGAAGCAGGACTTCTCAGACTGTTGTGGTAATTATATCACATTTGTTGCTGGTACAAAGAGCTGGTACATTATTCCTGGCCACTAGAGTCTATAGAAGTTTATGATGTTTCAATTGGCTCACCCCTGAACATGAGCCAAACATTCAGAATTACTTATACCTGTACTATCCTACTGTAGAACTAAGGATTTGGTTTATAGGTTTTCTAATGCCAGATACTTTTAATGAATTATCCGTATATGTGCAAAATTCTATGCTTGATCTCTTTATGATAGCTGTCTGTATGTATTAACTTTCTGTTTCGTTTTCCCTGTTCAGGACAGCAATCGCCAGTAACGGGTAGCCTCATGCAAAACATCCAAGCCTCCAAACGGGTCCTCTTCTCAATAGTACACGACAAAACAGGTACGTAGGTGGAGGAACTGCCTTTTACACACAGTACTTCTATAATTGGTTTTGTGTTCAAACATTTGAAGTATCAATATTGCACATCAGGGATGTTCACGGACTACATTAAAATGTCAGGAGGATTGTGGATGAAAAAATGGTTATGGCAAACACAGAATTGCCAGGGCTATCAATGGAAAACAGGAATGTAGTGATTACAAAAATGTACGCTCCAAAATGTATTTGTTTATGAGGCCAAAGCCAATGTTTTGATCGGACTAAGGTAGCAAGGTGATCCTGGCGAAGGTCTTTATAGACCAAAATTACAGTCCAGAAATTTCCCTCAGGAACATGAAGGTGGAATGTTTAGAGGGGTCAAATGCATTAATATGATCTGTTGACCATTTGTGCTTTTTTCAGATGAAGAGTAAATAAATGATGGTTTTGAAGTCCTCGGTTATTGGTGAAATTTTTTTTAAATTAATTAAAATGTTGCTTTTCTCTTTGTCAGTGGAAAAAGAAAGTTATATCTATGGCGCTTGGCACTAAAGTACACTGAATAAAAGAAAAGGATATATACAACCAGATGGATGGTAAAATCCACTTGGGTTCTCCTCGTACCGACGATCAGTCATGCAAAAGAAATAAAAATAACATAGTGTAATACAGTAACTAACAAAAACATGAAACACGACTAACAAATGCTGAGACAAACAGAAGACTGGGATTAATAAAAAACATTTAATACAACAACTAAATAGTCAATGAAAGTATAAAACACACAATGCGCATGTCTATCTCTACATTGAGTAACTGTACCTTTAAGCTGGGACTATTTATATGTGGACACTCAGAGACTGAGGCACTACTTTTTTACCCCTGAGGAAGGAAGCGTAGACTTCCGAAACGCGTAGGGTGGTCCACATTGTGCACCGCTGTCCTAACAACACCCACCTCACTCCCGTTACCATCTCCACGGACACAGCATTGCCTAAGGCCCGCCCGCGGCTGTAGCCCATGCCGCCCCGCGGAGCAAGGCTCTGACGACATCGCCCATCTGTCATTGCTGTTCCTGATCTTGTGCTGCTGCTGCGCACGTGACGACGTCCGTTCCTGTGAGACGTAGCCCAGTGCGGCTGCTCTGCGGAGGTCTGTGGTCTGGAAGGTTGGGAGGGTCTCGCCCGGATGCTCCTGCTAACTACACGAGACGCCTTGGAGCTGATAGTAACCATCACGAGAGGGGATACTCTCTGAATTATCCACCGCCTTTTACCTTCCAGTGTCTGGTAAGCGGACAGTCCAGCTATTGCTGGCGTGCACATGGGACTTTTTTATTGTGTGTTTTATACTTTCATTGACTATTTAGTTGTTGTATTAAATGTTTTTTATTAATCCCAGTCATCTGTTTGTCTCAGCATCTGTTTGTCCCAGCATTTGTTAGTCGTGTTTCATGTTTTTGTTAGTTACTGTATTACACTATGTTATTTTTATTTCTTTTGCATGACTGATCGTCAGTACAAGGAGAACCCAAGTGGATTTCACCATCCATCTGGTTGTATATATCCTTTTCTTTTATTCAGTGTACTTTAGTGCCAAGCGCCATAGATATAACTTTCTTTTTCCATTCCTTTATCTGACCTTAGGTGTCAGAGTTATATCACAGGCTGCTGGCCATTTTCAGGTGTTTGAGATTAGCGCTACCTTTTTTTGTTGTTTAGTTTTCTCTTTGTCAGTGCCAAAGAGATTCAAATTATTTATCAGTAAAATGGAACCTTCACTTGCTCATAATGATATCTGTAGAAGAGAAAGGGTTAAATGATAGTAAATAGTGTATTTCTTGTGTTGTTGTATCTTATTATGGTGCTTCTGTACACTGCACTGATCAAGGTGTCACAACACAGGCACATTGGGAAAGATTCACTAAGCGCCAATGCAGGGTATTGCACACCCATCCATTTAAGTCAATGGTAGTTAATGCCGGATCTGGGTGCAGTGCCCCACATTGGCGCTTAGTGAATCCTGGCCACTATATTCCTACCACGAGAATCTCCGGGGGAGATCTACAGAAGTACGTAATTTTTGCACTAATAACGTGCATTATGAAAATTGGGAACGGATGTTATTTTTCTTCATTTTACCGGGTATCCTCAAAGCTAATGAGATGCCAAAATAACATTCGTCAAAGTAGCAGCGGTATTAACAGGAATTCCCATGTCTCTGAGACATGTTTTCCAATACAGTTCACTTGTGCATTGGTCAAACTTTAACACATGTTATTAACGCATGCGATAAAAAATGTACTTGACCAAAAGCTAATGCAAATCTCACTATAATATTGTCAAATACATTTTTTTTACCCGTAACTTTTTTAATTCAAATATAATAATTATTGTTGTGGTATGTATGGATATACATTATTATACACCCATACTTACTATAACAGTCGTTATTACATTATATACCATATTAGTTCACACAAAAATCTCTGGTGTTAGGTAAACTGCTCATTACCATGTGATTTGCATGAGTAAGCAAAACATCCATTTATTGATGCAATATTTTTAAGGTGAATGCAAGGACATCATAATGCAAAACCCCTTTGGGGATACGCGTTACAGATATTAATACGCAAAATGGCGATAACGATCTACCCCTCAGTCTTTGGTACTGCAAATTAAAAGCTAAAGAGACATGTTCAAGGTCATACACCAGCTGGGACTCCTGCCATGTGTCAGTGACCACAGCAGCTCCTGGGTCCCCTTTCTCTCTATTCAGCTCTATTCAGCTCCTCCTTTGCTTCTCTCCTGTCCTCTTACCTGGGTGTGCAGACTGGCAGACTCCCTAGGCGTCCCTGAAAAGTTTGGCAGCGAGAGGGAGTTGAGGAGGAGAAGCTGCTGTGCGGGGTGATCAATGGCTGGGGAGATGTGAGTAAAATAGGCATGAAGAGGGGCGGCTGCAGCCCTGAGCCACGCACCCTCCCCTTACTACTAGCAGTGCCTGCAGCTCACTGATTGCTGAAGACACTGGGTGAGGGTGGAGAGACAGACAGGGACAGCAGGAGGGAGGGAGGGAGGTGTAGCACAGAGTTATCCCAGCTCTCCCCCTCTGGCGGACACGGAACCCCTGGACATTTTTTTTCCGCGATCCCCGTTATAACGCGGTTGCATTATGTGGACCCCAAGCACCGCGTTATAACAGGATTCAGCTGTAATACATTGCTAATGTCTTCAGTGCTGAATGGATTACAAGTGGTTTAGAAGTGATTGAAAATTGTGTTACAGCCCTTTTGCACTCACACTCGTAAAATCGAAAAGGCATTTTTGTGCCCTTGTATTGCTACTATTATTATTAATACTAATATTACTATAATCATCTTTTTAAATAGCCAACTTCACTTATGATTTAAGGTTTTGTGAACGGTGTATGCCAGACAAAAATGCTTTCTAGTTGTCTGGCTTCATGTCCCTTCCTAAGTAACAGCTTCTAATTTCTGTCTTGTGTTTTGATAGAGAAATGGGATAGTTTCATTAAGGAGACCGAGGATATCAACACCCTCAGGGAGTGCGTGCAAATCCTGTTTAACAGCAGATATGGTGAGTAGGGGTTGCAGCTCCATCATCTATCCTTAAAGCTGACATACTTTGCATATCATTAGGTAGATATCGTTCTTGTTGACTAAATCAACTACAGCAATTTTTATTTTCTTGACTGCCAACTTCTTTTTTTAAAGTTTGCTGAGAAATACTTCTTTCTCTTACTTTGAACATTATAGAATCTTGCGATTTTATTTGGAGGTCATGTGATACATGCATACATACATACAGCTACACTACCAGCTTAGTCATCTCTGTGACGGTTCAGATGTTCTATGTCAGGGGTGCGCAAAGTGGAGGGCGGGAGAATTTCCAGGGGGGGCGCGGCAGCTACAGAGGTCTTGCGCTCTCCTCCAAGGCATTTCAATTAAATGCCGGGGGGACCATGTGAGGCCTCTGCAGCTTCTCCTACCTTATCTTTGGCGACGCGTCGCTATGGTAACCGGCATCAAATGACGCCGCCGTGTCACGTGACATCACATGACCCCTGCAACGTCATTTGACGCCGGAGCCGAGGAGGAGGGGAGCGCGAGCCGGGAAGTAAGCAGACGAGGAGGGGAGGGGGGCGCAAGTTAAAAACTTTGCGCACCCCTGTTCTATGTCATGTAATTTTTTCAGTCAGTCACTGCTGGGATCTATGTAGATTGTGTTTAGCAATACAGCTACCAGAAGAGGCACTAATAGAGACTTGGGTTGGCAGAAGTCCCGTATATATACAGGATTGTCCCATATTTCATTGACTTGTCCTGTTGTCCCGGAAAGGTCTGTCGGGAGGCATAATTGTCCCATATGTTAGTGCCTTGACATGAAATACCTGAACAAAAAAAAATGACTGTAATGAAATCAGTCATAAAAACTTTATAGTTTTCCATTTGAGTGTAAATTACCTTTTCCGATAGATGTCGCCTTAGAAAATTATTAAAATAATAAAGTTACCAGGAAACCCACCCCTACACACCTTACTTTTTTCTCCCACCACTATACTTGTTAGTTTAGTGCGCGTCTTTCCCCGCCTGCCAAGCACAGAGATAATAAAAACCAAAGAATATAGCAGTCATGCGGGAGATACCATTCAGCTCGAAACATTTGCAAATCATTTATCCCTCATTATGACATCACACTTTCATTCTAGATTTTAGCGTCCCGTATTATAAAAACTTAAATGATGCACCCCTAACAGAGACTGACCTATTACAGGCGGCTTTGGGACATATTCTATTACCGTCGAAGCGGCCAATCAGGCCGTTTTCAGTCGAAATTGCCCATTGGCCACTTCGGAGGATATAGAATAAGTCCTTATATCCCATGCACTTTGTCTTTCCAAAACACATTTCTTTTCGCTTTCCAGCTGAAGCATTAGGCCTCGATCATATGGTCGCTGTGCCATATCGTAAGATTGCCTGTGATCCAGAAGCAGTGGAGATAATAGGGATACCTGATAAAATTCCTTTCAAAAGACCCTGCACCTATGGAGTACCCAAACTCAAAAGAATTCTGGAAGAAAGGCACAGCATCCATTTTGCTATTAAAAGGTAATATGGTTTATAATGTAAAATTAGATGTCTTGAAATTAGACCACAGAGACCCCTAAATAAATATTATACATTCTCTTTTGTAGGATGTTTGATGAGAGAATCTTTGCAGGTACGTTTACTATTTTTGCTTACATTACTGATCGATTTATATTTTGTTGACCTCTAAATGTAATGAGCAATCTAAATAGACATTTTTTTTTATTGTAAAATCTATCGCAGCTTCAAATTCTCTAGCAGAACCAGCCCCGGTGGAGGGTTGTCAACATTCAAGCATCGTAATCAGACACATTTAAGGAATTTGCATCCAAATATTGTATTTGAATGGCAAATTGCTGATTGTTATCAGTGACACTTTACTGAAGGACATGGCAGTTATTCATTAAACTGTGATAATGCCACAACCAGGTCTATCACTTTTTTCAATTTTTAAAATAACCCCTTATGAGAGAAATTAGGCTAAAAATCAGTGCGACTGACCCCAAATCAGTGTGACTCGCATAGAATGAATGAAAGTTGACAGGTCACCTGATGTTTACTTTTGGCTGGGCTCTTGATTCCATCATAAAGAATTTTCCACTTTGCTGATGTGATGGTACCGATACCATTACCGCACAACTAAACTTCTATGTCTCATGCACAGAACGAGGTGTCTTATCTAAAAGGTCTTTCTGATCACCCTAGCTATCAGCTTTTTTGATATAGGTATTGCACATATCCTTTAGAAACTATGTTTAAATAGCTGTAATGCCTTATTTTTAACGTTTGTGGGGTCCTGCAACCAATTACGGTGTCACTATTTCTTTTGTAAGCCTTTGGAACTGGTTGACCTGCACTATATTCCAATATTCCCCCATGAAAAAGTCCCCAAACTGACCGACATGTTTTTATGAAGACAAACGGCAGCATAGAGCTCATCTATTTAACTCACACAAATTCCCCAAGTATATGTGAGTCTCTAAATCACTGTGCAGTGCTGCCGTTGTGTATATTCCCCAATCGTTTGGTAGCTGAGATCTCTTGCTGCTTTGGAATGTTACTATGTGTGCACTCAATTACAAAACCTACTGCATAACCATAACTAGGTACTAAATTTACCAAAGAAACCGCAAAGTCAGACTCTACGAGCCCGGGAGAGGAGGCCAGCAGTGAAACCCAGAAGACAATCGCCCTGGACATGGTTGGATCTTCCCTTGGGAGCAGGTGGGTGCGTTCTTTTCTAACATTATGGAAGAAACAAATAGATGATGGACTATTTGAAAATAAGTAATGTGTAGTTTTGCCATGCATTAATAAACATTGATGTTACACACACAAAGACTCAGAGATTATGTAGTGAGAGGTCCAGAGCAAGGGACCACCAATGCGCAGTGTTCAACAATTAATTAGGATGTGCATAGTTCCCCTTCCCTCAAATAAATTGGTTTAACCTTGTTTGACCCCCGAAACTGAACCGCGGTACTTATTTTTATTTCTACCAGTACCTAAAAGGCTGATGTCATCTGTTTTATATGTTTAAAACTAGCCACAAAATGCTTTGCCCTTTTTTGCCTTAGTTGAATGTTTCCTTCCAAATAAAGCAGCAGTCCTATAAACATTGTATTAAGTGTTACGTTCTCCAAATGTCTTCATCCTACATATTTGGGCTTTACACTACTCTTTGTGCCAATGTGGTCTATTTACCATTATCTGCCTGTATGCGTTTTTGGCAGTGTGTAAAATAGCTCCAATTTTTTACTTTTCAAAACAAATGATTTTGCTGTCCGGGGATTAAATGCATATTAAGTGACTTCAAAGAAATGAAGGGGAAAAAAAACGTAGCCCGAATTATTTATTATTGATTTCTGGGGTTTAATTGTTTTAAATTTTTCGAGCACAGACACAGTTTATGTAGCTACCATCAAATGTGTAATATCCAGTTATGTGAGAAAAAGAAAATTAGGATCGACTAGTTATGTACAGGCATACCCCGCATTAACATACGCAATGGGACCGGAGCATGTATGTAAACCGAAAATGTACTTAAAGTGAAGCACTACCTTTTTTCCACTTACTGATGCATGTACTGTACTGCAATCGTCATATACGTGCATAACTGATGTAAATAACGCATGTGTAACAGGCTCTATAGTCTCCCCGATTGCGCACAGCTTCGGTACAGGTAGGGAGCCAGTTTTGCTGTTCAGGACGTGCTGACAGGTGCATGCATGAGCTGCCGTTTGCCTATTGGGCGACATGTACTTACTCGCGAGTGTACTTAAAGTGAGTGTCCTTAAAGCGGGGTATGCCTGTACACTCACTGAACTCAGTCAGCTGAAAAATGGTGTTAAAGTGCACACTGGTCTTATAACATCTTGAAAGTTGCAATTTCTGTTTGAGGAGCTGCACTGAGACAGTCAGCTCTTTTATTAAATATATGGAATCTACTGGAATGGTGGAGGCCTAGCTGGACAGGGCAGAGCCTTGATGCAGAACTGTGGTGACTGGGATTGCAGTTCCCCATGTCAGGTGAGCACTTCCTGCTGATAGAACAGTGGTGCCTGAAAGACCAGGGTAGCTTGACATGGAATGCTTTGGGCAGCAGGAAGTGTGTGTTACAGTTCATGCACCCAACCAGTGTCTGCACAGCTCTAAAATGTGACTCAAGCTTATATCATTTTGAGTATGTTTGAAAGTACCTCAGAGGCTGCTACTTATTTACATTTTAGAAAGTAGTTCAAGGTTGTAGTAGCCATCTTAGGTCCAGATCCACAAAATGTTTCATAGCTTTAGCACCCTTTAATTTATATTAATATTAATGGGAGTGAAGGTGTGCTAAAGCTTAGCACCCTTTTGTGGATATGAGCCTTAGTCCTGGAGATATGTATTGCGTCTCTCCTTCAAGTACAGTGTGAAAGGAGAGAGAGAGCACTCATCTTGAAGAAGAGACTTGTAAGGTTTTGAAAGCTCGCTACAGTAGAACTTATGTTGGTTCTCTAGAAGGCATCTCAACCTACAATAAATCTACATTAAATAACTTAAATCTCCTGCTTTACTGAAGCATGTAAAATACAGGTAGATACAAGCTAGTGTTAAGAAGTATATTACGTTGTCATTTCTGTATTATGCTGTATTGTACTGTATATAATGAAGTCTTTACCATCTCATTTTGTACTCCACACAATAATAGTGTATCTGCCTTAGTTCTCATGTGTTTCTGTTTGCATAGGTCGGAAAAGAGCAGCATGTCAGATGAATGTGAGCCAGGTAAATCTGAAGGCGTGGACTTTAGCTATGAGACAGTTGCGCTTGTACACAAAATGACAGCCAATATACGAGTTTGTTAGTAATTTAGACATTACAAAAATGATAATATTAAACATTTAGTGCTTTCTGCACTAAATGTATCACAGCCATGCTAATAAGGGAGGAGCTGCATTGCCTGCTTTAGTTTTGAGACAGACCTTACTGCTATGCAATGTGAATGTCAAATAAGATTTTATGGCCTTTACATTTTGAATATAGAGTTGCAAAATGTGATCTGTAATGGTACTACTGGCATTTTACTACTTAAATGGACAATCCCATATTGCAGGCAAATATATATATTTGTTTGTGTGGGTGTATGTGTATTTATATATGTGTGTATAATATATATATATATATATATATATATATATATATATATATATAAAAATATATATATATATTTTTTTTTTTTTATTGTGCAACTTATCAATGTAATTTACTTTTTTAATAATTATTGTCATCCTAAAATTGAACATTTAGTTATTTGTTTTAAGGTACGAAACAAAAGAGAACTTGGTAAAAAGTCTCCAAACCTTTTGGTTTGCATGGAAGCATTAAGAGTTCAAAATATTTTAAAATAGCTATACTTGTTGGATTTCTTGTTAACTGTTTCCAATCACCTATATTTGGCTTATTAAACATGTCACTGCCATGAAGGCACTTAGCCCTAGGATGGACTGTACCATTAAACTTCTGAGGGTTAAATAGAGCATTACATGATGCATGCAGCTTTGTCTAAATTGCCCTACTTGTGGTCTCATTCAGTTTATTTAATGTTATTCATATGTTATCCAACAGGGACGTCAGGTGCACAGAGTGGAATACAACATATCAAAATGGAGCCTGAAGATCAGGACATCATTCAAGTCACTGTTCCAGGTACATGTCATTGACAGACCATAAAAATATTTGACTATATTTACTAAGAAATGCTACTTCACAGAAGATACATTATCTTTGCCCTATTCAAGTGGATAGACCATAAGGGGCCATATTATGCCATACAGCGGTGTTACTATGTAAGACACCATCCGGGTTGGAACAAACCGTACAGCCCATTCACTTGGTACTGCCAGGTATCTTATGGCTGAAGGCTTGTAAATACGGGATAGTGGCCCATATCTGCTTAGCAGTGCTATTCAATAATGCACCTTCTGGTTCCAGAAGACACGTCACGGCCCATTGAAGTGAATTGCCTCAAGGTATATTCTGGTGCGATATGGAATAACACTGCTTAGCAAATATGGGCCTGTGTTTACTAAACTGCCTTGAAAGAAGTATTATGGAGTAGCACAGCCTAGTATCACGACTATTAACCCGTTACGTGCTGGAGGGGGCTGTCATGTATTACAGAGATGAGCAGTGTGTTGCAGTGTCCTCTTTCCAAATTACAGACAGTCCTCAGTTATCCAACGGACTCCATTCTGGAAGTAGCGTTGGATAGTGAAACCGTTGTAAAGTGAGTCCCATGTTAATCAGTGGCGATGAGCATTGGATAATGCATTCAGGCGTCGGATAACGGCCCATAGGGTAACATTGTAAAGCGTTGGATATGCCATGCGTTGTAAAGTGAAACGTTGGATAGCGAGGACTACCAGTAAATGAAAGACGCATACCCTCAGTTGATATAGCTTTTCACAGACATTTATAACTATGAAGGTGGCAGACAGCACCACTCTATAAAAAAGAAAAAAAAGGAAGAGATAACGGTTTGACAGGAACAACCAGGAACCCCTTTAGTTCTTTAATAACACTGATATATACAAATACAGTTCCCTGCACTTACTTCACAATACCCAATAAAGTAATTGGTACAAAAAAATATGAATCTTTTACTGAAGTACGAAAAATAGGCAATATACAGACAAAGACACAACAGACACCGTTATGCAACCACATGGTCCTCATTTATAACAAAGTACAGACGCTGTGCCCCACCATTAGAAAATATGCTAAATTGCACTGAATGCTAAGTAAAAAAAATATAACAGGGGGAATAGATCCTCATCCATCTGCAGAAGCGGCCAATGTGTATGCAGGAACAGCATCCAACACAAGTCCAAATTTTTATCCTTTACCTTAACTTTTCCTAAAAAAAAAGGCTAGCTGCCGTGCTTCAAGGGTGAAGAAGGCCCATCTGGGGACCGAAACGTCGAGTTATGTGGTGCTCTATGGAATAAATAATCCCACTTTATTATTTTCCAACAACTGTTGTCAGTGCCGGTATTTAATGTGATATATATATATATCTGTTTTATCAGTCATCCTCTGCTCCTGACACCAGCAAGTCTTACTGTGTCTCTTTTTTTCCATGCAGATCACTCTTTCAATTCAGACGAATTAGCTGACTGTGTGATCAGTCATATGGTTTCAGAAGATTCCAGCTACGTGCTGGAGTCTGGGACAGGTAAGAACACATCTGCACATCAGTAAAGTAGTATAGCAATCAGCATTGTTAGTTATTGGGACATAGTTATTCAAAGTACTGGCTGGCCAACTTGAAGGTGTACGATTGTAAGAAGCTCAATTAACCAGCTTTTTACACTTGACATGCAAAAGCAAAACAATTAAAGTGTAATTGCGTTGCATCAAAATACACTTTTCTGGGGGGTTTTACACATAGAGGCGAGAACATTTTTGTGAACCACTTCGGATTTTCACATATTTCGCATATTTCAAATCTAAAATGTTATTAGATCTTAATCTAATGAAGTCCTAATAATAGATAAAGATAACCTGAACAAACAAATAACATAAAAACATGATACTTTTTCAACATTTATTTATTCGAAAATGATTAAACATTCAATATCCTTGTATGAAAAAGTATGTGAACCTTTAGATTCAGTACCTGCTGCACCCCCTTGAGCAGCAATAACTTGAACTAAGCGTTTCCTGTAACTACTGGTAAGTCTCTCACATCGGTTTTGAAGAATTTTGGCCCATTCCTCCTTGCAGGGACAGCTCGCTTCTGGTCCTGCCACAACATTTCAATGGGGTTCAGGTCTGGACTTTGACTAGACCATTCTAAAACAAGGAATTTCTTCTGCAGCCATTCTTTTGTAGATCTTCTTGTATGTTAAGGATCATTATCTTGCTGCATGACCCACTTTTACTTCAGCTTCAGCTCACAGATGAATGGCCTGATTATTCTCCTCTAGAATCTTCTGATACAATGCAAAATTCATGGTTGTGTCAATGATGGCAAGCTGTCCAGATCCTGAGGCAGCAAAGCAGCCCCAAACCATCACACTTCCACCACCATGCTTGACGGTTGGGATGAGGTTTTTCTGTTTGAACACAGTTTCGTTTTTCACCAAACATAATGTTTCTCATTGAAGCCAGAAATTTCTACCTTTGACTTGTCTGTCCATAGAACATTGTACCATAAGTCTTTTGGATCATCTATGTGCTCTTTGGCGAACTTACGACGGCAGCCATGTTCTTTTTAGAGAACAGGGGTTTCTCCTGGCTATCCTTCCATGAACACCATTCTTGTTCAGTGTTTTTCTGATAGTTGAGTCATGAACACTCACGTTAGCCAAGGCGAGAGTGGCCTGAAATCCTTGGATGTTACTCTGGGGTTCTTTGTGACTTCCTGGATGATTTTCAGGTTTATTCTTGGAGAGATTTTGGTAGGACGGCTGCTCCTGGATAGAGTGACTGTGGTCTTGAACTTTCTCCATTTGTCTGACAGTGAATTGGTGGAGCCCCAAATCCTTAGACATATTTTTTGTAACTCTTCTAGACTGATGAGCATCGATAACTGCTCTTCTGAGGTCCTCAGAGATTTCTTTTGATCGTGGCATGACATGTTTCCACACACCTGTATGGTGAAGAACAAACTCACAAAGTTTCTGATCTTTATATAGGGTGGGGCCTCCCAAACTCGGACCTGAAGATCTACCTAATTATTTAAACACCTGATTCTAATTATCCCCTTTAATTTAGCTGATAAAACCAGGGTTTTACCTACTTTTGCACAAACCATGAATCTTAATTACTCATAGTTTGTCTAATTCATACATAATTTTGTTTCAAAAGACATGGAATTGGTTCATATAAACCGTGTTAGATATTTAAGAAAAGATTGGTTTTGATTCAAGAAGGCTATCATGGAAAAACGATGGAATTTCCGTAATTATCATTGCGGTTCACAAACATTTTCTCACCACTATATGTCCTTGGTCTAAATAGCACAACACTATTGACATAAAACACAGTTTATTTTTTTTTTATCCTTCTTCTCTCCCATTTTTTATGGTAATAATATTACAATTGGAGAGGAAATCTTTAAAAGGGTATATAGGCGGTCCTCGGTTATCCGCCGGGATCTGTCCTGCAAACTGCCATCGGATAGCGGACCGTCGGATTGCGGATTCATGTTAATCCGCAGCGGTGAGCGTCGGATAATCCGTTCTGATGTTGGATAATGTGTTCCGCGGAATGCGTTACCTGGCGTCGTATAATCCGTTTGACGGACAACAGACCATCGGATAGTGAGGACCACCTGTAGTCATCTTTTTACCCATGGAATTACTTTGTAAATTACTGCATATATTATATAGAATATGGCTCCATATAACTCTAGTTGTCATAAAATGTATGCTGAGAAAGGAATTTTTAGACAAAGTCTCTCACTGTTGATGCATCAAGCTATTTTTTCACCTCTCTTCTATGAGTGTCCACTTGCTATTTGAGGACAAGAGATGTTACCCATCTGCTACACACCAGGGTATCAAAAGTATGACATACTCAAACTCTGCCAAGTCTAACGTGGGGTGTAAACTCCTCTGTCTAACGATGATTAACAAGATTCCCAGATTTCGTGCAGATTCAGACAAATTGTTTATTTTTCCTGGCCATCCAAAAATTTTTCAGGAGTTTTACACACAGCTTACAATTTGACATATACAATCTTAGCCAGCTCAAAACCCAGACTTACAACATTATATATTTAGATATTTATTTGTGTCAATTGAAGTGCCACTGGGAATGTGACCTCACGTATACTACAATAAACAAAGAAGCCCCAATACACATCCAATAAATTATTTAGTACATTACTATATATTTTTCTAGATTTTGTCGTCTTTGGGTCATTTAGTTCAATCCTTTCGCCAAAACATTTCAGGCCTGCAACCACGTCAAGGAAGACCATATTAGCAATGTGTCATATTGGATGTGCATTGGGGCTTATTTGTTTATTGTACTTTTACACACACTCCCTTATCTCTGAACCTGTAGTAACTTAGACAGCAAAGCTGCAAAATCGTATTCATCATATGCATCCTAAGCCTTTTTTTTCCATTTTTTTTTCCATTTCAGTTTCTATAGTTTCTGATAAGGGACCCAGTGGTGACTCCAGAAAGGAAGATAAACAGACAGATGGTAAGTATACTATTTATTTATGCTTCCCTTTTATTTGTTATAGTAAATATACCATCAGTAATACCAAGCTTACCCGGTCACATAGGGGCTTCTTAGCCTAACCTGAAGGTTTCTATCTGGAAGAACACATTTTAATGTAATTTGAGGGCATGTTTGATTATGGATATTGCATTATATTACAAATCGTAGGACTTTACCTTGGCATTTAGCAAAGAAAACACCATCATTGGAATGAAAATTCAAAACTTAGTAGTAATTAAGTGTTTGATTTCAGTTTTTGGGCCATTTTTTTTTAATAGCAACTTTATATTGATTTAGTTATTGCATTAGGAGTGTTATGACCTAATGGTTATCAACTTGATCATCTGAAATGTGCCATGCCATGTACAGTAATAAAGCAGCGGAGATGGGAAGGAGGATTTTAGGTTGTGTGGAGACCAATGTATGAGCAGCCGAGATGGGAAGGAGGATGTTAAGCTGTGTGGAGACCAAGGTATGAGCAGTAGAGATAGGCAGGAGGATGTTAAGCTGTGTGGAGACCAAGGTATGAGCAGCAGAGATAGGCAGGAGGATGTTAGGATGTGTGGAGACCAAGGTATGAGCAGCAGAGATGGGAAGGAGGATTTTGTGTTGATGACAATTTACAAATCTGGACTACTTCGGAAGGCGTCTTATGAATTAGCACCATTTACTAAATATGGGCAAAGTCCATAAAGGACAGGGATTACATTTTAAGCTTTGTAAAGATAGAATAAAGAACCTTACAATGCCGGAGAGAAAAAAAAGAGAAATGTGTCAGCCTTTCAGATAACTCCCTAGGTATAAAGAAGATACCAGAAAGAAGACGAATAGAAACGCTACGATAGTAATAGGACCAAGTCTCATGCATTAAAGCTGGAGGGTTATAGACTCAGGAAATGTGAAGACTTTTATGGGTTTACTAAATGAGTAGTAGATGCATGTAGCCACTTTCCTGAAGAAATGGTAGGGGCATACACAGTATTTTAACGACAAAAATGCTTGGGAAAAGATGCAAAACTACCCAATAGGGCTAAGAAGTGTATGGGAAACATATAATGCCTATCTCTACACATGCTCTAATTTGGGTTATTAACATGGAGAGAGTACAACTTCTTTCTTATAATATAAGAAATACTAGTATGCTATAAATAATGGTCAGAGAGAGGATCCAGCGTACCCCCTAAAATAGTGCATTCTGGTGGGTTCTAAATAGAAGTTTGACCCTGAAATCTTCCCAATTATACATGTTTCTATTGGGAATAATATTCAATTTAAAAAATGATGGTGAAACTATAGACCGGAGGTCATAGAAAGATAAATGCATTTATATTGTACAGACTTAACGATTTCCAAACTCGACATACGATAAAGCAAAGATTTCCTACGCTGTGACGTAGGGTAATGCACCCTGCTCCAGCGTTAGCCGCTATTGACTTGAATAGCGGTTCATGTCAAAAGGGGGTGTGACAAGCCACATCGACACTTTGTAAATACGGCTCTTAGAGGGAGATTCACTAAGTGGTGCTACTTCTTAAGAAACCTTCTAACTCCCGAAGTGTCCATCATACCCTTCACTTGAATGGACCGCAAGGTGTCTGTAGGTGCCAGAAGGTGTCTTATGGCATTGCATTGCATTGCTTAGTAAACATGGGCCTGAATCTTTTCTGGTAGAACATATTAAAATCCGATTTCTGGAAAAAGGGACACAATGCTAAATATTCATATTACAAAATAAAACCTATGTCCGAATTTTACTCATAAAACTTTTAAAGATTCTAAAGATTTATTAATTGAAAATAAGATTATGCATTACTGGTATAAAACTCCAACCAGACTTACATTAGTGTGTTTCTCTTCTAGTGATAATTACTGGAGATGCGGGCAGGACAGGGGGTGATATATATTGGATTGCATTGGCTAAATATTGAGGGAAATGGCTATAATTGACCTTTTTTCTAATGTAGTATTTGTATTAGGGGGTAATTAACGCAGTAATTTTTCTAATATGAAATGATGGATTAATTACCTAGTATGCAAGTTAAGAAGGTTATACTTGGTAAAAGGAAAACATTAAGGAACATATTTACTAAGCGGTGCTCTTCCATAAGATACCTTCTGGCGCCTGAAGACACCTTTAGGCAGTGGTGGGATTCAAATTTTTTAGCAACCGGTTCTCTCTCACCTTACCGCCCTTACATAGTGAAAAATCACCATCATTAGCTTCTTCCCCTCATCATCATCAGTTTCTTCCCTCTCATCATCCTCAGATCTCCCCCAGATCTCTCCCTCACATCTACCCCAGTCCCCATCACATCTCCCCCAGATCTCCCCTTCACATCTCCCCCCGATCTCCCCCTCACCTGTCCGGGCGGCGTACGGCATCTCCCAACATGCATGTTCCCCCTGCAAATCTCCTCAATAAGGCTGCGCAGCCTCATGACGTCAAGTAGCATCCCGTTGCCATAGCAATGGGGCGTCACGTGATGCGGTTACGTCACGTGGCTTTCCCGTTGGAATGGCAACAATGCACCATTGGACGCCGCGAGGCCATATTGAGAAGATATGCAGGGAAAAGATGACGGGAGATGCTGCTAGTTGCCCAGACAGGTGAGAGAATAAAGCACCGGCTCGGCAAACTAAGGACATTTTAGTAACAGGTTAGCACAAACTGGTACGAACCGGCTGAATCCCACCACTGCCTTTAGGCCATTCAAGTGAAGAGATTGTTCAGTGTATGGCATTGCAGGAAGGTGCTTTATGGAATAGCATCACTTAGCAAACATGGCCCTACATGTTCCATCTCAAAATGAAATAATGACTTAAAGTTGGAATGCCTGCAACAATTTATTTCAAAATAATAATTTCCTTTAAACTTGATATCATTAATGTTATATTACATATTCCCTGTGTTCATTTTTCATTTATTTACCATGTATTTGTTGATACTTTATTCAATTCTTTATTAAATCTAAAAAGTTAATTGAAAGAATATTGCTGAAATACCTTTCAAACAATAAATATCATGCAGTCCAGTGGAGTCTGGTTGTTTAGCAAGAGGGAAATCGGGCAGACTTGATGGAGTCTAATAAAACAGTAATGGTTTTTAATGTACTTTTCCTTTGTTGTATGTGCCATTTTGGGATATTTCCATGTTCCAAGAAGGAATTGGAGACATAATAAGACAACTGAGGAAACGAGTAGAAAATGTGTTCAACACAAAATATGGTGAGTTGTATGTATGTATGTATGTATGTATGACGGAGCTTCCACTTTTACAAAATAGCATTTTTTTAGCACTAAATGACTTGGGGTGAACAGCAGAGAGAGAAGTCTGCTCAGGACACAGTGCAATCAGAGGTGGTGGGTGATAGTGGGTTAACTCAAACATCCATAGGTAGGTAGATAATATTATTGAAACACACAGACACAAAGATACCAATTAATGGTGTGCACTCAGAGAATAAACTGGCATATATACAAATAATCAGAGAACATGTGCGCATCTGTAGGTATCTTTGTGTCTGTGTGTTTCTAAATAACTTGGGGCCTTGTTTACTAAGTGACCTTACTCCGTAAGACACCTTTCATGACGGAAGACCCCTTACAGCATACACAAGTGCAACAGAAATTGTCTGATGGAGATGGATATACAGTAGTCCTCGCTATCCAATGTTTCACTTTACAACGAATGGTATATCCAATGCTTCACAGTGCCTCACTATGGGCCGTTTTTTGACGCCGGAATGCGTTATCCGACTCCTGAATTCGTTATCCAACGCTCACCGCCACTGATTAACATGGGACTCACTTTACAACGGTTTCACTATCCAACGCTACTTCTAGAACAGACTCCGTTGGATAACCGAGGACTGCCTGTAGTCCATTATACGGATTAACTTTAACTATTGTATGTATCTATTTTTCTGTTCATAGACAGATATGATTATTTAAAATGTTGTTATTGCTGTTACTCTATATTCAGTTACTCTTAGTTGTTTTTTTTGTTTGTTTTTTTTAGATCTTTGCTATATGACTTCTGTTTAGCTGTAATTTAACATAGCACCATGGCCCATATTTACTAACGGGTGCTATACCATAAGGCTAAGGACCCGCTGCGGCCGGCCTCCCCTTTCCTCCAGTCTGGAGGTCCCCGCTGGCTCCTTCTGACGGGGCTGACTGCGTGCTGTGACGCATCAGCCGGCCGATGCTGCATGCTTCTGGTGATCAGAAGCGCTGACGCGTCACGTGGTGCAGCAGTCAGCCAATAAGGAGGGGAGGAGGAAAGGAGCTACAGAGCTACGGGAGGGAGGCGGCTAGGAGGGAAATCTGTGAGGCAGCCATGCATGGCTCTCCCTCGCCCCTCCCTCCTGTGCATACATCATCTCCCAATACATGTGTAATGACCCCTTCCACCCCCGGTCCCCATATCCTGCTTCCCCGTGTTTGCTGATGGGCGACAGGGCGAATGGGAGAGGGGGGGATGTCTCTGAGTTTGGGGGAGCTGCAGAGACCGGGGTTGAGCTGCAGAGACATTGCCCACTCCCTACCCATTTTGGCAACGCCCCCGCACTCAAAAATGCTCCCTATGGACCACAATCCGCCTCTCCATGCACCGCCGCAGTGCGTGCGTGCTGACTGAGGCAGCGGGGCTTCGGCCTAAGTCACCTTTCAGCTCCAGACAACACCTTACAGCCCATTCACTTTAATGGCTGTGTTCTTATGTAATAATTTTTGGTAGCTGGTTGTCATCTCTCCTTTTAATATAGTGAGACACCTAAGCTCCCTGTTCCTGCACAGCAGAAGTATTTATTTTATTGGAGACACATAGCAAACTGTCTTACAAAGACATGTCAACGGCACAGTTGGTTTCTAGTAAGTACTGTATAATGACATTTCCAACTTGTAGCGTAAAAGGCAGCAGTAAATATAGCGATCAACTTCCACAACCTCACATTATGCATTCTTTCAGTCTCCAATCTCATTCTCTATTAGACCTGTCTTCCACCCTGCCCTTCCTCATTGGGTGACCCTATCACTCAACATATTGTACATGCACAACCACTATGCAGTACATCCTTACATTGCACTATAAAACAGGGCCTGCTGGGATGTTTGCAGGGTTCGGTGCGGGGCCTTGGCTCCTTACCTTCTCCGGCGGCATCTCCTCGGTATCAAATGGCGTGGAGACGTCACTGAGATACATGAGGAGATGCCGCTGGAGAAGGTAAAAGAATTACAGAGGCCCCGTGCTCTCCCCGGGACTTTTGCAACAAATGGAATTATAATGAATGAGCTTTGTTTTATGGCCTGCTAGACTCCATCTTGGTCAGAGTGTTGCTCGATCCAATAAATGGAAGGTGTTTTATGGAATAGCACAGCTTTGTGAATATGGGCCTGTCTCTGTGCAGCCTGATTTCTCTTTTATTAAAGCTATATAAGACATGCATCCCGCACTGCAGTGAACATTCATTACCTTCTGTCCATCTTTCTATGGGCAGTAGATTTTATGTTACAAACATGGGCAGGGCTGCAGACAACTTTCCCAGGGCCCAGGACTACAGTTTCCACTGCCTCCCTCCCCTCTCCGACCCCCCCACCCTAGTGTCAGTGGCTTTGTGAGACAGGTCTAGGACATTTGGTCGCAGCCATTTTGTTGCATCAAAATGACCTCCGACGCTTCGCCGTGACTCACCCCGCCGGCTGCTTCGCGGCTAAGGTAAGTGTCTTACCTTAAAGCCCCCTATCTTAAGCACTTACCTAAAAACCTTTACCCAAACCCCACAAAAACCTTAAATTGACTCCCTACCATAACCAGTAGTAAAACTTACCTTAGAAGCGGCTGGCGGCGGGGATTCCTGTGGGGGATCAGCTGCGGCAGAAGGTATGAATCGATTTGAATCGCGTCACCATGGCATCCTATGCCTTTATGTTGCGCTGCTTCCATGTATTTGCAAAAATGTCCCTGACGAAACTCCATAGCTGGAGGGAAACGTGACGTCATCAGCCTCCGTCATTCAGCTGTGTTAGTTTCTAGTGGTACGAGTATTCAGCTGATCGGAGCAATATGATTTATATTTCATTATACCTCATCAGTTAGATATTAAAGACAGGAGCTTGTCTGAGCTTATTTAGAGCTTCCTCATGATAGGCTTTATTGTCTATCTATGTTGTAGCCAATGCTCAATTATAGCCTGATGGTTTATGGCAGGCTCAATTCAGCTTGTCAGTAGTGACTGGTATATTACATTTATCCATTTTCCTCAGGCTTTAGTTATATTTTTGCCCTGATATATTTACACAATTAGGGGTGTTTGTTGGTTGGTATTTGATGGTTATTGTATATCCCTCAATACCTCACCTACACCGTATATATCTTGAGGTAGTGTATTGCTCCTGTTATATCCCGCTCCCTTATGAGGGAAGAGGGGTGATATGGTATAATGATTTTACCAGCTACACCTTATAAAATCTAACGTTTGCACTATTTATTTGCTCTTTAGTAAGTTCATTATTAACATCATTAGTAAGGTGTGTTGCTGTGTTTTGCTCTCGTTCTTTGCTGGCTATTGCCATCAACACTGAATAAAGTCAATAATTTCCTATCTCTGACAAGCATTACACTTTGTCAGATTGTTTACTAAGTAGGGACTTTACTGGCATATCGTTTCACTATTGATTTTTTAATTACTGTTATACTCACATTCGGTAATATACGTTTTATGTAAATACTTAAAAGTTATATTTTATATTGTTAATGGTGTGCATTTAAGTGAATTCTTTTTCGAGCACACAGTCTTGTGTACTCATCACTTTACTGATTCACTTTCAGCTCACAGTTTGCACCCACCCACTATTACAGTATAGCTATTGATTATTTTCATTTATTAGTATGGCCTCTAGTTGATCACTCCCTATCACAACTCCTTTTCCCTTGTGTGGGAAGTGTCCCTGTGCCTGGGGACCTGAATAAAGATTAGAGTTGTAGTACAAATGTTCGTGGCGCCCATCATCATTACCTAGCCAGCACCGTAAATTGAGGTAAACTATGCTGAGTAGCCAAATATTGCACATCAATGTAAACTCCCCAGGATCCGGGCAGGGAGGGCTACATCAAGAATGGTTGATGGTTAAAGAGGGCTGGTGGAAACTACTGCGGAGCCCCAGACGGTGCTAAGGGATGAGATAATATGGAGACAATTAGAGAAACGTATCCCAGTAAAGCACTCTGGAATACAAAAAATAGAAATTATTTAAAAAAAAACATAATTAAAACAGTCTCACGGAACCAATAATAAATGACACGGTATAGCACAAAACCTATTAGAGCAGTAAATACTGAATACCAAGTTTATACCGTGGCGTGTCATTTATTATTGGTGAGACCGTTTTAATTATGGTTTTTTTCAAGTGAGATAATAAATGTCTTTTTTTGTATACCCGAGTGCTTTAGTGGGATACTGTATGTTTCTCTAATTGTCTCCATATTATCTCATCCCTTAGCACCGTCAGGAGCTATCTTTTGCAGCCTGAATTTTCCTGACTTAAGTACATTTATTGATGGTGTTGCAGGCACTATTTTTGTGTGTGTGTGCGTGTGTATATATAATTCTATATATATATATATATAGAGAGAGAGAGAGAGAGAGAGAGAGAGAGAGAGAGAGAGAGATTTTTAAAGAAAGTATATAATCATATAAGTTCTGCTAGATGTACATCATTAAAGTGGCAGTGGGACATATCGCAGGAAAAAAAAGATTGTACACCGAAGATTGGACTGGACTCAAGGGTATCAAAAGTCCAAGACAATGACCAAAAGTAATTGAAAAGAAGGATGAAATACAAATTTGTTTTGGAGCAACGTGGAGAGATTTGCAACTGCAGTACCCGGAAGATTATTGGCGGGGCCTTCATCCAGCAGTGGATCGACAAGGGCTGAAGATGATGATCCTGATATACAGTAGTGTAAAGATTTAAGCACCAGCTTCCACGACCTCACAAGTCTCCTCTTCAGATGCAGTCTACTGAACAGTATAATAAAGAACTAACCTGTGAATTCTTTAGACACTAGAAAGTGTGTTGTATACTTGTATACTGTGATTCCACGTCCAAAGATGCCAAAAAGATGTTAGTGCCCACCTCAACTCCATCCAATTTCCAAAGGATATCTGGTGTATCTTTGATGTAACTTGGTAAGCATGTGACAAATGGCCTCAGTACTACATCCAAATATGTGCTGGCTTGTCCACTTAGTGATCCAATGCCAGATACAATCGGTTTGCCAGGTGGTTTTGTAGAATGTTTGTGTAATTTCGGCACACTATAAAAAGTGGCCAGTCTTGGATGTTTGATCGACATATATTTATATTATTTCTCAGGATTGACTTTATTTCTTAAACCTTGCTGCAAAAAGACTGTAAAATCTGAAAGTATGTTATGTTACAGTGGGATCATTTGGTAACACCTCATAGCACTTTTTGTCCCCCAAAAGCCTTAAATTCTCCTGCAGATAGCTTTCCTCGTCTAGGAGAACAATGTTTCCTCCCCTTCTCGGAAGGTTTTATAATAACTCCTTTTAACTCTGAGTTCTTTCAATTCCTTCCTCTCTTTGGAAGTCATGTTTTCCTGACCCCCTCTCATGGGTAGTAACTCTAGATCTTTGGTTACTACTCTAAGGAAGACTTCTATATTGGCATTGGAGGTTAGTTGTTATATGTAAATATTTCTTTGTATTTTGTATTCATGGGTGAGGTTAAGTATTCACAGAATTGATTAACAGGTGTTGCATATTACATGCACTGATCTTACAACCTAAGTATATGCCTTAAATACTATGAGGATCATATGCACTAAGTCTAGTTAACACGGACTGGTATGTATACATATACCCAGTGTTCGACAAACCTATACATTTGCTCGCCCCGGGTGAGTGGATTTAATGGGCGAGTAAATATTGGCCCAAGCAGCACACGTTTGGTACTAGGTGGCGAGTAAATTTTTTTGTGTGGCGAGTAGATTTTTTGGTGATTTGTCAACCACTGCATATACTGTACCTATAGGAAGATAATATATATATGTGTGTGTGTGTGTATATATTAGATGGATATTTTACATCAACCCCCCCTAAAGGGCTTTCTCAGTTTACTGCACATTCAGTGCACTGAATCTATAGCTTGAATATATGCCCTAAATTTATGGGGGATTATATACACTCAGTCTAGTTATTTCAGACTGACATACATATATTTATGAGAAGATATCGTATACACATGTACAGTATATATAGTAGATAAACATTTATCCCTATAGGGCCATCTTAGATATAGGATACTATAGTCATTTAGATTTTCAGCAAAATCGTAGAGGATTTCTCATGTTTGATTATTTTGTTTTCGTCCCAATAAACATTGGTTCCTATATTGTTTACATTTAGTAGAGGTAGAGGGTCTTCTGTTCTTGTATATTTATTCTATTCCATTTCCCCACAGCACCCCTCTAGTAAGTATTATTGTTAATGAATTAAGCGGAGCGGGGACCCTCCCCTTTATCTATTTAATTCTCAATCATAAATGTACAACTGAATCTATAGAGAACTACTGGGTTGTTAGTTCATTAACAGCTATCACAGCTATCACAACCTGCAAGAAACCAATGAAATTCCTTTTTACATTAAATTTGTCATGGATAATTTATGGTGTCAAGCTCATCTAGGCGTACAAAGTGAAAGAGAACAGTGTGGAATATTTTAAGAGATAGATCCCTAGAGTGAATCGACGGCTGAATTATTAATTAGAGTAAAAACACAAATAGCATTTTATGGCTTACACCTTCGTTAAAGGGACACACTTAGGTATAAAATGAAAACAAAAAATGGCCTGCAATTAAGCCTCAATGTATATTATAAATAATAATACTGTAATAATAATTGTTCTTTTATAGTGCTGCTAGTTTTACAGAGACATTTTGTAGGCACAAGTCCATACCCTGTAGAGCTTACAATCTATGTTTATGGTGCCTGAGGCACAGGGAGATAAAGTGACTTGCCCAAGGTCACAAGGAGCCAACACCAGGAATTGAAACGGGTTCCCCTGCTCAGTGCCAGTCAGTGTCTTTACTCACTGAGCCGTTCCTTCTCCTTGTACATAAATCCAATGAATAAACTGAGGTGCTAGAACAAACACAAAACCAATATGAACACCAAGAAGTAAAAACCAACTCTGTCCTGCACACACAAAATATAGATTATATATGTATATTATAGACGTAAAGCATTAAAAGGATGACCACACTGCCAAAACCTGATTGCAAAATAATAATATTGTCTAAATTGATAAATTTAACATAGTATGAACTTGATGGACATATGTCTTTTTTTCAACCTCTTCTACTATATAATTATGGAACTAATATGTATTGAAGTGAAACTTCTTTGCGCACTCCTACCACATGAGAATAATTCCCTGGCAGTAAATGCACTGCATGGTGACGGAAGTGACGTCACTGCTGGTAGAAGAGGCCATCAGTGACGTCAGTGTTGTCAGCTTCCAACACTAGCAGTCACCGGCGAGGAGGAAGGCGGGGAGAGGGGAGAGAGTGGAGAGAGAAGACACACACGAGCGATGATGAAGGCAGCGCTGGATCCATGGGGGAGAGAGAGGACATACACAAAATCCGACCGCCGTGTCCGCAGCTCAGCCGGGGGGATGAGTGGGACTGCTCCGGGCCGGGGGGCTGAGACAGGGACAGCTCGTCCGGTGAATATACCCCCTGGAGCTCGCTCCGGCTGGGCGCGCCTGCTCAGAAGGCACCGGCACACCAGCAGCAGGACACGGAGACCACACACAGAGAGAGACACTCACACTGACTGACACACACACTGACTGACATACACACACACACACACACACACACACTGACACACACAAGGAATTCACAGTTACTATAAATATAGAAGTGCAAATAGCTAAAACACGCGTTCTAAGTCAAACGTCTTTGCGTTTTGGCACTGAAATTGTGTTTTGATTTCTAATTTAAAAACATCACCATCACAAATACAATTTCTGTGACAAAACAGTGTCAAAAGACGAAATTTCACTTAAAATGCACGTGCTCGGCACACACATACACTTAAAAAAACACATGCCCATATAAAAAATGCATAAATTAACCCTTATCTAAAAATAATATTATTTCATGACTCTATAGCAACACCCCTTAAATCATGCATCAGAACTCCTCTGCACCTGGAACAGATAAGTATACTATGTGCACCAAGGGAAATTAAATCAAAATGACTTAATAATACATCATTCATAACAAAATGTAGGGAACACCTTAATCACTATGATAAAAATTCTCAAATGTCCATTCTCAAAAATAATCCATCCTAATGTGCACACAGAATCATTATAGCAGCTGGTAGTGCACGTGGTATCCCATAACCAGTATAGATGTGAAGAGAATCATAACATGTATAAAACTACTTGTCTGAAACACAGCAGCTTGATTCCTCAATGAATTGCTGATTCCCAGCTCCTCTGCTTTCTCACTCAGTAAGCATGCCTCACACTTCTACTCTTTAAGCAGCTCTAGATTGCATGCATGTAAACATTGGGCTTGGCTTCTTCCTATATATCCAATATCACAGCCACAAGATTATAGACCTTAGATAACGTGAGCTTACATGAAACTCATTCACTGATAATGTATCATCACATTTCCATCTTTCCAGGAATACATACACTTCTCTTGCATACTGAGCATCTCTTTAAATTGAATTTCTGGAAGTACCACTCATATCTTTGGTGCTCTATTGTTCAAACAAAGTGGCAGAAATAATCCTTGGCATATGGTTGTAAGGATCCGGGCGTCACGCCGCCCTCGGCGCACTCCCGTTTTACCCCGGTCCGCGTTTAGTGCACATGCTCCTTGCAGCACATCTCCTGGCACCTCTGCTGTCACCCACGGTACTGCGCGCACACGCGCATCCCGTCCGCAACTTAGTGTGGAGTCTGCTGTCCCCACCTGCGGCTTGCGGAAGCGCAGTAATTAACGTCGGAGCGTGGCGTGCGCACGTGATGCGTGCACAACACGCGCATCTCGCCGCATCGGTGATCCTACCTTCACCTGCTTCCTGCAGTGGAATGGCGAATCGCGGCCGTCGTAGCTAACACACCTCCATCCCGCCTCTTCGCATTGGTTCCTCTCTCTCTTATATGCTCAGCTGTGCCACTGGCACTTTGGCTGAGCATAAACCTATGTTGCGTAGTGTTCACTGCTTCCTTGCCTCCGAAGTCCTGTCTTGTACCATTGTTCCTAGCTCGCAGTTCCTGACCCCGGCTTTCCATCGGACTCCGCTCTTCTATACACCTGACCCCGGCTACGTGCGACGATCCGCACCTCTCCAACCCCGACCTTAGCAATGAACCACGACTACTCTTCCCTCTCCAATTCTGACCACAGCTAATAGTACCTGCAACGATCCGTTACTCCCCAAACCAGATCTCGTCAGGTAATACGACTACCCTGACCTCTCCAATCCAGACCCGGCTACCTCGACCAATCTACACTCCAGACGCGCTAACGCAGCTGTGGGTGGCGTTCATATCAATCCCCACTTTGGCCTCGCGGTCGCGCCTTGTTTGTGGTGAGCACTGCGTTACAATGGTGCTGTGTAACTGGTGCAGTGCAAGGCATAATATGAAAGTGTCCAGAATTCTGTCACTAATCTGTTCCCATAGAGGAGGCGGTATTGTAAATGAGGGTGATGATTTTGTTCAAACAGAAATAGAGGAAACCAATAAAGAAACCAAGCTGTTGTCTCTTAGAAAAGTTGTTTTCTACATTTGCGACTTTCTTTACAACTATACCAGTTATTTAATACCACATTGTTCTCCAGCTGCTATAATATTTTTGTATTTACACACAGTTTAGAGCTGCTTCAAGAGTAATGTGAGACATGCTTACTGAGTGTGAAAACTGTGAGGAGCTGAGAATCAGCAATTACATTGAGGAATCAAGCAGTTGCATCTCACACAAGTTGTTTTGTACATTCATGATTCTCTTTATATCCATACTGCCGGCAGCTCAGCTGTTGCATTCCACACTTTGTGGAAACTGAGAGGCTGTGATCTGCCTCTACTCGCTCTCCTCTCTCTGCCCGGGACAGAGGAAAGGTGGATTGCAGCCTCCCTACCTTGAATGTGGAGTGTGTGATGGAGAGAGTTAATATGAGTGCGCTATGTACCTAACTCAAGTACATTAATGCATTGTTTTAAGTCACTTTAGTTATATTTATATAAACATGATGTATGCTTATATTAAGCAATATATAATAAGCCCTATTTTAGGGGATACTGCTTTTACTCTAAGGAATGAGGAGCTTTAGAGCAAGAGACAGATATAGATATAGATATATATATATATATATATATATATATATATCTATATCTATCTATCTATCTATCTATCTATATATATATATATATATATATATATATATATATATACAGTGCTTGACAAATCACCCAAAAATCTACTCGCCGAACCAAAAAATCTACTCGCCACCTAGTCCCGCCCCTAGTCCTGCCCCCAACCCCGCCTCTAGTCCCGCCCCCAGCCACGCATTTTTAAAAAAGCCATAAATTGAATAAATTCCTAGTAAGAACATTCGTTTTTGATATTAGTTTATTTATTGTATTACATTATACTACAATTAGTCCTTGGTGTGTGTGTGTGTGTATAAATGTCAAATCTAGAAAAAAAAAAGCCAGATGTGGATGACTAGTTTCCTGCACCCCTTAACTAGTGTCTGGATGCCCCCGCTTCACAATATTTAAAGCAGCAATCCCGCCTGGGATCTTACCTGATCCGCAGACCCTCAAAGTCCAGGTACCCTCATTCCCGCAATGTTATACATTGGAGGGGAGGTGTTCGTTACCTGTCTTCTGGGTTAGGGGGGGTTCGATGTCTTCCGTGTGAAGCTTGAGTCAGATCTGGAAGTAAGCAGTATAGGTTATTTCAGTGTAGTATAGGGCAGTTAAGATATCCAGATCCATAGTGTGAGAGTGTGTGGGGGAGAGAGCGAGAGTGTGTGGGGGAGAGAGAGAGAGAGTGTGGGAGAGAGTGAGAGTGAGTGAGAGAGAGAGTGGGAGAGAGAGAGAGTGGGAGAGAGAGAGAGTGGGAGAGAGAGAGTGGGAGAGAGAGAGAGAGTGGGAGAGACAGAGAGAGAGTGGGAGAGAGAGAGAGTGGGAGAGACAGAGAGAGAGTGGGAGAGACAGAGAGAGAGTGGGAGAGACAGAGAGAGAGTGGGAGAGACAGAGAGAGAGTGGGAGAGACAGAGAGAGAGTGGGAGAGACAGAGAGAGTGGGAGAGACAGAAAGAGAGTGGGAGAGACAGAGAGAGAGAGTGGGAGAGACAGAGAGTGGGAGAGACAGAGAGTGGGAGAGACAGAGAGTGGGAGAGACAGAGAGAGAGAGTGGGAGAGACAGAGAGAGAGAGTGGGAGAGACAGAGAGAGAGAGTGGGAGAGACAGAGAGAGAGAGTGGGAGAGAGAGAGACAGAGAGAGAGACAGAGAGAGACAGAGAGAGAGACAGAGACAGAGAGAGACAGATAAAGAGACGTCAAGGCGCAGTGACGTTGACGCTGCTCCGTGCTGATTGGATGTTTTCAGCCGACAGTGCTCTGAAAAACAGCTTGGCTGTCGGCTGAAAACTCCAGCGCCTCAGCACGCCTGCGGACGCTCGCGTGAGCCCCCTCTCAAGGCATCCTCATTGAGTATGCAGGGGCTCAGCGCGGAGCGTCCGCACGGCTCAGCGCAGCCTGTCCTTCTATGGACTCCGCCAGAGAGACAGATAGAGAGAGACAGATAGAAAGAGACAGATAGAGAGAGACAGATAGAGAGAGACAGACAGAGAGAGACAGACAGAGAGAGACAGACAGACAGAGACAGACAGAGAGAGACAGATAGAGAGAGAGACACACAGAAAAAGAGAGACACACAGAAAAAGAGAGACACACAGAAAATGAGAGACACACAAAAATGAGAGACACACAAAAATGAGAGACAAAAAAAGAGAGACACAGAACACACACAGAGAGAATGAGAGACAAAGACAGAGAGAGGGCGAGGGCGACACAGGGAGAGGGCGACAGGGAGAAGGCGAGGGCCACACAGGGAGAGGGTGACACTCACAGACACACACTCACTCTCACTCACTCAGACACTCACAGACACGCAGACACTCACGCAGAGACACACTCACGCAGTAGACTCACAGACACACACTCAGAGACACTCACTCACACACACACACACACAGACACACACACACACACACAGACAGGCACACACACAGACAGGCACACACACAGACAGGCACACACACAGGCACACTGACAGACACACAGGCACACTGACAGACACACAGGCACACTGACAGACACACAGGCACACTGACAGACACACAGGCACACTCACAGGCACACTCACAAACACACAGGCACACTCACACACACAGGCACACTCACAGACACACAGGCACACTGACAGACACACAGGCACACTGACAGACACACAGGCACACTCACAGACACACAGGCACACTGACAGACACACAGGCACACTGACAGACACACAGGCACACTCACAGACACACAGGCACACTCACAGACACACAGGCACACTGACAGACACACACACACAGGCACACTGACAGACACACAGGCACACTCACAGACACACAGGCACACTCACAGACACACAGGCACACTGACAGACACACAGGCACACTGACAGACACACAGGCACACTCACAGACACACAGGCACACTGACAGACACACAGGCACACTGACAGACACACAGGCACACTCACAGACACACAGGCACACTCACAGACACACAGGCACACTGACAGACACACAGGCACACTGACAGACACACAGGCACACTCACAGACACACAGGCACACTGACAGACACACAGGCACACTGACAGACACACAGGCACACTCACAGACACACAGGCACACTCACAGACACACAGGCACACTGACAGACACACACACACAGGCACACTGACAGACACACAGGCACACTCACAGACACACAGGCACACTCGCAGACACACAGGCACACTGACAGACACACAGGCACACTGACAGACACACAGGCACACTCACAGACACACAGGCACACTGACAGACACACAGGCACACTCACAGACACACAGGCACACTCACAGACACACAGGCACACTGACAGACACACAGGCACACTCACAGACACACAGGCACACTCACACACTCACAGACACTCAGTCTGTCACGCACACACTCACCGGGTCACACGTGGCAGCAGTGGGGTCTCCGCACGGCAGTGGGCCCTCTCCAAGACATGGGACACACAGCGCAGCGTGGGCCTCAGCAGCAGCAGCAGCTGCGGCAGGTCCCCCCAGGTCCCGTCCCCCCCTCTCCCCCCCCCAGAAGCGGCCGACGCCGCAGCACGCTCCCCGGACACCCCCGGGCAGCAAGCGAGGATCGGGGGCATGTGATTAGGGGGAGATCATGGGCAGGAGGCGGACTGGCGCAGGAGGCGCGCACGGGGGAAGCTGGGTTGGCACTTCCCCCTCCGTCCCACGTGGGGAGCGGAGGGTGCGGGGGGGCTGGATCGCGCGCTTGTTTTGGGCTTCCCCCTCCGTCCCACGTGGGGAGCGGAGGGGGGAGGATGTGGGGGCTGGATCGCGCGCGGCGCTTGTTTTGGGCTTCCCCCTCCGTCCCACTTGGGGAGCGGAGGGGGGGGCTGGGTTGCGCGCGGGGCTTGGTTTGGGCTTCCCCCTCCGTCCCACGTGGGGAGTGGGGGGGGGGAGGGATGCGGGGGATTCTGGGTTGCTGGGGGGAACAGGCAGCGCAAATGGCAGGACACTCTGCTTGCCCTGTGCACGCGCGCTGGGACCACAGGATTTGCCGCCATTTTTTTTAACTTTTTTTTTAATCCAATCAGGGAGGGGGATTATTTATTTATTTAAAAAAAAAAAAAAGTTGGCACGAGCAGGGGAATTCATTGAGCTGCAGCACGGGTCGCCAGCTGCCTAAATCCACTCGCAACGGGCGACAGGTTATCATTATTTGTCGAGCACTGTATATATATATATATATATATATATATATATATATATATATATATATATATATATATACTAGCTGAGAGACCCGGCGTTGCCCGTGAGTTACATTTAGCGCTAGGAAAAGGGGGGGGAAGAGGGGGGAAAAGGGGGGGGAGAGGGGGGAAAAGGAGGGGAGGGGGACGGGGGAAAAGGAGGGGAGGGGGGGGGGACGGGGGAAAAGGAGGGGAGGGGGGGGCAGTGGACAGGAGGGGGGGACAGTGGACAGGAGGGGGGGACAGTGGCCGGGGGGTGGGGGGGCAGTGGCCGGGGGGGGGGACAGTGGACAGGAGGGGATGGGAGGGGGGGGAGTGGACAGGAGGGGGGGGACAGTGGACGGGGGGGGACAGTGGACAGGGGGGGGGGGACAGTGGAAAGGACAGTGGACAGGAAGGGATGGGAGGGGGGGAGAGTGGACAGGAGGGGGGGTGACAGTGGACAGGAGGGGGGGTGACAGTGGACAGGAGGGGGGGGGTGACAGTGGACAGGAGGGGGGGGTGACAGTGGACAGGAGGGGGGGAGAGTGGACAGGAGGGGGGGGCAGTAGACAGGAGGGGGGTTGGTTTGCTTTAAATTGACGGGTCCCTCCCCTCCACTCCCCCTGTATCTTTCTCCGCTCCTGACCCCCCCGCCCCCCCCCCCCCCATGTGTAGCTCCGGTCCCCACTCTACAGTGTCTGAGACACAGTGTAACACACACGCACACAGACACACACACACACACTCACCTCTCCTTCTGGCCGCCGCCATGTTAGTTAGTCCGCGAGGGAGGAAGGGGTCCTTCTGTCCGCCGCCATCTTAGGTGCCGCGTAGCAGCGGTAGGCTGCCCTGGCCAATGCCTGTCCCCGCGCCAGGGAGGTGAGCGGGAGGGAGGTGAGCGGGAGGTGAGTGGAGGGAGCCGGAGGTGAGTGGAGGGAGCGGGAGGTGAGTGGAGGCAGCGGCAGGCTGCCCTGCCCACTGCCTGTCCCCGCGCCGGGGAGGTGAGTGGAGGGAGCGGGAGGTGAGTGGAGGGAGCGGGAGGTGAGTGGAGGCAGCGGCAGGCTGAACTGCCCACTGCCTGTCCCCGTGCCGGGGAGGTGAGTGGAGTGGGAGATGAGTGGAGGGAGCGGGAGGTGAGTGGAGGGAGCGGGAGGTGAGTGGAGGCAGCGGCAGGGTGCCCTGCCCACTGCCTGTCCCCGCGCCGGGGAGGTGAGTGGAGGCAGCGGCAGGCTGCCCTGCCCACTGCCTGTCCCCGCGCCGGGGAGGTGAGTGGAGCGGGAGGTGAGTGGAGGGAGCGGGAGGTGAGTGGAAGCAGCGGCAGGCTGCCCTGCCCACTGCCTGTCCCCGCGCCGGGGAGGTGAGTGGAGCGGGAGGTGAGTGAAGGCAGCGGCAGGCTGCCCTGCCCACTGCCTGTCCCCGCGCCGGGGAGGGAGTGGAGAGGGAGGTGAGTGTGATGGGGGGGGGAGGACAGAGAGAGAGGTGTGTGTGTGTGTGTGTGTCCCTGTGTGTCCTTTGGCCCGTCACTGCGGCCAATGAGAGGTGTGCGGGGGCGGGCGGGCCAAGGGACAAATGAGATTGCCGCTAGGGACACAGGCCATGTAGACATACAGTGCTTTCAGAAATATATAGTAGATACAGTGTTCGACAAACCTATACATTTGCTCGCCCCGGGCGAGTGGATTTAACCCCCGGGCGAGTAAATATTGGCCCAAGCAGCACATGTTTGGTACTAGGTGGCGAGTAGATTTTTTTGTGTGGCGAGTAGATTTTTTGGTGATTTGTCAACCACTGTATATATATATATACATACAGGCATACCCCGGTTTAAGGACACTCACTTTAAGTACACTCGTGAGTAAGGACATATCGTCCAATAGGCAAACGCAGCTCACGCATGCGCCTGTCAGCACGTCCTGAACAGCAATACCGGCTCCCTACCTGTACCGAAGTTGTGCGCAAGCGGGGAGACTTTAGAGCCTGTTACAAATGTGTTATTTACATCAGTTATGCCCGTATATGACGATTGCAGTACAGTACATGCATCGATAAGTGGGGAAAAGGCAGTGCTTCACTTTAAGTACATTTTCGCTTTACATACATGCTCCGGTCCCATTGCGTACGTTAATGCGGGGTATGCCTGTATATATATATATATATATATATATATATATATAAAATAAAAAATGATTTGACGATACCATTCTGTGGCTAATGAAATGCTTTTATTTGTGCGAGCTTTCGAGATACACTGATCTCTTCTCCCGGCGATGTTACAATGGATAAAGCAAGAGAGGTTTTTTACTTAAAAACAGTGCTATTGGTTGTGATTCTAAAAAAATGTGTGTGTCTTTGTTTTGCCAAAAATCTATTTTGTTTAGGTTTTTTTATTTTTATAAAATAATGGGGGGGAAATAAAAACAACTTTGACATTTCGGTTGAACTTTTTCGAACCTTGAATAATGCCTGCTTTTTCTAAAGTTTGACCATTTTCTTTTTGGGGGCTTTGGCTGGAATTACACTCAGATCAGATTCAACGTTGAACTCTCAACGGATCGGCTTGCCCATCCTTAATATTGAACAATTCTTCATTATAAACACTGCTTTTTAATGTTCTGATTTGTGTATTTGTTAATTATATGCATGTACAAGCCACCACTATTCTTATTATACTGTTATATCTCAACAGCTAAAGCAATTGGCGCCTCAGAACCCGTTAAAGTGCCATACGCCAAGTTCTTGATGTACCCAGAAGAATTGTTTGTTGTGGGATTACCTGAAGGTATTTCGTTCCGCCGTCCAAACTGCTTCGGAATTACAAAACTCAGAAGAATACTGGAAAGCAGTAACAACATCCAGTTTGTCGTTAAAAGGTAGTCTTACATGGGGCAGTTCCTCCTAGAACCAAAGTGTAATTAATGGCGGTGACATGTTTAAGGAGCTGGGTGATTGATGTCTTTTTTTTTTTACCCAAATCTGACACCTAATAAGTATTTTTAAATTATTTTGTAAATTGATCTGTAAACATGGCAAAGAATGGTGGGCAGCCATGTCCTTTCTTCCATGCAGTAAAATAACAAAAGGAGAGATAGGGAGTAGGTGGTATGATACCTTTTATTGCACCACAAGTAGTTTATATGATATGTAAACATGGTGAGCTGAGTCTTGGGAGGGGTTTGATTTCCTCTGGCTGCTGCTCCCTTTTGTCTGATGTGACTGTGTGTTCAGCAAGTGTTTGTACAACCAGGGACTGTTTCACTCTTCCCCTTATCTTTATTGTTTCTCTGATAAACACCAGGGTGCGTGTGTAAGAGTAATGAAACACTTTATCGATAACCACTCCTGCATTCAGGGGCCTCAAATAAATTAATTTTGTCATTCGTTTCCATACAAAAACAAAGCAAAATAAGGTAGAAGTGATAGCTTTAATAACTAACTTATTTTTACAAATGAAGCTGAAATAGCATGTCATATTTATACAAGAATTACATTTTAGTATGTCTGGATATATAAATGTAAATGAGATATACAAAGTAACCTAGGGTTGCCAGGTGTCCAGTATTGAACCGGACGGTCTTGTATTTGGACACTGACCAGTAACAAATTCCAGGTAATACTAGACATGTATGTGTATTTCGGTATTACCTCTCTGGACATAGTGACCTGACCGGCTTGGGGGGCCGTGGGAATTCCCCAAGCAGGGAGAGAGCAGGGCTGTTACTAGGGAGCTGGGCAGCTTTCTCCATCCTGATTGGCTGCTGCTGGGTAATCCAGCCAATCAGAGGAGGTGTCGGGAACATGGAGGTGGGACCAAGGAGAGGAGGAAACAGCATGGAACGGAGAGCGGAGAGGTGTGTGTGTCTTGAACGCGCGCGTCGAGCGTGTCGCACCTTTCACCACTGGGTCCAGTATTTTTGGAAAAGCCACTTCGCAACACTACCTGAAAATCTAAATTGGGCAGGCATTAGGGTAAGAGGGTGTCTCTCTATAACAGGGTTGCTCAAGATTAGTCCTCAGGGACAACCAACAGCCCAGTTTTAAATCTGTCACTTCTACCTTACTTTCTCTGTCAGTTCTAACATGGTGCCATCCTCTATCCATAAAAAAAATGTTAAAGCCAGATCTTTCTTTTTAGCATGGTTGAATTAGTTTAAGAAAAAAATTTGATTGTTAAATTGTTTATAAAAGGTAGTTTTTTGACTGGCTATGTGGGATTGCGCCTTCAAAACAATTGGTAAGCCTTTTCCCATTCCATTAATCTGTAGCTGCACAACCTTTCAGTGCTGGAGGAAACAGGAAGTTAGAAAACTTTATGAACTAATGAATTCGATTAACCTCAAGAAACCGTGCCACCAACAAAGTGTCCATTCAAACAACTCTATGAATTGATATGCAGCACACTATTAAAACTATTGAGTCCTTTGCATTGGCTTAGGGCCAAAGCCACAGAGGTCCGTTAACTCCATGGCTAATAACTGACTGCTATCAAAATCAGAAACGAACGTTATTTTCCCTGACATTAACGCATATCCATTAAGCTAATTATATGCAAACGCAGTGGCCATGGAATATATCTCATTAGCATTGATTAAACACCATGTTAAGTTAGCACTACTTTGTGTTAGCTTCAAATATCAGAACTCCCATTAAGTATGTCTTACTCCAATCTCTCTCTCTCTCTCTCTCTCTCTCTCTCTCTCTCTCTCTCTCTCTCTCTCTCTCTCTCTCTCTCTCTCTCTCTCTCTCTCTCTCCCCATATTTCAAGGTCTGGATGGGTGTAACGCCACCTCTGTGTATGACTTAACTAACATCTCGTTAAATCCCTACGTTAACTTTAACGGACCTTTGTAGATATACGTTTTTAGAGGCAGCTCCTCTTTTTGCATCTTATTAGGACTAAGGGCCGTTACAGTTAACGCAGTGCCCTTTCCACCCAAAAACAGGACACAACAATGTTATTGGGATTTGAGGATACACGTGAACACTTAGTGAGGCGCTAACTTGGTGAACACCTTGTTTAGTCGATAACGAACCTCTGTGGATCTGGCCCTTAGTGAGGCTGAGAGGAGGTAGGACGCCCGCATGATCTACCACTCAGCATTAATTATCATGGGGCTGTGTCTGTGGTAAATAATGTTGGGAGCACTGTGCTATTTACTCACCAGTGATCTAAAAATAAACAGGCAATGTAAAGCTATACTTCGTGGCGACTGCCAAGGAGAAGCAATATCTTGCCGCTAATTGCAGCTGAGACAGGGTTATTACTCAAAGGATATTAGTGATATTAAATCAGTCTGGAAAACCAGATTGCATTAAGCTTGCCTTATAACATATTTTCTGTAACAAAATGTTAGGCAGAATGCCGAATACCATCCATAACTTCCAGTCTGACATCAGTCACAAGTCCTGTGTGTGTGCTACACTCATGCAGGACTCATGCAGGACTCTGTAATGAAGTGTTAAAAATGCCTAGCCTTTTTGCTGGACTGCAACACACTGGAATTAGGGCTGCACCAGCCAAAATGCGATTTGTATGCTTTCTTGATTAATTCAAGAACTAAAATCACATTCGCAGAGTGTTTCATCGATTCCCTAAACTAAGTGTTTCTTAGTACAGATTACAGACCGTTTGGGTTATTTGGTTACAATCTATTCTCACTGATTTTTTTATAATGTTTTCTAGACATGAACTGATTTCTGAAGGATTGAAAGATTGTATAGAAGACAGCCCTGGAGCTCTAGGTGGGTTTTAAAATGATTGCAATTCCTGTTACATATGCCACCTAAGACATATCTAGTCTGTCACATCTAGACAGTACACTTGAAGATTTTTCAGGTTTCACAAGCTCTTTACACTATAACTATAATTTTATCTATGACGAACTGTCGTGTTGGTTCACTAAAAGGTGTCAAACGCTACAATGAATTGAGTTTGTGGTCCTTATTTATAGGAGTCGGTGATCAAGGGGTTAAGAGCGATAACGATTGCCATGATTTCATAATAGATGAAGCCACCAAGAGGCCTAACTTTCAAGGTAAGAACAGATATTCCTGGATCAGTCATTCTCTGGGCAATACATTTATTATAGCAAAAAAATGGTGCACAATCATTGCAATAAGAGCAGTTAAGTCAAATAGTTGGTTAGTTATAAGGCTCTGCAAAACAATAAAAGGTGTATTCCAAGTAAATGACAACCTATTTTCAACATAGGTGGGAAGCAGGGTGTCTCTGGAGCTAAAACACGTTCATTTTGGCTTCGGGAACCTCGTGCTTCCCGAGAAACTTACCTCCGTAGGTAGGGTGACCAGATTTTCAAAAGTAGAAACGAGGACACTTTAAGAAATTATTTATAAAACAAATAACATCCGTTAAAAATAAATATTATAAGGGGTTTTGTCTTATAGCGTCCCCATTTATGCTGAATTATTGATTGTACTCACAGTGCATTTGTTCTGGCCCTCTAGCCCCTTGTAACTAAGGGGTTGGGTCAGGCAGGTTAATTCACTCCCTTTAGATGCACACCGAGTCCTTCTTTCTTTCTGTTCTTTTATTGCAAAACAAATAATAACAACAGATAAGGGGAACTGTTGGTGAGTGGCATATGTGGGGGAGAGGTAAATTAAGAATGTCTGTATGGGAGAGGCAGTAAGAGATGTGTACTCACAGACTGCTGGATCCAATAGGAAGTGAGCTAGTCTGTACACACAGGATATAGTAAGGACTAACTACAACAAGGGTTTCTGGGAGAAACTAAAAGGGGTCTGTACTTTAGTTGCTAGGTAACAGACAAACCAGGAAGGGAAGGATACATTTGTTGCAATGTTACACTGAACAATGACAGGAATCCCATAACAGGGAGAAATGCACAACTAATTTTAGGGCAAGTGTGCTGGCATCCAGAGAGCAGAGAAAAAACATAATCCGGTTCCAGAACAGCATTACTGTATTACATATAGATACGGGTAATTCAAGTTTATCAATATATTGAAAATGTTTACTCTTTGATATGATCGATCACATTAAAACATACCGTGTCTATTTTTACGGTTTTAAGAGTTTTAAGTAAGAGTTTTAAGTGAGTCCAACCAGGGGAAAGCTAAAAACCGCGCCATTTGAACGATTTATCACCAGCACGTTTAATACAAAAACGGGACTGTCTGTGCTAAACCGGGACGTATGGTCACCCTGTCACGGGGTGCTGCTAGTACTTCCAGGTTCTGAAATCTCCCGTAGCACGCGGGCAAATTGCAAGTTGCGATGGATGACATTGAGGCTCCCTACTGGCCAGCATGCCGCAGGAGATTTTAAATTCAATATTGTTTCCCCAACAGGGAATGGTACTGGGGGCACCTTTTAGATGTAAGTATCTCAGGAAGCAGGGTGTCACCGGAGCTGAAATTAATGTAGTTCAGCTCTGAGGAGCCCCTGTATCCCACCTATCTAAAAAAACATAAACAAATGTATAGACAGAACCATATATATATATAAGTTTGTATGTATATCTTTATATATATATATATATATATATATATATATATATATATATATATATATATATATATATATATATATATAAAACACCATTTATGTACATAGCGCTTCACAGCAGTAATACACGTGATAATCATATAAATAATACAAATAACACAAATAACACATAAAGGGAAGAAGTGCTTTCAGACATAAAAGTAACATTTAGGAAAAGGAGTCCCTGCCCCGAAGAGCTTACAATCTAATTAAGAAGGTCTCACTTTATATATAACAAGACAATGTTACTATTAAATTGCAGCAAAGAGAGGCATTTCTATCTTACAACCTACATCAAAGTACTTTGCACTTCTTTTGCATCACGTTCAGTTAGGAGAGTGATGACAGGAGAATTTCGAGGCCCTTTAATTTGTCTGAAATGTGATCATTGTAATTGTGATCGTCTGCTTCGACGCACTTTTTTTTTTTTAAACCTGTAGGATATTAGGATTTATCATACTTTCATTATTTATGCTTTTTAGTCAATAGCCCCTCTTAAATATGCCGTGCAGCCGTATTCCCTGTGCTGGAGAAGAATGTATCTCTACTAAAATATTTGGGACTAAAATCTTCTGCAGCATGGGCAGGATGACTTCAAAATATATTTAATAGTGGCCATTGTATAAAGGTGATTTTTGTGGATCAAAAGAAGCAATCCTGCCGTTTTTACCTTGTGTTTTTTTTTTTTTTACAAGATGGGAACCAATGGGCCTTAGAGCTGAACCGTGCTATTATCAGCTACGGGGACCCCTTGATTCCTGAGATAGTTACTGGTAAAGGTACCGGTATCATTTCCTGGTTTCACGCTGGGATTTAAATGACCATTCAATAGGAAGCTCCAACGGATGATATTGCAGCTTCCCGTTAGCCCATATGGTGCAAGAGATTTAAACTGTAATTTTGTTCCACTGGACGGGAGTGAAACGCCGATAACTTAACCAGTGTAACGTTGCTGGCTGCAACCAGGATACGGACCCGCAGAGCAGAGGTAGGGAGTGATACACCGACCTTGGCCTGGGATCTGAGGCCTGGGATGCAGGGGTAGTTAGGTCCGGCTCCGGGGTCAAGGCAGGCGGCAAGCAAGGGTAGTCGGGTTCAATTCCAGGGTCGATGCAGGCAACGGTAGTCAGATATAGGCAGGAGTCCAAACATATGAAGGCAAGTATCTAGGCAGGAACAGAGTACTTTGCATGAGCAAAGACAGGGAGCAACTGCCTGCAACTTAAAGCCCAGGAGCAGCTGCTGGCAATTGAAAGCCAGAGAGAGTCTGACTTCCATCTTAGGTGGGGCATGATAGTGACCTGGTCCATCGGCCATGTTGATATATTGATAGAACCCTTATAACCAGTAAGTATGTCAGAAACCAGGGGATTCCCAGAGCCGAAAATAGCGCGGTTCAGCTCCGTGAAGCCATCAGTTCTCATCCTGTAAAAAAAGGGGAGGAGGTGGCGAGGAGGGGAAGGAATGTGGTATGGTGGAAAAGAAACCAAGTAGCCGGTGGTGGGTGGGGTGGCTGCTTTAAGCCAGAGAGTGATTTGAATTGTCTGATCAAGTAACAGCTTGCTCTGAACAGTATATTATAATGGGATGTTTGTTTTCATGTTTATATGCATTTTATCTATCGGGTCTCTGATGCTGTCTGTGTCAATGATGCTTATGGCGCAGATGCAGCTTAATACAGGAGGGAAACTGCACCATGTCAAATTGTGCCATCTTGATATTTTTCCCACCTAATGTTTTGTTTCGCCTTCTAGAGAGTTTTGATGCCAGACTCTCCCGAATCGATATTGCCAACACACTGAGAGAGCAAGTGCAAGACCTGTTCAATAAGAAATATGGTGAGGATGTGCAAGAAGATGTGCACGAATGTGCTAGATTTGGAAGTTTCTGTGTCTGCTTTGGCTGCTCATATAAGAGTGTACTTAGTTTTTCACAGATGGCTTCTCCATTTTGGCTTTATTTTTGTTAAATAAATCATGACACAGTGTGATATGTCATGTGTTGTTGTTTATCTGAGGTTGTATTTACCTAATTTTAATACCTGCTAAGGAACAGATGATTGTTATTATGTCCTGATATGTAAAACCAATGTTACAATTTTACTGGGCCCAATGGCTAAATCTCTTGGACCCTTATACACGGATCAGGGGTAACCAAAACCGGGCTTGACCTATATTGAAGAGCCTGGTTACCCCCTACCATCACAGGGGGTGTTGTGAGATGCAGTGGGGGGGGGGGGGAGTGATGTGAGATGCAGGGGAGGGAGAGTGATGTGAGATGCAGGGGGGCAGGGTGATGTGAGATGCAGGGGGGGAGGGTGATGTGGGTATATGAGGATGATGATGAGGGGTGCGGGGGGAGATATGAGGATGATGATGATGAGGGGTGCTGGGGGAGATGTGAGGATGATGATGAGGGGTGCTGGGGAAGATATGAGGCTGATGATGAGGGGTGCTGGGGAGATATGATGATGATGAGGGGTGCTTGAGAAGATATAAGATGGTGATGATGAGGGGTGCTGGGAGAGATATATGATGATGATAATGAGGGGTTCTGGGGGAGATATGATGATGATGGTGATTGTACCCGTGCAGCCCAAATCTGTTTTCCTTGGAGCAGTTCGGCCCTTCTCATGTTGCAAGTTGTGAAGGCCTGTGCTAGAATTTGAAAAAGCTTGCGAGTAATTGAGTAAAAAAATTATCATTATTAAGGTTTTGACGTGTAGGAAAGTGATTTATTCAAAAGTATGAGTTCATTATTATTTATTAACCCTACTGATTTACATGTCTATTTTGTGATTTACCCCTATTGAACCTAATATGTGTCATCCAGAGTCCCCGAAATTTGACGAAATACTTCAAGGGTTCCTCCAAACATAAAAGGTTGGGAATCACTGCGCTAAGGCAATGAAGCTGCTTTAATGTAATTTTTATTAATAGTGTGCGGGAGCAGGGGGTTTCTTGAGATGAACCGCATTGATTTCAGCCTCGGGGACACCCTGCTTCCTGAGTTACAGACCCTGGTATGGGGGTCCGGTAGCTCCTACACACTATTAATAAAAATTACATTAAAGCAGCTTCATTGCCTTAGCGAATAGCCGCTAATGTAATGAAGGGGTTAAGGCACAATAGCAGGTTTATTGAGGGCAGAGAGGGTGAGTGAAGAGGGTAGATGGTCCTTCACTCACGAGGGTAGATGGTCCTTCACTCACCCCCTTTGCCCCCAATAAACATTACAATATGTACTACCCACCAATACACAACTCACCCCCTGTGCCCCCACATAAAAACATTTTTAATTTTTTTATACACAGGATTGATACCAGAGGACGACGGGGATCCTCGCGGGTCCCTGCTGGCCTGCAAAAAAAATGTTGCAAAAAAAAATGTGGAATACATTGCAATAAATAAACCTCTCCCCCCCACCTCCCCCTCCCCCCCCCCCTCCTCAACACATACAGTAATGGGAAAATTGGATAATAGCTAATTTGCCTATTATAAAATCAAACATTAGCCAGCCAGCATAAATAAAGTAAATCAAACGTTTAACTTACCCCTGCCATCTTGAAGGGCATCCTCATCAGCATACTCCAGGTCCATGCCCTCCATTGCCAGAAAGAATAAATAAATAATACAATCTAATGGCCCCTAACACCGTAATCACCGTAGCGCTTAATAACCGCTATAGTAATTAAGGGGTCCCCCGCTACCCACCCGTGAGGCCTAACCACCAACCCCGGACCCACAATACCCACCCTGTACCCATTGATTGGCACAGTGGTATATCATACCCATATAATATGGGCATGATAGGCCACTATATCACTCAATGGTCAACCTAATAAAAGTAATTTAGGCCAAAAATACACAATAATCGCATAAATACAGAAGCACGTAAACACCCCAACAATAAAAGAACTAAATAGCCTAATAGAACACATCACAAATAATTATCTATCACCAAAATAGCAAAATGATTACAATTATGTTATTCCAAAACAATACAATTAAATAAACAACTATCCAAGCAAACTATTAAACAAATAAAACCAGTAGCCAACAAAACAAATAATTAATTTACTACACTAGCCAACAAATCAATTAATGAATTTAAACCAGTAGCCAACAAAATGAATAAATAATTAAAAACGCTAATCAATCCTAAAATGTACTAAAAACAATCTAAATTCTAAACAATTTAATCTAAACAGAAAGAGATAAAATAACAGTCAGTAGAAAACAAACATTTGCCAAAAAAATGCATTGGCTATCACTGTGTTTATCTGTACCGTAAAGGGGCACAGATTAATACATTATCAGTCAATGGGCAATCACAAACATAAAAAAATACAATAAAAACCCTGTAAAAATAAAATTACATACATTCAATATTTTTTTTACCTTTAGAAGCATTGACCCTCCGAATCCCGGCGTATCAGGAAGCTTTTTATTTTTATGTTTTTCATTGCCCATTGATTGATAATGAATTCATCTGTGCCCCTTTAGGGTACAGATAAATGCAGTGATAGCCAATGCATTTTTTGGCAAATGCTTGACTTCTAGGGCGGTGGTGGGTATATTTATTTATTGCAATGTATTCCACATTTTTGTTTTGCAACAGGATTGGTTCCGCAGGCAAGCGGGGACCCCTGCTGGCCTCTGGTATCAATCCTGTGTATAAAAAAATCATTTATGTGGGGGCACAGGGGGTGGGTTGTGTATTGGTGGTTAGTACATATTGTAATGTTTATTGGGGGCAGAAGGGGTGAGTGAAGGGCCAAGTACCCGCTTCACTCAACCCCTCTGCCCCCAATAAAGCTGCTGTTGTTCCTTAACTCGTTCATTGCCTTAGCGGTTAACCGCTAAGGTAATGAAGTTGCCTGTAAATGCATTTTTATTGCATGGGATTCATGCCGGGGGTCTCCGGTGCTGATATTAATGGGTATCAGCTCCAGAGACCCCATGACATCAATCTGATGCAGGAAAAAAGCATTATTTTTTTTCGAAGTCCCTCTCTTTCCGTTGCTCGGCAGCTTCTCACCACATTCCTGCCAACTTTTCCTGGTGGGAGGATTTTGAGAGGAAATCTCCATTCTAAAGCCGCGATTAGCCTCGATAAGATAATCGGGGCTACTAGAATTGCGCTCGTTTCAAAACCTGCCGATAAGTGGCTTATCGCCGCTCGCTTGGCGATTTATTTTTTCCTCTGGAAAAAAAAATGCTGAAAAGGACATTTATTGGTGACTTATCAGGGCTTACTGAATCGCAGTAGGCCTTTTTGGCAAAAAGGCCTCTATAAGTCGCTTATCGGCGCTTCATGCATAGGCCCCTTAAAGTGCTGAGTATTGGCAAGTGTTCCTTCTGCCTCTCCTATCATACCACCTACTCCCTCTCCCTCCTCTTTTACTACATGGAAGAAAAGGCCCACACGGCTACCCACCCTTCTTTGCTCTCCTTGTGGGTGATGGTAACGGTTATTTTAGGAATCCTGCTTATCTGAACTGTGTTGAATCCTTACACAAGCAATGGAAATATTCAGTTCCACTACCTGCCCAGGTTTATATCTGGAACCATGTTTAACATTAAACAAACTCATTGGCTAGTATATGGAAATCCTTGATTTTTATTTAGTCGTACTTATGGCCTGATATTTACATGCAAATGTGCCTTTGTATTAAATGTCAACTTACTTTAAGTTTGTTTGCTATGAAATCTTATTACTCTTATTTGATTCTCTGGGGAACATCCTTGTGAAAAAACATATACTTTATAAGAACCTGAAGCAGTCAAGATGTCATTAGCAAAAGGTGATTTAAGCTCCATTTATACCATCTACGCTACAGCATATGCTGTGTGACAAGTTGGTTTGGTTACCCGGCACTCCTGCATCTCCCCTCCTGTGCCCCAAGGGTAGAGAGAAAACATTGCCCACTTGAGTAATATAAACACCCTGGTTGATTCGGATTTCTTTTTGTAGGTCAGAACTACACTGAAAGATTGCACGACAGTAAAATAAGGAAAACTATAAATAATAAACATTCATGTTAAAGATCATATTTAATATAGGACATTTCATTTTTTCATTAAATAACATAATTATGTTGCATGTGACCAGTCAGAAAACTCGCGTTGATCTAAAAGATGAAGCATTTGCGTCATCCAAGCAAAAACATGCACTTTCTAGCTGTACATCCTTTGAAGTACATGAAATTGAATACTTTTGTTTTCAGTTCAATAGTCATAATTGGTTTACGGTATCAATTTAGTTTAAAAGTCTTCTTGACACGTCGATTCCAAGAATAACAGTAACTGTGTCTATGTTTTTTTTTTTTTAGGTGAGGCTCTTGGTATTAAGTACCCAGTTCAAGTACCCTACAAACGCATCAAGAGCAATCCAGGCTCTGTCATCATAGACGGGCTCCCTCCCGGAATTCCTTTCCGAAAGCCTTGCACCTTTGGGTCACAAAACCTTGAGAGGATATTAGCTGTAGCTGATAAAATCAAATTTACAGTTACTAGGTATGTGCACAATTGATGTTGGGTAATATGTGGCAGCAATGTACATTGTATGACACTACACAATGTAGCATTGATTTACAATGTACAGGTAGGATCACACTGTCAAAGTGTCCCATGAGTCATGGGCCATGACTATTATTAGTTCCAGTTCATTTTGTGAATGTTGTGTGAATGTTTTGAGAAATTTGCATGAAAAGCACAAAGTTTGTGCTTTTATTTATTTTTTTACGACACTCGCAAGAGCTAGTATTCTATTTTTCTCTAGCATAAAACGAATATTGAGAATAGTATTGAGTTTCGCCAAGTCTTGATGAAAATGAAATGATGAAAACTCCTGGTGATGATCTGCCAGTTTTTACAAAGATCGCTAGTAAATACAGTAGTTCTAAATCGACGGCAGGCTGAGAAGGATAAACTGGACGTAAGTAACAATGTTTTTTTTTTTTTATGCTTCAGGCCATTCCAAGGACTCATCCCAATACCTGGTAAGACATGTTCTTGTACATTTGACTATAATCTGTAATTAGTGTACAAACTGTTTTGAGTAACCCAAGCAGTGGACAGCGTGCACTGTGCCTACCAGCCAAAGGGAGTAATGCTATATTAATGTCAATGGGAACTTTTGTATGAAAATATCCCTAACGGCCACTTTGGGCAATATAGAATTATCCCCGAAAGCTTTATATGGTTAGAGGAGCAGTGCATTGTGGGCTACTCTTCAGAAATGTGATAGGTTGTAATTGGATTATTTCTGACCTCTTGCCTGGATTTTTACCAGACATATTGGTCCAGGAGAACAGTTTTTATTGCTGCTTGTAATTTTGTGTGCCCTTTATGGGATAGTCTGTAGGTACTACATATAAAGATGAATAAAAATAATAAATACAGTGCTTAAGGAGTGATAAATAACCCAATGTAGGTACAATATAAAGAGAAGTACCCAAACCAAATGTGCAAAGAGCAAATGTATTCAATTCAGTGATACACAATATAAAATAAATAGAATCAAAAGATCATATTTCAAGTGTAAAATAAATAAATATATTCCATCCAAGGAAAAAAGGCGGAGTCTATATTGTATCCCCCAGAGTTCAAGGGGTTAACAAGGATTTAACCCATTCCTAATAGACTCACACTACCGGAGACTCTGGCAGCTCTCCAATGGACCAAACCCCCTCCAGAAGCAAATCTAAAAAGAGAAACAAGAGAGTGCGCGCTCCATAGCGTAATAAAGTATAAACAAGTATTTATTAAATTAATATTTTTTTATACTTTATTACGCGATGTAAGATGAAAGTTAAGTGTAAACACTTACTTTAGCTTTATTTCTGCCAGCAAGATTGGGAAATGCTTAAAAGGATTATAATAGGAACAATTATTTATTTGTTTTTTTCATCAAGTTTTTTTATTGAAGAAATTACTTTTATCCAAGCTACATTTCATAAGTTAGTAATGCATTTACTGTATAGACAATGAATAGATGGTTTTGTCAGCAATGGTACAGTATGTGTAATGATAATATTACACTTCACATTTAAGTACAGTTGATTTAAAAAAAAAAGTACAAGATAATTTCAATCACCAACTATACATCTCAATCTATCAAGCAATAAACACGACTAAAAAAAAGTAGATGAGACAACCAAATAATATTCAGAAGTTATTTGGTGCCTATGCGACAGTTTACACAGTACATGCAGAATGACTTTCCTGTTATGTGTGAACAGCTGTCGTTGCTGTATTGGTCTGCAGAATATTCTACTTATTCGCAGACTGTGGCACCTCTTGACTATCGTAAGCGTTCTTCATAGATGATTTTAGAATGTACATTAGCTTTCAAGACCTGACACGTTCCATGTGTCTTTTTTTTATTTAAACTTTTATCTTGAAATTAGCCTAAAATACCTAGGAATGTCTCCCCAATTGTCCAAGGGGTTGCGATCAATAGGGAACTATCTCCCACTTCAGGTGGTATCATCCATCTTTTAAGATCTTTTTGGTTGTCGATTAAGGTTGCTAGAACAAGTTTTGGATATTCCACTTTTGCATGACCCCTGGTGCTTTCAATTTCCAATATAGCACATTCACTCAAGAAATTGGCTTCTAATTGCAGCTTAGTACAGTAAATTGCAGCTTGGTAAAAATACCATTGCTTAGTGCTGAAAGAATTCATTTTATTAGCTATAGGTTTACATAATAAATAATCTTCCTATACTGGAAAGCATCTTCTCAACCTTACCACTGTTTATTCTTTGTAAGGAACTGCCCTGTTTTAAATTTTAGAGTTAGTTAGACTTGGTTAAAAACTCTATTGAAATGTTGTCATTTGTGAGTGGCAGGTTGATGTTAACGTAATGTCCATTGTAAATTTGATGTGTTCTTTTTCACACATTGGGTACCTTTTTCTTGCTTCAGATGATGACGATGCCAACAGACTTGGAGAAAAAGTTATTCTCCGAGAGCAAGTGAAAGAGCTCTTCAATGAAAAATATGGTTTGTCTAATTATATGTCTATAAATGGCAATTCTCTCATAGCTCAACAGGAGCAGTTAATATATATGTTTCTGTATAACATGCTGCAATATATAATATGATGTTCTTCAACTCACTAAGCTGGTTACCCAACAGGTACTATTAAAGCTGAACATATACAGTCCCTGAACACAGCAATAAAGTGTTTCACTTATCTGTTACTCCAAGGTTTGGAGCAGACGTTCCCGCTTCAGCGCGGCTTTACGTCCTTCCTTCCTAGGGGAGCTCAGCCCCACGAGAGCTCAGAGAATCTCTCCTCTGTAAGTCCAATGTTAAGGACAGGACATCCCTGCTTCAGCATGGTCTCGCATCTTTCCTTCCTTTTCCTGGGATTAACAACCCAGGTAGTCCCAGCAGACTCTGCGACCACCGTCCAGTGGGTCTAAGTGGCTGTGCCAGCTTCCACAGCTGGGGAGAACTCTTCTCTGTCCCCCTTCTCTGTCCCCCTTCTCTGTCCCCCTTCTCTGTCCCCCTTCTCTGGGAACAGCAGTCACTCTCTCAGTGGTAGCTCTCTGTGTCTGCCTTAAAACACTTCCTTGTTCAATCAGCAATTCAGCCTGCTCAATTAGTTAGCAGATGCTGCTGGCTTCTCTAGGGAGATTAACTCTCTGTGCGTTGGAAAGTCCCATAGCTGCCTGTTGCAGGGTACATGCAACCACACGTGGGTTCTCTTGATAAGGCTTATTTATTGAGCCTTTAAAAATACAGCACACAAAAACAAAATAGCTTCTCTTCAGCATACAAAAACAAAAGTAGCTTCTCTTCAGCATAGAAAAACAAAACAGACAGTTCATCAAACATTTACTTAGAAGACAGACCTTTGAGCAGTAATCTTCCTTCAGCATTTCAGTACTCCCTCTTGATCAGACAGACTGCATGTGTGTGCAGCCTGTGGTTTATAAAGCTTCCTAATGAGGCAGCTGGGATCTGACTAATTAAGCAGCCCTCAACTGAAACTTAACCTCGTCACTGCTGCACTGCAACCTTAAACATAGGTTTGCCAGGTATATGGCTGGTGACGTTTATTCACCCTGTCACACTGCCTGTAACAGGGGACTTATCCCTGTTCACAAATGTGCCTCTAATCCAGAAGTGTGGTGGTTAACTGCTGGTAGGCAATTAACTAACACCACCTGCCTGATTAGATTGCTTAGAAAAGCCTGTCTTTTGAGACAGGAAGTGAGACTCCTTAGCTCACACCTGAGCTCAACTTTGGAGACAGAGCAGAGGTTCCTTAGTCCACAATGGGGCTGAACCAAGGAAGGGCAGATGTCTTGAGCGACAAGCTGACCACAAGACAAAGGGGACAAGATTCTAAACTTGGAGCCTGACATTTTCTGTGCACACAAGGGTGCGGTTCCAGGAGAGCAGAGAAGCTTCCCCTACAGCAGCCCAGCTAACAGATAAGACTTTTTCGTATAAGACTATTATCTATGTCTGTGTATTGATAAATGTCTCCATGATTTGGGGCTGGTAAATAGCTTAGCTAACCAACCCAGTCAGAGAGGGCTGAGCTACATGTATAGATAGTCTCCAAAGCAGAGATAGGGGTTTTTGGTTGGCTCACTATTTCGCTTATGTTGATTTTTTTAGCTGTTTAAAGCGACAGGCACAATAACGCCTTGTTATAATTTCACCTTACAACAGTCTCCATTGTGTACCTCTGCACATGTCCTCCTACATATGGTGTCAGAAATTTGGGACGAGAGGTAGCCCTTGAAGTTTAAAGGGCCGGAGATCGCCTGTGGAATTTTTTTTTTTGTGTGTGCTTTTGCCTGCATACAGTCTTGCAAACAAACCTGAGCAACAAAAACAAAGATTCACCTGCAGCAGAGATCAGAATTAAAGAGATACACACCCAGGCAGGAAACATACACTGCACTGAAACCTACAAAACCACAGATGGACTCTTTTCCCCAATCCCAAGAGGAGAGAGAGAGACTGCTGAAGCAGGTAAACCTTATTTGCCTATCACAAAGTGTAATATGGTCATTGAAATAGGGGTTTTGCCTTCCAGCCATAGTCGGGGTTCAAGAAGTGAGCCAGCCCTTAAAAGGGATAGGTGTTTGGTGACCCACGAGCGGTACTGATTTTGCAAATAAAGGTTGCCACACCGCATAGGACTACCAGCTGTGAATGGAGTATATGCAGAAATGTGTGAAAATTGATGCAAGACTGTGCTGAAGCAGGGGAATTTTTAGCAAACAAATGCTGAGTGTAAAATTGCCCTACAGGGGAAAAAGGGATTGCTGAACTGTGTAAAAGGTATTCCAAAGCCAATTGCTGTGTGTTGAGTTACCCTGCCGGAAGGGAAAGAAATATTCCACTGCAAAGAATGTTTTTTTTTTCTGCAAGTAAAAAAAAAAAAAAAATCTGCCTATGTATCATGGGAGAGTGAATGCCATAATACCCAATGATGAGACTGAAAATACTGAACTCAAGCAGAAAACCAAATTCTGTTGCTGAAGCGGAGGGATTGCACATAGCAAGTGAATGGTTTAACGCAAATGCCTTTGCTGAAGCCAGAAAATGGGCAGCTAGCAAGCATTGTATTTAAAGAAATAGAACCTTGGGAATTTAAAATGGCCACCCAGCTGAAGTCAAATACAGACTCTGTAAAAATAGGGAAGAAAATTTGTTCCTGGTGTAAAGAACCCCACCACACGGAGCAGTGTCCCTTCAGGCCTTATTCAGATGATGAGAATAAATGCATGCACAGTAATGCTAATGTTGTTAAACTTACCCAAGGGAAGAAAAAGTCTACAGAGAGGCCTGTGAGAGCTACGACCTCTACAAGCAAAATATGCACACCTGTAGGACTAGAACTGTTGGGGGTTCTAGCAAATACAGTGACAACAGCTGCAATAGTGCCTCCTGAGGTCAGGAAGAAAAATATACCTGATAGCCCCAAAATGGAGGACAAAATACAGCGTTCCTGTAATGAACCCTACCCCACGGAAGAGTGGCCCTTCCAGTCCGATGAGGAGGAAGACATCTCTTATGGGGAACCCAAACCGAGTCACACCCACAAAACACCCCAAGAATGGTGGGGGTGCCTGAACTCGGTACGAACCGAAAAGACCGCTCCCTATGATGACGAATATGATCGGCGGGAGAAAGAGCGGGAGCAGTGGATCACCAAATATTTCCATCAGCTATTACAGTTGCAAGAAAAGCCAGGTGGATCCAGTGACGCTGCTAAAATTTCAAATGAAGATGGAGACCCCAGTATCCCTGAGGGGACGGTGTCATCCAAAACAAAAAGGCGAAAAAAGAAAAGCGGTTCTTCACTTACCGTGGAAGGAACAGACACATCTGCAGATCTTGCAGAGGAAAAGGGGTCCGAAATGCCCTGCAGCCTAGAGAAAATGGAGAAGTCATCCCGCGGATGACCGAATATCCAGAGGACCCAAGGCAGAAGTCGTGTACCCCAAAGAAGTGTCCGTCCGGTGCTAATAGTGAAAAAACCTCAACCAACCATCCCAGGGAAGCGGAGCCGGAACCGGTGAGTGACGATCCCTTGACCAGCCCTGGGGATGCCCTGAAGATTGCCAGGCGTGACTGTGATCGGCTACGGGAAAATAACGTGAAGCTACAGAAAGATGTGCTCACAATGTACTCTTTGGCCAGGACAGAATTGGACGATCTCAAGACTGAACTAGATACTGCAAACTCTACTATTACCGCCATGGATGAAAAGCAGAGCCAATCTGATAAAATAATGGCTAAGCTGAAGCGGAAGTATGAGGAGGCACTGAAGCAGATGACAGTCTTCCAGCAAGAGATGCACACTCTTCGCATAGAGCTGAATGCCTCACAACAGGAGGTCAACAGTGTCCGGACAGAGGTAGACGTATCTCAGAAGGAGGTTCATACACTCCGCAGAGCACTGGATGCCTCACATCATGAGATCAACAGCTGCCGCACAGAACTGGAAGTCTCCAGAAAGGAACTTCACAGTCTCACTGAGGAGCTGGACATTTCAAGGAAAACTATCCTACATCTTAACTTAGATCTCAAAGTCTCTCAGAAGGAGCTTCAGAACCTAAACCTGGAGATGGAAGTCTCACGCCAGGAGACAGCCCGCCTCCAAGCAGATGTGCAAAAATGGAAGGTGGACTGCAAGGAGGCCCTGAATAGTACAGAGACCGAAAAAAGAGAAAATTTAAGATTAAAAAAAGAAAATTCTGAGTTGACAGAACACGTCAAGGGAAAGAATGAAAAGCTGCACGTGCTTAAAGAAATAAATAAACTTTTGAAAGATGAAAAGTTTGAAGCAGAGCACCGACTGCAGAACCAACTGCAAGGTCTGCGTACACACCTCCAGTATGCTGAGGAGAAGCAGCAAACGCTGCAGGAAGAAAAGCTGTAGGCTGCTAAAGAGGTACAAGCGCTGCAGGAACGTCTGAATACCCAGTACGTCCCCACAGAGCAGTATGAGGAGCTAAAGGCCACGCTGCATGTCACCAGAGCATCATTGGAGGCGGAGCTTCGATACCAGGTGACTCTGTATGAGAGGGAGCGTGAGAAGGCTCAGAAACTGGAGCAAGAGCTGGAGAGACAGAGAGACTGTTCCATTCCCTTGAGTCAGTACACCAAGCAGAAAACAGAGGCAGCGGCAACCTTGATGACAAAAATTACAGCGCTCCAGAATATGAAGGAGACACTGGTACAAACTCAGAGAAAGCAAAGTGCGCAGATAAATTTCCTGAGAAGAGACTTGCAAGACGCACTCAAACAGGTTGAGACTCTGCAGACCAGTAACTTACAGATTCCTCCAATACGGAAAAAGGTATTGGCTCTGCCCAAGCACCAGTATCCCACAGTAACTAATGCCCGTGAGGACAAGGGTACAGTGAGAGTTGGGGACTTCACGCACCTTCAAAACAAGATTACGAAGTTTGAGCCACCTAAGAAAGCACTAGCCAAACCTACAGCTGCCCAACAGGCAACAAACAGAGGTAGGAGTGCAGAATCAAAGCCAGAAGAATCCTTAGCTGAGGAAGCTGAAAAGATAGGACGTTCTCTGGAAAGGGAGGTGGAGGTGCAACTCAGTCCCAAAGAAGCTGAACTGGCGACTCTGTTGTGTGGGGGAGGTGCAGAAAGACCGCTTCAGGAGCGGAAAACTCTAAGGGCTAGTCCTAACTGCTCTACAACTGTTGCCATACAGTTTGTCTACAAAAAGAGGAGTGCCCGACGCAACGGAAATCTCATGACCGCGCACTCGGTAAAAAGACTTTACTTGGAAAAAGTCCTCCTCGAGCGACTGAGGAGTGCTGATCTCAAGCACCTTCGGGAGGAGACAAAAATAAACTGGAGAAAGGGCTCCAATCCCAGCGGGACTGAGGGTTCTCTTCCTCCATCCACTCTCATTCAAGTCACAGAAAGATCTCGAATGAGAGTGGAAGGATGGGCTTTGGCCGTGGTAAGCCCGAGCTTCCCACAAACAGGGGAGGTATGTAACAGGGGACTTATCCTTTTTCACAAATGTGCCTCTAATCCAGCAGTGTGGTGGTTAACTGCTGGTAGGCAATTAACTAACACCACCTGCCTGATTAGATTGCTTAGAAAAGCCTGTCTTTTGAGACAGGAAGTGAGACTCCTTAGCTCACACCTGAGCTGAACTTTGGAGACAGAGCAGAGATTCCTTAGTCCACAATGGGGCTGAACCAAGGAAGGGCAGATGTCTTGAGCGGCAAGCTGACCACAAGACAAAGGGGACAAGATTCTAAACTTGGAGCCTGACATTTTCTGTGCACACAAGGGTGCGGTTCCAGGAGAGCAGAGAAGCTTCCCCTACAGCAGCCCAGCTAAAAGATAAGACTTTTTCATATAAGACTATTATCTATGTCTGTGTATTGATAAATGTCTCCATGATTTGGGGCTGGTAAATAGCTTAGCTAACCAACCCAGTCAGAGAGGGCTGAGCTACATGTATAGATAGTCTCCAAAGCAGAGATAGGGGTTTTTGATTTGCTCACTATTTCGCTTATGTTGATTTTTTTGCTGTTTAAAGCGACAGGCACAATAACGCCTTGTTATAATTTCACCTTACAACAGTTTCCATTGTGTACCTCTGCACATGTCCTCCTACACTGCCCCATTCCAGCACCTAGAGGACAGTGGTGGTATCACATATCCCCCTCCCCAGCGTAACATTGTCCTGTGACGCGGCCCGTGCACTATTCCGGTGCACCAGCCTTTTTGTCAGAGACGTCTGACATCCATCTCTTCTTTTTCCTTGCTTTCCAGTCGAAGAGTTTTTCCTTCGGGGCAAGTATTAGGCCTTCTGGGCCTGAAAACTGGTACATCGCTACCTTCTTATCTTTCACTTGTTTGATTTTAGCGTTGAAGCTTAGCTTTTCACGTGTTACTTTTTGGAAAAGTTCCTGAGCATCCTGCAGTCTGTTGGCTCTCTCTGCCAGCACAGCCCGGACTCTATCCCGTGCTGTAACCTTGATCTGCAATCCTGAAGATGAATCTCGGTCTTCGTCCTCTTGTGCTCAAAGTCTCCCTTAACCTGCAGAAGAGCCTTGACCTCGTTGGTCAGTTCATTGCATTCACTCACCAGTGACTGTTTGGCCTTCTCTTGTGAAGACAGTAACTCCGCTTTAGCGGTGATGGCTTTTGGACCTTTCTCCATCAGCGTACCTTCAGCATTTGAGACTAGAGACCGGTCATTCACCACAAGTTCTGTGTTTGGTTCCACACCATTTATCTTCAGTACTTGAACTTGGGCGGGATTCTCATTAACCCCAAGTGCACCACATGGCGACTCTCTATTACAGTCAGCAGACTCGTAGGCTTGGGTTTTTCTTTCTTGATTCCTTAAATTATGCCGTTGGGAGTGTCGCTGGACAATCCGTAAGGTCTTTCTCAGTTTACTATCAAGGACACTCTTCCGTCCCATTCTCATCCGAGACTGTATCTTTACAGCGGCTGTCCTCATGGCAAGGAATCCAATTTGAACCACATGGGCACTGCAATATGACTGGATTCTTACTGTGCTACTCCATTGCAACTCGGTCGTTCCATTTCGTGCCAATGGCATTGTAGTCACGCTTACGTTCCTCTCTGTCCCTCTTCTCTGTCACCCTTCTCTGGGAACAGCAGTCCGTCTCTCAAGGGCAGCTCTCTGTGTCTGCCTTAAAACACTTCCTTGTTCAATCAGCAATTCAGCCTGCTTAATTAGTTAGCAGCTGCTGATCGCTTCTCTAGGGAGATTAACTCTCTGTGCGTTGAAAAGTCCCATATCTGCCCTATTCCAGCACCTAGAGGACAGTGATGGTATCACTATATAAATATATATATATAAATGAGTATCTCGCTTAATTAGAATTTAGCAAAGGTTGAACTTGATGGGCATATGTCATATATTCGTTGTCCAGTTGCTCTGTGCCTTTGTGTATGAGTTTCTTTGGAAGGGGAAATTGTACACTCCAAAGAGGCAGTTTCGACTATTTTTGGCCCACTGAAGTCAAAAGGGATATTTTGCTTAAAAGAGCCCAAACGATCGCTTTAGAGTGTAAAGAATTACCCCCTATGGCCGAGATCATACTGTGTGCTTAAGCGATCTGTGCTCATAGTGTTTCAGGCGATGGGTGAGGGGCATAGAGGAGGCGTGGATATGACATCACAGAGCTGGTTCGCCGTGATTGGCTGAACCACTCCCGTGACGCGGCCGCCGCTTGAAAAGACAATTTCTTTGTCTTTTCAAAATGTAATTGTGCCTTCGCACTCAGTTGTGCGCGCGGTCTAGGGGCGGCCTCTAAGGAATCCTGCAATTTGTACTTGTATTGTGTGAATGCGCATGCAAGTGCAAAAGCACACTGTATGAGCTCAGCCTAAGGCCGCGTCCAGGGTGAAGCTGAGCGCGCGTGCTCCACGAGATCAAACACATTGCGACAATGTGTTGGTACAGAGTGTGCGTGCATGTGCCAGTGCGCGCGCACGTTCCAGTGAGTGCTTGGCACTCAGCTGCTTGCCGAGATAATTTTTTGTATTTGTCGCGCTTGCCCTGGTTATGTGCGCGGTTCAGCCAATCAGGGCGAACCGGTCACGTGACATCACGAGCACGTGTGCAACTTGCTGGCCAGGAATTGCCCAGGCAACATGAGCGCCTGACGTCACGGCGCTCAAGCGCTAGCGAGCACACTCTCACCCTGGACGAGTCTTAAGTTATGTTAACGAATCTGCATTATTTGTCACAAGGAAGTTACAAACATGCACAGAATGTTCACCCTTAGTGTCTATTGATGTTAATCCATTTTGTGACATGATCTTCTCATAATTGTTCTAAAAGATTTCTTAGTCTGCGCTTCCACCAGTGCTATAGTGAAAATAAACTATTTTAAAGTGATACGATGTGATCGTGATATAATAAATTATTTAAAGAAAATAGATAGTGACATGAATACAATAGAGAACCTTTGACAGTGAAAATAATAATAATATATTTCTTTATATATATATATAGTTAAAAAATTGTGAATATTAGAGTGCGATATGTGGCACCATGAAAAAGTTGAAAATTCCTGACGCAAACCCCAAAAATAGGAACCGTCTCCTTGGTTCCAGTTATATGTAGTAGTCCCAAAATAGGGGAGCAGTGGATGATGTCCAGTATGTGGGAGAGAAGAAAACACAAGAAAACCAATGGCACTATATCGCAACAGAAGGTGAGATATCTATAGGATCATCTGTAGTGTTTACTCACATTCTGTGTACAGTAATAAGGAAAATCCCATACTGTGGCAAACTTTGAATCGGACTGTGTAGTTGATCACGGGAAAAATTGAGAAAATGTATTATTGCAGACGGTAAAACAAACACTTTATCTGAACATTTTAAATTGCTCCTAAGTAGCAGCCCGCCGTTATCTCACCTCCTCCACTGCCGTTCGGCGTCTCACGTGACAGCGCTGTCCGCACTTCCGTGGCAGATTTCCCGTGCCTAGGGCGGCAACATTTTGGGGTGGGAAAAATTGTCTGCCCCACATACATTTGCTGCACTCTTGGGCCTATCAGGCCTGATGGAAAGTCACTTACATATGCCGGGCGCCTCCTTGCTGTCTCCTTTCTGCCGCCCTTCTCCTCCTTCTGATTTGCAGTGTCAAATGATGCCGCTGAAGTCACCAACGTGACGTCACACGACGTCTTGTTGCCATGGCAATGTGACATTGCGGCGTCAAATAACGTCATGACGTCGCATTACCATGGCAACGAGACGCTGTGAATCGGAAGGAGGAGGAGGGTGGTAGAAAGTAGGCGGACAGCATATGTAAGGGCCTAGGAACAAATGGAGAGAAGAAGGCGGTGCAGCTGCCTACGTCAGTGAAACAGGCCGGGAATCCTCTGGATCAGCAAACTATAAATGTATTGGCACATTTAAACAGCAAAAAACGTTCACTCTGACATGTTTCGTGCGAGGGATCGCACTTTATCAAAGAGCATGTAAGGGCCTAGGAGTAGCAGATTTCGAAATCCACCGCTGAGAACGCGTCTCTTTCATTCTCCCCACAGACCAGGAACTCTACTTGTTTCGCTAATACACTAAGGCTGAGTCCCTGCTGGCGCTGAGCGCGCTCATGCTTGGGAAATGTGGGGAAGCGCGCGGGGGGAGGGGGATTAGAAGGGGGGTGCAATTGCGGGCTATCTGAGCAAACGGGAAACTTGAAAAATGTTATTTACAAAAGCGCCGAGCGTGTGTGCCCGTGCATGCGTGCGTGGCGTGAGCCGGAACTTGCATATATATATATGCAAGTAACCGCGCCAAGCGCCGCGAACTCCGTGCCAGCGGGGACTCAGCCTTAGCTTCCTCAGGAGATATGCATTGTCCCATACAGATAGCCTTTAAATACCCTAAATGATTGGCTAATCAATCGACTATCACACATGAGTAATCTCAATCGAGCGCACTTAATGGCTATAGAGATATTTAAACTTAAAAGCACATAAAGTGTCAAATAGAGATACTGATCCGACAGTAATGGATTCACAGAGTAAATTAACCCCCTATGATCCTCCATGTCTGTCTGAAATCAATATTCAATAACTTACCATATACAGATATAAATAAAATAATGCTAGAAAGTCTATTGTTGCTAATCAGAATTATATAAATGATTGATTACAATTACATGCAATACAGGTTTACATATCAGCATAAAATACATTAAACGTCCACAATAATGGATACAAATCAAATACGTTAAAAAATAAAAAATAAAAATAACATACAGGCATACCCCGCTTTAAGGACACTCACTTTAAGTACACTCGCGAGTAAGTACATGTCGCCCAATAGGCAAACGGCAGCTCACGCATGCGCCTGTCAGCACGTCCTGAACAGCAATACCGGCTCCCTACCTGTACCGAAGCTGTGCGCAAGCGGGGAGACTATAGAGCATGTTACACATGCGTTATTTACATCAGTTATGCACGTATATGACGATTGCAGTACAGTACATGCATCGATAAGTGGGGAAAGGGTAGTGCTTCACTTTAAGTACATTTTCGCTTTACATACATGCTCCGGTCCCATTGCGTATGTTAATGTGGGGTATGCCTGTATTATATAATCAAGGATACAAAATTCAGGGAGAGACCCTTTCTGGAGAAGCAATTGCTTTCAGAGAAATAACTTGTATATCATATCATACAGTAACAGATATAGGGGGAAAGAAAGAAGAAGAAGAAATAAACATTAGAACATGATATATTAACCGGGATCTGTACCATATTAAACATGCATGATGTTACCTCAAAAGGGAGATTTAATCATCTTAACCCATATTTAAATTTACATGGGTGACACCTATATGATTATAGATAAAGCAGTCCAGACATATTAAATACGTCTTGGATAAGGAATCTAATTCCTATACTAGCCATCTAAATGACCAGAATGATCGACATAAGGTTAATTTACAATTAGGATTAATAAATTAAAAGTTGATGTATTTAATAAACTAGCCAGAAGATAGGACCGTACCTAATGACAGAAATGTAATTAAAACGCTAAAATAAACTATATATACATACATTAGAGACCTTATGTATATCAACAGATGGGGAGAGGTTTTGGGAGATGTTTAGACACATTGTGAGTCAAAAATGTTCTTCTAATCTTGCCTATGTGCTCCAAAATGCGGGTTTTTAATGGTCTGGTCATTTTGCCTACATATTGAAGGCCACACGGACACTCCAAAAGATATACAACATGATCAGTTTTGCAATTCATATTTTTTTTTTATATACAAATGACTCACCCGATACATTAGATTTAAATCTGAATGTATTATTTCATGGAATTGACATGCCTTACAAGTCGCACACCCATGGAAGGAAGCCTTTTGTTTGGGTCAACCATGTATTTTTGGAATCTTTGTTTGTGGGGGCACTTGGTGACAATCTATTCTTAAGATTTTGTGCCCTTTTGGTATATAACATTTGGTCTTTCAAAATTGGGTAATTCTTAAGGATGTGAAATGTTTACTTATATTTTAAATTTTAATGGCCTCTCTATAGTATGTTGTTTAACAAGCTGTATTAAAACCACTATCTGTCCCTATTTTTGGTTCCTTCTTTTTCTTTATAATTAAATCCTTTCTGTCTAAGACTTATTTAGTGCTGCATCGACTTTTGATTTATCGTAGTTCCTCTCTAAGAATCTATTATGGAGGATTTTAGACTAGAAATCAAAATTTTGTACGTGCACTTTCTTTTGAGTCTTTGAAATTGCCCCTGAGGTATATTTTCAATTCACCTCGGATGATGGCAGCTGGACTTTAAAATAAAATTATTGTGCTGACAGAGCGGTAATGTGAAATGCCGAGAGACGCCGAACGGCAGTAGAGGAGGGGAAATCATTGCGGGCTGCTACTTAGGAGATTTCTCTCCACAGTGTTTTAAATGATCTATTTATGTGTGCAATTTTAAAATGTTCGGATAAAGTGTTTGTTTTAACGTCTGCACCATTGCATTGTCTCCATTTTTCTTGAGATCAACTACAGTCTACAGACCCAATTCAAAGTTTGCCACAATATGGGATTTGCCTTATTACTATACTCAAAATGTGAGTAAACACTCCAGGTGACCCTATAGATATCTCACCTTCTGTTGTGACATAGTGCCATTGGTTTTCCAATGATTTTCTCACAATCAGCTGTGAGAGTGCTACAGTAAGTGTTAGAAATCTCATTCCCTTACACACATTTAGAAATGTGGTTGCCCCTTTTAAGAAATAATTTGTTTAATGTCACAAACATCACATTTTTGCAAGAATTTCCAATTCTGGGGCATATCTTTGCTAACTTTATTATGTATAGGTTTATCAAACAACAAGTTTGACTATTCAGCCATTTAGGCCCAGAGGTCCCAGAACCACAGATGTCCGATACTGACTAAACGAGGCACCAACTTAATAACCTCAATAACGTTAGGTTAAGTCCTGTTTTAGTCCAGAGTGGGCATTGCATTAAATATAATGGACATTAGCGTTTAATGATATCCAAAAGAGGTATTCCCTCTAACTACACATCCAAAGAGGTTCGTTATTATATAATCCACAGAGTATAATACAGTATATCTATATAGTGCTGGAAAACACCATTTACTTTACAATGGCAATGCAGAGATTTAACCTGATCGTGGTATTATTTATTTATTTATAAAATATTTTACCAGGAAGTAATACATTGAGAGTTACCTCTCGTTTTCAAGTATGTCCTGGGCATACCTGCAAGACCCTGACATTTGGGCTTTGGAGGAGTGCGACAATTAAGAGAGTTAAATAATGACCTTTGTTTTTGCTTCTAATTAGCTTGGTGGATATGTGCTAACCTCAGTCTAAATAATGTCTGTTACGAGCCCTGATTTAATGGACTTCTGTGGTTCTTGGTCTTAGTTGGCTAGATGTTTGTCTTAGGACAGCTGGGCAACGTCACTAGAAAGAGTGCATTTAAATAAAGAGGGTCTCGCAGTGCTAGAGGAAGCTCAGAAAGCAAAGTAACAGATGAAAACACAGTAGCAGCGCCAAAATAATGTCTTCCTGCAGCTGCTGGAACACCCTGTTGTACCTTTGGAGACTAAAGTACAGCAGGCCAGCATTGGATGTGATGAAAATACAAATGTGGGTAGAAAGTAGGTGCAGATATACTATAGATACCATAATAATAACATAACAATAGCAAGGTGTAAGGGACATGGTTAGACCTCTTTTCCAGCATAAGGAAATTTGGGATATAAAAGTGTTGAAATCTTTTTATATGTAACAATAAATGTCAGTGCATTGCAGCCTTAACTTTCTGTCGCGAACCACGGCAACACATTCAGTGACTGAGAGAAATTCTGTTTTGTGCAGGTCAAGCGCAGGGCTTGGGTCGCCCAGTACTGGTGCCCTACAAACTAATCAGGGATAACCCTGACGCTATCGAAGTCACAGGACTGCCAAACGACATCCCCTTCAGAAACCCAAATACCTACGACATCAACCGGCTGGAAAAAATCCTAAAAGCACGAGAACAGATTCAGATGGTTATAATAAATCAGTTACAGTAAGTTTCTCAACTACCTCACATATTGTACTAAAATGCAACAGGTTCGACTCCTTTTTAGGGCTAAAAGAAACATCCTTTATTCCCCATAAACTTGACCTTTGCTTCCATTCATACCTTACATGTGCTGTGCCTCCTAGAACCAAAATGAATCAATAGCAGGGACATGAAATTCTTAAATCTATGTGAATAATGCATTTTTTTTTTTTTTTTTTAAACAGACGTTGTCTCCTCCGCTGTCTGACGGAAATAGAGGTGTAAACCAATGTAGCAGTCTGCGATCAGCCCCTGGATAACTAGCATTCCCCATGACAGACATAAACACATAAGGAGAAAAATAGTTCTCCTAAAAAGATCCCCATTCACTGCACAACAAAGCTGAAAGTAATAGTCATGGTTCAAATACCCACTAGAGATGTGATAGATTTAGCTGTAAAGGGTACAATTAAGTAACCGCTCCCAGCACTGTGGGAGGACAGTTACCACTAGGGCAAATAAGAAAAATAATATATACTATAATCATAAGCAAAATCGACGCAATAACACTTACTCAAACTACCATAAAAACAATTAAAACACATATAAAGGGTGACTTAGGGTTCAGGGATGTCTAGGGATAACTCCAAAACCATACAACAATATACATCCCCTAACCAGATGTTCCGATCGTTAGTGTGAGACACAATGGGGGAATAGAAGTAATTTAACATATAGTAATCATCCCTCTTGTCTCAGGGTGGGGTGCTGTTACACATAAGACCGATAAATGAATGCTGTGGGTCATTTCATAGTTGGTAATAATCGTAGTACAAACAGCATAAGGTGCAGTGCACCATATAATTGTTGTCATATGTAAATCGGTCTAATGCAGCGTTTCCCAAATGGTGGGTCGCGACCCGGCACCGGGCCACAGCACCAAAATTGCCGGGTTGCAGCGAGGCTGGCCGCGCGGTGTCTCCGTCCCCCCCGCTCAAGTTAAAAAACAATGGCGGCGATTCCCCCCGCGGTCCCGCGCGCTTGCGCAGGGCAAGCAGGGCCCGCTCCCTTCCTCCCCCCCGCTCCCAACGTGGGACGGAGGAGGAAGTACCAGCTCCTCTGCGGCCCGCACGTTACATGGGGAAGGGTGGAAGTACAAGCTAATACTGCGGCCCACTTCCCCCGGCGGCCAGCTTCCCGAGCTCACATCCCGTGGCACCCCCTCCCGAGCCCACCTCCCGTGCCCCCAAGCCCACCTCCCGTCCCGGGCAGCAGGTGATATCGGGGGCAGCAGGGGAAAGCGTCCGGCGGCAAGGTAAGTCACCCCACCCAGTCACTGCCTCCCACCCAAGTGTCCCTGGCCCCCTCCCACCCAAGTGTCCCTGGCCCCCTCCCACCCACCCAAGTGTTCCTGGCCCCCTCCCACCCACCCAAGTGTCCCTGGCCCCCTCCCACCCACCCAAGTGTCCCTGGCCCCCTCCCACCCACGTGTCCCTGGCCCCCTCCCACCCACACAAGTGTCCCTGGCCCCCTCCCACCCACCCACCCAAGTGTCTCTGGCCCCCTCCCTCCCACCCACCCAAGTGTCTCTGGCCCCCTCCCTCCCACCCACCCAAGTGTCCCTGGCCCCCAAAGTGTCCCTGCCCCCCCCCCCTCTCCCACCCAAGTGTCCCTGCCCCCCCTCCAGTCACTCACATCCGTCGTTGCCTGTAATTCACTGTTTGTGTCTGTGTGCGTATAGGGGAGAGCGAGGGTGTGTATGTTTATCAGTGTCTGTGTGTGTGTGTATCTGTGTGTATCTGTATCAGTGTGTGTGTGTGTGTGTGTGTGTGTGTGTCTGTGTGTCTGTGTGTATCAGTATCAGTGTAAGTGTGTGTGTATCAGTGCCTGTGTGTGTTTATCAGTGCCTGTGTGTGTTTATCAGTGTTTGTGTGTGTTTGTGTGTGTGTGTGTTTGTGTGTGTGTGTGTTTGTGTGTGTAGCAGTATCTCTGTGTGTGTAGCAGTATCTCTGTGTGTGTAGCAGTGTCTCTGTGTGTGTATCAGTGGGTGTGTGTGTGTAGCAGTGTCTGTGTGGCTGCGTGTGTGTCAGTGGCTGGGTGTGAGTCAGTGGCTGCGTGTGTGTGTATCAGTGGCTCTGTGTGTGTATCAGTGTGTGTGTCAGGGGCTGCATGTGTCAGTGGCTGTGTGTGTGTGTGTGTGTGTCTGTGTGTGTATCAGTGGCTGTGTGTGTGTGTGTGTGTGTATATATCAGTGGCTGTGTGTGTGTCTGTGCAGGCCCTATAGGCCAGTATAGGCGATAAAATTTTTAGTGGGTCACGAAAAAGAAGTTAAAAAATAACCGGGTTACGGAAAAAAAAGTTTGGGAAACCTTGGTCTAATGTATCCCATAATCGGTACTAGCATAATGAAGCGTAATACAATGAGTGTAATGCACACAGTGTAAGCAAATAACCTGCACGATTAGAGCCCAGCTATTGCCACCCCGTCAACGACGATCAGGAACGATCTCACCCTTAGCTCCTCCTACACGATGTCAACGCGATGACGTCATGCAGACGTACGTTTCGCGCATAAGGGTCTGGCGCTTTCTCAAGGTGATTATGGGATACATTAGACCGATTTACATATGACCTTTATCATCGCCACTGAAAATAATAATATAAGAAAAATACTTTCTAAAGAAAACAGAAAATGTGCTTTTTTGGGGCTGCAAGGATGATTCATATTAAAGGAACACAATGACATAAATAAGTTAGTTGCAGTGTTCTTTGTGACATTTGTTTCCCTTAATCTTTTAATACAGGCCATTGTCTGAGATCAGCATCGAGGCTCCACATATACGTAAGTGAAACCTGCTCTAGTTATGTTAATGTGTTATGTGGAATCTGCGGTGAAAGTTATTTTTCCCTTACTTGCTACCCACCTACCCAGACTGTATTTTCCCATTTACTTGCTACACAACATGAAATCCAACATTCCCTTTTTCATAGGGATGTCGGAAATGTGGATTCCCCTTTATTAATATTTTTGATATCTGCTCTATTACTTAACGACATCTAGCCTAGTAGAAATGTTACATTAACCTCATTAGCTTCTTCTGATATAGAATTGAAAGGATTTGGGTGACTGTCTCTTTAAGAAACTTTTTCTGTAAAGCTCTTGTTTGGTGTTGTGTGAGGCCTCTGAAACTTCACTTACCTTGTCTCCGGCAACACGCTGCCATGGCAACGCAGCGTTATATTACACTGTTGGGTCACGTTGCCATGGTGACGTCACGTGATCCCGCAGCGTCATTGGATGCCGAAGACAAGGTAAGGAGGGAGGCGCGAGCAAGGGGGAGCGCAGACATGGGGCGCAGTGGGGAATGTTTGCACTCCCCAGCCACTCCCCAGCCATAGAAGGTTAGGTTAAAAAAGGCATGCATTGAGATCAAACTTTGTTAAACATGCAGAGGGATTGTGAAAATCATATGCTATTGAATGTATTGTGATTTTGATTAACCTGTCTAGTGTTGTTTCAATGCTAATATTGGGTAAAAAAGCAATCTGCTCTTGTAACTAGTACTACATGGTATTAATTATTAAAAAGAAAGCAAAACAAAACCCATGCAATGTTGTACACTTTATTTAACTGTGAATTTGTTGTAGGATAAGTGTCCAGGTGATGTCTTGAAAAAAACTTATCTTTATACCCTTGAATTTCTTGTATTAAGACAGGGGTGGCCAACTCCAGTCCTCAAGGACTTCAAGTCACTTCCTCTCAGTTGTTGACTGCACCATCTGTGCTGAAGCAGGGATGTCCTGAAAACCTGACCTATTGATGGCCCTTGAGGACTGGAGTTGGCCACCCCTGTATTAAGAATTCTCATATCACAACATACAACAAATCTACACGACTCCAAGACCAATAGAACTTTGAACTACTTAAAGCTGCAGCTCAGTCTTTTTTTTTTTTTTTAATTCAATAGTTTCATGTGGGCAATCTCTAATTACCTAAAGAACTGTATAGCTGCCAGTCAATTCGTTCTCCATGTATTGATCGGCGAAATTTGGCGAAATCTTTAGATATGGGATATGTTTTTCATCTGCTTCTGTCAGTCAGTGGAAGCTCATGAATATTCATGAGCACTCCTGCACTGACATGTGCTAGAGGGAGGGCAGAGCTGACAAAGGGGTGTGCCAGGGCTTGTGACAGGACATGAAGGGGCAGAGCCTTAGCAAATGGCTGTTAAAATAGAATACAAGAAAATTGGTCTTTCAAAGTTGTTTTTTTAAAAACAGAAAATGCTAAAAGTATTTTTTCTTACTACAGAACTGATTTATTAAAAAAACCACACATGCAGGATATTGACTGAACTGCAGCTTTAATTAACTACGAAAGAAAGCCTAAGTGGGATATTTATGTTTACCTCCATGGAACTGAAAAGGCCTGACACACACACAGAATGCATTCTAGTGATGAATTCCAGGCCAAATACCTGGAACAGAATTAAAAAAAAAACAGCAGTTGATTGATTATGTTCTGTTTTCTTGACCAGAAAAAGACAACACTCCTCCCAAACGCAAGCGGAAGAGGGTCTCTGAAGGGAACTCTGTATCATCAACCTCCTCAAATTCTAATTCCTCCTCCTCTTCTTCCTCTTCTAATGTAGACGCCATCTCCTCAGCACATCCAATGTCCCTAGTGGTAAGGATATGGGGATGGGCTGTTGACAGAGCAAGGGTTGGTGGTTTTTAGGGGCGGAAGACTGTGAAACTAACAAGAGACTTTCTAACATTCACAGTAGCTGTCACTATTTAACCCTTTGGGTGCCCTTGACACGTAGCTACGTCACAGGGTCCGGCACTCTAGGGGCCACATGATATAGTAGCTGATTGTGATCGAGGGTGCACCCTCTGGCACACAAAGAGTTAAATGGCACCTTCTCTGTAAAATGTGTATGCTTCTGCTCACGAGCGACAGATTTGTTATGATGTTGTGATCATTAGGTTTAGACATGTAGCCCCAGGTTTACTAAATGCTGCTAAGCTGTAAGGCATTTTGTAGCCTATTCAAGTGGATGGCCTCAAGGCTCGGCACTGCTTTATAAATGTGGTCCCACATTTTATATTTGACCTTGAAAGCTACGTTGGATAGTTCCTCGTTAGCAAGCTAACATCCTAAATAATGAGTAAAATGAAGTATGCTACAAGTAGATGTACGTTTCCAAACAAGCGAACTGAAAGCAGGCTGCTAGTTGCTGAAAAATTGCGAGGTCTAGTACATTTGAAATACTCCACTGCGGAATATTTGTATAAAGAATGATTTTTGGATTTTGTAAAAAGAAATGTATATATATATATCTCTGGTGGGGGTCGAGGAGAGAGCTGTCCTGGTGCCCCCCCCACCCCACCCCACCTCCCTCACCCCTCTTTTCCCCCTGTCGGCGACTGTGTGCCAGAGTGTGTATCTGTCATACTGACACATTGACAGATTCGCACACTGACAAGACATTCGCAGCTTCCCCCCCCCCCCCCCCCTCTCCCCTGCCACATTGTTAGAATTCACAAGCAGGGGTGGGCAGAGTCCTCGCTTTGCTTCCCATCCCCCTGTCTCGCACGCCGGGCTATGCAGCACAGTACGGACTGACCTGTCAGTCACCGCTGCCACTGGCAACAGCACATCTAATAATGCTTTGCGGTCGCGCTAGCAATGCATGATGGGCTTTGCTGTTGCCAGTCGCAGCAGTGACTGACAGGACAGTCAGCACTCCGCGCAACACAGACGCCACATGGAAAAATGTTATGTATTTTCCATCCCTGATATATATATATATATATATGTGTGTGTGTGTATGTGTGCTTGTGTATAGGCCCGCCATATGCTTGTGTATAGGCCCGCCATCAGGTTTTCTTGGGCCAAGGACTCGAGCCTTGACCTGGACCTCTGCACAGCTCTTGAGTGGGGGTTGTGAGGTTGCTGCAGGCTGAAGTGCCAGACCTATGCTGTCAGCAGAGAGGGGGAACTCATTGGAAGGCAGTCAGGCCCTGACGTCGGATGTTGGCCTTACCTCTTGCTCTACCTGGCCCAGTTATTCCCCACCTGATGGCGGCTCTGTGTGTATGTGTATAAATATATTTACGTTCATTTACTTTTACCACTGTATGCTATAATTTCATTGAATTAACACTCCCCTATTCATTATGGTGAGAAGTGACTTAAGACACTGTTAATGCATTGACTTCAATTTATTAATGCAGTATTAACCTATTTCTCACCACATTGATTAGCAGGGGCATGATCCAATCTAACACTAACCATTTCTGCTCTTCTGTGTTCCAGCAATGGCCCATGTACATGTTGGACTACGGAGGTGTCAATGTGCAAATTCCGGGCCCCATGAACTACTAAACCTCAACACACAGTTGGAATTAAAAAAAATGTAATTTATGTACAAAGAAATGTATATGAGATGTAACAATGCCTTTTCGTTTGTTTTTTTTCAATGATTTTTACAGTATGTTCCTGCCCTCAAGGAAGGCCTTTTTAAATAAAATGTGTTGCCTTGTTCTGAACTGTACATTTTGCATTATTTGTACCAGCATTATTTGTACCATTCCCACAAGTTTCAGAGTTACCTAGGGTTATGATAAACACATCCTAATTATATATATATATATATAGTGCTGTGTGCTGGGTGATAATGGTGAAAGGCGGGGTTGCAGACCTGCGTAAGACTTGCAGATGAGCATACAGTTGTATTTACATTTGTATATATATATATATATATATATATATATGTATAAAACAAAAAGAAGCGCAAACTCCATAGCGCGTGACTATAAAAAATATGGCAAATTTATTAAAACAATGATCCCAAGGAAATGCACTTACAGGATCCTTTAAAAACACATGTGGGAGAGAAATCTCTGTGGGAGTCAAACAGCATGGACGGAGAGATCCACAGTGGGGGTATTGCACTTGGACATCAAATGGATGCAGCATACAGCTAATGCCTCAAGCCTCCCAGCTCCTCTCAGTGCTTCACTGGCACTTCTTGTGTGTGTAGTAGAGCCAAAGTAGCAAGGGATTCAGCCGGCTGCAGCTGCAGGAATTGCAAGGCACCTCTCTCCAGTCCGATTGCGATGACGTTTTGTATATATACAAAAAAACAAGAAGTTCAGGGCACTCAAACAAGTATATAAAAAAATAAGATACTTATCTTTGCAGACAGGGAGGGATTCTGGGAAATGACATTGTCACGGTAGCTTATGACAGGCTGTAATTTACACCAAAACTATATATAAATATATATATATAGCTGGGTTTGAACTGGGACGAGACTTAGATATGATAAAATATAATTTATTCCTTGAAAAAGGTGAACACACAATAAATGTACAAATAACAGCAAAATATAGACACTTAAAGATTATGACAAGAAAGCCATCAGGATTACAGACTGGGCCATTTCTTCCATATCTCAGCAGACATCACAGCAAGACAGGCAGGTCATACAGCAATACCTGCATCATCCCAAGACCTTGCATAAAGACACAGGCCTGATGACATGCAGACATGAAGAACATTTACACAGGGGAATAAGCATTTTCATGTTATAACAAGGGTTAAATCACATTTCTGGGCCTCAGCCCAGTTAACCCCTTGTCTCCCTGGCGAGGTTAGAGGAGGCCAATTGGGGGGGTAACCCCGTTAATCCCGGGCCAAACCCTCACGATCGTCACACCTCCCCCGCTCCAGGGGCCCTGGTACCCCAGCGGCCTGGCCCTGGGATACCACTGGCGCTCTTGGAGCACTCAATACGTCCTGAGGGGTTGACCTGGCAAAATTGTCCTCCGGCAATGACCAGTACATTGTCCTGCAAAGCCGGGCATTCTCCTTTGCCTCCCTCTGCCCCCCACCCAGTGCCTTGTGAACCAAGTCCATGGTGAAAGGGGCCCCTGTGCAGACTATGCTGCACCTTGCCCAGAAACTGGCATATCTCTGCATCAACAGGAGACCAGCTATCCAGCACAGACCGTCGCTTTCCTGTCAACCAAGTCTGGGACAGGGTTATGTCACTATTCTGTAGGGACCCTACCTGCCCTGGCTCTGTGCCCACCCGTAGCTGCTCCGCTATACTCCTGACTCTCCTCCCTGGCTGCCTATCTACCCACAGCCCTCCCTTTGGGAACCCTGGGGAATCTGTCAGGGGGGTCACTCCTGGCCCGTCAGAGCAAGGAACTTTCTGCCTACCTAGCCCATCCCTCGCTTCTGCCAGCTGCCTGACACCCCACTGACTTCCTATCTTCCCCTGCTTCCCAGGGTCTCCCTGCCTAGTCTCCCCTAGGCCCAGCACCTCAGCCCCTGCTGATGACTCCTGCTGCTTACCTCCCTGCAGCCCACCTGCACTCCTCTCCTCCCTGGGCAATCCTAACCCAGACCCTGGAACTACCTGAGTGCACCTACTTGTCTCCCCCTTACCAGGGATGAGCTCAGGGGCACCTCTCCAGATGCAACCGCCTTAGCGCTTGGCTGGCAGGTATCCCTGGGGTGGCACAAGCCTGCCACTGCCCCGGATACCCCCAGCCCATAGCCAGGCTGCAACAGGGGGCTGCCGATTTGAGACACCCCCTGAGGCTCTGCCAGGGTAACGGGAAACTCTAGCTGCAATACCTGCTGCTTTCCCTCCCTGGCTACCACTAGCCCTCCTTCTCTCACTGAGATCTGCTGCTGGCTACCTACCTGCAGCCTCCCCTCACTCCGCTTCTCCCTAGCTAACCCTAACCTGGGTCCTAGGGACACCTGAGTGAGACCATCTCCCTGACACTATCTCCCCCTTACCAGGGATGAGCTCAGGGGCACCTCTCCAGATGCAACCGCCTTAGCTCTTGGCTGGCAGGTATCTCTGGGGTGGCACAAACTGGCCACTGTCCATGATACCCCCAGCCCATAGCTAGGCTGCAACAGGGGGTTGCTGATCTGAGAAACCCCCTGAGGCTCTGCCAGGGTAATGGGGGATTCTAGCTGCCATACCTTCCCCGGTTCCCACTGGCCCACCCAACCCTCTCCCAGGCAATCCTACCCTAGAGCTGGGTGCTACCGGGGCGAGCCCCTCTCCCTGAAGCTGTGCTCCCATTACCAGAGGTGAGCTCAGGGTTGCTGGTGCAGATGCACCCACCTTAGCTTCTGGCCGGCAGGTAATCTGGGGGTGGTCTAACTTTGCCACTACCCCTGAAATCTGGGGGTGGTCTAACTTTGCCACAACCCCTGATACCTCCGGCCCATAGCAAGGCTGCAACAGTGGGGCTCTTAACTGAGAGTCCCCTTGCTGCTCTGCCAGGGTAATGGGGAATCCTGACTGCCCTACAAGCTGCCCTTCCGTCCCCTCCCCTGGTGCCCCTATCTCCTGCCACCCCCCAGTCACCCCTAGAGTGAAACAACAGGGTACAGTCATAGGGAAACATAAGTCAGAGTCAGTCTGCGACTTGGTCTGGCTTACCTTGCTGGTCCCCGCAGAGACCGCCGCCTTCGTTGGTCCCAATTGCAGGGGGACTGGAGTGGCCGCCGCCGGCCCCATCTGGGCTGGGCAGCACCGGGCCGCTGCCACAACAGCGCCCGGGTTGGGTACAGGTAAAACGGTGCAGGACAAGGGTCCCAGGTCTTTGTGGAGGAACACAGCTCCATGCAAACTTGGTAAAATAACCCCCTTCCGCAAACCCTGTCCCTCCCCCCAAATAAAACTGCCGCCGGCAGGATGCCGGAGTGGCGGCTTCTTCTCTGCCGCCGCCGCTGGTTCTCCGCCGGGATCAGGTGGATGGCCGCTGTTCTCCGCCGCTGTTGCTGATGCAGCCCATCCAGGTTCTCCAGGAGACGTCCCGAGGAGGGTTGTCGCCCCGGCTGGGCGGGAGCCATCAGAGGATGCCGCTAACTGGGTCATCTTTTCTGCAGCTCGTGAGCGTTGGCCCTGAGGGGCTTCTTCGCCTGACCGCGCACGGTCAGGGCACTGGGCATTATTGTGGCCCATTTGTTGGCAGTGCCGCAGCAACTGCCGGTGCTTCTCCGCCACCGGTGGACTAACCCCAGCAAGGGGCAACGGAGTCCAGAGCGGAGTTGCCTGAGCGCCAGGCTCTGGGAGGGGATAAGCGGGTCGGATCATTGCCAGCTTCAGCTGCTCGAGCCGCTCTGCCGGGGACATCTCTCCCTGCGCAAACATCAGGGCCAGCAATTCTGGGTAAAATGGACTGGCCGCCGCAACGGCCAATACCTCTCCTGGTGCAAGACTGCCGTGGTTTCCAAGACCACCCGCTCCCTCCACAAGTCTCTGCCGTCCCGGAGCTGGGTCCCTTCCCTGCTCTCCGGGCGGTGTGATGGTTACAGCAGCTGCAGCCGTGGATCTTTGCTCAGCCTGCCGGGTTTCATGCTCACCCATTGCTGTCTCTCAGCCTTGCTGGCTGCTGGTCCCCGCGCCGACTTGATGCTCTCCTCCGGTCTCAGTGCCCGGCTCCAGTCAGATGGATGGCCGGCACTTTGGTTCTGGAGGCAATGCTTCTCACAAGGAGGGGAACAGTGAGGAGGTGCCATATCTTGTGTTATATGTTGTACACTGTGTGTTCAATATCTTTAGTCCCAGGAACTTGCAATTACCATCAAGTTCCCACTGGATCACAGTACCCCGCAGAATACTGTAATCCAGGTCCAGTTCAATCCCACCGCTGCCACCAGTTAATTACAAGCTTGTCACGGTAGCTTATGACAGGCTGTAATTTACACCAAAACTATATATAAATATATATATATACCTGGGTTTGAACTGGGACGAGACTTAGATATGATAAAATATAATTTATTCCTTGATAAAGGTGAACACACAATAAATGTACAAATAACAGCAAAATATAGACACTTACTTAAAGATTATGACAAGAAAGCCATCAGGATTACAGATTGGGCCATTTCTTCCATATCTCAGCTGACATCACAGCAAGACAGGCAGGTCATACAGCAATACCTGCATCATCCCAAGACCTTGCATAAAGACACAGGCCTGATGACATGCAGACATGAAGAACATTTACACAGGGGAATAAGCATTTTCATGTTATAACAAGGGTTAAATCACATTTCTGGGCCTCAGCCCAGTTAACCCCTTGTCTCCCTGGCAAGGTTAGAGGGGGCCAATTGGGGGGGTAACCCCGTTAATCCTGGGCCAAACCCTCACGATCGTCACAGACATGCAAATCCCTTGCTGCAGTGGAAGTGCTGTGTGCTGGGCGATAATGGTGAAAGGCGGGGTTGCAGACCTGTCTAAGACATGCAAATGAGCATACAGTAATATTTCCATTTGCTATATATATGTACATACATAAAATTTGTATCCACATGTGTGTTTATTATTTGTAAACACTGTATATAGGCTGCGCCCTCTGTTCCTCATATATATATATATATATATATATATATATATATATATATATATATATAATACTGAGTTAAGTTATGGTGAGTAAAAAAAGTGACAAAAACCCTCCACCATGGCCTCTCTTGCATTCCCAGTAGAATCAACCCCACACTGATGAGACCCATCAAGGTCGAAACAGCTGTCTGTGGGTGGTTTTCTGGGTGTGCACCTTAACCCTGGCTGTGCTCAAAGCTGTGACCATGCAGCAAGCTTAAGCCTATAGGGAACCATGTTAAAAATGGTTATTGAGGCAAAAAGTGACACTGTGTGCTCATTTGCATGTCATTTCCCAGAATCCCTTGCTGCAGTGGAAGTGCTGTATGCTGGGTGATAATGGGGAAAGGCGGGGTTGCAGACCTGCCTAAGACATGCAGATGAGCACACAGCTATATTTGCATATATATATTTATATATATATATTTATATATATAAAGTACTCAACCTTTTGTTGGGTTTTTATATATATATATTGTGACAGAAACCAGGGGTTGGTAATAAACTCCATATACAGGGCTCCCAGGATACTGAACAGTTTCTGTCCTGTCTAAGCTGAACAGGGCACCCTCGTGGTACAGGCACTCCATTCCACAGTTTGTCTGCTGCCTGTTTTCTGTCACCTGTCATGCTGATTAGAGTTCAGGTATATAAGACCTGTTTCCTGTTTCCTCTGAGCCCCGCCCAAGAGCCTGGAAGGCTGCTGAACTGCAGAGGGGTGAGAAAGCCTCTTTCCCAAATCGCTTCATTCATTCTGTTAGTTTGTCTAAAGACTGCAAAGGTACTTATTTTGTTGGTGGAAGTGGACAAGCCACTTCCAACTCTGAGTCAGGGACATCTAAGTTTAAGTTATCGCTCAGACGAGCAGCTTTTTGTTTGGCTTTGTTTTCTGTTTAAACTGTGGCAGTCTCAGTGCCTGGGACTGAATAAACCAGGCATAGCCTGTTTAAAGGAACAGTACGTGACGTCTCATCATTTAACCTACCCTAAAAGACCGTGTTCTAACAGTCCCGGACAGACGGCGGAGCCCCGGAGTAAGCCGTTTGTCACATATGGTGGAGAATGCGGGCAGAACACTAAAAGGTCTGGGGGTTAAAGAACTTTAAAGAAAAAAAAAAAAAAAAAAAAAAAAGTTTTTTTTCTCTCTCTCCAAACAAGATGGAAGACGTGGTGAGTGCGCTGGTACGCAATGTCGCTGTCCAGAGAGACGCGAATGAAGCCCTGCAACAGGCGAATGCAAACCAGCAAGAGACAAACCGCTTGCTGAAAGAGGAGCAACAGCGGTTCGCTCAGGGCTTACAGCAGGAACTCGAGATCCTGAGGGAGACTATCAGTAACCTTCCACTGGCAGCGGCAGCCCCAGTTCCGAAAATGACCAGGGCAAGCCACTACCTTCAGAAGATGGGACCCTCGGATGATGTGGAAGCCTATCTTCTCACGTTTGAACGCACGGCACAGAGAGAGGGATGGCCAGAAGCTGAGTGGGCTGGTCTAATCGCACCCTTCCTAAGCGGCGAACCCCAGAAGGCTTACTTTGATCTAGAGCCAGCCGAAGCTAACGTCTATGCAAAATTGAAGTTCGAGATCCTCGCCCGCCTCGGCGTAACCACGGCTGTTCGCGCCCAAAGGTTTCACGCATGGTCCTTCACGATGGATAAAGCCACCCGAAGCCAGATGTATGACCTCATCCACCTCGCCCGGAAGTGGCTACAACCCGAGATCAACTCAGCAAGCCACATCGTGGAACGGTTGGTCATGGACCAGTTCTTGAGGAAACTTCCCTCTGCCTTACGCCATTGGGTCAGTCGGAGTGACCCCCACAATGCGGATGAGCTTGTGGCCCTCGTAGAAAGGTACAATGCAGCAGGAGAGCACCCGCAACCCACAGTCGTGGAGCAACCCCACTACCCGAGGTTCCAGGACTCTTCCAGAGACGGTAAAAGGGTACCGGGGTTAAGGGGAGCTGAAGAGCGGCGACCACCTTCACGCAGCACCAGCAACAGTGGTTCGCACACTAAGGGCAATAGCCAACATGGGGAGCCGGGAAAAGGCTCTAAGTGGGACACAGACTATGTACCTAAATGTGTAAATTGTCATGAGAGGGGCCACACAGCAAAAATCTGCCCACTAAATGATGAGCCCATGCAATGCAACAGCGTGGAACCTTATTCGCTGTTGTCCCAATGTATGGGCCCTAGCCCAGAGGACCCCTTGAATAACCATCTGTGGGCATTTGTAAAGGTTAATGGTAAGAGGGTTCGGGCACTTCTTGACTCTGGGAGTATGGTCACACTAGTGTCCGAATACCTATTGCCCATTAAGAAGAAACAGGTAAACAGTTCACAAAGAGTGGCAATTTGTTGTATACATGGGGATAATCATGAATATTCCACTGTTGATGTTTTTTTTGAAACAGAATTTGGTTCTTTAGATTTCAAGGTGGGTGTTGTACCCAAACTGGCACATGATGTGTTAATAGGGACCGACTTTCCCCATTTTCTAAAAATGTGGTCCCCAGCTCAGAATAGCGCCCAGAGTTCAATAGCAGACCATAACGAAGTGTTAGAAGAAACAAATCCTTTCCCTTTTTCAGAAATGGAGGTTGACGAGGGCCCAAATAAGAAAGGGGAAAAGGAGGAGTGCTGTGAAATTCCCTTCCCCATCACTACTTTGGTAGGGAATACCCCAAATCAAGATGTTGATCAGGCACTTACCACCCCAGTACAGGATAAGACCCTCGCTGACCTAGAGGTCAGTCCTGGGAGTTTTAAGAAGGCCCAGTGGGAGGACCCCACATTAGCGGTAGCAAGGGGAAATATACGGGACCAGAATAGTACTCATGGCCAACCAGATAGGTCACTTGCTTACCCCTACTTCGAGGTAGAGAACGACCTAGTATATCGGGTTGATAAAAGAAAATCAGTTACAACTAAACAATTGTTGGTACCACGGACATTCCGTAACGTAGTATTACACCTCGCACATAGTCATCCATTGGGGGGACACCTAGGGGTGGAAAAGACAAAAGAAAAGGTTCTCCGAAGCTTTTATTGGCCTGGGGTTCTGGCAGAAATTACAAACTATTGTTCCTCATGCCCAGAATGTCAGATCACCGCCCCGTTCAAAGCATACCGCAGCCCATTGGTACCCCTTCCCATAATAGAGGTACCATTTGACCGGATTGCTATGGATCTAGTAGGACCCCTAATAAAGTCTGCTAGGGGACATCAGCATATATTGGTAATATTAGATTATGCTACCCGATATCCGGAGGCAGTTCCCCTACGTAGCACCTCTGCTAAAAACATAGCAAAAGAGTTAGTACTTCTGTTTTCCCGGGTCGGAATTCCTAAAGAGATCTTATCTGACCAGGGAACACCATTTATGTCCCAAGTAACAAAAGAGCTATGTAAACTCCTAAAAATCAAGCATCTCAGAACCTCAGTCTATCATCCACAAACAGATGGTTTAGTGGAAAGGTTCAATAAAACCTTAAAGAGCATGTTACGCCGGGCGGTCGATAAGGATGGGAAAAACTGGGACTGTTTGTTACCATACCTGTTATTTGCCATTAGGGAAGTTCCCCAGTCATCCACAGGCTTCTCCCCGTTTGAACTATTGTATGGCCGACATCCAAGGGGCTTACTGGATATAGCCAAAGAAACTTGGGAACACGAGGTTACCCCTTACAGAAGTGTAATAGAGCATGTTGCCCAAATGCAGGACCGCATTGCTGCAGTCCTACCCATAGTGAGGGAACACATGGAGAAAGCTCAAGAAGCACAAAGGAATACGTATAATAAGGGTGCTAGGGTCAGAATTTTTTTTCCAGGTGATAGGGTACTAGTTCTGGTTCCCACCGTGGAGAGTAAATTCCTTGCTAAATGGCATGGGCCATATGAGGTCTTGGAAAGAGTGGGAGAAGTAAATTATAGGGTAAGGCAGCCAGGTAGGAGGAAACCTGAGCAAATTTACCATATAAACCTACTCAAGCCCTGGAAAGATAGAGAGGTCTTGTTAACCCTAGTACCCCCAGGTCCGTCAGAGAATCAAGAAACTGACCCAGAGGTTAGCATAGCTGAAACACTGTCCGTGCATCAGAAACGAGAGGTCCAGAGTTTAGTGAGAAGGAACAAAGAAATCTTCTCTACACAGCCAGGTAAAACTAACGTAATTAAACATGACATAGTCTCTGAACCGGGGGTCCGAGTTAACCTTAAACCGTACCGAATCCCAGAGGCCAAGAGAGAGGCTATAAGTTTAGAGGTTAAAAAAATGCTAAAACTAGGCGTAATTGAGGAATCCCAAAGTGGGTGGAACAGCCCTATAGTTTTAGTCCCAAAGCCAGACGGTACAACAAGGTTTTGTAATGACTACCGGAAACTAAACGCGGTGTCAAAATTTGATACTTATCCTATGCCCAGGGTGGATGAACTTGTAGAGAGACTGGGCAAAGCCCGATATCTCACAACCCTAGACCTAACAAAAGGGTACTGGCAGGTTCCCCTCACAGAAAGGGCAAAAGAAAAAACAGCCTTCTCAACCCCAGACGGCCTCTTTCAATATAAGGTGCTGCCTTTTGGCTTACATGGAGCTCCCGCCACATTCCAAAGAATGATGGATAAAATTTTAAAACCACATGCTCGGTATGCTGCCGCCTACCTGGATGATGTGGTAATCCATAGTGAAGATTAGCAGTCCCACCTTCCAAAGGTCCAAGCTGTGCTCGACGCAGTTCGGTCTGCTGGACTAACTGCTAACCCCGCTAAATGCACTATTGGTCTGGAGGAGGCCAAGTATCTGGGGTATTCTATTGGTAGAGGGTTACTCAAACCACAAACACTCAAAGTAGAGGCGATACAAAATTGGCCAAGGCCAGTCACAAAAAAACAAGTAAGGACCTTTTTGGGGTTAATTGGCTACTATAGGAGGTTTATTCCCAATTTTGCAACTAAGGCAACCCCACTAACCGACCTCACAAAAGCAAGAGGACCGCTAATGGTAAAGTGGTCCCCCGAAGCCGAACAGGCCTTTAGAAGCCTGAAAGAAGCTCTCTGTGCCCAACCAGTGTTGGTCACACCTGACTTCTCCAAAGAGTTCGTAGTCCAAACCGACGCATCTGAGGTAGGGCTGGGGGCGGTACTCTCCCAGGAGTCTCAAGGGGAGGAGCACCCCATCCTTTATTTAAGTAGGAAACTAAATCCCCAGGAGAAAAATTACTCCATAGTCGAGAAAGAGTGTCTCGCAATAAAGTGGGCTGTAGAGACACTCAAGTATTATCTGTTCGGGAGAAAGTTCCGATTGGTCACAGATCATGCACCCCTTACCTGGATGTGTCAAAATAGGGAGAAGAACGCTAGGGTGACCAGGTGGTTCCTAAGCCTACAGCCCTTTAAATTTTCTGTGGAACACAGGTCGGGGCACAAACATGGCAATGCCGACGGGTTGTCAAGGATGCACTCCCTAATATCCATGGTCGCTCACCCCTCGAGGTCTGAGCTGGGGGGGAGGATATGTGACAGAAACCAGGGGTTGGTAATAAACTCCATATACAGGGCTCCCAGGATACTGAACAGTTTCTGTCCTGTCTAAGCTGAACAGGGCACCCTCGTGGTACAGGCACTCCATTCCACAGTTTGTCTGCTGCCTGTTTTCTGTCACCTGTCATGCTGATTAGAGTTCAGGTATATAAGACCTGTTTCCTGTTTCCTCTGAGCCCCGCCCAAGAGCCTGGAAGGCTGCTGAACTGCAGAGGGGTGAGAAAGCCTCTTTCCCAAATCGCTTCATTCATTCTGTTAGTTTGTCTAAAGACTGCAAAGGTACTTATTTTGTTGGTGGAAGTGGACAAGCCACTTCCAACTCTGAGTCAGGGACATCTAAGTTTAAGTTATCGCTCAGACGAGCAGCTTTTTGTTTGGCTTTGTTTTCTGTTTAAACTGTGGCAGTCTCAGTGCCTGGGACTGAATAAACCAGGCATAGCCTGTTTAAAGGAACAGTACGTGACGTCTCATCATTTAACCTACCCTAAAAGACCGTGTTCTAACAGTCCCGGACAGACGGCGGAGCCCCGGAGTAAGCCGTTTGTCACAATATATATATATATATATCCCGCAAAAGCTTGAGTGCATTTAACCATATATTCCCTAAATAAAGAGGTGGGTAAATTAGCCTATTAATGCTATATACAGTATAATACAAATTTGAAGTAGCATGTCTATATTAAACAAATTAATGAGCATATTACAAATAAAGTATCTTATCCAGCAAATGACAATTTAGTAAACGGCTATATATTTCACAGATAAAAGAAGATAAAGTATCTAAAACAATTTCTAAAAAAACTGGAAGTGAATAATGTACCTCTCTAATAAGATATACTCCCCATATTGGAAATTAAAGAATGTATCCACTATCCACATACAGTTGTGTGAAAAAGAAAGTACACCCTCTTTGAATTCCATGGTTTTACATATCAGGACATAATAACAATCATCTGTTCCTTAGCAGGTCTTAAAATTAGGTAAATACAACCTCAGATGAACAACCACACATGACATATTACACCGTGTCATGATTTATTTAACAAACATAAAGCCAAATGGAGAAGCCATGCGTGAAAAACTTAGTACACCTTATGATTCAATAGCTTGTAGAACCACCTTTAGCAGCAATAACTTGAAGTAATCGTTTTCTGTATGACTTTATCAGTCTCTCACATCGTTGTGGAGGAATTTTGGCCCACTCTTCTTTACAACGTTGCTTCAGTTCATTGAGATTTGCAGTATGAAAGCATGAATAAAAAAAACAAAAGTTGAGGGTTAAATTGCAGAATGACAAATGAGTTTATTTTGTACAGGTGCACACAGGAGACAGCTTATAAACAAAAGCTCTCTGCCAGGTATATGGCCTACAAGACATATTTATACCCTAATACTAAAGCTCACGCCCCCTTTATGAGGTTGCTTGTGCGTCATTACATATGCGTATAAGATAAACAAATATGAATATGAGAACATTAATTTAATAACATAAAATGCATAAGAATAACAAAAAATTAATTGAGTCGGCTAGAAAATCATTATGCAAGCTCGTAACCTTTCCTCTACATATGTCGGGGTCTGCTAAGTTTGTTTATTTCTTGCAGAGGTACATTTGACCATGAGACCCTTCCCCTGTATTTCTACCACTTTAAATGTGAGAAGTGACTGTTATCTTTTTCTAGTTTCACAACGGCTTATCTTCTCTTAAAGGTTTGCAGCTAGCTAATGGCTTAATAGCAACAATATATTCTGAGAGCGAAGGAAGTAAAAATATTTCTTTCAAAACTCAAACTTTCATTCCATGCAGCTTTCATGCAGACAGAGGACAAAATGGGTGACAGACTGAAACATAACTAAATCAAAATGGATGACAGAAAAAGTGGCTGCTTAGATCCTAGTGCTGCCTCTCCCCCACCCCCCCCTTATGTCACACTCTCAACACTTTCTCAGCAGGCATTTGTTTATTCACAGCTCTCTTAAGGTCCCGCCACAGCATTTCAATCGGGTTGAGGTCTGGACTTTGACTGGGCCATTGTAACACCTTGATTCTTTTCTTTTTCAGCTATTCTGTTGTAGATTTGCTGGTGTGCTTGGGATCATTGTACTATTGCATGACCCAATTTCGGCCAAGCTTTATCTGTCGGTCAGATGGCCTCACATTTGAATACTTTGGTATACAGAGGAGTTCATGGTCGACTCAATGACTGCAAGGTTCCCAGGTCCTGTGGCTGCAAAACAAGCCCACATCCTCACCCCTCCACCACTGTGCTTGACAGTTGGTATGAGGTGTTTGTGCTGATATGCTGTGTTTGGTTTTCGCCAAACGTGGCGCTGTGCATTATGGCCAAACATCTCCACTTTGGTCTCGTTTGTCCAAAGGACATTGTTCCAGAAGTCTTGTGGTTTGTTCAGATGCAACTTTGCAAACCTAAGCCGTGCTGCCATGTTCTTTTTAGAGAGAAGAGGCTTTCTCCTGGCAACCCTTCCAAACAAACCATACTTCTTCAGTCTTTTTCTAATTGTACTGTCATGAACTTTAACATTTAACATGTTAACTGAGGCCTGTAGAGTCTGAGATGTAACTCTTGTTTTTTTTTTCAATTTCTCTGAGCATTGCATGGTCTGACTTTGGGGTGAAGTTGCTGGGACGTCCACTCCTGAGAAGATTGGCAACTGTCTTGAATGTTTTTCACTTTTGAATAATTTTTCTCACTGTAGAATGATGGACTTTAAATTTCTTGGAAATAGCCTTATAACCCTTCCCAGATTGATGGGCAGCAACAATTGCTTCTCTAAGATCATTGCTGATGTCTTTCCTCCTTTGCATTGTGTTACCACACATCTGAATGCTCCAGATCAGCAAACTGCTAAAACTTCGGCTTTTATAGAGGTGGTCAGACTTGCTGATGATCAATTAATCAAGGGCATTTGATTAGCAGCATATGTCTGCTACTTAGCATCTTAATTCCTATGGAAGCAGTAACGGTGTACTTAGTTTTTCACACATAGCTTCTCCATTTTGGCTTTATTGTTAAATAAATCATGACGTGTAATATGTCATGTGTTGCTATTCATCTGAGGTTGTATTTACCTAATTTTTAGATCTGCTGAGGAACAGATGATTGTTATTATGTCCTGATATGTAAAACCATATAATTCAAAGAGGGTGTACTTTCTTTTTCACACCACTGTATGTATAGCCAAAAAATAAATATGTGAGTTAACCCACTTCCCGGACACAATCACCAAATGAGGAGTAAAGCATTTTAATGATGCAACGGTATTCAGGAACAAGGAATAAAAAACAAATTATTAAAAGGGGCAGTTTGTGTGTGTGTGTTTGTGTAGCAGAGGGTCTCCGGATCTGGACCATGGTAATTTCAGCTCCGGGGACCCTCTGCTTTCAGAGATACCTCTGTACGTGTTGCCGGTAGCATGCCTAGCTGGATGGCTTTTTAAATCTCCAGTGGACCGGGAGCCAATAGGAAACCATCATCCATAACAGCTCCCTATTGGCCCATGTGACATGGGGGATTTACACATCCATGGAGCATCGGCAGCACTGACGGAGGTAAGTATTTCGGGAAGCAGTGGGCCCCTGTAACTGAATTGAACGTGGTTCAGCTCCGGACACTCCCTGCTTTGCACCGAGCGGGAATATTTTTTCTGCTTTAACATCTGATTTTCTAGTTACATGCACCAAGCCACAAAGAAACATAGAATCTAATAGTACATATGACCTACTGGGATTCACTAGCATCCGATATGGGTTATCGCATGGAGATCCTGTGTTAATTACCGTTCACTTGAATGGCCGTTAATGTGGGATCAGGGTGAGATAAACCGTAACAAAGGTTCATTAATCTCCCCCATAGTCTGCAAATTTGCCATATTGCTACAAAATCTGAGTACCATAATCTATGACTTTCCTGAGTCTTCCAGCCTTTAAACACAATCCCATGCCCTGGTGTTTTCTTTTCCCTAAAATCAAAGCAACAGGGGCCCCTGTTCAATTTGTTGTCAAGCTGCTTCCCACTGCTAAAGAAAGGTGCAGCTCCATTCACATGAATGGGACTAAAATCTTCTTTAGCTCAGGGAAGGCGTCTCTGTAATGTATTGAAGAAAGGGGGGGGGGAGAAGTGAGTAACAGCATTTACACCACATGAGAAGTGAAGGAGCAAACCCAATGAGAAACCACATTCCACAAAAGGAACACAACTGAAGTACTTGTATCGTTTCAGTGGCACGCTAAGTTAAAATGCTCTTAAATTGTGAAAACTGTTTTTGAATAAGCACAGATGCTGTTTATGTAGCATTTCTTGAAATCCCAATTTATTAAGAGAATGGTTAGTTTTAGAGCACTCGTTCTTTAATTAAACTTCTTTTAGTTGCCATCTGTGCACAATGAAAATGCGCCTATGTTTAGCAACTTGAACTGATCAATTGTGCTTGGATTCCTAAACAGTGAAATTCACTTAGGAAGCGTGAATAAAATAAATATGCAGCCATGCACAGTTAAGACATCTGTGCTGTGTGATTGCTAGAACAACAAAACAAATGGATTCCGCGCATACAGTGTCTCATTTATCTGTCATTCTTTTTTGTACAAAATATCTGAATGTTCTCAGCATATGGATTTGAAAATGAATCCACTCAGTATGGTCATATCGATCTACCTAAAAATATATTAAAGCAGCAGTACAGATTCACTTTGAAAAATAGATATATTTTTTTTATTTATTGCAGATTTGAAGCAGGGGGTCTCCGCAGCTGATACATTTCAGCTCCAGGGACCCCCTGCTTGCAGAGATACTTATCTCCATAGGGGGTGCCTGTATCTCTACAGAGTTTAAAGTCATGCAGTCTAATAGCAAGCCACACCGGATGATGTCACGGCTTTCTGTGGGTCCGTGGGACATTAAAATGTCGCCGTTAGATTAAGGATCACAGTTTTTCTGCTTGCAGGGATACCTACACCACTACAGAGGGGGTACCCCGAGCTGAAATTAACAGCTTCAAACCTGTAATTAAAAAATAAAATAAAAATAAAGTTAACCGGTATTGCTGCTTTAATTCAGAAGCCACATATGTTAATTAAAACCAATAACAACCATAGTATTATCTAGAAGACAGCAGTAACCAAAGATATACAATATCCTTTATAAAGCTACTGTACAACTCTTCCTTAAACTTCTGTGAACTGCAGAAGTCACTTAGGGTCATATTTACTACGCCAGACACCTTAGGTCTGTGGAATGTGTCTGATGGCATAGCACTGCCCTAATACATAACAGTAACTTTCAAATGGGTACGTATGAAGATGTTTATGAAACAGCACAATAGAATTTCTTACAATACATTTGCTCACAAAAACCACAGCATACAGCAAGACTGCATCAGCATTTGCAGGGTGTGATGAAACACGTTGGCCAACTTGGAAGTTTGGACTCTCGGACACTCTGAAAAAGCTGCAGGTAAACCAATGAGTTTCGATTTGTATAGAATGTAGGGAAAGTAGTGTATTGTGCAATGTACAAAGCTTTGTATAGAGCAAAGTCAATTTTCAGACACATTTTGCTACAACAGATTTTTGCGTTAAGTGCATAGTTTTTCTTTAATAAACAGGGACCTTAAACTGCAAATGTCATATTTGATATTTCTTGGGTTGGGAAGCGGATAGATATGATTACATAAGGCGTTAATATTAAGGAGTAAGGCGTTAATATTAACTCATTGAAAGTACCTTGCTCAGGAGACAAGTGAGTAGTCGCATGTATTAACCCTGGTTGCATTTACAAGTCATGTGATTAAAAGTCAAAATTAGTATTGTAACATTCAGAAAACTCTGAATGAGTTTTGACAGATGATATATTGGGACGGATGGAGAGGAGATCTTGTTCATTTGAGGGACCTTTGCGGAAGGCGAAACGTGGGCCGGCTAGAGAGCTGCAGGTCACGTGCTCATAGGTTTGCCGTATGTGACATACAGTATACACACAGTGTCTCCAAACATTTCAAATATGTAGACAATCAAAATGCTGTAGGGATTAGATTTTTGGGAATATAGACAAGTTAAAACCAAACAGTAGAGGAGGTGATAAAATACAAGCCATCTTACAGTTACAAACATCATGGAAATTCCGCCTAAAATGTTTGGCCCCTGTGGGCTTAAATATTGACATTGATTAATTTTTTTTAATATTATTTTTCCCCCTTTTTCTTGGACCATTACATTATTTTTTAGTGTTACTATTTAACATTGCTTGATTTGCTCTGCCAGATGAAATCCCTCTCCTGGCTTCCGATCAAATCCCGCATCTCACACTCCATTCTTCTCCTCACTTTTAAAGCTTTACACTCTTCTGCTCCTCCTTACATCTCAGCCCTAATTTCTCGCTATGCACCATCCCGACTCTTGCGTTCTGCTCAAGGATGTCTACTTTCTACCCCCTTTGTATCTAAAGCCCTCTCCCGCCTTAAACCTTTTTCACTGACTGCCCCACAACTCTGGAATGCCCTTCCCCTCAGTACCCGACTAGCACCCTCTCTATCCACCTTTAAGACCCACCTTAAGACACACTTGCTTAAAGAAGCATATGAATAGCACTGTGGATATTCTAAACACGATACATAAAGCTTGGCCCCCTGCAGACGCACTTACCAGAACTCCCTCCTACTGTCTCTGTACGTTCTCCCTACCTACCAATTAGAATGTAAGCTCCTCAGGGCAGGGACTCCTCTTCCGAAATGTTACTTTTATGTCTAAAGCACTTATTCCCATGATCTGTTATTTATATTATCTGTTTATTTGATTACCACATGTATTACTACTGTGAAGCGCTATGTACACTAATGGCGCTATATAAATAAAGACATACAATACAATACAATACAATGAGTATTCCGTTGAAAGTTCATATGCCATATTTTTTATATATGTTTAATAGATCTATCAGTTCCATGTTTTGTTATGCCTCACTCTCTGTACTTACTGTATTGCATTTACATGTATGACAATGTGTCTTTCCACTTTCACCGTCCTTCAATATCTGTGCATACTTGGAGAAAAGTAGTGCACTGCAACTTTAAGTGACAACAATAGGGCAGTTTATAAAGGGAAAGCGGAAAGTAGCTAACTTCAGTCCCCCTGAGGAAGCTTGAGCGAACCGCGTAGAGTGATCTACTGTATAGGAATGAGGAACCAGGGACCTGAGAACCTGGCAGATATATATTAATTACATATTTTGCATATTTCTTGGATGGTGGCGGCGGATAGATATGATTGCAATAGAGTAAGGGGTTAATATTAACTAATTGAAAGTACCTTGCAGAGGAGAAAGGTGAGTTGGCTAGAGTAGCTGTATATATTAAACCTGGTTGCATATCTAAGTCACGTGCTCACTTGTGTGCTGTTCGCAGGGCCGCAGACAGATTTCCCGGGGCCCAGAACTAGAGTTACGTCCGGGGCTCCCCCCCCTCCCGGCGTCGGTAGTCTTGTGAGCCCCTTCCACCCATTTCACACCTCACAAGCCCCCTCTATTTCCCCCCCCTTTTCCCATGTATTTCTCTCCCCTCCGTCTCACTCCCTCTTCCTCACCCCCTCTCACTCTCCCCCCTCCATCAATTACCAAACTCTCACTCAATCCCCCCTACCTCGCATGTATTTCTCTCCCGTGTCTCACTCTTGCTCTCTCTTTTCCTCACTCCCTCTCTCCTCTCACTCGCCCTCACGTCTGTCAATTACACCACTCTCACTCAATTCCAGCGCTCACACAATCCATACCAAAAACACCTCCCCCAATACATATAAAAAAACACCCACCCCTCCTATACATTAAAAAAAATACACCCACCCCCCAATACATATAAAAAGAATTGCCCTCCCCCCCCAATACATATACAAGAATGGGCCTCGGGGAGGCATGGGTCTGGGGGGAGGAGAAAGGCATGAGCCAGGTATGGGTGGGTAGAAAGGTACAGGCCTGGGGGGGGGAGAAAGGCATGGGCCAGGGGGGGTGAAAGGCACACACCTGGGGGGGGGGGTTGAAAAGTATGGGCCTGGGGGGCAAGGTATGAGCCTGGTGGGGGGAGGTATGGGCCTGGGAGGTATGGGCTGAGGAGTGCAAGGTGTCTAGGATTAGGAGCCGGGGGTGGGGGGGATTACCTTGAGAGCTGGAGCCTGGAGGGGCCTTTATAAGGCACTTGGGGGGTCTTGGAGGGGCTGCTGATGGTACTCAGTGTCACCTTTTTCTACTTATCCATTTTAACATAAAGCCCCTATAAACTTATGCCTCCCATATTACACAGCTTTTCAGCACAGCGTGGTTAAAGAAGTGCATAGCAAGTAAACCAGTAAAGTACAATTCACAAAGTATCTCATCTCTATTTTTTGCTGCAGGATGTAATTACCAATGGCTGTTCTCCTACTAAAATAGGTTTATTTGAAGTTTTAAGCATGCTGGTAACTAGCATGTGTTTCAAACTATTTGTTTTCTTCAAAAAATATGGTCAGAGATTTATCTCAGGTACTTGTCAATACTGGGTCCATATTTAAAAGTTTTAAATGTTTGTTATAGATTTGATTTTAGAACGCAAACGACAAAAAGTGATAACAAAGCTAGGGACCTTTTTTGACATTATTCATTTTCGTCTTGATATTAAGTTTCAAGAGTGATGTGATCCACTTGAGAACTTTTTTCGAGAGCAATGGTGACTACCCTTGCCTTTACCATACGGCAATATATATACTAGTGTCCCCTTAGGTCCCCTTCCTCATAAACTTTATGTGGAAGCTTCTTGTGGTATGTCATTAGGGGGTGGTCTTGGATCCTCTTACCATGCCCCTCTATACAATATACTTTTTATCTTTGGTATCTAGTAAACTATTTTTATTCATATATCATTATTCATACTTTATCATTTTGAGTACATTCAAGAGGGTATCTTTTCTGTTTGTTGTGTCTACTCATCAGGAATGTTATTCAGCAAGATCGTAGACTGAAAACTCGAAAAATCTAAATATGAATTTGCATCTACTTTTTTTTAAAATTAAACGTCCTACTTATAATTCAATCATCAACTGCCTCCATTTCAAGATTAAGATAACGTATTGCTTTCTTCCCAAGAAAGTGTGCTGTTCCTGTTGTTTGAAGTAAGATAATTAGCAAAAATATTAATCTCTTCACCAGTGACAGACCAAATAAGGATAATGTCGTCTAAATAACAATGCCGATACCCACTGAAAAGACGAGACTTCCAGATATACCATCTCCTAAAGCCTCATAAATAGTCAGGTGCAAAATGGGTACCAGTACCGCGAACCAGCCTATAAAAACAATTCTCAAACATAAAATAATTGATTCAAAATAAATTCCCAGTCCCACATAGAAGGTACAAAAATATATATTTTAAAAAGCACCTAACATCGTAGTTCTCTTAATAAAATACAACAATCTGTTCTTTATTCTTTTCAATAATTATCAATACAAATGCTAAATATAAGCATTTGGAACTCAATATACAGTCCTTTAACTCCTATAGAGTACTGTAAATGGCAGCCATCTTATGCTCGCGTGCGCGCCAACCACAAATATCCGAATGCCTATGAGGCCACTCCTAGTGCGAGCGCGATGGTGCGACCGTGATTTTGTCTTTTCTAGTGCAGCCGCGTGACGTCCGCGTCACGTGTGCAGTTCAGCCAATGAGGATGAACCAGCTTCGTGACGCCTCCACCACGCCTCCCTAATCTCCTGCAGTCAAGTTCACAGGTCGCTGGGGCTGCAGGAGTGCCCGAGGCTACGCGCTCCGTTGCGTGCGGTGAGTATAATCTCAACCTTAATTTCAGTCAAAAGTCATTGAAAAACATCCCATTAAAAAGCTCAAGGAACTCTGTTAAATTGCTACATTAACAGAAAATATGTGAAAAAAGATAAATAACCAGGGCTGCATCTTTAAATGTTGCTATAATGTGTCATAAACCAGCCAACCATGAACAATGCCACTCTGCCCACCAAATAGACAGAGAAATGGAACAAGTCATGCAGGACCTAAATTAAAAAGGAATACTGAACAAATACCTCTTGTCATAATTTACAACCCCATTCCCATACAACTCAAAAGGTATCATCATAGATCTACAAGTGATTGCGCTCTGGGGACTAAAGACTGAAAACTAGTTTCCCAGAACAACCCATGATAGCCTAGATTCTATAAAAAGCCTCCGAGCCTCTCTAACATGCTCACTAAAAACAGAATGGCCTCTAACCAGAGTAAAGAAACGAAGGGAACAAACACTGCCCTGTTAGTATGGCTTATTCATGTACTTATATTTGGCACAGGTTTTCTTATCCTTTGAAAAATAGTTAATGCACGTGTAGCGCAAGACATCAAAACAATTGCTACTCTTCTGTGCAATATAACTAGGGTGACCAGATTTTGAAAATGAAAAACCGGGACACAATTTTTTTTTCTTTACATTAACAGTTTATTTATTGTATTACACTTATACTTTACTACCATTAGTCCTAGTGTGGAGTGTGGTGTGTGGTGTGTGGTGTGTGTGTGTGTGTGTGTCGGATGGCCTCACTAATCAAACAAAAAAAAAGCCAGATGTGAATGACTTCTGTACCCCTTAACCATTGTCAGGACGCCCCCTCTTCACAATTTCTAAAGCAGCAATCCCGCCTGGGATCTTACCTGATCCACAGTCCCTCAAGGTACTATACTGGAGGGGAGGTGTTCCCTACCTGTCTTCCGATGTCTCCCGCGTGAAACTTGAGTCAGATCTGGAAGAAAGCAGGGTAGGTTACTTCGGTGTAGGTATATGGCAGTTAAGATGAGACAGAGAGGGAGAGAGAGAGAGAGACAGAGGGAGAGAGACAGAGGGAGAAAGAGACGGGGAGGGAGAGAGAGATGGGGAGGGAGAGAGAGAGAAAGAGACAGGGGGAGAGGGAGAGACAGGGGGAGAGGGAGAGACAGAGGGAGTGGGAGAGACGGGGAGAGAGGGAGAGACGGGGAGAGAGGGAGAGATGGGGAGGGAGGGAGAGACAGAGAGAGAGACAGAGACAGAGAGGGAGAGACAGGGAGAGACAGGAGGAGAGAGAGGGGGAGAGACAGGGGGAGAGGGAGAGACGGGGAGAGGAAGAGACGGGGGAGAGACGGGGGGAGAGAGGGGGGAGAAAGGGGGGGAGAGGCGGGGGAGAGAGAGAGACAGGGGGAGAGAGAGAGACAGGGGGAGAGAGAGGGAGAGAGAGGGGGAGATAGAGAGGGAGAGACAGGGGAGAAAGAGGGAGAGACAGGGGGAGAGAGAGAGGGAGAGAGAGGGGGAGATAGAGAGGGAGAGACAGGGGAGAAAGAGAGGGAGAGACAGGGGGAGAGAGAGAGGGAGAGACGGGGAGAGAGAGGGAGAGACAGGGGGAGAGAGGGGGAGAGAGAGAGGGGGAGAGGAAGGGGGAGACAGGGGGAGAGAGAGAGGGAGAGACAGGGGGAGATAGAGAGAGAGAGAGACAGGGGGAGATAGAGAGAGAGAGAGAGACAGGGGGAGAGGGAGAGACAGAGAGACGGGGAGAGAGGGAGAGGGAGAGACAGGGGGAGAGAGAGAGAGAGGGAGAGACAGGGGGAGAGAGACAGGGGGAGAGAGACGGGGAGAGAGAGACAGGAAGAGAGAGACAGGGGAAAAGGGAGAGAGACAGGGGGAGACAGAGAGACAGGGAGGGTGAGAGGGTGGTTGACTGACACGTGGGTGGGCCCCCTGACTCACCGGGCCCGGGACGCCAACCCCGACAGACCCCCGTTGCCAGCCCTTTCCCCCATTCTCTCTCTACTTCCCCCCCCCATTTTTTCTCACCGTCCCCCCATTCTCTCTCTCCCTTCCCTCCCCACCCCCATTCTCTCCCTCTCCTCCCCATTCTCTCCCTCTCCCCCCCATTCACTCCCTCTCCCCCCCTTTCTCTCCCTCTCCCCCCCCATTCTCTCCCTCTCCCCCCCCCATTCTCTCTCTGACCTGCACACAGCCACTGATCTACAGACACTCACAGACAGACCAATACACACACTGACCACACACACACACACACACACAGACAGACACACACTCAGACAGACACACTCAGACAGACACACACTCTCAGACAGACACACACTCAGACAGACACACACTCAGACAGACACACACTCAGACAGACACACACTCTCAGACAGACACACACTCTCAGACACAGACACACACTCTCAGACAGACACACACTCTCAGACAGACACACACTCTCAGACAGACACACACTCTCAGACAGACACACACTCTCAGACAGACACACACTCTCAGACAGACACACACTCTCAGACAGACACACACTCTCAAACAGACACACACTCTCGGACAGACACATTCTCAGACAGACACACAGTCTCAGACAGACACACACTCAGACAGACACACACTCTCATACAGACACACTCACAGACACACACTCACAGACACACACTCACAGACACACACTCACAGACACACACACACTGACACAGACACTCACTGACACAGTCACAGACACTCACTGACACAGACACACACACACACTGACACAGACACTCACTGACACAGACACACACACTCATTGACACAGACACACACACTCACTCACACAGACACACACACACTTACTGACACAGACAGTCACACACACAGATACACACACAGATACACACACACACTCAGACACAGGCACACCCACACTCAGACACACACACACTCAGACACAGATACACACATACATACATACACACACACACACACAAAGTGGAGCAAGAGATGCAGTGCCGGATGTAAGTGACTGGGGGCGGGAGGGGGGGGGGAAGGCCGGCGATCCGACCAGCCAGCAGTGCATCACCACTACCCGCCCCTGCGCTCATCTCCCACACCAAGGGGACGGGGGAAGGGAGAACCAGGACAGGAGGCAACCCCCTCCCCCCCTGGCGGCCGCACCCCCGCACCTACCTACTATCACCCCGGGCGGGCAGCCACGGGGACCCGGGGCAGAAGGGGGGACACTGCGTAGCCACCAGTAGAGGAGCGGGAAGAGTCTGTGTCACGCGCTCACTAGCAGCAGGCACAGGAAGTGCCGCGAGCGGCTGTGAGCAGGCTCGGGGGGAGGAAGGGGGGGGTCAGGTGGGGGGGAAAGCATGGAATAGCCAAAGCCCCGCCCAATGCATCCTCCACCAATCCCCAGCGGTCCGACATATTCAAGTAAGAAAGCCAACCCCCTGGCATCTGAAAGTACTCACCAGCCGGGCTGCCGCATCCTCGGGTCCTCGGGTTCTCCTCCTCACAGCCTCCGCTGCCAGGGGCGGGGCTTAATGCCAGGACGCAAGCGATTGGCCAAGGTAGGAAAATGACGGGGGGGCGGGACTTTGTACAATGCCGGGCCGCATCCTCCAATCAGCAAGACCCAGTTTCTACACAAGCCCAACCCCTGGCATTAAAAAAAATACCAGCCGGGCTGCTGCAGTCTCCTCCTCCGCGCCGCCGCAGACTCGCGCACAGTGCACCGGAGCTTACTCGCGCACCGCAGGCGACAATAAAAAAAAACGGGAACACATTGAGGAAAAACCGGGACATTTCCGGGACACACAGGAAACCGGGACAGCTCTCGAAAAACTGGGACTGTCCCGGCAAAAGGGGGACAGGTGGTCACCCTAAATATAACAATATTGTTTGTTGCAATGCTTTATACACAAGCCCCACAGTAACATCTCACAAAAGTGAGTAGCATGAGAAAACAAAAACTCCAAAGTCTCGGTTTACCATGTTTACAAACTTGAAAAAAAAATAGATTTAAAAATAAATGTAAGTATCAGACTGGCCCTTTGTTTCACTACACAATGGGTTTATCTGCACAGTTTAAGGATTACAAACAGGGGAGAGATTACCTGACCAGGCACGTTAAATGTTATTATTCAGAAAGCTTATCTGCAATACTTCACGACTGCAAACAACAGAAGTCTATGCTGCCACTACCCTATTTCACTTTACAAGAGATAAACGGGAAGCAGCATGTGAGTGACCTTGAAATGGAAGAACTGGCATTGTGCTGACTTCATATGGTTTTCAAATCCCACACATTTTCTGCCATCCTATTTTATCTACAAACTTGCATAAAAAGAAAGGGATTTGTTGTGGAGAGGTTCCAGGAAAACAATTGCACTGTAGACTAGAGCATAGTCTAATATATAGATCACATTTCAATGGTGGGCAGTGTAAAACTGAAGCGTAACGTCATTATTATGTTTGTTTTTATCTGTTATTAAGTTTTTCTAACACTAAAATAAAAGGGAGGTGCCAATAACTAATACATATGTCCAATGGATAAATAAAGATGAGGGAAGAAAAAAAAATGCTGCCAAAGGTGAAAAAAAAAACAACACAATATATTAAAGTTGTGATAAAGATACACAAACCACCAAATTGCGTAAATATACTTTATATTCAAAAGCACAGTGAACAAAGTGACTAAAGAATATCTTATGAATTATAAAGTTTATAGTCTAAAGAACTATATTATCATCATCATCATCATCATCTACTGCTGGGTTAAGGCCTTCCAAATGATGTTTCAGGTACTACGGTTGCAAGTCTCCTTTCTCCACGTTGCTCCAACAAATTTTCAAATTTCACCCTCCCATTTAACTCTTGCTCTGTGAGGCTCAGGGGGCCGGCGTGCTCCCCACTCACCTTCACCGCCGCGGGCTCCTCCGTGCCGCTCCCTCCTGCCACGCCGGGCAACCATCTGCGCCTATCCTAAATCACGGGCGCAAGCGTCTCGCACACACAGACGCACGCACGCACGCTCTAACTGAAGGTCCACCTCCTCACTCAGCAATTCCCTCTGCACCTGCACTCTGCCCTAACACAGTCCTCACCTTGCACACACCTCCACGCTGCAGGTACGTCATCGGACACTCTCTCCTACATATGCTCAGCTGCCCCACTGGCAAATCGGCTGAGCATAGAACCAGTTGCATTGTACTTACCTCTTCTCTGCCTCCACAGTCTTGTCTTGTCTTGCTGTTCTTTATTCTGAGTACCGACCCGGCTTTCCATGACGATCCGCACCTCTCCAGATCCGACCTCAGCATTCGGACAAACGACGGCTCTACCCTCTCCAAACCCGAACACGGCTAATAGTACCTGCAACGTTCTGCACCTCTCCTACTCTGACCCCGGCAAGTATATCGACCATCCGTATCTATCCAACCCTGACCCGGCTACCCCGACCAAATCTACAACCCAGACGCGCCCTCGTGGCTGTGGGTGGCGTTATATCCTTTCCCACCTCAGCATCGTCGCCTAGGCGCTCGACAACCTTCCAAATATATAATCTCTGCCAACTCCTTTGATGTTATGGACGACATCCGTCTGGACCAATCTCATGTCCCAGAAGGCTTCAAAGTCCAAGAGGGTCGCCTCTTCACTACACCTCAATACCAAAAGAGAGTCCTTGAGTGTTGCCATTCGTCTAAATCATCCGGAAACCCAGGTACTTGAAGAACCATCGACCTCGTGCAGCGAACCTTTTGGTGGCCAGGTATGCAAGGAGACATCAAAGAATTGATTAAAGCATGTGCAACATGTGCCCGTAACAAAACTCCTCGAAGCAGACCCCTGGAACTCCTACATCCTCTTCCGATTCCAGTGAAAAAACAAGTGACGCCGCGGTCACGACTCCTCCAAACAGCCAAAATGCATATGGAAAAATAAAAAACTTTATTAATCGAACATGTGAACAACAGCCATAGTCAACCTCTGAAGCGTTTCGTCTGGGTTACGGACTTTATCAAAGAGTAACTCCCTATGCCTGGGACGATCTTTATATAGAGTATACTGCACCATGATTGGTCATATTAAATGGAGGGCAAACCCCCTTCACCTGCAGAATAATGGGTATTAACTGACTCCATATGCTCCCATACAAAGACCGTCACCTATTAGGCACCAAACCAAGTGTAAAAGTACATACAAAATACAAAAGAAGTTAAAAAGCAAGAGTTAAAAACAAAGACTGCTGATTCATCCTAGTAGATATTGAATAAGAAAAAAATACATGTAAGGAAAGCATATAAGGTATACATATGTGGGCTACTAATAAATGCATATAACATTAGATATAGTCCAACTCACTACATTGAAAGGTAAGTAATTCATATTAAGAGATCAGATAACATGATGATCAATAGGCTATAATAACTGGATATAAATACCATAAGTACTATCACATTAGTACCATTGCCTAATAGAAAAAGGTACAAAATCGGAAGTTCCCTGGGCCACCCATCAGGATGAAACAGAGAGATATGCATACGCCCTAGAAGATATCCACAGGGATATATATGGGATTATTTATTATGTCAGAAAATGTTTTAACTCCCATTCTTGATTAATACCAGATGGATAAAGGGTACCTAAGGAGTAAATCCAAAACATTTCACGTTTATTCAATGTATTCTCTCTGTCTCCACCTCTGATGTGGCTAGGGATATGTTCCAAAGCTGCATATGAGAAATTACCAATTCCCCCTTTAGGGCACAAGGAAAAATGTCTAGGTACAGGATGTGCTAAATCCTTCTTTTTAATTAATCTGACATGTTCTGCAATTCGTACTTTCAACGGTATAATCGTACGCCCGATATACCGTTGGTCACATCCACAAAACAAAATGTAAATAACAAAACTGGAATTGCAGTTTATAAAGCTGTTAACATAAAAACTCTTTTTACCAGCATTAATCAATTTAATTGGTTTAACATATTTGCACATGGAGCAAACACCACAAGAGAAAAAACCTTTTGGTATTCCCTGTATCCGTGGATTTCCTGATTGTGATTTAAACAAACTAGGCGACAAATGTGTCGCAATGGTTGGAGCCTTACGAAATACAAAACGGGGTCCATCTTTTACATATTCCATGATGTCTTTATCCAATGACAGGGTCTGCCAATGCTTTTTGAAAATATCACATATAAGATGTGATTGGCGATTATATGTGGAAATGAATAAAGGACTTTTATTCATGTCATTGGAAAAGGACTGTGAGGTAACTCCATGTCTAGAATGTTTGTTTTTCTTTATTAATGTGGATCTTTCAGCGAGATTTGCTGACTCAAATGCCGATTTGATATCGCTATCCTTATAACTTCTGACTGAAAAACGTTCAGCTAGAATTCTTGATTGTTCCAGAAAGCTATCATAATCTGAGCACAGTCTCCTAAGCCTGAGAAACTGTGCTTTAAGGATGCTTTTAATGAGTGAACGAGGGTGATTGCTCTGAGCCGACAATAAAGTATTCCGAGAGTTTGGCTTACGGAAGATATCCGTTTGTATACTCATGTTATGGTCGATGTACAGGAGGAGGTCTAGATAGTGGATGTGGTTTATATTATGATCATATGTGAACTTTATATTTAAATCATTATTATTGAGACTCTCGATAAATGATATGAGAGATGACTCATCACCTTCCCATATCATTATCAGGTCGTCAATAAACCTCTTAAAGAATTTGATATTTGAACGATAAGAATTTTTACAGTGATAAATGTGTTGTGCTTCCCAAAAACCCATAAATAAATTTGCGTATGAAGGTGCAAAACTCGTGCCCATTGCAGTGCCTAATTTATGTAAATAAAATTGTGAATCAAACATGAAATAATTGTGAGTTAATAGGAAGGAAATTGCTTCCAATATAAACGTGCAATGTGAGGTTGATAACGTGGATAAACCCAAAAAGTGATCAATGGCACAAAGGCCGTGCTCGTGTTTGATAATGGAATATAACGAAACAACGTCTAGTGTGACCCACCTGTAAGACCACGTCCTGTAGACCGACCATAAGATGCATAGAATCTTTAATAAAAGATGGCAAACTAAGTACTATGGGTTGCAAAAAACTGTCCACATACCGCGATAAACCATCTCCCAAAGATCCAATGCTCGCCACAATTGGACGACCAGGAGGGTCTTGTAGCGATTTATGGATCTTCGGGAGATGGTGGAATACCGGAATCACGGGATGTGGACAGTGTAGAAAGTCACTCTCTTTCTTATTGAGAACACATAAGATCTTGCCAAACTCAATTAATTCATTAAGCTGTGTATTGAACAACAATGTGGGATCTTTTTTAAGCAGTAGATAATTGTCTGTATCTCCCAGTTGTCTAATCGCTTCACCTCTATATTGTTCTGTAGATAGAACTACAAGGGCACCTCCCTTGTCTGCTGATCTAAAGACGATGTCTTGTCTTTTTTTAAGCATATTTAGTTGTTGGGATTCAGTGTATGTCAGGTTATTGGAACATACTTTAGAATGAGAAAAGCCTTGGGCCAATAATTTCAAATCCCTTTCTACCAGTTTTTCGAATGTGGTAATGAAGGGGCCCCTATTCTGACTGGGACAGAAAATTGATTTTCTCCTAAGATTAGACTCATGATTCCCAAAAAATGATTGACTAAAGTTATTCAGGGGTTCCCTCTGTTGTTCCAACAATACGTTCATATCTGACAAAACACATGTTTCCTGAAAATTGAAAGTCGGATTATCAACCAGAACCGGGTCTGACAACATTGTATCAATATTCACACTCAAATCTACATCCAATGATTGAACATCTGCTTCCAAAGGAGCAAATTGACTCCCGGAACAAAAAAAACTTTTTTAAGCTTAGCTTTCTTGTGAATTTTTGTAAATCTATAACCGTTTGAAACAGCTGAAAGTCCTGCGATGGTGCAAATCCCAACCCTTTATTGAGCAAAGATAACTTCTCAAATGAAAGGTCCACCCCTGAGAGGTTAATAACATTGTTGTTACTTGGGACATCTAGGTATATTTCTTCCTTTTTGTCCTCCCGCGTGTGTCTCCGTTTCCTCCTTGATCGTCTGGTTCTCTGCGGCTTCTTGATCCTATTGCTAAAAAAGAAGAGGAAGATGGATCCAGGGGTTTAGAATTGCTTTTGGTAAATGTAATGGAGGATCTGCTATCACTCCTGGATCTCCCCTGATTGTCCCTTATGTGATCTGATGACCCCTCAAACGAGACCGAATGTGACCTGAGATCATGGTCAGAGAAATCTGAGTCCACGCTTGATGCCTCTAGTGGTTTATTTTTAAGGATTGATTTGTTAGGTGTTTTTCTTGAACCCCCTTTATTGGAGGACCTGGAGTCCCTGGATGTATTATGACCCCCTTTATCTCGATATTGGGGTTTTTGCCAGCAATAAACCTGACCTTTGGCATAGTCCATGCGGTCTCTTTCAAACTTAAACTGCTTCTTGTCACTAATAGTGTCTTCAATGGACTATATTAGACAAGAGAGTTTTATCATTTTTAATGAACTGCTCCATTTTGGCAAAGGGCTTCAAATTGGTTCTTAGAGTGTTAATTTCTATCATCAGCAATTCTTTTTCCTTAGTTTTTTGTTGGATTATAAATTCCATTAGTGTGACTGAACAGATATTTAGGGCATTGGTCCAATCTAATTCAAACTGCTTGTTTAGAAAGCCAACTGTGGGGGTTTTTTTAATGCGTAAACCACCACGGTTTTGGTAGCCACGGTATTCCGAGGGGTTTACCCCCCTATATTCTCTTCCGATTCCAGACCGTCCTTGGAACCATTTGTATATGGACTCATAGTAGATCTACCCACTTCCAAGGGGATGAACACTATTCTCGTCATCGTCGATCGCTTTTCCAAGCTGACACATTTTATCCCATTAAGAGGACTTCCTAACTCTCCCAAGCTTGCAGATATTTTTGTTCAGGAGATCTTTCGTCTACATGTGGTACCTCAGCTCATCGTCTCCGACCAGGGCTCACGATTTATTTCCAAGTTCTGGCGTTCCTTTTCTCAAAAGTTGGGCATCTCTCTACATTTTTTATCAGGATACCATCCACAAACTAATGGTCAGACGGAGAGAACGAATCAATCTCTGGAGCAGTACCTGTGTTGTTTCATTTCCAACACTCAGGATAACTGGACAGACCTTCTGCCTTGGGCTGAATTTGCTCATAACTCCCTATGCAACGAGTCCACCTGTCACGGGAGACTCCTGTGGCGGGTAGGATCTCGGTGGCCGGAACAGCACGAGCGTAGTAGGGGTCACAAGCAGGGGTCCGAGGCAGGCGGCAGGTAGCGAAGTCAGGTAACAAGCAGGGGTCCGAGGCAGGTGGCAGGTAGCGAAGTCAGGTAACAAGCAGGGGTCCAAGGCAGGCGGCAGGTAGCGAAGTCAGGTAACAAGCAGAGGTCGGCAACGAGGAGACTGGAACAGGACAGGTGGGGCAGGACAGGGACTGAGAACAGGGAGCAGGGACTAAGACCGGGGAGCAGGAACAAACAGGGACAAGCCAGATTACTAGCAAGGGCTTTTACTGTGAACAGACTCAAATACAGGTACAGGTACAGGAACAGATCAGGAATCAAAGACAGAGGCATGTGCATACTGTAGGAGTCTGACTTGAAGCAAAGGCAAAAGCAACAGACAGGAAGCAAGCTATAAAGGACAGAGACAGGAGCAACAAGAAGACAGACAGACAGAGGAAACAAGAGCCAACAGAAGGCAGCAGCACACCCAGTGGACAAGGAAGCTATGGCTAGGCAGGAGGTCTAGGCGACCCTGACATTACTCCCCCCTCTCGAGAGCGTTCTCCGGACGATCCTCCAGGCTCTTCCCGGAGGCCTTGATGAAAAGTGGACTCAAGGTGACCCAAGGTGGTTTGTCAGCGGGCAGAGGGTACTCCACAGGTACATTGGTTGCTGCAAGGAACCTCCGAATGGGTGCGTTCAGACCAAAAGCAGGGGCAGAGACATCAGGAATGTGGGCATCAAGGACGGCTGCAGCCTTTTGACATGAGTCATTGGGGACACAGAGTTCGCTCTCCATAGTCTCCTCTTGCGACTGCCGTTTCGTGGCATCACCCAATGAAAAACCAGCTATTCGAGTTTTCAGCTCTTCCTCCAGCGAGGCTCTGGTTATGCTCAGTGTGGCCTTCAGTTCCTCATGCTGTTCTTTGGGGACACACTGGGTACTCAAATAATCTTGCAGCATCTTTATTTTGTGGCAGTCTGGAAACTTTCTTCCTGCAGAACTCGCTGCTTTTCTTCAGCATTCACCCATTTCTCCTTGGTGTCCTGCAGATGTGTACGCGGTTCTCGCAGCTGACTGCAGCATATTTTCTGCTTGTGTGCGCTGCTCCAGGGAGACACGTTCTTCTTGCAGCACTCTCTGCATTCTGCAGTGCTGTCTGCACATCTAACTTTTCCTGGGCCAACTGTTTCTTCTCCTCTCCTAATTTATGGAGTTTCTTATCTCCTTCACTGACTTGGACATAGAGATTCTTGCACTCTTGGGTTACAGTTTCAAAACTGATATTTAAACCTTCGAAAATTTCTCTCAATGAACATAGTTCTGTGTTGAAGTGGCAACTCTTCTCCTTAGTGGCTTCCAGCTCTGTAGTAAGCCTGTGAACCTCTTTCTGAGATGCTTCCAGTGCTGCGTCAACTTGAGCCATGAAAGTCTGGTACTGGGCAGAATCAGCGTAGGCCTTCTCCAGCTTACTTGACAAGATCAACCTGTCATTCTCCAACTGATATTTTTCTTTTTCCCAGTCACCCTCTGCTTTTTCCAGCGCTAATTGCATCCTTGACTTTTCTTCTATCAATAGTCTCTTCTCCTCTTCTGACTCATGGAGTCTTTTATCTCCTTCACTGGCTTGGACAGAGAAGTTCTTACTCATTTGGCTTATAATTTCAAACCTACTTTTTAACTCTTCGGAGGCGTCTCTCATAGAACGTATCTCTGTTTTCAAGTAGCATCTCTCCTCCTGAACGACTTCCATCTCTTTTTTGAAGTAGCAAACCTCCTCCTGGGAGACTTTAAGCTCTGTATTAAGCCTGTCAATTTCCTTCATAGAGATTTCCAGGAATTCGTTACTTTTAGAAGCGAGGCGCCGATTCTCAGCAGCATCAGCATATGCCTTCTCCAGCTCACCTGACATGACATCCAGGTCACTCTCCAACTGGTGCTTTTCTTTTTCCTGGAGAACACACTTAGCAATTGCTGAGGAAAGACAGCTCTGTAGTGCAGTGTTGGCTTCTTGCTCCTTATCTAAACGTCCATAAAGACAATCAATCGCTTTCTGTGCAGCTTGAAGCGTCTGAGTAGGGGCATCTTTCTTTTCTTCCACTATTCTTGGGATACATCTGTGAGTTGCCTTAAGCTGCAGCATATCTCTTTCATCAAATGCAGACTCTGAGGTTAAATTTTCATTCTTAATTCCTTCTGCAACTTCCACAGTAATGCCTCCCTTCTTTTTCTTCTTCTTCCTTGCTTTGAGAAGCTCTGAAGAATCAGTGGTACTGTGTTCACATTTACTGCTCAAGACTGTTTGAGTGGGAGCCATAATTTCAGACATGGGGAAACCACACTTCCCAAGAAACCAGTAAAGAGGAAATGTGGTTTTTTTTAAAACAGAAGCATTAGAATGAACAACAGGAATATTAGACACAGAGAGACACAAGATAGGAGAGCTGACCTTTAGAGACTTTAGCATCAGTCACAGAGATTTATAAATGCAAGGAAAAAACATAGACAGAGAAACCTGTAGTTATATCTGAAACTTTAGAAATCAGGCGTAGGGATATCATACAGACAGAGAGAACCTGCAGTTACATCTAAATCTTTAGGCATCAGGCGTAGGGATATCATATAGACAAAGAAAACCTGCAGTTGAATCTGAAACTTTAGATATCAGGCATAGAAATATCATAGACAGCAGGAAACTAATACAGAGAAAACTTGTAGTTAGATCTGAAACTTTTGACATCGACATAAGAATATCAGACAGAGAACCCTGCAGTCAAATCTGAAACCTTTGATATCAGGCGTAGGGATATCATATGTTGCAGAGAAACAAACTTTAGGGGAACTTGCAGGTAAACCTGAAACCTTAGAACCAATCATAGGAAGAACTACAGATTGCTGTGATTTTTCCTGCATGCAGTAACAAATAATGGAAGCACTCTTGTCTTTTGAAATGGGAACCCTGTGAACAGCAGTGGTCCAACCAGGGATGCAGAGACAAGCCTTGTCCAGGAAATGAAAAGTCAGAGTCTAAAAAGGTGGCAACAGGTACTGCAAGGGTTAACCCAGGCACTGCACAAAAAGAAAAATCTCAAAGAAATCTGCAATAGTCTCTGCAGCAATAGTTCTAGTCTCAGCAAAAATGTTTTTTTTTTGTTATGAACGCAATAATTCTTGCAGAACACTTAGCAGCAAAAAAACCTTCCCAACTGGGATTTTCCAAAAAAGAAACCAAAGTACTTATCTTCAACCATGTGGATGTGGTCTGCTGCAGCAGGCAGGAAAGGGTTCAGGCAGAAGAAGAACCTGTTCCAGCGAGATCCAGAAGTGGCCTTTGCTTTCTGTCACGGGAGACTCTTGTGGTGGGTAGGATCTCGGTGGCCGGAACAGCACGAGCGTAGTAGGAATCACAAGCAGGGGTCCGAGACAGGCGGCAGGTAGCGAAGTCAGGTAACAAGCAGGGGTCCGAGGCAGGCGGCAGGTAGCGAAGTCAGGTAATAAGCAGGGGTCAGAGGCAGGCGGCAGGTAGCGAAGTCAGGTAACAAGCAGAGGTCGGCAACGAGGAGACTGGAACAGGACAGGCGGGGCAGGACAGGGACTGAGAACAGGGAGCAGGGACTGAAACCGGGGAGCAGGAACAAACAGGGACAAGCCAGATTACTAGCAAGGGCTTTTACTGTGAACAGACTCAAATACAGGTACAGGTACAGGAACAGATCAGGAATCAAAGACAGAGGCATGTGCATACTGTAGGAGTCTGACTTGAAGCAAAGGCAAAAGCAACAGACAGGAAGCAAGCTATAAAGGACAGAGACAGGAGCAACAAGAAGACAGACAGACATAGGAACCCAGAGCCAACAGAAGGCAGCAGCACACCCAGTTGACAAGGAAGCTATGGCTAGGCAGGAGGTCTAGGCGACCCTTACACCACCCAAGAGTCGCCGATTTTTATAAATTATGAATTCCACCTGACAGCAGCCATTTTGTTTGACTACTTTTGTCCGCCATTTTGTCTTGTCTTTGTAAGTCTTGTGTGTCATTTTTTCTTTTTGAAGAAATGTCTGTGTGAACAAACGTGTGAACCAGAGAATGGAATGTTTTTCGCTCCTAGAAGATTTTTGTTGATCTTCCTAGTCCAATCAGTCACAAATGAAAGTGTAAACAGGCCAGAGCGGCCTGAGATAAGCTCAGATTCTTACAGTTGAACTTTCTCACACATTTACATGTCAGGTGAGAAAATAGAAAACATCACATTTAACCCCATAATGGTTTTTAGTTTACGCACACTTACATCATTTGTTATGTATTACAAACTGACATCAGTTTTTAGTATTATTATGTATTACAAAAATGATGTAATATTTAGTGATGCGCAAGCCCCCCCTCCATAAAAGGGTGGGAGCTTTAGTTTTTAGGGTATAAATGTATCTAATACCATACTATCTGGGGGAGAGCTTTTGTTTTGAAGCTGTCTCCGCTGTGTGTGCACTGAATAAACTCATTTGATAATTGAATATTTTGTAACATTTTTACAGCTTTCACACACCCTTCCCGACTGCCGTTGGCCTCTTCTTCCTCTGGGGTACCAGCAGTGGATAATCGAATTCGCATCCTACAGGACTCTTGGAAAAGGATCCAGGAGAATCTGAAACTTGCAACGAAGAGACAAAAAATTCAAGCAGACTGCCACCATTGCAAGATCCAGGAATTTTGCCCAGGAGACAGAGTATGGTTATCTTCCAAGAACATACGTCTTAAGGTGCCCATGCTCATGCTGGCACCAGGGTTTCTCGGGCCCTATCCCGTGATACAGAAAATCAACCCGGTGGCATATCGACTGCGCCTTTCTCCATCAATGAAGATCCCCTCTGTCTTTCATGTGTCTTGCTGAAACCTACATTCCAGAGCTCACGATTCTCTGATACCACTTCACCACCTCCTCCTCTACTCGTAAAAGGGCAACAGGAGTACGAGATCCAGTCTATTGTGGACTCTAGGATTTCCACAGGGGCGGTGCAGTACTTGGTCCACTGGAGGGGCTTTGGACCAGAAGAACGGTCTTGGGTTCCCCACCGTCATCTTCACGCCCCCAGACTTGTACGGGCTTTCCATCTGAAGCATCCTTCTAAACTGGCTTGGAAACGCCCGCAGGTCGCTTTTGAAGGGGGAGGTGCTGTGAGGCTCAGGGAGCCACGCCGCCGTCGGCGTGCTTCCCACTCACCTTCACCGCCACGGGCTCCTCCGCGCCGCTCGCTCCCACCTCCTGCACCCACACACGCGCGTGCGCCAATCCTAAATAGCACCAATCATGGGTTGTACTTACCTCTTCTCTGTCTCCACAGTCTTGCCTTGTCTTGCTGTTCCTTATTTTGAGTACCGACCTGGCATTCCACGACGATCCGCACCTCTCCAGACCCGACCTCAGCATTGGGACAAACGATCACTCTGCTCTTTCCAAACATGACCTCGGCAATTGGACAACGACGACTCTGCCCTCTCCAAACCCGAACACAGCTAATAGTACCTTTAACGTTCTGCACCTCTCCTACTCTGACCCAGGCAAGTATATCGACCATCCGTACCTCTCCAACCCCGACCGGGCTACCTCGACCAAATCTACAATCCAGACGCGCCCTCGTGGCTGTGGGTGGCGTTATATCCTTTCCCACCTCAGCACTGTGGTCCCGCCTTGTTTGTGGTGAGCACAGCGTGACATGCTCGTCGTCTTTGTCCTTTGATATTTCTCAAAATACAGTCAAGTATAATGTCAAATGGTAATTTCTTCTTGTGCCCTGTGGTACTACCTAGCATAAATCTCTCCATGTCTGTTTGAGTTGTCTGAAGCTTCTGAATTATCTTCGCATTCAGAGTCCAAGTTGTCATCCATACATGAGCAAAATACACTGTCGAACACTTTCCTCTTGAGGCACAGTGGAAGATAACTTGAAAGATTTTCCAGTAACCAACCTCAAATTGATGAGACTCAAAAGAATGCTGAGTGACTATGAGGAAAGATTGCTTTGTAGACTTGTCTGAGACGTGATTGTCCCAAGTGTTTTTTTTTTTAATCTTGTTTCTTCCTAATTCTCCATCCCCCTACTGAATTAATTTGAAATGTTCCCATCCATTGTAACTTGCTGGCCAAGCTAGACATTTATTTTGAGATTGATATTTAAATATAAATTTAAACTCTTTCAAGAGTTCGCCTCTCTTCCTCAAGTCAGCAATACTGATTTACAAAGGAATCTATGGCTAAAACAGAGGTTAGGAAAGTAGAAAAAAACAGATGTAGATAAGATAGGGTGAGAAAGTGGTGTTTGAAGACATGGAAGGGTAATAAAACAGTTACAAGGAACAGCACGGAGGGGGAAGGGGATTCTGTGTGTGTGGGGGGGGGGGGGATAAGGTGTGGATACGAACATTGTCAGAGAGGCAGGCAGCATAATTACAAACAATTGTGATAGTGTGTGAGAAACCCCATATCTGCATGAAGTCCTCTTGTTTTGGTTTGTAAATCGGAATTATCTGGTTGTGAGAAATGATGTCCCACTGGTGAGCAGTAGAACTCTCGAAAGCTTGTCCTATGACATAAATTGTTAGTTCAAATAAAAAAGGTATCACCTAATACTGAAGTACTAATTTATTCTGCACTATCGCAACTGAACTAACATGGTTATTTCCATATATATTGTGACAAACGCCCCTCTTTTGTAGCGCTGACGTCTGTCTGGGTTCTTCCCGACACAGTCTTCTAGGGTTATTTATACAACAAACAGGAACATGCAAAGTATTACGTTGCTTAACTCAGGTTTCTGCCTGCTTTATTTTCATCCAAGTAAGGTACTGCAGCTTTAACATGTGTAGGCAGGAGGTACTCAGATATTTAACCTTCAGCGGTTTACTCATATCAGTGTTATAGCATTTCACACAGTGTCACTTTTAAGAAATAAAAACCAAATCATATAAAGAAATCCTATCCCTTTCAGGGAACTAACTACACATCAGAATCAGCCTCTAACTGCGAACTAACTGGGCCAACTAACCTGGTTCCCCAGCTTAAAACAATGCCCTCTCATTTAGGGTCACTAGATACAGCACAGTCTTTTAGCAACAGCAATAAACATTTGTTTTGTCTTATCTGTTCGTGGTGGGAACACGGTCCCAAGTGTCCAGGCAAATCCTCTGGTACTGTGATACTTGGAGGGGCCGTCCACCCCGAAACTGGAAACAGGGGAGCAGCGATACCCCCAGCCTCCAGGCTCTAAGGAGAGAGAGTGAAATGCAAACCTCTCTGTTCTAAATACCTGTGTTAGTGATTAGGAGAGCAGGTGAGGGAGAACTAGACCCATTGTAATCTGCGGTCTGGATTTTCCATCCACCAGTCTGAGTTAATGTGAAGCTGTGGAATGGATCATTTTAAACTATTTCTGCACTTTCTGACCTAAAACGGGGCAGAAAGCTGCCTAACATCTTTGGACTATGTCACAATATATATAGATTATGTATAAATTACCCTTTGAAAAAGTCACCCGTGTGTGACGAAACGCGTCAGGGAGCGTCATCACGCAATACGCACCATCACGTCATCACGCATGCGTATAAACAGGCCGGATCGAGCGCGGAATAGCAGTGCGGCCGTCCAGCATAGGAGAGATTCTCTGGGACTCCAGGGACATTTTGTGAAGTATCCGAGGCACCTTTGGATTTCTGACGGATCATTGCCCCTTTATATCACTGAGGCTGATGGACTGCGGATCCTATCACGGACTTACTGGATGGTGGTGATAATTCACAAATTGCCTTTTATACTTTTACCCTTGTTAGTGATTTTCTTCCCCTCCCCCCTCCTTCCCAACATTAAATGTACGGTTTTACACTATGGGGCGTGCACTCTCTCCTCTTTTCTTTCTGTAGATTCCCATCGGATGTGGTTCATCCCTTTTGAGAGCAGCAGGTGACCTCCACACCAGCATCATATCTCCATCATTTGTTGGACATTTTGAAAGGACTGGTTCTTATTTCTTCCTTATCTATTTTAGAAATACACATTTGTTTTAGCACCATTAGGGTTATTTCACTAATTATTAGACACGTATACATTGTTATTCTTGTTTGGTTTATCCCTTGATATTAATATTTTATTTATATTTTGTCAGCACAATCACTTAGGCGCTACTTTATTTCCCCTTTTTCTGTGTTATATATATATATATATATATATATATATATATATATATATATATATATATGGGAATTAGCCATGTTAGTCCAACCAATGATCTGGTTGGGATGTGAGAAATGGACAAATAAATTACATCCTAGGCATACAATGTTAAAAGTGGGAGCCCTTTACTATAGGATCAATGACTTCTCAAAATAAAGATAGGTAAACTAAATAGTTAAGCTTTTAATATATGTGTGTAGCTGATTTTGAACTAGCCATATGGCCATTGGCCATATGTCATTGAGAGGGTGCTACATATACTACACACCTATCTCTTAGGAATCCAGCCCTGGGAAGAAGCGTTCAAGCGAAACGTATGTCGGGGTGGTTGTTTCCAGTTTCTCTCCTGCCCCTGAGATGTGCAGAAGCATTTATTCTGCAGTTTCATTTTGCGAAGAACTGTTCTTACTCTGAATACATCCGGGACTTCCTGGTCGACTAAGTGTCAGCTCAAGCTTCTTTTTCACTCCTAAATTCATTAGGACTATCAAGGCTATATAAAAAAAAGAGAGCTAGGAGATCGCTTGTGCCGTACTCTTATAGAAACCTCTAGGCTGTATTAAATGTAAATAAAACGTAATATTTTAATAATTAAAAATAAAATAAAAGCACATACATATATCGTCGCTAGAATCGTTAAAAGAAATTAAAAGTGTGAGGGGGTATTCTCAGACCAATGAGGCAATCAAAGAACTCCCTTATGTGATCAGTAATCATATACATTAATTCTGGCGTCAATATTCACACATAAATAGGGAATAGCTAGGGGCTTGCTGATTTCTCCTCAACATTTGGTGAATCCTATGTAGGGACCAATCTCTCTATGTTTAAATAAAGTCAGCATTCTTATCTGAATCTTATATTGAATAGAGAATTGTGTCCTATAGGAGTGTATATATGTCACGGTAGACAAAGCTTTTAACACCTTAATTACCGGGATCATTGATTGAGCAAGCAGAGCGATAAAATAAATTGCGATTTATATACACGAAGAACGTACACAACTATGTTACACAAACTACAGGAAAAAGACACACTTACTTTGGAAACTAGGCGTATAAAACGAATCTTTCCTAGTTACAATCAAAATCAAAATAATCCAGGCCACTTTTCCTTCAAGTAGCCTCTTCCTGCTTGAGTCTTGTAACTGGACACTTAGCCTCTGAGAAATTTAGACGATTTACTCAGAGCTGGGAATTCTTGAAACACCCCTGGAATCTCACAAGATGGATCTTAATCTCAGATGAATCACACCCTCCCCACTACACTTGCTAAGCGTTAAATACAATTCTTTCCCATTGAACACAACCTAAACCCTGCCCTGTCATAAATCAGTGGTGAGGTTGACAGTCTTACCCCAGAGTAAAGCTCCTCCAACCCCAGGACGTTTAAAAACTGCTTTTCAACTCTAAATGAACTCATAACTTCAGTTCTGTAATACTTATTGACACGTGAGACATATTAATACATTCTGGCACGCATGGTGGTCCCAATGAGACTAACTGTAACAGTGTAATCCTAAAATTAAGAGAGATATTAATATCTGTCTCTTAGTACCCCCTAGACATCACGTGTCTGTAAACATTATGTGCGACTCAGTTCCATGGATACACACATGTAATTTTTATCATGTTCAGCAGAGGACGTCTCATGATATTCTCATATTTAATAAGGTCACTCAGTTTGATACCTTCTGTAGCCACGCCCCTGGCCACCCATGCATCCCCTTGTCAAGAAATGCTTTGAAGCTCGGCCTCCTGGGTAGAGAACTTTTCACAGCTATATTTCACACCCAATGCTACCAAACAAAAGCTTTAACACCTCTACTTCCTTGTTTTTCAAGTTGCCTCTGTGAACTGAGGATATTTGGGGCCTATTTAGCCTTTCCTGCTGACACAAGGGATCACACCTCTAGGACAAATGTTCCTTTGATCTATTAGTCTTAAGCCCCCTCTGAGCCTTTGCAGGATATCAGACCCTGTCTGATTGAATGCATCAAGTTTAACCATATTTTAAACCACTACTGCTTAAAAATATACTCATGTAATAAAATATATTGTGTCCTGTCTTATGTGGTAAAATATATAAGTCTTCGTTCTGGTGTGAGAGAATAATTCACCTACCCTCACTAGCCTCATGCTTAGCACACATTAGAAAAATACTTTTAAACTGTTTAAACCACTGCAAACATAAACCTCTTATTTTACTAAAACAAACCGTCTCAGTCTTATATCTGACTGGAGTGTTTCCCTGAACCCCTATCCTGGATTCAGGGAACCGGGGCATTACTTGGGCTTCCTCACTTATACCAGGGAGCCCTGTGCCTCATTTTACCCTTTCCTGGATTATGCTGAAGCAGGACGTCCTAGTGGTGAGTCGCAAGAACATTTTCAGGATGGGGTCTGACCAGAGCACTGGGCTTCTATGTATCCGAGAATCTCCCTTGATTCCCAGATACATTTCTGGGGTAACTCATAACTTGAGAACCCCGATACATAGCTCCAATCTGTAAAGACTTTCTCCGGCAAACCCACCCTGAAACTTACCTCCTGAACATCTCCTGGTCCCAGCACCTCTGGAAAAGGTAATACACAAAACATGGCAATTGTTGCATATTTTGCACACAGTCACAGTGATACATATACAATGCCCGGGCCCAAGAGCTGACACTCTACACATTAACTTAAAGTTTGACCCCTTAAAAACAGACTAGAAGGCCCTTATTCCCCTCGGGCACATTTTCCACAGTTTAAATACATTTTTAGGACTGCAGTCATCCCTGGACCGCAGAACTTACACTCTAAAAATACCTTTGATGACTCAGGGGTACCTGGCCTGGTCGAATACCTTAATTTTCATGGCATAGGTACCCCTTCACCGTCACAATATATAGACAAATCCAGGAGAGCAGATGGTGATAAACTGTTTGCCTTATACAGTATTCCGTGGCAGATATAACTCAGTTTATTTGTAAGACTCCCCATAGTCTCGCTTGCAGCGATATGTTCCCGGAAAGGGATCTTTCAATCTCTGGTCATTTGTACTGGTCTGAGTGCCACATTATTATATGTTTCAGGTGTGAGGCTATATAGTACTTTGTTATGTTCGGTACTGCTAATCCCCCTTGTTCTTTTGAGGACATAAGTATTGCCCTTGCTATTCTTGGTCTCCTGTTCTGCCATATAAATCAAAGCATGTATTTTGTAGGTCCCTCATTTTATAGGGGACCAGGATAGGAAGGGACTGAAAGCAATAGAGTAGGCGAGGAAGTATATTCATTTTCAGTGAACATATTCGACCCAGCCATATCTGATAGTTGTCCCAAGTGGACAGATCTTTCTTGATTTGTGCGATTTGATCTTGGAGGTTATTTTTATAGAAGAGTTTTGGAAGAGCTAGTCAGATATATGCATAAATATTTAATTCGAGATTCCTTCCACCTATATTTAAAATTTGGTTGTGTGAGCTTTAATGCTGGGGAGCGTCCGGTTCAGAGCCTCTGATTTGTCTGTTGGTACGCTTGGTACCTGCACTTAATAGTCATATCGGATTCTGTCACTAGCATGCCGGGCAATGAGCCTTGCTGGGGGGCATGTTGGCCTTGGGTCAGGAATGGACCACCTCTATGCGCTTCCTTTCAGACCAACTTTTTTTATTTCTCCTTGCATGTAATACTCTTGTGGTATGCGTTTCTGACTATGTGTTTCGTGATTCCGGCTAGGTTTATCAGCCTCAATCGGGTAGGCTATTTTTATTTTTGTGGCTTTTTCAATCTTTAACTACAACTTTTACAACTTATTTTACCACTTATTTCTAACACCCCTTATAACTGGGTTTATGTAATCTGTAAGTGTTGTAACATTGTATTGTATGTCTTTATTTATATAGCGCCATTAATGTACATAGCGCTTCACAGTAGTAATACATGTGGTAATCAAATATATAACAGATACTATAAATAACAGATCATGGGAATAAGTGCTTCAGACATAAAAGTAACATTAAGGAAGAGGAGTCCCTGCTCCGAGGAGCTTAGAGTCTAATTGGTAGGTAGGGAGAACGTACAGAGACAGTAGGAGGGAGTTCTGGTAAGTGCGTCTGCAGGGGGAGAAGGGGAGAAGCGAGATAGAGAGAATGAGATGAGGTGATGGTCAGAGAGAGGAAAAGGGGAAATGGAGAAATCGGAGAGAGAGAAGTTTTTAGTGAAAACCAGGTCTAAGTAGTGGCCATCCCTGTGGGTGCTGGCTGCAGTCCACTGTTGAAGGCCAAAAGAAGAGGTTAGAGAAAGAAAGCGGGAAGCCCAAGGGAGAGAGGGGTCATCAATGTGGCAGTTGAAGTCCCCAAGCAGAAGAACAGGGGAGTCTGAGGAGAGGAAGACAGAGAGCCAGGATTCAAAGTGAGAGAGAAAGGCAGAAGGGGGATGAGTAGAGGTAGGTGGGCGATAGATGACCGCCACATGGACAGGGAGAGGAGAGAAAATCTGGACAGTGTGAGCCTCAAAGGAGGAAAAAGCAAGAGATGGAGGAATAGGAAGGGTTGGGTAACGGCAGAGAGAGGAGAGCAGGAGCCCCACGCCTCCACCCCTGCCATCAGTGTGCGGAGTGTGAGAGTGTGGGAGAAGGAAAGGCCACCATAGGAGAGGGCAGCTTCCAGAGCAGAGTCAGACTGAGTGAGCCAGGTCTCAGTTATAGCAAATAGGAGCAGAGAGTGAGAGAGAAAAAAGTCATGTACAGAGAGGAACTTGTTAGAAAGGGAGCGAGCATTCCAAAGGGCACATGAGAAAGGGAGATAGGTGGGAGGGTGGCAGGGGATGGGTATGAGGTTGGAGGGGTTGACACCAGAGGGAGTAGAGTTTGCAATTGGCAGGCGAGGACGAGCGCATGTAGGAATAGGGCAGGGACCAGGATTGGGAGAGATATCCCCAGAAGCAAGGAGGAGAAGCATGGATAGAAAGAGGATGTGTGGGAGACTTCCGGTGACGTCGTAGGCAATGACGGCGTGAGGGAAAAGCTCCTGAGCCCTCCACCTGATTAGTTTAATTTAAAGTATAGAAAGCCCCCCCAAAAAAACCTAAACCGGGATAAATAAGGAGCGGTACCCTCCGACAGTTAGACCCTGACCTGTGCGGCGATCCGGAGAGGTCCATTCCGGCGCTCTGGAGCGCGGCAGAGGAGACCGCGTGTGAGTCCCGGCTCCCTGCCGAGGACATGTGACCCCCCCCTCCGCGACCCGTACAAACTGTAGCAGAGACTGCAGTGAAGAGGCGGAGAGCCTAGGAGAGACCCGAGGTATCGGCAGGGGTGAGGAGTCGGAGGTATCCAGGATCGGACCCCCCCTGCAGAGTGAGGGGAACACCGCGGCGATCGCGGGAAGCTGTGTGGAGCCTCGCGAGGGGAGACCCCCCCTGAAGCAAGTGCAGATCCCCCCTCCAGGACAGCAGGACAAAAATACAAGGTATTAACCTGACCCAGAGCCCTGCCGAGGGGGGAAGAGAGCAGAGAAGGGAGGTATAGTTCCCAGCAGAGGGGTGAGGGAGGAAAAGGCGGCCATTTTGGGAGGGCCCCACGGGGAGGCCCCAACATAACGCATGGGTGCACAAGAACTTCACACAAAACCTCCAACTGGGCTGAGAATCTCACCCAAACCAGGGAAAATAGAGAGGAGCCCATCGGGCTATGAGCAAGACGGCAAAAGCCCCTGCCCAGAAGAGCGTGAGTAGCTATTTCAAGCCAGCAAACAAATCCCCTGCTAGAGCTGAAATGAGCAAAAATGGAGGCCCGACGCGCGGCCCAGCAGGCGCCCCAGAAAGACCCAAACGCAGCGCTGAGGAGATACAAAACATGCTGCCAGACGCGACAAAAGCGTATCTAGAAGAATTATTCACAAGAATGCGCACTGGGTTTCAGGAGAATCTGGCCAGAGCTATTACAGAGCTCAAGACTAAAATGAACACTCTAAAAGAATAAACAGATACTATCCAAAAAAAGGTAGAGGACGTCGAGCAGTCCTACTCCCTTGCAGAGGACAAGATAAATAGACTAAACTGGGAAATTCGGGCCCTAAAAGAAAATGCGGAGGAACAAGAGAATAGGGACCGCCGCCAAAATCTGCGAGTACGGTACATACCAGAGTCTGTTGAGCTGAGCCAACTACAGCCCTACCTGAAGGAACTTTTCACTCATCTGGTTCCTGAGTTCACCCCGGACCAGTTGGAGCTGGATAGGGCGCACAGAACCTTGGGCCAGAAATCGGAAGACCCCAAAAGAGCAAGAGACGTTATAATTCGTTTTCACTCCTATATGTCAAAAGAAAAAATCCTCACAGCCAGCAGAGAAAGGGGGACCATACAGTTCCAAAACTCCCACCTTGAAATCTACAGCGACCTCTCTAAAGCAACAGTGGACAGACGGAAGGAAATGAAACCTCTGACGCAAACTTTGAGGAACCATAAAGTGAGGTACAGATGGGGGTTTCCTTTCAAATTGGTGGTGCAAAGAGGAGGGAAGTTTCATGCGATATCGTATATGGAGGATGGTCCCCGATTCCTGAAGGGTCTGGGTCTGCAGCACAGAGAAGGAGAAGAAGCGGAAACTGACGGAGCTGAGGGGCGGAGCAACCAGACACAGGCGAAGACCCCAAGGGCCTCGCAACATTTGGCTTCCCAGAGGAACCTAACGCAAGAAGAGTGAGGAAAACCAGCGGAGCAGTATCTATCTCTTCTAATCTTCCTTCCCGCAGAACTAAAGATCCTTCTTACACAGCCCCCAGCCGGTCCTAGCTCCAGATCGGACAGAATCCTCTTCTCAAGCCAGCTCTTAAGCCTCAGAGAACAAAGTCCTGGGAGGTTTCGGGACAATATGACTCTCGGTGAACAGAGAGCCTTAGATAAAGAAGCAAAAACTCCCAGAGGAGGACAATAGAGAAGAGGGCTAGGGAGAGGGGAGGGAGATCGGGGGGAACAAGGTCACTTAAATCCTACTTGACTCTGTTCAAAATGTTTAAGGTTAAAGTTAAAATGTTGAAATGTTTTTATTCATAAAGCAGGAAAATAGGGAAAAATCTACCTCAGGAAAAGTTATATAATGTATGTTATGTTGATGCAATGTTCCCCATTTTAGTGTTTCCTCAACAGGTTGAGCATTTCTGATCCTCTGGCACCATCTTGTAGTCAAACGGAGGAAGTGGTATAAGCAGATTTCACCCATGCTTGGAGAAAGAAAGGGATAAGTACAGATATAGGTACCAAGGGTTTAGAGGCCCTAGGGGACCAAAGAGTTTGTACTAGACCCAAACAGATGCCACTTGTTGTTAAGGGTTATGTTTTATTCCGTTCAGATTATTTTTGTTAGATTCATTGGAGGGCTCGGGGCTGGCCCCAAAGGTTGACGGAACGCGACGCACTGAAAAGTCTCCAAAGGGCTCTATGCCCAACTCTCTCACCCTTAGTGTGGTGGGGTCTCTAGGGCTCGTTTGTAGCCCACCTTTTCTTTTTTTTTTCCTCCTGCCTATCCTCTACCCTACCCCACCCATGTCTACCCCTGTCCCCACCCTCCCTCCCATCCTAGTCAACATCATCCAACTAGGACCCGGAAGAGTTAGAGGATTAAAGATTTCCTGTCTACCACAAAGGTTGTATATGGGAAAACCCAGCAAGAAAAAGAATAGGATCCCCTTTCACCTTGGGAAAGTGGAGGGAAGTAAGATTCTCTTCTCTCAAAAAAGAAAAAATGGCCAGTAAAACCGCCATAAAAATAGTGTCTCTAAACGTTAAGCAGTTAAACTCAGTAGTAAAAAGAAAACTAGCCCTACAAGAGCTTAAGAAAACGAATGGGGACATACTATTCCTACAAGAGACTAATTTCAACACCTCATCTCCCAAAAATACGTTTGCTAGAATTGGCCACAAGCACACTACGCCTCATATTCAGTTAAAAAAAGAGGAGTAGCAATACTTTTTAAACACAACATCCCGTTTATTTTGGATAAAAAAGTGGCAGACCCAGAAGGTAGATACCTAATCCTGTATGGTTCTCTTTCAGGGGTAAAAATAACTCTGATCAACGTCTATGCACCGAATGAAGCCCAGTCAAAATTCCTGAGAGACCTATGCGAGAGCCTGCCTGCGCAGTCCAACACCACATTACTCTTAGCAGGAGATATGAATATGGTAGTATCCCCAGAACAGGATAGAGCAAGTGTAACAGGTACCCCTCACCCGCGCACCACGGTAAAAAATGCCAAGGAATTTAAAAACATACTAACAGAATTCTCACTAGCTGACATCTGGAGGGCACAGCACCAGGGGCAGAGGGACTACACATTTTACTCACCCCCACACCATACTTACTCGAGGATTGACTATTTCCTAGGTACCAAAGACATTCTACAAGCATCCTCCCAGTCAGATATATGAACAATATCATGGTCAGACCATGCCCCGGTCTCACTGGTACTCTCTCTTCTCTTCTCTAAAACGACCCAGTATATCTGGAAATTAAACGACTCATTATTAAACCAAGCAGATATAGTAAAGGATATCAAACAAAAACGTAGGGATTATTTCACGCTGAATAAGGACTCAGTAGAGTCACCAGCTATGCTATGGGAAGCCTATAAGGCCACAATAAGAGGAACTATTATCTCAATAGCATCATATAAGAAAAAAGCTAAACAAAAACTATACAATGAATTGGCGGAAAAAGTACAGCTCCTGGAACAAAAACATAAAAATAATCCCTCTAAAAAAGTATTCAAACTATTGGACAAAACTAGATCTGAACTTAAACAGGTTCAATTGGAGGAGGTGGAGAGCGTTAAGGTGGACAAAACAAAAATATTATGATAAGGGAAACAAAGCAGATCGGCTACTAGCATCAAAACTGAGAGGTCTAAGAACCAAATCTCAAATTTCAGCTATCCGAACTAAGGCTGGAGATAAAACATTGGATGAGAAGCAGATAGCAAAAGAGTTTTCGGACTTCTACTTTAAACTGTATAACTTAAACTTCCCGAAGAACCAAACATCGGGTTGAGAAGCCATTTCTAGATATCTAGAAAAGTGTAAGCTCCCTGAACTGTCAGAAAGGAATGCTTCAGAATTAAATAAAGATATAACCCAAGAAGAACTATTAGATGCTATCGCCAAATTGAAAGCTAGTAAAACGCCAGGCCCGGATGGATTCTCAAATCAGTATTACAAGAAATTTAAGAAGATATTAACCCCATATTTGCTAGATGTATTTAACTCGTTCCTTGAAGGAGAGGCCATCCTGACATCTATGTCCAATGCAAACCTAGCCATTATCCATAAGGACGGGAGAGACCCTTTACAATGTGGTAACTATCGCCCTATAGCCCTTCTTAACTCGGACCTAAAACTTTTTAGTAAAATACTTGCAAATAGACTCACCCCAATCCTGCCCAGCTTAATACCCAGCTTAATACATATAGATCAGGTAGGGTTTGTCTCGGGTAGACAGGCCTCTGATAATACTAGGAAAATCATTGATATTATTGACCATGTACACATCTCAGGCACGAAAGCTATCTTACTAAGTCTGGATGCTGAAAAAGCATTCGACAGAATAAGGTGGGATTTTTTAGACCAAACACTGATTAAATTTGGATTCAAGGGCCAGTTTCTAGAGGGAGTCAGGGCCCTTTATAAAACTCCCACGGCAGTCGTGAAACTCCCAGGTGGAGACTCAGCCCCTATACAAATTAAAAATGGTACTCGTCAGGGATGCCCCTTATCTCTGCTCCTGTTTGCACTCTCCATAGAACCCTTGGCAGCTACAATTAGAGATGAGGAAAATATTAAAGGAATAAAAATAGGAGAGACAAATTACAAAATATCACTCTTTGCAGATGATATTATTCTAACCCTGGCCAACCCCTTGACCTCCCTCCCAAATCTGCAACACAAATTGGATCAATTCGGAAAAATTTCGGGCTACAAAATCAATACAGACAAGTCGGAGGCACTAAATCTGTCACTGACAAAACCCGAAGTAAAATTACTACAAATAAATTTTAACTACAAATGGAGCTCAACAAGGATTAAATATCTGTGAATACAGATTTCCAGCTCCTATAAAACCCTATATCAGTATAACTACCCCCCACTATTTGAAAAGATTAAAAAAGACCTCCAGAGCTGGAACGAATATCAGATATCTTGGCTAGGAAGAATAGCCACAGTTAAAAGGAATATTCTACCAAGACTTCTATATTAATTCCAGACTCTCCCAATAGACATCCCACTAAAAGAACTTAAAAACATCCAAAACAGAATCTTCCAATTTATTTGGAAAAATAAAAGACCAAGGGTGGCTAGGTCAATACTGCTAGCTCCAAAAGGAAGCAGAGGTCTGGGAGCCCCGGATATCATTAAATACTATCTGGCGGCCCACCTAAAGCAAATCATAATGTGGAACACTGATCCAGTCATGTGCTGATGGCTAGGGATTGAGTCTACCTATGCGGGCCCCCTCTCCCTCCCGGCCGCATTGTGGACCGAGAGGGGGGGGGGGGGAGATATTCGCAGAAAAATTAAAACTGGGAGCAATGAGATGTACATGGAAGCTATGGTCTAGAAACAAGAGGAAGTATGAGTTAGCATCTCCTCTTCCCTCACTATTGACCCCTTTACTCAATAATCCAGAGTTTCCCCCAGGCTGTATTCTGAAGGGTCTTGAGAGATACAGAGAGCTAAATATGGTATTAGCCGATGATTTTGTAGCTAAAGGCAAGATTCTTCCATTTCATGAGATTCAGAAGAAATATCAAATCACTAATCTCCCAATTTTTAGCTTCTTACAAATCCGCCACTATTTACAAACAATTACAAAAGATTCAACTTTTTCGCCTCTAACAAGATTTGAGAAAATATGCTGAAGAGGCTACTACTGCAAAGGACTGATTTCGGAGGTTTATCTGGGACTGGCGATTAAGGCTACTCATTCTAACCACAGCTATATGCTAAAATGGGCAGCAGACTTAAATCTAGAAATAGATAGAGATGACTGGGAGGATATTTGGGAAGCAGCTTCTCAAACGTCAATTTGTACCACAATAAAAGAAAATATATATAAAATTATTTTCCATTGGTACTTAACCCCGAGTAGGCTGAGCCAGATTTTCCCCGGATCCTCAGATTTGTGCTGGAGAGGATGCGGGCAAAGAGGAGATATGGCTCACATCTGGTGGGAGTGCCCTAAAATTCAGGGGTTCTGGATCATGATATAAACAATGATACGAGAACTCCTGGGGGTGGAGATAGAGGTTGAACCACTGATCCTGGTGCTGTCTAAACCAATAGAGGGCCTACAATCCCATGAGAAGAAAATGATAAGTCACGTCCTAACAGCGGCCAGATGCTCGATTGCCGCAGCATGGAAAAAGATAAACGCCCCCTCCAGGCAGACAGTACTGAGATGAATTAGAGATATAAGACTAATGGAACTCCTCTCAGCACAATTGGGTCAAAAGGTGGATAAATTCCACAAGGTTTGGTCGGCATGGCCAGACAATTAGCAAAGGAATAAATGGGTCACATAAATCCGGAGACAAAAAGACATCACCCCCCACCCCCACCTTGGCCTCCTCTTTCTTCTCCCCCCACCCTCTTCCTTCCTACTTCTCTCTCTACTATCCTTGATTCTCTCTGAGAGAGACATGACTGGAAGCGGCTGCTTTCCCAATATGCGGTAAAAAATGAAGATAAAATAAGAAAAGATCCGTAAAACACAACGGTCAAAAACTAAAATATGTAGGAAATGTGGCACCGCTATGGGCACAAGGTTTGCTCCTAGTTATGCCAATCTGTTTATGGACAGTTGGGAGGAGGAATTTATTTGGAACAACTGTCCTCTAGGGGCGGGCCTGGTGCTCTGGCGGCGCTACATTGATGATGTGTTTTTTGTTTGGTCAGGCAGTCAAGCCTCACTAGATGCCTTTTGCACTTATTTAAATTATAATCATCACAACCTTAAATTTACTTGCAATCACAGCACTGAGCATATTGATTTTTTAGATTTACACATTTATATTAATCAGAATACACTTCACACCAAGACTTTTTTCAAGCCAGTACAAGCTAATAACTATGTACGTGCAGATAGTCAGCACAACCCACAATGGCTGCGTAATATCCCTAAGGGCCAGTTAGTGCGCCTTAAGCGCAACTGCTCTGAGGATGAGACTTTTAAAATGCAGGCAAAAGACCTAAAAAGTCAATTTCTTGAGAGAAAGTATCCAGAGAGTCTCTTAGATGAGGCATTCGAACAAGTTACTAAAATAGAAAGAGATACTTTACTCAAATATAATAATAAGAAAAAAGACACAACAGAAAATGTAATAATAAAGTTGCTTTTATTACCCAGTACAACAAGATGGCCCCTAGAATAAAACAGATTATAAACAAATATTGGCCCATCTTGCTAAAAGATGATATATTGGTGGACATTCTCTCAGAGAAACCCCAAATTATTTTCTCTAAGGCTAATAATTTAAAATCTAAATTAGCCCCGAGTTGTCCAGTTGAGCAACATGGACAGAGACAGATAGGGGGTCCAAAAGGATTTTTCACTTGTGAAAAATGTGTGGCTTGCTCCTACAGTATGAATGCTAAACATTTCACATCTAATGTAACCTCTGGAAGCTATCCCATTAAGACATTTATTAATTGCCATTCCACCTTTGTGATATACTTGCTTCAATGCCCTTGTGGCTTGCAGTATATTGGCAGAACTGGGAGAACCTTCCAGAGACGCATCTATGAGCATGTTTATAACATCAAGAAAGGATTGGTCACACATAGTGTCTCCCATCATTTTCTTTTGTACCATAATAAAAATCCTAAAGGTTTGCGCTGCCAGGCCATTGAAGTGGTTCAGCCCAGTCTAAGAGGTGGGAGTAGATTAAAACAGGCCAGTATGCGTGAAGCATACTGGATTTACGAACTAAAAACACTATCCCCTAGAGGGCTGAACATAGACTTCGAATTAAAAGCCTTTTTATAATATGATATTGACAAAGTGAGAATATGACTTAAGGGGGGGGGGTCTGACATAACAGCACTGGGATCTAAGCAACCATTTTAAGTCAGCATAGATCTTAGGTTTTGTCTGAGTGAACGGGTTATGAGATGAACGGTTTGAAAGGGATTTTTGCTTTCAATTTTAAAGTGATAATAAACCAAGCAGCTAACTGGAAAAACCTTGAGAATGAGTGCTAAGTGCCAATGTTATGAAAATACGAGACTGATAGGCACTGTCTCTCATTCCGAGGGGGGGGGGGGCCATGAAGTTCTGTATGTAGAGAAAAGGTCAACGGCTGAATAAAGGAATATTGCTGAATCATTTCATTTAGGCATCCCATAATAATGCTTTAACTCAATGTGTTCATATTCATATTTTGTTTACGTAGTGATGACACGCAACCTTGTATAGGGGGCGTGGGTTTAGTATTTTGTGTATAAATAAGGCCTGTATGCCACCATGTCGTTGGGAGGGTTTTATTTTGACACTCTCCTCTGCGTGTGCACCGTACACTGCAATAAACTTATTTGTCATTCTGCAAAATATATCCTCAGACTTGTGTTTTTTATTCACAACTTTCTCAGATGGCGCTCCGAATAGAAACCCAGATATACCGGAAGCTGAGCACCTGAAAAAAACACTCCTCGGTCACTCAAATCTGAGCGCTCGTAAGAATCAAGGTAAAAGGCACCTTTTGAGGAAAGCCTGAGTTTAAAAAGTTGTTTTGAGTGGTGTGTTGAGAGATGTGTTTTGAAGGGTGTCTCAATCTGTATTTACGGATTTACCTAGCAGTTTCAAATAAGCTTATTTGTCTGTTCCTGTATCCATTTTAAAGTGTTATAGATGTTAAGTTTTATTGGGATTAAGGGGAGAGTCCCGTTAAAAGTTTTGGTGATGAAGGTGAGTGTTTGTATGCTTAAGGGATTGTTTTTCAGACTGTCCTGGGTTGTGATAAATATTTTTTGTTGTCTGAGCAGGAAGGGTCCCTGATTGTACATTTGCTCTGTTTTGTCATTAACATACCAAGTGAGTTTATTTATGGATATCTGTTTAGAAGGTCTTATCTGTATCCATGTTATAAAAGTATAAGGTTTATCAGGACTGGGTTGGACCCGCTGAAGTAATTCAAGTGTTTTCTTGGGTATAGTTATGGTGAAAAAATATGATTGGAGAACAGTCTCGTGACAGGTCCTTATTTGCATATTTCAGAACAATAACATGCCAAAAGAGTTGTACGCAATCAGCTTGCGCTGATTATTGTATCAGGTGTATTGTACAGGTCAATTAAATGTGATTATTGTAACAGGAGAATAATGGGAAACCAAAGTTCTCAAAATTTGCCGTTAGAGGTTGTGTGTCTGCAGACAAAAATAATAAAGAATGGATACAGAGAACAAGAAGAGACAATATAAATATGTTTTGTTGGCCAATGAAAAACACATGCAAATTCAATGAAAATACACATGCAAGTCCCAGTGAAAAACATGCCACCCCAATGAAAAAAGTTTGTTTGCAATAAATTACTATGGAAGGAAGCGTGAACCTATGAGCAGCCGCACCGGTTTTCTTATTCGTAAGAATGCGAATGCAAGGGCTCATAGTGGAACCTTCTAACTTTCAGTAATCTCTGTGTGTCTGTGGCAGTATAAATCTTTGGATTTTATGAGGTTTTTGTGGCTAAAGTCAAGCATGGCGTGACCGGCTGGTGGACGCCGCAGAAATCAGTTGTGAACGTATAAGCTTTTCCTTCCATTTCCCCACATGCAATAAGTGGTTATAAATCATTTCCTGATATACACTCAAGTTTCGGTGCCGGCAAGTAAAATTGTTGCGCCCTTAATGGAGAGTGGCTAGATGGATTTGATACCCTAAGGAATTTTTCCTGAATGATTACCTGTGTGAAAGATAAACCATGCTAAGTATCACCTATGTGCACAAATCACCATCCAAAAACTTGCAAGTACGTACACAAACATGAATATTATTTGCTCACAATTAAGTCAAAGGTCTGAAAGAAATAAAATCAAAATCGCAGCAGCACAGAGCGTGCCCCCACTTTTTTTTCCAGCGCGAAGAATGTGCTAAGATAAGAAAGTTAACTCAAAAGCTCCAGAGCATCAGAGTAGTTTTAAATTCAGGTTTTTTATGAGAATAAAGAAAGAGAAGGGAACTTTTTTTAATATAGTTGCAGGGTAAAATTGTTGGGTAATAGGGGAGAAATGTTTTTCTTTTATTTGTTCGTTATTTTTGTGATGTTGTTTGGCTGTGTATGAGAGAAGTTTTTTGTATTGTGTGTAATCAGTAAAAACACATTTCAATTTTATTTCTATGGGATTAGGATATGTTTGGGAATATTTTGTGTTCAAAAATGCGGGTAAAAGCTCATAAGCATTGTTTGAAGTATATATTGTATTGTATGTTTTTATGTATATAACGCCATTAATATGCACAGCGCTTCACAGGAGTGGTGCACGTCGTAATTATATAGGTAGCAAATGGTAAAGGTAAGAAGTCATGAAGTAAGTGATCCAGACATAAAAGTAACATTAAGGAAGAGAAGTCCCTGCTCTGAGGAGCTTACAATCTAATCGGTAGGTAGGGAAAGTATACAGAAACAGTAGGATTTGATTAGAAGCCAGGAGAGGAATTTCAGGAGGGGAAACGCAGAATTAGAATTTAAAGAGTAGAGTGATTCTGGCAGCAGCATTTGGGATAGATAGTAGGGAAGACAGGTGAAAGTCAGGAAGGCGGGATAGCAGGGGATTACAGTTATCAAGATGGGAGAGAATGAGGGTCTGTATCAGAGTTTTAACAGTTGAGCAACAGAGGAACAGGTGTATCTTTGTGATATTGTGGAGGAAAAAGCAACAGTTATAGAAATGTTTTGAATGAAAGAGGAGAATATGAGAGAGGAGTTGGGAGTGACCCCTAAGCAGCGTGCTTGAGCTACTGGATGGAAGATTCAAGAGTAATGTGGAAGGAGATAATAGGGTCAGGTTTGTGAGGAAGTATGAGGAACTCTGTTTTTGCCATGTTAAGTTTAAGGCAAAAGAGGGCCTTCCAGGATGAGATAACAGAGAGACATTCAGAAACTTAGGTTTGAACAGCAGGTGTAAGGTCAGGGGTTGAAAAGTAAATAAGGGTGTCGTCAGCATAGTGAGGATATTTAAACCTAAGAGATGTTATTAGGTCACCTAGAGAGAGTGTGTACAGAGAAAAGAGAAGAGTGTGGTCCACAGAGTCAAATACTGCAGGGAGTAATATGAGCAGAGTGTAATGACCTCTGTCTTGGGCAGCATATAGGTCATCAGTTATTTTAGTGAGAATTGTCTCCGTGGAGGGAGCAGTGCAGAAGTCAGATTGTAGAGGGTTAAGGAGAGAATGGGTGTTGAGAAAATGGAGCAAGCAAGAGAATACAAGACAAGTTCAGTAGTTAGAAAGACAGGTAGGGTCAAGCTTGCTATTTTTGAGTCATGGTATAACTATTACATGTTTTAAGGAGAATGGTAATGCAGATTAGAGGGGAAAAGGAGATCAACAGTGATGGTGACACTCTCTTTTGAGACAGTGGAAAAAGAGTCAAGGAAAGCAGGAAGAGAGTAGGAAGCGGAGTAGGATAGGAGGAAACAGAGGGAATGTTCTGGTGTATGGATTCAACCTCTTGCTTAAAATAGTCAGCAAAAGTCCTGAGGTGAGATGAAGGAAGAGTTTGTGTGGGTTAGACTTGTGAGTTTTGATTAATGGAGAGAAATAGGTGTGGGTAGCTTGAGAAAGGACAGAATTGCAACAGGATAGCATAAATTTGTAGTGAATGAAGTCAGTGAAACTATGAAAGTTCAAACAGAAGGCATTAAAAAAAACTGAGTGGAGGGAGATAGCATGAGCGTGTGGAGTTATTTGTGTGTTAAGAAGTTATATAAACCTCAGCTATATAAAAGCCCGTTGGTTAATTTTTGAGAGGCCATAAAAAATGTAGTTCTTAGGGCTCTGGATAAAGCTCCATGTATTTAAACTTTAAGCGAAAGTTCCAATCCAATAATTATTTTTTAGGAAGAAGCCGTGGTGTGCCGTTATCTTATCTGTTCAGGGTCAATTGGCGAAACGCCCAGAAACAAAATGGCTCTTTGCCCGGAAACAAGCTTTGAAAATATTTTTTTCTTTAGTCAGATGAATATGCAGAGTGTCTTTAGAATTATAAAGCTGACCGTGTGCTCAGCACTGTGCAAAGAGATTATATAAAGCAAGACATTAGTGTGAAGTCTTATACAAAATCATTTATCTATTAACTGAATATGTGATGGATGTTATAACTTTTAACCATTTATTTTTTCCAAAGGTGTCCGTAAGCAGTGGTTATTGTCAAAAGTGCTGTGTAATCTAGAATGGGTTTACCAGGAAGGGGTGAATTTGGGAGTCACCTCTCATTTGTGGGTGTGTCTTGTGCATAGGGTTAAATACAGGGGATACATAGTTGCAAAAGCAGTTACATAAGTGAATAAGGTATGCATTATATACAAGGCATTTCAATTTTTTAGCAGAATAGTTACAGTGGATTGTTTGGGGTAAAAGCCAGATAGGGATTGGCTAGGGAAATTTGTATGGGTAAAATAATTGCTTAATTGGGAGGGAATATTTTTCCATGACTGTGGATAGTATTGGGAGAAGAGAGATTGGCCTGTAGTTTGAGACAGTGTTTTTTGTCCCCACTTTTGAAGATTGGGACAAACTCTGGCAGTTTCCCAGGTCTTAGGGATATGGCCTGCAGACAGGATAGAATTAATTATGGAAGCAAGAGGTTTGGAAAGGGGTGAGGCCCCAAAGTTTCAGGAACTTAGATTGTATCAAAGTCAGGTTCACATTGGCTACTTAGTTTTAATTTGAGGAACGAATTAGGAACATTAATAGGGAATACCTCTGTCTATATGCGGATGCTAAGACAGGAGTAAACACATTGATACAAGAATTTAGTCCTAGGTATAAATTATCTCCCTATGAGACACATATGGGATGACTTGTGACTATCAGCAGTCCAAAGGAACGAATTAAGGATCATGTTATCGGTAATAAAACAATAAGTTGTATGCAACTAATACATTTTTTGAGTCTCTCCAGGCAAAGTTGAAAGTGCACCTACTCGAGATGGGGTTAATAGTCATATATTTCCTGCGCAAGCATGCTCTTCATCCCAGATGAAAAGGCCTAAAGTAACCACCAATACAGCAATTAAAGTTGCAGAGTTCTCTCCCTGGACCCAAGCTCGTTCCAGCTCCACCAAAGACCAAAGTCACCTAAAGCACAGCCGCAGCAAGTTAACGTCTTGCCGAGTCAAAACTCTAACCGTTAACCAACGAGGAAAATAAGACACCAGGCTAAGGCCCGGTTTTATCAGAACATTTCATTTTTTCAGAGACTCAATATTTTTATTCTTTAGAGTGTGTTAAGTTAGAAATTTAAGGTGTATGTACAATTGAGCCTTGATGGGAGGATTGGTTTCCTGGAAGCGTGGCTTGTGAAAGCTCTTGTATGTGTTTTGGCAGTACTCATCACTCTCTATGTATGTGTCATGTGCAGCAAAACTTTGATCCAGAAGTGTGTTGCACCTCCACCGAAAGGAGGGGGTCATCCAGGGGTGTGTGTCAGCCACAAGGAAAGGATCATAAGTCAGCCATGTTGACCATCGCAGACATTGTCTGTTCTGATATTCTGAGTGAATGAGGTATATAATGCGTGCAGGGGTGAGGATCATGCATTTCGCTTCCACAGATACCAAACCCCCTCAATTCTCAGTAATAGAATGTTGTGATGATTCTGAAAATATATGATGATAGATACTGTATAGATGCCATTTCCTTTATCTAGCAACTGCATATCCAAAGAAAGGTTGCTTGCATAAAATAAGGTTTTAGTATTGTGTATAATTTCTGTATTTTTCCAATTTTTTTTTAAGGGAACCTCTTTAAAGGGTGTATCACACACTAGGAACAAGAATCAATTTATGGGTCAAGGGTCTCCACCAACCAATGAAACCTGTGTAAAATGTATGTTTAGTCAGATAACAATTTACAGGAAGGATGTGGCCTTAATTTTGCAGTTTTTAATTTCATAATTAAACCAAGAACAGGTTCAGATTAGGTTTATGGCCTTACAAAACAGAATTGCTTTAAACTATGTTTTAGCTTCAAAAGGAGGGTTATGTGTCCTAATTAAGGAACAATGTTGTGTTTTTATTCCAGATCAGAGTAGCAATGTGCAGCATGAACTAGATAAAATAGAAGGGATTCAAAAGAGGCTTAGAAAGGAAGATGGGATGGAATGGGACCCTCTGGGGTTAGGTGAATGGCTTAAATCACTTGGAGCAATTTTTTTTAATGTTTTGGTGTGTTTGGGGGTGTTACTTGTTGTCATGTATGTGGGTGTCACGTGTTGCAAAGGTATGATCCACAAGTGTGCGACCCCCTCCCCCAATCTGAAGCCACTCTTTACAGATACCAGAAACAGCAGTCCCTTGAAGAAAGAAGATGCCGATCATAGTTATTCAACTCCAAAAGACATATTGGCCGCAGCGCCTTACGAGACTATGACAGTGAAGGCACGCGCCCTTGTCCTCTGAGTTATCCCTGGACTATCATCATAAACTTAATTCTCAAAAGCTATGTTTTAAGAATAAAAAATGGAGGGAGTGACAAAGTGAGAATATGACTTAAGGGGGGGGGGGGGGGTCTGACATAACAGCACTGGGATTTAAGCAACCATTTTAAGTCAGCATCCATCTTAGGTTTTGTCTGAGTGAACGGGTTATGAGATGAACGGTTTGAAAGGGATTTTTGCTTTCAATTTTAAAGTGATAATAAACCAAGCAGCTAACTGAAAAAACCTTGAGAATGAGTGCTAAGTGCCAATGTTATGAAAATACGAGACTGATAGGCACTGTCTCTCATTCCGAGGGGGGGGGGGCCCATGAAGTTCTGTATGTAGAGAAAAGGTCAACGGCTGAATAAAGGAATATGGCTGAATCATTTCATTTAGGCATCCCATAATAATGCTTTAACTCAATGTGTTCATATTCATATTTTGTTTACGTAGTGACAACACGCAACCTTGTATAGGGGGCGTGGGTTTAGTATTTTGTGTATAAATAAGGCCTGTATGCCACCATGTCGTTGGGAGGGTTTTATTTTGAAACTCTCCTCTGCGTGTGCACCGTACACTGCAATAAACTTATTTGTCATTCTGCAAAATATATCCTCAGACTTGTGTTTTTTATTTACAACTTTCTCAATATACTATTCATTTTCTGTCAGCCCCATTATTTATTATTTTAAGATCAATTTTAAAAATGTTTTAATGTTTTTATGTGCTGTTTAATGTTGTGCAATGTATGTTTAGCAAGCTTTGTTGTTGTCTAGCTCTGACCATGGCAATTGACGGGTTAACACCGTGTCATCTAATTAGTCAATTAGAACCACCCATGCAGTGTATATAAACTGCTGGTTGTCAGGGCAAGCCACAACCCCTGAAGAAGTGCACGTATGTGCATGAAACGTCGTTGGGAGATTATTCTGTTTTTAGAGCTGTCTGTTTGGTTGTGGAGGATATTGGCAGCAGTTGTGCAGGCTGTGGGGGGGAAGGAGAGGAAGAGGAGCAGCGATTCCAGTAACACCGCAGCGTGTGATGTCACATCCACCATGAAGTTCCGGTTTTCGTGCGACTCAACATCCATCCCCCACACGAGGCAATCCCTAAAGGAGCTCCAGTTATCATCAGAGAGGAGCACCTGAGCGATCTTCAGCTTTACTGCTTTTACCATCTACTGTCCTGTAAGTAGGCTTTCAATTTTAGTGCTGTATCCTCCTGAACCCAGTATTTCAATGTTAATAAATAGCTTTTTGTTAGGATTATAGTCTTGCTAGTGTCTGTCTGTCAGTGTGTCATGTTTGTTATGTGTGAGTTTTTAATGTTTTAATGTCAACTTTTTTGGCGTACTGCACCATTACCTGTTTGTTTTCTTCTCTTTTTTTCATATTGCACTATTATTTGGTGTGAGCCGTTCGTTGACCCCTTCACTGCCTGTTTGCTCAAGGACACTTTTGGGACTTTGCAAGAGACGGTTTGGTCTTTATTCGGATTTATTATTATTTAAAGGACTGATTTGGCGCCGGCAATTCTTTCTTTTCTATGTAGGAAATGAAGACAACAAAATGCGATTTACGTTGTATTGTAATGTTTATTATTTAATTTTGCTGTAAAGTTTGAAGTTGTAGCAGATGCTCGTTAAAACTTGTTATAAGATGTCATTCTTTCGAAAAACAATTAAAAAATTGAAACAAAAAAAAAAGAAAGAGGATGTGTGAGGATGGTTTGTATGGGTGTTTTTTTAGTGCAGGGGATATAGCTGTGTGGTGTCAGAGGACGCAGGTAAGAAAGGAGTTCATGTGAACAGAGAAGTGATGAAGGAAGGAGAGATGGAGATATATGAATAGAGTTAGAGACATACTGAGGCTGGTAAAAAGAAGTGCATAATTTGAGAAGAAGTGAAGTCAAGCAAATATAAATGGTAAAGGCAGCATCATAGCAGTAATGATGCAGTCTGGTATAGATGATATCCTCCTTTCCAGCATAGTTCAAATGCAGGAATCAGGGCCAGTTGGGGGTGTCCACTTCTTCACTTCTTTTGAACTTCCTTTTAAACTTGAGTTGTTCAGTAGTCCTGCCACTTATAATGTGCCACTTGGACATGGGCTGCAGGCAGACTAGCTGTTCTATCTGGGGTTATATGGGCCTAAAAAGTCACCTGACAGTGTAGTTCTGTCTGCTTAATTAGCACATCTGTGGCACATTCAAACAGATGGTTTTCTACACAGGGTGTTCCCTGCCTAGGTGTCAACGCTTAATTTGATTATGGGTCGACAGAAAACAGCATTCAAATATGGTTTTTACCTAACATTGTATCACTTGCATATACTATAATACATACAGCAAAGGCTTCAAAGAGAGGATTTAGAGATGGTTTTTACCTAACATTGTAACATGACCTTTGCGGTAACTAAAAACTTGTACTCTTTTCTCCGTTGAGGACTCTGCATCTCATCAACTCCCTCATCCCGCCTTCTGTCCCCTGCCAGGCACCTCCATACCCTCACTATCCAAGTGTCCCAGCAAGGAAGGCCGCTCATCCAGCGTTAAAAGTTCTTCAGGGTTTCTCTTCTCTACTGCCCCCCTGTGTCTGCCCCTGGGGCTGTGGCACCTTTACTCAAGACCCATGTCCCTCTCTAGGTCAAGGATAGGGTCAGCCGGGGAAAACGGAACAGTGGGAGAAGGGGTCCCCTGGTCTCCAGCATTGATATTGTCCTTGTATTTTAGGGGAGTCCGTGGGTAGGCATCGTGGGTACCTTGGTAAACTTATAGTTCATTGCTTGGCATTATGGCTTTTCTCCTGTTGGCTTATTGGGCTTGCGGGTCTCCGGCATTGTCCTTTGTCCCTCCACCAGTTGAGCCGTCCTCCGGTCTTGTTGCTGGGAGTGATCTCTTTTTGGGCTAAAACCCAGGTTCTCCATCAGGCCCTACATTTTCTCCGGTGATCAGATTGATATATGTCTGCCTCTTGCATGACAATCAGTCAGAAGGGGAACCCATATCTATATCGGATCCCTATGCTTCTGAGGGCCGATGCCACAGGTCTCATTTTCCTCCGTCTTTTGCTTGTGATTCGTGCAAGGTCGTGGAAAATTTGGATGGGGGCTCTCTCAAATGTAATGTCTGTACCTCCTCTCAGCCTGCAGGCATTCAGGATCATTATTATGTCTTTGTTTCTGTTCAGGATGTTGCTGCGTGGGGCTACGGCTCTGTGGGCCCTGTCCATCATAAGCACTTCTTCTTTGAGGTCTGGGGCTAGGGTCCTGAGCAGTCTGCCTAGATTCGGCTGTAGGTCATCAGTTGAGACTGCATCCGGGATGTTTTTGATTCTTAGATTTTGGCGTCTTTCCCTGTTCTCTAAGTCTCCATGTTGTCTTTAAAATGGGAAAATTCTTCCGATATCCTGTAAATCTCCTCCATGTTAGATTGTCTTGGAGGGAGTCCGCCATTTTAACTTCTAGGTTTCCCGTTCTAGTGCCGAGATCTCCTGTTTAAGATCTGTTACAGACTTTTGGATCTCTGGCTGCATAGTTTTTTTTTTTAAAGAGTGTTTCAAGGTCCGTTTTTGTTATCCTTGTCTCGTCTCACCCCAGGTCTGGCTCCGATGGCGTCCTGGGGTGTCTGCGGGAGGAATCACCATCTTCCTGACACTTACCTGGCATGCTACTCCTCGAGAATAAGCTGGTAACTTATTGTGCAGATGGTGTTTTGGTACCTTTTGGTGGCATCCTTTTGGGCTACCTTCTTGTTGTGTCTTCTGTATGTTTTGTGTGAGATTTTCTTTTGATTTTAAATGCTCTTATGAACTTTTCGGGTGCGGGTCAGCAGAGCGCTTTCTTCAAGCGGCCATTTTCTTGTCATCGCGCATGCGCCCCCTGGGATTTCTTTCAATATGTTTTAGTGATTGTATGTAATCAATGATTTATATTTTTTGTATACTAGAGTGCTCTTTCTTGGGATGCTTTCTCTGTTTGATACTATTCATATCCCAGGCACCGTCAGCATTTCTTCTCTCTGTGACACCGTCTGCTCTGTGACTTTACCTTGTACTTCTGCAGTGCCTCATCTAGGTTCTGTCAGGTGCCTCTGGCTCACTACTCCTGTTCATGTCTCCGTGCCTCGATTCTCCAACTGCTTCATAGCACTTTCGACCGGATAAACAAGGATCTGCAATTCACTTTAGCTTGATTTATGAATTGCTACGATGCAGCTAATATTTTTTGCTTGTTTCATCCAATGATTACCACCACACCTTATTACTCAATAAAAAAATGTTTTTTCAAGGTCTGAATATAATAGTATTTAATAGAAATGTACTAATAAAAACAAGTAAAACAGCTTACCTGCTTTAAGTAAAAAAAAGACTCTTAGAATATAACATGACATATACGTATCTTCAAATAACTAACTGCTAATAGGTGTAACCCTACCTGCCCAGCTCCCTAAGGAAGTTACATCGGTATAGTGGTGTATTATCACTGTATCCACATTGATTTAGTTTGTCTTGGGGTAGTCTGTAGTCGGCTGGGCAATGGAAAAGATGGGCACCAGAAGTTTTATAGTACAACGTAAATGTTTATGTTTCCATGCTCATGGACTGAGCACACCAGCTATTACCCCGTGGCATTATTCCAGTTATGAGGTTGAGCACGGGTATAGCTTCTTTTTTTTTGTATGTCTGCATTCCCGTTACTGGAACATGCTCTTACTTTGTATGGTCCTACTATAGGATAGTAACTGATTGAAGGGCATTGTTTCTGTCTGAAACAATAAAATGAGGGCCTATACTATACTTTGGGGAACATCTTCCTACTATCTCTACTCTCTGAAGCTTTCTTCCATGCTGGAACTCTCTCCCAGTCGGAGGTTCTGTTCTGGCTGACAGATTCAATCTGTCAGTGGTGACATTGGATACCGAGGCTTGAGCCTCATTACTCCAAGTTCTCTTGTTGAGTATATTGTCGCACATTTAGAAAGCTTCTTAATCTGTGTTACTTACCACAGTTGAGTTGGTTTCACAGCGTCGGCGCTGTGATGGGTAAAGGAACTCTCTGTCACAATCCTCTGCTATGCTTTATACCACTTGTGACACAGTACTGATGTGTCACCACTGTGTGGAGCATAACTCTCACTGTTAATTCCTAGTGTACTTTAGTAGCCAACACCAGGGGGGAGGGGTTACATAGGGCTTTTGATAATTATGCATATATATTTATTATAAATAAAACCTTTGAATGGTATATTGTTCAAACAAATCTAAAAAAAAAAAATGGTTACTCAAATGTTTTACAAAAAGAAAGTCCCAATTAACGTTGCTTGATTTTCACCAGCGCCTGCTACTTCTTTGTCTATCTGCTGGTAGATGGGAAACAAGAAAAAAGCTCAATTAAGCTCAATTTAATTTAGGTATTCCACTTACAAATATTGGTTAAAAGTAAGCTCAACTTATAGAATGCACTGTTCTCTATGCAGTCTTCAATTCTCTAGTTCCTGCTCGTCACTGCCGGTTTCAGCGTAGGTTGTCGTAGAAAAGTGACATTGCTTTGGTTCAGTGTGTAGGGAACTGCGGAACAATCGAGAAGAGGAGGGTTTTGCCAGAGCCCTAAACCAATGCCCAAGGAGTTTCATGTTTGGAATAATTTCCTCAGGAGTATAATTTTCTCAGGGGTTTAGCCCCTTCTATTAATACCTACATGTATGATATATAAAAAACATACTTTTCATTAAACAATTAAAAAGAAAAAGGGTGCCTTACAGATCTGTGCTACATAACAAATGAACGTGTGTGTGTGTGTAGAGGTATCTGTACCGTGTCACAGAACGGTATCATCTATTCATTCTTTATATATATATATATATATATATATTGTGACAAACGGCTTACTCCGGGGCTCCGTCGTTTGTCCGGGACTGTTTAGAACACGGTCTTTTAGGGTAGGTTAAATGATGAGGCGTCACGTACTGTTCCTTTAAACAGGCTATGCCTGGTTTATTCAGTCCCAGGCACTGAGACTGCCACAGTGCATACAACAGAAAACAGATCAAAACAAAAGCTGCTCACCTGAGCGATAACTTAACTTAGATATCCCTGACTCAGGGTTGGAAGTGGCTTTTCCACTTCCAACAACAAAACACGGTACTTTTGCAGTCTTACACAAATGAACAGAAAGATTGAACCTGTTTGGGGAAGAGGCTTCTCCCCTCTGTAGTTCAGCAGCCTTCCAGCCTCCTGGCTCTTGTGGGGAGACCAGAGCAAACAGGAAATCAGTCTTTCATACCTGATTCCTAATTAGCATGACAGGTGACAGAAATCAGGCAGCAGACAAACTCTGGTCTGGATCTCTCATCCCTCAGTTCCAGCGCTTGCCAAACTGTGGGATGGAGTGTATGTATTATAAGGCTGCACTCCCAGGCCAAACAGGATAGAAACTGTCTAGTATCCTGGGAGCCCTATATACGGAATTTATTACCATCCCCTGGTTTCTGTCACATATCCTCCCCCCCAGCTCAGACCTCGAGGGATGAGCGACCATGGATATTAGGGAGTGCATCCTTGACAACCCGTCAGCATTGCCATGTTTGTGCCCTGACCTGTGTTCCACAGAAAATTTAAAGGGTTGTAGGCTTAGGAACCACCTGGTCACTCTAGCATTCTTTTCCCTGTTTTGACACATCCAGGTAAGGGGTGCATGATCTGTGACCAACCGGAATTTTCTCCCCAACAGGTAGTATTTGAGCGTCTCTACAGCCCACTTTATTGCGAGACACTCTTTCTCTACTATGGAGTAATTTTTCTCCTGGGGATTTAGTTTCCTACTTAAATAAAGGATGGGGTGCTCCTCACCTTGAGACTCCTGGGAGAGTACCGCCCCCAGCCCTACCTCAGATGCGTCGGTTTGGACTACGAACTCTTTGGAGAAGTCAGGTGTGACCAACACTGGTTGGGCACAGAGAGCTTCTTTCAGGCTTCTAAAGGCCTGTTCGGTTTCGGGGGACCACTTTACCATTAGCGGTCCTCTTGCTTTTGTGAGGTCAGTTAGTGGGGTTGCCTTAGTTGCAAAATTGGGAATAAACCTTCTATAGTACCCAATTAACCCCAAAAAGGTCCTTACTTGTTTTTTTGTAACTGGCCTTGGCCAATTTTGTATCGCCTCCACTTTGAGTGTTTGGGGTTTGAGTAAACCTCTGCCAATAGAATATCCCAGATACTTGGCCTCCTCCAGACCAATAGTGCATTTAGCGGGGTTAGCAGTTAGTCCAGCAGACCGGACTGCGTCAAGCACAGCTTGGACCTTTGGAAGGTGGGATTGCCAATCTTCACTATGGATTACCACATCATCCAGGTAGGCGGCAGCATACCGAGCATGTGGTTTTAAAATTTTATCCATCATTCTTTGGAATGTGGCGGGAGCTCCATGTAAGCCAAAAGGCAACACCTTATACTGAAAGAGGCCGTCTGGGGTTGAGAAGGCTGTCTTTTCTTTTGCCCTTTCTGTGAGGGGAACCTGCCAGTACCCTTTTGTTAGGTCTAGGGTTGTGAGATATCGGGCTTTGCCCAGTCTCTCTACAAGTTCATCCACCCTGGGCATAGGATAAGTATCAAATTTTGACACCGCGTTTAGTTTCCGGTAGTCATTACAAAACCTTGTTGTACCATCTGGCTTTGGGACTAAGACTATAGGGCTGTTCCACCCACTTTGGGATTCCTCAATTACACCTAGTTTTAGCATTTTTTTAACCTCTAAACTTATAGCCTTTCTTTTGGCCTCTGGGATTCGGTACGGTTTAAGGTTAACTCGAACCCCCGGTTCAGAGACTAGGTCATGTTCAATTACGCTAGTTCTACCTGGCCGTATAGAGAAGATTTCTTTGTTTCTTCTCACTAAATTCTGAACCTCTCGTTTCTGATGAACAGACAGGGTTTCAGCTATGCTAACCTCTGGGTCAGTTTCTTGATTCTCTGACGGACCTGGGGGTACTAGGGTTAACAAGACCTCTCTATCTTTCCAGGGCTTGAGTAGGTTTATATGGTAAATTTGCTCAGGTTTCCTCCTACCTGGCTGTCTTACCTTATAATTTACTTCTCCCACTCTTTCCAAGACCTCATATGGCCCATGCCATTTAGCAAGGAATTTACTCTCCACGGTGGGAACCAGAACTAGTACCCTATCACCTGGAAAAAAAATTCTGACCCTAGCACCCTTATTATACGTATTCCTCTGTGCTTCTTGAGCTTTCTCCATGTGTTCCCTCACTATGGGTAGGACTGCAGCAATGCGGTCCTGCATCTGGGCAACATGCTCTATTACACTTCTGTAAGGGGTAACCTCGTGTTCCCAAGTCTCTTTGGCTATATCCAGTAAGCCCCTTGGGTGTCGGCCATACAATAGTTCAAACGGGGAGAAGCCTGTGGATGATTGGGGAACTTCCCTAATGGCAAATAACAGGTACGGTAACAAACAATCCCAGTTTTTCCCATCTTTATCAACCGCCCGCCGTAACATGCTCTTTAAGGTTTTATTGAACCTTTCCACTAAACCATCTGTTTGTGGATGATAGACTGAGGTTCTGAGATGCTTGATTTTTAGGAGTTTACATAGCTCTTTTGTTACTTGGGACATAAATGGTGTTCCCTGGTCAGATAGAATCTCTTTAGGAATCCCGACCCGGGAAAACAGAACTACTAACTCTTTTGCTATGTTTTTAGCAGAGGTGCTACGTAGGGGAACTGCCTCCGGATATCGGGTGGCATAATCTAATATTACCAATATATGCTGATGTCCCCTAGCAGACTTTATTAGGGGTCCTACTAGATCCATAGCAATCCGGTCAAATGGTACCTCTATTATGGGAAGGGGTACCAATGGGCTGCGGTACGCCTTGAACGGGGCGGTGATCTGACATTCTGGGCATGAGGAACAATAATTCGTAATTTCTGCCAGAACCCCAGGCCAATAGAAGCTTCGGAGCACCTTTTCTTTTGTCTTTTCCACCCCTAGGTGTCCCCCCAATGGATGACTATGTGCGAGGTGTAATACTACATTACGGAATGTCCGTGGTACCAACAATTGTTTAGTTGTAACTGATTTCCTTTTATCAACCCGATATACTAGGTCGTTCTCTACCTCGAAGTAGGGGTAAGCAAGTGACCTATCTGGTTGGCCAGGAGTACTATTCTGGTCCCGTATATTTCCCCTTGCTACCGCTAATGTGGGGTCCTCCCACTGGGCCTTCTTAAAACTCCCAGGACTGACCTCTAGGTCAGCGAGGGTCTTATCCGGTTCTGGGGTGGTAAGTGTCTGCTCAACATCTTGATTTGGGGTATTCCCTACCAAAGTAGTGATGGGGAAGGGAATTTTACAGCACTCCTCCTTTTCCCCCTTCTTATTTGGGCCCTCGTCAACCTCCATTTCTGAAAAAGGGAAAGGATTTGTTTCTTCTAATACTTCGTTATGGTCCGCTATTGAACTCTGGGCGCTATTCTGAGCGGGGGACCACATTTTTAGAAAATGGGGAAAGTCGGTCCCTATTAACACATCATGTGCCAGTTTGGGTACAATACCCACCTTGAAATCTAAAGAACCAAACTCTGTTTCAAAAAAAACATCAACAGTGGAATATTCATGATTATCCCCATGTATACAACAAATTGCCACTCTTTGCGAACTGTTTCCCTGTTTCTTCTTAATGGGCAAGAGGTATTCGGACACTAGTGTGACCATGCTCCCAGAGTCAAGAAGTGCCCGAACCCTCTTACCATTAACCTTTACAAATGCCCACAGATGGTTATTCAAGGGGTCCTCTGGGCTAGGGCCCATACATTGGGACAACAGCGAATAATGTTCCACGCTGTTGCATTGCATGGGCTCATCATTTAGTGGGCAGATTTTTGCTGTGTGGCCCCTCTCATGACAATTTACACATTTAGGTACATAGTCTGTGTCCCACTTAGAGCCTTTTCCCGGCTCCCCATGTTGGCTATTGCCCTTAGTGTGCGAACCACTGTTGCTGGTGCTGCGTGAAGGTGGTCGCCGCTCTTCAGCGCCCCTTAACCCCGGTACCCTTTTACCGTCTCTGGAAGAGTCCTGGAACCTCGGGTAGTGGGGTTGCTCCACGACTGCGGGTTGCGGGTGCTCTTCTGCTGCATTGTACCTTTCTACGAGGGCCACAAGCTCATCCGCATTGTGGGGGTCACTCCGACTGACCCAACGGCGTAAGGCAGAGGGAAGTTTCCTCAAGAACTGGTCCATGACCAACCGTTCCACGATGTGGCTGGCTGAGTTGATCTCGGGTTGTAGCCACTTCCGGGCGAGGTGGATGAGGTCATACATCTGGCTTCGGGTGGCTTTATCCATCGTGAAGGACCATGCGTGAAACCTTTGGGCGCGAACAGCCGTGGTTACGCCGAGGCGGGCGAGGATCTCGAACTTCAATTTTGCATAGACGTTAGCTTCGGCTGGCTCTAGATCAAAGTAAGCCTTCTGGGGTTCGCCGCTTAGGAAGGGTGCGATTAGACCAGCCCACTCAGCTTCTGGCCATCCCTCTCTCTGCGCCGTGCGTTCAAACGTGAGAAGATAGGCTTCCACATCATCCGAGGGTCCCATCTTCTGAAGGTAGTGGCTTGCCCTGGTCATTTTCGGAACTGGGGCTGCCGCTGCCAGTGGAAGGTTACTGATAGTCCCCCTCAGGATCTCGAGTTCCTGCTGTAAGCCCTGAGCGAACCGCTGTTGCTCCTCTCTCAGCAAGCGGTTTGTCTCTTGCTGGTTTGCATTCGCGTTTTGCAGGGCTTCATTCGTCTGTTGCTGGTTTGCATTCGCCTGTTGCTGGTTTGCATTAATCTCTTGCTGGGCTATTAGCAGCTGTTGCTGGGCTGCATTCGTCTGCTGCTGGTTTGCATTAATTTCTTGCTGGGCTATTAACAGCTGTTGCTGGATTTCATTCGCGTCTTTCTGGGCAGCGACATTGCGTACCAGCGCACCCACCACGTCTTCCATCTTGTTTGCAGAGGATGAAAAAAAACTTTTTTTTTTTTTTTTTTTTTTTTCAAAGTTCTTCAACCCGCAGACCCCCTAGTGCTCTGCCCGCATTCTCCACCATATGTGACAAACGGCTTACTCCGGGGCTCCGTCGTTTGTCCGGGACTGTTTAGAACACGGTCTTTTAGGGTAGGTTAAATGATGAGGCGTCACGTACTGTTCCTTTAAACAGGCTATGCCTGGTTTATTCAGTCCCAGGCACTGAGACTGCCACAGTGCATACAACAGAAAACAGATCAAAACAAAAGCTGCTCACCTGAGCGATAACTTAACTTAGATATCCCTGACTCAGGGTTGGAAGTGGCTTTTCCACTTCCAACAACAAAACACGGTACTTTTGCAGTCTTACACAAATGAACAGAAAGATTGAACCTGTTTGGGGAAGAGGCTTCTCCCCTCTGTAGTTCAGCAGCCTTCCAGCCTCCTGGCTCTTGTGGGGAGACCAGAGCAAACAGGAAATCAGTCTTTCATACCTGATTCCTAATTAGCATGACAGGTGACAGAAATCAGGCAGCAGACAAACTCTGGTCTGGATCTCTCATCCCTCAGTTCCAGCGCTTGCCAAACTGTGGGATGGAGTGTATGTATTATAAGGCTGCACTCCCAGGCCAAACAGGATAGAAACTGTCTAGTATCCTGGGAGCCCTATATACGGAATTTATTACCATCCCCTGGTTTCTGTCACAATATATATATATATATAAACCCTGTCTTCCCATAAGAGAAGGCACAAAAGCAGCAACACTCAGATATAGCAAAAAGACATGTATTAGCAGTGACAAAACAGCACACTATAAACCCAACGTTTCGGTCCTGGCAGGACCTTCCTCAGGGGGGTGCTACCAGACAATGACACCCAGAGAACATATATACCCCATAGTTCACCATGTGAGGACAATTAGAGGCAGCTTATTGTACAATCCTGGAGCTCCACGAGTGCAATCAGTGTATGAGGTAGCACGGCGGCCATCTTGGAAATCAGAGGACAGAGCAATGTATGCTATCGCACATGTGCAGATGATTACAGGCTCCCCCGGTGGACAAAAAAATCCTAGCGTCCAATGTTGCTAGGAAACGCATGTGTGGCGTCATAAAGTCCTGGGAAGTCAGCTCAAAGTAAAGTTGCGCATGTGCAAGGCTCTGTGACAGCACCAGAACGTCACGCCGATCTGGTACCCAATTCAGTGTCAATTGCATCAACGTGGCAACTCCCTAAAGAAAATGACAGTGAAGGAACAAGTGAATCAACACATAAGGGGAATAAAAACAATTTCCAGAGCTGAGGGTGACTGTTTTAATGGCAAGGGGAGGAAGGGCAAGGGGAGGGAGGGATAACAAGGAAAAGGAGGAGGTAGAGCAAAAACATGCATATAAATTAGGCAATTGTAAATGGCATACTGGTTAAATATTAATATTCAGTACTGCACCATTGGGGAACAATAATGCAAAGTCCCGGCAATGGAAACCTAATTATGAGCATCTATGCATTAATGAAGAGAAAAGAACACAGAACAAAAATTCAAAAGATGCCATCACAAAAAACATCCTAATTTGACATCTTCATTTAGTCCTCGCGGAGCCATTGTGTTCAGTTCAAAAATCATGCGAGTTTCCAGTTGTAATAGCAATTTGCCCCTGTCTCCCCCACGGGGCCAGCATGTGCTTGCATGATGGGCATGCATCGTAGCGTTGCCAAGCTATGCTTGTGATCTTTAAAATGTCTCGCAACCGGTTGCAGTTTGAGATCCTCATTATTCGTACTGTCAAGTAATGCCTTTCTGATGGAGGAGCGGTGCAAGCTCATACGCTCCTTCAACATATGTGTGGTTTTATCAATATAATACAGGTCACATGGACACCGGATGATGTGTACAACGAATTTACTCTCAGAGTTCATGTAATCCTTTATTTTAATGGCTTTTCCACTGTGTGGATGGACAAAGCTTTTCCCCAATATCATGTGTTGACAGATTGTACAGCCATGACATTTGTGTACACCGGGAGTTTTGGAGAGCCAATTCGTAGGGCTGGCATACTTGGATACCGGATCTGCCTGTGTCAATAGTTCACCTATGTTTCGGCCCCTGCGGTAACAGAATAATGGTGGTTTGGTGAAGGTTTTCCCAATCCTTTTGTCGTTTTCCAAGATGTGCCAGTGTTTCATGATACTTCTACGAATAGTACATGATAAAGCATTAAAAGTGGTATTAATCCCAAAACGATCTGAAGTGCTGGTTTGGATGGTTGGTTTGAGGAGTTGATCACGGGAAAACCTTCTTGCCTTGGCTAAGGCCTCTTTGACCTCTTTGTGGTTATAACCTCTTGCAAGGAACCTGTGTGTCATACACTGTAGCGCTTCCTCACACTCGTCACTCCTACTGGTGATCCTCAAGACCCTAAGAAATTGAGAATACGGCAACCCCTTCTTCAGAGCTCAGGGTGGTGACTACTGGCCAGAAGTAGGGTATTTCTGTCCGTTGCTTTATGATGAATCTTCGTCAGCAGCCGGGTAGGTCCCTTGTAAACAACAGTGTCAAGAAAGACGATCTGCTCATTGCTGTAGTTGAGGGTAAATCTTATGTTTGACGGAATAGAGTTCAGGTATTCCAAAAATTGCAACAGGTCTGCTTCAGAGCCATCCCATATCAGGAACAGATCGTCAATATATCTCATATATGTCCTGATATTATTAGCATATGGGGAATCATACAGGATATGGGTTTGTTCATATTGGGACATAAACAGATTGGCATACGATGGGGCCATGTTAGACCCCATCGCTGTGTCCATACATTGTAGAAATAATTTTTTCTCGAATTTGAAAAAATTCTTATGGAGCACAATGTCTATAAGCAGAAGTAAAAATTCTATTGCGGACCAGATAAGCTAATGAATTTGTCTAGATGATCCTTTACTGCTTCCAAACCCTCAGCATGCCCAATATTCGTATAAAGGCTTGAAACGTCCAATGTGAACAGGAGGCAGTTAGTAAGGTCAAAATCCAAGGCTTCCAATTTATTAATAAAGTCAGTGGTGTTTTTTTATATAGCTTGGCGTACTGACCACAATCGGCTGTAGATGAAAGTCAATATACTGAGAGAGGGGGTGACATAGGGAGCCCATCGCCGCAATGATGGGTCTCCCTGGTGGAGAGGTCAAAGACTTATGCACTTTGGGTAAAATGTATGTAGCATTGGTGCCCCTCGGCCACCAGAGACCCCCCTCCTTTGTGTCAGCGCTGTCGCGGGTGCCGTCGGAGGCAGCGACGGACTCGACGGCTGTTCACAAAGGTGGGGGCCAGTGCAGGGAGCGCTCAGCGTCCCTGGAGCTCCGGCGGTGCACCCGGCTAGCAGGGGCCGCCATGACGGGTTGCGCGAGCGTGAGTGGGATCGCGCATGCGCAGAATTAGCTAGAGTCAAGGCAGCCCTTAGGAAGTCGCGCGAGTGTAGGGACAGCAAGGGAGAGGTTGCGGTGGCCATTGCAGACTCGCGCATGCGCAGGGCAAGTGCGCACGCGGCCCCAATGCAGAGACAGCCTCCCCGGGACTACAATTCCCATGGGACCTAGCGAGGCAGGCACCAGGTGCCTCATAGGAGCCAATAGGGCTGCAGGATTGCGCTGGAGACAGATAAGATACATTTCGCGCGCTGAGGACGGCAGTTGGAGCTGGGGAGCAGAAGGGGAAGCAAGGGTGCAGGGAGCAAGTGAAGCTCCTGCACCAAGTAAGGTCCCCCATATCCCAGGTAGGCCCCAACTCCCCACCAGGCTAGTGGGTAATTGATAAGGGACGGCCCTAGGTTAGGGACGCTGCCCTTAGTGAGAGTGTGGTGCTGTCTTGTCAGAGTCACGGCTGTCAGTGCTGTGAGGTCTGACAAGAAGGCACAGTGTTGTGCAGCACGTTGGCTGCAAGCACCCAGCAGGTTGCAGTATGTTGCTGCCGACGCAGGGAAGAGTTAGATAGTAGTGAGGCATAGGGGACTCGGGCGGTACGAGAAGAGGTAGTGCGGGTGCAGGGGGTCAGGGACCCACTTGCATAGGATAGGCTACCCTGTAGGCCCCCAGGAGTTTTTCCCTCAAGCCATCAAGGTTGCTGTGCTGTAGGGACGGCCTATAGTACAGTGAGTGTCCCCGTAGTTCATAAGGGTCAGTTAGGGACTCAGCGGACGCTGCGCCTCCGTGCAGCGAGGTGGGTGCAGTTCTTCGTTGCGGCTGCAGCAGTTCTCCGGGTGGGATCATCCTGGAGGTGGTTCCGGTGTTCTTCGGTCGCCGGATCCTTTGCGAAGCCAGTTGCAGATCCGAGCACGGGAGTGCTCGGGCAGGTACTTTAGATCTACAAGTGCACCAACGGGCCCTGTAGTTTCCTTAGTGACTGCGCAGTCATCCATATCCTTTCTCTGCAAGAGTGCGGGACATTGGGTGGGGGATCACTGGACACGGGGTGGGATCACCCGGTGTCAAGGAAGCGTCCTGCGAGGCGTATTAGCTAGTGTATCCTCCAGAGAGGGACACCCGATATTGTGTGTATGGTTATGGGTTCATATGCTCACCAGTAAAAGTCGTTGGTTATTATACATACAGTGTATGTGGTTATTGTATGTGTCCTGCGAGGAACAATTCCTGCTCTGCTAGGAACCATCGCAGGTGGAGGCGCTGCACCGAGTACAGGGTTACTCATAATATAATTGCCCCAGGTTCCCCGTGGCGGAAGCTCAGCCCTCCTGTGAGCCTAATAGGTAAAGCACCACACCTGGTAACACTGAGTTCCCCGCACCCACACTATATCTGCGATTGGGTGGGGTGGAATACCCGTTACATGTATATCACTGGAGTGATCGGGAATTCCTGTGTTAAGAATTTCCCTGTTTCCTCCGATATCCACCTATTGTTAATGCCAAGTTGTATTATGGTATCAATCTCTTTTTTATAAATGTGGGTGGGATCACCTTTCAGTGCTTTGTAATGCAAGCATACATTAAGTTGCCGCATTATTTCTGCTCTATAGTGTTCATAGTCCATTACAACTATGCCCCCCCCCCTTTGTCCGCTGACTTAATAATGATTGCATACATTGCTCTGTCTCCTGATTTCCAAGATGGCCGCCATGCTACCTCATACACTGATTGCACTCGTGGAGCTCCAGGATTGTACAATTAGCTGCCTCTAATTGTCCTCACATGGTGAACTATGGGGTATATATGTTCTCTGGGTGTCATTGTCTGGTAGCACCCCCCTGAGGAAGGTCCTGCCAGGACCGAAACGTTGGGTTTATAGTGTGCTGTTTTGTCACTGCTAATACATGTCTTCTTGCTATATCTGAGTGTACTGCTTTTGTGCCTTTTCTTATGGGAAGACAGGGTTTTTATATTGATTTCTATGGAGCATGCACCTTGACTTTACATTTGTTGCTTGGAGTGCTGGCTGCTGCTTTTTGATATATATATATATATATATATATATATATATATATATATATATATATATATATATATATAGCAAATGGGCCAATAATGAAGTTGGTGGACATCAGATTTTTGGGCTGTCCACGCATATACACACACACACACACACACACACACATATATATATAGCAAATGGAAATATTATATATATATATAAGCCTATAGGGAACCATGTTAAAAATGTTTTTTGTGCTCATTTGCATGTCATTTCCCAGAATCCCTTGCTGCAGTGGAAGTGCTGTGTGCTGGGTGATAATGGTGAAAGGCGGGGTTGCAGACCTGCCTAAGACATGCAGATGAGCATACAGTTGTATTTACATGTATATATATATATCTATATACATATATATATATATATATAGATATATATATATATATATATATATATATATATATATATATACAGTGTTCGACAGTGTTCGACAAATCACCCAAAAATCTACTCGCCACCTAGTCCCGCCCCTAGTCCTGCCCCCAACCCCGCTTTAAAATAAAATATATAAATAAAATACATTTAATAAATTCCTAGTCAAAACAACATTCGTTTTTGACATAAATGTAATTATTGTATTACATTATACTACAATTAGTCCTTGTTACGTGTGTGTGTGTGTGTGTGTGTGTGTGTGTGTGTGTGTGTGTGTGTGTGTGTGTGTGTGTGTGTGTGTGTGTGTGTGTGTGTGTAAGTAAATGTTGGATCTAGAAATAAAAGCCAGATGTGAATGACTAGTTTCCTGAACCCCTTAACCAGTGTATGGACGTCCCGCTTCACAATATCTAAAGCAGCAATCCCGCCTGGGATCTTACCTGATCCGCAGTTCCTCAATGTCCAGGTACCCTCATTTCCGCAATGTAATACATTGGAGGGGATGTGTTCCTTACCTGTCTTCTGGGTTAGGGGGTGTAACAGGGGACTTATCCCTGTTCAGTAATGTGCCTTTAATCTAGCAGTGTGGTAGTTAATTACTATACACCACCTGCCTGATTAGATTGTTTACAAAAGCCTGCCTTTGAGACAGGAAGGGACTCCTTAGCTCTGACTGAGAGCTGACCTTTGGAGACAGCACATGTCTTGAGCTCTGCCCAGCATAGCTGATTGCAAGACACCAAACAAGACTTCTAAACCTGGATGCTGATATTTTCTGTGCACGCACGGGTGCGGTTCCAGGAGAGCAGAGAAGCTTACTCTACAGAAGCTAACAGATAAGACTTTCATTATTAAGAGACTGCTTATATCTGCTTATTTTCATGTTATGTGTTTGGGGTTGGGAGAAATGCTTAACTAATGGAGATGTGAACTAATTGCATAGGATTTGACTAGAAATACTCCCAAGTGAATGGAAGCTTTGTTTCCCCCCCCCCCCCCCTGTGTTTGGATAATTTCCTGATGAAAAGGAAAAGGCACAATAAAGCCTATTATAATTTCACATTATAAAGCCTCCTAATTGTGTACCTCTGTGAACGTCCATCTACATATGGTGTCAGAAGTGGGATAAGAGGTGTCCTTGTAGTTAAAAAGGACTGGAGATTTTTATGTGAATTTTTTTTGATGCTTTTTGCCTACAAACAGTCTGAGGGAAAAAAAAACAAAAAAACCTCATGCAGCAGAGATCAGAGTTAAAGGGACACACCACTGAAATTTACACTGCATTGAAACTTACAAAACCACAGATGGACTCTTTGCCCCAATCCCAAGAGGAGAGAGACTGCTGAAGCAGCTAAAACTTTATTTGCCTATCACAAAGCGTAATATGGTCATTGAAATAGGGGTGTTGCCTTCCAGCCATAGTAAGGGTTCAAGAAGTGAGTCAGTCCTTAAAAGGGATAGGTGTTTGTTATTTTCAAAAGTTTTGCTGAAGCAGTGAATACAGATGGTGACCCACGAGTGGTACTGATTTTGCAAATAAAGGTTGCCACACCGCATAGGGCTACCAGCTGTGAATGGAGTATATGCAGAAAAGTGTGAAAATTGATACAAGACTTTGCTGAAGCAGGGGAATTTAAGACTTTGTGAAGCAGGGGAATTTTTAGCAAACAAATGCTGAGTGTAAAATTGCCCTATAAAGGAAAAGTTTTTTCAAAGCCAATTGCTGAGTGTTGAGTCCACTGCAAAGAATGTTTTTTTTTCTGCAAGTAAAAAAGTATGCCTATTATCTTGGGAGCAAAACAGACACCCAAAGTGTGAAGTGTGAATGCCATAATACCCAAAGATGAGACTGAAAATTACTGAACTCAGGCAGAAAACCAAATTCTGTTGCTGAAGCGGAGGGATTGCACCTAGCAAGTAAATGGTGTATACCAAATAGACTTTTTTACCTAGCAACTGCACATCTTGTATACCTGATAAAAGAAAATGCATGCACAGTACTGCTGATATTGGGAAAAAAAAATTACTCAAGAAAGAAAAGTCTACAGAGATGCCTGTGAGAGCTAGGACCTCTACAAGCAAAATATGCCCATCTGTAGGACTACCACAATTGGGGGTTCTAGCAAATACAGTGGCAACAGCTGCAATAGCGCCTCCTGAGGCCAGGAAGAAAATTACACCTGATAGCCTAAAAATGGAGGACAAGATGCAGCGTTCCTGTAATGAACCCTACCCCACGGAAGAGTGGCCCTTCCAGTCCAATAAAGAGGAAGACATCTCTTACGGGGAACCCGAACCGAGTCACACCCACAAAACACCCCAAGAATGGTGGGGGTGCCTGAACTCGGCACGAACAGAAAAGACCGCTCCCTTTGATGACGAATATGATCAGCAGGAGACAGAGCGGGAGCAGTGGATCACCGAATATTTCTGTCAGCTAAAGCAGCTGCAAGAAAAGCCTGGCGTATATAATGAAGCTGCTAAAATTTCAAATGAAGATGGAGACCCCAATATCCCTGAAGGGACGGTGTCATCCAAATCAAAAAGGCGGAAAAAGAAAAGCAGTTCTTCACTTACCGTGGAAGGAACAGACACGTCCGCAGATTCTGTGGAGGAAAAGGGGGACCGAGTTGCCCTGCAGCCTAGAAAAAATGGAGAATTCGTCCCGCGGGTAACCGAATATCCAGAGGGCCCAAGGCAGAAGTCGTGTACCCCAAAGAAGTGTCTGTCCGGTGCCAACAGTGAGGAACCCTCGGCCAACCATCCCAGGGAAGTGGAGTCGGAGCCAGTGAGTGACGATCCCTTGACCAGCCCTGAAGATGCACTGCAAGCTGCCAGGCATCACTGTGATCTACTCTGTGAAGAATTGGAAAGGGAGAAAAAAAATAATGCTGAGCTACAGAAGACTGTGCTCGCAATTTACTCTGCGGCTAAGACCGAATTGGAGGATCTCAAGACTGAGCTAGATACTGCAAAGGCTACTATTTCCGCCATGGAGGAAAAGCAGAGCCAATCTGATAAAATGGTGGCTACGCTAAAGCGGAAGTATGAGGAGGCACTGAAGCAGATGACAGTCTTCCAGCAAGAGGTTCACACTCTTCGCATAGAGCTGAATGCCTCACAACAGGAGGTCAACAGTGTCCGGTTAGAGGTGGACGTATCGCAGAAAGAGGTTCAGACACTCCGCAGAGCACTGGATGCCTCACATCATGAGACCAACAGCTGCCGCACAGACCTGGAAGTTTCCAGAAAGGAACTACACAGTCTCACTGAGAAGCTGGACATTCCTAAAGAAACTATTGGTAATCTTGAAACAGATCTCAAAGTCTCTCAGAAGGAGCTTCAGACCCTCAACCTAGAGAAGGAAGTCTCACGCCAGGAGATTGTCATTCTCAAAGCAGATGTGCGTAAATGGAAGGAGGACTGCAAAGAGGCCCTGAAGAAGACAGAGACTGAAAAAGGAGAAAATTCAAGATTAAAAAGAGAAAACTTAAAACTGAAAGAAGAAAATTTTCAGTTAACAGAAGAAGTCAAGGAAAAGTTTGACGCAGAGCACCGACTGCAGAACCAACTGCAAGGTCTGCGTACACACCTGCAGTATGCTGAGGAGAAGCAGCAAACGCTACAGGAAGAAAAACTGCAGGCTGCTAAAGAGGTACAAGCGCTGCAGGAGCGTCTGAATACCCAGTACGTCCCCAAAGAGCAGTATGAGGAGCTAAAGGCCACGCTGCATGTCTTCAGAGCATCGTTGGAAGCGGAACTTCGATACCAGGTGACTCTGTATGAGAGGGAGCGTGAGAAGGCTCAGAAACTGGAGCAAGAGCTGGAGAGACACAGAGACTGTTCCATTCCCTTGAGTCAGTTCACCAAGGAGAAAACAGACGCAGCGGCAACCTTGACGACAAAAATTACAGAGCTCCAGAATATGAAGGAGACTCTGATACAGATTCCTCCAATACGGAAAAAGGTATTGGCTCTGCCCAAGCACCAGTATCCCACAGTAACTAATGCCCGTAAGGACAAGGGTACAGTGAGAGTTGGGGACTCCACGCAACTTCAAAACAAAATTACGAAGTTTGAGCCACCAAAGAAAGCACTAGCCAAACCTACAGCTGCCCAACAGGCAACAAACAGAGGTAGGAGTGCAGAATCAAAGCCAGAAGAATCCTTAGCTGAAGAAGCTGAACTGGCGACTCCGTGGTGTGGAGAAGCTGCAGAAAGACCACTTCAAGAGCAGAAAACTCTAAGGGCTAGTCCTAACTGCTCTACAACTGTTGCCATACACTTTGTCTACAAAAAGAGGAGTGTCCGACGCAACAGAAATCTCAAGACCGCGCACGCGATAAAAAGACTTTACGTGGAAAAAGTCCTCCTCGAGCGACTGAGGAGTGCTGATCTCAAGCATCTTCGGGAGGAGACAAAAATAAACTGGAGAAAGGGCTCCAATCCCAGCGGGACAGCGGGTTCTCTTCCTCCATCCACTCTCATTCAAGTCACAGAGATATCTAGAATGAGAGTGGAAGGATGGTCTTTGGCCGTGGTAAGCCTGAGCTTCCCACAAACAGGGGAGGTATGTAACAGGGGCTTATCCCTGTTCAGTAATGTGCCTTTAATCTAGCAGTGTGGTAGTTAATTACTAAACACCACCTGCCTGATTAGATTGTTTACAAAAGCCTGCCTTTGAGACAGGAAGGGACTCCTTAGCTCTGACTGAGAGCTGACCTTTGGAGACAGCACATGTCTTGAGCTCTGTCCAGCATAGCAAGACACCAAACAAGACTTCTAAACCTGGATGCTGATATTTTCTGTGCACACACGGGTGCAGTTCCAGGAGAGCAGAGAAGCTTACTCTACAGAAGCTAACAGATAAGACTTTCATTATTAAGAGACTGCTTATATCTGCATATTTTCATGCTGTGTTTGGGGTTGGGAGAAATGCTTAACTAATGGAGATGTGAACTAATTGCATAGGATTTCACTAGAAATACTCCCAAGTGAATGGAAGCTTTGTTCCCCCCTCTGTGTTTGGATAATTTCCTGATGAAAAGGAAAAGGCACAATAAAGCCTATTATAATTTCACATTATAAAGCCTCCTAATTGTGTACCTCTGTGAACGTCCGTCTACAGGGGGGTTCCGATGTTTTCTGTGTGAAGCTTGAGTCAGATCTGGAAGAAAGCAGTATAGGTTATTTCGGTGTAGTATACGGCAGTTAATATATACAGGGTAAATAAGATATCCAGATCGAGAGTGTGAGACAGAGAGAGTGTGAGACAGAGAGAGTGTGAGACAGAGAGAGTGTGAGACAGAGAGAGTGTGAGACAGAGAGAGTGTGAGACAGAGAGTGTGGGTGAGAGACGGAGAAAGTGTGGGTGAGAGACAGGAGAAAGTGTGGGTGAGAGACAGGAGATAGTGTGGGTGA